>NC_138513.1:45483710-46705529 GCF_964252035.2 Podarcis erhardii
CATAGCCACAGTGCTGGTAGAGCCTTCCCCACCTCTTCCTCCATACAGACGAACTGGTGAACTCTACAAAACCTGGATGTTTGGACTGGATTTTAGGAATCTGCTTTTTGTAGATGCATTTGGGTGCTGTTGTGGCTGCTGTCTCAACCTGAGACAGGGTCTTAGACTCCCCTCCTTATGTGTCATGCTGAATGCATAGAACAGTTCAGAGTCCAAAGACTGATGCAGTGTTGAATGGAATCTTCTCAGCTGTCCTCACTGTCTCTGCTTTGTTCTACAGTCAGTGTCATTAATGTATTAACACAATGATTTTTTAAAAGTCTAGTTCTCTATATGGCTTATCAGACAGGATGCAAACTTGTAGAAACAGACTGTTGCCGAAACAAAAGCAAGTCATTCTTTAAAAAAAAAAAAATCAAGATCCTTTTCCCCTGTGTAATTAGCATACAAAAAAACACCAAAGCAAATCATAACCAGGTTTTAAAAAATGATTTCCCACATTAGACCATATTAAAGATGATCTCATATCCTATAGTTTATTGGATCAGTTTAAACACCTTTGATCAGCACTCAGCCACAAACAGGGATTTTAGTGTCAGAAGCAACATTGGTGTGATGGTTTTGTAAAATATCCTTCACAAAGGCCATCGGTGTTTGCCCAGTAGTTCCTGCCACAACAAGTCAATTACCTGTGGTTGAGCTAATTTCAGAATACATTTAGTCTCTCATCCCACAGAGTTTTAAAAAATAAAAATATTCTACATGATAGGGCTGGAACAGCAGGGCGACCATATCAGCCCTGATGCTTAAGATTGGGAAGATAAAGAATCATGCAGAAAGAAAGTGGGCATAGTATAATCTCTTCTGCAGGAATATAAATAATGGACAGAGACAGCACAGGTGATAATCAGGTACGCCCCCAATCCTAAATGAAATTATTATTCTAAAATTCCACTAACAGCTCTTTACTGCTAGTTCTCATTTTCTGTCATGAAAACTCTTTATTTTTCTGTTTCTCAATCTACAGATCTCTCTGCAGTCCATCCCTGTCACCCACCTCTGTTCTGATAGCATTCTCTCTGTATCACCATAGATCTCTCCACAAGTGCATATCTTTCTTTCCTTCTCTTGTTTCTGCCTCCAGTCTTCCATGATTTCTGATTCTGCCTCCCCCTTACCTGTACTCTTCATTTCTGAGTTCACTAATACTAGCACACAAGACTCTCACTCTTCCAGCAGTTCACTCACTCAGGTAGACCAGGGTGCAGCAAGAGTAGATTGAGTGAAGATAGCAATTGTTACCCACCCACTTTGGGTATTCCAGCAAAAGTGGAAATGGGCTGTAAAAAGTGGGAATTTGGAATTCTTTTAGGTGGATACAGGCCCATGGGCTTTCTTCATAGAATCATAGAGTTGGGGCCACAAGGGTCATCTAGTCCAACCCCCTTTTCGCCCAACATGGGCTTGAACCCACAGCCCTGAGTTAAGAGTCTCATGCTCTACTGACTGAGCTATCCCAGCTCTAATGCCATCCCAGGGTTTGGTGTTCTATGAAACATTGTGGGTACCTCAACAGTTCAACCTACCTGTTTCCATTGGAGCTGGAGAATCTTGTGGAGTTCTGACAGCTACGTTGCAAAGGATCCACTAAAACAATTAAGCATATTTTTCTTTTAACCTTACCTCGTCTAAACATGTCCAGAATACCATTCTTACAGTTTATTTTATTTACTTCAAACACCAGTGTTCAAGAGCATATATCCTGAGGCAGGTCCTTCTCCCAACTCTCAACTTCTGGGAAGACCATTAGATCACATTTGAAAAACGTAGACAGCTGAAATTAGGTTACTTTATTAAAAATCATTTGCTATGTGGTAAGGCGTTGCTCCTTACAGTGTGCTGCCTTCCTTAAGAAGGCAATTCTTTCCCTTTTTGCTTAGTTCATGTTTTCCACCTTTGGCTTTTGCCAGATTCTTGACTTCTACACATTCTGTGACACTGAATTCCCTGCTCCCATTAAGTGTTGTGTGAAAAATTGTTTCCTTTGATCAGATTTGAATTTGCTACCTTGTAGATTTATTGAAAACCCCCACTGTTGCCAGTTGCATAACACAGGAATGCCTGTTCTCTGTATTTTGTCATATTTATGCCTTTCGCTATACACATTTTTAAGGGGGGGGGGAGGCAGAGTATGCTATAGGAGAAAAAGAGCATTCTCTGTGTTTGAGAAAGTTTTTAGGTAGTTATATCTTGTGTTAGCCATTTGTATTTACATTTTTTTCCACTTGAAGGGGAAACCAGGAAGCGAAGAATCTGCAAATTTTTAAAGCACACAGAGTAAGATAATTGAAGCATTGAAGGGTTGGGTGATGGACGAAGACCGATGTGGATGTTTATCCAAATATGCTTCACCAAGCTGAAAATGTTAATAGCACTCTGGGTTTCTATAGCACCTTTCATCTGAAGACCCAAAGCACTTTAAAGAAATTAATTTAATTAAGTTCGGTTGCACTCTCATGAGCTAAGTAATGTTTAAACAAGGATCACTTCAACCAGCATTGAAATGTAGCCACCCTTAGGGGAGAATGTGGTAACTATTCAGCAAGTGCATAGCAACCCAGCACAACAGTTTTAGGAGATAAAGCAAAGAATAATCTGTATCCAATCGAAACTACAGGGGGGAAACTAGGTGTGTAGCCTAAATTACCATTCCAGGAATTTGCTCAGGACAATAAGGGCAGTGCTTCTCTTCAACTGCCATTGAACCTTCCCAATTAAATGGACAGAGTGAAGGACTTTGAATGCTACAAAAGATGTCCATCCCGCTGTGATGATCTTTAATGTATAACTTCTGTGCTCACTTGCATTACTAGCAAAATTGAGGTATTACTGGGAAATTTCTGTGCGCCTTCTTGGAATTGAGACCAGATGACTTCTGCTGTATTATTTCAGTTTTAAAGAGGCTTCCTCACAACTTCATTTAGGGCAAACTCTTTACTGAAGATTCCGGCTCAAACAGCAAAGCCCTTCTGGGTATTTCTGAACTCCATGAAAATGAAAGCAGGTCTCTTCACAAATCTTTTCCAACCATGGTGGCAGTTTTCACTGGTCTTCACTTGATCACTGTACTTCGAGGGCTTTATGGAGATGTTTCTTAAAGGGAGATGGTTGCTCGGGATACTGAGGCTTCTGCGGCTACGGTTATAAGACAATTCATCAACATAATTGATACGATGGCCCACCCCGTCGCAAAATAACAATAGATTAAAACATGCAAGCAAAACCTAATTTCAGCATGAAATATACACCAAATGATTTGGCTACAATCATTCAAACATAAAATTTGGCTCTTGAAGCCCAAATAGAGAAGTCTAACATATTTCCAGAGTTGTTTGGATGCCCATCACACTTCAGGCTTGCTTCTTGGTGTGAGTTTTGGAATGCCCCCCCCAAAAAAAAAACCAACTTGTGCATCCTATTTTCCTGCCATTTAAAAGTGGTGTTCAAAGGTTCTGGGGGCTGATAGTTCCCCGTCTAGATTTCTTGAGAGATTTGCTGCTCTAGGGTATATGCAATCCCATCTCACCCCTATCCTGCCTTTGATCTGCTGTCCTCTGGTTTGGGACAAGAGCTGGGGCTTCCAGCTGTGTTGTCTACCTTTGTTTTCTTTAGCAACATTTGCTGTGCTCAGTATGCTTGAATATGGCTGATGGAGCCTCAGTATGAGAAACGTTTGACAGCCCCTGGTCCAAGACACCTTGTTTTTAAAAGTGTTCTGCAGTGTGAAACTACCAGTGCATTATTTTGAAGACTAATAGCAGTATTTGAGGGCATTCTATACACTGGACAGATCATTTGGAAAGAGGACTTTTATGTCATTATGATTATTACCATTAGTAAAATGTACTGAATGGAGTGAGCTCCCATTAATATTCTGTAAACATAGAAGATTGAATTGCTGTTTCCATCCAGCAGCAAAGTCCTGCCTACAGCATTCTCTAGTGATAAATTGAAATTCTGCATTTGTCAATTACTTTGTAGGAATTTCCTTCCTCGCAAATGCCCTTCTCTAATTTTTTCCACCATGGTAAGATTTATTATCTGGTAAGACTGGACAAAAGTACATGCTCTTTTTCCTTTTCTTTTACTCCTTCCAATGCTGGTACCAACGTCAAGGCTCTGTAGAGCACTAGAACGACCAGCTAGAGCTGATTAACTCCTAGCTCAGCTCACACCGTGACAACGTTTCCTAAGATTTCTCTTAGGAATGTACCTCTCTGGAAGTTGTTGTCATGGAGTGTAGACTGGTATATTATCCCAGGGGTGGAGAATTGGATCTGGCCGCCAGCTCAGATCCTTATTTCATATATCCCCTGCAGGCCAAGTTTGACAGGTGGGCAGGGTTGCTCAGCTGTCTATCACCTGACATCACAGTGATGTCAAATGCCTCCTTTTTGCTCATGATGACAATCAGCTGATGGTCTGGGCTTAGGGGCTTTGTGCTCAGAGCTATGAAAGCTTTTGGCAATCAGCTGATCGTCAGGACCTGCATACTGCTGTGCACAGAGCTTTGCCTACAAGCCCTCGGGCCTTGATACCTCTTTATCTGCCCCCAGCTTGATATGCTGGCTGTGGCTTGGCTAAAATGGTATCCCATGCCATTTTAGGAGGACAAAGAAGCCTACTTAGGCCCACAGGATGAAAATTTGCCGTCTCTGTGTTGGGACTGTTGGACTTCTTCGCCAACAGAGTGCACACAGCAATTGGGGCGTTGAAATAAAAGGCTGCCTGCAATAGCTTTGCTTATTTTTATTTTTGAATATATAATAATCAAACAGCTGCAAATCACCACCCCTCACCACTCCACACCAGCTCTAGACAAAACATCTGATCAACTTAAATACAGTTTTCAAATAATCAATTACCCTATCACATCACTGCATTCGGTTCAGCAGGTAAACTCCCCCTCTAATTAGTTAAATTATCAAGAGACCACACTTGTGTTGAATTGTCAAGAGCTCACAGGTGTGCTGCCATGCAGATCAAGGCTACACCTCTGAGTAGCACCATTGACCACTTCAATATTAAGAAAACCCAACAGGGACAAGAGAGCATATGGCTAGCCAGGATGCCTAGAGCCCTGTTCCATTTTTCCATGTTTGTGTTTATATTTACTGTTATCCGCCCTCCTTTCTGATTAAAGGAGTGAGAAGTCTGCTAGTAAATCCTAGACTTTTGCCATTGTGGCAGGTCTCTGGTGCTTTTCTCATTTCTTTGCCAGTACACATCTTTGTGCATGCCACACAGTGAGATTGTGGCATTCTGCCTGCATCTGCTGGCCATTTGCCTTGTTCCCCCACACTGGTCTTGGTCTATCCGGTCATGTTTCCTGGTTCCTGTTGGGCCTTGGTTTGGAGCCAGGTGATGCTTATAGTGACTTGTTTTGGCTTGCTATCCATAGCAAACCCCACGATTTCTTAATTAGCAGTGAGGTGAACCCTCCTACCTTACACTAAAAATACTGAAACAGAATATTCAATATGAATCTTGCATGTTGAACACCTTGAGGATATGACTGCAGGCAGGCAGGCGGTTTTTGTCTTGCAGATTAATATTTCCAGTGTGCAAGACTACTTCTTTTGGAGGTGGCTGTTAAAAAGAAAACCAAAAGGCTACAGAGTGTTGCCTTCTTGCATGGATTGTTGGCCCCTGCCGACCAATACAAATATTTATACAAGGTTTAATATTGCATATTTTGACCTTTAAAAAGAACACCATTACATCACAGGAGAAACATAGTCATTGACATTACATTGCAGTGCTTGGCTGGGAGGGAAGGAAGTCCCCCTTTTTACTGATCAAAAGAACAGGGGGAGGGGGCTTTCTCGATGTGTGTGTCTTACGTGTTGTTATATGTATGGTGTCAATGGCTCAGGACCGCAATACTTCAAGGACCGCCTCTTTCCATATGAATCTACCCGGACCCTGAGATCATCTTCTGAGGCCCTTCTTCACATGCCTCCTCCTCAAGAGGTCCGGAGGGTGGCAACACGAGAACGGGGCCTTCTCTGCAGTGGCTCCCCATCTGTGGAATGCTCTCTCCAGGGAGGTTTGCCAGACACCTTCATTATACACCTTTAGGCACCAGACAAAAGCGTTCCTTTTTAACCAGGCCTTTGGTTGATTTTATTGACATCCTATGCCCTTTTAAAATGTGGTGGGTTTTTTTGGCAGGGGGGAGGTTGTTGAGTTGTTGTTTTTATTATGTATTTTGTGGTTTCGTGGTTTGATTTTGTTCTGCAAACTGCCCTGATATCTCTGGGTGCGGGGTAGTATAGAAATACTACTACAGTGGTGCCCCGCAAGAGTTTTCCATTTTGGAGGTGCTTCGCAAAACGAATTTCCTATGGGCTTGCTTCGCAAGACGAAAATGTCTTGCGAGTTCCTGTGAGTTTTTTCCCCTTTTTCTAAGCCGCTTATCCGATAAGCCGATAAGCCGCTAAAAGCCGCTAATAGCGCTAATCCGCTAAGCCGTCAATGGGCTTGCTTCGCAAGACGAAAAAACCGCTAGATGAAGAGACTCGCGGAACGGATTCTTTTCGTCTTGCGAGGCACCACTGTACTACTACTACTACTACTACTAATAATAATAATAATCCTGCAGTCAGTAGGGTTGCTACCCGTCCCTAGAAAAATGGAATCATCCCCTTTTAGGACAAAAGTGTCCCCTGTCCAGTTGGGACTTCAAACAGAACACGCACCCCCCCCCCAATATTCAAGCTCCTCCTCCTCAAAACTGCCTGGGCAGAGGATGGGTATGGTGTTGGGAAGACAACTTTACATGTTCAGTAGCCTTGGAAAGAAGCAAGCCAATATAGAGACAGGCAGCATTCCTGTTAAATAATAACTCAGTTGACCAGAACTCCCTCTCTGACCAGAATGAAACCGTTTCTTTCAGCCCTTATTACCACCGTCTTGACCAGGCAGCAGGGCACCGCGACTCAATCTAGGAATGTGAACTGGATATTAATGCCAATTAAGGACAGCTATCAAAAAAACCTAGAAAGGTTGCCGTCTCTTCCCTTTACACAGCACAGCAGTAGCAAGGGCACAACAGTAGTTCCCACTTCACCCCCCAGTTTTCCCCTTAAAGAACTAAAATAGGGTAGCAAGAGGACTTTTGCATTATTTGCATTATGCTTAATGGTGGAATTCCTCTGTCCTGTCCCAGCCATTCATAGCCATGTGTGATGCAACTTCATGAGTGGAACTCGCCTGAGATGCTGCACCAGTGAGAATATCCTGCGTGTTCTCTTGCACAAATGTAACATCATGATTTTTAGCAGTGGTGGCTCATCCTCTTTTGGCCGAGAGCTACATATATGCATGGTCAACATAGTGGGGGACATGTTGTCAAAGTGAGTTTTGTGAAAGTGTGTATAGTGAGAACTGCAGTTTTCAAGGCGGCCTTCCAAGTTCCTTTCCCATCAGCTAGTCCATGCGATTTGAAAACATTTTCATCATTCATTATTCATTCCAGTTTTAGTACTTTTTAAGGAGGGCAAATTCTGGAACAGTCTTGGAGTGCATCACAAAGACCTTTTGGCCTCAGGGAATCGGAGCAAGAAACCTGTGAGGGTGACCGGTAAAAAACCCCCGAAACCAACCAACCAACTAACCAACATTTCATAAAATTTATACATTGCTTGATTGTAAAAGAAAACTTTTTGTAAAGTGGTTTACAAAAGATAAAATAGTAAAACAGAGAAATATTTACAACCCTAATTTAAAATACTAAAACAGATGAAAATTATGTCATCTTTCATGTAGGTAGGCTTGTCTAAATAGGAATATTTTTAGCCAGCACTGGAAACAGGACAGTGAAGGTGATCTCAAATAGGCAGGTTCCAAACTGTTCTTACAAACAATCGAGTTCTTACAAATGTGGAACGGGATTATGTGGTACCTGTAGTAGGGCCAAATATTTGTTTTAAAATGAAAAATGCTAGGGGCATCCTGGCACCACATAGCATCTAGCAGGGATCCACTGGAGCAGTTAGTAGAATAAAATTTAAAACAATATATTTGCGGGGTGGGACTTAAGTGGGCTAGTAACAGCCCATGGGCCCCAAGTTAGCCATCCCTGATTTACAGCTTTGCTGTAGTGGATGCAACAGTTCTCAATAGCTCCTATCTATCCTTTGGATGTAACAAGATTTGTTTGTACTTAGAAAAAATTGGTACAAATCCAACAAAAAATTCAAATCTGTTTATTTTTCTTTCATTTCAGATAGTGTCTATTTTCAGTCCTGGAAACACAGAAATTCAGCGCTGTTAAATTGCCCAAAGACTCTAGTGTTTTCAGTTCGTTTGAAATTGGACAACACATAATTTAGCCCACTTTAGTAGCCTGAGTAAAGCAAGGTCATGGTAGCATAGAGACTTTATTATTTCGGAAAAAACTGAAGTTTACGGGTGAAACAGATCAGAAACACTTGGACTGAAACTCACCTGCTTTCAATCTGCTTTAATAAACACTGCATTTACAGTACAAATATCTCCCAAAGAAATGCTCTTGCTTCATGTTACATGTAGGTGAAATACTGGATGCTTTTTGCCTTTTCACCTACTGTATTTGTGTACACAGAGAAGTTTTAGCCCAATAAAAATAAAATAAAGGAAATGAATCAATTATAGGATGAGGCCATTCTTAGCGTAAAATTAAGCTGCTGGAATATTTTGTCTTCGAAAGCCACCTAATTTTGGTTCTTGTGTTCGTCAAGCTGTACTTCACTTTATCACTGTGGAAACACCCTAAAAATTATTTGTCTTTATGAGTAGCTGGTGGAAATTCTTATTTTGTTACTACTCTTACCTTAGATTCAACTAATGCGGCAATTATATATTTGTGCACAAAAATTCATGAGGGGGAGCAAGCGAGAAACATCTTGCAATCCCAGAATTTCTTCCACACATGTGGAATGAAATGTGTGACTAGCAATCCATTCAGAGTCGCATCTATTGAAATGGACAGAATAGTAACAGATTCAGACTCTTACATACCCCTTTTCTGTTACAGTAAGCCCACAACTTAACACACATTTAACTTGGACACATGCAGCTTTACATGCATGGCAATTAAAAAATAATAAAATAAAAAGGGAGCGGGAAGTGGACAGACATCTGGGTGACAAGACATTGGCAATCCCACCCACCCTTGAAACCCAATGGGTTTTGACTATACACAATTTTGGCTTTAGGTGTGATCCCAGGGAACGTAACCTCTGTGTAAGTTGCATGCTTACCATACTACAGCTTAGCCAGTTTTGGCTGTACAAAATCAAGAATGAATTCCTGAATTTGAGACCATAGATGCAATAAGCTGGACAACCTGAAATAGCAAGTATACCTGTATTTTTCCTCATAGGCACATTATCCCATAAGCATACTTTGCCCTGGAAAGAGTAAGAAATTGCTCAAGACCCTCAAATAAGCCCTTCCTTCAGGGTATCCTGAAAATTGTTAACTAAGTCTTAAACTATTAGCTCTTTACAAACCTAGACCCTGGGCCATCCTCCTTTTTATACTCTAGCCTGTTTTCCCTTCTGCAATGGGATGCCTGCCAACAGCTTTGGCTGGTGGCCCAACTGCACCTCTGTCAGGACACAGATAGCCTAACTTTTATTGTCAACGCTCTAGGTTAGATTACAGCAATGCGTTGTGCATGGGCTGCCTCTGAAGATGGTTTGGAAACTTCAGCTGGCCAGGTTCCCCACCTTGGTAAGATGGTTTGAGCATATTGCATTGATCTTGACCCAACTGCGCTGGTTTCCAATGAGTTTCTGGGCCCAATTCAAAGTGCTGGTTTTTAACTATAAAGCCTTAAACTGCTTGGGACCACAATACCTTTAGGACCACCTCTCCCCATAAAAGCCAGCCCAGGCCGTGCAGTCATCCTTTGAGGCCCTTCTTCGTGTGCCTCCTCCATGAGAGGTCCAGAAGGTGGCAACACGAAAACGGGGCCTTTTCTGCAGTGGCTCCCCTGTTTGTGGAATGCTCTCCCCAAGGAGACTCACCTGGCACCTTCATTACATATCATTAGGTGCCAGGCAAAAACATTCCTCTTCTCTCAGGCCTTTGGCTAATTAAAAAATCTATGGCCTTTTAAACTATGTGTGTGTGGGGGGGGGTGTTATTGTAAAGATGATGATGATGATGTAATTACACATTGTAAAACCTGAGGAATTTATCAGGACTTTTATTCAAGGTACCCCATACAAAGCTTGGGACTTGAACCCAGTATTAGAATGTTGATGCGGGGTACATCTGCAAGGAATAACACCCCTTCAACTTACGAGTAATTTCAGGAAAGGACCATGTGAGTGAAAAATTACTCTCATGGTGGTACAAGTGAAGCCTCATAGAAGAAAAGAGGCCTTGTGATGAGGTTTGGCTTATCCCACAAAGAAAGAGCTTTGATATTTAGTTGTGATGAAAACAGCTAGCAAGCCAGAAGCCAAGGTTAATAAAAGTTTTGGAATTTCAGAAAATGGTTTAAGCCACAGTTGGAATTATTGTTATTGCTGTATTAAATCAGGATCCTCAAAATGCCCGGAGTTACTTTGACTGATTAACTGAAGTGGCCATGAATGAGAAAACTGTGGTGATTTGTCAGAGTGTGGTTTCAAACATACGGTTAGGTGTGGCTGTGGCCAGCAGAGGCAGACATTGCTTTGGATGCTGTTGCAGATAGAGAACAGCATTTTTATAAATATATCTGGTATTTTCAGAATCTGGCAGATCTGAGTTTGGTTTGGATATCTCTTATGTGTCTTGGCAGACATATATATTGCCGTGTCCACAGAGCAAACTCCATTAATGGCTGAAGTAACACCTACTGGTGAGGCCCATTCAATCAGCTACAGGCAGCTATTGACTCATGGCTTCAATTGACTCATATATCACTGAACTTTGTGACCACTTTCTGTTCCCAGCCCCAGTGCCAGCGCATGTCAGGATTTGAACACATGCTGACTTTTTAAATTAGCCTTTCGAACAAGGTGGAACGCTTCTACTCTGACTTGCAAGCCGATGAGAGATTGCGCATTCTGTGTCAGGGATGATCAAAAGCTATTATTCATTTAATGTGCTAATTATATTATTATTTTTCTTTAAAAGTAGCTGCCTCCCTTAAGTTCTCCCTTTGTGTGTGTATTGCCTGTGGCCAAATGCAGAGCCCAGTTGGTTGCTTCTTCCCCAAACAAGCCTGATGTGAGCCTCTACTGAGGACCATCTCTGCTCCCCAGAAAGGGAGGCCAGCCTTGTTCATCCTTCCAGACGCTGTTAGGCTCTGCAAACTGTGCACTAAATCCCCATACCCATTGGAGGCTGCTGATTTGATCAACAGAGGGAACTGTGGCTTGGGACACTGGCATAGCTTATGATCTTCCTGTCCTTGTTATTTTAATCTTTTTCTGTTCATCTTTTCCTCAGCAACTTGTCTCCTGTACTTCTGCAGGCCTCTGTGAGTTGATACAGTGGTGCCCCGCAAGACGAACGCCTCGCAAGACGGAAAACCCGCTAGACGGAAGGGTTTTCCGTTTTGGAGGCGCTTAGCAAAATGAATTTCCCTATGGGCTTGCTTCGCAAGACAAAATATCTTGAGAGTTCCTGCGTGTTTCCCCCCCTTCCCCCCCTTTTCCTAAGCCGCTAAGCCGCTTATCAGCTGATCCGCTAAAAGCCGCTAAACCGCTAATAGCGCTAATCCGCTAAGCTGTCAATGGGCTTGCTTCGCAAGACAAAAAAACCGCTAGACGAAGAGCCTCACGGAACGGATTAATTTCGTCTTGGGAGGCACCACTGTATCTTACTTTAGCTTTAGAGGCCAGAAAGCAGACAGATATGTACTATTCATACTGTGATTTAGAGTACTGGTCTTCCACTGGTGGGTTGGGACCCACTAGTGATCTTAGGTGGATCGCAAAAGGAGCATGGCCACCATGGAAATATATAGTAAAAAATTCAAGAAATGGATCCCCAATTGAATGTTTGGGTTGAAGGTGGGCCCTGGATCTGAAAAGGATGAAGCTACCTGATTCAGAATGTCAAAACCCTTGGGCATAGATTATGGGTGTTTTTAATTATATTTTGGATTGGTTTTATCATTTTGTAGGTCATAAGCCGCCTTGATCTTCTTTATGAAAGTGCAGGTTGTAATATTTAAATAAATACCTCATTAATCCTTTTATTACAGCTCTGTTATTGTAAGTTCTTATTATCCTGAAGGACTCAGGCTGAGAAGCAGTTTGCAGAGCCTCAGACAAATTCATAGGAGACAATGGGGCAGCCTTTTGGGCAGAAATCTAAGGCCCTATTGAGCAGGAATAGGAGGGCCTTATAAGACCAGTAAGCCCAGAATCTGAAATGACCTAAGTGTACCACTTTTAGCAGAGGGGACAGTTGTGCTCGGGGCTTCCTAATTCCTAGCTCAGTCTCTTACCCACTACGCTACTTATCTTCCAGTTGAAGCTGAAGAGTATTAAAACCGTCTGCTAATAGTTGACTCTCTCAACTTCCTTTCTAAAACGATATTTTAATATTATTTTTGTTTTGCTTTATACAAGACAACAGAGCCTCTAATTGCAGTCACTCCTTGCTGAGAGGAACAACCTATAATACATGAGAACAGCAGCAGGAGGGAGGTCTGGGTCAAATGCTTTGGGGGCTGCTCCCTTTGCTAAGTTTTGATACTGTATTTTTCTTTGGGATTGGCCATCATCAAATCCGTCTCCATAATGTAGCTATGTACATTTCTTCCTGAAATGACACCTGGAAAGATTCTAGTGGCGCTTTTGGTGTTCTGTGTGAACTTTGTTGTAAAAAGTCTCCTGCAGAGAATGTCTTGAAATGCCTTGTGTAAAACCAGAAGGTCCTCTGAGAACAGTTTGGAGAGCTCAGAAAAGCAGTTCCCAGGGAAAGAAACATTTGAAACAGCACAATGCTGTGTGCAGCCAATATGCGACATGGTTATTTATTGCTTGGTTTCAAGTCTAACTATGTCATCAACTTTTATACAAAGCTTTTTAAAAATATATATATGGAGTAATCAAAACTTTTCAAAAATGTTTATTAGCTCATTGATAGTAAAAGTGTAAATATATATTTTATTCATCCAGTTACTCATTTATTTTAGGACTCTTGCTGGGTAGCTGCATTATTTACTGGGCTTTGATCAGAACTGAGTGAATCCAAAGTGTCTTTTTGCTGCTGTTCTTCACAAGTTGGGGCTCCAGTGTGATAGGTTTATATTTGTTTTTGCTAGAAGGAAATTAAACTTACTGTGCATAAAATTAGGGCGGCATTAAATATCAGTGATTTTCATTTCCTGAAGTGAAAATTAGGGCTGTGTTGAATAAGCCCAGTTTTAGTTTTCTAGTTGAAAGCTGTGCTTTCAGGGGACTTGGGGAAAAAAATTTCAGCAGTGTTGTACCACTGAGAATGTTTACCTTCATGTTGGTTCACAGCCACTGGGTCCAGATATTTTTCGGTTGTCCTTTGCTTCGAAGTGTGTTCCCCAATATGGCATGCAATGACATCTGAGAGATTCTCTGCTCCTCTCCCACCCTCAAAATGCACTTTCAAGCCAACAATTTAAGTATTTTTCCTGCCTTTGCTTGCTGCTTCTGTCCCCACCACCATCAAGCCCCTCACTTAGTGCTGCTACTTGAGACAGGGTTGTTTTCTGTTCTGCCCTGTATTTGTGACACACAGAACAGTTTCTGTTCAGCTACATTTCATCTTCCGCCAAAATCCATGTTATTTGCTGTCTGCCGCGGCAAAATTACACACTGCAAATTGTGGGGTGGGGGTGGGGGGACATAATTAATTACGTATTATTTATGGATTGAAAGCAACAAAACCAGCAAATAGTGATCATCCTAGCTGGATTGATTTCTGTTCCAGACATGGGATGAATATTGGGACAAACACCAGCAATTTCTGCCCCCATTTCTGTTTTCATTGGAATTGTCCAACGTTATTACTTGGCAGACGCTGAACCCCTGCTGTTAACCTGCTAGGCAGTGGCGGTGCTTTTGGATTTGCATGGAATATTTTTTGCATTTATATAGTGCCCATCTGAGGATCATGGGACAGTTTACAGTACAGAAACACAAAAATACATAACATAATAGCAAACAAAACACCAGCGCCCCCCAATTTGTGAGCATGTCTGCATGGAACTGGTGGAGCAGCAGAGTGAGTGTCTTACGTCTTGTGGCAGGGAAAGCAAAGGCCATTTTTATGATATTCTTTTTCAGAAGGGGTTGATGAAATCCAGGCAGAATCAAAGGAGGCAAGGAAAGCTCTTCTGGTGTATAACTGTAACCTACATAGCAACAGGTTTTCAAACAGTTAAAGTGGGTCCACAAAAAGCAGCCATAACCTATGTCCAACTAAGTATACACATGATAGGAAAAGGCACAATAGCCCACCAGAATGCACAGTAGCCCATCAGTTGTTGCAATAGCAAGCCTGTCATTCAGTGCTTTGAATAAAGAAGAATTAGGATTTAATTTTAAGAAACACAAACTGATATGTGAGATAATAATTTTGAATGCCTTTGTGAAAACTGTGTATTCAACTGGGGATGTCAACTAAAACATGTTTCTGCTTGGATCGTTTGAGTGAATGAGAATATCACTTGAAAAGAATTTATGTATATAATTTGCCATTTTACAAAATTTCCAAATTACCAGCTACAATCACTGTTTCCAAATTCACAAGCATCAAGTCTCTTTGTTCAGCCATGCTTTGGGCTTCTGCAATAACCGGGCTTATTTCTCACCAGATCATGTAAACGGATGAAAGTTTTACTGTTCCCAAGCATGCTACGTCTACTAAAGTTTTACAGTTTCCTTTGCCCATTAGAAAACCATACTGCATTTTAAATTGTTACTTTCATCCCTCCTAAGACTTATTTGCAGCCTCATTGACTTCAACCAATGGTTTTCTAAGCCAATCATCAGATAATTGTCAGAATTACTTTGCAGGGGACTGAGCTCCAGTTTTATAAAATATGTAAAGGATCAGTCAACCTCTGATAAATCCTTAGTTACTTCAACACAATTAATTGCATGTAAGATACTGAAATTGTGGCATGGGCTTCCTGTTCCTTGAATTGTGGGGCTGGTTAATTTTGCTCAAAGATATAGGCATACCTAAGCCCTGACCCATTTGGCAGTCTTAAATTTAGCTATAAAGGAGTTCATAGTGTAGCAGAGAGCAACCTCCAAGAATTTATACACACACACACACACACACACACACAGAGAGACATCCTTTTACACTGCAATCCGGAAAACATTTTTTATTTTGCATTTAGATGCCATAATTATTGCCTCATATTTCAATTGAGAAATCTAACGTGTTCATAAATTCAATCATCTGTGCATACTAGGAAAGCTGTGAGAAATAAATACAGCTGTAAAAAGCTGTTGAAGTAACTGCAATTTAGCATTGAATATTTAAGGAAGGAGTCCAATATACACAAACCATGTTCCTTTGTAAATATAAATAAATGAATGCTTCCTGATTGGCTTATTGAAATTAACAGCTTTGCCATCTTGCAGTCAGTTGATTCTATAAAATGATTACAATCAGTGCTAAGTTAGACGTTGAGTTCATTCGTTTGAATTCTGACAAAATGAGTTACACTTAGGGCAATCCTAAATGAGGCTGGGGATAAGCAGGGCCACCTCTATCTATCCCGCTCTCTTGCTGATGAGGATGGACAAATTGGAGTGTTTTCTTCTTCTTTTTTACTGTCGCGCCAGTTCTAGGCTGGCTGTGATCTGCCCCACTCCCATGGAGGGGCCATCCATCCACTTAATCCTAACCCCCTCTAGAAGTACTGATCAGGGAGCTATTAGTTCACACTTAAATCCATCTTGGCTGTGAGCCCTGGAAGACCTGCTCCCTGCCTTACATGCCTTTTCCTATCTGGCCTGGGAGGGCGGGGCCTGGATTGACTCCAGCTACAAAAGCTGAGGCTGCTGAAAAGGTCAGAGACCATCTTGGCTGTCTCTTAGTGCAGACTCAGATCATCAAGCCTGAGCTTCCACAGCTGCTGCCTGCCATGGACCAACGTTGGCAGCAATAGCAGCAGATATGTTAAAGGCTCATGATAATAAAACTCCCATCAGCCCCAGCCAGCATGGCCAGTTGTCGCGGATGTCATGGAGAGCATCAGGTTTGAGAAGGCTGTCTTAGACCAAGTTTCTTCAACTCTTTTGATCAAGCCCTTCTTCTAAATTTGTTTTGCCTTCTCTTTTCCCTGCTCCGACAATCTATCCCATAGCAGAGCAAGCAGAACATGCTTTGCTGGCATGTGCAAAGATTTGTGGAGCAGGGCAATGTTCTAAAACTGGCATTAGAAAGATGAATGGAACGAGACGTCTCTGACCCTTCTTAATACCAGGAAAAGCGCAACTTTATGATTCCGTGAAGTACCATTAACCCCAAGAAGCAGCTCTTCCCAAACCAGGTTGGGATAATGAGGCCAATAAGACTCCATAAGGCTTGTCAGTGCCCTTGTAGAGGCATGTTTTAGCTGATACTCCTTCCTGTAACTTTGCACCCACTTCCAGGCATTCTGTGAACTCCAAAATTTGAGGCTCACTCTAGGAAACCCAGATGTCATCTTTGCATGGCCTAGCATTGATTGCTAACAAACAGGATAACCAAAAATTAACATACGATAAAATGCACAGCAAAGTGCTGAGGCTTTTCCTCTTACTTTCATGTGACTTTTCTGTTCTTTTGAATAAAAGCCAAGAGTGACATTTATCAAGAGATTACTTGCGGGAGAAAGGTCTCGGAGCATTAAAAAACAACAACGCACACTATAGGTTAAAAGCAATGTGTGAAACCCAAGATTGGAAAATATGACATGAAAGTAATTTTCCCTGGCTATTGTTTTCAAGCACATTCCCCCCCCCCAATCCCCCAGTGCTTCCTCCTCTCGACTTAGGCTCCAAAGCAAAATGTCATCAAATTGTAAAACATTATTGTATATTATTTCCAGAGGCGTTTATGGAAAGCTTGAATATTATTTTATTCTTCACACTATAATAGTCCCTTGTTAAAATAAGAAACGGCACATTTGAAGAACAGTTATTCACCAGTGGTTAGCAAGCACTGATGAACCTGCAGACCAGGGGTCAGCAAACTTTTTCAGCAGGGGGCCGGTCCACTGTCCCTCAGACCTTGTGGGGGGCCGGACTATATGTCGCCATGATTCTGACCCACATTTTTGGCAAAAACTCTTATTGGGACCAACCCCAACGTTGCCCAAATGTGATTTTTTTTTGGGGGGGGGGTGTTCCCTCATACATCCATGCCGCTTCCTTTGCGTTTTATGCATTGACAGTTATTATTTCTCTTGTAAGGCAGAGGGGTGGGGGGCTGAGGTAAGCGCACCATTCCTGTCAGCCCTGGAGAGCATGTGCACATGTGTGGGTGAAGGGAAAAGCCATTGGCCACGCTAAGTCAGGCTGGCGCTGCTCAAGCAAAAAAGTTCTTTTCCCCACGTGAGGGAAGACAGGGTGGCGGCGGCTATTTACCTTTCCATGGCTCAGCACTGCCGCCACTCCTGAGGTGCCTCCGAGCCCCTGCCGCCGCAACTGCCTTCCTGAGGTCAGTCACCAGCAATTCCATGGTGGAAATCCGAACTGTGGCTCCTTTTCCCTATTCCTCACTCCCCACCCTGGAAGAAAAGATTGCTGCTCGCGCGGCGGATGGAAAAGGGGCTTGTCTCAAGCAGCCGCCCACCTCACTTTTGACCCCCAAGCCTGGCTGAGTTGCAAAAACCATCGTGCGTGCGCACTATGCTGGCTGCCTGGATTCCTGGACCGTCCGCAGACCGGATCTAGAAGGCAATTGGGCCTGATCCGGCCTGATCCGGCCTTAGTTTGCCAACCCATGCTGTAGATGTTCTTCAACACTTAACAAATGTGTAGCTGTTCCAAACTGGCTGTGATAGGATAATAAGTATGAAGGCTGGGATTCCAAGAGCAACTTGGTAGGCATGTTTACTATCAGATGCAATAAGGTTTTCCACACATGCAGTTTTCCCATCTAGTGGCCCAGGTTTTCTTTCCAATCCAGGTTGATGGATCTTTTTCCTTGTAGAGAGCTTACAACAAAGATGAACCAAAAATGCCCAGTTTTGTTTCACAGTTCTATTCACAGACTGCGGCGGTGTGCGGACATTTTGGGAAATGATTTCAGGGGTGTGGGAGAAAAGATATCTGGGGAAAGGGACTTCGGGGGGGGGCAAGAGAAAAGAGGCATAAATCCTGCAATGTTTGGGGGCAGAAGAGTATCATTACATTTGCAAAGTTAGAGGCTTACCTTGAAAAGAGGAGGATTTGATATCCCACAGCCTTTTCCCCCCCAGATGTCGTTTTGCCACTGCTGCATATTCCCCTCAAAATGCATCTTTTGGATGGGTGCCGTGTTGTGATGTAGCCTTTTTCCTGGGCCATGTTGGGGAAGAAAGTGCTCCCCAGGTGGGAAAGAGAGGCCACTGGAGCTGCGAAAACGAGCACTGCTGCCAATTGCAGCAGCAAAACTAAGTATTAAAAGGTGGGGGGGGGGGGGAGAACAAGCCTGAAACCCTGTTTTTCAAATTAAGCCCACCCCTTTTCCTGGAAATTTAACAATACTACTCCCCCCCCCCAAAAAAAGAGGTAGAGAATTTGTCATATACCCTTTATTGTCTGCCCTTGAAGTAGCAAAAAAGTTAATTTCTTGAACTTTTGGCTCAGCTTGTCTCCAAGCAATCTAGATCTTCTATTACCCCCCCCCCACACACACACTGATTGTGGGGGGGGGGGAAGAGGAGCCCTTGTGAGTCACAACAGTTGTTGTGTATCTTTACTGCAATGTATGAGGAGGCTCTTTGTGCAACTGATTTTTCCTTGTGGCTGTACATGTGGGACCAAGAAATCTTCTCATACAGCCTGTCACTACTCGGGTTTTCTCATCTTGCACTTTGTAACTCTTGTAAAACAAATTTATCCCAGCCTGATTCTAAAATGTACTTCTCCAACCAACCTTGATTTCGCAGTGGCACTGAAGAGTCATGACAGCGTTTGAGACTGGAGTCAAAAACAGAACAATACATCTATTGAGTCATAAGCAAGGTTCTACCAAAACGGAATTAGCATTTACCTTCTATTGTTTCAGTACAAGAAGCCTATTGCTATGTAGCATCTCCATTTATTTCTGTAGGGCGAGAGCTAGTGCTTGTCTGAACACAGAGATTGATGCCCTACATCCCTCCACTAAAATGAATTGGGAAGCTCCATGTGTTCATTGGAATTTCTACACCTGGAACAGATTGCTTAATTAGACATCGGTATTCAGTGCTTGTTGTTTCAAAATAAATCCAGTTATGCAAGGAATGAAGCATGATGATCTTTGTGCATATTGTGTGAGAGCTAATGTTTGTCGGCTTTGTACTTATTTGATTTCCCCCTTCTAAATTCAGTTACTATATTGTTTCATATTTTGTCTAGTTGACGTTTGGAGAACTATTCTCACATTACCTGTAGGTTTCACCTGTGATGCAGGCTATTCTTGTTAGCATATTTTTTTTGAGCATATATTGTTCACATAAAGGAACATATGCAATTATAATGAGTTAACAGGAATATTAGGATCTGTCCTCTTTAGCAAGGAAGCCAAGAGTTTTCAGTTGTGATGTATAAACTGCAGTCGGCCAATGTGAATGGAAAGCTGTTGTAACTCGCATCTCTTTAAGAGGTGTTGGCTCTTCTTGCAGACAGATGCTTGGTGGCTGCTCTTGCAAAAAGCAATGGTATAAAACTGTTGGAAAATGTTGCCCTCAAGGTAATTCTCCCCTGTAGTTTTGTCTGTTGGTGAGAATAGTTGCTTTCCTCATTAATGAAGGAGGCCAATCTGATACGCCTCTTCCGTTAAGCAACCAACAATGAACAAAGTAATTCAACCAATATAGTGTCAATTCTTCTTGTAAAAAGCATACGAAAGAATGTTTTAATTATATCTGCCCCTCCATGCTTAAGGGTATTCCGTTAAAGGAATCCGGGGGTGTTGATATAGTCCGAAGCCCGGCTGGGGGCTAGGGCCTTGACACGACCCCGGCAGGAACACCAGGGGGAGCTTGAGTTGGCTCACATCGACAGGGCTCCCCCTACCGGTGGCTTACCCTCACTGGACTTCCTGCACAATGGGCAGGAGTCAGATATAGATATAGGAGTCAGGTCCAATCAATGCCTAAGCCAATACCGCTCACATTCTGTAATTCAATAAAGTTGTGGCCAAAATTTGCCCAACCACAGAGCCTAGGGCTTGCTGATCAGAAGGTCGGCGGTTCGAATCTCAATGACGGGGTGAGCTCCCGTTGCTTGGTCCCTGCTCCTGCCAACCTAGCAGTTCGAAAGCACGTCAAAGTGCAAGTAGATAAATAGGTACCGCTCCGGCGGGAAGGTAAATGGCGTTTCCGTGCACTGCTCACAACTGGACCTAATGGTCAGGGGTCCCTTTACTTTACCTAATATCTGTGTCCTTGTGTTATTTCCAACGAGGGGGTGGCTGCGGGGTCTCGACACGCAATGAACAAATTCAACCAATATAGTGTCAATTCTTCTTGTAAAAAGCATAGGAAAGAATGTTTTAATTATATGGGGCTGAATGCTGCCATCTTTGCTTTTTTTAGCCAGTAGTTATGGGGGCGAAGACACCCGCAGTTTTTTCACCACCTTACTGTACGTATACTGTCTTTATGGTTCATCATCTCACTCATTAGTTAACCTCCCACATGAGGCAACTTGCTCCTCCAGTCCTGGTTTGAGTCGAAACCATAGTTTGCCCTTTCATCTGAACCAGCAAACAGTGGCTTGCACATGCATTACAATCCAGGATCATTATTTATAGTGTCTTTCTGACTATAATGTAGGAAGTACTCTCACCTTACACCCTCAGTATAGCTTTAGCATAGACTTATTCTAATACAAAGTATGCTAGTCAGGTCACATCTTCCATTAGTGGTGTAAGCTGGGTTGAGGGTGCAGGAAGAGGCAGAAATGTCAAGTCATTAGCTGGTATCTGATATTCTGGTTGCTTTCTAACTGGACTTGCGCTTGCATCAGTTCATGTTGCTCAGCTGCTTCTTTTGAAGATAAATGTTCCCAGCCTTAAGGTTATGGTAGGAAGATCTTGAAAGAAGCTCTTAAGAAATCTTTGCTTAGGCAGCCATTCTGTAAAATGAGCACAGAAAACATACAATCAACTAATCCAACAGAATGCCTACGGAATTCTACACATAGCAAAAGGGTATAGTAGTATATTTAAATTTCTTTTGCGCTTTGAGGCTTAGAAAGTGCATTCCAGAAGTGAAGTAAATACTTATTTAAATAAAGTGTTATAATTTCACACACACACACACCTTCAGTATTTCCATACAAATTTCTTTAGAATACCCTTCCTGTGCATTTGCATTACTTGGGGCAGATTACAGCAATTAAAAACAAAGCTATCCCATTAAAAACCAAAAATTATCAGCAGATAAAAACATTCTTAAATTTCTGATTTACAGTCCTATTTCTGTCACCTTCATCACACACTTTAGACAAGTCACACTTGCTCTTTTCTTATAAATTGAGATCAGGGATCAATTGCTTACTCAGGATGGGGATAAGAAGGAGATAGTAGCCAGGTTTCTGCAACACACAATGAGGATTCGCGAATGTTATACATTATACAACATTAGCCTAAGTGTTAGATATGGGTTTCTGATGAGTGCTTTACTGAACCCTTCTGGAATCTTGTATATATGCCAGTAAAGGTTTGAGAATATGTCTCATATGGTCACATAACTTGGATTGTCCTGGGGTCAACTTCTAAATTGCAAAGTTTCACATTTTACTTGGGGGTTTTGTTTTCTCCTTCTCTTTCAGACCACAAGTTGATGAACTCACACTAGTATTGTTCAGCGGGCCCCAAATGCTATTTCAGCTTGTTCCTGTCCGAAGTCTCTGAAATAGACATTTTTTGGCATATGTTCATGGGAGAAAGATTATATGTAGAGAAAAAGGAAGCTGGGTTTTCCCACTAAAAATGTTGTTGTTGTTGTTGTTGTTGTTGTTGTTAAGTGATTTTGAACAATAGATGCATTTTTAGAAGATCATAATTATATTATCATAATAATTGTAGCTTAAGGATTCTGGGAAATTTGCCAGCTTGCCAATGAGATACCTAATACATAACTATATACAATTCATTTCCTTTAAATAAGGCCCACCTGCACAAGAATCTTGTTGTGATTGAAACATATTATTTTTCAGAATCAAAAATGGTTGCTAAATCTTCCCTTAGAAGGGGATGACAGAAAGTGAAAAGGTCCCAAGAAGTGAAAATACTTGTGTCAGAAAATGGAGAGAATTACTAGAGCTCTTATTTGAGTTCCATGTTTCCCCCTCACTGTATAGAATTTCTAGAGAGCCCTCAGGTGATAACTGCCATTGATCCATCATTCTCCTATCATCAGCTAGTTTAATAATAATACCTTTATTGTCAATGTACAACCTGTGTACAATGAAATTAACTGATTCTTAATCATTATTAACATCATATATTTCTCTTGAGAAATCATAAATATTGGAAGAAAAGAGGGTGCAGCAGCTCTCAGATTTAATTTCATGCAGTAGCCATCTTCCAGTACCCCTTCCTTTTTAAAAGGCACTTTGCCATTATTAATCCAGGCTGTGTTGTATCCTTCTTTCCTATGCCATGGGCCTGGTGGTCACATGGGTCTCGCTATTTCATTAGCCCATTAAACCATATGTAGTTTGCTAAATTCTAAATCATGTCTGCTGCTTTTTTTGTTTTTATATTTGCATGATTTTAAAATTGTACATTTTGATCATTTGTCTTCCTTGTGTAGTTTTAATTATATTGTAGCTTTATTTTTACCTGCCTCCATGAGAACAGTAAACAGAATACCAGTGGATTAAAGAAATGACTCAATGAATGAATGAATGAATGATGCCATTTTCAGCAAATGCGCCTCTCAAATATTTATCTTTTGGATTTCAAACTGATTCCCCCCACCCCAGCAACTTTGTCTGTGTGTATGTGTGTTTTCATTCTCTTGATTAGTATTTGTGGTTTTTCTCAGTTTATTATAATCTGCCCTTTTAATTAACCTACTGCTTGACTCTCTCTTCCTGGCCATTAATGAAGTTATTAAATGAGACAGCATCTTATGGTGATCCCTGCAGCACCTCAGCGTGTGCTAACAGCACAGAACAAAAGAAGGTCCATCGCAAGATGACCTTTGCCAGTCCAACCCAACTCTCCACATGGTCCTTTTAATTGTCTTTTGGAAAGCAGACACTTTGGAGAAAGGAGCCTCAGAGACCCTGGGGGAATTAATGCTCTTGCTGAGACTTCATTGCTTTGGTCTTTTGTGTCCCCAACGTGTTTTTCCACTGAGCTGCTGCTCTTGATTAGCCTTTGAGGTGCTTTGCATCTCTCTCTGGCTCTAGATTCTCTATAAAGTTTGTTCAGTTTCTTAACAACATACCCAGCCACTTTCTCATGTGACCCAATTCTTAAGAACCAAAAACGACAGAGAAGTTGGGATGGAGGAATTGAAATCTGAATTGAACTATTCACCATTTATAGATTCCCGTTTCTCTTCGAAAGGCAGTTTTATTATTCCTCTTCCTTGCACCATCAACATAAAAGGCGGAATTAATGGAGAGATAATTTTAAAGAAACCATCTCCCTGACTAATGGGTTGTTACAGACAGTCCTCCCAAGGTGTCAGCCAGTTATAAAGGAACAGCACTTTGAAACTATGCCTCTGGAAAGTTTATTCGTTCTCTTATCTCTTCTAAGGTTAGGTACACTTGGTCAAAGGGGCATAGAAGAACTGAAGTGCCTCTGTAATTTGCAAAGTAGTGGAATACCAGGAAATTAAATTACTGGAAAGTACTGACTTTGGTGATACTCAGGACTTTGGCAGGCAATAGAATTGCAAGGTATTAACATCAAGGCTGCTAGGTATAACCACATTTAGACATAATCTTCTTTTTTTCTTTCTGTTTCTCTCTAGATTTGCCACAGGATGAATTACAGGAAGCAGAAAAGCCATGAAAAGCACAAGAGAACCCTCAGGAGGATTTTTAAAATCTGTGCATTTACAATCCAGCAGGAACAATTTATTTTCCTCTGTAGTGAACGCAACCAACCTCAAGAAGGAAGTCCACTAACAGTGCAAAATGCTTCCAATTGCATCCAGGCACCTGGCTATCCCTTACTTTGACACACTTTCTTATTAACAGGTTCTGGACCACTTACTAAGCAGTCATATATGTATGGGGTTATAAGTGCTCTTTAGAAATTCTGATGCTCAATCAAAGACTTTATATACCAAGATATGCACGTACACACACAAACATTTCATGCGTATATCTCAATTTTTAAGCCTTTCACTGCCCAGTCTGACTTGAGGATTGTTAATTTTGCCCTAATGTTACAGCTTTGATAAAAGTTAACAATCTCCCTGTCCCCCTTCAGCTAATGAACTATGTTACTGGACTTACCATTTAATATCCTCAATAATACATCTTTCCCTTTTCCAGCTCCCTCCTGATGTTATTCTTGATAGTAAAATCTTCATACCTGGCTTTTGGAAGTTCTGAAACTCAGGGATATAAAAATGAGACTAGTTTAATTATTCATTTATGCCTCAACCATATATTTTACAAAATTCCAAATCTGATATACATATGGCATCTTGGTGGGCAGATTCAGAGAGTGGATTTGATTTTAACTATGTAACTTCATTGCACATATCTACCAGTCTCAACTTTCAGGGTTCAATCCTAAAATGTTGGTGTTTGGATATGAAATAGCAGATTTCATACAATCTTGTGTTTGAGAGTTGCAGCCCTAAAATGTCAGGTGTTGGCTCTAAAATTGAGTATTTTATATACGATAACGTTCACAAGAAAGCATTTGAAAGGACTAATGATGTCAAGATGAAAATAGGGTTAATTCAGGAATATGTACCATTGTGTGAAAATAACTCAGGTCTGGCTCCAACGCTACATGCTTTAATTAAGGCATATGCTTCTACTTTTGTTTTGGTCTAGTTGGTGCACTAGATTACAAAATGAAAAAGCCACTGAAAGTATCACTCAAGGATTGGGTGCAGAGATAAGTATCACCTGACCCACCTCAGATTAAGCATATATTGTTGGCAAGGACTAAGTTATGGGTAAAATACAGCCTGTTAATCGCTTTAAAATAAGCATATGCTTAACTCTTCCACTGAAATAAATGGGACTTAAATATACTTTATTCTGGCTGGATCACGCCCAAAGTCACTGTCATTTCCTTCCATTTTGGGTCCTGTGAAAAATCACTACACAATTACCATTTTCCATTGTAGAATTTTTGTCTTCTGCAATATTGGGCACAATTCCAATTCATCTTTTTCTTCTGCCTGTGAATACTGGAGAAGAAAGCATCTCAGTCTTATCTCTGTCGCTTTGTCTGTAAATTGGCTTGTTTTGAATGTTCTGCCCACCCCCCAGCATCCATTTCCTGTTTGTGTTCGGTCAGATCGGGGTTAGGGTAGCCTATTTGCTGTGGCTGATTTAGTATTCAGAGGAAGTAGTGCTATAAAGTGAAGTTGTATCTGTCCCGCTTTTTGCTGACTTCAGTTTTTTTCTGGTAAACTCGCATTGTAGCTGTAGACTCTTGGCTAGCCAGGTGCCCATATTTAGGTTTCTGTTTCTCTGCCCATAGAGGCCTTTGGGGGATGGATTTGGGACTAAGCCCAAATCAACGATGCAGATTTGCTTAGTGTTAGTTTGTGCAATATTGCAACCTTTGGATTTGAAGTCACAGTTCAGTGTTGGCTGCCCCAGAACTCTTTCTAATGCAGGAGAATGGTTTGGATTATGGCATCAACACACTTTGGACAAGCTTTTATTTGTGTGTCGTATCTCTTTAGATGCTGCTTTGTTCTCTTCCTGCTGCTGGATCTTTGTTTCAACATGGCTGTCACAGTTCAACATGTCTTTCATGGTAAGGGCCTCATCCTGAGGGTGTGTGGATAGGACCCAGATTTTAGGCTACATTCCTTCCTACGCATTTTCCTGCAGGAGAAAGTTGGAAACTCATGAAATGGACCTGTTGTGTATTAACGGGAAGCACGTGTGTGTGTGTGTGTCTTTCCCTGTTTCAGGGACCACTGAACATCCAGGGGGAACTAATCAATTCCCTAAGCTCTTCAGTTTAAACATTAAACACAGTTCTAAAAGCCTCTTTTGTGGTCACAGTTCTCTTCCAGATAATTCTGATAAAATGTCCTATTTTGCCACTCTTTATTGTTGCATGTGATGGCGTGCCTGCGGTTACTTTATTTTTAAAAATGATAGTGGTGCTTGATTTCTTCCTGAGCAACTTCTTTAGAATTTTAAATGTCATTGTTTTTCAGAAGAATTAGGTCAGTGTTTCACAGAAGTACCCGTAAAAAATAAAATGAGCAACTGAAACCAAAAACACTCTGCGCTCCAGCTATAGTGGAAAGGACAGGTGGACTTGGGGAAGAAAATAGGTCTGTTACATTGGTGTCATTCCCCTGGTGTGGTAGATCTGGGTCTGGGCTTTGAGTTAACATTCCTCCATATTACCCCATGTCAAAGATACTGTGTCAGGGAGAAAAACTCCAGTCTAGCCTTTGCCTTGATATCAAGCTTCATATATATAGAAAGGCTTTTTTGTGAGAAAGTTTGCCATCATAAGAGACTCCACTTGCAGGTTGAATTGTTACCACTTTCATTAAGACCACTGCAAAAGAGGCTAGGGTCAAGCAAATGCTTTGCCCAACTTCATATCGAAAGACTAGAAGCAGAACTACCAACTTCCATGATGTTCAAGTCCATTTTCTCCCCAGGAACAAAGAATGCAGTAATATATCCCATAGCCACAATTGTCAGCAGAAAGCTCCAGATTAGAGATCGGAATATCCCACGCCCTTTTAACAATTAAAAGCTGTCACCAACATGGAAAAAGGGGTGTCTCCCCGCCTAGGGATGTGGGTGATTTAATGTTGCAAGGTTTATGAGAAGATGTAAAAATAAAAATCCAACCTCAGCTGGGCAGCTAAGCCTCTGCATTTGCATGGAAAGCAGTGGAGGCGATCAGACAATGCACGACTATTTCCTGGAAAGGTCTCACTAGCTCATTCCACTTGTAACCCTAAGCCAACCCATGGTTTAACACAATGAGCAAATGTGTGGGTTCCTGGAATCAAGATCGCAGTCTTGGGTCCCCTCCCTTGGTCCTGCTGCAGACATGCTGCTCAGGACCAAAGTGTGGCTTAGCTGAGTGTAACTTGTAAACTGGGTCACCACCTGTGATGGATATAGAATATCTGTAAAACAGGCTAAGTTGGCTGATTCTGCAAAGTAAGAGTTTGGGGCTTTTAAAAATGGAAGCAGGCCAACAGAGACTCGGTTCTGTCACATACATATCAATGTTAAGTTTTCTATGATTCTAAGCATAAAGTTAGTGAAGCGTGGTGTGGAATTTCTATTGAAATTCAGGAGAGTCCCTTAGGAACGTTTTACTGTTCTCAAACATTTATGACAGGCATGCACAAGATGTCCTCTCTGGGTGGGACACCAGTTGTGTATTGTGAATCCTCGGCTGTTTGATCTAAAGCACCTGCATTTATGGCCCCAGTTGGACTGGATAACAGTATCTGTAAAACAGGTGGAAGCCTTCAGTACATGGTTGGTGTAGCACACCCAAGGGCCACAATTTGTGCAGTCTTGGCTTCTGATGTGAATAGAAATAGTGTGAGAACACCAGGCAGTTACAAGTTCCCATTCACATCAGGACAACCTACTAGACAGAACTACAGTATTTATAAAGAAATAAATAAAATGCGAATTATTCATGGATAAAGTATGAGTAGTAATAACACATGGAGGTCTTTTTGATAGATGGAGCAATTAATTACATACACGAGTTCATTTAGGAGGCAGAAAGCAGTGCAGGTGAGTCACCATTTTCATTCCCCTTGGCTATGTGGATGAAAGTAGCTCAAAGGACATTGCCATTTGTAGCGTAGATAATAACGTGACAGAATGCCCTCCAACGTAATATCTGTTACAGTGTGATCATCTTGACTGCCAAAAACAGAAAAGTCAAAGCCAAATGTGTTTAAAATTAAATATAAGCCAATTTGCTCATTGGGTGGAGGGTGGGGGCTGCTGTGCAAAAGTCAGCACCCATGTTTCTGAACACAGTGAAGAACATACTGCTAAGTCAAGTGTGGGACTCTGAAGCGATATTAAGTTGGTTACATGGCTAATAAAGAGGTCACAATCCTTAGTGTAAATTGAATTTTCTTGTGTTAGTTATTTATATTTTCAGTAAGGGATAAGAATATATTTTTAAAAAATGTTCATTTACAATCAGACAAGCTTTAAATATGCAGAATGGGTGTTAACGTCATCAACTTATTTAAAAAGTATGCTCTATTTTTATGAGATGCTTGTACCAAAACAAATGTTTGTCTTTGTCAAATATATTATAGGCATATATAAAGGTAGGAATTGTGAGCAAAGTGTTTTATGTTCTAGCCAATTCATCACAGATGCTAACTTGATATAGTTTGAACTTTCTACCGTTTTTCAAAAGTATTTTCTAACTTGCATCCTTCAACAAAAATGTCCAATTTAGATTTCTTTAAAGAGCCGAATATTCTGTAGTACTTGATTGCTGAAGAATATTTGTCCAAGGCTATGATCCACAGAGCAGGTAAGCATGCAAAGTTGCATCTACGTTGGTTGAGTTATTTAATGGCACGAAAAGCCTATTCTACAAATCAGTTAAATCAAAGCATTTAAAATGATGTTATCTAAGTTGTGGAGGGAGATGAAGGGAGGTTTAAGAGCTACTATACAGCGTTCTGTCATTTGTGGATTGTGCTATAATAACTATTTCTAGTCTGCCTTTCCATTTTACAGCTGTTACTAACGTAAAGCAATTCATTTGTAGACAGAACATGGACTTGTTACATTGTCCACAATTCTGAACTACATTAAAACCTGCAAATTGTTTTTGCTATTTTGCTATCAAAATAGTATTAGGCAAAGAGTAATACATGTCTTTTTCTATTAGATTTTATTTCAATAATACAAGGTTTCTTATTGTCATCTATAGTTCTGTATTAGGTGTACACTTGATATTTTTGTTGTTATATATGGAGAATAATTTACTGCCACAAACCAAAGGATGTTGGGCGAGGATAATTTTCATGTTAAATCTGTAAGTAGAAATATACCATTATTTATGTACTGTGCTAAATAAAATATTGTCTTTATCAAAACAGCAATTTTTACACATTTTTTGAAATGGATTTATTTGCCTCTGAAATCTTTTAAAATTATCAGTCTTCTGCAAAAGCAAAAAGTAACTAGAGATAGGTTGTTGAATGAGATTTGTGGTGCATCTGATAAAAAAAGTTTAAATAAAAACATTTTACCCTGCCTTTTGGAAGGAAAATTGCCTTTTGTTCTAGATGACTTGATGGTTCAGGATTTGACTGTCCTGTTAGCAATACAAAAGAGTTCCTGACTGATGAGGTGGGCTAGTTACTGGCTGATAGTGGCGATGCCTTATCTCCTATTGTTTGTTCAGCCATTATCACCCTTAGTTAAGCATGGCATGTTGCTAGCTGCTGCTCTGTCTTTATGGCAGGCTGAAGCCAGCATCCTGTTTGAGCTGCTGGCTTCTGTTTCAGGGATCAAATGTTACATCCAATTTCTTGTAGCCTTAACAAATCTATGCATCTGTGTAGTTTATTTAGCAAGATCAGTTCAAATCTACAGCACCTAAGTGACACAATTGAAACATACTTTATGACCTGTTTGGGGGCGAAACTCGTAAGTTTGTTTGCAGTTCTTTACCCAATTTTTTTAAGTACCGAGAAGAGTCATTCATGGGGAAGGTTCGTAGTTCAGTTGTGACATCTCCAGTTAAAAGTCTTTCAGGTAGCAGAGCTGGGGAAGACATTTGCTGTCACTGTACTGGGCAATGTGGAACCAATGGCCTGACTTCATGCAAGATAGGTCTGGAAGAGAGATAAACATTTTTTTTAAGTGTTATGCATTCATGTATTCTTAAACCAGGACTGTTCTGTTGTCTAGCTGAGAATCTGGAATCCCAAGGATCGTAGCATACCTTGTACATGTAGTTGAGATCAGAGGAAAGTGATGTGGGACATTTGGCTAAAAACAGGTTGGAGCTACATGGACCAGGCTTCCTCAGCCTACAATTCCCATCATCCCTGACCACTGGTCCTGCTAGCTAGGGATCGTGGGAGTTGTAGGTCAAAAACATCTGGAGGGCCAAGGTTGAGGAAGCTGTCATGGACAGTCCTGGCCCAGATGCCAGGGAATATGAGAGGACATGTAGAGGTGGCTGTAGGTTATTGACTTCTGCCCTTGACCATCACCTGAGCAAGTGGCTTATCTCTTCTGGTTTTGTTACCCTCCTTTCCCAAAAATAAGTATTCCCAAGTTTTGCAAATGTTCCATCTCTCACCTATTCTGCTCTTTACCTGTTCAAAATTCCCATTGGGGCTAGAAAGAGGCATGGATTGTTTGACTTTTATGCTAATCTGCACGGTTTCTGTGGAACTTCTATTGTGCCTTCCAATCACATCTCATCCCCTCTGGAATGTCTATCCCACAATCCTACTGCGGTTTGTGCTGCTTATGAGTGAAACCATTTGTGGGTGGTTGTGCCAGTGGGTAAAGCCCATGAATGAATGAATGCGTCAGTTGCCTTATAAACTTGCTTTAATTCTCCGCTGCAAAAGGTGGAATGGCTAAGAAAGGACTTGCTGAATTTGGTTTCCATAATCTTTCCAAGGGAACTTTATAGATTCAAAGACTGCAGTGCCATACTAAGAGCACATCTACCCCTCTCATTGCAGTGCAATTATTTTAGCATTTCCAGAAAAACCCATAGTAATTATTCCTACTAGCCACATTAGGACAGATAAAAATCTCATGTTAAAAAAATATGAAACATATGGTATGAAATATGAATTTTAGAAGTCTTTGTCTGCATTGTTGATTTCCCATGTGCTCATATTTTTTTTCATAAGTGTGGCCAAGAGATCACAGTGCAGCTATCTAGCGGTGTTTTATTAGGGTTCAATGTAAAAACAAGTGATTTAATTAGTTGTGGGATTGAAGCAAAACAAAGTTAAGTGATTTGACCTGATATCTTCTGGCAGCGTGTCTTGGCCACCATATCTTAACATCTGCTTTGGGTGAGAGAATAAAAGATATACAGAAAAATAAACATACTGGGAAGGTATGTCCAGACTTTACCAGTTATTAAATACCATTGTATTTCCCAGGTGATTGCAAGTTGTGGGAATCTGAAAAGACTTTGTAATAAGCTAGTAATCACTTGCAGACTGAAACTTCCTTGAAGGGTGACTGCATCTCTTCCTATGAAATCCTTGCATTCAGATTTTGAATCTACAGTAAAAAAGAATTTATTATAGTTTAAAAACAACAATCAGATATGTTATTTATGTAAAGCATTTATAAACTGCCCATCTAATCCGGATTCCACAACAATAGTATACATATTTTTTTTTGTTCAAAAATAAAAATTATATAAAATAGCAATATAAATTACTTTTATGGTTTAGGGTTAGTCAGTTAAAATGCCTGGGTAAATACAAATGTAAAAAATGAGGGCATTTCAAACTGAAAATGCGAACTGATTATATGGGCCACAATATTACCTAATTTCAATAAGATAAAGAAGGTAAAGACTATTAAAATTTTTCAAAATAAACAATTTAGCTTCATAGTGGTGATTAGGAAGAAACATTTGCAGTTACATCTTAAGTGTCTACCAGGAAGTACAGTCATTAGCACAGAGCTGATACCATCCCATGGCCATCCATATTACATCAACAGTATGACCAGTGGGAATAGTGTTCTTGCTCCAAACTTCTGACCATAAGCTCTTGGTAGTCTCCTTTGTGTAAGAACCACAGCTACATTCTGGGCTAGCTTCACTGAGTCGAGAGCCAAATGAAGTCTTGGTTCAGATGCAATGTGAAACATTATGCTAGCCATAGTTAAGAAACCACACCATAATTTGAGCTTTCCAACAAACATCAGCCAAACAATAGTTTAGGGCTGTTTGCCTGCTCTTGATTTCCATCTGCTCTGGTTTATAATTTCATTAAGTTTATTCACCTCTGCTTGGTGCAGAAGGCTCCTGCGGTGGAGCAGCAGCCATAACTGTGGTTGTCAATTGACTGAATTTAGCACAAACAGTGATTTGCAAACTTGCAAGCTTCAAACTGAGGTTTAAGATTTGAAGTTTATGGTTCAGATGTTCAAATAAACCATAATTTTGCTCAGGGTTAAGAACTGGATCCAGCCTGGGGGCTAGATCCTTACTTCCCTCACCCATTGCAGGCCAACTTCGACATTTAGGTGGGGCCACCTTACTGCCAATCACTTGACATCATTACAACTTCAGGCAACAACTTCAAAGGGATTTGCTCTCTGCATCTATCACCTGGTGCCAGGTGTGGGACAAGTGGGTGTGGCCTCATGGGCCAAATGTGGAAGACTGCCAGGTCTAATTAGGTCCCATAGGCTGAAGGCTTCCTACGAATGGTTTAGCTAACTAAAGAATGGATTTGTATTGCACCTGAACCTAGTGTTCTTTGGGGGAAGGGATTCTAATAATTCTCATGAAATGGACCGTTTCAAAACGTATTGCTGTGTCTACCCTTAATCCACAAAATAATCTAAAGTACAGTGGTACCTCAGGTTACAGACGCTTCAGGTTACAGAATCCGCTAACCCAGAAAAAGTACCTTGGGTTAAGAACTTTGCTTCAGGATGAGAACAGAAATTGTGCCGCGGTGGGGCAGCGGGAGGCCCCATTAACTAAAGTGGTACCTCAAGTTAAGAACAGTTTCAGGTTAAGAACAGACCTCCAGAATGAATTAAGTTCTTAACCTGAGGTACCACTGTAGTTCTGCTGTGGAGTTAAGGAAGAGCTGGCCCTATAAACTGACTAGATAGGATATAGAACCATATCTACGTGGCCCAGAGTATTAGCATTGTATGTGTAAGAATGTTTTGCACTTAACCCTCCTGCTAGCAAGCACCTTCAGAAGTAGCTCTTCAAATCATGCTAATTCAATTAAATTAAGAAGGAATAATCTAATAATTAAAGGATAAAGTGACTGCAATATATTTCAAGAACAGATGAAATCAACTGCTAGAGACACAAAGGGTGTTAACTGTTTTCTTTCCCTGAACATTAATTGGGGTGGAGACAGTTGGGATCCATAAATAATCTAAAGCAATCAAAACAAAACAAATTCCTTCCAGTAGCACCTTAAAGACCAACTAAGTCAGTTCTTGGTATGAGCTTTCGTGTGCATGCACACTTCTTCAGATACACTGAAACAGAAGTTTCCAGACCCTTCTATATAGTGAGAAGGTGGGGAGGGGTATTACTCAGAAGGGTGGTGGGAATGGGTGATTGGCAGATAGCTGTGATGAGCCTGTTGACGACTCTTAACGACTGCAATAGGTCTTACAGGAAAAAGCAAGGGGTGAAAAGGTGAAAAATGGCTTTGTCATGTATAATGAGATAAGAATCCAAGGTCTTTGTTCAGACCAGGTTTTTCCATGGTTTTGAGTTTGGTGATAAGTTGTAATTCAGCAGCTTCTCTTTCCAGTCTATTTCTGAAATTCCTTTGTAGTAAAACAGCTACAAAAATTCCTTTTACTACAAAGGAATTTCAGAAATAGACTGGAAAGAGAAGCTGCTGAATTACAACTTATCACCAAACTCAAAACCATGGAAAAACCTGGTCTGAACAAAGACCTTGGATTCTTATCTTATTATACATGACAAAGCCATTTTTCACCTTTTCACCCCTTGCTTTTTCCTGTAAGACCTATTGCAGTCGTTAAGAGTCGTCAACAGGCTCATCACAGCTATCTGCCAATCACCCATTCCCACCACCCTTCTGAGTAATACCCCTCCCCACCTTCTCACTATATAGAAGCGTCTGGAAACTTCTGTTTCAGTGTATCTGAAGAAGTGTGCATGCACACGAAAGCTCATACCAAGAACTGACTTAGTTGGTCTTTAAGGTGCTACTGGAAGGAATTTGTTTTGTTTTGACTATGGCAGACCAACACGGCTACCTATCTGTAACTAAAGCAATCAGTTTTTCATAGACATATTATAAAGCTGGAGATTCTCCATTGCTGCCTCAGTTGAGGGTTTTTCTGTATTTACTTTTTTTTTTTTTTTTTTTTTGCCTTGCTTTGTTGTGAACCACTATTGAGTGTATAGTGTATGCAGAATGTGCTGGGTGTACAAATAAAATGTAGAAAAGAAATGTATACATAAAGTGTAGAGAAGAAAATTAGCAAACAGTACTTTTGCTTCCATGCTCATCTCCATTCTACCACTGCTAAAAGAACCGTTGAAAGTGATCCTACCATTTGCAGGGCTCATACTTGGTACTGTTTTTTTTTTTTTGTTTTTTTTTGGGAAGATGGAATAGTTAGGCACTGCTACAAAAGGCACAAACTGTAGGGTAGCAATGGGAATCCCATCCTATTCTTCTCTCACTGCTGCCAGCAGCCACTTACGTGCCACTCAGGGCAAAGGGTGCAAGATTCCCACTGGCTTACAGTGGTCTCTCCAGGATTAGGGAAGCAGCCAGCTGTATTTCAAGTCTCCAGCTTGGCAAATTCAGCCCATCTCTTCTCCTACTTTCCTAGATACTTTAACAACCACTAGTGTAGCCCAAACAATTTATGATTATGATGATGATCTGTTTATTTTTCACATTTCTATCCTATCTTTTCTCCAAAAAGCTCAAGGTGATATGCATTGTTCTTTTCTTCCTATTTTTATATTCACAACAGCCCTGTGAGGTGAGTTGGGCTGACTGGTCCAAGGTCACCCGGCTAATTGGTACGCACCATGCTGAGCTCCTTAAAGAAAATGTGGGATATGAATGCAACAAACAAATAAAAAAAATTAACATCGTCAACCTCCAAACCATTAGTTGCAAGGGATTATGAGAGTCATCTCAAGGATGAATTTGGAAAGAAAAAACTGCACCAAGTAATTACAAGTGTTGATGAAAGAGAATTGCTACCACTATAGTTATCACAAGAGGATAGCTGCATATTATTAAAAGTCAGTAGTGTGAGAATGAACCACTAGAATATATAGGCACTTAATGGATCAACAGGAAATAGGTTTGAGGATGCATTATCAGGAGGTGAAAAATGCATTATGGAAAGATGCAGTTGAATTGTGGAAATTATACTGCACTGCAGGCAGCTGACGGTTATTGGCTGAGAGTGTTTACCAGCAGTGGAGTCTTGGATTTCTTGAACAATTAAGTATATGTACATTGGGGAAAGGCTGTTGCTGGCTGGCTACAAGGTCAAGGTGGCAACTGTGGTGGCCAATAGCATTACACTGTGGAATATGCTGCATTTGCCTTATGTTCCATGTTTAATAAGAAGAATAAGAATAATTATATTATTTATACCCTGCCCATCTGACTGGGTTTCTGTTTTATGTGTGGCAACATTCCTTTTATCTTCCCCCTCTTCATCTTGTTGTCCTCGACTGCCATTTTTATTATTTTCTTATTTAGCACTCCTTACTTGGATGGATTGAGGCAGAGATGCCACAATGGGAGGGAAGAGTTGTAGAACCAGGACTTTGCTGACTTCAACGTTGGATCTCTGGTGTTTTGTACTGGAGGGATTTGGTTATACTGCTGCTTTCAGCTTTCCAGAGTATGCTCTGCATACTCTGGTTATGGTTTCAGAGAGTAAAGGTAGAGGTGAGATTCATAAATGCAAACTTTTACGAGTTCCTTTGGACTTTATTTGAGTACAGATTTCACAGCAGTCTGCCTGCTTTACATGTGTTCTGATTGTAACGTGTTCATGAAGTCCAAATTCAGCAGGGGCTATTGTGTGGATGAATCATTCAGTAAATGTCAGCTGGTCATCAGATGAGTACTAAGTGGTAACTGACACACTCATCTGGCAATCAGTAGGTGTGTCAAAATGCGTGGAACATTCCAAGGGAGGGCCAAAAGGGAACAGTAATGAGAGTGTGTCTAAAATAGAGTGGTCTCACATCCTGCCCCTCCCTAATTATTTGCACATGCCTCACTGGCTAAATGAGTTCTGATTGCGGATGGCCCTGTGTGAAGCACACGAGTGGATCTGGTACCGGTTTAGAAGTTCCTGAACCAGACTTTTTTTTTTTGTCCCACTGGGTTGCCTAGAAAAAAAACTGGAAAAGGGAAAGAGGTGTGAAGGAAGAGGAACACTGGATCTGCCTCCTGCCAGCCTCGCAGAGCTGTGGGTGTCCACAGCAAGTTCTTTTCCAGAGGCAACAGCTGGTACCCAGATTCTACCACAATGTCTCCAAGAACGCCCACCACTGTGTGACATTTTCCTTTTGCGTAGGACAGGCCATGGTTTGAAGCTAATTACAGCTTCAGGCACACTCTCGGCTGAAGGACAGGGCCTTTTTAAAGCTCTCCCACAAAGGCTATTTGACTAAGAGAACAGCAGGGTTTGATCTACTGCAGTTTCATCTCTCTCTTAGCTGATTCCTACCCTCCTTACCTGGCTTCCGTTGTTATGGCCTCTCACCAGAAATTCACTCTCTGAACTTTTGTCCGCACCCAACTCACTCTTCTACGCAGTGGGTCTGCTAAAACACACACAAATATGATTGTTAATTTATGCATGCAGCAGCATCAAGGCAACAGGATTTTACAGATTAACACAGTAGGAGGGGGAGGAAATGGGTTTCTGCTCTGATGTACTTTCAATTTCATTTATAGTAAGATCTCTTTTCACCCAAACCCTTAGTATTTACATGCCCAAAACGTAAGTATTGCACACCTCATTCTAGAAATAGCAACAAAGCCATACCCTAAGGCCTATCAAATAAGGACTGGCTGTGTGTCTGCCATATGTCTATTTTAGCATTAGATATCTGATTATGGTTCATGGTGATGTGCAAGTAATCACAGGATACTGTGTCGTACAGATGAACATGAGCCACCCTGCCAACATACTTTCATCCCATGATGCTTTTCACCTTTCTCCCAGGTTTGTGCTTTGTTTTCTATATATTACAACTGCAAGAAATAAATATACAGCAGAGCAGCATATGGCTGGGAGGTAGGGGAAGGAAACTTCACAAATACACGGCTTATAAAGCCTTAAGTATGAGAAGATTCTCTACCGCAGGGGGTGTTATTCTTGCAATTACAAAGAGGTTGGGATTCTTGCTTCCTCTGCTCTCTGTATTTCTAGGGTTCTTTTCTCCCCTGCTCACTTTTCTCCCTCTCTTGCCAGGAAGGAAAGGAAACGTGTGACATGGCATTTGCTGCCCATACACAAACTCTTGGTGCATTTTGTTCTTGAATATGAAGTGTTTAACTGAAACGTACTAAACAACATTCATATTATTATTATTATACCCTATACCCGGAGGTATAGCAAAACAATGGAGCCTATTTGTGGACTGACACATTGCGATACAACATAAAAGGTAAAGGTAAAGGACCCCTGACAGTTAAGTCCAGTCGCGAACAACTTGGGGTTGCGGCACTCATCTCACTGTACTGGCTGAGGGAGCTGATGTTTGTCCAGACAGTTTTTCTGGGTCATGTGGCCAGCACCAGAGCAGCACATGGAAACGCCATTTACCTTTCCGCCGGAGAAGTACCTATTTATCTACTTGCACTTTGATGTGCTTTCGAACTGCTAGGCTGGCAGGAGCTGGGACCGAGCAATGGGTGCTCACCCCGTCACGGGGACTGCCGACCTTCTGATCGGCAAGCCCAAGAGGCTCAGTGGTTTAGACCACAGCACCACCTGCTTCCCGCTATACAACATACATTTGGCTTAATCAAAATCCAGGCTCAGAACTGAAATACGTAAAGTAGTACTGAGCATGTACAGTTACTATTTCTCGTCTCTGAGTAAGTGAAGCCTGCCCATATATGTGATTGCCACATTTTGTTTTTGCTTTCATGCCTTTGTGCTATTTCTATTAATAAACTGTGAGCTGTAACGAGATATAAATCTAATTGTTGCATTCCATCAGCCTACAAGTTAGATGAAAGGATGCTTGTGATTTGTCGTCATCTGTAGACACTACGTATGTGTAGAGATGAACCTCCTCTCCTTCCCCACATCTGTGGAAGCACATTGAATGAATGAATGAATTTACTTTATTCGGTCACAGACCAGCATAAGCAAAACATCTAAATAAATAACAGCGTGAATCTAAGCGAATAATTGTTAAATACTGTAAATGGGAGCAAAAACCAACCATAGATTAAAACATATACATGGAATACTTGATTAAGCATAAATAATGGGTGAATAAAAACCAATAAGAATAATTTAAAAAGACCAGTTAAAACAGCTATATGGGGTGGGGCTTCATTGATACAGATCTAACAATATGGGCCTTCATTTTAGGACTATGGAATCACATTAACGTGGGGCCTGCAGAGGACCAGATCTCAGGACTAGAGTCTGCAGTGGGTAGAGATTAAGGAAGACCATTCAAGGAAACCTCTTCGCACCAGTAGACCTGAGCAGGTCATGTGATGTTCCCAGTGTCCTATAAAACCTCCTGAAAAGGTTTGCTCTCTGGTCTGAGCAACATGTAGATATATTCTTGCTGACTATAGGATGGCCTTCAATTTTCTGTTCACCTTGCTCCCATTTTTGAACAGCTTGTTACATGCCAAGTGGTTGTTAGCCTTGACCCATAGAGTTTGAAGGAGATACTGCAAGCACTTAATGTGTGAAAGCTATTATTTATTAACTGCATCAGGGGGTTGCCAAAGTTTTTGTGTGCCACTGTAATACTCAGGAGCATGGCAGGGCTCCATTCAGAGCTTGATTCTGTGCATTATAGTGTGTGACCTTTTCAACATACAAACTTTTGTTTTTGGCAATACCATTACAAACATCTGGCCTAAATAATGTGTGTATGTATGCAAGGAATTAAGAAGGGATGATCTTAATGAAGCAACTCATCCAGCACCAAGCGAATTATGTTCCTAAGAGCTCCATTAAAAATTGAGACAGGAAGGATCAAGGTAATGGCTCAACATCCGCTAAGTACCTCTTGCACATACTTTAAAATGTCAAGTGAAATCAAAACGGGTGGAAGGCACTTGTGAACCCTGCATGTGGTCTTCAGCAGCCAGGAAGATTGATTTGTAAGGTCACATATTCTCAGTGAGATTTTGGGCAGTTTAGACACATGAAAATTGATTGGTTTAAAATAATCCTCTCCACCAATTTGAGTTTGTAGACTGCTGTTAGTAACTCTTTTCCTCTGCATTGCAGGGTCAGAATCTCTGGCTGTGTCTTGCTTTTGTGTTATCAGCTTTTGCCTCATTCCGTGATCTCCCCAAAGCCATTCCCCTTCTTTTTGCATGTTCTCCACCACTCACCAAATGGCTGTTGGCAGCAGTGTCTTGGTAGAAATTGGGAAAATCTGGACATATGGCAACCCTACCTACAAATCTGGGCAAATCTAAAAAAAAAAGAAAAAAAAAAGCTCAACAACTTTTCTGTCTGGATTTCCACTGTTTGAAATATGGCAACCCTACACTAGGATAGGTAATGACAGTGGTTGGCAACTCATGGACTGGACTAGTTCTGTAGCCTGACCATGACTACAGACTAGTTGATCTGAAGGCAATCCAAGTATTCAGAAATTTTAACCTAGATTAATATATGCTCATGTTTGTGTTTATATTAGCCTGAGAATTAGGGCTGTTTCACACAACATGCCTACATAATCATTACATGAAAACCACATCAATTCTAATGTGTGTCAATCTCTCACATGGGTTCTTCATTGTAAGAAGCTGCCTGTAAGATTCCCACATGCAAATGCCACCTGTGTAGGAACTCTGTGAAATAACTCTGAATGGGGAAAATGATGTTGCCAGAAGATGAATGTAAGGGTTGGATAAAAGGACTTTCCACTGTAACTTTCTGCTACAAACCCAACAGGGGCTTTAAGATTAAGAGTTCCTGGAGGAAATGACTAGGTAGGAACTAGGTGAGCTCAGTTCTATTAAAGTCTTTTATGGGTCCCAACAAAGTCAAATTTTCAAAGAATTAGTCTAAGGACTAATTCATGTCACCATTTGACACAGTGATGCTACCACAAGTTGGCTTTTTAAAATGTGTTGGCCAGGATCTCAGCTTGGCCTATTACCTTCCTTTTCTGCCCTGCAGACTAGTGGGAGGCCAGAATTTACACCCTATACGAACACATCCAGTCTTGAGAAAGGAGGTCTTTGCAGATGTGCATTAACACCAAGAAAGGTGATCTTGGTGTGAACACATCCCAAGTCACTCCCTTACTTTTGGCACTGGATATGTGAAGGCTGGTGCCTGGCTTGGAAAGAAGTCTTGTAGTTGAGATCATGACACAATACACACTCACTCCCACAGCTTTCCAGTATTACAAAAATAAAAAATATGGTGCAAGATATTAATTTATTCTGTTGCTAGTTTTCTCCATTCCCTCTTGAAGTAAAGAGGCACGGCTGGCCTAGGTGGCAGGCAATCAGAATGGCAGATTGTAGAGCCAACATTAAGGGGGTGCCAAATCATCCTGTTCCTCAGATTTTGGGTGATGGTGCTAGAAGTGTGGTGGGAAAGAGCCAAAACTACTTTCCACCTTGGGTGCCAAAATGTCTATGGGCCGTTCTGAGCTAACAACCAGCCAGGAGAATTATGTTGAATGTTTCAAATACAGTTTGCCCTTTCACAACAGAGGTGGGTCATGTTCTGTCTGTTTCACACAGACAGAAACATTATATGCAACACTGGACTTCTGATTTGGAATTTGTATGCAGCAGTATTCAGTTCAAGCTTCCTAAAAACAGACTACAAAAGAGAAAGAAAGAAAGAAAGAAAGAAAGAAAGAGGGAAGGAATCACAGCGAGGGGTGATACTCCAAAGTCAACATGAAACAATAATTCCTAAGGGTGTTGGAATTTTAATTAAACATTTCAAAAGGTTTATGTGAATTTTGAATGTAGGTTTTTCACTGGGGAAAAGGGCTAATGGAAATGACGATAGCAGAATGCATGCCGCTGTTTCTTTTTCTGATCCCCACCCCAAGAACAGAATCTAAGCCAAGGTAGAAATGTTAAATGCATGAGTACAATGGACTTGGATCTTTTTTGTTAAGCAAATAGCAGCCACAGCTGAACAGCATCTGGACCACAAGGGCTGGAGAGGGAGTTTCTCTCCCTTGCTGTGGTTTCAATGAAAGTTCCCTTCCCTAACTTTGATTTGCTTCAGGGGGGGAGCTGCATTTGGCACCAGTGGAGGCATCCCTCTCCCTCTGGATGCAAAAAAGGTGATAGGGTAATTTTTATTGGGACCACAGTGAAGAGAAAGGGTTAATAGCTCTCTTTTTACCCCACACAGTCTTGATATGGCTTAGGTTCCCCTGTGGCAATTTTTATAAAAAGGATTTGGGCAAGTTAATTGCATTCATGCAATCCTAGTCATGTTTATTTTAGCCCTCAGAATTCCTTGCATTTTGCAATGTTCACATTTCCCTCCTAAGAACCTTGGCATTTCAAAATATTTTCATTAAACTCTGGATATCCAAACGAACCATTTTTCTATCCATATGTGCAGCACAGAGTGGTCACCTATTTATGACTTGCAATGATAGCTAGTGGAGCTTCCTTGTACAAGGGAAGTATACCTTGAATCTGATGCTGGGAGACAAATCACAGAAAGAAGCCTTCACCTTAATGACCCAACAAAGGGGACCCTAGAGGCATCTGCCTTGTTGCTATCAAAAACAAAATGGCATTGGTCTGACCTAGCAGCACAATTCTTACGTCCCAGTGGGAGCTGCCCACATTCCTGTGCTCTAAAGCACAACACAAAAATGGCACTCTCTCCACTATCTCCTTGGGCATTTGTTTCAGAAATGCAGCCATATATATGTACATCACAGCCTTCACCCTGTTAGTCACGCAGCAAGGACCTAAGCATCCTACAGGTTGCAGATTGAAGGTTTCCAGTCCCCACAGTAGAAGCCATCTGGAAGTGCCCTAAGCTTGATGGCTTTTTATGGTCAGCATCAAGAAGGAAGAAGGAATATTTCCTTTGAAAACTTACCACAAAGATGCGAGTCACAGCCGGCCACCTAAGGGGTGAGGGTGGGGAGAGAAAGATCATTTTACAATTGTGCTAAGTTTGAATCTGGAAACTAATGACAGAGATATAATCTCTGTAATGTAGTCTTTATTTGATTTTTTTGTTCGAGTTCACATACAGGATAAAAATAAATGCATCTAGTATACAAAGAAAGTGATTCTGGAAAATAAATCATGAAAGCAATTTTACCCATCTTAGAAGAACCCATTAACACATTTAGAATACACCAAGCCAAGTATACAGCTGTAGCTGGGACCAGCTGAGATATCTTATCTACTCTGCTGTGAGGCTGATAGTTCCCAACACTGCCATCTATAGGCAGTTTCTACGCACAACAATTTTCCTTCTCTGCCTAAAACCTGAAGAATCTTTTGGGTGGCTGTTCTTGTTTTATGCAATTCCTGTTACTTATTCATTCCTTGGTCTTATAAATATTATTATTTATTTAAGGAAGTCTCAAACATTGTTTAATTCTAAGGGAACAAGAGTAACTAGCCACTATTCTACAATTGTTTCTCTAAGTGTTATAAAATAAGTATGTGAAAAAGATGGAATATATACATAAGAGCCTGAGTAGATTAAATTTTAGTAATTTTAACACATATATGTTGTGAGTACAATATACTCACTCTCCTAAAATGGGAGAATACAATAAACGCAAAATACATGTGAACAATATTACAGTACATGAAATTAATATTATGTCCTCGAGCCATCTTCTGTGGGTTTATCATTTTTAAGAACGTATAATCAGGAGGGGTTTTTGGTGTTACTGACATTTTAAAAGGAGAATGTTTTTAGTACATCAAAACAAGCACAAAGCACGCGAATCATTTTAGGTGCGTTATATTGCAACACCAAAGAATACTGTCCAAGAGAAAAATTACAAGCTCCACTCATTCCTTCCGTATAAGACTATGCGTGAATCTGCAGTTCTATGCACACTTAACATGGGAGCAAACATGTATGGGACTGAACTGAATATGTGAAAAAAATTGGCTTTTTTGTTGGTACCTTAACATATCTGGACTGACGTGACAAAATTCTAATGTGTACTTTTGATTTTCTGGCCTTCCATTAAATAGGATACATCTTTTAACTACCCTTTGCATGGTCTTTGAAACAAATTAGTAAAGGGAAGCAAGCCCTATCTCAAATTATAGTGTAAGTGTTTTTTGGATGATAAAGCTTCTCATCTGAAGCAATGAGGAACAGAGAAGTTTCTGCTTTTCCATTCTGTTGATAGAGTCTTGGAAATCTGAAAAATGTCATTGTCTTGGAGAAGTCTTTTCTGCATGGAAATGCTCAAACTCTCCCCTTGTGAAGAAATGCTGCAACTGTTCACCAAAGATGTCTCCAATTATCTGGTTCCTGGTAAAACACTGCCCCTAGTTTCCCTTTTGGTGATACTTTTTAAAAATAATAGTGTGCACCCATGTGGTCATACCTCAATATTCAGACAGAAAACATTGCTGAATATGCAATCTTATACACATGTACCTGGGACAGATAGGTAGCCGCGTTGGTCTGCCATAGTCAAAACAAAACAAATTCCTTCCAGTAGCACCTTAAAGACCAACTAAGTCAGTTCTTGGTATGAGCTTTCGTGTGCATGCACACTTCTTCAGATACACGATGGACTTCCATTTCATGCGGCTATGTACCTGGGAGTAAGTCTCATTGAATTCCGTGGTATTTAACTTCTAAGCAGACATGGGTAGGATTGCAGTTATTTCAAAAGGCACACACCAGTTCCACTGTCCACTCCAGTATGGCTGCACTCCAGTACATGCTTACTTTGGAGTAAACTCCATTAAATTTAGTAGGACTGACCTGTTTGCAAAATCCCATAAAACATTCCTCCTAATTTTTAAAACAAAACTGATAATGGACAGTCTGCAAATTATCATCTTGAGAAGCCAGTGAGGAATAGGGTGTCATAGGGTAAATGAAATATTGCAGGTACCTCAAGAGACTTCAGTAATATGTAATATTACTGAATATTACTGGATGCTCAAGCAGTTATCCTTGGGATGAGAAGAAGGTTGTAACAAGGGGACAGAAATGCTGGATGGCAGAGAACGATTTCCTGATGCTTTGGTTGGTTCAAAATCCTAACAGCAGCTAGATGACGCCTGTGGATACAAATATTTTCCCCCAATTTATCTCGAATTTCAAAAAAAGGTTTAATGAAAAGGTGTTGTTAGGTCTAAATTTGCTAGCCTGTTGTTCTAAAAAAAACCCCATGAAATGCTTTTCAGTATGTGATTCCTTCAAAATGATTGCTTAGAAGTCCAACATACCTTGAGAATTATGAGTTTTCAAAGTGAGCAAAAAGAGAGTATCAGTTTCAAACTATCAATTTATTTTATGAGATTTTAATAAATATGAAGCTATACTGTAAATTAGCACTAAAATGACCAGGGTCTCCCTTTCTAATGTTCTTGATGCCAGCTGACTTCATTAGCTAAGCTAACTTACGGGGACATAGGAATTTTCCAGACAAAGAACTGCAGCTGACTTGTGCTGTTCAGCAAGTGACTTTGTTAATGCTTACTCCTTATCAGCTACACCAGCTGTTCAAAGGCTATCTTTCACAAAACACTTTTTATGACTGCGAGGATATTTTGTTTACAGTGACCAAGTCACAAAACAAAATACAAATGTGCCTATACAGTTGTGTTTGTTTTGTCTGTAGCCAATTTAATGGCATCCGCTATCACTTTTATGGCTAAAACTGACAGCATTTCCTATTTGTCTGGGGTATACAAGGGATGTGAAAAGTGCAAGTATCCATTGTCTTCATATGGGAGTGATTTTTTATTTTATTTTTAATTAAAAGAACTTGTTCAGGTTTCAGATGCCTGGATTACTGTTGCAAATGGGAATGTCCTCTTCCCGCTTTCTTTTTTGTTAAAGGATTCTGATTTCAGTGTTTAAAATATAGTCAGCAATCCATCTTTTATACAAAACAATTGCCTGTTCTGTGTTTCAAGGGAAAAGAACTAAAACAACCCAAGTGTTTAATTATGAGTCGTATCTACACAATCTATCTATATTAGATATAGTATCCATAAGAGTTTATGAAGTGTTTTAACAACAGGTAGTTTAATAAAAACGTGCCTGAATTAATCAAGATTCTGGGGCAAAACCCATAAATTTAACCGAGAATGACAAAATGAAGATATATTTAGAATAGTTCACTAGCATTCATTTAACATTCTCATTTTACATCTTCAGCTTTAAGTCTTGAAACAGTGCTTTATTAAATTTGATTGGTTTTGCCTAAATGTTCGCCTTAACAGAGTTTTTAGTGAACTATTGAAATGTTCCAAGCTCTTACTTTAAATCTGAATGTATTTTGAAAGTTATTTACAGGAAACTAAATTACTGACCACATTCACATAAAAAACTAAACCTCAAGTTCATGTACACACACACAGCCCTGGTTCTCCTACCATGTACCTGGAAGACTTTCCCTCTTGGTTCAAGTTAAACATAGCTTCTCTCTCTGAACCTTGGAAACAATTACCTAAGAATAAGCCCCACTGAATTCAAAGAGACTTGCTTTTAAATAGGTATGTCAGATTGCGTTATAAATTATTGTTTTTCTTGAGCTATTGTGGTCTTTCTGTCTTTAAATTCAGTGCTGTCTTTGGATGACATAACTCTATAATAGCACAGGTGAATAGCATTTGGAGGACAATGAGTTAAGCCAAGAGGTATATGTAATTATGAGACTAGTGTTCCTGGATATACATATGACTGTACTTAACTAGATACATCTTTGACACGGTTTTTTGTTATGATTCTTGATGCTGCTGCTTCTAATCACCAAAAGGTCAATCATATGGTTAATTTCAGACCAATGCATTTACAGCTGGTATTCTCTCTTGAAGTTATTTGGGCAAGCAACATACTATTTCAGTGATGGAAATGAAAATGTTAGACCTTTTCTTTCCCACTGGGAATGGGGCAGGAGGACTTGTGCAGATTTTGAACTTGAAATGTTGAATTGTGTCCTGAATTATTATGCTATGTTTTATGCTCTGTTTCAACAGTTAGGGGAAATACGGAATTCCAAGGTAGAGATCAAAAATGTTACACTGCTCAACAACTGGGGGGTGGATTGGAACCATTTCAAATGACAAATGTAATTATGTGCTCAGTGCATTTGTAATGATATCAGATTACAAACCTAAAATGCAAATGAGCGAGCTAAGGTGAAGATCTTCCTTTATATTGCCAATTGTTTGCTAATTTGCTATTAAATCACAAAATTCACAGGACATTTCAATCTGATAGTATCAAAATTTTATATTGCTGTGACACAACATATCCTTGGCTTAACAAAGGGTATGATGAAAATACTTTTTCCAAATTAAAAGAGTCATTCAAAGACAAAGGAAGACTCCAAACTGAGTCAGGAAGTCCGTTCACTAAACAACTGAGAAGGAACTTCCTGATTTATTCAGAAGCTGGTCTGGGGTCTTCCTTGGGGTGTACATCACTCTAGATTTTTCTCTAGATTCTGACAATGGAGAAGGAGTGCCAGGTTTATTTTGACAGGAATTCCCGGTTCATTTCGAAACTGCTATTTCACCTTTCCTGATAGAGAAGTGATTGTAGCCCAGATAAATAATTGCTAATTTAGTAATTAGCTCCTGAAAAGACACGAGTTCATGCTCTTTCCAAGTTTAATTTTGGCAAAAAAATGTTTTTTTCCTGAATATGTAAAAAAATACAATGGAAATGCAAATAAAAGCTGACATGTGTATATCCAAATTGCAGGGGAGATATTGTGATTGACTGAGAGTGTAGATTACATCAGCCCTGCAAAGTAGTCCAATGTTGCTGTACTAATATTGTTTTGTGGTTGGGATGAGAAAAATGAAAAGGGAGGGGGGAGCTGCTGATTTGTAGCACCAATGAAGGTGGTGGTGATGAATTGTTTCCCATCCAAGGAGGGAAACAGGGGAATTCTTGGGGGGTGTAACTGTTGGTATAAACCAGGGGTAGTCAACCTTTGTATACCTACCGCCCACTAATGCATCTTTCTTGATGGTAAAATTTTCTTACCGCTCACCAGTGCTCGATGGAAGGAGGAGTCAGTTTGTGTCATAGAACCCCCTACTGCCCACCTAGAATCCTGAAACGCCCACAAGTGGGTGGTAGGGACCAGGTTGACAACCCCTGATATAAACACTTAAATGGATACATTTATGTTAAAGGCTCAAAAATAAAAATGAGGGGTGTAAATGTAAGTGTAGTTATTATGAGGTATATATTGTTCTACACTGCCTTAATATTTTATGTGGCTAGTTTATTCTTTTCTAAATATTCATATGGGCAGTTTATACATATTTTATCAATATAAATCAATGACCACAAGAAATGCACCCAGAATACTCTAAATTTAAATAATAATAATAATAATAATAATAATAATAATAAATCTTTAATTTATCTAAGCACAGGCATGAGAACTTTAGTTGCTATAAATCTTCTATTTCTTATGAGCCCACGCCCACCCCACCTTCCACTACCTGAAGTACCATTCCTGCTCTTACCAGTGTTAGAAACTGAGATATGAAAGCCAGGAGCTAAATGGCACCTTAAACCAAGGTTCTGGGAGCAACAACTGAATGTCTAGGCATGCTTTTTTATAACAAGAATATAAAGCTGAAAATGAATGAACTGCAGCTAAAATATTAGGTTCATTTTATACATTGTCTAGTCCCTCTCCTGCCTACCCCCCTAATACTCTTAAAAGGGTCTCTTCTCCGGTCTTCAGAAGGTAGCTAGAAGTGGAGAGGCAGAAAAAGGTCTTCATTCCTTCCACCCTGCCGTTTTAATTGAAATTGTAGGCGCAGTACTGCGCCCAGAGCTCAGAAACTGCTCGCACTAATGAAATTCTCTGTTGCAAAATGCGTCTAGAACAATGGGAATTTCGAACACTGGCTCCTACACTGTATTGCCTGCCTGTAGTCAAGTGATAAAAGACATACGGTAACATAACTGTCATATAATTCAAGAAAACATGAGTTCATTGCATTGTTTTAGGAATGGTATTAGGGTAAATGGGGATCTTGGGTGTTTAACAGCTTTGTGACAGCAGAAATGAAAAAGGTTAAACCTAGTATGGAAATAAAATTACAGAAAAAACTCCATCTGTTGAAATTTTGTCCGTCTGAAATGTTATTGCTTGTGTGTGGCCCAATTTATTATGGGGCCCTCCATTTCACCTGCAAAACAGGATACAAATTTGTGTATAACACAAACTGTATGCAAATTTTATGCAAAGTTTCAAGGGGCAGAAGGCCCAATTCACATACTTGGCCCAGAAAATCCTGTTGGCACCCATGCCGTGTGGCATCCACAACTTCTGAAAGACACAGAGCAGCATTCATAAAGAATCTCACCATTGCCAGGAATGCTAGGAAACCCTCCACTGATCAGGCCAATCCACATTGTAAAGCAGTTCCCATGTGAATTAGTGTTGCCTTTGAAAATAGTTTGGAAACTTGGGGTGGGTGTGGTTTTTGTTTGTTTGTTTACAAAATATGTAAGTTAACTGGGAGCAGACAAATGAAAATTATCTTGCCAGTCTTAAAACAGTTGCACTTACACATAATCTGCTTCTTGTCTCAGTTCAAGATGCCGGTTGTAGCTATGAGAACCCTAAAGGATCAAGGCACCTTAAAGACAGTCTCCTCTCACGCACACCTGCATGGCTATTAAAATACAGTACCCCTCAGAGAGAACCATTTTGGTTCCCCATCTTCAAAAACAAAACTGACTGTGCTCAGCCTTCTACTGCTCTCAGAGACAGAACAATTAATTAGCAACAATGGGATCTTCCCTCCAAATTCAAATGGCAATTGTGGAGAGGGAGAGTCCAGACTTGGGCAAAAGGATTAAAGCGCTCTCTTCACATACCATGATTCCAATCTCTCTCTCACACACACTGAGACACACTTTCACACAACAGCTGCCATTTGCTTTAAATACGTACAACCATACAATATCATATACTTTTTGACCCTCTTAATTACTTACGATTTCAATCCATTTTGGCTTTTTCTTCTTCTTTGCATTAGGACTATCTACCCAACTTATCAGAGAAGAGTGAATTAGGTCCAAATCCGTAGAAAAACACCACCTTTGTTTTGTAAATAACCCTACTTCTATCAAGAATGTCAAAGGCAACAATTAAAAAATGCATTTACTGCTTCCTAGTCAGCTGGTACTAGATGTCTATAGATGGAGTCTATAATTTTGTCTGGATTATCTCCTGATGCATTTGAAATGTTACAGAAGGCAGAAGAAAATAAAATAGGTGGGTCTCCTCATGAGAATTAATAATCACTTTCCTGTTTCATTCCATCGTTTGCTGACCTTTTTGCTAATTCTTTATTGAGTGGAACAGCAGAGAATGGTTGCTTAAAATAATCTTTTCAAAGAGATGCCACAAAAACCAATCAGTTATTTTCTAAATAAACTTAAGTAAAAGCTGCCAACAAACCTAAGCAGTAAAGTATGGAAAGAGTCCAGCACTGGAAGGAGGTGGATGGTAGTAAATGTGTTTGAATGGAAGTATCAGTAGTGTTAGCACATTTGCAATATATTGTGGAAAACACAGCTGATCTGTTTTTGCTTTATTGCATTTTAGTAACTGCTGTCATAATGTAAAGATGTGCAAAGCATGTGACTAACTTCTCTAAAAAGATGTTATATATTTATAGGTTTCTGCAGTCTGGCTTCCAAGTTTATGGATTCATAAGATCAGAGAAGCAAGCTGTTTATATAAAATATTCATATAAACATCCAAATGTGATAAGAACAGTATCCTCATCAGGAACTTGTACAATAAGGTATCTTACTAGCTCAACAATTGATAAAAATATTTGTATGATTCTCTCATGATTCTCTCTCATCACAACAGCAAGAATCACATATAAGGAGAACCTGGGCACTAACCTCAATGAGTTTTGCGCAACCATGAGTATATTGTGATTTAAATATCAACCTGTACATACAGAACACAAGAGAGGGAGGGTAAGACAAAGTGAAGGAGCAGCAGGTATATTAAGAAGTATGTGACAATAAGACAGAGGGGATTGGAAGAAATATTCAAATAATAAAAGGACCATGATTAGCAGGGTGGCGGGGAGAGAAAACCCTGAAAGCAGAAATATATCACCCCACCCGCAACCCAATTTGACTACATATTCAGGACTGCCAGAACTCTCCTCATGCTTTAAAAATATATATACTCAAATGCTCCAAGTCTGAACTCGGCACTGAAAATATGTTCTAAGACTGTACTTTGTGCTTGTTTGTGAATGACGTCCTAATGGGTGTGCAGAAAGAAGCCCAGGAAGAGCAATGTGGGTATGTGGGGTGGGAAAAGGTTGAATGTGATGTGGAAACACTTAGCCGAAGCATGACTCTGTTAGGGGTATGAGCAGGGCACTTTTTATCAGCCTGTTTTTCATCAGTCAATGGGAATAATAATAATCATCACACAGGACTGTTGCAAGGATGAATATGATAAAAAGAAGACGTACAAGTGAGGCGGATGGAAGTAAAATATGTATGACTGTATGTGTTCCAAACGTGGTAGCATGAGGAATGGCACAAAAGAGCATGCATGAAATGGTCCTCTGAAGTGGCCTGCACACTGGAGGGAGAGAACAGCACTGGATTTAGAGGAGACTATCTAGCAGTGCATACTCCAGCAACCATTGGCATTCCTCACCTTGAATTGCCAAAGGTGTAATGAGACGTTGCACCTCACACGTTTTTAAATGTAAGTTCTGGGATAGAAATAGGAGTAGTTCTGGGAGGAGTGCCCTTCCTGAACATAGCTCAGTTGGTTAGACCATGGTGCTGATAACGCCAAGGTTGCAGGTTCGATCCCTGTATGGACCAGCTGCATATTCCTGCATTGCAGGGGGTTGGACTAGATGATCCTCAGGGTCCCTTCCAACGCTACAGTGCTATGCTATGATTTGCCTCCTTTCCTATTTATTTAGATTATTCCCACCTTCGAAGAATTCTTATCATGGCTTGCATTATCACCATCCAGAAACAATTAAAATATGCGGAATTGTTTTTTTAAAAAAACCTCATAAGGTTGCTAACTTTTGAATTATTTATTTAGCTGAGCCTTTAATCCGAGCCATTTTATCTGCAGCAGTTAATAAACTCTGATGTTTGTCTCTCTGCAATGCTTAATTTCTTTTACACATTGCTTTCTGTGTGAGGCTCTCCCTGGTGAGGGAGCGTGCACTCTTCAGCCTCTTCTTACTAGGGCAGTCACCTGATTAAACTTAAGTGGACTGTTTGTATGAGTTTTAGTTGGCTGATTAAATTTGTAAAAACCTACACCCATAATAAACAATACAGTACTTCCGAAGCAAGAAGCTTTACTTTGTCCCTTACTGCTTGTAGATGAGGCAGGTCTCTTGGAAGAGGCAACCGCTATGTGAGATGATGTTTCCTACTTGCAGGTTGTTTTTACATTTGTTTTACAGTGGTACCTTGGGTTACAGATGCTTCAGGTTACAGAGACTTCAGGTTACAGACTCTGCTAACCCAGTGGCGTAGCGTGGGTTGTCAGCACCCGGGGCAAGGCAAGTAATTTGCGCCCCCTAACCCTAACCCTCAGATGCTGCGCCCGGTGCGGCCGGCCCCCCTCCTGCACCCCCCACGCTACGCTACTGTGCTAACCCAGAAATAGTACCTTGGGTTAAGAACTTTGCTTCAGGATGAGAACAGAAATCGTGCTCCGGCAGCACGGCAGCAGCAGCAGGAGGCCCCATTAGCTAAAGTGGTACCTCAGGTTAAGAACAGTTTCAGGTTAAGAATGGACCTCCATAACGAATTAAGTTCTTAACCCGAGGTACCACTGTACAGCTTTGCGTATTTTTAAAAAATACATCACCACCATCATTATCTTAATCTTGGTACCTTTAAAATGGATTAATCCAGCAGATTGAATAATTTCTAAAATGCTTTTACAGAATCGGGTGGCGCTGCAATAGCACTTCACCCCGAAGTAGGCCCCAGTGAATCCCATAGGAGCCAACTCCTAGGGACCGAGGTCCCTTCAGGCCCCCCAATAAAACATTTGAGGGGGTCAGCCCCCCCAGTTGATGGGCATTGCCAATGTGCTCAACTATGCAGGGCAGGGCTTACCTGCCTCCCCCCCCCAATATTATACTGTAGTCAAGTTGGCACCCCTGATGAACTCAGCGGGGCTTACTTCTGCCCCACAAGCCTTTGCACCTCCGCGTCTCCTTTCCTCTCTATATGTAAGAGGGTGAAGGTCAGGCTGGCAGCGCAAATAAGGGCCCTGCTGCTGAAGGCCTCGCCCGCCACAACCTCCTGGTCCACGGGCCAGTGGCGTAGCGTGGGGGGTGCAGGGGGGGGCCGGCCGCACCGGGCGCAACATCTGGGGGGGGGCGCTCGCCGCCTCCGGAGTTGTCGAAGAGCCTCGGGTGCAGGCTGTAGCAGAGCCCCATGTCTCGCAGAACCGACGAGCTGTGCGCGCGTCCGGGCTGAAGGCGTCCGGCAGGCAGCGGCTCTCAGCGCTCGCCCGCGGTCCCCGCGCGTCAGGGCCGCGGAGGGCACGCCAGGCAGCCCCTCCTCACAGCCCTGCTGCTACAGCTGCTGGGCCATGTTGCATTTTCCTCGCCTCTCTGCCCTCCTCCTCCGGGCAAGCGGCGTCGTTTGTGCGGCAGCGCCAGCGGCATCTCGCCTCAGATCACCTGACACGGACCCGCCGCCGCCGCTGCTACCTTACCGTAAATACCCCAGCCCAGGCAGCAGCAAGAAGAAGCTGGCAGCGGCGGCAGGTTAGGGGCGCAAATTACTTGCCTTGCCCGGGGTTAGGGGGCACAAATTACTTGCCTTGCCCGGGGTTAGGGGGCACAAATTACTTGCCTTGCCCGGGGTTAGGGGCGCAAAGTACTTGCCTTGCCCCGGGTTAGGGGGCGCAAAGTACTTGCCTTGCCCCGGGTTAGGGGGCGCAAAGTACTTGCCTTGCCCCGGGTTAGGGGGCGCAAAGTACTTGCCTTGCCCCGGGTTAGGGGGCGCAAATTACTTGCCTTGCCCCGGGTTAGGGGGTGCAAATTACTTGCCTTGCCCCGGGTTAGGGGGTGCAAATTACTTGCCTTGCCCCGGGTTAGGGGGTGCAAATTACTTGCCTTGCCCCGGGTTAGGGGGTGCAAATTACTTGCCTTGCCCCGGGTGCTGACAACCCACGCTACGCCGCTGCCACGGGCAGGGCAAGAAAGTGCCTTTTCCTTGGGGGGGGGGGAGTCTTAAATTTCAAACCATTATTATTATTATTATTATTATTATTATTATTATTATTATGGATATCAAATGTGCGCGGTTTCTCTACCTCCACCGACGACTGGCCACGTGCGAGGAGCAAGGCGGGCTCCCTTCACCTCCCCGTCCCCTCAAGGGGAAACGACGTGAGGAAAAGCGCCGCGGGAGAGCGAGCGAGGTTCTCCTCAGAGCCTTTTCCCGCCGCGAGGGGCGGGGCGCGGCGGCGTCTCGCTGGCCCCCAACGCCTCTCGAGGGGGCATGAGGGGCGCCGCGTCAAGGGCGCCCGCGGGCGCCGCGGCGGCTCCTGTCAGGGCACGAGGCGGGCGGGGGTCCCTCGCGCAGCGGCAGCGGCCGCCGCCGCCGCCTGGCCCCGCCTCGCCCGGCGCCTCTCCCCCACCCACCCACCCCGCCCGCCCACCCATATCCCGCTCAGGAGGGGCCGGTGGGCTGGCGGGCGCCTCACAGCAGCAGCACCAGAGAGGGAGAGAAGTCCGCCTCCCGCCGCCGCCGCCGCCTCTTCATCCCCAGCAGCAACTTCCCTGCCCGCCGCCGCCGCCTCCTTCTCTCCCTGCTTTGCAGTAGCAGCCGCCGCCGCCGCCGCTCCTCCTCTCCTCCCGGGGACGATGCTCTGGCTCCTCAGCGGCAGCTCCCGAGCCGTGTCCCCGCGGCTCCCCCTCGCCGCCTGGCTCCTGCTGCACCACCTGGGGGCAGCGCCCACGGCCGGGGCTTCCTCCTTCCCCACAGGTACGGCAGGGAGGGAGCGGCACGCGCTCAGGCTGCCCGCCCGTGCCGAAAGTTGCGCGCGGGGGCGGAATGCGCGCAGGATGGAGGCAGGGTTTTTTTTTTTTTTTCCCGGGTCGTCAGAATGGGCCGAAAGCGGGTCTGGGGCGGGCGAGGTTCTTCCGCAGGCGCGCACCCCGCGAGCATCTCGCAGGTGAGGATCCTTAGACAGCCGAGCAGCAGATCTGGATCTGGCGCAAAGCTAAAGCAAGCCACAGGGCTGTTGCCTTCGGAGGTCCGTTGCTTGCTTTGCAGAGCTGGAGGAGGAACGGAGCGTACAGACAGGCTGATAGCCGTAGGGTGCAGTTGCGTGGCGTGAGGAAGGCTGCGTCTTCTCGCTTAGGATGATCAGCATCAACACGCAGACAAAGCTGTGATAAGGGAGCATTCCGCACTTTGGTCAGCAGATGCGGAGATGTTGAAAAGGAGAGGTGACCTCTTTAAGTTGCATGCCTTTCAGGCAGGTGAAGGACCTCAGCTGCTCTCCTCTCCACCCCTTGCTTCATGGAGGGCACACTTTACTGACACCTGGTGCGGCCAGAGAGATGTTGAGTCCACTTCTAGCCATTGTGAGAAGTGTTAGCTTTCCAGAGATGCCCCGCTATGAAATTGTGTTTGAGGCTGTGTGGGAATATGTGTGTCTCCAGGGAGGTTTTGCTCACTGGACTCATTTTGCAGCAAATTGATGCTGATTATAGTCTTGGTCTTTAGGTTTCAAAGACACCCGTGGGTTGAGTTTATGTGATCTGATCCACATAAGTAAATGAGAAATTCCCACCTAGAGACATCAGGTCCTTATCAAAGTTGTCTAAATTTCATTTTTAAAAGTAACACTCCCAAAGAGTTTCAAAGGATCAAAAACATTCCTGTCTGTTGAGACCTAGGAACAACTTACACCATTAATTCACCCCATACTACTTAGTTTGTGGATGGGTAAGACAACAAAAATTTAAAAAAAATGTACAAATGCTTAACAAAATAGTAATAATTCCAAATACTTGCATTTCTTCAATCAAAGGAAACCCCCATTTACTTAAAAGTAACTCCTATTCATTTCAGTGGGCTTTTCTTCCACATAAGTTTCATCCTAAGTATGTGTAGGACTACAGATTTTTTGACTGCAGTGCTGTGCATAGTTAATTCAGGCTGAACGTGAGCAAAGTGGAAGGAGAAAGTATTAATTTTTAAAATATCTATTGCAGGTTCTGTTGCAAAATGTGAAAATGAAGGAGAAGTACTACAGATCCCCTTTATCACAGACAATCCTTGCATCACGTGCATTTGCCTGGTAAGTGTGAATTCCACTGATAAGATCAAACAATAATGTCTCATGTAATCAAATTTCCTTATCTTTTCCCTTTGTGCCGCCAGAGATTAATTTCCAGTCCGTAATCTTGGAATCATATCCTTGACTTTTGCTTAGACACAAATCTTTCAGCTGACTTTGCCCATGACATTGTCAGGCTACCTGAACGCTCTTGTTTACAGGATGTATTTGTGATTGAAGCTTTTCCCCTCTAATGTCCATTGTGCTGAGCCACTGTTAAGTGGTTTTTGTGCTTGTAGAGATTGTACTTATGGCTGAGAAGGAATTATTTGCTTATTTTCTGCCCAAGTTCTAAAAATTGGCTTCAGAGATGCAATGAAAAATATAACAGGTCAGTAACTGCGACAAAATCCAGGTGGTTTAGAAGTCCAAGTCTGCTTTCGAAATGCAGTGTGTTATACGTTCAGGCTCTGCATTCTTGGCGAGACATATTGTAATAAAAAGACAATGCCAGCACACATGATACTTCTATCAAAAAACTGCACTCCAAGGATGACACTGGCTGTTGTTTGTTCAGGAAGTTCAGATTCCCTGGTAGTTAACAATGACCCTGTATTCTGCAGCAAAGGAAATATCCCCTTATTCTTGCAAGGGATCTCAGTTTCACAGTAGAAATGCTTTGCAAGCCAGACTGTCAGAGCCACATAAAAATAATCACTGACAGTTGGAAAACAAACAAATTTGAGCAGATATTTTTAAAAGGATTCCCCCCCCCCAAAAAAGTCATATGGGAACTAGAGTAGGAATAACTGCATTTATCTAAGTGAGGGAAGAGCAGGACCTTGCAGAATGGTGGGGGTTTTTTTTGGGGTTTTTTTGGTCATAAAACAAGGGTTTTCCATCTGTCAGATCGGAAAAAGAGACAGGTGGTATAGGTCACCGTTGCTTCAAAAACCCCAAACCACTATTTTATTTATATTATGAAGGTGCCCAGCTCTGCAGTTTGTCTCGTTAAGTGAAGGCAGGTGTGCCTGGCCATTATTTAGGGAGCCATCAAAACTTTGAATCAGTGTTCGTGATAGTAACTTTAGAGGAGGAAGAGAAACTGGCAGAAAAAATGGGATGGTGGGGAGCAAAGTGAAATATAATGAGTTGTCTGTGGTTTTCCTTTTCCCAAAGATGTCTGCAGCCAGCTGTTTTTCATGTGATTTGCAGTTGAATATATCACATATAGCTTGTGTTGTTCATATCTTATCATGTTTAATGTCCTAATTAGTGCTTCAGTTTGGATTTTTTAAACATAAAATGAAGATAAGTTACAATGTTAAACAGGTGCTGCTGCTAACCTTTGTACTGTGTCCTCCATATTTCTTGCAAAAATCCCAGAATAGCTCTTCTCCTGTCTATTTTCCTGCTGCATTATAAGAATGTTAGTTCCCTTTCAGTTTTCGTATGTAAAGGTTAACCTACTAACACATACCCTCCCATCCCACACCCAACTGAATATTATGTTACTTATTTTATATTTGTCCATGTTTTTCAGTTTGGAGACTGTCAATTGCATTACTATCTTCCTTAAATTTTAAGGTCTCCTGTTCTTACTTTTGAGCTTTGGCTTATAGACTGAACTTTGGGTGCCTGCCTGCCCCTAGGTCTGTTTTAGATCATTATCTTGGTCCATCCAGAGTCTAGCCCAGTATAAGATGGAGCCATATTGGGCTCTGCTGCATAGCATTCCTGAACAAATGACACCCTCATTTTTCACAGTACTCTATAGGCAGAGGGAAGAAGGCAGCAAAGTTTCAATTCCCTGCTGGAGCATTACTGCAAGGACTAAGGTTCTCAGCATTCTGGAACCTGCTGTGAGCAAGTGCAATTATGTCTGAAGCTTCCTTGTGTCTTCGCCCTCCTCTCTCACTAGTTGAAAATCTCCTAAATTCACTTTATGGATTAATGTAGGCTTGCGTGTACATCCATCACTAACTCCTTGCATAACCTAATAAAATTTGAACACAACACAGCTGCCTGTATGTATCACATATACTTTTTTTGAAAAAGGAAAGCAGATCACCATTCAAACAGGTGAAACCATGTGCATGCACAGTTTTCAGAGGGGTACCTTGTTGCAGGAAGAACAAGGCACTTTGTGGCACTTAGGAGTCCACAAAATGCTTTAAGGTGTCATAAATAGGATGTCATAAACTGCTATTTTTGTGGGGCAGCGCAAATATGCGAGTTCTGATAACTATTTTGTGTATGAAATGCGATATCAGAGCATTGCTTTGTCTCTCTACATTAAATGCTCTGACTGACTTGTCATTTCATAAGCAAAATAGGTATTAGGTCTGACACAATGATCCCATTTCCAGTTGTGATCTTCCAGCCAAAAACTCAGCAGCTCTTCTTCATGCTACAAGAGGTCTACATACCAAATTTGGCTCATCTCCATGAACTTGTTTTGGGGTTATTGTGGCCATACTTCATGCAAATTATGTTAATGCTTTTCAATTAAAAAGAAAACAACCCCAAACTTAGCAGATTTCAAGCTAATTTATCATCTTCAGAATTGCCTATCATTCCACAAAGAAGTTACATTCCATGTGCACAGAACCGCACAACATCTCCCACTAAAGAGGTACATCAGATTGTAATGAGTTGCACTTAGGTGTTTGAGCATTTTCACACTTGCCTTTGCACTATTTTTGTTAGTACTTGGTCCTTGTTAGTGCAGAAGAGAAGCTGCAGAGGCATTTTCCAATGTGACCCTGCCAATGTAGGTTTTATATTTTCATTACCAAGAGGTTTAAACAAGAGCTGCTTTGGTCCCATTTGTGAAAACACCTAATGCTAATTCTGTAGTTTATAAGATGGTTGCCACTTGTACTAAAGCAGTATTGTAAGATTTTAAAAAGTAACTTGGATTGTCTAGACTGGTATGTGTAAAAAATGGTTGTGTGAATTGTCTCTGTGCGTTACCTGCTGGTGAGCTGGAAGTATAACTTTCATATCCGTCTGTTTGTACAATCATTTCTGTATGTACTTTTGTAAGGGCTGTGATTTGTACTTGAATAATACCTTCCACTCAAGCCCTTCAGACTGTACAAACATTGACGAATGGAGCCTCACACGAACTCTGCGTCAAATAAGGAGCCTTACGTACAGAGAGATGTGATTTGCTTAAATGCGTTCCAAGAAGGCAAAGCAGGGAAAGGAGCCATAGACCAGTAGTCTTCAGCCTTTACAGACACAGAACCCGCTTTCAACACAAACATGCATTTAGGGAACCTTTTTTAAAACCATATATCTGTATGGCAGGAGTGCAGCTGTTATGACCCACCTTATACTGAGCCATGACCCAATAATGGGTTGTGAGCCACAACTCAATAGTTGGTTCTGAGCCACCAGTTAAAGATACAGTATAGCAATCAGCTCTGCTATTGTTTTAAACACCGGCTGAAAACTTTTTAAATTCAGCAAATCTATCCAAACATACAACTGAATTATATATACTTGCTTTTAATTTTTACTCATTTTATCTATGTTTTATTGATAATTGATTTATATTATTTTGTACATCTCTTAGAAATTTATTTTTTGTTGATGATGCAGTTAATAAATGTTTATAAATAAACAGACTGTTATCTTCCCAAACCATTTATTCCGGTCTAAGGTATACAGTGGTACCTTGGGTTACATATGCTTCAGGTTACAGACTCCGCTAGCCCAGAAATAGTGCTTCAGGTTAAGAACTTTGCTTCAGGATGAGAACAGAAATTGTGGCGTGGCGGCAGCGGGAGGCCCCATTAGCTAAAGTGGTGCTTCAGGTTAAGAACAGTTTCAGGTTACGTACGGACCTCCGGAACGAATTAAATACTTAACCTGAGGTACTACTGTATATAACTTTACCAGGGCTATTTGGAAGCAAAAGTCTGGAGTGTAACAATGGCATCTCTTAATTCTTCATTTTTTTATTCACATATATTCTTATTTGCCTTCCAGAGCTCTTTATTCTATGTCCATCAGTATTTAGCCACGTTTGTCTTCACACAGTACTTGCACATGGGTGAATTAAAGTACAACTATTGAAGGACATTGCCCTCTGCAGGCATTCAGTGTTCATTCTTTTCTATGCATGGAAGGGGCAGGGTGGAGCTGTGAATGTGCCCCTTCTCCAAATGCCCAACTTCCATCTGTACAGCAGAGTGTTTGCATCCAGGGACCTGTGCAGACAGCTAAAACTTGCATGATCGACACAGATCACGTGAAATTTGACTATGCATGGAGGCTGCGTGCAAATATTCTACTTTACTCGTTAATATCAGGCACATGGTCCACAGCAGGCCTGTTCTGTGCCAGCAGTATGCAAAATCACCTACTTTTTCCAGATATGTAACTCTTTATTTATATTTCAGTGTATGATGAGCCACATATTCTTTTGCCTGTGGCTTCTGTACTTCCACTTTGAAATAAGTTTTGGTCATCCAATGACCATGCTTTGGCAACATTATGACATGCAAAGCCTGTCTGGCTTTCTTCCAAAATATTGCAATCATGGTAGTATTGTGACGGGCATGCAATTTGTCCCATTGTTGAGGGACGATGATAATCTTAAATAGCCTGATTTTCAGGTGCCATCGTTTCAGTCCTTGAAAGAGGCAAAGAAACCATCCCAGTTCTTGATGTTCCTTCTGTTTTGCTGGGAATGTGATATAAAACTTAAGCCTCCTTTCCTTGCTGTGCCGCTACTGAGCTCTGCCCATATTTGGTTTAAAAACGTAAGAGGAGCCCCATTAGATCAGCCTAAAGGCCCATCTGATCCATCATGCTGTACTTACAGTGGTCAACCAGATGGCTATGGGGAATTCGCAAGCAGGATCTACATGCAACAGCACTCCCCACAGTTGTACTTCCCAGCATCTGGCATTTGTTCCCACACCCAGAAAGAATACTCAAGGCAACTTATTTTTTTAAAAAAAATAATATTTATTAAAAATTTCCAATCAAACCAAATTATATAAATTATCCAATAATCAAACAAATCCCAATATTATGCCTAATTATAAATTATTATTATTATTTAGTTGCCTTCCCGTGCTTCAAGATCAGAGGGAATCCTAATCCTCAAGGCAACTTATTAAGCGATTAAAAAACTATTAAAATGTAACAAATTAGCTCATTTGCTCAGTGTGGGCAGGGGGAATTAAAGAGGGAAGCATCCCTCACTTCTGGGCATATAAGCTGGCACATTATTTGCCCCACAGCCAAGGATTGGGAGAAGGTCTCCCCCTTGCTAAGTGCAGTGGCGTAGCATGGGTTGTCAGCACCCGGGGCAAGGCAAGTAATTTGCGCCCCCTAACCCGTGGATTTGTGCCCCCTAACCCATGGATTTGCGCCCCCTAACCCATGGATTTGCACCCCCTAACCCGTGGATTTGCCCTAACCCCAGATGTTGCGCCCGGTGCGGCCGGCCCCCCTGCACCCCCCACGCTACGCCACTGGCTAAGTGAGTCTTAGGTTAGTGAAACCCATATTGTGCACCTGCACCCCATCGTCCAGCATACATCGTGATGCACAGACCAGGCCCCATGAATCTCCCAAGCTTCCAGTTATGGGCAATGACCCAAAAGTACCGTTATCCCCATTATGCCTTGGGGTGGTAGTGAATTAAGGCCTTATCTTTCCTTACGTGCCTTCGAAAGTGGTGGGAGAGCATAGCCATTATGGTTAGTAGCCATTGACAGGCCTCTCCTCCATAAATTTGTTTAATCCTCTTTTAAAGTTGGTGGCTGTCACTGTATCTTGTGGGGGCAAATTCCACACTAGGTGATGTATGAAGTACTTTTTTTGTCTTGAATCTTGGAACATTCATCTTCACTGGGTGGCCCGAAGTTGTAGTATCATGAGATGTGGAGAATGGAGATCTAAAGAAGTGAGGGTTTTGAAAACAACACAACTCATCTTCCATCCACAGATGAAAAGTTCCAGAACCGCATCGCATAGCCTACAAGTTTCAGCTGTTGTGATTGAAATGCAGGATTAAGGTTTCTAAGACTTCACAGGTGCCTTAATGCAGTGTTTCCCAACCGGTGTTCCGCGGCACACTAGTGTGCCGCGAGACGTTGCCTGGTGTGCCGTGGGAGGGCACACTCATTGAAATTAGAATTAGACTTTTGCCCCCCGCCCGCCTTCAGAAGAGGTCCAGGACCTCTTTGCTCCCCCCTGCCTGCCTTCCCGGGAGAGCGGAGAAACGCAGCGTGTTTCTCCGCTGTCCCGGACAGCTTTTGAAGGCAGGCAGAGGGGAGCAAAGACTTTCGCCCCCCGCCCGCCTTCAGAAGAGGTCCAGGGCCTCTTCTGAAGGCGGGCGGGGGGCAAAGGTCTTTGCTCCCCCGTGCCTGCCTTCCCGGGAGAGCGGAAAGTCTTTGCTCCCCCCCTTCAAAAGCCGTCCGGGACAGAGGAGAAACGTGCTGCGTTTCTACGCTCTCCCGGGAAGGCAGGCAGGGGGAGCAAAGACTTTTGCCCCCCGCCAGCCTTCAGAAGAGGTCCTGGACCTCTTCTGAAGGCGGGCGGGGGGCGAAAGTCTTTGCTCCCCCCGCCTGCCTTCAAAAGCCGTCCAGGACAGCGGAGAAACACGCTGCTTTTCTCCGCTCTCCCGGGAAGGCAGGCAGGGGGGGAGCAAGGACTTTTGCCCCCCGCCCGACTTCAGAAGAGGTCCTGGACCTCTTCTGAAGGCGGGCGGGGGGCGAAAGTCTTTGCTCCCCTCTGCCTGCCTTCAAAAGCTGTCCGGGACAGCGGAGAAACATGCTGCGTTTCTCCGCTCTCCCGGGAAGGCAGGCAGGGGGGAGCAAAGACTTTCACCCCCCGCCAGCCTTCAGAAGAGGTCCTGGACCTCTTCTGAAGGCGGGCGGGGGAACAAAAGTCTTTGCTCCCCCCGCCTGCCTTCAAAAGCCGTCCAGGATAGCGGGAAGCGCTTTCCTGCTATCCCGGACTGCTTTTAAAATGCTGACGGTGGGGAGCAAAGCCTTTCGGCCCCCGCCGGCCTTCCTGGACCTCTTCTGAAGGCCGGAGGGGGGGGAAGGCTTTGCTCCCCACCGCCAGCATTTAAAAGAGGTCCCTGGAGATTTCCCTATAGGCTTTCTTCTTGCGAAGCAAGCCCATCGGGAAATTCATCTTGCGAAGTGCCTCAAAAAACGGAAAACCCTTTCATCTTGCGGGTTTTCAGTCTTGCGAGGCATTCGTCTTGCGGGGCACCACTGTATATATAGTCAATATAGGCACAGAGTTAATTTTTTAAACATTTTCTAATGGTGGTGTGCCTCGAGATTTTTTTCATGAAACAAGTGTGCCTTTGCCCAAAAAAGGTTGGGAAACACTGCCTTAATGGAAGGCTGCATAACTAAGGGCGCTTCTTCATTTTAGGCTGTGATATGTGAGGATTTAGATGAGGCAGGACAGGTTCGCATTTATTACTTTATGATTTTAACATCAACTAATGACTTTTGATTTGTGACTGGTATATTACTTGTAACCTTTTTAATGTCTAAAGATAGGACTTTCATGTTAGCTCAGAAACAATGTTATTCAATAGAGTCAGTTCCTGCATTCACATGCCAGTCATCAAGTACAAAATCATCAAGTGATGGGCCTGCACATCTAAACCAGGCCACAGACTTGGGAATTTGAAGGAAACTCTCATTTTGCCATGGCATTATGTAGGGACCTGTTTTATATGAAAGTTTTGCAATGCAGTCATACCTCACGTTACGTTTGCTTCATGTTACATTTTTTCAGCTTGCGTCCCGCGGCGACCCGGAAGTACCAGAAATGATTACTTCCGGGTTTTGCCGCTCGTGCATGCGCAGTAGCGCTAAATCGTGCTTCACACATGCGCACAAGCACCATATCACGCTGTGCACCTGCGCAGATACAGTGCTTCATGTTGCGGGCTTTTCACATTGCAAATGGGCCTCCAGAATGGATCCCATTCGCAACTAGAGGTACCACTGTATAGAAAAGGGATAAAGCAACAGGAATATTTTATGGTAAATCTTGGTATAAGCACAATAGAAGACCATATTTAGCTTGGTTCTTCTATGTCTGAAAATAGTTCACATGGGATATTGTAGCATTTCTTTGTAAAAGTATGTTATGCTTCAGTGTTATCTCAAAGAAGACATAAAATTGCCCCAGCATAGCAGAAAGAGCTGAAATGAGATCTGTGCATAATTACAGGATTTAAAATGTTTGAGTGCTCCCCACAAGATCAACCTAGCCTGAATTAAAAATTTTGAATTTTTAAATGCTGGGAGATGATTATGGTCATGAGGGTTGCAGCTTGGGTGGTGTTGGTGGAACAAACCATATAATTTCATCCCATGTGTCATTGTCTGCATAAGACTGGAGCATCTTACCAGATGGCAGCTGGGATCCAAGAATAACCATCCCATAAGCTGTTTCTGGATTTTCAGTTTTTAAAACGAAACCAAAGGGAAAGATTAAGCACACTACTGCAACTGGATGGGTGACAGGAAATGCTTGACAGTCTCTTCCATCACACAGATTTGTACTGGCACAAAAGAGGTGTGTGATGTTGCATAATGAACAATATGACCCAATCTATTGGAACATTTTAAGGCATGTTCAAACATACCTCAGTTAGGACTACTCCCCATGGAGCTTGGCATTGGGGGATTCATAAAAACAAACCGATTGACCGGGGCTTGCACCAGGGAACCCTCTGCACAGTGTCACTAATTCCTCCCTCCAATGTGGCACGCTTTTTCTCTTGATGCCACCATGCCATCCATCTGTAGACTAGGGCATTGCATTTTAGTTAAGTTGAAATGGCGACTGGTCACTTTGGATGGGAGCCAAGCTTGCTTTTCATTCAAAAGTGACACCACCACCCACCCACGGCTAAAATGTAACCTGGAGGCCCAGAAAGGCTGATAATAAGGTAGCACAGCCCTGTCAAGTTGGTGACGAGACATTTTGAGCAAGTGAGGCCCTTGGCCTGTTCCTGACCTGGGGGAGGGGGAGAGAAGGAAATGAGAAAGACGCAAGCAGTGCACCTGATCCACAAGCTGCTTTTGATAGTTCATTAAATGCAAGAACAGAGACATGTCTTTTGTCTGCAAGAAATCCTTGACTTTCTTCTATTAGACTCCTGACACCTTGGCCTGTTGAGGTGGTAAAACATTGTCTGACTTGTGCCATTGAAGACTGCAGCTTCGGTGCGCTGTTGCTTGGAATCAATAAACAAATGAATCCCTCCATACAGAAAATTTGATGTCAAGGAGAAAAGCTCTTATTGGAGCACAGGGAGGGAGGTTTTAAATGGAAGTGTGTTTAGTCATTTGATCCCCTACCTGGAGTCGGATGTGATACAGCTCACACAGGGATTTATTATCTCAGTGAGATAATAATAATAATAAAAAAAAAAGCAGGTGATCTGACATTGATCTCTTGCTATATTTTGGAGATGTAGCCATAAGTCTTTACAAGCCAATCATCGCAAGAGCTGATTTCTCATTTCTTAATTATCCTGCTAAAACAGCTCTACGCTGAATCAAGTCTTCTAGGAATGTAGATAGGTTTTAAATTCTGTTTTGTATATGTGTGTGTGTGTTGTTGTGTAGTACTTTTGAAAACTATGAGTGAAGTAACAGTTGATAAAAGCCAGAGTAATGACCTTGACAAATGACATCCATACCAGTCCCCCCACCCAGCCAAACCTAAAGCCTGCCAAGTGTACCTGAGCAGCAGTAATTGTAGTTCTCAACCTTTTATCACCTAAATGTGGAACAGAAGGAAACCAATGTGAGCCAGAAAGTGTAATCTGGCGTTGGAAACATGAGAAAAGTTGGGAGACAGGCACTCAGGAAACGAGAAATTGGAGCTTTGCTTGGCATGAGTTTTATTCAGCATGAAACATCATTCTGTAGTTTAAATTTCCATTTCTATATCCAAATGTGCCATGTAGAATCTGACCTTGCAGTTATAAAAATTATGTGAAGCTCAGTGTTATAAGAATTGGGTTCTACCTTGCTTGAGAGAATGAAGAGGTGTAGTGAAGGAAACCTAAAATTCTTCGCATCTAATGTCAATAAATGAGTAAATAAACACATAAACAGATATTGCTGACCAACACCCATGCTCACCTGTCTTGAATTCTCTACATACCTGTTACAAGCCTTTTGCACAACACCCCGTTTGCAAGTGATGCTCCGTCTGGTCTAAAAGCAACTGTTTGGCATATGTCAAACAGCAATATCTTAGTACATCAGGATCCAATTTTTGTTGTATCAAGGTATAATATGGCCCAGATGAAATGTTGTGGAATAGTGCATATTAAAAGAAAACCATCAAACAGTACTTTCAAACCTGTTTTATTCAATATAATTTCATGAGTTGATGTACATTGTCCAAAAGAGCCTACCTGAATTTAATCTTCCCTCACTTTAAATGCCTTTATTGCTGTAAAGTACAATCAATTTTCTTCTCCTCCCCCCTCCTGCACAGTGGTTAACGGTAACCTTTTATGGCATCATGCTGAAAAAGGTTTTGATCAGAATTTGGTAAGTGCATCCCAGAGTAGAAATGGGACCATATGCTGTTCCTTTTAAATGTTTTCACAGATGCATCAAATGTACATGAGACAGAAATCATGTTTAGAGTAGTGAGGTGCCTGAAGCATGTTTTTGTATTGTCATATTGACCAATGCTAAATTCGTATGTGTGAATTAATGATTAAAAGGATGCATAAATAAATAAATAAATAAATCAAGAATGTAAAAGTTCTCCAACTGCTCTACTTGTTATTTTTGTTCTATAACGGACCCAGTGGCTGCAGGGCAAGAAGAACTGATGAAGAAATTACCGGAATGCTGGTGGTTCTCTGGTTGAAAGCAAAATAAACAAAGTTCAGTTCCTTTCCTCAGGTGCTTAACTGCAGTCATAAATTCAAACAACAATTTATTGTATATAGCCAAAGGCCTTCACAATGAACAACACAGGGCAAAAAGTAAGATATTTGATTAGAATAACACAACATAAATTTAAAATTACACAGCATAAAAATTTGAAATTACAATGCATTAACATAACTGGAGCACAGCTGCTTAGGTGCCAGAGCAAATTTGACTACCAGATGTGTAATTTGTAGGTATTTATCAGCTAAGAGTTCAGCTATCCATTCCTGGGGGATTGCTCTGAGAACAAATAGTGCATGATATCCTCAACCTGGTTACATCCATAAATGCATTCCAAAGTATGTCCCCTCTAAGGATGCTGAGGGCATCTGCTGAAACCTAAGTTCAACAAAGACCCTATGTAATTGTGGAAAGGCCAGTGGTTGTCCTTGCTTTGAGGGTATAAATAGAGTAATGGGCAGTAATAATGGAAGTTCTGCATTGGTTGGTGTCATGGTCAAAGATCCACTTTCTAAGATCACACAAGCTAAGGGAAAAATATTTATCCTTTTGGAGATTGTAAGCCTTAAGCTTGTCTTGACACTTTTGTGCCCAACCTTCTTAGTTGCTCCAACCAGCAGAGCTTGGTGATGATGTGATCCTCAAAGGCATTTAGTCTACGGCAGTATCTTAAAGTAGGCTAGATTAATTCTGGCTGTTATCAAAAGGAGCCCCAACTCGGCTCTAAGGTGAGCCAACAGAGTCCTAGGAGAAAGCCCCAATATCTGCCTTGTAAATTTAACTCTCATGTGAAGATCAGAGTACATATGGATTTCTGGAGTGAAATAATTTTGAGAAATGGTCCTTGTAACATAAATGATTTTGTAACTAACAGAAATGACACAGAAATACAGAAATAATAACAGTCATTATATAGGTAAAATGGTAAGGTAAAGGACCAAGGGAGCTGGTATTTTCCACAGACAGCTTTCCGGGTCATGTGGCAAGCATGACTAAACCGCTTCTGGTGCAACAGAACACCGTGACAGAAGCCAGAGCGCACAGAAACGCCATTTACCTTCCCACCACAGTGGTATCTATTTATCTACTTGTACTGGTGTGCTTTTGAATTGCTAGGTTGGCAGAAGCTGGGACAGAGCAATAGAAGCTCACCCTGTTGCGGGGATTCGAACCACCAACCTTCTGATTGGCAAGCCCAAGAGGCTCAGTGGTTTAGACCACAGCGCCACCTTTATCCTGTATCATTCATTCATACATTTGTTTGCTTGCTTACTACCCATCTGACTGGGTTACTCCAGCCACTCAGGGCTGTATTTCACAGGCTGGGAACAATCTATTTTTCAAATGCGTTTCACATTTAATTGATCATAATGAGAACCAATACAATGTTTGGAAGTCTGCATTGATTACAGATTTTGACATCACTCTGCCGAAAGAGAACCAATACTGTAGTAGTGTTAGCACATCAGTGCTGCACTTACTGCAAGCTGGAAAGTGCCAAAGGCTTTGCTTTGGCATAATTAAGAGCTCCAGAAATCTCAATACAAAAACACATAGTTAAAATGAATAAATAATAAAAATTTGTAAAGGGCACTCCACCAAATACCATAAACTAAATGGGGAAAGTGTAATTTAGGTTGAAAATGTCTCTGGAATGTTTCTGCTTTATATGCAAAATGGGTCTGGGTCTGTGCTAAAGAAAGAAATGGATTTCCCCCCTTTATTGCCAATAAGAGCAGTGTTGTTAAAGAGAAGGTTCAATATCAAAATTCAGTTTTAAAAGCATACTGTTACCTGTGCATATTCCTTTATAAGCTTTCAAGTTTCTTCTATTGAGTTGCTAATAGACTTTTTAAAAATTACGATCTTGTAATTCAGTTGCAGGATATCTGGTATTCTGCCGATGTTGCTATATAAAAATAGTCATTTTTCTTTAAAAAGGGGGGAGGGACCCCTCTTATTTTTAGTTTCCCATAATGTTTTAATATTCAATTCTGGAGGTGGATATGTAAAGGAATTCATGTTTAAACTTAAAAAGGCACCATAAAAATAAAAATAGCTTGTATGAAATGTTTGCATTTCAAGACTATAGAAACTGCCACTGTTCTGGTGTTTTTATTTTAATGTAATTAAAATAGCAATGCTGTCCTTCAGCTTTGGATGTTTCCCGTCCTTCTTAGCAAGTACTGCTTGTAGGCTTAACCCAAATAATCGTTGCTGTTTATTTTTGTTTTTAAAGAATATATTATTATTATTAATAATAATAATAATAATAATAATTTAAAAGGAGGGGTAGAGCACAGAGGAGCATTGCTGGATCTGATCCCAGGCCAATCTAGTTGACAATTTGGTTATCAACCCCACATCCCACTTAACATTTTTTTTCCTTTTACTTGCATGAATCCAACCCCTGACCCCATGATGTACCAGTGGTACCCCCAACTACTCAACCCTTTGGGCCTCTTCTCTGAGAAGTTATCTGGAGGGTCTTCCATCATTCAGAAGTTCAAGGCAGAGGAATTCTGCCACCAGATGGACAGAGTGCAAAAGCCTCTTTGAAATAAGAGAAAAAAACACCTGCTACTTTGTGTCCAAACCATTAATTTATTGTATTTGTAGATAAGTCTTCATTTAATCACATCAATGTCAATGGCATAGGTACATCCCTGCTGAACACTTCTTCACCCCTAACTCTTTAATTCCTAGTACTGTGAAATGTTATTTCACAAACACATGAAATAAACTGTTTTTATATATTTAGGAATTTGAAAGTTGTTATTTGAATGTCACTAACAATTTTTAAAGACTTGGATTTTGTTATGATGGACAGGACCCATAAACTCTACCATACAGTTGAACACTTCTAGTGAAGCTGTTTTGTACTGAGTCACATTATTGGCCCATCTCGCCCAGCATTGTCTACCATGAGTGGAAGTGGTTCCCTGGGGTCTCAGAAAGTGCTGTTCCACACAGGGGCACACCTAGGAGCTGCCCAGGTTAGCCCCCAGCCAGGGAGCAGGCCGTGGGGGCGCCAAAATCGTGCCTGGTTTGGAGGGGCAGAGCGCCCTGGGGCGGGGGGCTTTGGTGGTGCTGATACAGCTCCTTGACAAGGGCTCAAGGGAGCCTAGGTACACTTCTAGGTAAAGGTAAAGGGACCCCTGACCATTAGGTCCAGTCGTGACTGACTCTGGGGTTGCGGCGCTCATCTCGCTTTATTGGCCGAAGGAGCCGGCGTACAGCTTCCGGGTCATGTGGCCAGCATGACTAAGCCACTTCTGGCGAACCAGAGCAGTGCACGGAAACACCGTTTACCTTCCCGCCGGAGTGGTACCTATTTATCTACTTGCACTTTGACGTGCTTTTGAACTGCTAGGTTGGCAGGAGCAGGGACCGAGCAACAGGAGCTCACCCCGTCACGGGGATTTGAACCGCCGACCTTCTAATCGGCAAGTCCTAGGCTCTGTGGTTTAACCCACAGCGCCACCCGCTGTGGTACACTTCTAGTACCACAGTAATAACTGAGGTTCCAGGGATTAAACCTTGGAGCTTTTGCTTGCAAGACATGCGCTCTACCCATAAGCTACAGCCCCACCTCATCAGTCAGCCATCAGTGCTTGCCTCTCAATGGATGTCATCTTCTGTTCCCATGGTAGCGCTTGGATAAGGCTCCATGAGTCTTACCTTTCATTGTTCAGCTTGGGAAACTTTCCTGGAATGCTGCTCTTGACTGCAGACTGCAGGAAGAATTGGACTATGGCAGATACAATCACCATAAACTCTCCCAGTGTCACGGCGTTTAGGTTATAGGGTTTAAGGTTATTGTCACAAAATTATAAACACTTAAATACACCTGGCAATCACACTCCGTATATGTGAGCAGTTGTCTGCTCACTCGTAAAACTTCCCAAAGAGTTCCTGCTTTTATACATTCCATTTCAGCGCAGACCTGGAATTGTGCACTTCTTTTCAAATGAATGTGGCATTTCAAACAGAGAAAACATCTGTAGCTGGCTTTCCTCCTGAGTGGATTTTTTCAGCCATGCATAATCCCGTTTCCTGGCATTTGAGGACGATTAGTTGGATTAACAAGATGCTATCTGCTGTCACTAGCTATGGAAAGTAACCTCCTTGCAAAGATCGTAATGGCACTTGATATATCACACAGCTTTTACAGCCATCACGAGGTGTAACTGCAAGAGCCAGATCCAAAGCAGGTTGTGTTTCAAGTCCCACAAGGCCCCTTCTTGACTTGTAAGGATTGCTGGTGGTCGAGGCCAACCATTCAGATGACTTTGACAGTGTCCCACTGGTGACCAGAAGTCACTTTGTCAAAATGACAGATGAGCTGTGCATTGTAGCTTTTTCATTCTGCCACTTTGTGTGTGATGTCAGCTCTGCTCACTTGTCAAAAGTAGGTATTTTTGTTATATCCAGCAGAGCCGGTGGGGGAGGAAAAGGGAGCAAAGAAAGCACAATCTGGTTGAATAGCTCCTAGTCAACTATTATTGAGGATAATAAACTCTGCTCTTTCCCCTAATCTGTTTTATGTGCTGGAGTGCAGAAGTAGGAATAGGAGCTGGTTGTTTTTTTTAAATCATTCTGGCCCTGCTGGGTTAAGATTTTTCAAAAGCTTATTATTATCTTCTCGGACATAATGCAATATGTTTATTCCAATAAGTAAACCCATTACGGGGAACAAAACGTTTATGTGACTTACTACTCAGTAGCAATGAATGTGGTCTATGAGCTGATGGAAGCAGCCTTGTATGTTCTGGTTCTAGCACATTGCTACAAAAATAACTCTTCAAAAGGTTTTTATATGATAATAATTATAACCATAGGAATTGGGTAATGGTCAAACTGGAGCTCATGGTATGAGCAACTAGGATCTGGAGGAACCACCATCCTGATTTCTTGATGAGGGCACTGGAGTTAAAGGCTGTGGAGGAGGATCAATAGGATCAATGTGCATCAATAGGAGTATAGCATCTAGATCAAGGGAAGTAATAGTGTCACTGTATTCTGCTCTGGTCAGACCTCACCTGGAGTACTGTGTCCAGTTCTGGGCACCACAGTTCAAGAAGGACACTGAGAAACTGGAACGTGTCCAGAGGAGGGCAACCAAAATGGTCAAAGGCCTGGAAACGATGCCTTATGAGGAACGGCTAAGGGAGCTGGGCATGTTTAGCCTGGAGAAGAGGAGGTTAAGGGGTGATATGATAGCCATGTTCAAATATATAAAAGGATGTCACATAGAGGAGGGAGAAAGGTTGTTTTCTGCTGCTCCAGAGAAGCGGACACGGAGCAATGGTTCCAAACTACAAGAAAGAAGATTCCACCTAAACATTAGGAAGAACTTCCTGACAGTAAGAGCTGTTTGACAGTGGAATTTGCTGCCAAGGAGTGTGGTGGAGTCTCCTTCTTTGGAGGTCTTTAAGCAGAGGCTTGACAACCATATGTCAGGAGTGCTCTGATGGTGTTTCCTGCTTGGCAGGGGGTTGGACTCGATGGCCCTTGTGGTCTCTTCCAACTCTATGATTCTATGTGGAAGCCAAGGCTGCCCCATTACATTTTGGTGCCCGAGACAGAGCAGCAGATCTCTGCTCCCCAAAGTCAAGATGCTTAGCACCCAACGCTGGTCAAATTATTGTATCACCTGAGCCAGAACACCCCACAAGTGACTCTGGCTTCATACACACCAACCCGTATTGTCAGGGCTGCCTCTAGGTCCCAGCTCACAGAGAACCAACGCCCGGCTGATATTATGTACAAAAGTCTTTATTGAAGTATAGTTTCCATTTTAAAGCCAGAGCGTGCAACCCTACGTCTAGACTCTAGATCGGCGAAGTCCTATCTGAATCACTTCCCCTTCCGCACCAGTTTAAGATCCTAGCCCTGCTCCACCTTCTGCGCTGCTCTCTCCTCCTCTGGGTCCTCCTGCCCTCTGGGGCATTGCCCTTCCTGGACTCTTCCGACGCTGAGTCGCTTAGCTCCTCCCCTTGCCTCCGGCGTGCTTTAGGACCCGGTTCCCAATCCTCACTCTCTGCTGTCCCGCGCTCCTGTACATTTGAACTTGCTTCTTGCGCCAACCCAGTGACCTTTCTCCTAACCGTTACACTGCTTCTATCACTGCTTCCCTCTTCCGTGACACTGGCCGGATCTGACCTCCCCTCCGTTGTACGACTCTCCGAGGAAGGCGTGGTCAGCTCTGCCTCGTCTTCTCTCCCTGGTGGGGGAAGTACTGGTCCCGATGCCTGGGACCCTTCCCCCCCACTCTGCTCTGGTGGGGAAGCTGGTCCTGATCTCCAACCACTACTCTGGGAGTCCCTGCTCCCCCCTTGCTCCTGGGGCGTTCCCCTTGGGACCCCCCTACCCCTGGCCACTGGCGCTCCCTTCTGTGAATCTTCCGATTCGCTGGAGAGGCTTATGGAATCCCTCGGACCACTGTCTCCTCCTACACTGCCCTCTGATTCCTCGCTCTCACTCTCCATCTCCCATCTTCCCTGTGCCTCTGCTCCTGAGCCCCTGACACGTATGTAGGACAAAAATGTAAGGCTCCCCCCCAATCCAGAACCATTCATGTTCGTCCTTAGCACGTTGTATTCCATCTAGATTGATTCTAGATCCTGCTGTCCACAAGGGAGGGTGTGGTTACATGATAGATGTTTGAAAACCCTGCCCTTAATTACTCCTTTTCCTCCCTGCACATTCCCCAGGTGAATGCAGAAGGAAGTGGTGCTTGCAATTTTGGCATATGCACACCCACAATGTCACTGGGTAGGTGTGGAAACACCCTCTGTTGCTGGGACTGCCTGCATCTGTTGTCAAATGGACACGCTGCAATGGATTTTATTTTCAGAATGAAGTCAGTTTCTCAAGAGGCAGTAGCAATTGCAGCTGTATTTTACTCTTGCTGGGGTAACTGGACTAATTAAAGGCACTCGTATTTGACATAAACCATCAGCATGACTTGAAGCCGCCAGCTGAGAGCATTGGTATGCATAGGAACTTTTGCACAGGCAGTGCCCCTCTGTATTGGCGCTACTCTGTAATCCACAGCTACATAATGAAAGCAAACTGATTCTAATACAGTGGTACCTCTGGATGCGAAAGGGATCTGTTCCAGAGCCCCGTTCGCATCCTGAGTAGAATGCAACCCGCAACTGCACGTCTGCGCGGGTCACGATTCTCTGCGCATGCGTGTGACGTCGTTTTGAGCGTCTGTGTATGCACGAGCAATGAAACCTGGAAGTAACATGTTCTGTTACTTCCGGGTCGCTGCGGAACGTAACCTGAAAACGCTCAACCCGAAGCATATTTAATCCAAGGTATGACTGTATGCCATGGCAGTGAAATAGGGCCAGAGCCGTCTTTCCCATTGGGCTTACTGGTGCACTGTGCCAGTGCGCCGACCTCTCAGGGGGCGCCCCAGCGAGTGGGGGAGCTTCGCAGCTTTGCCGGCGGCCTCCCTTTTCCCTCCTGCACGCCTGCCAGTTGCACCCCATCAACCATATGGCTGGTGGATTTGCAGCTTCTTTCCCAAGCCCCTGCGGGAGGAGAGTGATCCCCACAGAGGCTTGGGGAAAAGCCAACAACTCTGGGAAACAGGGTGGGGGCACCGGAGGGATCTTTGCACCACGGCGCCGGGTATGCTTAAGATGGCCCTGAATAGGACTAGGTCTGCAGTGTAGTTGCTGGAGAGTGGGAAATAAGTACCATCTGAAAATCCCAAAAGTAAGACAAATAAAATTTGACCATGTATTAAGGAGTCTTCTGGTTGCCTTTTTTGAAGGCTGTAGAGAAGATTTATGTTTAAATATGTTGATAATGTTAGAGGGTTATCGTGTTTATCGTAATTGCCACCCACATTCAGTGGTCTTCATTAGTGAAGAAAGGGTGTGATGCCACTTATTTGAATGGAAGTGCAATACAGAAGTGATAGATTTGACCCAGTGGCTTTAGGAAATTAGGTCAGCCTTAAAGCTGTAGTATATTGCCTAAAAAGGTAGCATTTTGGCAGACCTGCATGGATCTTGTTTTGTTTTTTCTCCAGGAAAACTGACATACCACTTTTACAACTTTGTTTACACAGGTCTGCCTAAGCTGTTTTCTCTCCTTTGTAATATTTGCTAATACGTAGCACAGGCAAGATCACAGAAAGAAAATAAAGCCAGGGTCAGCTCTTATTCTAGCTGCAAGTACTTTAAGGCAGCAGTGTCTGGAGGCCTCCTTGTTTAGATAATTTTGTAATAGAAAACAGATTGCAGCTACTTTCTTTGGGCTACTATTTTTATTTTGCTGTTGCTTTTCAAGCTCTTTGGGCAGAGGTTCACAATTTTATGCAAAGGCAACAAAGAACCTCCTTGACATGTTTTTCCTTGTGTTTAAATCTACGGTATAATTTATAACTCACTAAAATGTTTCAGTATTTCGAGGTCAGAACGGGGAGGAAAAAAGTACTGAAGAAAATAATGCCCAGGACCCCAAAAAGACACTGTAACACATACCTGCCCTTCGCATTTTAAAACTGTGGATAACACACACACATACACACACTGATGGAAAGAAAAGCATTCCCTGTTGCTTCATCTGTCATCTGTCATATTTTTAAGAATAGAGTATCATGAGAACACTGGAGTTTGGTGATGTATTAGGGTCATATATCTCTAGAAGATCATTTCTTTAAAGGTTATGAGCGGTAGAAGACATGATTCTGGCCAGACAGATCAGCAGGGGATTTTTCTTTCTTCCTTTCTTCTTCTTTAATCTGACTCTGTTTTTGTGTTATACAGAAGTGAATTTCTTCATGGGATATGACTTGTTGCAAAATAAGCTGGGAGGCCCAGTGGGCTTTGTAAACCCTTTTGAAACTGAACGGCTTCAAGGGCCGCTTTGTTCAGAGTTTTTAGTACAGGCTCTGGCCACAAGGAAGCCCAACAAGGTAATATTTGTCATGGCCCAAATCTCCAGTGTAAAGACCGTCTAAGCAGACCTTTGATATGTAGGAGAGATGGAGAAAGAGAGAGAGAGAAGAAAATCACAAGGCAGCTGCAGTGGAAGTAGTGACGGAATGAAAAAGGCTGTGAAAAAGGTTATCATTAGGTGAAGCACAATACTGGTAGGGTAAAACTTTGGGGAACTATTCAAAGAACTCAGCAGTTTTCTTTTGTTGAGAAAACACGGGCATCCTAGAGAAATTCAGTTGTCGTATTTAGGAGAACATCTTGTTACTTTTCACTGTAGGACTGCAAACACTTTTTCTTTGCACCCAGTATCAGTGGTACAGACCCCTGGGATTTTTCAGCTGCCTTGATCCTACTCAGTACCCATATATTTGACAGTGCATGGTTGCATGTCCCACAGTAACATCAGGGAAAAGCTATAGCTCCCAACAGAGAAAAAGTGAGAAGGTACTATCTGGGCACAGGGCCTATGACAGCGCAACTTGTTTTTATTATTGCTTGTTAGCCTCCCTGAGCCCAGCCTTGGCTGGGGAGGGCGGGGTATATATTAATTTTTTATATATTATTATTATTATTATTATTATTATTATTATTATTATTACTGAAGAGTAACTCAAATACAACATGCATGATAAGAAAATGGACACTTTGAATGTGACATAAGCTCAGGAGTGATATGAGTTTTGTTTCTATGAAGATGTGCTTAGTTTTGAACAGTCCTAGCTATAGAGAGAGAGGGCTGATTATCATAATTTCGGAGGGCTCACTACAAGCATTGGTAGGTTTGTATTATTTTGAAAGGGAGCCTCCGATTCTTTCCACACAAAGCTGCTTCAGCAACCATTCCCTCTTTCTGTGAAACAGTGGATACTGTTGTTTTGCAACGGATATTAGGGACCAAAGTCTCAACATACTCACCAAACATTTTTTCAATATTCTTTGGGGAAAACCATTGCTGTCAATGTAATATACAGTGGACGCTTGGGTTGCGAACGTGATCCGTGTGGGGTGCACTTTCACAACCCACAGTGTCCGCAACCCGCAATGGCATGTCTGCGCATGTGCGGGTTGCAATTTGGCGCGTCTGCGCATGCGCAAAGTGCGATTAACCGCTTCTGCGCATGCACAACTGCTGAAATCCGGAAGTAACCCATTTCGGTACTTCCAGTTTTGGGCAGTCCGCAACCTGAAAAAACGCAACCTGAAGCGTATGTAACCTGAGGTATGACTGTAAAAAGAATCCAACTTTTGTAGTATGTGTACAGTACCTTGACCTCAGAACATCCTGGTCTATGGGCAGACTGTTTTAACAGGTTTCAAATAAAATACTCAAATCAATACTATATTTTTTAGACAAGACCCTTCATAAGTTAATTAAATTTACTAGAGGGCCATTGATAATAGCAGAAGATCTTAATTTTGTAATATGCAGCAAAGCACTGCATAAAAATTCCCCTGTCCCAGTGGGAGCCTAGCAAGGCAAGAGTACTGCTCCAATCCTTTAACATTTGGTTGATGCATGGAGACATGTAAATCAGAGGGTCAGAGACTTATTCACACATATTTTTCTGAGTTATTAGTTATAGTCTCAGCTGGGCTATGTACTAATCTCTGCCCGCCTAGGAACTCACATGGGCAGATAGTTATCCTTTATACAGAACATGTTATGATAGAGGTGAGATTGTAAATTAAAACTAAAGGTCCATTTCATCCAGTGCGGCATCTAGATCCAGTACTACTTTTGAAACAACTCTCAGTAGAATCAATTTCAGCAGCCATAAAGGAGTGTTTTGATATAAATATAACCCCAAGAATGAGCTTCACCACAATCTGGGATGCTATAAAAGCAACAGTGAGGGGCAAAGGCATTGTAGAATCTGCTACGTATAAAAGGCGGACTGATCCAATTAGGCAAGGTCTCTTACAAGAGATTGAATCCGTGGAAATAAAACACAAATGCTCTGGCTCCTCAAAGTTTTTAAGACTTTTAGATAATAAATGTAAGGAACTAGAAGCACTGGGCTCATATAAGATTGCCAAATCTCTGTTGTGTGTTAAACAGAAGTACCACGAGGCAAGCATTTAGCACTCCAAACTCTTCCACATGAATTAAAAGAGAAACAGACAGTTAATAAAATTCATTACGTGACAGAAAAGGATGGGACTATCACATATGATTAGTCCAAGATTAATGCTGTGTTTGCAGAGTATTACCCAAATTTGTACAGCTCAGTAAAGCCCAACAAGAATCATATAGATATGTATTTAACTGAAGCTGATATAAATCCTATCAATGAGACACCAAAAAATAAGTTAAATAAAAACATTTCAGAAGAAGAAATTCAACAGGCTATGAGAAGGTTAAAACACAACAAGGCACTAGGTTCAGATGGATTACTAGCCCATTAAAAAATTTATTTAAAATAAATCTGAAACCATTGAGTCCCACATTTGGCCACAGTATTAAACTCAATGACCAGAATTACGGTATTTCCTAAATCAACATAGGCAACAAGCTGGGACACACAGACCCATTACTCCGTTAAACTACTATCATTTTTCTTTTAAATTAGCTTATTTTCTAAATGCAATGATGACTGATAATATGCATCCTGACTAGGCATGTGTCATCCTACAGCGACATATTGCAGACCCATTATTCATTTATTAAATTTCTATACCACCCTTAGTCCAAGGATCACAGGGCGGTTTACAATATAAAAACACAAAAATACATTCCGTCGTAACAAACCAGTTTAAAAGGTGATAGATCATTTAATTAGCCAAAGGCCTGGGAGAAAATGAATGTTTTTGCCTGGTACCTAGAGATATCTCATGAAGGCGCCAGACAAGCCTCCCTGGGGAGAGCATGTTACACAAATGGAGCTGCCTACTCTTGTGTTGCCACGTTCTGCCCTCTCATGGAGAAGGCACATGAAGAAGGGCCTCCAATGATGATCGCAGGGTCCAAGTCAGTTCATATGGGGAGAGGCAGTCCTTGAGGTATTTCGGTTCTGAGCTGCTTAAGACATTATAAGTCAAAACCAGCACTTTGAATTGGACCTGGAAACTAATTGGCAATCGGTGCATTAGGAGGCTTTTGAATATTACATGAGATACTACATGTAAGAAATGAACAGGCTATTGATGCCCAGTATTTTAAAAACTGTACTGCTGCTGTCAATTAGGCCATTGTCTTATAACAGCAGTCTCCCACCTAAACAATAAAAATTTGGCTCTAGTGCCCAACAATGCTATGGAGGCAGAGGTGCAAAGATTCTGGCTAACTGTTCACCAGGAACTTTAAAAAAAATAAATAAATACAAGAGAGACTATTATTTTTTGTCAGCAGAGCTTTGGTCATTATATTTATTTATGGGACCAAATAATAAATTTAAATTTAAAGACTTGATAAACCACCTTCTGGTAGCAGCTGGGCATTGAATAATACAAAGATGGAAATGGTTTGGATACTGTTGCCTGGCTAAGGAATGTTTGCTTGATTTCGATTTCTGAAAAGATTAAGCACAATATCAGACTCCTGCAGGGAAAAGAGAAACTTTCTATGCTACCTGACTTTTAAAAATAAAATAAAAAAATCACATATATAATTTCTGCAGCAGCAGAAATTTGGACACCATGAGTCTACGGCTGGTGGCAATGATAACTGTATTTTATGTCTTCTTTCCACCCCCCCCCCAAATGTATCTACAGTGGTACCTCAGGTTACATACGTTTCAGGTTACATATGCTTCAGGTTACAGACTCCACTAACCCAGAATTAGTGCTTCAGGTTAAGAACTTTGCTTCAGGATGAGAAAGAAATCGGGCTCCGGTGGCGTGGCGCCAGCAGGAGGCCCCATTAGCTAAAGTGGTGCTTCAGGTTAAGAACAGTTTCAGGTTAAGTACGGACCTCCGGAACGAATTAAGTACTTAACCTGAGGTACCACTGTACTTACTCTTGGTGGCTTGAATAGATGGGGTTTGTTCTTTGTTTTGTTGTTGTTCTATTTGCTATATTTAATAAAATAGTTTCCATGGTCTTTCAAACTGTACTCTGGTAGAGGCAAAAGTAGCCTCTTGGAGGTGTGGCTAGCAACAGATGTGTACATTTGGGTGCGACTTCCAGAAGTATCTACGGGATGGTGTCAGTGGTAACATACTTTCACCTTGGTACTCAAACGATTTATTGCTGACATTTGTTTGCTGCCCCATAACATAACATTGTCTGGATGACTTACAATCAAAGCAAAACAGAAAATCATTTTTTTAAATGGAGGAACTCTGTTAAGTATAACAAAACAGAAGCTGCTACATCCCAAAATTTGTTTTAAAAACAAAACAAAACTGAGGCTCACATTATGAAAAGCCTGGGCAGAATGGCCTTCACTTGGCATCAGAACATGCATATATCTACATATATATCTCAAGGACCGCCTCTTTTCATATGAACCCAGCCAGACCCTGAAATCATCTTCTGAGGCCCTGCTTCATGTGCCTCCTCCATTAGAGGTCCGGAGGGTGGCAAGTCGAGAACAGGGCCTTCTCTGCAGTGGCTTCCCATATGTGGAATGCTCTCCCTAGGGAGGTTCGGCTGGTGCCGTCATTATACACCTTTAGGCAACAGGCAAAAACTTTCCTCTTCATCCAGGCCTTTGGCTGATTGACTTCCAATGCGATTTTAAACTGTGTTGGGGGAGGGTTATTGGGTTGTTTTTGGTTTTATTATTTGGTGTTTTTGTATTGTGATTTTATGTTGTAACCGCCCTGAGACCTGCAGGTATTGGGTGGTATACAAATTTAATAAATAAAAATAAAATAAGAGTACATGTGCTTATTAATTTATTTTTTAAAAGTTTTTTTAACCAACCCTAAGTTTTTATTAGGGACGCGGGTGGCGCTGTGGGTTAAACCACAGAGCCCAGGACTTGCCGATCAGAAGGTTGGCAGTTCGAATCCCCGTGACGGGGTGAGCTCCTGTTCCTTGGTCCCTGCACCTGCCAACCTAGCAGTTCGAAAGCATGTCAAAGTGCAAGTAGATAAATAGGTACCGCTCCAGCAGGAAGGTAAACGGCATTTCCGTGCGCTGCTCTTGTTCGCCAGAAGCGGCTTAGTCATGCTGGCCACATGACTCGGAAGCTGTACGCCGGCTCCCTTGGCCAATAAAGCGAGATGAGCGCCACAAACCCAGAGTTGGTCACGACTGGACCTAATGGTCAGGGGTCCCTTTACCTTTACCTAAGTTTTTATTGTGAGTGAAACTGCTTAAACCATAAACAGCTTTGATCCATTGAGGTGAAAGCAGTGGCAATTAGGGAAACAGAGCAAAACATATGTTTAATATAGTGGACTCCCATCCCATCAAACTATTGTATTTAAATGGGGATATAGTGTTCCCTCCCCTCCCATTCTCTCTCTGTCATTTTTACACCAGTACAAGCACACACATTTATTTCTGCAGCACAAGGGCCATATCCTATAGACTGAAAGACTCAGGTGTGCAGCTGAGTACAGGAAGTGATTGTTTTGCCTTTAGGGAGTGGTGTGAACTGCTTATATAACTTGGTGGCAGGATGAAAATTTGCAGTGTAAATTATGTAGGGTCTTTGTGCAAGCTCAAACCTTTGCTTTGATTAATATCTCCTTTGGGTCAGGGTGGAATGCCAAAGGGAGTAATAGATGTTGGCAGAGACCCCTCATAGGCAGATCTGTAACACCATCCATACTTAGTATCAACAATGCCCTGCTGCTCTGGGCACTGTGGTCCTTTCAACCTGCAAGATTCAGGGCCAGTTTTGGCATAGATGCAGCAGTGCTTGTGGAATGGTTCCAGCTGAGATGCGCATATAGCAAATGCTATGTCAGAACCGAGAATTCACTTAATTTACTTTAAAGGAAAGATTCGTCGGCACGATTCAGCATGGGGCTTGTACCGTGGCAAAGTTGACTTCACTATGCAAGGAGTTTCACAAGATGAGCACCATTACTGGAAAGTGACGTTTTTCTTCACCACTTGACGTGCCTTCAGGTGGTTACAACAACATGAAGCAGGACCTCATGGATAGCTTGGGCAGGTCCTGAGGCAAAGATGGTTAGGCTGAACAGAGATTTATGCACCCACCCATTCATATTTGTAACTCAGGTACAAATGTAGACATCTAACATGCTGTAAATTGCTTAGAGACCTTTGGGTAGCAAGCAACTAGCAAGTTTAAATAATTGTAGATTAGCAAATGCAATAAATGATACAAATTCCTTCCAGTAGCACCTTAAAGACCAACTAAGTCAGTTCTTGGTATGAGCTTTCGTGTGCATGCACACTTCTTCAGATACACAGTGTATCTGAAGAAGTGTGCATGCACACGAAAGCTCATACCAAGAACTGACTTAGTTGGTCTTTAAGGTGCTACTGGAAGGAATTTGTTTTGTTTTGACTATGGCAGACCAACACGGCTACCTATCTGTAACTGCAATAAATGATATAAGCCTAGGCTTGTACAAAATGCTTCATGTGCAGTGTGTGAGCATGATGATTCCTTTTGTGCTCCTTAGAATACATACCCATGTGAAATGAACCAATGAGATCTTCAACGCTATCCAGAATTTTGAGCATAGGTAACAAAGGGTAGATTATGTATTTTCCAGATTTATTGAAGTGGCACAGGAGAAATATTTTGAAAAGCTGCGTGACACTGAAAATACAATACAAGGCTGTTGAAAACATCTTTTCAAAACAAGAAGAATAAGAAAACACAGCTGGAATGTAACACTGGAAGTGAAATTAGCATCTTGAGAATTAGCATCTGTGCTCGTTGTACAGGCTGTTTTCCCTCTGCACCTTATAATCAAACTTTAGGCTCAGAACACAGCAAGTCAAGTTATTCTAGAGTGCTCCCCACATTCCCAAAAGAAAGCACAGCTCCTGTTCCAAGCTACATGCCTGTTGAAGAAAGCAATTCTTAAGAGTGGTTGATAGTTTCTTTTTTCTTTCTTTTAGCTGAGACGCAATAGGGAATCCTGTTGGAATTTTGGCAGCTGACCTAAAACTGTGGTTTGGAACAGATCCTGTTCCAGGTCTTTGCCAAACATTTTCGATTAAAAAAAAAAAAACTTTTCATGTTGGCATTTTATTTTACTATACCATATGACTTAAGGATTTTTTTTTATTATTCCTGATATGATTTGTCATTATAATGGCCTTTTATACACAGAGCTCTTTGATGGTAGGTAAAATATAGGCCATGCTTTGGGGATGAATAAATTATTGGTGAGGCAAGATTGCAGAACAGGCAACACTGAAGTCAGCCTCTGTTAGGTTTGTCTGCCTTGTGAATGACTTGACGCAAACTTTGATTACCACAGAAAATGAAATTTCAGTCCAGTAATTCATGATAAGTAAAAGAAACTGGCTTCTAATGAAGTGATCAGATCTCTCTTGTTCATTATGTATGTCAAAGTTTGTTGCTGGGTTGCATCTCTCACATCCTAGAGCTGCACTCTAGCATAACCAAGAAATTAAGCAAAGAAGGAAGCTATGGATAGAAATGAGCTTCTATCTCAGGGCCTCCTGTGTAACAAAGTGCATGGGGTACAAATCGGGAGAGATTTAAAATCCTTCCTTCTTGTAAGAAAGGGGTGTCAGCAGAACTAAGGGGGTATGTGTAACCTTCACCCCAATAAATATTCATGAATAAACTTATTTACTTGTGTAGGGCATTCTTCTTCTTCCTTCTTCTTTGGCGATCACGTGTAGCTGAGTAAGATTGTCTTCCATAAACACAGTTTTAACAATGAGTCCGTAAGTGACTATGGAGGCCAATTCTGGATCCATACATACTTCCACAGTAGGGACATTGGTTTCCGGGAGGGAGTTGATCACGATGTGGCTTTGCCAAGCGTGCTTTCCTCTTAGCACATTTCTCCTTTGCATCCTGAGTTTGAGTGTCTGCAAAGCCTATGACACCTTTGGTAAAGGCTGTTCTCCAGTTGGAGCGCTTGTAGGCAAGTGTTTATACTACCTTTTTTTTTTAGATTTGCCTTGAGAGAGTCTTTAAACCTCTTTTGTTGACCACCAGCATTACGCTTTCCATTTTTAAGTTCGGAATAGAGTAGTTGCTTTGGAAGACGATAATCAGGTATCTGCACAACATGACCAGTCCCAATGAAGTTGATGTTGAAGAATCATTGCTTCAACACTGGTGATCTTTGCTTCTTCCAGTACACTGGTATTAGTTTGCCTGTCTTCCCAAGTGATGTGTAAAATTTTTCAGAGACACCGTTGATGGAATCTTTCGAGGAGCTGGAGTTTATTCATTGATATGGACCTGGTTGGGGGAGGAATGTATATTTGTGAACAAAGCACAGATGTGCATTTTGTTCCCTAGCTGTCTATGGGAGCTCTTTCACACTCCTTATCTCTGAAAATGGTAGCTCTTTTGCTAATTTTACAGAAGAAATTGCTCTGATCCTTTCAGCCATTGGCTGGGCTGCTGTGAGACTATGGAATGTTCTTAAACATTTTAATTGCTGAGAGGGAGAGCTTAGTGATAGGTAGTTGACGAAACAATGCAGCTTCTGTGGACAAATTGGAAGATTAATTTGGTTGACTGAAACCTTGCACAGGGCTTCAGGATAGGTGTGTCTGCTAGGTGGAATATGTAAGGGGAGGGACTGACAACAGCAAGAATGCTGGAGTAGTTGAGAAACTATGTGAAATAAGGCCAGGAATGAGGGCAACTCAAGAGAAATGAAGTTCCTAATACCGGAGAGAAGTGGCAGAAAGTATTTGGAGTATTCTCAGAAGTGGGGGCTTTAAGGGAAGCAGAGAGGAAGGAACTAAAGAGGTAATTTACAGAGATAAGAGTGGGAAACAATCAGGACGGTGGCATGGGGTGAGGTGGGAGCTGTATGTATTGATTTGAAAATCTCTAGGTGCAGGCCTCTAGTAGATAGAATTATCCAATTGACTCTTCCAAGTAACCCCAAATTCCTTATTTTCAGGCAAGTCTGAGATTCTAGGATAAGCCCTGAATGTCTGGCCAAGTAATCATAGTGTAATTGCATCAATTGTCACTCTGCATTGGTTTTAGAAACACTATCTTACTCTCCCACCCACCACTTCCCACCTCATCCTGACTGTACCCTGCAGAATCATCAGGGAAGTTCTCTTGCACAAGCCACAATGAAATGAGCGGGAGCTTCTCAGGAACCCACTACTATACCATGCACAGCAACTTCAGAGGGAGATCTTCCTCCCAGTGTCCTCAGGTTTCTTTTTTTAAAAACCACCATCCATGGTCTAATATTTATGATCTCTCCCGGTGTTTATGCATGAAAACTAAACTTAAAAAACACCCAGATGTGAATCTGTAAACCATCTGTTTAAAATAACTGTTGTGCATGACTGTAATTACATATTATTTATTATGAATCTTGGGATCCTATTATGGATTTTGCCTGACTCCTAGCTTTATGATTTATAAAATGGTTTATATATTTATGAGCAGTATGTCTCTTCTGTACTCACGGATGCCAAAAGTACACTGCTGTCCTTTATTTTATTTTTTAAATGACAAAAGAGGGAGAAAATCCTCTCCTCCTTGCCTTATAAAAAAGTTGGCTTCCGAAAGTTGCAGTCAGACGGGGTCTCCCCCCCCCCTTTCTTTGAAGGAGCATTATCGACAGATCTGTGAGCTTTCAACAGCTTCTGAAGCACACTGTAGACAATGTATAAAGAGTTTTGGCTGTATTGGCTTTTCTTTATTTTTGTCCCTTTTTTGCTTTGAGTTAATGGCTGGAAGAAAGTATTGAAATGATGCACTTTATGGTTAAAGAAACAACTGGAAGCAACAGATTTCCCAGTTAAGGCTTATTTGACCAGGTTACTCTACTCCCCCTCTCGTCCCCTACGAAGAGCAAGACGGATTTCACTAGACTAGTGGCACCACTTAAGAGTGAAATTTTGGGAGGCGGATTAAAACAAAAAGCAACAGAATTGTTCCTTGTTTGATGAGGTTTTATCTTCTTTCCTTACAATCCATACAGGGCCTCGGAGACCTGCCTTTTACAACAGTAGACTACAATAGACCAAACAATGATTTACCAACTCTGCTTAATCTGAGGGGCAAGATAAAAAAAGGGGAGGGGGTGGAATGATTATACAGAGAAATGTCCTTTTTCCTCCACATCAAGTTTTACTGTTCATGACATTTCTGAAGATATAGGCTACATGGTATGAATCATGTTAGACCATAACACTTTTCAAAGGAATATTCTGGAATGGTTTAAGGGTCATATCTAGCTGGAGCAGAAAGCAGGCACAACTCCAAAGGTTTCAGTGGAATTACACATGCTTGTTTTAAGAGATGAATATTCAGCAGATCTTTTGAAGTATAGAATAGGTAATGCAATATCTTCCTTGAGCCAACTGTGTGCTGGCAGAGACTCATGCAGGTTTTCGACCTGTATAGACCTCTTCATCAGGCAGACAGCTTTTTGTTTTGCTTTTTATTTCTATTATAAAACAATGCTCCATTACGTCTGGAACTTTGACAAATCCTTTTGGCCAGAAAGCAATGGTAAAATAGTACATTGGTTAAGACCACAATGTTGCATGTAAACTTTTGAGCTACACAGGACATTTCCTTGTGCTGGATGTTTCAGTTCATTTGAAGCGACTGAAAAATTCACTTGTAACCTGGAGGGAGGCAGTGTGAGTTGGCCATGGGGTGAGGTGGGGTGACACCCAGGTAGTAGCGGATGCATAATTAGGGCTTAGGCTGGACTGGGAATTGATTTGCAAAAGACGTGGGTGGTGAGAAGAGACTTGAAAGAGGAGGGGAGGGAGTAGAACAATTGCATGGATATTAAAGTGGGAGAATGAGACAAAGGAGAAGGCCTGGGTGTCCCCCCCCCCATATGAGTTTTTAATATAGCAATTCTAAGTGAACAGTTGTGGGAGCATCCTGTGTTTTGTTTTCATGGTAGTGCCTCTGTTTCAGGGTACAGAAGGGAATTGCTAAATGATTCAGGTCAGGCAAAAGCAAATACAGTACCTCTTCACACAATGCATGGTTAAACTATGGAATTTGCTCCCACAATACAGGATTAGAAAAATATGTGGAGGATAAGGCTATCAGTGGATACTAGACATGATGGGTATGCTCTGTCTGGACGAGATAACTGTTAGGTGGCTTTGTAGCTGGTTGACTCATTCATCGACATCCTAGGAGAAAAGTGGGAAGTGGGGTGATACAGAGTTCTGTCCTGGGCTAATTGTTCTTCAACATATCTTTATAAAGGACTTGGATGAAGGTCTTGAAGGGATACTCATCAAATTTGCAGATGGCACCAAAATGGAGGGGTAGACAATGCTGCTGAAGACAGAATTTGGATTCAGTATGACAAAAAGATTGGAGAACTCTGCCCAAACTAGCAAAATGAATTTCAGTAGGGATAAATGCCAGGTTCTGTACTTAGGCAAGAATAACCAGCTGCACCAATATAAGATGGGGGGCACCTGACTTGCCAGTAATAGATGTAAAAAAGCTTTAGAGGTCCTACTAGACTACAAGCTTAACACGAGTCAACTGTGATGCAGCAGAAAAAATAGCAAATGCCATTCTAGGCTGGATCAATAGAAGTCTAGTGTCCCACTGTATTCTGCATTGGTCAGACCACTCCTGGAGTACTGTACAGTGGTACCTCGGGTTAAGAACTTAATTCATTCCGGAGGTCCGTTCTTAACCTGAAACTGTTCTTAACCTGAAGCACCACTTTAGCTAATGGGGCCTCCTGCTGCTGCCACACTGCCGGAGCACAATTTCTGTTCTCATCCTGAAGCGAGGTACTATTTCTGGGTTAGTGGAGTCTGTAACCTGAAGCGTATGTAACCTGAGGTACCACTGTATTCAGTTCTGGGCACCACAATGTAGGAAGGATATGGACAAGCTGGAACTTGTGCAGAGGAGAACGACCAGGATGATCAGGGGTCTGGAAACTGAGCCTTTTGAGTAATGGTTGAGGGAATTGGGTATGTTTAGCCTAGAAAAGAGGAGGCTGAGAGGAGTTATGATAGCCACAGTGGCGTAGCATGGGGGTGCAGGGGGGGGCAGCCGCACCGGGCGCAACATTTGGGGGGGCGCTCGCTCGCACTCGCAGCTCTCTGCCCCTACCTGGCTCACTCACTCTCTCTCACTGCAGTGCTGGCTGTGCGAATCCGATCCGAGCTGCCGGGTCGCCGCCCACTGTGGAGGGGGAGGGTGCCAGGCGTGCGTTGCGGTGCAGAGCGGAGAGAGAGCGAGGGAGGGACTATCTGGGGGAGGGACACTGCAGCGGCCGCCCAGCGCAGTTCTGAGCACGGGAGAGAACTACCCCCGACCAGCCCAGGCAGCAGCAAGAAGAAGCTGGCAGCGGCGGCAGGTTAGGGGTTAGGGGCGCAAATTACTTGCGTTGCCCCGGGTTAGGGGGCACAAATTACTTGCCTTGCCCCGGGTGCTGACAACCCACGCTACGCCACTGGGCTGAGAGGAGTTATGATAGCCACAGTGGCGTAGCATGGGGGTGCAGGGGGGGCCAGCCGCACCGGGCGCAACATTTGGGGGGCGCTCGCACTCGCAGCTCTCTGCCCCTACCTGGCTCACTCACTCTCTCTCACTGCAGTGCTGGCTGTGTGAATCCGATCCGAGCTGCCGGGTCACCGCCCACTGTGGAGAGGGAGGGTGCCAGGCGTGCGTTGCGGTGCGGAGCGGAGAGAGAGCGAGGGAGGGACTATCTGGGGGAGGGACACTGCAGCGGCCGCCCAGCGCAGTTCTGAGCACGGGAGAGAACTACCCTCGACCAGCCCAGGCAGCAGCAAGAAGAAGCTGGCAGCGGCGGCAGGTTAGGGGTTAGGGGCGCAAATTACTTGCCTTGCCCCGGGTGTTGACAACCCACGCTACGCCGCTGGATAGCCATCTTCAAATATCTAAAGGGCTGTCACATGGAGGATGGAGAAAGCTTGTTTTCTCCTGTTCCAGATGCTAGGATCTGAACCAATGGCTTCAAGTTCCAAGCAAAGAGATTCAAACTAAACATCAGGAAGAACCCCAAACTAGCTAGTTGTTGATAAATAAGCAAATGGGCATGCGCTTGAAATCCCTGTGATTTGAGGAAGGGCAGTATAGAAATGTAATTATAATAATAATAATAGTGACTCTTAAATGTGTGTTGATAACTTGGTTAGGTTTTTTAAAAATAAAACTGAACACATCTCTTAACATAGGCAGCTTTTCTGCATTTTAAGTTTGAATATATTACTTGAAGCTTGCTATGAATCTTTGCTTACATGGAAAAATCTCTCTGACCCTCTTTCTTAAATGGTGCCCCATTAAAAGACAAATTTTGGCCCTGACATTGCTTAGCCAGTTTCCTAAATGTACACTGTGCTTGCACTGAGCCGATTCGGAAGTGCAGGGGAGCTGTATTGGTGAGCTGGAGTCCACGTAACCCAGATTTATGACTAAGTGTTTGCAATTGTATACTTGTGCAAAAGAGCCAGAATAACACAGGACTGAATCATTCTGACAATAGACAGTATTCTTACAGCAACTGATCCTCTGCTTGAGAACTCAAATTCTTCCTGCTCATACTTTATAGTCACTGCAGTTGAAATAATTGCAGATTTGGCTTGGTGAGGGAATAATGAATCATAGCTTATAACAAAACATTGTCTGCACTTACTGCAGAAGGAATAAGATGGCGTAGGATAGTTGGGAAGATACACCCCCGCCTTTCAAAAGCCCAAATCTCCTCACTTTGAGCTAACCTTTAAACGTACCTTGGCTTGGGCCTTAGGAAACAATGAAGCTCAGAGCCTCTTCATGACTTCATTTTATGATTGACATTCTTCCTTCCCCTTTGATTTCCCCCTCCTTTTGGGGGTCTCTAATTATGCCATATGATCTGCTAAGTGGACGGTGGCATCTGGCAAATGAGCTTCTGTGTCATGTAATGGACCAAACCAGTAATTATAGGTGGGGCTTTACACAGAGCCCCCCCCCCCCACTTTGCTGTGTTTAAGGAAGGAATTTCCAGTAGTAAAATGTTATTTCTAAAAAAAAAAAAAAAATGGTGCAAGGCTAGGGTGGGGCGGAGTGGTAGGAGATGCTTGAAGACCAGAAGATTGTCACCCATCAGTTTTGTTATTTATTACCAGTATTACTGCCTTCACTCAGTTTTCCTCGCTGGAAGCAAACTGAATCACAGCAAGAAGTTCTCTCACACTGCTGCAGCCATGTAGCCTTGAATCAGGTCTTGTACTGACAGTTTGAGATCAGTTATTAGATTTATTTATTTATTTATTGTAATGTAAGGGGCACAATTCAGGCGAAATTAAAACACAAAATTAAAAATAAAAACTCCTTTCTGTTTCTGTAGGGCCCTGACCTGCTTGCAGTGGTTGTTTGCAAGAGGAAGGAGAAGCCAGTTCATCAGGGGGTTTAGGGTATCTTACTTCCCATCACCTTCTTTCCTAGCCCAGTGCTGTGATGAGTAGAAAATTAACGCTCTCTTCTCTTCTCTTCCAATCCCTGAAGATCAGAGAGAGCCATGTCTCTGCCACCATAGTGCTAGGCTGTAGAGAATGTGCAGAGTGATCACACAAGCTAGATTGGCTCCTGCTTTCACTTGTCCATTGCTGTTTCTAGCATGTGGCCCTGGGAGGTTTGCCCAACAGCAAATGTGGCCCCCAGTCTGAAAAAGCTTAGTCACTCCTAATTTAAACCAATGAGACTTGAAAGGGCATAATGTTTATTTGACCATGCATTTATTTAAAGAACTTTTCCTTTCAGCATTACTGCTGCCTGTGTTCCCTGGATTGTGTCTTTGGTTTGCAGTTTTATTGTTTGTTAGAAAGAAAGAAGTTCATTGAAGCCATCTTTGTCTTTATTTGGTTTGGAAATTCAGACTTTGATTTTTTTTTAAAAAAACTAACTCTACTATGCAAACCTGTTGAATAGTCGTGGCTAAATATTTTTGTTCGCACAAGGAAGTCCAATGCCAGGTATTCTGAAGTCCCAGCTATAGTTTACACAAATATTATCATTTCTACAGTATACCAAAAAGTAACATTAGTATGAAACGAGTCACATGTTTCCTTTGGCATAACTTTATCTAGGTTCAGTATCCTTTTTAAAGTTGCCACCACTCCCCCTTTCTCCCCAGTTTTTCAACTCCCTGTTGATGCATTTGTGTCGCAAGAGGGAAAGCATCTCTGTATGAAGAAGGGGTATAATGTCCTCTCTGTATCCCAAAGATTCCTTGTGGAGCAGAGGGAAATTTTTCTGAATCTGACTTCATGGTGTGCTACCTTATTGGGAGAAAATGGAGACTGATGCTGTTATTTTGCTCTCCTCTTTTCCTCCCCACAGAACAAGGAAGTGACATGCAAACGAGAGAAGTGCCCAGTGCTTTCTAAGGAGTGTGCTCTGGTCATAAAGCAGAGAGGGATGTGCTGTGAGCGATGTAAAGGTGCAGTGGACTTCATGCTTATCTCTCAGTTTTTTTTTTTTTTTTAAGTTATTGCATATATATTTGACAGAATAAAGCCCAAAGCTCTACAGAATTTGCCCACACTGTTAAGTTGCGGGTGAACATATCAGACGACACAGCGATTCTTCAAACAGCTCTTGTTTATTCACAGGCCAGGACAGAACTGAACTGAAGGGTTCAGTCAGCCTGCTTATATAGAGCTCCAGTACAATGTAACTGTAACAATTTTCTAAAACTATCCAATCACTGAACGTCACTTTGGATCCCTTATTTGCATAACTATCTACAGTATCCCCCTGCTGGCCCAGGGTGAGAACTTCAGTACATAACACACACAGAAACACATCCAGCAGTAGAGAGAAAGGTGGAACTGTGTCATTCACCCAGCCCTTGTCCAGCTGAGTCACTACAGCAACCCAGGGTGGCAAGGATTGGTGGTGACGCAGCAGCAGTGGCAAGGTCACCATACCCCTTCTCCTCTCCTTCCTGGTACGCTGCAGAAATTGGACTGGTTGGAGATCAGGGTGCGCCGCAGCCCCAACCTTACTGCCCACTGTGGCACAACCACTGCAAACGAGTTTTTTCATTTACCTGCCTTTTAACTAACAGGAGGCATGAAAATGATAAATCAATACCTTCCCACTAATTGTTAAAGTGGTGCCAACCGTGCCCTCAGTCCACACCTGTCTATTATTGGTGGCATTACTGTTGCTCGTGTTATTGCAGCATGCACTGTCTCTTTGAGCTGGTTCTTACAACATTGGTAAGCCAAACTATGGCTTAGTGAGACCTTCCTCATTTTCCTGCTGCAGTGCTCAACAACTGATATCAAAATAGCTATACTGGCTGGAGTTGATGGGAGTTGTAGTCCAGAACATTTAGGGGGCAGCAAGTTGGGGAAGGTAACAAGTTAAAAGCATCACTTACTGTTAGTAGCAGCAATTTATTGTTCACTGTTCTTTGTTTTTAGAACAGAAAGTGTAGTTTAGTTATCAATAGGTTTGATGCTTCTGTAATAACAATTACTGGTCATTGACCATAATAAAGCGATAAGATACAGAAACAGTTCATTTTGTTGGCCAATCAATTAAATTATCTTTGAAAGTTCTAATGAATCACTACAACTTTTAAAAGCGCTAGGTAAGATTTCCAGAAATGTGAATGATTCACTGAACATTTTTCACTGTGTATTTGAAGGATTGCATTTAAAACAAAAAGGCACGTTTTAAATAGAAAAGCAATGAGAGTAATGTAGAATAAATCTGTTTTAAATAGAAAAACAACAAAAAGTTTTCTGACAAGTGCTCCTGACATGCATGGAGTAACTTAAAGGGGGGTATGTTGATGGGGAGCTCTGAACCCCACAACCAACACAAACATAATATCAATATACAGGGGGGAAACACAAGAGAAAGAAAACAGAATATGCTATAATTCTGACAAAACAGATGTGGTGGATATGGATGTGTATTTTTCCTTGATGAATAAAAGCATTTGATGGCTGATATGTTTATGCACTTTTTCTGGCACGCAGCTTTGTTTTTCTGAGTGTGTGCCCTGCTAGACCAACCTGAATCCACCAATTTATATAAAATGCTGGCTTTAAAACAAACAATCAGACCTACAATTTGTGGCAGCACCTTTTAAGAAATATGTAAACTGAAATTGCATACATTTAAAATTTACTAATGGGTCTCACCCTGATTGTTAATATAGTCTGTATTCATGTACCTTTAATATCTCTGGGTATTGGTTGCTCCCGTTTATTGATTGGGCCCTAAGCATCACACAGCATTGAAATTATGTCCTGCTAATCAGATGCTTCATATGTTCGACTTACTATATATTTCCTTTTTTTATTGAAAGCATTTATATCTTGCTTGTATTATGCAACCCAAAACAGGTTGGTATAATCCATCAGTGACTCAATTATATTATGGATTTTGCTAGTTCTGGGTGTTTCCATGCAGATACATGTAGCTATCTGTTCCCATTCTTCAGTGTAGTCGTGGTGGGTTTACAAGAGGGGTGGCCTTCTGGATGTTGTTGAACAACAAATCCCACCATCCTTGGTCATTGGGCACACTGACTGAGGCCACTGGGAATTGTAGTAAGCAACATCTGGAGAGCCTTAGATTAGCCACCCCTGGTCTAGGGTTAGATTTCATTCTTTGGTTTCATTCTTTGCCTTTGGGGTAACTGATTAAAACTGCCAAGGATGTCTCATAATTACAGCCAGAGTATCAAGGCTGGGAAGGGAATTTAGCTACAAGACAGAGGAATTCATGTGGTTTTGGAGCACCTCACATACCTAGAGCAATTACAGTGTGGCAGGCTTTGTGTAAGCAGTCGTTCATCCAGCCAGTCACTAAGGAAGACAGCTACTTTTACAAAATAATCTAAATCAGCTATGTTCTAGATGCTGAACTACAGACAGTGCTATTGTCAGTAGAAGGGATTTGACATATCTGTAGATTTTTTCACTATGGCTGGCGAAAGCAAAAGTTGCAGCTTTGTTATTGGCCTTAGACATCACCTGGTCTTCTTTAGATTCCTCTTTGAATACCTTCTTTAGCATGACTTTGAAAACATGGGTAGATGCACAGACACCCATTAGGCAATGCATTCTGTTGTCATACTGTATTGTAGCAAGGACTCACTTAACCAAGATTACCCCTGAAACCTGTTTTCAATACAAGGCTTATCCCTTGTGCAAGAGTATGTGAAGTAACCATTCTGAAAGAGTTGCTTAAGCATGTAGAGAGTGAAATGTTCTTGGTGGTGGAGCAACCACAACCAGCCCAGACAGATTGAGATGTCTGGAAAAGGCTTCTAGTTGCGGCACATGATTTCCAGGGAGTCATAGGTCATACCAGACCTCCTTTTTAGAAATACGGGCCTCATGGGGTTGGATCCAGACTAAACTGCTCTTAGACCCCATTGAAATCAATGTGAAAAGTTAGTACAGTAATGACTGATATTAAGTCCCAAAGGTTTCAGCAGGAACTGAGCGCAACTAACTAAGCCCTTAGTATTGAATTGCTTTCCTAACAGGAAAACAATATTTGTGTAGACCTTTATGTAATTCTATAGAAAGAGTTAAATCATGAATTTTTGCCTCGTTTCTCCTACAGTTGTAGCAGTAGGGCAAAACATGCCTTTTCCCTTCTCTCATTTATTCAATATATTTAATCAAAACATATGAGATCACGGATTGTTATAGAAATGGATTTGGCAGTCTTTCCTTATTTAGTTGGACGGAGATATGTCATTTTAATTTGGGTTTGTCTCCATCTATAACAATATGTATTTGCTTTCTGAATAAGTGTTTGTTATTAGTGGATTGGAGATGGATAAGGTACATTTATGATAACTGTGAGCCATACTCTGTTCTTGTTCCCAATGCACACCTCCCATTGATGTCAATATGAGTGCAGGGCAAAGATCACACCCTAGATCTGTAGAAGGATGACTTTGGAAGTGGTCTCTGGTTATCTAAGCCAATGCCTTCTTTGGCAGGATCACCACAGATAAGAATGCCTAGTCTTTGTCCAAGGGCAACCACCATGGTGTCAAGTGATAGTTTAGGATCACAACCATTTCCTTTCACTCACTGCGTGATAGCATTTTACTAGTTGTTTCTCTTCCCAGAGGTGGCCCAGGGACTTCCCACAGGGGAGTGTTGGCAAATTCACTAAACTACAATCTCCAGGATTCTTTAGCAACAGCTAAACTGATATAAAAGGGACGCGGGTGGCGCTGTGGGTTAAACCACAGAGCCTAGGACTTGCCGATCAGAAGGTCGGCGGTTCGAATCCCCGTGATGGAATGAGCTCCCTTTGCTTGGTCCCTGCTCCTGGCAACCTAGCAGTTCGAAAGCACGTCAAAGTGCAAGTAGATAAATAGGTACCACTCCGGCGGGGAGGTAAACGGCGTTTCCGTGTGCTGCTCTGGTTTTGCCAGAAGCGGCTTAGTCATGCTGGCCACATGACCCGGAAGCTGTACGCCGGCTCCCTTGGCCAATAAAGCGAGATGATCGCCACAACCCCAGAGTCAGCCTGCACCTGCTGATGACTGTTACTCTATGTTCACATTACGACTTATTCTGCTTCCAGTTGTCTATGATCAGATCAAAGCTGGTTTGAGAAAAACCCCTGCTTCCAACAGCAGTTTTTTGTCAAGAAACTGCAGAATCGATATGGATTGTGACTAATGCCATGGGAACGCAATGCCAAAAATTAGCAGTGGGAACACACTGGATGCTGTATAAGCTGTAATGTGAACAACTCCCGCCCGGAAACCTATGTCCCCAACTATGGAAGGACGTGTGGATCCAGAATTGGCCTCCACAGTCACGGACTCATTGTTAAGACCGTGTTCATGGAAGACCATCTTACTCGGCTACGGGTGATCGCCAAGGAATAAAAGAAGAAGAATGTGAACATACCCATAAATACTTTATGCATACACATATTGTCCTGCAGGTGTGGCTTACACCAGTATTCAGTCACTGCTTTAGTGAGAGCAAGTGAGCAGAATGAGCAGGTCATGTGGCAACACAGGAGGTGGGTTCTGGTAAGGGCAGGTGAATCTTCCTCTTTTAATAGTTAACTGCTGTAAGAGAAGCTGGCATTTAACTTTAATTCAGAAAGAGGTGTGTTAAGTCGTGGGCGAACATATCAGACGACACAGCAATTCTTCAAACAGCTCTTGCTTATTCACAGGCCAGGACAGAACTGAACTGAAGGGTTCAGTCAGTTTGCTTATATAGAGCTCCAGTACCACGTAACTGTAACAATTTTCTAAAACTATCCAATCACTGAACGTCACTTTCGATCCCTTATTTGCATAACTATCTACAGTATCCCCCTGCTGGCCCAGGGTGAGAACTTCAGTACATAACAAGGTGTATCTCGTCTATAAGAAGTTCCACAGTTCTGCATAGCCATGTACTCCTCCTTCTTTTCAAATGCCATTAGTTCTCTATTTCTGTCATGCACATATATTGTTGTTGTTTTTGCTGCTGCTGGTGATTTACCATCCATTCAATGCATGCACAGTGAAATATACCCATTCCCCCCCTCCAATGAGCATGCTTGAGTACCAATTCCAAGTGCCATGGGAGGGGTAGCGTATTAAGACACGCAACCTCAATATATGCCAACTCCATCTAAAAGATGGAGGGGGGCTTTTAAAGCACCTTGCACCCCAATTATCGCACCCCCATCTCCCAGCTTTGAGAACTAACTGAGACTAGTACTAGATTGCTAGCTGAGATAATCAGAGAAGCCAACTTGAAAGATTATTCCTTGAGCACAGTTGCTTTTATCTTTACAAGGTAATAAATCATGTTGTTCCTTAAAAAAAATCAAAAATCAGAAGTTTGCTTTTTTATAGAGGAAGCAGCACAGCTGTATCTACTTCCCCTTTCACTAAAGTTTTTGTCCGGCATGGAACTTTAAGGCTGCTTCACCATGGTGCGGTTGACTAGTTTAGTAAGCAGTCCTTGAATGGTGAGGCATTCACTCACAGACTTAACTCACAAAGCAAATGTCTAGGGAGTCCAGTTTTTGTTCAGGTAGTGCAAATATTGCAGTGCTCCTGTGCTCCCAGTTTGGCTGAGTATAGAAACACACATACACACACACTTCTATCCTGCGCTTTTGCACAAGTCAGGGATGGGAGACCTCTGGTCCTCCGGATATTGCTGGACTGCAACACACACCACAGCCTTAATGTGTGCAGCTTCCTCTTGACCAATGCTGAAATGTAAAGATTTCTTCATGATCCGTCCTTAACCATGATTTTCCAGTGCTGGCCACAGAGGACTGCTACCCTGCAATTTGTAACCAGCTTCAAATTCTGGTTGGTTTATGTGGGAATCTTAGTTAATATCAATGCGGACATTATGATGAACCATGTTAAACAGTATGGTGGGAGGTTGGGGGTAGTCTCCTTGCGGTCTGTTAAGGGTTATGTCTGTGCTAGTCCTATTAATGTTAGGTTATTTCAAGTTTTGCATCAGTAAAATAATTTAAGAACATTTTGGGCTTAGCCAGGCAGTGCCTTTTATTTTAATATGTTACAAAAATATGCAACAATGCATTTACAGTGGTACCTCGGGTTAAGAACTTAATTTGTTCTGGAGGTCTGTTCTTAACCTGAAACTGTTCTTAACCTGAGGTACCACTTTAGTTAATGGGGCCTCCCGCTGTTGCTGCGCAACCAGAGCACGATTTCTGTCCTCATCCGGGTTCTTAACCCGAGGTACTATTTCTGGGTTAGTGGAGTCTGTAATCTGAAGCGTCTATAACCTGAGGTATCACTGTACTATCCTCCGTGTATAGAATTTGCAGCTCTTTTAACATGGTCTACATATTAATGTTTATGAAATACAGATGCTTTTTTTAAAGGGGCATTGTTGGGCTGTTTTTATATTCCTGCACTAGTTTGTCTGGACTTTCCTCTGAGGAACAATTTATCAAGAATTAAATATAACATGTCCTTGAATGTTTTTCTCCCTCCTGATGTTTATTTTTCATGCCAAGAGAAACTTTAAAAAAGGAGTAAGGAGTAAAGGAAAAAGAATTAGAAAAATCCACCGTAGGAAAAGGGGATTATGGGGCCAATATACAGTATGTTACCATAATTTTTCCCTCTTGGGAGTATAGGAAACGACCTGCTTATAAAATTCCTGCTAACTTAAAATAAGCAAAAATGCCTGGCGAATTCTTAGTTTTGAAATGACTGTTTTGAATGAAGTCTTTAGGGAAAGAGTGAGCAGCTTATGTAGCAACCTGGTGCATCAATGTGTTTCATAGGCCAAAGTGGGCAAGTCTCATTAATTTATATTGCAATATTAGAAACATGGCAGATTAATGGGCATCTTTCACTGTTTCTTCAGTATCATTATTTAGAGACATCTGTGCTAAAATGTAATAATAGTTGCCTTTGGAAGACGCTCATATAGGAGCCCTGGCCTTTACTTTCTGATAGTAAGGATTGTTGAATGGACTTCCTCAGAAGTTGCTGGACTCTCCTTTTTTTAATGATGAAAGGAGGTGGCAATACGAGGCAGGAAAATGTTTCTCCCTATGGAATCTGATTTTTTATTTTTTTAAAAGAATCAATGGTGTTTTTTAAAATGCCCAAGTGTAAGCTGTTCAGAGAACTTTATGTATTGAGGTGGCATACACACATATCATAGGGATGTGGGTGGCACTGTGGGTTAAACCACAGAGCCTAGGACTTGCCGATCAGAAGGTCGGCAGTTCGAATCCCCGCGACGGGGTGAGCTCCCGTTGCTCGGTCCCTGCTCCTGCCAACCTAGCAGTTCGAAAGCATGTCAAAGTGCAAGTAGATAAATAGGTACCGCTCCAGCGGGGAGGTAAACGGCATTTCTGTGCGCTGCTCTGGTTCGCCAGAAGCAGCTTAGTCATGCTGGCCACATGACCCGGAAGCTGTACGCCAGCTCCCTCAGCCAACAAAGTGAGATGAGCGCCGCAACCCCAGAGTCGGCCACGACTTGACCGAATGGTCAGGGGTCCCTTTACCCTTTACCTTTACACACATATCATAAATAAAATAAATGAAATGAATTAATGTGAATTTACTGTCTCACTAAAAACAAAAGAAATGTTTGAACTTCATGCTTCTTCTTTTTCCTTAATAAAGTACAATGCAGTAGTCTGAAGGTTAGAAGTAAACGCATAGCCGGTACAAATTAACAAAGTGCACTTGAAATGAAAGTGGTTTGGCCTTCTGTGCTGAGCTTTAGGAGTACATTGGAATGAAGCCCGTGGTTCCTCCTCCCCTTTGATTTAATCCAGAAGGTTTCTTCTCCATCTGGAAGATAAATAGTATGAATGGTCTTAATGCTTGATTATGGTGTAATGAGCAGGATGGAAAGCAAGGCCTTCGCAGATATCTCTGAATGTGAGGAATTCAGTAATTGCTACTTTCCGTGCCAAATATGCTCTGTGCTCAGTCATGTAGCAGGTGGAATTCTACCTGGCTGAATAAACTTGCCAAAGTGGAAGACATTTACCATTCAGGCGGTTTTCTGAAGAGTCCTGCATTAAGCGGTTTAAGACAGTACTTCTCTGCGATTGCAACTCTCTTGAACAGAGAACACGACCGAGAGACACAATACGAGGCTTGGAAAAATGCACAAGAACGTTCTTGCTGTTTTCATGGGCAATGCCTTTTATTTTAGTAATGGCATGTTACAAAAATACTACTCCACTTCCCCCTTTAGTCTCCTCATTATCTAATACCTAAAAAGAGGTAATTACTATAGCTCATCCAAACCACACCTCTTTGGCTCACACCTCTTTCTTTTTCTCTGTCTTTGTGTTAGGGTTAGATATCAGCCAGCCTGCATGTTTTCAGTTGTATTTTCTGAACCATGACGATGAGAAACTTGCTTTATTTTGTAAGTGGTAACATTTTTGTAGAATGCAAATTGTGCCTCCGATAACAGAATTTCCGTGGAATGCTATACCTCCAGAACTGTAGAAATTAGACAAATTAGAAGGAATGTGGTGGTTTTTAGTGGGTGGGTGTGGATTAGTAAAATAAAAAGAACTGCTCTACTCATTTAATTTTTCATTTTCCTTCTAGGTTGCAGTTTTGAAGGAAAATCATATAACAGCTCACAGTCATGGCAGATCTCAGACAAACCATGTATCATGAATCAGTGTCAGGTAAGGAATAGAACTCAAGGATTTTGTTTTTTAAATCTCAATTTAAAAAATCTAAGTCTCAAGAATGGGAAAGATTGTGTTGATTCATAAAGTGAAATTATCATGGGTTGGGAATTAAATGAAGACTCTGGAGGTAAGTAAAGAATGGAAGCCACCACTGGTATATGGGCATTCATTGCTGTATATAGTTGATTGCTCGGACATTTGCCTATGAAAATAGCAAGAAAATGAAGATCTCCCCAAGGAAAGATTCAGGGCCTTCTGTGAAAGCACTTTTAGACAGAGCAATGGATTCAAGATGTTAAAGGAGTGGGGTTCTGAAAGTCTGAAATGTTTATATTAAATATGAAACTAGCCTTAGGCTTCTCTACCCCCAAATTGTAACATGGTATGTATAAATGTTACTTGTCCCAAATTCCGTCTATGTCGTGTGTAGCAGAAGCCAAACAGTATATCTTTAGTACTTGGGCTTTGTTTGAGTGTACATTTGGTGGATACAGAACAGTGAAATGCATGCCAGGCTCCCAGGCTTCATCAGATTTAGGTAGGATCCAAAGTGCGTATCGGAGGCCAACAAACTGCAGCTCAGTCTGGACAAGGCAGAGGGTGGGGTTGCGTGTGTGTCCTGGATGGTGGGTTGTTCAGCCTGTTCTAGGTGGGGTTGCATTTGCCCTAAAGGATCAGTTTTGCAGTCTGGAGGGAGACGTGTCTTCTTGGAACTGGTCTTGTCTTTGGAGGTCCAAGTGCCATTGTGGCATGAAGCATGCTTCTCCAGCTAAGGCTAGTGTGCCAGCTGTGACTGTTTCTGGATAGAGAATGTGTGTGAATGAGTTGTGTGGCTATCCGTGCTCAGGCAGCATCCTGCTTTCATTACAGGAACGCACTGTATGCGGAGCAGGTTTGGACTCAGGGACTGCATTCTTTCATGTGAGCCTGCCCATGCATTAAGTTCCACTACTATCGGAAAATGGCGACTGGGGATATGCCTTTTCCATGGTGCTTCCTTGGGCTCCCTTTCACCAGGGACAAGCACTGAATCTCCTGTTTTGTCAATTGAAGAAGGGTTGAGCCCTCACCCTTTTTATTCTCCCAGGCCTTTTATTTCTTTAATTTTAAACTCTGCCTTTTTCTGGCCATGTTCCTGCTCTTTTGTTTGGTTAAAAAATGTGTTTAACTCTGTTGTTGTTGATTTGATTTCATACTGGGAGCCGCTCTGAGAATTTTTATATTGGAGAACACGATATCAAATATCCATTTTTAAACCTTTTTTTAACAGGGGGCTAGATCTTGAGGTCAGGAGCTCATGTCACATGAGATGTGTGGCCGTGGCCACAAAAGACAACTGTGCATTTCATCCCCTGTCTGCCATGCCTGTGGTAACATGCCCATATCCTGATCGCACTGAGTTGGGCCTTTCCCTGTCTCCCCATGTAATCATAGGCTGCCACTTGTGGACAAGAAAACCCGCAACACCGTGACATCGGGATATGAATAAGTTGTCCCAGGCATTCTGTGGGGAGAGGGAGGAATTAAATGCACACTTGTGGTTTACATGAAATGCAAGGTTGCTCTTGGGGTGTGTAGTTCTTGCCTGAGTATACTTGTCATTTTCAGGGTCCAAATGCAGAAATGGGTCATTCTGCTTCCATTTAAAGCACTCAGATTTGGAATTTGTTTTTAAAAAGTACCTCTCTTTCTCTGTGCTTAGGAATGCAGATAGATCCATCCGAAAAGAGCAACCTGTGCACAGAGATCCTGTCATCCAGTCATTTTATTTACCAGGATTTTGACTTCTGGAGCAAGGAGTGCAGGAAGTGATCATTTACTAGACCCCTATCAGCAGAAGCATCAGAGATAAGAGGCTTCCATTCCACAGGAGGAGAACCTTTTATCTCTTTTCATAAGCCCCTTTCCTCCAAGGAAGTAGGGTGGGAGGAATGTCTTTATCAGGTCTGTTGCAATCAAAGCGTTATTTTAACGTTTCCTGTGTCTTAAAGGCTTTTGAGAAGAGCGGCATCGTTTTTTTCCTCTCAAGAAGGTTTCTTGGTTTCCTACCTCATAGTTGAATCTAGCAAGTGGAGTTAGGCAGACTCAAGTACTATTTTACTTTTGGATTAATCTCAGTTTGGACCATTGTACAGAGAGACAACGACAACCACAGCAACTGTTTTTTTGCAAGGTTTCCCTGATCACGCTCTACATATCAGATGTGATCTGCAACTCATCCCAATTCCAGTCCTTGCCCAGTGGTCCACATTTAATGAACTTCGTAAACAAAAACAAAAACACATCATTGAATGCCTTCCATCTCGATCATAGGTCTACCCCTTTGTCATCAAACAACAGTGCTATTTTTTGAAAATGCAAAAATCCAGCATAAATTGATGTGACAAAGTGTCACCTCAGGTTGGCTAGGCCACTGTGCACTTTAGTGATGTTAAAGAGCACCTCTCGTCTATTTATGAGTATGTATGAATGTTGTCATATAGGAAAGTAATTTTTAAGTGTAGCTACATTACTGAGATGTGAAGTACAAAATCTGATTTAAATTCTGTATGTTAAAAAATGCCTTAATATTCTGATCATTGTATTAATTTTTTATCACTATGTCCATTGTGCAGTTTGCTTATATAATATGTTATTTATTTCTGTACCTCCCTTCCATGTGTACTCTGTGCTTTACTTTAATTTTTGGATTGTAAATAATTGTTGGTTTGTTGTGCTCTTGACAGGAAGGAGTGATAACAGAATCTGAGATTCACTGCATTGTTCATTGCAAAAACCCTTTGAAGCAGCCAGGAATGTGCTGCCCCACATGTCCAGGTAAGGTTTCAAAGAGACAGTGGTATACAAATCTAAAATGCATTATGTTCTGTGGGTCAGTTTTTAAGGTGGAATACGAGGCTCAGAATCCAGAGCCCTGGTCCATCTAGCTAAGGTCCATCTGACTGCCTGTGAGAAGCCTTTCAGGGCCTCAGTTAGCTCTGAGGGTTGGCATTGTTGGGCGTCTGCCACAGCCCACAACCCTGCAGTTGGCTCACTGTGGTGGACTGCTGCTAATTTATGCAGTTACTGTTTTATGACTATAGAAAAACTAAACCAACTGCAATAAACAGAATCAAAATCTACCCCCCTCTTCACATCTGTACAAATAAAAGATACATCAACAGATCTTGCCTCACTGAAAAGAGATCACAAATGCTTGAAAACCCTCTAAAGAGCCAAAAACCTCAGGAAAAAAGGAAACATTTTGCCTTGTGCTTAAATATAGATAAAGATGGGGCCAGGTGAGCTTTCTTGGGGAGAACATTCTATAAGTTTGGAGCCATCCTCTGGACCTCTCATGCAGGGGTCACATGGATGGTGAATGCAGGGTCCAGGTCAGTTCATGTGGGGAGAGGCGGTCCTTGAGGTGTTGTGGTCCTGCGCTGCATAAGACTCTGTGGGTCAGAACTAGCACTTTGAACTGAGCCCGGAAACCTAACTGGTCGTCAATGCAGTTGTGCCATAATTGATGTTCTCAGTGAGGCTTCCCCTCCTTAGCTGCCAATTCATATCCTCCTCTTCTTGACTTGAGGGTGGTTTTATGGGTTGCACTCATAGGAAGAGCAGAAGTGAATAGACAGCTGACACTGGCAATGAGGAGGGAAGCCCACTCATGGAAGGAAGGGTCCACTCAGAACATTGTTCCCAAGCCCCCCACTAAACATGGAGCTGGCACTGGCTGCCCCTTTCCTGGCACCACACTTTCCCCCATCCTTGTTGCTGTTAAAACATTAGTTTATGTGCAAAGCAGAAGCAAAGCAGGCATTAATAAAAAAATTCTTGTCCATGAACAATCTCTGCCTCACTTCCTCATCTCTAGGGTATCACATTGATTTCTTCTTCAGTGTTCACGATGGCTGTTTGGTTTCCGCCTGATATAATCAATACATAATTATGGTACTCAGTTAGGATTACAGAGTTCAATTTTTCTTTTCATGTTTGTTAAAATCCGAATTCCTAAGATGTACAACACATTACTATGAACTCTGTACTTAATGCATTTTAATTAAGTTCCTCGACCTTTGTGGTTATGAAGATAAGATTTAAAATGATAATGTGGTGTGCCCTAAAGGCTTGGAAATGAAGAGGCAATTAAGAGGAATTCCCATACGTGCTCCTGTTATTTTAGATAATGATTTTATCCGAACCTACTATTTGCAAACAGTTTGGGCTACTAGTACTTTTCACACATTGCATTTATATTGCAGCTCAACTGCAAGAGAGATCTTATGCAAATATGAGCCAAACTTATTTTCTCTTTTTTTCCACCCAGGTTGTACATTTGAAGGTAGACATTACCGTGAAGGTGAGGAATTTCAGCCTGAAGGGAACAAATGCGTCACGTGTGCTTGTGTTGTAAGTTTTTAACTTTGTATCAATGCACATGATAATATAACAGCATTATGAAGTGGAACTTCATAATATAACAGCATAATGAAGTGGAACTCTGATTCTGGTAGCAAAAGCATTACTTGAACAATTGTGGCATAATTTGAGTTTTCTGTTTAGAGCAGACATCGCTTGGTAGATAAAGAACTGAATTAGGTGGTTCAAATTATTGGTTGGTTTAGGAATTCAGGCTTGGCTTTTCCTGGCATAAACGGTATTTGAATATTTGCCAGTTGGCATGTCACCTCTCCTTTCCTCTCCTCTTCCTGCCCCCACCCCATCAGTCAGTTGGTGCTCCATGGAATTGTGTACAACAACAAAAGTTTGTCAAGTCCCATACATGTCAATAGTTGCTAATGATGGTAAAACATTTGGTTTTTTTAAAATACAGAGTATATTGGAATCATTTGCTTTCTAGAAAGCAGAACCAACTTAATAGTTGACCAACCCTCATATAGTACTTGCTAATTTGAGATTTGGTTCTACACAAGCCTCTGTATTAGGGACGATTCAGTTCTCCAGGAGTGTGTGTTGCTGGCATGCTTCCAAGTGGTCAGGCGCCATAAAAAAAATTGGAACCATCCAGCAGAAAGAACTGGCATAGCTGTGCATGATGTGTGTACCAAATTATGCACATGTTAACATATGGAACCCAAAAGAGAGATACTGTGTAGCATTACAGGGTGGAATGTATTCATGTCTTATAACATGAAAAGAGTTTTTCTCTTCCTTATGAGTGAAACTGTGAGTGAATTTGTTACAAAACCTAGATTAAAATTTGGTAGGGCCAAATTCCTTTTGTTGGCAAGTTGTTTCAAGTCTGCTATGCACGTTAGTTGAGGTGGTGTGTGAAATACCTCTCCAAGTGATTGAGGACAGGTTGCCTGGTTATACACCACAGTTGAGATGCCTACTTATATCAAACGTACATTTAAAATTTCATTTACAAATACAGAAAGTGCAAAAAGTGTGTATAATTGCTTGGGTGATAAAACGCCATTAAAGTCAAGAAAATGACAAGCACAAACAGGATGTAGATTTCAGTCCTATTCCTTACTAGGGAGCAACCTCTTGTTGAACTCAACAACGCTTACTTTTGAGTAGATGCAGATAGGATTGCACTGTTAAGGTAATAACTGACCAAGCTCAGACTCGGTTGTAGTATGTCCCATGTATGATGATCTTAAACTTAGACAAACATGCTGTGCACTAATATTTTACTAGGAAGCAGTGGGTCTGGAAGTGATGCACACTTTCAGTCATTAAAAAATCCTTAAATAAGAGACACGGGGGAATGATTAATGGACTTCAATGTCTGTACACTAATGCGCAAAGCATGGGTAATAAACAAGATGAGCTTGAGCTCTTGGTACAGCAAACTAAATATGACATAATAGGCATCACTGAAACCTGGTGGGATAAGTCCCATGATTGGAATGTAATAATGGAGGGATACAATCTATTTCAGAGAAACAGACAAGACAAGAAAGGAGGAGGAGTGGCGTTATATGTCAGGGATGTGTATACCTGTGAAGAGATCCAAGATTTAGAACCTCAAAGCCAAAGTGAGAGCATTTGGGTCAAAATTAAGGGAGAGATGAATAACAGAGACCTCATTGTGGGAGTTTACTATAGATCCCCAAGCCAAACGGAGGGCATAGATGATGACTTCCTGGAACAGATGGCCAAGCATGCAAAAGGAAGGGAGATAGTAGTAATGGGGGACTTCAATTACCCGGATATTTGCTGGATGTCAAACTCAGCCAAGAGCATAAGGTCAAACAGATTCCTCACTGGCCTTGCAGACAACTTCATTGTCCAGAAAGTGGGAGAAGCAACAAGAGGAACAGCCATTTTAGATCTGGTCCTAACCAATGTTGATGACCTGGTTAGTGGGGTAGAAGTGGAAGGATCATTAGGCGCGAGTGATCATGCTCTTCTGAAGTTTACTATACAGCGGAAAGGAGCAGCCAAGCATACTAGGACTCAATTTCTTGACTTTAAGAAAGCCGACTTCATAAAACTTAGGGAAGTGCTGGGTGAGATCCCATGGACAGTAATACTAAAAGGAAAGGGAGTTCATGATGGCTGGGAGTTTGTTAAGAGGGAGATAGTAAAAGCACAACTTCAGGCAATACCAATGAGACGGAAACATGGAAGGTGCCTAAAGAAGCCAGGGTGGCTATCTAAAGAACTTTTAACTGAGTTAAGATTAAAAAAGGATGTGTACAAAAAATGGAAAAGGGGGGAAACCACCAAAGAGGAATTCAAACAAATAGCCAGCACGTGTAGACACAAAGTCAGAAAAGCTAAAGCACAGAATGAACTCAGGCTTGCTAGAGAGGTTAAAAGCAACAAAAAAGGCTTTTATGGGTATGTTCGTAGCAAAAGGAAGAACAAAGAAACAGTGGGGTCACTCAGAGGAGAAGATGGTGAAATGCAAACAGGGGACACAGAAAGGGCTGAACTCCTCAATGCCTTCTTTGCCTCAGTCTTCTCCGATAAAGAAAACAATGCCCGACCTGAAGAATTTGGAGCAAATGATTCAGCAGAGGAAACACAGCCCAGAATAACTAAGGAGATAGTACAAGAATACTTGGCTAGTTTAGATGTATTCAAGTCTCCAGGGCCAGATGAACTGCATCCAAGAGTATTAAAAGAACTGGCAGATGTGATCTCAGAACCACTGGCAGTCTTTGAGAATTCCTGGAGAACAGGCGAAGTCCCGGCAGACTGGAGGAGGGCAAATGTTGTCCCTATTTTCAAAAAGGGGAAAAGAGAGGACCCAAATAATTACCGCCCAGTCAGTCTGACATCAATACCAGGGAAGATTCTGGAGCAGATCATTAAGCAAACAGTTTGTGAGCACCTAGAAAGGAATACTGTGATCACCAATAGTCAGCATGGATTTCTGAAAAATAAGTCGTGTCAGACTAACCTGATCTCGTTTTTTGACAGAATTACAAGCCTGGTAGATGAAGGGAACGCAGTGGATGTAGCCTACCTTGATTTCAGCAAGGCATTTGACAAGGTGCCCCATGATATTCTTGTAAAGAAGCTGGTAAAATGCGGTCTTGACTATGCTACCACTCAGTGGATTTGTAACTGGCTGACTGACCGAACCCAAAGGGTGCTCATCAATGGTTCCTCTTCATCCTGGAGAAGAGTGACTAGTGGGGTGCCACAGGGTTCTGTCTTTGGCCCGGTCTTATTCAACATCTTTATCAACGACTTGGATGATGGACTCAAGGGCATCCTGATCAAATTTGCAGATGACACCAAACTGGGAGGGGTGGCTAACACCCCAGAGGACAGGATCACACTTCAAAACGACCTTGACAGATTAGAGAACTGGGCCAAAACAAACAAGATGAATTTTAATAGGGAGAAATGTAAAGTATTGCACTTGGGCAAAAAAAATGAGAGGCACAAATACAAGATGGGTGATACCTGGCTTGAGAGCAGTACATGTGAAAAGGATCTAGGAGTCTTGGTTGACCACAAACTTGACATGAGCCAACAGTGTGACGCGGCAGCTAAAAAAGCCAATGCAATTCTGGGCTGCATCAATAGGAGTATTGCATCTAGATCAAGGGAAGTAATAGTGCCACTGTATTCTGCTCTGGTCAGACCTCACCTGGAGTACTGTGTCCAGTTCTGGGCACCACAGTTCAAGAAGGACACTGAGAAACTGGAACGGGTCCAGAGGAGGGCAACCAAAATGGTCAAAGGCCTGGAAACGATGCCTTATGAGGAACGGCTAAGGGAGCTGGGCATGTTTAGCCTGGAGAAGAGGAGGTTAAGGGGTGATATGATAGCCATGTTCAAATATATAAAAGGATGTCACATAGAGGAGGGAGAAAGGTTGTTTTCTGCTGCTCCAGAGAAGCGGACATGGAGCAATGGTTCCAAACTACAAGAAAAAAGATTCCACCTAAACATTAGGAAGAACTTCCTGACAGTAAGAGCTGTTCGACAGTGGAATTTGCTGCCAAGGAGTGTGGTGGAGTCTCCTTCTTCGGAGGTCTTTAAGCAGAGGCTTGACAAGCATATGTCAGGAGTGCTCTGATGGTGTTTCCTGCTTGGCAGGGGGTTGGACTCGATGGCCCTTGTGGTCTCTTCCAACTCTATGATTCTATGATTCTAAGTGTGCCTAACTCAGTGCCTTGCAGGTTTAGGATCTGAAAACCCCCAGTGAAAAGAACTGAGGAAGTAGTTCCATGGCAAAAGACCTTGGTGAACTCATGTTGATGGGAGTAGATGGACTAAGTCAATACAAGGCAGCTAGTTTTATATACCGTATTCTACAGTGGTCTGAGATGTCTTGAAATCTGATTTGTTTCATATTATTCCAATTGGTTTGACTTAAGTGCCTTTAGGAGGGTTATCCCTGGGTGATAGCTGGCACAAGCTAAAGAAGAAGCACCCTATAACCCTTTTTTAATTGGCAGCTTTGCACATGGCACAGACATGTTGTGCAACCTGCAGGATCTGGGCCCCGATGGCTTCAATTAATCATTCATCACGTTCGGCATAGCTGAAGTCAGATTGGCTGTGCATGCTTGCCTTTGCCTTGGGGTGCAGCTGGCTGTTTCTCTTCTCCAGCGCCTCCTTAACTTCATCAAACAGAAGTTGCACATTGATTAAAATACAGTTAATAGGCTGCCAGTTTGTCAGTGTTTCCTTCCCCACCCCTTCCGTTCCTACCCAGAGGACTAGGGCTAGGTGTGCGTTAGTGGAAAGAAATCTCTCAGCAAACTGAAGAGGAGTGCAGCCCTCTTCCTCCAAGCCTTCTTCATTCCCTTTTTCTTTACTCCTCCTCGTCTGTCTCACCTGCTTATTTGCCTTTGAATAAGGGTCATACCTGTGCAAGCTGAACATGAGCTGTGCAGCCATCACGAAGAATTCTTGCAGAAGTTTGCTATCTGTGCTCTGGTGTGTCCTCCCCACCCAACCCCTTAAAAAAGAGAAGCAGATTGCGGCAGCAAATCTCTTATCAGAGAAGTAGGGCGGATGTCTGTTTTCAGATACCTATCTAGTCATGCGATAGTATGGGAACTGGCTTGTGAGTGATATGCTGCAACATGTGAGGACTTTATTAGATGAAAGGTATTTTTCCCCACCCCTAATTAGATTTCCACTGTGATTTCAGATTGTAGTCATTCGGAATGACTCCTGTAAGGGAGGAAGAACCAAAGTGCGGAGGAGGAGGGAGACCAAAGATACATCTCTGCAAGGGTTCCCCTCCCCTTCGCTTTTGGCAATAGGGAGATAGGTGGAAAAACACAAGGCTGTTTAATTTAACTATAAATTCCCATTCCCGGGAATGTCTCTGACAGTCAGAGCTTGGAATAGTACAGCAGCTTAATTGGAATACAGGAGGAAAAATGTTTCTGAAAGCTAAATTCATTTTAATACAGCTGTGCCACCTGTTTGCTCACTTGGGGCAAGAAGCTATAATTCCAGGGGAACAGTGTAAGGGCAAACTGGTCCCTACCCACCTGTGCTTTCACCACATTATTTCAGGCTTCTTCCATGCTAGGATTAACAGCTAGTTCCACCCTACGCTCTTGTTTCCTTATACAGATTCAGACCATGTTGCTCGGTATTGATTGCAATGGCTGCAGTGACCCTTCAGGGTTTCAGACATGAGTCTTTCCCAGCTGGGACCTTTTGTATGCAAAACGCATGCTCCTTAGCCTCCCCTTTCTTTCTGTCTTTTGGCCCTTGTGGGTCAGTGGCTTGTGGGTCAGAGGAACCAAGGCGCACGGGCATTGCTGTTCTGCCAGTCCCAGCATTAAAAGGTTAGAGCAGGATCCAGGGTGTAGCTAAGCCTGCACTCCGAACAGCAGTTGATACATCGGCACAATATGTCACCCATAAAATGAGAAGCCTTCTGCAGTCATTACCCTCTCAAGAGGGAAGCATGGGTAGAGGGGGGCTGTGGGGACTTGTGTCTTGCGCCACTGATGAAGCCATGCAGCTCCTCTTGCCCCTACAACGTATCTGCAGAGGCTCTCTGCCCAAATGGAAACCCTGATCAAAATGGCCTGAGGAGAGATTTAGTGCTATGGCAGCCAAGTAAGTGATAACCAGACTTTGGAAAATGACCTCTTACAGCGCTTATGGAGTCTGGTATGTTTCGGTGATGAGAAAACCCGCACACCAAGTTAAGGCGAGCAGAGGTCACAGTACAGAGACTGCTACAGTGGTACCTCTGGTTAAGAACTTAATTCGTTCCAGAGGTCCATTCTTAACCTGAAACTGTTCTTAACCTGAGGTACCACTTTAGCTAATGGGGCCTCCTGCTGCCACCGCGCCGCCGGAGCATGATTTCTGTTCTCATCCTGAAGCAAAGTTTTTAACCTGAGGTAATATTCCTGGGTTAGCACAGTCTGTAACCTGAAGCATCTGTAACCTGAAGCGTCTGTAACCCGAGGTACCACTGTACTGGCTTTGTAGCCATTTGGTGCAATTACCTGGGTGTCTGTCCATGGCAAGTCACCTGTGAATTGTATCTCTGCTCCAGAGTAAATTTTGCACCTCACCATGCTAATCATCCTAAGTGAATGAGAATCCTAGTTAACGAGGTATTGGGCTTATTAACATAATGACCAATGATCCTTCTTTTCCCTGTTCCTATCTCTACTTGCATTCTCTGCACCCCAACCCCATATTGCTCCATTTTCACATGCCCGCGGTACACCTTCTGCAGAGCCCATGGCTTTGGTGGCTTCACCTTTGCTCAGCAGAAGCCGGACTAAAATGCTTTAGTGCGCCAAGGTTTAGTGTCCATATATCGGATACAAGTTGTTGGCTGTTACTGATCCAGATGGCATCCATTCTTAAGTCAGAGACTAGAAACACACTCTGTTCCATTAACACGTCCACGACCAATCTCGTCCTTTGGGTGACTTAAGGGTTTCCTGGTAAACATGAAAATGTATGGGCCAGTTCTGGACATAATTGCCTTTCAGTCAGCGAGCAGCCTTTAAATGGCTGGATCTCTCTGGGGAAGTACATTTATGTGTGAAAGAAGGGCAGGGTTATGGGGATCACTTACTGAAGCCCAGCTGTCCTGCTATAATTTATCCATCTAGCATTAATGTGGTAGCTCTTGCTCTAGTGGAGCCAATTTTGCAGAAGCCATGGCTCTCGCTCCCCCCCCCCCCACTCCCTTCACCTTGAAGCCTTCACTCCATTGATGGACTGGTGACATTAATCAGGTGTATTCTTCAGTAGCCACACTTGCAAGCACTTGAGAAGGAGGCTGCCTGCCTGTACAGGGAGGAGGGTTGCTGGAACTTTTGGCTTTCACATGTGCTTCCTTGTTGTTGTTGTTGTTTAGTCATTTAGTCGTGTCCGACTCTTCGTGACCCAATGGACCAGAGCACACCAGGCACTCCTGTCTTCCACTGCCTCCTGCAGTTTGGCCAAACTTATGCTGGTAGCTTCGAGAACACTGTCCAACCATCTCATCCTCTGTCGTCCCCTTCTCCTTGTGCCTTCAGTCTTTCCCAGCATCAGGGTCTTTTCCAGGGAGTCTTCTCTTCTCATGAGGTGGCCAAAGTATTGGAACCTCAGCTTGAGGATCTGTCTTTCCTTGTAGCCTATATTAAATAGTCAGGTTCCAATTATCTCATTACTTCCCATTTTGATGTACTGTAACTGTTTAGAAATAATAAAAAGGGGGCAGGCTTGGCAAGAAAGCAGCTCTCATGTAAGGATGGTAACCATGGCAAAGTTTTTTCTTTAACGAGAGTATGCCAAGCCCACAACGGAGCCCTTTTAATTGCAGAGTCTCCCACATACCCATGTTACCGAGACTATAATCTGTATGAGTTCTGGCATGTGAGGTATTTTGAGATAAGAGGTACTGCCATGCTGAGAGAGGAGGCAGAGCTATTGAGTGGCTTCAGAGGAGGACCATTCTAGTTTTAGTCTCCAACCGGGAGTGCGGAAGCAAGGCAAGCAATCAGCTGGCCTATTAAGTGGTGGTGGTGGGGGGGAAATATACTTGGTTACTGCTATAAAACAGACTAGGCAAGAGGGGAAAGACAGGTCACCTTTCATCTCTGCAGGAAATATGCAGATGAATATCAGGCAGGTGTCCTGAGAAACAACTGCCTGCCTCATTTCCCATTGTTTTAGCTATCACATACCTAATTATCATACAGTGGTACCTTGGGTTAAGAACTTAAATCGTTCTGGAAGTCCGTTCTTAACCTGAAACTGTTCTTAACCCGAGGTACCACTTTACCTAATGGGGCCTCCCGCTGCCGCCGTGCCGCCACTGTGCAATTTCTGTTCTCATCCTGAAGCAAAGTTATTAACCTGAGGTACTATTTCTGGGTTAGCGGAGTCTGTAACCTGAAGCATCTGTAACCTGAAGCGTCTGTAACCCGAGGTACCACTGTATTTGCATCCCATTCCTCCTCCAGCGGCATATGCCAGTGTGGTGTAGTGGTTAAGAGCGGTAGACTCGTAATCTGGTGAACTGGGTTTGCGTCTCCGCTCCTCCACATGCAGCTGCTAGGTGACCTTGGGCCAGTCACACTTCTTTGAAGTTTCTCAGCCTCACTCACCCCACAGAGTGTTCGTTGAGGGGGATTGTTTGAGACTCCTTAGGGTAGTGATAAAGCGGGGTATCAAATCCAAACTCTTCTTCTTCTTCCTCAGTCTCACTTGTGATAGGGATAGGGGACCTGTACTTCCCACCCCCACCCCTGGATACACTTCCCACCATCTTGGACCATTAATCATGCTGGCTCCCATTGCAGGGCATGAGCGTCCAACAACATGTCTTTGCAGTTCCATCTGAGGTGTCCAAGGCACTGCCTTCCTATGCTTCCCATTTCAGTTTACGTGGCCTGATGATGCAGATGAGACTTGCAATTCCTTCTGCCCTTAAACTGGTGGTCGGGTGTCCATGCCTCCTGAAGAAGCTTGTCTTGGATTCTAACAACTCCCAGCTGGTTGCAAATACCTTATTCTTGGGTAAGGTGGAGTTTGAGGGTGCACCTTGGTCCAACTTTGTTCTTGGAGGCTCAGGTAGGCTCAATGGCTATCAGTGCCTTTGACCAGGTATGGCTGGTATGCCAAATATGACTGTTCTTGGACACGGACATATACTAATTTGGATAAGTTCCTTTATTATTTTTAAGGTCCTTAACATCTTGGGTCTAGGACACCACTCCAAACCTGTTTTGTTTTTTCTTTCTAGAGGGAGTGCAGCCCCACCCAGAACATCTTTACCTGGTTCTGTGGATTGCTGCATCCTGTCTAATAGGCTGTCTATAATCCTTTCTTCCTTGAGTATCTCTGCTCAATTTTGAACCCAGTTATTCTGCTTCAGTAGCAGAGGGTATTCCAAATCAGTGAAGAAATCAAGGCATTAATGCTATTTCACTACAAACAGTCAGGCATTGCTGCTGTTACCTTTCACTCAGCTCCAGTTAGATGGAAATAATTTCAGATGCCCTTCACTTCCTTTGTTGAGGTGATGTGTATTTATATGTATATTGATTTTTCCATAAGGCAGTCTGAAGAAGTTGAATTTCATAAGGTGGGAGGTTGAGCCTAAGGCTTGGATGAGAACAGGAAACCTAAAAGAATTCCATTCCGGCTTTTGGCAACAACATTCTTTTTATCTCCAATTATTCAAAAATGTAAATGAGTTTTTTTTTTTTATCTTCAGTCATCCAAAAAATATTTTTAGCATTCTCCTCCTTAATAGCAAACTCAGGTGGTAAGTGCTGACAGAAATGGAGCCAAAATGGCACCAATGAAAAAATACAAGAAAGGAATCGGCATGTTTGAGGAGAATGCAAAGATTTTTAAAAAGGTAAAGGGACCCCTGAGCATTAGGTCCAGTTGTGACCGACTCTGGGGTTGCGGCACTCATCTCGCTTTATTGGCCAAGGGAGCCAGCATACAGCTTCCGGGTCATGTGGCCAGCATGACTAAGCCGCTTCTGGCGAACCAGAGCAGCACACGGAAACGCCGTTTACCTTCCCGCCGAAGCAGTACCTGTTTATCTACTTGCACTTTGACGTGCTTTCGAACTGCTAGGTTGGCAGGAGCAGGGACTGAGCAACGGGAGCTCACCCCGTCGCGGGGATTAGAACTGCCGACCTTCTGATCGGCAAGTCCTAGGCTCTGTGGTTTAACCCACGGCGCCACCCACGTCCCTAGAAGTATCCCTAAAATCCCTAAAGATTTTTAGAAGTATGCAAAATGCCATTAAAAAAACCCTTAATGGGGCAAAACTCCCTAGTGAGGACTGAGGATGCTCAGTAGCCACAGGAAGCCATGTCATATGGAAAAGAAAACCAGGAGGGATGTGGCTGGGTGGGGTGGAATGCCCTGCTTAGATTTTAACTGCATGTTAGAAAGTGAGAATACACTGCATCAATTTGTTGCAGATTTCACTCTTATCAGAAATGTTTGTGGGGTAAAGGTTATTTTTTAATATGGCCACCCATATGTATAGGAATCATCTGGCTTTCAGCAACAATTAAATTTAGGAGTGAAATCCAAGGGGGGCGGGGAAGCTCCAAAAGATCTCAGTGAGAATTAAATGTGTCCAATGGCCACAATGCTGAGCATCTTTAGTGGGGGAGGGGGAGGAGGGGAAAACCAAGGAGAAGTGGAATGGAGTATCCTGGAATAGGACATGGACGGCTGGCTGGTTGAAACCGTGAACAGGAGTGCTCCACATTGCAGCAAAACAATGGCCTGCTCCCTGTAAAAGCAAACCTAGATGGTCAAATACTGATAAGTTTGGAAGGGGAATGGGGCTCCCCAAAATAAGGAAGCGATTTCTGTAAACTTGAGGGCTTTGCAGGTACGTAGAAGTATGGAAGTCTGTAAATTAAATGATTTCCACTAAGTAAGCGTTCAGTAAAAGACAACAGTAGCAGTGCCAGGCAATTCATAGTGAATAGCCAATAGGAAGACAACAAGCCTATATAGGCATGTTTGCTCACATTCATCCTTTGTTACCTCTTCATGGAAAAGGATGTTACACCATAACAAGGTGACCAAGGTCTGTCTTTTTCTTTCCAGATTTTCCTATTTCCTAAACAAAACAAATTCCTTCCAGTAGCATCTTAAAGACCAACTAAGTCAGTTCTTGGTATGAGCTTTCGTGTGCATGCACACTTCTTCAGATATAGAAGAAGTGTGCATGCACACGAAAGCTCATACCAAGAACTGACTTAGTTGGTCTTTAAGGTGCTACTGGAAGGAATTTGTTTTGTTTTGACTATGGCAGACCAACACGGCTACCTATCTGTAACTGTTCCTATTTCCTAGTTTATCCCCTTCAGGTTCTTTGCCTTTTCTTCCAACATGCTCTGAAACCCCCTCTGTCTGCTTCCTGGCTGCTTATTCATCCCATCGTCATTCCTGGAGCTCTTCAGATAGAGTCTGCAGGGGGCCTTGGTCCCAAATCTGATATGACTATTGAGCATCTGGTCTGAGTCCCTCAGAGCCTGATCTGTTTTTCGTTCATCTCCTGGGGCCAATTCTGACACTTGGAACTCTTGACATAAACATGGAAAGATTTCTTGTCTGAGGCTGCAGTCCTTTTCAACATCGAAACTGCTGGGTGAAATCAAGATGTGGTCTGAAATGTCACCATCTCCATTTCTCATTTTCACCAAAACCCAGTGAAAACCCTGAACTCTTGTCGTTATAGCAGTGAGGGACCAGGTGCAGGGCAACAAAATGGAATTTCATCCAGTTGGTTATGAGATTTGGGTGATCTAGTTTTGAGTGTTCAGTTCAGGTTGGGCTGAACTCTCTCATAATATAGGTTTACAGTTTGGGGGCTATTTATTTCGGGTTTTGGGTACCCAGGTTGTGGCAGTAACTAGGTGGGTTGTTGTTTTTTTACTAGCTCCAGTTAATGTGTGCTGTTCTGCTGGAAAAGACAGACATTGCTATGATCATTCATGCTTTAGTAGCTTCTAGATTGGATTACTGTAATGTTCTTTGCATGGGCAGCCTTGAAGAAATTGATCCAAAAGCTGCTGCCAGATTTTTTGCCACGGACTGACCAGATGAAAAATATTATTCTGGTTGTGTACAGTCTTATTTGGCTTCCTATTTGCTTCTAAGCTTAGCGTTGAGCTGGTTGTTACCTTTAAATAATACTGGTACAAACCTTTCACAGATTTTTGTTGTGGTCATTGATGGGATACAGGGTGCAAACTGAACGGGCCTACTGAAAGACGCAGGGAGAGGAGGCTGTGAAGAACTTGAATGGGTTTTTTTTTTGGTTTTCACAGGGTGTGCACGAATAAATATTTGGCACAGTTGGTTTGGGAGAAAGTCTTCACAGTGCCCCCAAACTCTTCGTTGCTTCAGGCAAGGAGATTCTGCTTTCATGCGTGCACAGACTTCTTATCTTGATTTTAAATTATCCTTTTTGGATAGATGAACCAATCTTTCCACATCCTTAAGAACTCAATCCAGTTTTTATTATTACTTCTCAGTATCAATGTCGTTATAGCACTGGGGAAAATTCCTTCGTCTACGCCGTGAGCCTGTAAATAAAGTTAAAATATTGTTTTATTTTTTATTCTGGGTTGCATTCTGCCTTAAACAGACTACTAAAATAGAATTATATATAGTATTAAGGGATTAACATGATTGGAGTGATGATTTTATTCATTAAAAATGTGATCAACTCATATTTTATTTCAATCTCATAAAAGATGTATCTCTCACCTTCTAAGCTCAAGGCATCTCTGCCGGCACCTTAGTTAGATAAAACTCGGATCTTTCTTACAAAGCATGCATTTCTGGTAATAAACATAGCTTTCTTATTTTCCCCCTAAACTGAAAATCTCAGTGTGATCATATCCAGCAGCCTGTGGGCTTTTTCAATAGGGATTCAGTATTAAGTTCAACTTCCGTTGAGCATTTTAGCTCCAAATGCCAACACTTCTCTGAATTGGATTTCTCTCTCATTCCTAATGATAATTAGCATAAGTGAATGGGCCATCAAAAATCAAATGTCACAGACAATATTTTCATATTCACCATGTGGCAATACCAAGCCCCTTAGAAAGTACATGGCCAAGAATGAAAATGGTGTCCTATGTTAAAGGTAAAGGGACCCCTGACCGTTAGGTCTAGTCGCGGACGACTCTCGGGTTGCGGTGCTCATCTTGCTTTATTGGCCGAGGGAGCTGGCGGCGTACAGCTTCCAGGTCATGTGGCCAGCATGACTAAGCCACTTCTGGCAAACCAGAGCAGCGCATGGAAATGCCGTTTACCTTCCCGCCGGAGCGGTACCTATTTATCTACTTGATGTGCACTTGATGTGCTTTCGAACTGCTAGGTGGGCAGGAGCAAGGACCAAGCAATGGAAGCTCACCCCGTCACGGGGATTCGAACCACCGACCTTCTGATCGGCAAGCCCTAGGCTCTGTGGTTTAGACCACAGCACCACCTGCGTCCTATGTTACCTGTTGACTAATATGGTTAGCGAAATTGGAAGTGGTTTAATGTTTTTTTCTGTATAGGTTAATGCTGTTTTGTCCGTTCCCATGTAGTAAAATTTGCTAAACAAATAACCGCTTTCACCATTCTGCCATTAGGAACAATAGTGGTAACTGTGGAACTTTCTTAAAAACAACCTGGGAGATGTGGCTTCGGGCTTGTATCCTAATTCTCTAAGCATGAGTATAGATAATAGACTCCAGTATCAATACTATACATCTTTGTGTCCCCATCACCTTCGTCTGTGCTCTGGTGTGGAATACTTAGTTGAGGTAAATGGGTCACTGGTCTGACCCAATGGAGTCTGTTCTTATGTTTCTTTTACAACGTTTGCTGGACAGGGTCCTTTTGTATTCCCCCACCAACCCCCAGCATGTATACAAACTGGGGTGGGTGCGGGTGCGTGTTATTGAACACACATAATGATGTTAAAGGTTGACAAGTCCCAGTTCATAAAGCCTTCCTAATTAACAAGCCAGGATTGATTGCTTCCACTGACAAGCAAAGACTTAAGTTTACACAGTTCAGGCCATAAATGTGGGCCATTAACAGGCTGCCCCTGATGAGAACCTACATTTTTTATTGGCTTGGGGCTTCACTGGAGTTCATAAATATATTTGTTTGAATGGACACCTCAGAAAATGTGTTGGGGGGGGGGGAGTCCATTTCCCAGGGAAGAGGTGCAAAAGACTGAGGAGAAAAACAAAGCCTCTGGAAGCCGCTTGAAAATAAATGAACAATAACCCCTGATGACCGTAAGGGAACGAAACTATTGCACATTACTGCAGACATGTCCAGAGAGTGCAGTGGATTTATGTTCAGCTGCCGAGGCACTTTTTATAAATTGCTTTCAAATGGAATGTGTGTGGTATCTCATGGGGCCACTTGTTTGAAAAATTGATTTAGGTCTAGAAGATTCCCACAACTTGTAGTAGGAAGCAGTAAAAGCAACAGCTTGTCAATGATTAGAGCCTTTGTTTGCGAAACGTTTTATGATGAGTCTAGGATCCTTCTGGCTTGCAGACTGCAGCTTTGGATGCATTTTTTCCACAAGGGACAGGTCACTTGTGGAAAAATACAGAGTGCACAGCGAAATTTACGCCATCCCAGCTGTATTGCAGTGCATCTTACCACATAGTCACTACTACGCTTATATTTATTACACAGTGAGATAAAACACATTTAGCACATAAATGTCATTGCTTGGAGAGAGGTGGTGGGGGGAGGCATATCCCAGCATGATGAACCCCCCAATATGAAAAGCAAGTGCAGAGATGCCTGGGAAAGCTACACAGCGAATGCTACAGCTGGATATGGTAGATGTTGGGGCAATCACACAGGGTCCCCGGACATTTCACCGTCTATTGATCCCTGTGCCACCACTTTATTTCTCGCTGCCACCACCCAGGCCCTACCTGGTACAATACTGAGTCCAGTCAGGGTTAAATTGGAACATAAACTTTTGTTTATTTATTGCAGTTTAACAAGCGTGTGGTTTCATAAACAGTATCGGTCAATTTCATTCATGGGGTGCCTATCCAGACCTATAACTTCTGCTACCTGCTCTCATTCACTAAACCACCTCTCAGATATTTACTTGTCTTCCCAGCCTCTAACTGTTTCTGACTCGGCTTATTTCGCTACACGAACTCAACCTACCCACAGACTCTATCCCAATTCCTCCCACTCCAACCACCCACCCAACTCCCAACGAACACCCCCTTTTGCCCCTCCCAGAGCTGGTTTTATAGTCCCTCTGACTCCACCCCCTGGGTTCTGATAGGATAACCTGTTTAACTATTTCACCTCCAGCACTCTCATATGGTAAAGTCACAGATGTTTTGTGTGACAGCCACACAATGCTCTGCCATGTCTTCTGACCCTCTGCAACACCTGCAAGTGCTGTGTTCATTCTGACAAGGAATCTGCCAAGCAGGTATTACAGTGGCAGAAAACCATACTTCGTTAGATAGAAAGCCTGGGGACAGCCTTGTTGGCGTAAGTCAATGTATACAGAAAGCTGCATTTAGAAACTTGTAAGTAAAGGACGCGGGTGGCACTGTGGGTAAAACCTCAGCGCCTAGGACTTGCCGATCGCATGGTTGGCAGTTCGAATCCCCGCGGCGGGGTGAGCTCCCGTCGTTCGGTCCCAGCTCCTGCCCACCTAGCAGTTCGAAAGCCCTCTTAAGTGCAAGTAGATAAATAGGTACCACTTTCTAGCGGGAAGGTAAATGGTGTTTCCGTGTGCTGCGCTGGTGCTGGCTCGCCAGAGCAGCTTCGTCACGCTGGCCACGTGACCCGGAAGTGTCTCCGGACAGCACTGGCCCCCGGCCTCTTAAGCGAGATGGGCGCGCAACCCCAGAGTCGGACACGACTGGCCCGTACGGGCAGGGGTACCTTTACCTTTACCTAAGTAAAGGAAGAGACGCCTAACAACAGTACAGGGCTCCAATAGTGCATGATTAAGTTACGTTACTTTTCTGTTATTTCCAGTTGTGCTTTAAATTTACCCACCTTTGAAAAACACAAGAGCAAGGACATTAAGGACATACAGACTGGAAGGCCACTCTACAATTTTTGCCCCACTGTTAAATGTCAGCTCCTTAGTTGTAGTGTCAACCGCTTAGTGGTTTTGTTACACTCAAGCAGTATATAAATTTAGCTAAATAAAACAAATTCCTGAACTCTGTGACTGCGAGATCATTCTGGCTACTAGCTACCTGGTGTAATATATGCACTGTATACACCAGGTAGCTAGTATGATAGCATCTACCGGTACTTTATTCAAGGAGGAGGAGTGGTCCTTTCAGTTTTCCTGATTAGCTTTTGCTCCAGGTGAGTCCTTTTTATCATGGAATGAAGTAGGTTCTAATTGGTGGTCCATGACGTAACCCACCCAGGGGGTCTGTGGCACATGCCCTTCAATTGTCCAGGACCTCCCGTTTTTGGGTGCTGTGCTCTCATGTGGGTCATGTGACATGCACGGGAACACATCCTGGTTTTGCACTGGAACATATTGGAGGGTACGGTGGCACCATTCACATAACAAAAACTACTGCAGAGATATCAACATTTTGCAAAAGAAGCGGGTCTGTGGCTTGGCTTTTGAAAAACAGAGGTCCACAATACCAGACATAGTGTATTGCAGTTATTTTCCAGCCTTGGAATGCCATTTGCCTGCTCTACTTTTTAAAATGAATCATCTCTGTCTTCCTTCTTGTTTTCAGTTCATACCCATTTTCACAGGGTGTTTTTTTGTGTGTGTAACACTTCTATGAATATTTTATTGACAGAACTTTACACTTCAAAGTATACATTGTACAGTGAAACTGTGTCCCACATGTAATTAGTCTGGATCTTTTAATCACAGACTTAATGCAAATTCCACAGAAGAAGTGTTGAGTAGTTCTTCAAAGTAGCCATTAACCATTGTATGTTTCTTTTAATATATATATAATTGGGGGAAAACAAAAGGATCCGATTATTGAAAACGACAATTAACTCTGAATTGTGACTGTTTTCACAGTACCATTATCACATTCTCCCCAACTTTCAGTCATATTTTGTGATGATTTATTTCCGTACCTGTGCACTGATGGTGCAGCTTTGGGCTCAAGCTTACAGGCATATGTTGATCTGTCTGCTGTCAAACAGCTGTTGAGGATGTACATAGATTACACTGAGCATTTGCAGCTGCAGACTCAGCTGAACAAGGTAATGTAGTGCAAGATAAATTCTGGAGATCACAAGATGAACATATAGATTAGTAAATTGAGGGGATAACTATGTGTTACACCCAGATGTACGCATTAAAGCACCCTGGAGCAGCTTTGGAAGAGAATAATTTGGACTGGAGAACCAACAAGCAAGTATGTCTAATCCACTTCCTGCTTCTCCATCCCAGATCACATCCCCATATGCTTCAGAATCACCATCACTGATGAGGTTTCAAATGCTGTTTGCCCTTGATTTGAACCCTGCTGGAAGAAAAGTGGTTTGGAGACTCCGGGAGAGGATTAGACAGACATACCTGCTAGTTTTCTGTTCCAATTACCCTCTTCCAAAGTTGGGCACCCCTCGCTGCTTCTACAGATTTCCTCCTCCTGAAGCCTCCTTTTTCTTGTGCTCATTTGTGCTTACAGCATAGCTAGCCCCTGATCATGCTACTCTAGTTCCCACCATGAGTCAGTCCTGATGACGATATCCTATTATTTATTTATTTATTTATTTATTTATACCCCGCCCATCTGGCTGGGCTTCCCCAGCCACTCTGGGCAGCTTCCAAAAAAATACTAAAACACTGCAATACATCAAACATTAAAAGCTTCCCTAAACAGGGCTGCCTTCAGATGTCTTCTAAAAGTCAGGTAGTTGTTTATTTCCTTGACATCTGGCGGGAGGGCGTTCCACAGGGCGGGTGCCACCACCGAGATGGCCCTCTGCCTGGTTCCCAGTAACCTCACTTCTCGCAGTGAGGGAACCACCAGAAGGCCCTCGGAGCTGGACCTCAGTGTCCGGGTAAAACGATGGGGTTGGAGACGCTCCTTCAGGTATACTGGACCGAGGCCGTTTAGGGCTTTAAAGGTCAGCACCAACACTTTGAATTGTGCTTGGAAACGTACTGTTCTGATTCTTGTGTTTTGCTTCTTTTGACAACTTGGCATGCACCCATTTCATAGTACAGTTATGCTCTTGCCCACACCCCCATTTAAAATGTTTAGGAACTAGTATTCATATGGAGAGCAAAGGCAGACTGGTATTAATTAAGAAGCTTAAAAAAAACCAAAACAGCTTGTGAAGTACTCTGGCAGCAGCTCTCCAGGATGGAGGGGAGTCTCAGCATAACTGGAGATACTGGGGATTGAACCAGAGATCTTCTATATGCAAAGCAGATGCTTTGCTACTGAACTATGGACCTTCCTTGAGCACCAGGGAAGCTCCTCTAGAACCAACAATGGGAAAATCTCCGCTGTGTACATCTTCTCTTGCTAGATGATAGCCAGGCTGCATTATTAAGATAGCTTTGGTTTTGCATAATCAAATACCACCAGTCAAACTGTTTGTGAGTTTACTTTTCCAAGTTATTTTTGTGATTTTTGTGTGTGTAATGAATACATTTTTGAAAGATTAGTCATCTGCTTTAACCCTTATTCTAAGGCTGAAAGAAATATTGCTGTAACTGCTAAGACAGTACACATCATCAAAACATAACATCCACCTCTGACCTCTGCGTTTTAGGACTGGAAAATTACCGTTTTATTCTGTAATAAAGAAAGACACGTCAGTCCCCTTAAAATATCCACATTACAACATTGTGGGCTGGTGAAACAGATAATTATTGATTTGTGATTTTCTTTGGGTGCTGGTAAATACATAGTGTAAATGTAATAAACCTTAAATTAAAATTGAAAAATACTTCCAAAGCAAGTCAGTTGGGGGATGTGTAAAAGTAGAGGGCCAAATAAAAAATATTCATTCAGGAATCTAGTATGGGAATTTTAGTTCCACCGAATCAATGGAACTGCATGACAGCTGGAGGAGAACTCCTTCAGGAGGCGATAGGCTGGAAGTGTGTAAGGAAAGGCTAGACAGCCACCTATCAGGGCTGCTGTAGTTGCATCCTGCATTGCAGATCCTGCATTAAGCATGGAGTTTGATCAGATGACCTTCACAGTCCTATTCAGCTCTGTGGTTTTGTGGCAAGCATGTTCAGGGTGCAGGGATTCTGCCCATAGCTGTCAACCGTCCCTTATTTGGTGGGAAAGTCCCTTATCCCAGCGCTGTGTCCCACTGCTTTCCCTTATTGATGATGTCCCTTAAATTTACCGGGTGTGCTGGTCCCGGGGGGAAGGTTACCGTTGGCGTAGTCAAAGTCCGGTCCTGGGTCAATAGCCTGGAAACAATTCTGAAGGAGCGGGGCGAGGTCCGAAGCAGGAAGCCGGGCGGGGACAGGAACACTGGAGGAACAGGACTGGATGCTGGCCGAAACAGCTCTTCATCGACGTTGCTCCCGCAACCTGGGACCGGGCTGACTGGCCTTTATCTTCTCCTGGCCTTAAGGCGAGCACTCCTCCTGGGAGAAACCAGTTCCCTTCGTCTCTCTGCCCTTCGCCTCTGCAGTTCAGGAGAGGCTGAAGGGTTACCGGGCCCAGGGGGAGACTCACCTGCAGGCACTGAGTCCTCAACCACCTCTGGAGCCAGAGTGGAATCACCTGGTGCCTGCTCCTGAGGATCCGGCACAGGTGCAGGCGCTTCAGAATCAAGGCCCTGCCCCAGTTCAGCCGGCCCTGGAGGCGGGGACTCCTGTGCAGGCTGGGATTCCTCTGGTTCAGCCTCTGAATCGGAATCCCAGGCCATCACACCGGGTTTCAAAGGAAGCAGCTCCTCTCCCTCCCTCCCTGCCGGCCAGGGAGGAGGGAGGCTCCAACTGTGTTGCTTGGCTGCGTTGCTCACCCAATAAGGAGTTTAAGAACAATTGGGGGGTGGAGCTTGCATGCCTTGTGCCAATCAAATTGGCCGCGGTGCCTGGGGACTCACCTTTGCTCAGCGCTTCCCAGCGGAGAGGTGACGGTGGTTTTCCTTGCTGCATCCCCTTTGCTGGGTTGCTGCGCTGTGGGAACCACCACTTGAGGCTTCGTTTGGCTGCTGGCTGGGCTTTCTGCCTTTGGCTTGGAGGGGCTCAAAAGCTGAACATACCTGTGCTTGGAAAATCCCTTATTTTGGCTGCTGATCCCTTATTTTTGAGGCTGCTGGTCCCTAATTTTCAAATCTGTAAGTCAACAGCTGTGATTCTGCCTGGAACAGCAAGCAATATTGCTTCCCGGAGATCCCAAGTCCATGAAATATATACTGGAAATCCAAAACACTGATAGAACCACCAAACCTTCTAGTTCACATTCCTTTTCGGGAGCAATCGAGTAGGTTGTTTGATCATGCAGTGTGATCTACCATTTAGCATTGGTAGAATGGGCCGCAGGGAGGTGCCACTTACGTAATCAGCCTGGTTTTTGAAAGCATAGTAGCTGCAGAGAGACCTGAACTGACCACTGACAAAAGTCTCTGTGTGTTTTGAAGGTATTTGGTCCAGAGTCATCCTCTCTACATTTCTCCCCACTGCCTTATAGCTGATTAGCCAGTGGGCGGAATACCTGCATGGCTGCCTTAGCTCAGTCGAAAAGGAATATGGCATGTAATACGGAATTCAACAGCTTAAACATTAATACAATCCTGAGGATTTTACAGTTTTAAAAAACACACACCCTTCTAATCTCCGCAAGAGGTGGAAGAATTGGTCATTATTGCCCGTTTTTCTGCATGACCTCCTGCTGGCTGTGCCCTCTCTCGACAGGATTTGCATTTGACCCACAGTAGCTCAGTGTTAAATGACTGCTGGAAATCACAGCAGCAATTTCCTAACGTTTCCCCTGGGGTACTTGAAAAAGCCAGTACCAACATTTCTCGAGTGCGGCGTATCTGCTTTTTGTCCTGCTGGGCAGAAATAGTTAGCTGGAGTGCTCTTATCAAAGGTAGCATCCTCCAGATCGGCCCTTACACAATACCAAGTCATGTGGGGGGCCCGTTTCAAGGCAATAATTCTTTTGCACAGTAAGTGTTCAGTTGTTACAGATTTGTTGCAGCGGGATCCAGATGTCTGTCCTCAAGTTAGCATTTCTGTTCCTTTTCCATACTGTGTTTTCCCTCTTCTTTTGATCACCCATTTGCCAGCTGACAGAATGAAAGACAGTCGTTTTCATTAAATGCCACATCTGAGCTAGCTTTTAAAAACTTTAAATCAGTGGAACTACTTCACAACTGGTGTCGTTCTTTTATATTTTTGAGCGTGTGTTTCCCTGATCAATGGCTTATTACTTACTTGTTCGGTGGCACTTTAAAAACAAAAGCTATATAGTGATGCTTAAAGAATCATTCGTTGAAAAATAGTTGCAGTTGGTTTTACATTAAAAAAAGGGAGAGGTCCTGTGCTGTGCTGTGCTGTGGCAGCACGACGTGAAGTTGAGCAAAGCTTTGGAGCCATTGCAAAAGAACGCTTTCCTGGTTTCAGCTCTGAGAGACACATTGGATAGAGTCACTAGTATGGAAACAGTTATCACTGGGTTTTGAATGAGGAAAGCATTGCTTCATTGCTGCTGGATTGTAAACAAATGACCTTTGCCATCTTAAAGGTAGTTTTCATTTAATGTCCTATAAACCTAGCTACCAGTTGAATGAACTGACACTAATTTGTTCCTATATACAGTGGTACCTTGGTTTACGAACTTAATCCGTTCCGGAAGTCTGTTCTTAAACCAAAGCGTTCTTAAAGCAAGGCGTGCTTTCCCATAGCAGCGGGGGACTCAATTTACAAATGAAACACACTCAACAGGAAGCGGAACGTGTTCTGCTTCCAAGGCAAAGTTCACAAACCAAAACACCTACTTCCGGGTTTGCAGCGTTCTTAATCCAAGTTGTCCATAAACTAAGCTGTTCTTAAACCAAGGTACCACTATATATTCTTGCTGTTGCCTAGCTGTAAGGCTCTGTTCAGCTCAGGACGAAATTACTTGGGAGTGTTAATGCCTTGCATACCCAGTAGATCACTGCAGTCTTGAGGAGAGTTCCCAAAGGTCTCAGATACCTGCTCCACAGAAATCCAGAGCAGGGCTTTCAGTGTGGCTGCCCCTGTTCTCTGGAACAGTATCTCTGTTGAGATACGACAGGCACACACTATCTGCACTTTTTGGAAACAGCAACAGGCTTTCCCAGCTGGATAAATGGATCTTTGCCAGGAGCTTCCATTTTGTATTGCTTTAGTTTTGTTTTAAATGTACCTGATTTTTTAAAATGTTTCTAACTGTTTTTATTGTACATTGCCTTGAGACAATAAATAAATGGATGGTGGCGGTAATAGTGATGATTTAAACCTAATATCGTGTTAACCAAATAGTTATATGTAGAGGATATGCTACCTAGAGGATATAGGTATATCAAGAGGATATATCGCCCCTCCCCGCGAATTGTTTTACATAAGTGTTTCCTGTTTGCAAAAAGCATACAATATTCATACTGTATAAGCATCAAGGCTAATAAACAGGCATGGTCTATATATAACCATGTTTTTTGGCACCACCTAGTGGCTTTCATGTGAAACTACCTGGTTCTCAAGGGAATAGAGGGCATTATTTTAACTGGCAAAATGATGTTACTGGGAATGGCTAAGGAATGAAATGAGAATGAAACAAAGACCCTTCCAAGCTAAAAAATTGTAAAAACTGGTAGCCCAATATGCTTCTGAAAACCACTTACCAGCCCAGTAAAAGCTGATCTATCTAACTTATTGCTATTTCATTCCAAATATTTTGCATCATTTGAAGAATGTGAAACTTTAATGGATACGTGTCATCTTTCTGATGCTGAGCAAATTTTATTGCCAATGCAAGTGAGTGATTAGCCTTTGAATCATCTGTTGTTCCTTGCTTAAATTCAGCGCGAGTTCGGAAGAAAACAGAAAAAGGAGGGGGGATTTTGCATTTTATTGCCTTAAAAGGATCCCAGTTCACCTATATTAAATAGCCAGACACTTTCTCCCCTTACATTATTGTTTTGTAATTGTTGTGCCTGAGTCCCAAATTCGGCCCTTTCCCTTTTTGTTGTTGTCGTTGTTGCTGTTCATGCTTAACAATTTCATTACTCGTGTAATGAAAAAAATATACCCGAAAGGATTTTATGGGCTTTGTCCTTATTTCTTTCCAGGGCCTTGTTAAAGGCAAAACAAAAGGAGCTTAGATGCTGCTGGAATGTTAGTGAGCTGCTTTCCCCTCCGTCACTCGCAGGGCTGCGAGTTTTTACTGCTGCTACATTTCAGCGATGATTTGAAAAAACACAAACTTTAAAGGAGCGAGCGAATCTCACTTTGCCATTTAACAGCATTCAAAAGGCTGAGGAGGAAAGACTAGGCTGCTGACTAATGTCACGTGCACTCACTGCGACTTATAACGGTGTGTTTCCAGCTCTCCTGGGATAACTGCAGATGTATGGTTGTGACATCACCTCCAGCATGGTGTCCATATACTTGCATGTCATTGAGCTTTGTTCATGCCTTGTGGGCGCAGTTCATTCCCTCTTGGAGGTTTACGTCTGTCACTTTTTTTTATCCTGCCAGTTTTCCAAGAGCTCGGCCAGACGTACGCGCACAATCCCCTCCCACCACCGCTTCCTGGCTGCAAAACCCTTGTGAAGTAGGGCTAGTTTGAGAGAGAGTGGTTGGCCCAAGGTGACCCCGTGAGTGTTATGGCTAACCAGAGATTTCCACCCCCATCTACCTCACCCAAGCCCATCACTCTATTAACAGCACCATGCTGGCTCTCAAAAGCTGCAGAGCTGCCAGGACTACCTCATCCTAAACATGATGGAAAGTAGTGCAGGAATGCAAACACACACACACGCACATGAACGGGACTCTGAGGCCAGCCCCATGACATCATGCTGAAACTATACCAGGAAAGATGCAGTGATGGGAAGAAGGTCACCTCTTAAAAGCGTAATGTTTCTGTAAAAATGTGGCAAGGGTAAGGCTTGCTGTGCAAGCAAAGGTTGTACCACCCATATACTAAAAAGGTAAAGGTAAAGGTACCCCTGCCCGTATGGGCCAGTCGTGTCCGACTCTAGGGTTGTGTGCTCATCTTGCTCCAGAGGCCGTGAGCCAGCGCCGTCCGAAGACTCTTCCGGGTCACGTGGCCAGCGTGACGAAGCTGCAGCTGACGAGCCAGCACCAGCGCCGCACACGGAAACGCCGTTTACCTTCCCGCTATAAAGTGGTCCCTATTTATCTACTTGCACTTAAGAGTGCTTTCGAACTGCTAGGTTCTGGGACCGAACAATGGGAGCTCACCCCGCCGTGGGGATTCGAACCGCCGACCATACAATCGGCAAGTCCTAGGCACTGAGGTTTTACCCACAGCGCCACCCGCGTTTTACCCATAGCGCCACCACCCATATACTAGCATGGCATTATAAAACGTGGTGTTAGTCCAGTGTTGCAAGCTTCACTGCGACACTGTGAACGACTTAGTCAAAGCAAATATTTCGGGCTTGAATTTTAATTGACAGGTCGTTGTGGGTTCTCTAATTTTTCCTCACAAATTAATGTCACTTCACTTTAAAATTTCTTACCTGGGTTCTCTAATTTGTTCCTCATTTTCTTCTACCTACTCATGACGTTATCCTAACCTGGTTCCTCTTATTTCATATTTTCAATTCTGGAATGACAATCTTAAAATGCTCCCTTATTGAGAATAAGATAGCACTTATAAAAATAAAAGAGCCCATGTTTGAAGTTGCTACTCTTTGGAATTTTCTGTTTCTGACATCCCATGAGAACAAAATTAATAGGATCAAAAAACAATAGACCAACAAATGCTCAGTGCGTGACATTTTGCAGAGTTGCACAGTTTTTGTTTGGGCTAGATATTCAGCTTTTAAAAAAGCAAAAAGTAGATTTTTCTGAGTGAAGGCCTAGGACTAAGAGTCACTTTTCTTTGGTTGTAGATTCAGCCTTTAATGAACGGAGAAAGTCCTTTAAGACTTAATTTAATTACATTAAACACCAGCCTCTCTTCCTGTCCTTCTATCAATATCCTCGTTCCACTTCTGCTCCAAATATTCCAGCCCTGGACAATTTAGCGATTTCAACAGTGCATGTAGTTTTGCATGTCTGGGAAAACGTGGTTGGAACTTCTCCTGATACTGAATTGCATGGGTCATATTGCACTTTTGCTTTTCAGATCTTCAGCCTTTAGGAAACACCTTCATGCTACGAATCCCAGAGCACTGCAGAAGGTTCTGGAGTATGTTCTAAGGAGCATGGGCACTTCATATGGTCAGACTTGGCCAGGCCTAATTTTGTTGCTGCGTTGCCCTGCATAAACTCAGTGCATCTTCATGAAGTTGTGCACTGCAAGGGAAGGCTGAGAGAAAAGTTTGTCTTTCAGGGATGCTTGTCTACCATGATCCCTGATAACCTTCCAGGGTTCTCTAGAACATAGTTGAGAAGCCACTGAAATTCAGGGCAATCAACCTGGATACAAGTTGCCTGCTGCATATATCTTCCTATTTCAGGTAAAATTGACAAGCTATTTATATATTGGTTATTCTGACATGCCTAGAACAGAGTCTTTGAAGAGTGCTTCCACATGTTTGCTCCTCAAGTCTCAGCACAAAGCATTGGCAAGTCACTGACCTGGCATGCAGAAATTTTAAATGACGTCCGCTGGCATTCAGTATCTATAAATTAAATGGTGGCGAAAGTGGTGCGTTCTCTAAATAGAGTGAAGGCTGGCTTTGACGTGTGCCCATAATTAAAACCTTTTCCTACGAATATGATAATCCACCTTGGAAGAAAGAACAAAGAAAAATAAAGATAAGGAATCTTCAAACCGGAAGCCTCTGAGGTATTTTTCTGTGGATGAAGCGAGAGAAAAAAGAAGAAGAAATATACATTTGCAGGTTTCCTAAATCTCAGTCCTAACGAAGAAGAGCCAAGTGATTTAAATTCTTGTTTTGTCCCTGGACCTTTGATAAAATAGGAATGTGGCCAGCTCACCTTCAGTGGGGACTGTTTTCAAGCTCTTCCAAAATCATCCATTCAGCATCTGTTCCATGGGTCCCTTAGTTCTTTCCTGCCATGTTTTAGGGAATGAGAGAACTCCCTCCCTGATGTTTCACACCTTATCCTTCTCTCCTCTTTTGAAGACCTTGTGAAATTGGGCAAAGAGCCAGCCTGAGAATGGAAAAGTATGTTTAATGCTGGAATAGCTAATGTCTTAGAATTTCCCATGGAACATCATTTCCTGTGCTGGGCTTTTTTTAAAAGTATAGTCCTCATCAACATAATAACCTGAAACTATTTCATTTGAAACCTCCATTTAAAATGGTAGATTTATGCTGTACAGAAATCTTTATTTGCAAGAATGCAGATGCAGTCATTTGCAGTAGCTCATTGTACTCAAAAACAAGTGAGCAAATTCATTTGGTATTGCTGCTTCTTTTACTAGCCAAACAGACGGAAAATACATTACCTTGTAATATAACATGTAATTTTTGTACAGTGAGCAGAAGGCACTATTTGATTGCAAAATCATTTGCGCATTCTCATTCAATAGAAGCTTTCGGGGAGAGTGTGGTGGAGAACCTGCTCTGGAGTTAAAATAGTCCGGGAGCCTGAAACCACTGAGAGTCAAATGAGACAACACAGGACTAGAAGAACAAATAGTCTTACTTGGAATAGGGTAAAAGGTAAAGGGACCCCTGACTGTTAAGTCCAGTCACGAACGACTCTGGGGTTGCGGTGCTCATCTCGCTTTACTGGCCGAGGGAACTGGCGTTTGTCCGCAGACAGCTTCCAGGTCACGTGGCCAGCATGACTAAGCCACTTCTGACAAACCAGAGCAGCGCACGGAAACGCCGTTTACCTTCCCACCGGAGCAGTACCTATTTATCTACTTGCACTTTGACGTGCTTTTGAACTGCTAGGTTGGCAGGAGCAGGGACCGAGCAACGGGAGCTCACCCCGTCGTGGGGATTCGAACCGCCGACCTTCTGATCAGCAAGCCCTAGGCTCTGTGGTTTAGGGTAGCACCCTCCTTTCATAAGCTACTGTCCCATTTTGTTTAGTTCTGAGAGATACCGTTGCTACTTTAGAAATGCAGTGTTTGAAATGCAGGCCAAATGATTTGAGAAAGGAACTGATCTGAATTGATGAAATTGCAAGGTTATAAATCTGGTTCACAGGTGTATGTTACTCATGTGATAACTAGTTTCCAGCTGAGCATATAGCACTATGCTGCTGGTAGAGTTTCTCTAGGTCTACTGAAAGCCTCAGTAGAGCATCCTTCTGCACTCACCACAGGCTCTCATGGGCCCCCATTGGTTAAATGTAGAATCCTTTTAATAGTCAGTGGAGCTTGTTGGCAGGTGTCTTAGTAATTCCTTAGTACATTCTGAATGACAATGTCTGAAAAGTTTCTCTGAGCTTAAAAATAGCTAGACATCTGCTGCTTCATTATGTATAATTTAAGGGATTTGCTTTCAGGAAAAGATTTCTTTCTAAGAGTCGGAAATCCAGTGCATGTAGGATACAGTATATGGAGGGTGTCACTGTCTACCTGAAGGCTGAGCACTTTGTTGGCATCTTAAGGTATGAGAGCATTTTCTCCCCACCTCTCATTCTCCCTTTCTCTTACACATCTAATTGGCTTTGCAGAGAAGTGGGGAGTAGCTATAGTTTCAAAACTGATTTCATTGGAGTAGCACCTGTTTACACCAGGTCTCAATTTAGCCTTAACATGCCTGTGGAATACATTGGAAACAACTCAAGACTCTTCAAGAGAACTCTCTGCATTACAAAATTTCCTGTTAGAGGTTTTACTTTAACAAAGTTTCATTGTACCTATCTAGTGGCTTTTTGTGTTTAGCTTTTTTTTTTTTTAATGAATCAAACTTCATGAGCTTTGCACTACAGCTTGGAGGAAGGAAGAGAAAGAGCTACTCACAAGAACACTTAAGAACTTTCTTGAGCTAATGAGAATATTATGGTGTGGAACAGTTTCAGCAAGACTTGCCAAAGTCAAATACAAACATCATGCTAGGCAGGGATATACGAAACTCCAGTGAGAAATTCTGCTAGCTTGATTTTAAACTCTTCATCCTCCATTCAAAATCCTTCAGGTGGTTTACCAGATTTTCTCCAGATTTTCCTTATATGCAAAATCTGATGGCAATCAAAGAGTGCGTGGACCCCTTTGGAAATTTTTTATAGTCTTATTGAAACTCTTTGGACTCTCCTTGAAATTCCTCAAATGTGTTTTCCAGAAGAGGACCTTCAGCTTCACTTCAAAATTCACTTTGGTGGTGCAGTCCTCAACTTACCCCCGGTGGATGGATGCAAGATGGTATATGCAGTGTAGTGAAATCCACTTCCTACCAACTATGCGTTGGGCAGGGAGAAGGCGATGCATATTTCGATTGAGTCCATTGTCCAAGTATGAGCAAATAACATGGAAGCATATAGATTTGCAGGGTATAAAAAACAGAGGTCCCGATGGATGAACAAGGTAAATTGAAACTCTGCATAAATGGAACTCTCTCCTAAGTACAGTTAATGGCTAGCAGCTTAGTCTTACTCCTCTTCATCTGTGCAAATTCTGTTGAAGATATGGAGGCTTGACAGAATGGCTGCCTCAAAGATTATGCTATAAAATGGGGATGATTAATTATGGATGTTGGCTAAGTTAAAATGTTTCCCATACAGGCTTACTAATATGAACAAGCAGGTAGAGACCTTACAGGGGGTGGGGGGAATTCACATGGCCCCCACGTAGGCTAGAGTTGACCTGATGAAACCCACCCATATTTGCACATTGGCCCAGATCTCTAAGCGGAATGGCTCAGTGGCATTATAATAAAACTGTCAGGCATCAGTATCTAATTTACACCAATATTTTTAGATTCTCTGTAGGAAAAATGTGTCTCTCCTTGCTGCTGAAAAATGAGGTGCGATTCTGTAAGGCTTGGCTGAAAAAGAACAGATGCCGACATCTCCAGAGTTAATATTTTTTCCTTAAAAACACATCTGTCATCAGCCTCCACTTAGAAGAGCAGTGGAGCACATATCTAAATAAACATGGCACTTGGCTCCAACATTGAACCTGCTTTTTGCATAGCAGCGGCTATTATTTTGTCATTGTGGGTGGAAGGTATTTGGGGCTGTTAACCAGCGGGCTATGGTTACTATTTGGCCACATCGCTGCTCTTCACTTTTAAAAGTAATTTCGGATTACACCTTCTCATATTGTTTAAAAGATTGGCTGGCACTGCAGGATTAGAATTAGCATAAAGCTAACTGATAAACTCAGCTAGTTTATACAGCTGAGAACATTGTGGCCTGGAATGTACGCTGAAGAGCAAAAGAGGGAAATTAGTTTATCTTGGGTGAGTGTTCACCATTTTGAGGAAATGAACATCTCCTCCGCTCCAACCTTCTGACCCTTCCTTGAGAGATGTATTTGCTGCACTCACCCTCCCACCCCCGTCTCCAGCTGAAGAAAAGAAATAGAAGGTAGGTTTTACAACTTCCATTCCATCCCATAGCTAGCATTTCCCCAGCTCTAAACTACAACAAACACATCTGCTGTCCCAAGAGGTTGACCATCTCAGAGCAAGGATAACCAAGGGAGGGAAGGAAGAGGGAATGGTAACTTGCAAGAGGGAGAATGGGATCTGCAGGGGTAACAATAAGAGCCACTGCTATAACACAGACATGGCATTTGGATATGGAACTTGAAATTCATTTTTGGAGCTTGGAAATTTGTCCAGAATTGTTGGGCAAAATTCTCAACCTTCATTACTGAGGTGGGCTGTCTGCCATACAGCAGTTATCAATCAAATCTGTGAGAAGACCTGCCAGATTCCTTTCTGGGTGCCTGTTTTTGAAGTGGCCTCAGACTGACAACAGTAAAAAGAAGCTGCTTTGCCACAGTTATTGTTGTGGCAAAAATCTATATTAGCTGAACTTCTGCTAGCCATGCAGCCATGAAAGGCAGTGGAGCCTTGCCTAAGGTGGCAGAATTAAGTGAGCTGGGTGAGGAATGATGCTTCATTCCTGGTTTATGGAAGGGGACCCTGGATGTTCTGCTCTTGTAATTAATTTCTACCTTCCTCTATTCAAATGTATTCAAAGCAACTTACAACGGTAAAATAAGAATATAACATCACAAAAGTAATTCTCTAAAAGCAACTCTGTCAAATTTTGGAAGACAAAACCACAGTATAATATGGTGTAGACTCCTTTTCTCTGTAGTGCCTCCCCCCCACCCCCACTGTACTTAGGCCTACCTGGTGCCAAGAAAATACATTTTTGTTTTCCTGGGTATTTGGGCAGCACCAGTTGCATTTTATGGTTAATCAGTTTTAAACGTGTTTTTGTAATGTTGCTGCATTTTTCACTTGCTAGTAAATTTCTTCAGGATTTTTTCGTGGGAAACAATATGCAAATTCAATAAACCTAATCCTAGTTTCAATTATTGCCTTGGAGATTCTGCACATTCAGTCCTACGACCTCCAAGACAACAAAGATACTTTGCTACAGATAAATTAGGTGTGAACTTTTCACCATGAACTTCAGCAGTCAAAAGTACTACTGTAGACAACTACATGTGAATTCTATATAAATATTTGTCTCCCTTCCCATGACTCCACCAAAACACGGTGTTGGCCAATATGACAGGTTGTTTGACTGCGGTTAAGGTGAGCATTGGCTATGCTGACTGGGGATAATGAAAGCTGGACTACAACACCAGCTACCCTGACATATGAGATCCATAATACATTATGTGTAAATTATACACAGATCATCTGCACATTTGCCATGATATTGGGTGCATAGGAGATTATATAATACATGTGATGCATAATACTGTGTGCAGTTTAAAAAGGTCTGAGAAGACTCTGCAAATATGCTCTAGTTTTGCAAAGTTTCCTGCAGATGTTCTCAAACATTTACTGTGTAAGCATGTGTACTGCTTAACTAGGTATTATATTTCCAGTCTCCTATGCCTGTGTGTTTCGAAGAACAAGCAGGATTTCCTGTTGGGGCAACCCTTTGATAGCTATGCTGAAGGAAGTGGAATGTGTGAAATCCTGTATATCCGGAGATTGCATCAGCAATAAGTGTGGAATGCAAATAGTCTTTAACAGGAAGTATGTGTGTGTTGCATGTGTCTAGGCACACTGACAACATACTAGAGATAATGCTTCAGAAAATTTGTAAGTAGAAGTGCTCTGTAATAAAGTAGCAGGCCGTATAATGGCAAAAGAAGAAAACTATACAAATAAAGGATTTATAATGGGGTGCATGAGGTAGGTGTGTTTGTCTGGAGTTCATAATAGGCTCCAGAGCTACATATGTTGGGAACTACCATGGATGCAGGACTTTCTGATGTTTCTACTGCAGCCACTCAGTTGTCTCAACAAACATGTTGCTTTTCTGTTTAAAATTCCACATGAACAGCAACCATAAAGAGACTCAGACTTTCGCAGTCCACTGTGGAGGATGGGTGTACCATGGGGCCAGTCCTAACAATCTACTCTTGATTTTGGAAAGTGGTTTTCTGCTGTCTGCTCGTTTTCTGTATGTTCGGACATCTCTTGAGATATCACTGCCAAACTTGGCACAAGGGATCCCAAGTTGGAGGGGGCACTTTTTGCCAATGCTTGGTTGCCAGTCGCCATTTTGAATCAAGATGGCAGACCAAAACACAACATGGGTATGATTTCACCCAGGTTTTGGTATAGCTTCAGCCTCCTCTCCAAATATTGTCGCCAGACTTGGCACAAGGGTTCCTCAGGTAGGGTGGCAGCCTTTGTCGTTGTTTGTGGACTGGGCACAGTTTTAAATCAAGTGGGTGGCCCAAAACATCAGTTTGTCATGTTTCTGCTAATTTTTCGGCATACGTTTGGCTGCCTTTTGAGATAATGTCACCATTCTTGGCACAGTGGTTCCCGAGGTAGGGGGGCAGTGCACTTTGTTGCCATTGGGTTGTTGGACGCCATTGTGAATCAAGATGGTGGAATGAAACGTGACTTTGGTATGACTGCACCCAGGTTTTGGTTTGATGCATCCAAATTCACAAATTATACTATTCATTCAAAAAACACAATATTCTCAGAATTGTTAAAGTAAACTGTAGAATAATTTTAGACAGTGAACTGATTGAGAAGGTGAACATACATATGATGGGAATTTTGTATTACAGTGAGGTGGATTTCTTGGTGCCAGTAACTAATGTCGAACTAATATTTCAATGTGAACATTATACTCAGTATTTAACTAAGTCTTTGTGTAAGATAAATATCCTTGCGGGCTGAATTCAAAAGTGGGCAACATTGGAGCCCAAGATGAGTGGGTGCAAACCTTTTCTCTCTATTTCTGCCATCTGTTTACCACCACTCCTCCTTGCCATCCACATTAAATTACGGCAAGGGCTACATGTGGCCCTAAAGTCGCAAGTTGCCCAGCGCTTCCCTAAACCATAGATGCAATTTAGCACAATTTGTCATGCCAGAGGAGGAGACAGGAGCTCATAGTCCTAAGGCTCATTCACATAGCACTGAACCAGGGTTTAGCATTACAGCTCAATAGAAAATTTGGCTCTTGAAAACAATTAAATAGAAAGCTTTTGTGTATTTGGTAGTAGAACAGGTTTAGAGGCTATCAGGCATTTTCAATTATTCAGAGTGCCCCTCTTTAATTTAATTCATGAAGGCTCTTCATTAGTAAGCATACATTTCAGTGTTATGAACAGGAAGTTATTCTCTGCATATGTAGGAAGCCAAAACAAAAACCCCACCTATCTTATATAATTATGCAATTTGTATTGTCTTAACAATTACAAAAAAGGGAAACTAATTATTGGCATCTTTTTTCACATGCTGAAATGAGCAAGGGCTCAAGGGCTCAAATCTGACACCAAGACACTTTGACTATTATTTAAGTAATATCTGAATTGACAAGCCAGAAACCATGGTTTGAAGTCAAGTTTGCATTCCTGTGTTTATGCTAACTATGGATTGGCATGATGCCTGAATCAAGAAACCACAGTTATGGTTGTTGTTCTGTGCCTTGAGGCTGTTGCTTCACAGAATGAATTCATGGAGCAAAGTGCAAAGAGGGTGAGTGATTTAAGCACATAAGGAAGTGACAATCATGGGGTCCATGATATATGTCTTGTTTTGTCCTAAGCCATAGTTTGGTGTGATATCTGGTAATACTATTGAATTAAAAGAATAACAGATTATACATTGTGCAAAGTGTTACCAGGGGTGAACGGAATATATTGGATTCCTGTGTTGCAGGTTTAATTGAGCTTCTTTGCTAAGAGGAAATTCTTTGACATCATTACGATGTACTTTGGCTAAAAGCCTGACATGCTGAAGTGTATTTTTGTGATCTCAGGAAGCACAGCCCCTGGAAACTAGAATAGATGACAAACAGCAGCATTGACTTGGCCCTTGGCACCACACACTTCAGCATGTTTGCTGGTTGTTAAGAAGGAAGATGGCTGCAATTCAGTGGATTCCTTTTGATCTGAATTACTAGCTGATAGACAGTACAAAAAATAATTGCAGCTGGATGCACCTATAAAAGCTTAATTCCAAAAGAGGAACCAGTCCATAATTACTTGGGGTTCTAATGTCCCAAGAATTTTACATTACACAGACAAGGAACCTTGTATGAAACCTGGCGGTGTGTCCTGTCACACGATTTTTTCAAATGTTTAACTTTTATATTTATAACACCAAGACTTACAGAACATATTTTAACATTTTGGATGCTGCAATTTCCTGTTTTTTAATGTGTCGTACAGCATCTAGATTTAGCACACCCACACAAAGTTGTGAGTTCCCGCTCCCAAATAAAATAGATGGTATTAGGCTAGCTAGGTACAGTGTAGTTAGTGAGGGTATCATTTTTTTAACTTAACCATTTCCAGGTACTACAACAGCATAAATAACATTGCAAGTAATGGATAACACATGGAAAGGAGGATGAATCAAAATAATCTCGGCAAGCCCTGGCGCAAGAGTTTGTCCATTTGATTTCTGCTCTTCCCTTCGTGCCATATTCATGACATGCACACAAGGCTTCAATCCCACCAAAGAGACGCAAAGGCACTTTCTATTTCAGTGTGAAAAAGCTCTCAGCTCTACTGTTAAGTTCAAATTCAGTATGCACCAACAAATAACAACATAGTTCAGATTTATAGCTACAGTGGCTGTATAACTGAATAACTAATATGTTTGGATTGGACTGGTGAGAAAAATTTCCCCTTTTTCACCATTTGGTAAATGCTGAGGTAAGAAACATTTGGTTCAAACTGGTCCTCTTTTGGAATTAAACTTTTTATAGGTGCATCCAGTTTGCATCCAGCTTTTTAAGGCTCCTCTTTGAAAACAATTACAAAAGTATTGCTTATTCTCTTGTAACATCGGGTCGCCTTCATAATATTGCCTCAGTATTATTGGGCCAGGAGAAAAGATGTTACAAGCAGAAAGATTTGAAGTTGAGAGCCAGTGTGGTGTAGTGGTTAAGAGTGGTAGTCTCGTAATCTGGGGAACCGGGTTCGCGTCTCCGCTCCTCCACATGCAGCTGCTGGGTGACCTTGGGCCAGTCACACTTCTCTGAAGTCTCTCAGCCCCACTCACCTCACAGAGTGTTTGTTGTGGGGGAGGAAGGGAAAGGAGAATGTGAGCCGCTTTGAGACTCCTGAAGGGGAGTGAAAGGCGGGATATCAAATCCAAACTCTTCTTCTTCTTCTTCTTCTCCCTGTTTTGCTATCTGTTGTCATTCTTAAAAAAAAAACTTGCAACAGATAATTTCTCACTGGGGCCTGAGTGATCAAGGCCGCATATGCACTATATACTTAAAGTAGCGTCATACCACTTTAAACAGCCATGGCTTCCCTAAAGAATCTTGGGAAGTGTATGTTATGTACTGAAGTTCCCACCCTGGGCCAGCAGGGGGATACTGTAGATAGTTATGCAAATGAAGGATCGAAAGTGCCGTTCAGTGATTGGATAGTTTTAGAAAGTTGTTACAGTAACAAGGTACTGGAGCTCTATATAAGCAGGCTGACTGAGCCCTTCAGCTCAGTTCAGTTCTGGCCTCAGAATAAAGAAGAGCTGTTTGAAGAATCACTGTGTCGTCTGATATGTTTGCCCACAACTTAACAGTGTACAGTGGTGCCTCGCAAGACGAAATTAATCCGTTCCGTGAGGCTCTTCGTATAGCGGTTTTTTCGTCTTGCGAAGCAAGCCCATTGACAGCTTAGCGGATTAGCGCTATTAGCGGTTTAGCGGCTTTTAGCGATCAGCTGTTAAGCGGCTTATCAGCGGATCAGCTGATAAACGGCTTAGCAGCTTAGGAAAAGGGGGGGAAAGGGGGGGAAAACCCGCAGGAACTCGCAAGACATTTTCGTCTTGCGAAGCAAGCCCATAGGGAAATTCGTTTTGCAAAGCGCCTCCAAAACGGAAAACCCTTTCGTCTAGCGGGTTTTGGGTTTTCCATCTTGCGAGGCGTTCGTCTTGCGGGGCACCACTGTAGTTTGTGCAGGGTGCTGAGAGCTACAATTCCCAGAAGGGTTGATTGCCCCAACACCAGATGGAGGGGCACAGACTCGCCGCTTCTGCTTTAAACCACTGAAGGTATCTCTCGCTTGACCTACCTGCTCCTTCAGATAACCTCATCACTCATGCATCACGAAAAAACCTTTTGGGCATGGTGCCTGTTTCTAGGCTTCTCCCGTGAGCAATTGGACCATTTTTCAAAGTTGTAGGTTTAGTTCTCTGATAACCGCACCTGCACATTCTTGAAAAAGAAAAAAAAAGGGGGGGGAATCTGTTCTCTGAGCTGCCTAAGTGGAAAAAAATCATTTCAGAGTTTCCTGACTGATTCATAATTCAGAGCAGCAGTTTCAGACCGCAATATACTTTGCATCCCTGGATGCTATGTTGAAAGGATTATGAGCGCAAGCCTAAAGCTGTGTGCATTCAGGATGTTTCAGCAGCCCCCCTTGGGGCAAGTTGGAGGGGGGAAAAGAAAGGCTGTGTTCTTTTCAGACAGTGCAGTGTCTGAAAATCTTATTAAAGCGTGCGTATGCAGTAAAGATAATGATTTATTTTGGGTATCGGTATTAACATTAGAATTAAAACGTATCAGTAAACTCATCACACACCACAGCTTCCTTCTCTGGGCTCTAGAGAGGTAGAGCATTTATGTTGCTTGTCTCTCCAGAGAGTTTAGAGAGAGATTTTGAATGCATGGGGTTGTGGACAACTCATAATTCTTTCATGCCTCTAGGAGCGCAGAGTTTATTGCTGGCTGCTTGTGCTGCTTTAAATTATAAACTATACAGGAAATTTAAATGAGACGATCTGGAGCAAAGATTTCTTTCTTTCCTTTTTTTTAATATGAGTTGATTGCAGTCCTTTGTGGGTGACACAGAACAGGTTTTGCTGCAGCGGAGGTTGCCGCTGCTCATTCATTCATAGCCATCGTCCATTTATTGTCTTCTGAAATGAGAAACAAAAGCCACACCGAAACAGAATACAGTGGATGCTCGGGTTGTGAACATGATCCGTGCGGGAGGCATGTTCACAACCGGCAGTGGTGCGTCTGCGCACGCGCAGGTTGTGATTCGGCGCTTCTGCGCATGTGCGCATGTGCGACTGCCGAAACCCGGAAGTATCCCGTTCTGGAACTTCCGGGTTTCAGCGCGTCCGTAACCTGAAAAACCGCAACCTGAACCGTCTGTAACCCGAGGTATGACTGTATTGTTTAGGCTGATAGCTCTGTTTGGTAGTAGAGACAATCTTTTCTCTTTATGCACAACGCCCAGCAGATGAACTGTGCTCCCTGACCAGGGCCTCTCTGTGCTTATATACATGTTGATAATATTTCATTTAAAGGGCTGGGTTGGCCAAAACAATATTTCTTTCACAGTTTGACCTTCACCCTCTCTATTTTATTCCCAAGACCGTTATTCTACATTGTACCGTATAACTCCAAGGATAGCTCTTTATTCTTTTAAAAGCAGTCTTTCTCAAAATCCAGCCTCGTGTTCCCTTATTATTTTCTCATCTCTCAGTGCCTGCTTCATTACAGCTTATGGGGGATTTTTGCCTTCGTTTTTAGCTCTGTGTTTCCCCTCACAGTGGTAGTATTTAGAGCAGCAATTGTCTGGTGTGGAGGCACCAGTCTACCTCTCCTGTCATTTGGATCCAACTTTCCCTCGGGAGAAGTCACAAGATTATAGAAAGACGGCTTGAAATAAAATAAAGTAACAGTTAACTCCTTTTGTAACTCCATGAAAAAGAAAAGAAAGATTTTAATGGATAGCAAAGGTACATGGAACGTCTCTGTTTTCAATTAATAAGAGCAGGTCAGTTATATTCGGTATGAGATGCCGCCAGTGCTTTTTTTCTTTAAAAAAAAAAAGTTTAGGGGTACTCTCATTTTGACTCAAGAAAATCACCATTTTATAGTTCAAATTGGGGGAAATAAATATGGTAAATGGACAAAAGTACAAAGATTCACAAAATGTTTAGGGGTATACGTACCCCTGCATCCGCCCACCCCCCAGAAAAAAAGCACTGGATGCTGCTATCATAGGCATTGTGAGATTAGGGCAGAGAGAAGGGGGGAGAAAGAAGTGGGAATAACGACATTTCATTCTTTTGCACAGTGTATGTGCACAGTTTCTGTATCAGTGTCAGGTGGACTCCCAGCATCCATAACAAAGCAAATTCCCCAGGATTCTTTCTAGGAAACCGTGTGCTTCATATGTGCTTCATATGGTGTGGATGTTACAATATGCTGAAATGCACTGCATAAGATTTGGCCTATGAAGGCCTTGTTTTTGAAGTGTTTGTATAGGTGAAAATCTCATCTTTCCTGCTGGATGTGTTTTCAATACATTAGCATTGAATTAAAGTGTTTTTTAGAGAAGTGTGGCTCAGGCTGTACTGCATTCTTCAGCTGTGTGTTCTCTAACTGACCCTATTTTCTTTTAGGGTGGCAGGACACAGTGCGTACAGGAAGTGTGCCCCATTCTTTCATGTCCCCAGCATCTCAGTCATACTCCATCCGGACAGTGTTGCCCAAAATGTTTGGGTGAGTGGTTGTTTAAACAGGCATATTGCATGTACTCTGTACGTTTTCTTTCAGACAACTCACAGACACTCAAGGAAGCTTATGCATAGTTATATAGCACAGGAAATTTTTGAAAGAGAACAATTACATCAAATAAATGGAATATAGTTAGAAAATTATATCTGTTACAATGGTGTTATCATGATTATTTTCATTCCCCCACCCCTGTTTTTCTTTATCGGGAATTAGGCCAAATCTTGGCCACTTAAATTTGGTTTTGTATAGATGTTAGATGTACTATTTACTTTAGAGAATAAATGTGATCTTCGGAACTGGATCTGGAAGATTATTATGTACATCTGTTTTTGTTCTCCCCAAATGAGAGCAATGCTGTATGGTATTTTATTTATTTATTAAGACCATCTTAAACCTACCCTTCACCCAATGATCACAGGGTGGGTTAAAATAATATTTTAAAGAGGCAACAACTATCCAATGATTAGAGCAGATAAAACTGTAATACACTTGAAAATGTTTTGCAGAAACAGACTAACATCCAGATGCAACATTAGCAAAGTTGTGGTTTGCTTGGTTGTTGTTTTTTACAGTCAGGTGGTATATAAATTGTATTAGATAAATTAATAAAACAGTCGTACTTCTGGGTGGTTTGGGGAAGATTTTCCATAATCAGCGTGTCACTACTCAGATGGCGCTGTCCCATATCACCACCCAATGTATAGAAATATAGAAATTCTGGAGGTGAGAAAAGAAGGGCTTCCCTTCCAGACTGAAGAATCTGGTGAGGCTGCTGCAGGAAGGCATTTATTCACATTCCTGGTACCACGTTGTTTAAGGTCAACACTGGCACCTTAAATCAGGGGTCGGCAACCTATGGACCGGATGCAGCCCACAAAGACCATTTTACCAGCCCACGAGCTGCCCGCAAACCGAGCTGCCCAATTGGCAAGTCCCCCATGCGCTGCGCTAAACCAGCACAGTGTGGCGTGGGGACTCGTTGACTGGCACAAAAAATGGCGTCTGCGCATGTGCAGATACCCAAAATCGCGTCTGCGCATGTCCAGACGCTGGAAATCGTGCTTGTGCAATCACGATTTTCGGCGTCCTTAAAAATCAGTATATGATCCCTAATAGCTACTCCAGTGAACATTTTAGTGGCAGCCTTCTGTACTAATGATCATTTCTGGACCATCTTTCAGTAAAGCCTCTTGCAGAGAGTACATCACAATAATATAAATAGGAGGCTGCTAGGGTGAGAGTAACTGTGGCTAGGCCACTGTATCCATGAATGACTGCAGCTGGAGAATGATCTGAGGCTAGAAAGATGCAGTCTGTGCCACTGGAGTGACAAAGTTGGATCATGGGTTATCCTCAGAGTACAAATCTGTTCACTTATTTAGTTATTTAATTTATTAAACCACAAATGAGTACAAAACCATTCTTATAACAGTAACCAATATACAAAACCAACTGGAGGTGACAAATTCCTTCCTTGCGTTCAAAAATGGTATATAGAGTGAGGGTTGGGGTCAACTAAATAGTTCTGCTAGCAAGAGGCAGAGCAATGATTCCTGCTAGTGCAACAAGGCTTCCTCCCCTTCCTCTGCTATGTGACCCCCACCCCCCGAACAGGAGGAAGGGGAGATTGTTCCATCAGAAAAGCAAATATACTTGCTCTGATAGAACATTTGTTTTGGTGTGATATTGAATTTTCCCCTGAATATGTGAAATCAGCTGGCTGCTGTGCAAACTAGATGATCCATGGGATCCCTTCCAGCTCTGTGATTATATCATTATTCCAGTAAGGATCTCCACAACTTGCATTGGGTGGGTGGGGAAGCATATCAGCTGTTGGTTAGGGCATAGTGCTGATAACGCCAAGGTTGCAGGTTTGGTCCCCATATGGGACAGTTGCATATTTGCGCATTACATGGGGTTGGACTAGATGATCCTCAGGGTCCCTTCCAATTCTATGATTCTACGTGCTAATGGTAATTGCCTTTACATCCTGTGTGCTAGTTAGACTCTTCCAATATTGCAGCTGTACTTCCAGGAAAGTACAGCTAACCCCATTGAGAAAAGGCTGCCTACCCAGTTCCCTGACTCAAGAACTACCACCCTACAGCTCTTCCATCTTGTTGGGATCAGCCTCAGTTTGTTGGCCCTTATCCAGACCACTACTGTCCCTATCCAACACCTGCAAGACATCCAGTGATAATGAGAAATAGAGTCCTTGACATCAGCATATGGCTGATGCCACTCCCCAGACCCAGCAGCAGTGTTCCAGCACTACTCCAGAGGAGCATCTCTTGACTGGGTCAGGCGTAGCCTACGTGGCATCTACCAGGTGTTGTTGTAATACAGCTCCCATTATCTCTGACTATTGGCAGTGATTTGCTGGGGATGATGAAAGTTGTAGGCCTTGTTGTAGCATCTTGTTGCATGTGCTCTAGGTGGCAAAATGGCTTGCTTCTAGATGTACCTGCAGTATAAAAGGGAGATGGAATGATATAACTGGCTTTTGGGAGGATACGACAATGCAAGAGGCTTTGTTAGTGAACAAGCTAGATAACTCATTTAGTGTTTCCAGCCTCACCAGACCAATATAATGTGCTTTCATGCAATGCACGGCAATGCAAAGGATGTGTTGTCCCATATGGGATTTCTGAACATCTTGAACTGATTTTCATAGGACAGTCTTGGCGTTGACTGGGATTTTTCATATCCTGCAAGACTTGGCTGGCATGCCATAAAAGTTGTACTGAATTATCTTCTGGGCTGGTGCACATCATCACTTAGTGATTACTGCTTTCTAACTCAAAACATTACATCAAGGAGATTGTTCTGCAGGATGTACAGAGCCGTTTTTAAAGACGTGTGCTTGTTGTAAGAATTGGCAATATCATTGCAGGTGGGGATTATTTAAACGTCTGTTCACAGTAGATGAGATTTGTTAAAGGCACACTGAATCCAAACCAAAATGTGACAAATATAGTATAAACCAGACTCTGACAGGGCACTTGTCTTATACCAAGCACACACTCAAGTGCTGAAATATATTAGCTTCAGCATGAATATAAGTGCTGTAATGTACATATAAGAACTTTGCACACCCAAGGTTGTCTCCATTCTCTTCAGTGTTGAAGAATGTTCTATGGCACCGAAAATGAGAGGGCCTCTTTTCCCAAGAAGCTCTCAGTGGTCTGTCAAAGTTCCGTGGTATGGTGTAGTTGATTCTAAAAGATGTAGTTTTAAGCGAGATGGTTCCCTAACCTTTTAGTTCATGATAGCATACCTAAAAGTCTAATCGGATGTGAACCCTCAGCTTCTCAGACTAGACCCCTTCAATTTTTCACGTGAACACCTCAAAACAATATTTAGCATGAGTTTTATTCTAGCGCCATCTTCTCTTCTCTTTGCGGCCAATCTTCTCTTCTCATGTGGCCAAGAGAGGACCAACTGGGAGATGCCTGCCTACTCTGCAGCATCTAGGTTTCATCAGGAGTTGGCTCAGAGAACAGTCTGCAGTCAGGAAAAAGGAAGTACTTCTTCACACAGCACAAAGTTAATTGGATTTGCTGCCACAAGATGTGGTGACTGCCACCAGTTGAGATGGATTTGAAAGTGGATTAGAAAAAAATGGAGGATGAAGCTATCAGTGGGCACTAGTCATAATGGCTGGACACTGTCTCCAAATTCAGAGGAAGTGAGCCTCTGCTGGTTAACAACTGTGGAGAAGGACTAATGCCCTCAGGTCCTGCCTCTGGCCTTCCCAGAAACATCTGGTTGGCCACTAAGATGGGCTTTTGGTCTAATCCAACAGGAATCTTCTTCTAGCTCATTGTGGAAGATCTTTCCACCTTCCTCAGACTTTGCCTCCAGATTCTTAGAAGAGAGGCAAGTGTTCCCGTCCCCAGAGATTTTTCATACTGCAGCCAATTCACTTTTCCATTCCAGTGCAATAGAGCAGATGTGTTTGTGGGCTTGTGTGAGGCAGTAGGATGGGGATGAAATCTGGAAAACAGGTGTGAGGGAGAACAAGTTTTGAGGTGGCAAGCAAATGTGTCTCCTCTCAATTGTTTCCAGATATTACATACATAGTTATATCTAAATCCTCTCCAACACATCTGCTGTGTTGTGATGGTTCTGTTACAAGACAACCTGTAAAGGCTATTGGCCTGTTGTGTTATGTTAGTACTGCTATCCAAACCCTTAACAATCTTTACAACAACCCATCCAATAATTACGTAGGTCAGAGTAATCATTCACCCAGGAATTATCTGATTTTATTCATAATCCTAATAGAGGGTTGAATCCAGACTTCCCATCATGTGCAGAGTAGACCCATAGGTATAAATGGGGCTTAAGTCATGATCGATTTAAATTCTACTGGTATCAGCGTGTCTGCTTTAAGCATGACAAAATCATAGAGTCCAGAGTGAGCTCTTAATTTTGAAATGAAACTTTTGAAAGCAAAAAATACTTATTGGTACAGTACAGTTGTGCATGCTAATCATCTCTAGAAAGTCCAGCCATTTAAAAGTTTATTTCCAGGTAGTTTAGTAGCACTGGTGTAACTGAACCCTTGGGGAAGCTGCAGTCACTTTGCCTTCTTTCCTCAAGCTGTAAAATGGGAATAAATCTACATTACAATGTTGTCTGTATCTGTCCGTACTTCAATACTGAAATGGCAGTGCTTGTCAAAAATGGTGACAAGTATGAGGGCAATCAGATATAAGGGACTCAAGGGTTGTCTTGTATGACCTTAGAGTTTTACGTCTTCGTGAAACAATTAGTAAAGAGCATAGAAGCACATTTTAAAGTTAGGCCAAGCCATAAAACATGCGCTTTGTGTGTATAAAACCCAGGTCCAGTTCTTGGCCTCTCCTAAACTAAGGCAACTCCACTGTTGCAATACATTTTTTGTTTTGTGTTTATGGGATATTAATCGTACATTTGTAGAAATTGTTTTATTGCATTTAGTGTTTGTAGAGATGTTTTTAATTGTTTTTAGAACTTGTGGGGGGTTTGTACTTTATCTAATTTTTTATCTTGTTGTACACTGCTTCCTTTGGTTGCAGGCTGTGAAGCAGTCCATAAATGGGTTAGTTGGTCAATTACGGTAATTAAAATGAGACCTGCAGCTAAATGTTGCAGTGTATAGTGTTCCTGTCCTAGATATTCCATTCCACTAACCCTCCCTTCTGGTTTCTCATATTCATCTTCAAAAGTCAGTTTGGGTTCTCCACATTAGCTGTCCCCCCCCCCACAAAAATATAAATAAATTGTGGTTCTTTAAACCTTGAGGTTTCACCAAGCTTATTGATGTCTTTTTCTTGTGGGTGTTGCCATTTTGGCCACATGAGGACTGGTACCCAGATAATTGAGTTTACTATTATTTTTCAAACAGATCTCTGGCAGCAGGGCTAGGAAAACCCTCTACCTGACCCTCAGAAGTGCCACTAGCCATGGGCTAGAATAATCAATAGTGATTATCATTTATCCATACATTTATTTATTTATTTAAACTTTTTAGTCGCTTGTCACCTGAAGGTCTCCAAGTGACCCAGCAAAGAAAAATATACAGTACATAATGCCATAGGGAGCGGGGTGGGTGGGAATCATCTAATACATTAATATTTGATATAACATCCATGGAAAAATACATACTAGCCATGTAAATAGTAGTGAACAATATTAACAACACTCAAATAATAAACAGAGCAATACTCTGACCTGCTAATTAGCAAATGAACAAAACTTCAGTTCCCTCTATTCCAAAAATCATTCACATCGAACCAAATTTTTTTCTCCATTGAACCCAGAAGTCTAGTGTCAAGGCAAGCTGTTACAAATAAGTAGTTTAGAATCCCTCCACTGCACACGTTTTATAGAGATTTTCCATTGTCCTATCTTTGCCTCAGGTAATCAGTAATTTCTTCAAAACAGTAGAAAAAAGGATAAAAAACGAATCCTGCATAAATGGATTAAAACAGAACAAAACAGTCAATAATAGTTTGCAGATGAGCAATAGCTATCTTTGTTGATGATGCAGCTCCCTTTAAATCACATTCTTTTTCCTGTGTTTGTATTTCCCAGGGCAGAGAAAAGTGTTTGATCTCCCATTTGGAAGCTGCCTCTTTCACAGCGATGTTTATGACAACGGAGCCTCTTTTGCATACGACAATTGTACTAAGTGTACCTGCAGGGTGAGTTGGTAGTAAACCCTTCTTCATGTCATTTTCATGGTACAGCAGTGATACCTTTATAGTTGGGGGGCTACAGTGCTTGCTCCCGTTGACTTTCAGATGCATCTCTTAGTACAGTGGTGCCCCGCAAGACGAACGCCTCGCAAGACGGAAAACCCGCTAGACGAAAGGGTTTTCCGTTTTGGAGGCGCTTCGCGAAACGAATTTCCCTATGGGCTTGCTTCGCAAGACGAAATGTCTTGCGAGTTCCTGTGGGTTTCCCCCCCCCCTTTTCCCCCTTTTCCTAAGCCGCTAAGCCGCTTATCAGCTGATCCGCTAAAAGCCGCTAATAGCGCTAATCCACTAAGCTGTCAATGGGCTTGCTTCGCAAGACGAAAAAAACGCTATACGAAGAGCCTCACGGAACAGATTAATTTCGTCTTGCGAGGCACCACTGTATATCTTTAGGAACCAGGCAAAAGTATTCCTCTTCTCCCAAGCCTTTGACTAATTAAACCATTTTGGCCATTTAAACTGGGTGTGGGGTGTGGGGTACTGTTTTTGTTTGTTACTATGTTATGTATTTTTGTGTTCTTATGTAAATCACTCTGTGATCCTCAGATGAAGGGTGGTATAGAAATTGTGTGTGTGTGTACACCCTTGTGCAAATTAATTGAAACAAATAATGTAGTTTATTGTACAAAGCTCACATATACGTACATTAGTAATGGATATGACCTCCGCTATTTTTAAGCAGCATTTGAACATGGTTTGGCATGGAGTCTACTAGTTTCGAACAGTCACTGTTGATTTTCGGATCCCTGTACCACACTTGAATCAGTGCCTGAATGAGCTCCATAGTCGTACAGTCTACAGCACAGAGGCGACTTTTGCAAATACAGTGGTACCACTGGTTACAAACGCTTCTGGTTATGAACGCTTCTGGTTATGAACGCTTCCGCTAACCTGGAAGTAGCTGCTCCTGGTTGCGAACTTTGCCCCAGGATGCGAATGGAAATTGTGTGCTGGAGGGGCGCGTGCAGCAGAATGCCCCATTAGCAAAAGTGCACCTCAGGATCAGAATGGTTTCAGCTTAAGAACAGACCTCCGGAACAATTTAAGTTCGAAACCACAGGTACCACTGTAGCCCACAAATTCTCAATGGGATTTACGCCCGGGGAATTCCCTGGCCAATCAAGTACCTGCATTTGCTGCTCTGTCATGAATTTCTTCACCACTTTCGATGTGTGACAGGGGGCTAGGTCCTGCTGCAATATCCCAGTACTGCCAGGATACCTCTTTTCCAGCTCTCGAATAACTCTCTTTTGTAGAACATCAGTATATTGTGGCGAGCGCATCATTCCTTCTATTGGTTGCAGACTTCCGACACCATAATGATCAACTGACTTTTTGTGTTTGTTTTGAGTACAGGATTATGAGTAAGATAGAAAACATGCTTTGTTTCAATTAATTTGCACAAGGTTGTGTGTGTGTGTGTGTGTGTGTGTGTGTGTGTATGGGGTAGGCACAGCCTGAAAGGTTCAGTGTTCCTAGCCATTTTTCTTGTGTTAGTCCCCATACATGTTACATCTGTGTAGATATTCTTACTGTGTTATTGTAGCTTCCATTGTCTCCATAGTGGCATCAGTTTAGCAACCACTTCATGTATCCAGTAGTCACTAATTGAGGAGGGAATGTTATCCTCTTCATCCTCTTATCTGCACCCTCTCTCCCTCCCTTCCTTTTTCCATGTAGGATTCCACTGTGGTGTGTAAGAAGAAATGCTCACCTCCTGGAGATTGCATTAAAGGCAAAGAGCAGTGCTGCAAGGAGTGTGTCTCATACATGTCCCCAGAGAAAACAAAAGTGTGCAAGTTTGGCAACAAGATCTTCCGGGTAAATGCCTTTTTTTTAAAAAAGAAACTGCCCCACACGGGTATCATTGCAACACTTGAGTAATCATCAGGTTGCAATGAATCCAGAGCCGTGGTTTTATCTTTTAGTAGTGCAGAGAGGCTCCCACACAAGGAATTAAAATAAAACAGAAAAAAGATTAGCTTTCTGCAGTCTGGTAAACTGACTCCTTTCTGCCTAGGCAGACAGCCGTGCTGCTTCCCTGTGCTATAAAATGCATTATAATGATGTGATTCATTTTCCTTAGCACATCCCAATAGCTATAGTTAAGGTACCGCATTTTTCGCTCTATAAGACGCACCAGACCACAAGACGCACCCAGTTTTTGGAGGAGGAAAACAAGAAAAAATATATTCTGAATCTCAGAAGCCAGAACAGCAAGAGGGATCGCTGCACAGTGAAAGCAGCAATCCCTCTTGCTGTTCTGGCTTCTGTGATAGCTGCGCAGCCTGCATTCGCTCCATAAGACGCACACACCCCCACACCCCCCCATACTTTTTAGGAGGGAAAAAGTGAGTCTTATAGAGCAAAAAACACGGTATTTCTCTGTGGCCTGTATAGAGCATGGCTGAATAGACAAAGGCAAAATGGAACTTCTCCTCCAACCCACAGGTGAGCCAATAGGAGCTGAATTCACCTTTTTGGATATAAAATACACAGCTATAGGTACATGCTATGAGTTGGGAAGGCATGCGGTATTAATCTACTCCTGCCCTCCTTCTACCCAGGGTCATTGGGGATTCCCTCCCAAAACACTTCCCATATTATTGGGTGCCTGCTTGTTTTTTCAAGCCATGCAGAATTTCTCTCTCTCTCTCCCCGCCCCCCCTCTGTTGGAACTGATTTCTGACACTGTGTCGACCATCTGTGTGTTGAGAGATCCAGGGATCAGATGAAAAGTTAAATCCCTTATGCACATAGTATTTACTCAGCCAATGCTGCTTTTCATTAATTTGCATTCCCCCCTACACACTTGCACAAAGCTGCTCTGTACGTAGGTCCTGGAAACCCTGTTTATAGTCAATTGAAAGGAACTACTCTTCATTCATTCAGTTGGTGCTTACACACAGAAAAACCATTGTGCCACCAGCCAATTGTCTCTTTCTTACATGCATTCTTTCTTACACACACACACACACACACACACACGACTCCTTGTGATTATCATATTGACTTGTACTCAAAAGAGCTACTTCACATGCATACAAAGGATTAATTTTTTTCTTTAAACCCAAGTGCCCAAGCCATACACTGCTTTTGAAACACACCTCAGTTTCAAAATAGGCTTTTGAAGTCTGGGGTTTGGTAGGACTGCTGTTCCAGAAACTCATGTCTAAAAACCACTTCCAGGTGCAGAAAATTCAGATCTTGGGATCCAGACTAGTATTCCACAGAACAAAATATCAGAATTATAACAGCAGACAATGACTGTCCAGCCTCGTACAGTGGCATAGTCAATGTGTACAATCATTCTTATTTCCTAATGCTGTATTCATTTTCTAGGGAGAGAGGCCCATGGAGCATAATGAGACTTATTTCTAAGTAAATATGTATAGGGTTGAACTATTATACAGTTAAAACAAAATAAAAAAAAATCCTTCCAGTAGCACCTTAAAGACCAACTAAGTTAGTTCTTGGTATGAGCTTTCGTGTGCATGCACACTTCTTCAGATATTATACAGTTAGTTGTCTCTGTTTCTTGTAGTTCCATAGACATTGTGTTTTGCGGAAAATAGCCTTTATTTTGTTTTGCCTTTAATACTTGCTTTGGTCTGTTGAGATGTGTTAATAATTATTTTTTCCATATGTCCACTACTTCTTGGTTTATTGCCTCAGTTTTCAAAACTGGGATTATAAACTGAGCAATCTGAGGGGGATCATTTTAAAGCCAAGAAAGGCGTTGTAAAGTTCAGAAAAGTGTAAAATCAGATTATTTTCTGATCCACACATTAGTCTAAAAGAGTGCAGATGAGGTCAGCTCACATTAGAATTCAGATAAATTGAATTCCTCAAGTGTCTCTCTTCTTCATTTATTAAAATATTATGTAGAGTAGCAGAGAGAGAAAAATGATTCATGGGAAATAGTTGACTGGGAAATGGTCTTCTGAAAGCCACAAATAAAGTGAATGAGTACTTTGCAAGAGAACTTGAGAAATCCCAGAGGACTGTGTCCTGTGTCAGGTACTCAGTCATTATCTTGAGACGGATTACCCACAGTGCACCCTGCTCTCACCTGTGACTCATAGAAGCTGTCAGCATTTGATAATAAATAAATAAATAAATAAATGGGTTCCTCTCACATTTTTATTGTATTCTGCACCACATTGATCCACAGCACTCTGTTACTATCTGCCCCATCTTCATTTCCTTCCAATAAATCGAAGGCTTCTGTAAGTTGGATAGAAAAGGAACAGTGGCTGGACCTCTGATGGGTAAAATAATGCTTTAAGAACTGCATTTGGCCCAAGCAGTCCATAAGGAAAGAAGCCAGGGCATTTCTGAAGCAGCACTTGGGAGTCACAGAGCTCTGTACCTGCTCAAATTCTTGGGTAATTTTTGTTCTCTATCTGTTATAAGCATTTTCAGATGTTTAGTGGATCAGATGTCTGCCTTTGCACTGTAAGTAATCCAAATCTGAATTCAGTATTAAGTACATTCCTGGGCTGAAGGAGAACGATGCCACATCTGGGAATACATTTTCAGTGTCCTGACATCGTTATCAAATACTTTCACGCGCGGTAACTTAAACATGCCAATCACAGTGGCTGTGTTGAATCAAATTTTTATAATTATGTCATCCCAAATGAGATGTTCATGATACTGTGTGATCACAACTCGAATGTTTTTCAGGAGAAAAGGCAACTAATCAGGATGTTGCTAGAAAATTCTGACACGTCTTCATTAAGCGTACAGTAAAACTCCTCTATCTGGAAGGATCAGAGTGGAAAGCCATCCCTGATGAGCTTCCATCCTTAATCCAACTGGGTGGAGATGGACATCTTAGAAGTGATTTAGACTAAACAATGACATAACTCCCCAACAGGGAGAGAGTTGCTTTTTCCTTGTATAACAGGATGATGCATTACTGGATCTGCTTCCTTCTGCTGCCCCAGCTGATGGCTGTATCATGTTCTCCCTCCTGCAGGATGGAGAGATGTGGTCCTCCGTTAACTGCACCATCTGTGCTTGTGTGAAAAGCAAGACTGAGTGTCGCAAGAAACAGTGCATTCCAGTCAGCAGCTGCCCTCATGTGAGTGTGTGTCCTTTTCCTCCTGTTTATAAATTGATAGAGCTTTTCAGTAGAAACTTTGGCAGGCTTGGTTTACGCAAACTTGGGAAAAGGAGAACCAGAATGAGACTCCAAGTCCTGGGGCAGAGTAAAATATTCAGAACAGGACAGCACGTTTCCCCCTGTTTCTTCTGCTCTGCTCCAGACATTTCTTTCTGATTCAGTGACTTCTAATCCCAGTTTTACATCAACTAGTGCTCTTTCGTTTCATGCTCGGTATATATATAGCCTTCTCGCTTTACTTGCCTTCATTGGGTGTCTTGTGCCATAGGCATGGTGATTTGCTTAATAAGTATCTGTTTAAAATGTTTGGAGCTGGCTAAATTTACTTACTTGGAATTATGCCTTAGTATTTCAGTGGAATTTGCTGGCATGCAAGTGTGCTAAGGATTTCAGTGTACATTGCTAAGCTGCTCCCACAGGTGGGTGTAGGTAAAGAAAGCGGTAAATACATTTGCATAGTCTTTATATAGGGTTAGTAGACAAATTTGGCGTTGCTGTTGACTGTCCCACAGACTGATGTCCTCAGATTTGCATTCATCTGTGTTTGCAAGGAGAAAGTAGCACATTTGCCCACAGCAAAAACGTAATTCAGTGCTGCCTGCAATTGCTTCCTTCTGTTAAAGAGATTTCTTGAGAGATTTTAAAGAGTTTTAGAGATACCAGAGCTGCAGCAACTATCTGCAGATGTGTGCGTGTGAGTTTCAGGATACCTCTACTCTGTGAAGATGAGCAAGTGTGAGCCTAAGCACATTTGTGCATCGAGAATGTGGTACTTAACTATGGTCTTGCCATGTAGATGTTACTGAAGAAGGGTAATGAAATCCTGCTAGATTAGAATCACTTCAGAAACGTCTCAAAAGCACCTTACCTGGTACCCCTCCCAGAGGGAATTACAAAAGGGAAAGTATATTACTTTGTACCTCTAACACTCTTGGGAACTCTGTTATACTTCAGTGTCCACGGTTATCTGCTTGTGTCTCATGTATCTTATTCTCTGCTCAAGAAAGTGAGGCGTGGTCTTACAAAAAATAATGGATAGGCTGTTTCACAGTATTTTCAGAGAGAGTTCTTTAGAGCCATGAATCATAAAAGCATCATGTCATCAGCCATAATGGACTTCATCATCTGAAGTAGCCTCATATTACCTCCCCCCCCCCCAAAAAAAAATCACTTCCGTTGATTTTGAGTTAAGGCTGATTAAGTAATCTAATACTAATCTTTATGTTTTGAGAGATGGGGGATGAAGCTATAACATTACATTTGAATGCATTTCATGAATGGGGGAAAAATGAAAATGAGAGGCTAATTTTATGCAGAATCAGTTGGCGCTGTGGTTCATAATGAATGTGTTACTAGTAATTTCACAATGCACATCCCAATAATAATGTTCATTGTACAAGGCACTTTGGGACACTGTGTTTTGCTGCCATGCTACCCTGGTCGTGTCGATTCACCAGAATTGTTAAAATTAAGTTGTTATTATTATTATTTATTAAATTTATAAAATTAAAAGTTGGCAAGTCTTCATTATTCTAAACAGGTTTCCTAGGGGAAACGGAAATGGGTGTTTGGTGGATGTCAAGTTACCTGCTTGCCTGTTTGGTAGCAATGTGACTATGTAGTGTTAACAATTGGGATCTGCACCAATAGAAACATTGCAGTGTGGATTGCTCCTCTTCAAAGATCCAGCCAGCCAACCATACTCTCTTGCATGATACTTCATTCTATATCCCCTCCCCTCTGATTTTCTAGACTTTCTTGATGATGATCCCTTTTGTACATGGATGGTGCTATTTTGGCTACATACAGAGCACTGAAAATGCTGATAGCTCCATTAACCTTGCTGAGATTTTTCTTTAAAAGTGTTGAGAAACAACACATGTCTGTTAATATGTCTCCTAATTTTGGTACAACCTGTAATTTTTCTGAGTACCCCATCCCCTTTTTCCTGGATTAATAATGACTCGATTCCAAATTAAAGCAAGTAGGCCTTCTGTATCCCGATGATGGTTGTGGAGAAGGCCCTTGGTAGAGTGGCAGACCACATGCCTTGCATGTAGACAGTTCAAGCTCAATAACTGGAATCTCCAATTAGAAATGGAACATCCTCTGTCAGAAGCCCAGAGAACTGCTGCCAGTCTGTGTAGGAAATACTCACACATTGTAAGGCAGCTTCCAATGTTCATTGGGCCATTGGATGCACTGGTGTCCAGAGGACTTCGAGCCCGTTGTCTGTATAGGGGCCCAACTCTGCTCTGTGCTATTTTAGTAGCTAGGGTCAGGGGTCATCCAGTGTACATGCCAGAAAGGGGGAGTGTGCAAGGAGCACTTGGAAACTCCCACACTTGTGCAAGATGAACAGGAGCCCCCCCCCCATGCCTAGACTGTTGTACTTCTTCCTTTTTGGACTGTGGGGAAGGCATGATTCATGTTAGGAGAGGTATAGCAAAAGTGGAAGTCCCTAGGGTTATGGGCCCAGTGATTTGATATCTGAAGGACCTGCTAGAAGGCTGAGCCATTTCAGCCTCGTTCTGGACCCACTTTGGATAACCAGACATCTAATACGGACCTGAAAACAGGTCACCAAAATCCTATCCATCGTCCTTTGCATTCAGCGGCAACTCAAGGCTTAGTTTGTGTTGTATGACAATCTTTGGAGAGATTTATTCTGTGGATACATTTTGAGCCTACGAATTTGGGCTTCGGATTTACTCTGGGGGCTGTGTCCCATGCCTAATGTGGACAGTATTGAATTTTTTCGTACACATCTGCTATTCTTACAAACAGAAAGAAAAGTTGCTGGTCGTACTCCAGTGCCAAATGAGGTACAAAACAGCAGCAGCTGTTGTTGTTGCACAATGGAACACCACCACCACCAAGAAAGAAAGAAATGAAACCCTAATTAGTTCTGTCTTTTCAAAAGAATACGAAAAATAAAAGGATAGCGCTTGATATAAAACTGAAACTCTCATAAAACGAGGGGAAGAATAAAATATTCTACAAAATTCATAGATTCTCAAATGTGGTCTGCTTATAAATATTCATGGGCAAAATTGGAATTGCACCTCACAGGCCGCTCCTAAGGGAGCCCTCAGTGCTAACGAACTCTAGCAGCACATGTTAGTAATAATGGGCTTCCTTATTCGACAAGACAAAAACAGACTCCTGTGCCAGCATGGTGGCTCAGGTAACCAGCCATAGCAGGTTGGCTGGCATACCCTAATTTTGCTTGAATTCCTTCCACTTGCAGCTTCCTTGATGGCTGCAGCCCTTTTATGAAAACACTGAGGTAAGACTATCCAGTGCAACGGAGAGGCATTTTTTCAGCTACGTACCTCTCAGCCGTGCTAGTCTAGTTTGCCCAGTTAAAACCTTCCCCTGCGGATACGGTGATTGGAGGGGGGGGAGTGCGTTGTAGCACCCCCGTTACAAGGACATGAAGGTGATTTATTACAACAGGTGCTTTATACTGAAGGAAGCAACTCTGCAAAATGACAGCACCTTGGCTGCTTTTCTTGGGCACCAGATTGTGAGTTGGTGTCAGCATTATGTAGTCCACCTTATATTCCTACTTTTATAATAGCTTTCCCATCATCTGCTTTCCCTTCAGGGTGGTGTCTCTACAACAAAGTTGCGGAGTAGGTTGGGCTGAGAGAGCGGATGACTTAAGATCCAAGGTCACCAAACTTTATGGTTGAGTTGTGATAAGACCAGCCCTCTAGCTGCTATACAGTGGTGCCCCGCAAGACGAACGCCTCGCAAGACAGAAAACTCGCTAGACGAAAGAGTTTTCCGTTTTGGAGGTGCTTCGCAAAACGAATTTCCTATGGGCTTGCTTCGCAAGATGAAAATGTCTTGCGATTTCCTGCGGGTTTTTTCCCCTCCCCCCCTTTTTCTAAGCCGCTAAGCCGCTTATCCGCTAAGCCGATAAGCCGCTAAACCGCTAATAGCGCTAATCCGCTAAGCCGTCAATGGGCTTGCTTCGCAAGACGAAAAAACCGCTAGACGAAGAGACTCGCGGAATGGATTATTTTCGTCTTGCGAGGCACCACTGTATCACAGTGGCTTTGAAGGCAGGTTTTTAATACAAAGGGTTTCAAAGCCAAGGCTCAGCCCTGGAAAATAAATAACATGGTAACGTAGAAGGATGTGCTTGTGAGCATGTACAGAATGTATTTCATCCTTACAACTCAGCACACTAGAGGTGATTACAATAACGTGCTATGTGCTGAGCTGCTCGTTTTCCAAGTGAAGATGAGAATTTGCAAGTATTTGATTAGAAATCCAGGGAGGGAGGTGGATAATAAAAATATTCTGCACCGCTTAGAAGAACAACACAAGGATGGCCAAGGGGTTATGTGCTTGGCTGCCAAGGTAAGGCTTCCAGTCAGAGATCAGCCTGGCATATCTTAGTGGTGTATTTGACCTTTACCAGCTTTTGCTACTTGGGACCTTGATGCTTGAAGGATCGTCTCTTCCCACACCTGTTCCTTGAGGTCAGCATCCGACGCCCTTTCTGCAAGTGCCTCTGCCAAATCAGGCATCATGGTGGATGACTGTGTGGGAAAAGTCCCCCTCAGTGAGGTCCACCTGCCGCCAATTGTAATGTCTTTTCAGCACCAGGCAAATATTTCTCTGTTCCTCCAGGCTTTTTAATTTAAGTGGTGGTTTAGGGCAGTTTTAGCTCTGTGAATTTTTATTGCTCTGCTTTGTGTTTTTAATTGATTTAATACCGAGGGGATATGTTCCTCCACTCTCTGTTTTAAAAGTGGTCTTTTTGATACTATAATTATGTTTTATTTGATACATTTTATAGTAGTTTTATTGTAATTGGTTTTTCTTTTATTTAAAACAAGGTTCTTTTCCATCTTGTATGCTATCCACAAAACTTCTGTTATAGGACAGCCCATCTAAAGTGTGTGTGTGTAAAGAACTTATCCTATCTAAGGAAATTGGGAGTGGCTGGAACATAGCTGCACTTCCAGGTTCAATTCCTAACATCTCCAGTTGACAGGATCAGACAGTAGCTATAAAGAGAGAAAGATCCCTTCCTTCCTTCCTTCCTTCCTTCCTTCCTTCCTTCCTTCCTTCCTTCCTTCCTTCCTTCTCTCTCTCAATCTCTCTCTCTCTCCCCCCCCCCCCGTCTGCTGCAGATGCCTCCTTCATATGCCACATAAACCATAGTTAATGGCTAACCCTCGTTGTGTCCTTCTGGATTGCTTCATTCCTTCCCACTTGTGCGTGGAGAAAAGAGATCATGCTCTCTGGCTTAGTATTATGCCCAAATCAAGGGTTCTGTTTTGTGTTGTTGTTGTTTAGTCGTTTAGTCGTGTCTGACTTTTCATGACCCCCTGGACCAGAGCACGCCAGGCACTTCTGTCTTCCACTGCCTCCCACAGTTTCGTCAAACTCATGCTGGTAGCTTCGAGAACACTGTCCAACCATCTCATCCTCTGTCGTCCCCTTCTCCTTGTGCCCTCCATCTTTCCCAACATCAGGGTCTTTTCCAGGGAGTCTTCTCTTCTCCTGAGGTGGCCAAAGTATTGGAGTCTCAGCTTCACGATTTGTCCTTCCAGTGAGCACTCAGGGCTGATTTCCTTCAGAATGGATAGGTTTGATCTTCTTGCAGTCCATGGGACTCTCAAGAGTCTCCTCCAGCACCATAATTCAAAAGCATCAATTCTTCGGCGATCAGCCTTCTTTATGGTCCAGCTCTCACTTCCATACATCCCTACTGGGAAAACCATAGCTTTTACTATACGGACCTTTGTTGGCAAGGTGATGTCTCTACTTTTTAAGATGCTGCTGTTTTGTGTTGTTCTCAGCAAACCACAATATGTAGCAAGTGGTTGTTCTTGACTTACTAATTATGACTTGTTGGAGCAAAACAAATTGCTACCTCGGGTTTGGACTTCATGCACAGTCATCCAGCCACCAAAGGTTGACTTCTTAATTAGACTCATAGGACCCAAAGATCAGCACAACTAGTTCCATGCACCCAGAGGGGCTTTGGCCTTTTGTTGCTTAAGCCACATGGTGAATCACTTGTAAAACCAAGGTAGTTTTGAGAAGCCTTTTTAGGTATGGCGCAAGGAGCCTGCTTTATAAAGAAAAAAAGTCAAAAATCCCACTGGACCTGCCCAAGCCCTTGGAGACACACAAAGGAGCACTTTGAATATTCTCCATTCAAGCTAATTCCAATCAAATTAATTAAGCTACTTTTTTTAATAAAGATTTTTATTGGAGATTAAAAAACAAAAACAAAAATCCACCATACCACATTTGTGGGTTTTTTTAAATTTTAGCCGCTGCTACTCCTGCCAGAAGTTGTTACAAAGGTTTGGCCTCTTCAGCATATCAAATAAAGAACTGAGCTTTGTCTTTATTCAAAACGCAGGAATAATTTACACATTCAGATGAGATTAAAATGGCATTTGACTCTCCAGTAAGCCAGGAGTACAGGAAAACGTCTTCTATCCTCAAAACATACACTGAAACTGCAAGTAACAGAGCTCCGTTTACTCCAATTTTAAAGCACATTTATCTTGTCAAAGAATTCTGGGCACTGTAGTTTCTTCAGGGTTGCCTGGGAATTGTAATTCTGTGAAGGGTAAACTACCTTGCCCAGAATTCTTTGAGGGGAGAAATGTGCTTCAAATTTGCTTTAAAGGTATAGTGTGTTCACAGCCTCTGGTGATGGAGTTAGGTTCTCTCCCCCTCTTTCTGGATTAGAGTCTAAAACATCAGCTTTTAAAAGACATTATAGGCAAATTGGATCCAGGAAGTGACTTAGCTTCAATTAAGGTGGTCAAGTTCCATCTGTTTCACTATAAGCACTGACACAGAATCCAGACCACACAAAAAGAAATGATACAACTCAGGTTTGTTAGTTTTTTAAAAAATAAAAAGCGAAGGAAATGCTCACGAGGCTTCCATTCAACAATTGGAAGCAATTGCTACAAGACTTTTGCTACAACAGGGGATATTGTTACCATTCAAAAATGGCTGCCTGAAACCAAAACTCCAATTTCTCTCCTGATGGTAGAAGCTTCAGTCCCCTGTGCTTGCAGAAATTGGCTGGTGACCCCATGTGGCAAAATACCTGCATTAAAAAGTCTTCGTATGTGTCTGAGTGAGTCTCCCTCTCGTTCTATGATCTTTCCCCTTTCCCCCCAATATTCTAATCATCAAACTTCAATATCCCCCATTGGTCTTTAGACCTTCCCACACTTCTTTTGTGACTTCCAAATTCTTCCAACTCTCCATGGCCTTTCTTATTGCACTTCAAATTTCAACCTGTCAGCGTTGGATCATGGCGCGATTTGCAATTTCCACCCTTTGCTCTGTTTTTACCTGCAAGCATAAGGCATGCAACACTCCACATAGCCTTACAGCTAGAGCTTTGGTTGTGGAAAAAGCTTTGTTTATATCACACCAGCTTGACCAGGCCTTCACTACTGTTCTTCTATAGATATTCTTCTATAGGTATCACAAAGCACTGACCCACTACAGTGGTACCTCAGGTTAAGTACTTAATTCATACCGGAGGTCCGTACTTAACCTGAAACTGTTCTTAACCCGAAGCACCACTTTAGTTAATGGGGCCTCCCACTGCTGCTGCACCGCCGGAGCACGATTTCTGTTCTCATCCTGAAGCAAAGTTCTTAACCTGAGGTAATGTTTCTGGGTTAGCGGAGTCTGTAACCTGAAGCGTCTGTAACCTGAAGCGTCTGTAATCTGAGGTATCACTGTATAGTAAGAGTGTGCAAGCCAGCTTCAAATAGACTTTCTTTACCTGCCAATTTCTTCAGCATGCTTGAAGTGCTCCATAGACCTCAAGACACCTTCAACCTGTCATGACTTGGTGGTGGCTGGAGGAAGTTCTGGAACATTGTTGCTATTGATTCCAATTTTGCTTCTTTTAAGTGACAATCATGGAGTATGTTTTAGATAAGCACCAATAGTCAATGTGCCTCTTTGGGGGGGGGGTCTGTCTTTCCCTTTACCATTTTTCTTTGCAAAAGTGTTTAACTTTGCTTTTCTTCTGTGTTACCTTGAAGCCTGTGTAAATTGTCCACTAGTTGAATGCTTGTAGTAATGTTGCCCCCAACCACTTGCCCTCCCTTCTCCTGTCTCTGCTCTCCGGCCAGACTAGGACGCCCAGGGCAGGGTTGGCAGACACATTACTTTTTGCAAAACAGGACAAACACGACCCGGTAGGGCTGCCACCACTCCCTCTGTTCCAGGGGACCCAGAATCACAACCCAGGGAGAAGGCTGCGACCCGTTATCCTGGCCGTCCCCCACTCCACAAGCTGCTTCCACAAACTTGCAGACAGAAATTCTACGGTATAGCGTAACCAAGCGTAAGGCTAGGACTTAGCTATTCCCCCGGAAAGGCACACAAACTAAAACAGTTTCATTCTTAAAAGTTTATTTTAAAACAACATAAGGAACATGCTAAAACAGCAGGCACTCTTTTGAACGTTACAGATAAGAAAATAAAGACATTGCATAGTCTAGCTAGCTTTACATACTCACAAGGTCTAACACAAATAGGATAGTTGAAGTCCTTAAGAATCTGCAAGTTGAAGGCTTTTGAAGATCTCCATTTCAAAAGACGAAACGACGGCTGTTAGTATGGAACATCAGAGCCGGGCATCTATGCGGATTGCAGAGCAATGGCAGAGAGCAAATTCTCAAACAATTCCCTGATCTTTTATTCACAATTCGCACTTGGCGTCGTAACTTTCAAGCCAATCATAAGACTCAAATTATTTTTAAATTCGCCAATGACCGGCTTGCTGGTCAATCAATTTACCCCTTGACAGCTGGGCCAATTTGGAATTCAAACTTTAAATCAAAGGGTTTCCTCCCTTCCGTGGAAATTAGCCAGATACACATTCCCAAGCAATTCAAGGACAGATCGCATCATTGGGGGGGGGGATGTTTACACCCTCAAACTCAGGTGTTAGGTCTTTCATTAAATCAAGGCTTCCTTGGTTCCAATAAACCTTTCACGCCACGGAGCCAGCTAGTCTGGGTTTTAAAGATACACAACCTCTTTCCCAGGGTCCTTGTGACCGATGAGGTTCCCACAAGGTTTCACTCCTTTTGCTTGACCAGAGAATGATTTCTAAATAATACTAACTTTACTACACCCTCCCCTCTAAGATGGAATTATAGGGTGAAGTCCCATAATTTCATCAAAGAAAATTATTTACATACTGAGGTAGATTACCCGGTCCAGGGGGCTCCAGCAGCTTTTAAAACATACATCACTAGCAGCACCCCCGAACTGATCTGATTTCTAAATAATACTAACTTTACTACAATGCTGAATGCTAAAGAAACATGTGTCAATGCAACTAATATGCCCTAATATGTATGGTATATAATAATCTGAATATACTTCATTGAGTATTTTTAAATTATTATTATTTTTAATACTAACCGAGTTTATTTTTGCTTCTACTACCCCAATATGGGAGCAACTATAGTCTTAGCTGATATTTATATATATGAGCATGACGTTAACTGACATTATGAAAACAATAGAACCATAGAATTGTAGATTTGGAAATGAAAATGAGAATCGTCTAGTGCACCCCCCCAAAAAAGTGCAGGAATAGACATGACCTTTTAGAAAGCAAAAAATAAATAAATTGTGTTTTTAAAATGGATAGTGTAATTTGTGAATTTGGGCCCATTGTGCCAAAAATCAGATGAAGTCACACCAAACTCATGTTTTGGTCTGTCAACTTGATTCGGAGTGGCACCTGGCATCCAAATGTCGGTCAGGACCCCCACCTTGGAAACCCTTGTCCTGAGTTTGGTAACAATATCTTGAGTGGCAGTTGAACCTTTGGGTGAAGTCATGCCAAAGTTACATTTCAGTCTGCCATCTTGATTCAAAATGGCTCCTGTAGTTTCAACAACAACAAAGACCACCGTTCCAACTCAAGAACCTTCGCTCTGAGTTTGGCACTGATATCTTGAAAGGAGGCTGAATCTGCCTCAAGAAATGTGTGAAGTCGTGCCAAAGTGATCTTTCAGTCTTCCTTCTTGATCCAGAATGGCACCCGGCAGCCAAACAGTCTGCCACCCCCATCTCAGGAAATCCTGTGCTGGGTTTGGCAACAATATCTTGAAATTAACAATTATATTGACAAACCTGTGCCAAAATATGGGTATAGTCACATCACAGCCACATTTTCATCTTGATTCAAAATGGTCCTCGCACCCAAATATCAACCCTCTCCTTGAGAAGCCTCATGCCAAGTTTGGAGACGTTACCTTGAGAGGTGTCTAAGCTTATAGAGAACAACAACAAACAAATGGGCAAACAAATTGCTTTCCAAATTATATAGTAGATTGGTTGCAGATTTGTATACAGATACATAGCTGCAGAAGGAAAGTTTTGAATGGCTTTCCACATTTTCCTATACTTTCAAACTGTGACCATTGCTCCAAATATCTTCCCCCCGCCATTAAATATTGTTTATATTTATCCCATTTAGGGAAAGATCCTCAACCGAAAAGGATGCTGTCCCATTTGCACTGAAAGTGAGTAAGTTCATTCTTCACATTTTTTCAACGAGTTTTTAAAATCTTCACACACAACTGCTATCTTGAGTGTTACTCCTGGCCTAGTCCATTTGCCATTACTGGGAGATTCTTGCCTAGCCTTACTGAGCCAGAGGTTGACACCAGTTCCTTGGTTTCACAGCTACCGTAGCCAGATGATTAGCAAGTAGTCTGCTTTCTCACAAAAGACAACCCTTGACAACAAGCCCAGACGCTGAAGAAATAGTCTGGAACTAGGAGTCAATAACTCTAACTTCTTGGATTGGGGTTTGATGTTTCAAAATATTCCTGGGGAAATGAGAGAGACCCAGGTTCATTTGCGAAGGTGTGAATGTATATTATTGGAAAGGGCAATAGTCTACTTTCTCCAAAGAAAGCAAGTGCTAAATGCTAAGTCTCTCTAACGTGATTTATAAGGCAGCACGGAGGTACAATTTAAAGGCTGGTAAAAACAAAATATGGTGTATGGGAAATATGTTGGAGTACAGAAGAATATACAAAAGAGAAAAGGAAAAGGGAACAGCCCATAAACATCGAAAAGGGAAGAATTCCTTGGACACCACCCTGGAAATAGATTATGATTGACAGTAGCTTGAATTACTGCAGGTGAATATTTCTAAAAATATTCACCCGGACTATCCTTTCAATCACAGCTAGTCCATTAATTTAAACAGTGTACAGTGCAATTTATCGTTGCAAAATACCAGAATGATAATGAGAGAAACTTCACTGAATGATTTCCCACATAATTTAATGCAGCTTGTAGTTTTCCTGGGCTATAATGAAAATATTTATAGATGGAAAGTCAGTGGGATTAAACACTGAGTATAGGAGTTGCTCTTTCTGAAATATTTTAACTGAATTTTGAAAGAACTATGTTTTAAATCTCGGTGGTATGTAATTTTGGTTGAATTAAGAACAATTAACTTAAATTGTTGCATGATGCTCCCTGGTGTATTATATAAACAAGAGCCTTGAGCATATGAGAAACCAGAGGCAATGTGCCTTTGCCACCAAGCAGTGGGCACATCATTGTAAAATAACAGCAGAGATATGCCAAGTGGTGCAGTTGCTTCATTAGGAACAAATTGTACTTGTAGCTGTGGGAAAGTGACTCATCTGAGGCGTTGGGAAATAAAATGGACCGCCTTGTGTTTCTGTACTGATGCCCAGTGAAATCACTACAAGCTTTTCCAGTGACAGTGGGAGGGTTCAAAACACAATAGCCGACTTTCCCACTGAGTTTTTATCTAACGGAATGGTGAAGACTCTCCTTCTCCTTATTCTTGGAAGTCAGCAAGGCCTGACAAGGTGCCAAAATAAAATGGCCTTTCCAGAATGGTGGGTTGCCTCTCTCTGTAGAAGCCTTGTGGTTCGGGGAAGTAGCACTTGGAATAACAACAAGGAGATATAATGTTTTATGCAGGTTATGCCCTTAGGCAAGGTGGGTGAATAGGAAGTTGGATCCTAAATAAAACAGATCCTAAAGAAAATGGGTCCCTTGACCTATGGCACACAACTAACAACTACAGCCAGCAGATCCCACCAGAAACCAAAAAAAATACTATGTTGACTATTATTATTATTAGTTACTATTATTCAGTTTTCTTTTCCATCTAAGTTTTAGTGGTCTAGTAGCAGATACCTCTAATAACCTTGTGCCTCACAAGGAGAATTAATGTTTCCCTTGCCTCTCTCCCAACAGAATTCATCACACAGGGCAACCAGAGCCGTATCTGTGCCAAAACCCCAATTGAAATGAATCTTCACCCAATAAACATGTAAATTGCAGATGAGCAAAACATATATGCATCTTTAAATTCCGGATACATGTTCCTGGGGGCCTTGGCCACTCCGGACATGCATACATGGGTGTTTAAAGATACTTGTACAACTGTATAAGTTATTCCTGGCATTGCATGTGCACCAAGTGTGAAGCTATCCCAAAAGTTCTTGACTCAAGTTCGTTGTCCTCATTCACAATATCAGTAAAGAAGAGTAATCCTTTTATCTGACTCCACTATTCTTTCCAACTATGTTTTGTGTCAGTTAAGCGTACTCATAGAATCTGTTGTGATTAATTTCACTGATTCAACTATATACCTACTTTTGAGCCACCCTGTATAAATGTGTTGAGACACGTTGCTGGGTTGTTGCTTTTGTACACCATGAGGAATGCAATTCAGCTTCATTCTGCCTGTGATATTCCTAGCTTTCAAATTAATGTTTGCCCCCATTTGATTTAAGGAGCTGCAGCTTGCTTTGATGCTGAAGCCTAATTCACATTTTGGCCAACTGTCTCCTATGTTTCATTTTTGGTTTTTGAAAAGCCAAGTCCCGTTGAGTTATGTATGTGTGAACAAATTACTCTCCATTCTGTTTTTTAATGTCATAGTTTTACTCAGAAAGCATCCAAATCCCTCTTAGTTATGGTTTATATAATATTTTCCTTGGCTGCTGTAAATTAGCTGCAAGCCCTGCCTCACGAGCCTGTTACATCTGGACACTTTGGAATTAACTTGACTCTTCTGGTGTTCTGGCCCGTCTTTCCTCTGCTGCCTTTTGCACAGATTGTGCGAGAGTCTTGAATTCCAGTTCTCCTCGCATGCAAGAGGGCCATCCTCCTAATATGGTCATTTCTTTCTTTTCTGTTGTGGCATGTGGGTTATTAGATACCATGAAAACAGTCCAAGAATCCTTCAGAACTCTTTCCAATAGCTAAGTAATTTAGAGTATCAACTCACCGCATCATGAGCTCCTAAACTGAGACTGCCAAGTCCAGGGACAAGTAAACTGTATGATCTTGATTTGGGATTGTGAGTTCTGGGGATGTGAAGTAAATGGCCGTTTACTGCATGTCGGTGCATATGTTGGTATACAGCTTGGCCCCATGCCTTGTAAATCTGGAAAAGGGTATTCGTTTAGTGAAGTCAATGGAGCACAGAAGATATTTTGACAGCAAAACTGAACACACGCATTTTAAAGTCGCATTCATCTGAAGGGGAGAGAATTAAGCATGTGATTCACTCTCTCTTTCAAATCAGTGAGACTCAGCATTGAGTAACTGGAGACAGACACTTCACACCAGGGATGAAGGGAAAGACTTCCTGACCCCAGAAGCTGTACCCAGAAAGATTGGGACCTAATCATCATTTCCACTTGAAATTAAGCACTGCTTCTTCCCAATTCCTTTGTCCATCCGTACCCTGATGAAAGTTTGGTTACACTCTGAAGTTTCCTTTTGCTGTAAAGGTCCATAGGACAGGACGCCACACAGTGAGGTGTGAGATAATTCAGCCCACTTCATGTCTAGGACAGATAGACTCAATGTGTGGCCAGCTGGAGGACCAGAGGAAACCCTCAGAGCAACAACATCAGGAAGAGGAGGACAGGTGCCCTCAGAAACCATACTAAAGAAATATACAGTCGTACCTCGGCTCCAGAACGCCTTGGGAGTCAAACATTCTGGCTCCCAAACGATCGAAAACTGGAAGCGGGTGTTCCGGTTTTTGAATGTGTTTTGTTTTGGAAGCCGAACGTCCTGTGCAGCTTCAAGTGTTTTTGGTGCACCTGCGCAATTGGAAACCAGTTGGAATCCGCGCCTTGGTTTCCAAACATTTTGGAAGTCGAACGGATTTCCGGAATGGATTCTGTTCGACTTCTGAGGTATGAGTGTATAGTAATAAAGACTGAGAAGAGTTGAGGTTTCAGTGCTGCATCTGTTGATTTTTCTTATTGAATTTTTAGCAGTTCTATTCAGTTGCTTCCATTTTTTCTGATTTTGAGACTGTCACTTGTAATTTGATTATGGTGATTCATTGGTGTTAAATGTATCAGACAAACAAAAGCCAGGACTTTCCTATGAATTATTTCTTCACCGCTCCAATTCATACAATCAGTTCATTTGGGACACCATAAATTGTTTTTGTTTTTTTAAAGCAGTTCTGGCAGTAATTATTTCAGAGTCTAGGCTACAATCCAGTACAGAATTAAGCATGCTTAAAAGTCCATCTATTTCAGTGGGATCTTCAAATGCACTTAATTCTGTGTTGGGCTGTGGCTTTAATAGATTCCATTGCCTTGAATTTCTTCTCTTCCAAAGAATAGCAATGTTTAATCCAGATTGCACAGCACCTCTTGCCTTTTCCTTTATTATGTGGCAATGCAGAACTTCTCCTTTACCTTTGTGATGAAACCACTACACATGGAATGCTGTATATAGTGTTAGTTGTCAGTCCTCAATCTTCTACCATTCATTGGACGACACTCAAATTCTAGGATTATGAAAGAGGGAGAAAACCTCCCCTCCAAACAGTCCTACATATTGCTAGAGCTGCAATATACAGTTCATGAATTATACGTCCACTTACCATTTTCTACAGCTGCAACAGTATCCTGGGGATCCTACAGACTGTGGGTTCTGATAATCTATCTCATTCCAGGACTTAAGGGTCATTTCATGACAGCAGTGCTCGGTTTCTCATTGAGTGTACCCTTGAAAGAAAATGCATGGTTTTCATGTCTTCTTCCAAGTGTTTGTCTCATTCACACACAAACACACACGTTTTTTAGATATATGCCTCAGTCACATTGTTTATGAAGTGGCCCAAAATGTTGGAAGGCCGTTTGCAATCATTTAATACCTGCTTTTCCCAGCATAAAATTTGGTCTTGATGGTGCTTTTGTTTTTCACTCACCTGCAGAGCCCGGAGTTTGCACTGTATTTGGAGACCCCCACTACAACACTTTTGACGGACGGACATTTAACTTTCAGGGAACATGTCAGTACGTTTTGACGAAAGACTGCTCCTCCTCTACCCCGCCCTTCCAGGTGCTGGTGAAGAACGATGCCCGACGGACTCGCTCTTTCTCCTGGACAAAATCTGTAGACCTTGTGCTGGGCAGCAGTACCATCAGCCTCCACCAGCACCTCACAGTGAAGTGGAATGGGACACGGATCTCCCTACCTTACGACATGCCACACTTTCACATTGACTTGGAAGGCTACCTCTTGAAAGTGACAACCAAAGCAGGTGGGGCTACATGAGTTCCCTGGTTCTCAGGGCGAAGTAGTAACACAAGGGTGACATGTATGCTTTTGTTTTGTTTTGGCTCTATAAGCTCTGGCGGTATTTACATTACGTTACATTAGAGTTGTATCCCATTCTTTCAGTATAGAAGCAACACCCAGGGCAGCTACAGTAAAATAATAATAAACAATTTAAACCAAAAGCAAGTGGATCTCCCCATTTCCCTTCCATGCCAGTTTGGAATGTGATCAGTTTTAGGTCTGCTCTATCCCTGTTCTGGATATTTTTTATGGAGAGGGGAATTCACCCACGCACAAAAATCATATTAAAATTGGACACATTGATCCCTAAAGTATACATTTTCCATGCATTCTTCCCCCAAAATATAAATTTGCGGTTTTCAGTGCATTCCCCCTAAAATAAGCATTTTGCACATTTTTTCTATAAAATAATCATTTGTGTGTGTGTTTTCAAAAACTGACAGTATCATAGAATTCATAGAAATGCAAAATCCAATAGATTACTGTATTCCAAAGCACATATAATTCAGGCCAGCAAATTAGGTTGGTTGGCTTTAAAATGCAGACTTGGAAAAAAAAAATATCTTCCATCCTTACATAAAACATCAGAATCAGCATAAGAATGAAGCTTTGCTCTTCATGCATGCCTCAGGAAAAATTCTCAGATAATTTCCTGGGTTCACCTTTTTAAAAAGAATAAAATTTATCAGGATCTGACAAAAGTGTCTATCCACCTCTGATGAACCAATGCACAGGCAAAGTTTGTGTAAAATGAACCAGGGAAGCTTTTGCCAACACAAGGCTTCCCTTTCCCATCGCCATCAAATAAATTTGAATTATCAGAAAATTTCTACGTGACGCTCCTCCACCTGGCGTCAAGGCTTACAGGCATTTAAACTGGGGATTCCAGGGTATTGGTTGCCTAGTTAATGAACATGGGCAATAAACACAGAATTGACTGCTTTGCCATTGTGGAGTTTGGTTCTTATAAAATGACAGTAACTTTGCCAAGGGAACCTTAGGATTACAGTGGTGCCCCGCAAGACGAATGCCTCACAAGACGGAAAACCCGCTAGACGAAAGGGTTTTCCGTTTTGGAGGTGCTTCACAAAACGAATTTCCTATGGGCTTGCTTCGCAAGACGAAAATGTCTTGCGAGTTCCTGCGGGGTTTTTTCCCTCCCCCCCCTTTTTCCCCAAGCCGCTAAGCCGCTTAACAGCTGATCCGCTAAGCCGCTTAACAGCTGATCCGCTAAGCCGCTTATCAGCTGATCCGCTAAGCCCACTAAGCCGCTAATAGCGCTACTCCGCTAAGCCGCTAATGGGCTTGCTTCGCAAGACGAAAAAACCGCTAGACGAAGAGACTCACGTAATGGATTCTTTTCGTCTTGCGAGGCACCACTGTATCATCACAGCCCAAAAAAGCTTCTGAAGCAGCCCCAGGACACAGTTTGAAAACAACTGATCTCAGTTGTAGTTACGGCAAAAGCAGACATCAGGAATAAGCAAGCACTGTGCCAGAGGGGCTTGTAGAGTAGGGAATGAGTTCAGTAAAACATGTCCAACCCAAACAAACTCAGTAAAACAAAACAAATCCAGAAGGCTTTAGCAAACTCACCAGCCAACATGGCCTGCATGAAAGTTGCTTGCTGAACCAAAAACTGGTGTGATATTGAACCCCAAGTGTGCAAGGAAAGCTGTTTGCTGCCTCCCTGAAGTGCGGTGTTCTTGCGTAACATCTGTCTGGGTTTGCTTTCTGCCCAAATGAATTGCTTTTGCAACTGGATTCAGTCTTTTGTGTGCATGTGCATCTTGCATCATTCAAACCTGAAGCATGATTTAATTGGGAAATGGAGAACATCTGGTAGCTACTTTAAAGAAAACAGGTAAATGGGACGGCACAGAAATCTGAGGTTGCTGAATCCTAAAATTTCAAGATGCTGGACTATGTTTTATTAAATAAGTTTTATTTTTATTTTTCAAAGTTTAATTTATGGGTGTCAAACTGAAATGAATTTGAATTTGGTGGGCCAAATTTCCACCCACCAGATGGTTTGAAAGAACATCTGTTCATGAACAACAATCCCAGCCTCCTTTTTCAAAAAGCAGCCTGAAGTGCCTGCTTGGGGGCAGATCTACTCATAAGGAAGGAGGCTGATCTACAAGGCTCCTTCCAACTCTATGATTATAAATACTCCAGCCTGCTTCTTTCCCATAAGTGGTGCCTACTTGCCAGACTAAGGCGGCAACTTTCTGCATGATCTAGGAGGCTGGATTGAATTATTCAAAAGCAGCTTTGAATTCCTTGACAAAAAGTGGGGTGTATTTAAAAAATAGATGAGAGAGAGAGAGAGAGAGAGAGAGAGAGAGAGAGAGATGATAGGTGATAGGTGATAGATGATAGATGATAGATGATAGATGATAGATAGATGATAGATAGATAGATAGATAGATAGATAGATAGATAGATAGATGATAGATAACTACCCCCTGTTCATCCCTTCCTCTCCCCCCCCCCACTCGTAGGAATATAAAAAGGTAAAGGGACCCCTGACCATTAGGTCCAGTCGTGGCCGACTCTGGGGTTGTGGCGCTCATCTCGCTTTATTGGCCGAGGGAGCCAGTTTACAGCTTCCGGGTCATGTGGCCAGCATGACTAAGCCACTTCTGGCGAACCAGAGCAGCGCACAGAAACGCCGTTTACCTTCCCGCCAGAGTGGTACCTATTTATCTATTTGCACTTTGATGTGCTTTCGAACTGCTAGGTTGGCAGGAGCAGGGACTGAGCAACGGGAGTTCACCCCGTCGCGGGGATTCGAACCACCAACCTTCTGATCGGCAAGTCCTAGGCTCTGTGGTTTAACCCAAAGCGCCACCCGCGTCCCCTTAGGAACATAGGAAGCTGCCTTATACTGTGTCTGACCATTGGTGCATCTTGCTCTGTAATGTCTATACCGACTGGCAGTGGCTTTTCAGGGTTCCAGTCAGGTTGTCTCTCCCATCCTTACCTGGAGATTCCAGGGATTAAACCTGGGAGCTTCTGCATGCAAAGCAATGCTTGACCACTGACCTACAACCCTTCTCACAGCAGCAGCAAACATATCTAGGAGCCCTGGTAGAATATGATATGGCTGGGAGTAAGTGGCAGGTGGGGAAATGGTTAAACATCACCTCATTCCCCTCCCCCATAAATTATGCCACATGCACGTCTCTAAGTGCTTTTTAAAAAGATGTATGGCAGATAAAAAAAGATGTATAGCAGAGACATCACCTTGCCAACAAAGTTCCATATAGTGAAAGCTATGGTTTTCCCAGTCGTGATGTATGGAAGTGAGAGCTGGACCATAAAGAAGGCTGATTGCCGAAGAAATTATGCTTTTGAATTCTGGTGCTGGAGGAGACTCTCAAGAGAGTCCCATGGACTGCAAGAAGATCAAACCTCTCCATTCTGAAGGAAATCAGCCCTGAGTGCTCACTGGAAGGACAGATCCTGAAGCTGAGACTCCAGTACTTTGGCCACCTCATGAGAAGAGAAGACTCCCTGGAAAAGACCCTGATGTTGGGAAAGTTGGAGGGCACAAGGAGAAGGGGACGACAGAGGACGAGATGGTTGGACAGTGTTCTCGAAGCTACCAACATGAGTTTGACTAAACTGCGGGAGGCAGTGGAAGCCTGGCGTGCTCTGGTCCATGGGGTCATGAAGAGTCGGACACGACTAAACGACTAAACAACAACATGGGAGATATCCTGCTTCCCATACCTTGGCCTTCCACGGTTGATCATTTATATTGCCTCCTTTAATCAAAGGATTGACGTGAAGCACAACATCTAGAAAGCATTTAAAGGCTATCACAGCATATCCTTGCTGAGCCAAGAACTCATACACCTGCTTCTTTGTCCCCTACAAAATAAAGCCTCAGCTCTGGGCTTGTTCATCAGAGTTGCAAGATGGGGGGGAAGAATGTTTGTGGCTGTCTGTGGAATGCTCACAAGAGGAGCATTATTCATAAGCTCTAATTAAAAGCATCTTGAGCGTCTCTCTTCACTGCCAGCTGAGTTATGAAATTCCACTGAATTCCTGAGAACCATTCTGGATGCTTTAAATTGACTAAAATGTGATTCTCTTGTTATTCCGGTTGTCTCTTCTCTCAGCTCAGTCAACTACAGCAAGCATCATTGTCTTGGTTTTGGCAGAGACTGGGCAAACATGGCGTGTAATGGTTCACTCAGTAGTGTGTAATTGAAGCATATTACTATCCAGATAATTTCCCCTTTAACTAAAAGGGCTCATATTCTTCACAGTGAATTCCACGTCTAATACTTTGCTCCTGATATTAGTGGCTGCACAAGAGCACACATACTTAGACTGGGATGTTGCAGTACTGGGATAGATAGATCCAAAGTCTGCCTCAGTATAAAACATGTTGGCACGTTCAAACCATTTTGAGTTCATATGTTAAGAAAAGCACTGTGAAATATTTCAGGGTGTTGGGCACAGGTGTTTCCCAGATCTTTTTTGAAAAACTAGCTTATTTCCCTTCTGAGCCAGTTTTGCACAGATTTATGCATATGTACTGTCTGGGATGCGGGTGGCGCTGTGGCACAGAGCCTAGGACTTGCTGATCAGAAGGTAGGCGGTTCAAATCCCCACAACGGGGTGAGCTCCTGTTGCTCAGTCCCTGCTCCTGCCAACCTAGCAGTTTGAAAGCACGTCAAAGTGCATGTAGATAAATAGGTACCGCTCCGGTGGGAAGGTAAACGGTGTTTCCATGCACTGCTCTGGTTCGCCAGAAGCGGCTTCGTCATGCTGGCCATGTGACCCGGAAGCTGTACGCCGGTTTCCTCGGCCAATAAAGCGAGATGAGTGTCGCAACCCCAGAGCTGGCTATGACTGGACCTAATGGTCAGGGGTCCCTTTACCTTTACTATTTTCTGTTCTGATTTTGCGTTTATTTGTTTTTTAAAAAAAAATAAATGAAATAATATTTTCTCTCAATGTTTAATCACACTCCCTCCCTAAAATAAGCATTTTAATATAACTTTTGCTACAAATTTGAGCTGAGAATTTCATCACATAATTTGACCAGTGTGAAATCCAAATAGTACCTGCATTTCAATCCACACATTAATCCAGGAGCAATGCTGGATTAAGGTGCTTGGGGGCCCTGGTGAAATTTCCAAAAGGAGCCAAGCTGAGAAAATAAGGCACAAGCTGGTTAAGCAGAATTTGTGGAAACCTCCTAAAGACAGTAAAAAAAGTCCTATTCTGTATATCTCCAAATGGGACAGATGTTGCACTTTTTGCCTTAGAATTTGCCTAGTTATTTTATATCCTAATTCCTATCCAAGAGATTCCTGCATTGCAGAGGGTTGGACTTGATTCCCCTCGGGGTGCCTCCCAGCTGTACAATTCAGTGATTCTATGAATGGAGAACTCATCCATTCAGAATAAAAAGAGACATCAAAAATTAAATTCAAGCACCGCCTATTCTTCCACATCATTCTTTTGTGTATGCAGACCCAGAACTAGCTGTCATGCCTGCAAGTGTTAAGGATATAGCGGGAGCAGGTGACGCTTTGAAGAGGCAAGTACTTGCCTCTAAACTGAGCAACACACGATAGCTATATATCAGAAACAGTGTATTTTTGACTACAGGAAGCCCGCAACTTATGTGAGGCTTATGTTCCAGGGATTGTGCGTAAAGCCAAAATCACTTATGGTCAAAACACATTGGGTGCAATGGCTGGTGGGCTTGCCAGAGTCTTCACCCCCGGACACACAACCTCTTCCCACCCCCCCCTTTTAATTAATTAATTAATTAATTAATTAATATTAACATTGACAAGCCTGCATTAAATGCACATGAGCAGGGAGTGTTTTGTATGCCTTCTTTGGGGGGGGGGCAGCTGGTTCTCACTTTTTAACCTGCCTTATGGTGTGTGTAGGAGGAGCCATGACTCCATGGCAGAACATATTCTTTGAAGGCATTAGGTCCCAGTTTCAGGCCCTGGCATTTCCAGTTTAAAAGATCCCAGACTAGAAATCCTCCAAACTGGTGCTCTCCAGAGTAGCCAGTACTAGGCTTGATAGACCAGTGTTCCAGTTCAATATATAATGTTCACATGTTCACATACTGTATATACACTGATACAGGTTAGCTTCTTTCCTTCTTGCTTTCTTTTTTAGGCCTGGAAATCTCTTGGGATGGAGACAGCTTTGTGGAAGTAATGGCTCCACCACATCTTAAGGGCAGGCTCTGTGGCTTATGTGGCAACTACAATGGACACAAGAGAGATGACCTGATCGGAGGCGACGGGAATTTCAAGTTTGATGTGGATGACTTTGCCGAGTCGTGGCGTGTGGAGTCAAATGAATTCTGTACTCGCCCTCCAAAGAAACAGTTTCCAGAACTGTGCCAAGGAACAGTGAGAGTAAAACTCCGCGCCCATCGGGAATGCCAGAAACTCAAAGCGTGGGATTTTCAGACGTGCCACTCAACTGTGGACTACACTACGTTTTATCGGTAAGCTTAGCAAAGCAGGAACCTGCTGAAAATCCACTGGAAATGAAAAAGAGGTTGAGGGGACAGGGTTACACGAGTAGTTAGTAAAGAATGGTAGCTATGCTATGTAAGACACCTTAAAGCAAAAGAGTGGTAATTTCAGTCCACAGTGGGCCAAAATATATTCTCCTCATGCCAGTTTTGAAATACTGTTGAGGTATATGGGACTGAAATTGCAGCCATGCAAATAAGTTAGCCAAAACTGCCAACCCCAAAATACTTTTGCTTAGCAAAGTAGGAAATAAATAAACTTGCCATTAAGCAACAGTCAATTTGCTCTGAGGAAGCTCACACTGGATATTGCCTAGTATGCTATTAAGAGGTTAATAGCAAGGAGTAGTCATCATTGTCAAGGAAACTAATTGACACTGCCTATTAAAGGTAAAGTAACAAAACTCAACCCCAAATGACATAAAAGAGGTAGAAAGCTTGGTTGATATTTCTCTCAAACATTTTGTTTGTTCTGTAAGGCCATTTGAAGCTAAACAGTATCCTTTTGAAAGGTTCACAATATATTTTCTAAAGGGATTTGTGCCTTCACAGCAAGAAAACATTGCTATGCATTCTGATAGGTGGAAAAAAGGATTTAATGGTCATTGATGGTGAAGGTTTATAAATGAAAATGGTTTCAAATGATAATGGATAATTTATAGCGGCTTGCCTGAATGATCACCTAGCTGGGATTCTTACTTACCAGAGGGGACCAGACAAGTTGCTATTCACAAGCCTGCCCTGTGAGCATTTAAAACAGATCTGCTTAGTGTGGTTGTGCTAATAGCATAACTTGCTCATTTGAGTATAAACCATGAAAAATACTTTTCTGAGGTTAGCTTTATCTGCTAGGATGACAAAGGGAAAATCAAATCTAGGTTCATCTAAGTCCATGGAAATGTTAACACATTTCTTCATCCAAACTATGAGGACATCACTTTCTGTTTCTTGTTCAGCACGTATGTAGCCATCTTCCAGCAAATATACAACTTTTTTATTTCATTGGATTTTGGCTGGTGTGAAAGATAAAGGCGTATTGATTTTGGACTGCGCAAAGGTGGGTAGAAGTAACTGTGCTTCAGAGTTTACACATCTGTCACGACTGTGCTGGCATTTCTCCAATGTTTTCTGCAGTGAAGGAAATGAAAGGTAGATGGACGTCTCTAAACCCAAAGTGAATATATACTAAGAGTTATGTCCAGTGCTTAGTGTTATTAGTCTGTTTTCCCCCACTTTATGTCACCTTTACTGCTTGTTATTTTGGTGCAGACAAGGAATATACGTATGATTGCCATAAAGAGTGTGATGACTGCACAAAGTGTACAGTGGTGCCTCGCAAGATGAAATTAATCTGTTCCGTGAGGCTCTTCGTATAGCGGTTTTTTCGTCTTGCGAAGCAAGCCCATTGACAGCTTAGCGGATTAGCGCTATTAGCGGTTTAGCGGCTTTTAGCGGATCAGCTGATAAGCGGCTTAGGGCTTAGGAAAAGGGGGAAAAAGGGAAAAAAACCCGCAGGAACTCGCAAGACATTTTCATCTTGCGAAGCAAGCCCATAGGGAAATTCGTTTTGCGAAGCGCCTCCAAAACGGAAAACCCTTTCGTCTAGCGGGTTTTCCGTCTTGCGAGGCATTCGTCTTGCGGGGCACCACTGTATTGCACTTCTGGATGATAAACGGCATCTGTGGAAATTCATGTGTGTTACTTATTCCCTAATGGCTTCGGCCCAAACAAGCCTTGATGAAGGCTTCACAGATACTGTCAACAGCATGGGAGTTGGTTGCACATGAGGTGATCCCACCTGTGAATAGCATGGTCATATAGACAGACCCCTTTCCCCCACCTACATGGCTTCTCCCCAAACAGCTGCAATTCAGTTGGGTGGAAAATGCATAAATTGGGTGTTTGGCCTCACTCACGTAATCTACACAAAGGCCACTGCACCGTGGGATCACAACACACAGAAGCAACTCTTAAGCGTCAGACTGCGATAGTGCAGAAGACTGGAGAGCTGAAATACGTGAAAAGGATGAGGTTAATACCACAATATATTATATACTAGGGACATGGGTGGTGCTGTGGGTTAAACCACTGAGCCTAGGACTTGCCGATCAGAAGGTCGGCAATTCGAATCCCTGTGACAGGGTGAGCTCCTGTTGCTCGGTCCCTGCTCCTGCCAACCTAACAGTTCAAAAGCACGTCAAAGTGCAAGTAGATAAATAGATACCGCTCCGGCGGGAAGGTAAACGGCGTTTCCGTGCGCTGCTCTGGTTCGCCAGAAGCGGCTTAGTCATGCTGGCCACATGACCCGGAAGCTCCCTTGGCCAATAAAGCGAGATGAGCGCCACAACCCCAGAGTCGGCCACGACTGGACCTAATGGCCAAGGGTACCTTTACCTATATTATATACTGAACCTGAAGCAATGCTGAAATATAGTTCAAAAAAGAAGAAAGGGTATTTTGTTTTCCTCTGTTGTGCTAGATCAACAAAGAGCATTAGGAATGCTTGTGCAAGGGAGAACTGTTGTCTGTATTTCGGCAACAGTTTAAATTTTACTGCTGCCATTTTTCACAGGTAAGTGATGAAAACTGGAAATGAGGACCAGGTACGGAGGAATCAGGCTTTATTTCATCAAGCACAGCATCTGCGCTTTTCTTTCCGTAATGGGGAGTTTCCCCTATTTCCTCTTCTTAAGGTTCTTATGATGAATTTAGTGTACTCAATTTCTTGACACCAGGAACAAAAGTGATTTATATCTTGGCAAAGGCAGATACCAAACATCACAGCAAAAAATGACGTGCAAAGGTTACCGTAGCTAGTTTCCTCTTTCCACAATAGAAAATAAAATTGCACGTGGCCAGAATTTTTGTAAAGGTTATGTCTTCTGAAGATTAGGTGCTTTACTTCAAAGAGCACACTATTGCTAAAGCATTTATGACTTTAAAAACAAAAATCCAGGCCCTGCTTGATCAGAAGAAGGTCCATCTTACCCAACATCCTGTTATCCACAGTCAGTGCCGGATTTACATATAAGCAAAACAAGCTATAGCTTAGGGCCCCACTCTCTTGGGGCCCCCCCAAAAAGATAAAGGGGGGGCTGGCTGTACATTTCCAAAATATAAGATAAAAAACAAATAAAACCTACATACAGCAACAGTGTTTTGTGTAGGCTCCTATGATGTAAGTAATGTCAGGAGTTCAGCCTACACTCGAGTAGGACCCTGGCAGAGACACATACCCAAATGGCATGTTCTCTCCCTCCTGGTCGATTGTCGGGAGCTTCAAATGCTTTCTTCAGCTCAAATATCTCAGTGACCGGTGCCAACCGACACCGGCACACTTAGGGATCCGCAGAGTTTGCACATCATGCGTGACAGACCTCAGCAACTCAGCATTTTGGCTAATCTACTTTAGTTACATATAAACACACACAGAGCACTGCAACATGGCTCCCTCTCTCTCTAGCATCAGATAGCAAAGAGAAAAAGGACAAAAGACAATAGTCCCACTTCACGGAACACAGTAACACAAACATCCTGTCTCCGTCACATCCCACTCTGTGGAGTCAAAGCATCATGTGATAGACAAAAATCCCATGACTGCAGTCATGGAGCAGGAATTCTAACAAGTAATGGGCCCCGCCTGCTAGCCTGCTCCCTAAAATATCACTGGTTTGCTCATTTCCATATAGCATATATGCAACACAAAAAACAGTGGCAATTTGTTGTTGACAAAGGACAGCTGGACATATAAAGGGCCCCATTACCTTCAGTAGCTTAGGGCCTCATCAAACCTATATCCAGCCCTGTTCACAGTGGTCAGCCAAACGCCGATTTATCTGATCCCTTTAAAAATAGGAAAAAAACTTAAACTTATATATATAAGCTGTCTACATAGCTGATCAGCTGATCACCACTAAATTTGTAACAAATTCCAAAGTACTTCCTTTTTGCCTGTCCTCAATCTCTCACCATGTAGCTTTGTTGGATAATTCTGGTTCTAGAATTATGAATTTCACTGGCAGGTGAGGCAGGGTTGGGAGAAAAGTAAGTGCTGCTCCACACACACTGCATAGTTACAACTACAAGTGGAAGTGATGACCACCAACTCTGATGGCTTTAAAAGAGGATTAGGCAAATTCATGGATGATAAGGCTCTCTGTGGGTACTAGCCACACTGACTATGTTCTGCATCCACTATCAGAGGCAGAAAGCCTCCAAATGGCTCCGAATCATAGGCGGTAGAATGTGGTTGTGTTAGGGTCCTGTTTGCTGGGCTTCCATGGGTGTCTGTTGGCCATTATGAGAATAGGAGCCATTGGCCTGATCCGTCAGGCTCTTCCTTTGTTGTTGTTGTTGTTGTTTAGTCATTTAGTCATGTCCGCCCCCTGGACCAGAGCACGCCAGGCACTCCTGTCTTCCACTGCCTCCCGCAGTTTGGTCAAACTCATGCTGGTAGCTTCAAGAACACTGTCCAACCATCTCATCCTCTGTCGTCCCCTTCTCCTTGTGCCCTCCATCTTTCCCAACATCAGGGTCTTTTCCAGAGAGTCTTCTCTTCTCATGAGGTGGCCAAAGTATTGGAGCCTCACCTTCACGATCTGTCCTTCCAGTGAGCATTCAGGGCTGATTTCCTTCAGAATGGATCGGTTTGATCTTCTTGCAGTCCATGGGACTCTCAAGAGTCTCCTCCAGCACCATAATTCAAAAGCATCAATTCTTCGGCGATCAGCCTTCTTTATGGTCTAGCTCTCACTTCCATACATCACTACTGGGAAAACCATACCTTTAACTATACGGACCTTTGTTGGCAAGGTGATGTCTCTTCCTAAAATGGTTAAAAGGTGCAGGTTTGCACATAATAGACTTTTGGACCACAAACATTATAGATGACGTGCAATTGTATTGTGTGAAAATGAGGTGAGCATCCTCGCCCTGCCTCGGGTTGATTTTTGGAGGTTGAGTTGTTCTGCAGATTTAATGTGTTATGAAAGAAGGAACATTCTGTAGATTGCAGGATTGTTGGCAGGCCCATTGCTTTCTTTCCATTCCAATGTTTTCTGTTTGAAACCTGAGCAGAAACACTGTGCCATTTTTATCCAGATCATCAACACTCTCTTAATTTTCACTACAGTGCTTTTTAAGAGATCTATTGTTGATAAGTTTTCTGAGAAATATATCTGTGCAAGAACATTTAAAATTATGATACGTTCTGAAATACCAAAAAAGGCAATCAACCAAGCATTTCAGCCATCTTATGACATTGTGTTAACAATGCAATTTCTGTGATGACATCTTAACTTCAGTTTTAAGATTCTTTTCTTGACTTGTGATTTATTCCCTATTTAGGAATCCAAAGCATACAGCAATGCCGCTATTTGGGTTAACTTTTATGTATGCAAAACTAAAATTTTGAGTTGCAGGTTGTTTGAAAAGTGCCCAAGGAACAGTGGCACCATGTAAGGAAAAGGTACAGCTTTTAGTTCCTTTTCAAACTATAAGCAGTGATTGCATTACAAGTTTAGACTCCCCTTTACTTTCTGCTCATTATTCTATTTAGCAAGAGCATCCTTATTAGGCTACTTTTAAGGACATTGTGTGGGTTCCCTACCTACCTCCTCCTGTATGTGCTGTTCCACTTCCTGTCAGGTATATTCATGAGCAGATCTTCCCCACAGTAAATCTACTTGCTTGGTGGTGAGCCAGTAACAACTAAATGCAGACCATATTTTATCAGTAACCTGAACATGCACGGCTGTGTCTATATGACTCTGTCCACAGACAAAGTCTCTCTGCAAATGATATGTTCTGGACTTATTGCCAAAAGTAACACCTTCAGACTCTCTAGCATGTACTCCCTGTGTTGATTCGGGTTGGTCAGGTGATAGAGTCACCTGTGGCAGAGCATACTCCTATGATGACACCATACACAGTTGTGACTTGTGACAGTTGCACACATTCCCCCGTGCTGTGGGATCAGACTACAGGGAAGTGATCGTCCACTGATAAGTTAATGTGTAGTACAAGTTGTTAGCAAAGGGAGTGGGGAGTGGGCCACAAGTGGAAGGTAGCCTGAATGTTTGAAACTTCCTTCAATAAATAATTTTTTGAATTTCATTGTTAAAATTTAATATTTTGTTACTTTGTCAGGTTTTTGTGAAACAGAATTTACAAGAGGTTCCATAAGCGCTGTCTTTTATGCAGATATAATGTCTCCATATTCAAATGCTGAAATTTTAGTCTTTCAAATACCTGTTTATGTGCCTTATGGCAATGCTCCAGTTAATGTGACTGCAACAATTAGTCCCAAATTAAGAAATCTAAATGAGACTTTATGTGTAACAGTCTCTTGTTAAGGCATCCCTACCAATGGAGGTATTTTTCTTTTTTCTGAAATCAGTCTCAGGCTGCCAAGTACCCATTAATTACAATGGTTAAATAGTATGTTCATTGGCATAGAAGAAAGTCACATACCTTGTTTTTTTAAAAACTGTATTGCTTTTTAATCACCTCCATCCAGACATAGAAAAGTAAAAGCTGATAGGCAATGTGGTAGTTGGCCTCATTTAATGTAATCAGTTTTTGAAGCACATTTGGTATGATGCAAATGCAATTAATTTATCTGTGTTAAATAATCCTGTGTAGCAAGAGAAACACTGTTAGAAAAATAGGCCGCTGTGGAAAAATAATTAACATTTAAGTATGCATGAATGGAGACGTACAACGTTTCCAGTAATCTAGAAAATATTCAGACTGAAACTAAGCAGGAAGATCTGGAATATGCCCTAGCCTTTTGAGAGGAACACAATAATGTAGGGCGTTCCCCCTTGATTCTGCCTTACCCTCTGTGCCCCAAACATAACCTGATTGACACCTGGGGTGCACATGCAAGTCTACAGCCAATCTTGAGCACAGGATAGAAGTAATTCCCATGGAATTTAGTGAAGCTTAGTCCCAGGAACCTTCATATAAGATTGGTAATTCAGACTCATGCGAGTGAAGTAGAATTTGCTTTATGCAACTCTTTATCTGTGGTACCTTCAAGATATGGAGTGTATTAAATACCTAGGAATCTATGTAATAATAATAATATTAATAATAATAATAATAATTATTATTATTAATAATAATAATAATAATGATTTATTTATACCCCATCCATCTGGCTGGGTTTTCCCAGCCACTCTGGGCTGCTCTCAGCAGAATAGTAAAACACAATAAAACATCAAACATTAAAAACTTCCCTAAACAGGGCTGCCTTCAGATGTATTCTAAATGCACAACAGCATTAAGGGTGTGTGTGTGTCTTTTTTACATAGCATTTAGCTACCACCCCTACAACTTCTACAGTTTGGTTCTGTGATTCCACAGTACTGTTCATAGAGACTATTTATAATTACTTCTTGCTTAAAAACTTTCCTTAGTATTATTTTCTATAACTTTGAACACAGTCACAGATGTTTTCAACCACCCAACAACACCATTGGCGCTTGTGCTTGCCAGTTAGGTGATATCAGGGCTCAACTCAGATTAGTATTTTTCAGAATATCCATGAACATCTGCCCATTGTAAGGTATTTCATACAGTACAGAGAACTATACTTGTCTGTTTTATAGAAGTACCCTAGGAAGCTTGAAGTTGGAGGAAACCCACTGCCCCCCCCCCTTTGTGTTTGTGGTTATTACAGCTGTAAAACATTGAAACTATGCCAGAGGATTCACAGATGTCTCTTTCCCCATTGAGATACTGGGGTGCTGAGAAGGAGGGTGTGCGGGTTGGACATCAGATTCTGACAAGACCTCAGCGCTGGACAGACATCACTCACCTGGGACTCCCAATGGCTTCCTTCCAGTCTAGGAATGGCGTATCTCCCCTGTCACCCACTTTATGCTCTCCCTCTTTGAGAAGCTAATGATTTTTGTTGTTGCTCTTCAGGAGCTGGGAAAGAAATAGGGAAACCAGATGAAGAAGCATACTATTTTGTAATTAGAACTTAGAAGTTCTTCTTGGTTAAAAAAGATGGCATGTCAGGAATGCTCCTTTTGGTCCCCCCTAATTATACAATGGTACCATGTTTCTATATTAAGTAGATACGGTTTCTTAGCAAGAACACACAATTCTCTCTCTAGTTATACTGCGTGCTTGTTATTTTTATCCAGCAGAAATCCCTAGCTTTTTGGTTCATTACTCGAGTCATTGAAATCTGAGTCTGATGTTTCATAAGAATTAGCTGCCCCTCCCTGTCTGAAGAATGTGCCTGCAATTCAGAGGGTCATTTGGGTAGGTCCCTATAGGCATGGGGGAAATGCTTTTAGAAAGGTTTGGGCAACCAGAGCAAGGGGGAATAGGTACTTCTTTAGGTGCCTACATGCAGTTGAACTCCCAGAAGCATTCCCTACCTTCCTTCTAAATTGCCATTGCTTGTCACATAGCTACACTACCAGCAAGATTCATGGTCATGGTGGCTTTCTTTACTCCCTCCTCATGCATCAGGCCAGCCTTCCCCAACCAGGTGCCCTCCAGATGTTTTGGACTCCCGAATTCCATCATCCTCTGCCAGCAACAGCCTAAGTTGGTTTAAATTATAGCCCATTGAAATCAATGCAACAAGTTAGCTATACAGTGGTACCTCAGGTTAAGAACTTAATTTGTTCCAGAGGTCCATTCTTAACCTGAAACTGTTCTTAACCTGAAGCACCACTTTAGCTAATGGGGCCTCCTGCTGCCACCACGCCACCAGAGCAATTAATGAAGTGCAATTTATTATTATTATTATTATTATTATTATTATTATTATTATTATTATTATTCCCCACCCATCTGGCTGGGTTTCCCTAGGAACTTTGGGCTTCTTCCAACACATATAAAAACATAATAAAACATCAGGCATTAAAAACTTCACGACACAGGGCTAACCAACTTAGTATGGATCCAGTGCTTTTGTTGTGGTGCTTGCATTAAAGTCCTATTTATTACTAGCAGTTGCTAGAGCAATTATCAGTTTTAAAAAAACAGAAAACCCTACTTTACAATTCTTTACACTACTTTACCCTCACTTGCCTAAGTAGACTAGGGCAGAGGTTCATAACATGCCACAGAATCATAGAATCTATAGAGTTGGTAGGCACCCGGGGTCATCTGGTCCAAGCTCCTGCAATGCAAGAATCTTGGCTAAAGCATGCATGACAGATGGCCATCCAACCTCCAAGGGCAGAGGTGCCCAAGACTACTCAGTGTCATGGCTGAGAGAGGATTTGAAGTCTCAAACCTTTACAAAGCATTGGCTATCTCTAGTCTTCAAGAAAACAGATGAGCTCGCAGCTTCATTAGGACCAGGAGTCCCTGATTCCAGAAGGCAATAGTTATATACTCTCCAAGAACACTGTAGCAGTCACGTAGATTTCAGTTGGAGCATATTGCACTCTGTCAATTACACCTAATCTTGACTGTTGTCCAGGGCTTCTTCAAACTGGTGTTCTCCAGATGTTGTTCAGCTACAGTTCCCATCATACCTGAGCTTTAGCCATGCTTGCTAGAGCTGTTGGGACTTTTAGTCCAAAACATCTGGCGGGAACCAGGTTGGAGAAGGTTTCTTTCATCCTTAGGGAAACACAGCATTGTCAACAGAGTAGCACACACTCTCCCCCTTTCCCATTGTGAGTATAGCACCAGGGCTTTTTCATTTGGCTACACACAAAATCAGGGTAAAAACACCCACACTGACTACATACAAACCCCGCTCTAAACTACATCACAAAATAACACATTATTATATCTTATCATTTCTTCTTTTAAAAAACAAAGGAACTTTCACTCCAGGTATTCAGATTAGCAAGCATTTTTTAGAGCACTCCACTGAGTGGCAGACTTCCTAATGTCTATGCAGAAAGGTTGCAGCATTTTAGAGAAAATGAGAGTAAGAAGCAACATGATATAAGTTTTAACAAAATTATGCATGGCATGGAGAATGTGGGTGAAGTTTTTCTGCTTCCCTCAGCGCTGGAATTTGTGAATATCTAATGAAACTGAATGTTGGAGGTTTGGGGGCATAAAAAGAAAGAGTTTCTCTACATGATGGACTTCACTCCCACAGGAAGAGGTGATGGCCACCAATTTAGATGGCTTTAAAAGAGGATTAGACAAATTCATAGAGGTAAAAGCTATCAGTGGCTACTGGCTGTGATGGCTATGGCTCTGCCCTTACAGTTGGAGGCTGTAGGTTTCTGAATACCATTTCCTGGAAACCAAAGGTGAGGAATAATAATAATAAGCATTAGTATTTATTATTTGTACCCCTCCCATCTGGCTGGGTTTCCCCAGCCACTCTGGGCAGCTTCCAACAAAGATTAAGAATACATTAAAATGTCACACATTAAAAACTTCCCTGAACAGGGCTCCCTTCGGATGTCTTCTAAATGTCAGGTAGTTGTTTATCTCTTTGACATCTGATGGGAGGGCGTTCCACAGGGCGGGCGCTACTACCAAGAAGGCCCTCTGCCTGGTTCCCCGTAGCTTTGCTTCTCACAGTGAGGGAACCGCCAGAAGGCCCTTGGTGTTGAACCTCAGAGTCTGGGCAGAACGATGGGGGTGGAGACGCTCCTTCAGGTATCCTGGGCTGAAGCCATTTAGGGCTTTAAGGTCAACAGCAACACTTTGAATTGTGTTCAGAAACGTACTGGGAGCCAATGTAGGTCTTTCAAGACCGGTGTTATGTGGTCTCGGCAGCCTCCCCCAGTCACCAGTCTAGCTGCCGCATTCTGGATTAGTTGTAGTTTCCGGGTCACCTTCAAAGGTAGCCCCACATAAAAGGTGTTATTGCATCCTGCTAGCAGGTTCCCCACAGGTTCGTTCCCATGAAAACAAGATGTCGGACTACACAGGCTATTGGTTTGACCCAGCAGACTCTTCTTATATTCTTAAATTCTTAATGCCTAATCTGTTCTGTGCTTGTCCCATTTTTAGGTGCACACTTAAACATCTTAGGTATACAGCTGAAAATGTAACGTGTAACTGAACTGCAGTAGAATTCAAATAGTAAAGGTAAAGGGACTCCTGACCATTAGGTCTAGTCGTGACCGACTCTGGGGTTGCGGCGCTCATCTTGCTTTATTGGCCGAGGGAGCCGGCGTACAGCTTCCGGGCCATGTGGCCAGCATGACTAAGCCACTTCTGGCAAACCAGAGCAGTGCACGTAAACGCCGTTTACCTTCCCGCCGGAGTGGCACCTATTTATCTACTTGCACTTTGACATGCTTTTGAACTGCTAGGTTGGCAGGAGCAGGGACCGAGCAACGGGATCTCACCCCGTCACGGGGATTCGAACCGCCGACCTTCTGATCGGCAAGTCCTAGGCTCTGTGGTTTAACCCACAGCGCCACCCGTGTCCCTAGAAATCAAGTATATCTTCCCAAATAAGAACATGGTAAACAGCTTATATCTGCTCATTTACTTTGTCTGTGGGCTGCTGCTGGCTTTTAGATTCATAGGGCCTGAGGGGAGATTTTTTCTTCATGACCTGACTGATTGGATTTGAAGATTCAGTGACTAAACAGAAGAAGAGTGTGTTGGTATGACTGGGTTTACACTTCAGCCTATACTGACTGTAGGGAATCGCTGTTGTTAAACTCCAGACCTCTGTGATTTTGCCAGAGTGGTTCTTCAGCCCTTAAATAAATGTTGTGTACTCTGGGTATGTCTGCCTGTGTATTGGAGAAGCTAAGGGACTGAGAGATAGCTTTCTTTGTTTTCTCATTTAAGCTTTACAACCAAAAACAGCTGAAGCACCATTTGGGAAACGGATTTATATGAATTCCTCTTACTGGAAATGTTTATACTTTCTTCCTGAGAAATAGCCCAAGTGTCTTGATATTATAGCATAAGCTTCAAATCTGTGCAAGTTGGAGGGAAGTGGAAGGGAAGAGAGTACCTTTGCAGAGAACCTTAGCATATCATTCCCTGTGAAGAAGTTTTGAAAAATGCCTGCCATGTAGTTGGCTCTCTTTCCAAGGCAAATATATATCTTTCAGAAATATTGCTGCGGACTACAGAGTTAAATACCTTTTGGGGCATTGGAGAGAGATGGGGATTACTTAGCGGCATTTGGGGAGGATGGAGGCAAAAGAGAAATCACATAGGATCAACTTAAACATTATGATTTTTTACTAAGTGACTCTTGGAAGCTGTTGGTAATCCCTGATTGATCTGTTTCAGACTTAACTTATTGTTAGGTCAGTTCAATTCTCTGGTAGGGAATTTAAAAGAAGAAGAACATACTCTGTCTGAAATAAAATACGTATCGGGTGTGCCAAATGATGGAATTAAGGCACAAAATACAGGAAATCCTTCTTAGAATTATTGATGACTAAGCTACTTAGCTTGACATTATTGATAGATAGAAATAAATAAATATTACATTGAGTTTCTTCCCAAATGTGTGCCCTGTTTCACTTCCAAATGCGCCATTAGGGATACGGTGGAGCCAAACATCCTTACTACCCCCAACTCCTGTTGCAGCCCCCCCCTCCCACTGCCCCGGTCTCTGATTCAAACTTACATTGCAGGAGGGTGGGGAAAATTAAATGCCATGCGTCCATTAGTCCCTTGATGTTACCTCAACTTTTTGGCAGCTTCCAAAGCCGCCGGGGACTGGAATAAAAATAGTTCCCATAGTTCCTGACACTCGGAGCAAACTGACCCTGAGGCAGTTTGGATGTTCTGCCGAATAGTGAGGAGAATTTTTCCATTCATCTAATTCTGGTCAGAAATTGGAGTCTCAAGAAGAGTGGTAAAATTCCTCCCATTGGAAGCTACATAACAGCAGCTTACCTTCTGATTACATTAGCACCATGGTAACTTATAACTTGGGACGCAGGTGGGGCTGTGGTGTAAACCACTGAGCCTTGGGCTTGCTGATCAGAAGGTTGGCGGTTCAAATCCCTATGACAGGGTGAGTTCCCATTGTTCGGTCCCTACTCCTGCCAACCTAGCAGTTCAAAAGCACGTCAAAGTGCAAGTAGATAAATAGGTACCGCTCCGGTGAGAAGGTAAACGGCATTTCCGTGCGCTGCTCTGGTTCACCAGAAGCAGCTTAGTCATGCTGGCCACATGACCCGGAAGCTGTACGCCGGCTCCCTCGGCCAATAAAGCAAGATGAGCACCGCAATCCCAGAGTTGGCCACGACTGGACCTAATGCTCAGGGGTCCCTTTACCTAACTTATAACTTGGGACGCAGGTGGCGCTGTGGTGTAAACCACCAAGCCTTGGGCTTGCTGATCAGAAGGTCGGAAGTTCAAATCCCTGCGATGGGGTAAGCTTCCATTGTTCGGTCCCAGCTCCGGCCAACCTAGCAGTTCGAAAGCACATCAAAGTCCAAGTAGATAAATAAGTACTGCTCTGGCAGGAAGGTAAACGGCGTTTCCGTAAGCTGCTCTGGTTTCGCCAGAAGCGGCTTAGTCATGCTGGTCACATGACCCAGAAAAAACTGTCTGCGGACAAACGTCCGCTCCCTCGGCCAGTAAAGCGAGATGAGCGCCGCAACCCCAGAGTCGTTCGCGACTGGACTTAACTTTCAGGGGTCCTTTACCTTTAATTTTTGACTTAGGAAAGACTGAATTTGTTACGGGGAGCCATGGCATGATGTCATGGGAATTGTGTCTGGTGGTCTCGCACAGGGTTCCATCTTGTCCTCCATGCTGTTGTCATTGGGAGGTTTGGAGTGAAGAATTGTCAATATACACATGGCACCCACTCTATCTTTGTCCATCTGAACTGAGAGAGGCTAAAATAAAATGAAGCCAAATCCTGAGAAGACAATAGATGTGGAGACACCCTGCTCTGTACAGGGCTACACTCCCTTAGAAACAGCAGATCTTCTTTTTTGGTGATCACTCATAGCTGAGTAAGATTGTCTTCCATAAACACTGTTTTAACAATGAGTCCGTAAGTGACTGTGGAGACCAATTCTGGATCCACAAGTCCTTCCATAGTGGGGACATTGGTTTCCGGGTGGGAGTTGATCGCGGTGTAGATTTGTCAAGCATACCTTCCTCTTAGCACGTTTCTCCCTTGCGTCCTGAGTTGGAGTGTCTTCAAAGCCCATGACACCTTTGGTAAAGGCTGTTCTCCAACTGGAGTGCTCGAAGGCCAGTGTTTCCCAGTTGTCTGTGTTTATACTACATTTTTAAAGATTTGCCTTGAGACAGTCTTTAAACCTCTTTTGTTGACCACCAGCATAACGCTTTCCATTTTTAAGTTCGGAACAGAGTAGTTGCTTTGGAAGACGATCATCAGGCATCCGCACAACATGACCAGTCTAATGAAGTTGATGTTGAAGAATCATTGCTTCAACACTGGTGATCTTTGCCTCTTCCAGTACACTGATATTAGTTCACCTGTCTTCCCAAGCAATGTGTAAAACTTTTCAGAGACACCCTTAATGGAATCTTTCGAGGAGTTGAAGATGGTGTTTATAAGTGGTCCATGTTTCACAAGCATATAATAAGGTTGGTAGTACAATAGCTTTGTAAACAAGCTTTGTAAACAAGCATTTGCGAATGTCCCTCAAACACTCTGCTTGCAGGTCAACAGCTTGCAGGTGTCCCCAAAATCAGCAAAGTCAGTGGAGGCTCAGGTGGCCTCAGTGGCTGGGAGTGCCTTTTACCAGCTCTGTCTGTTTCCCCATCAGCAGCTCCTTTTGGACAAAAAGTACTTGGTTGCTGTGCTCCGTGCTGTGATAACTTACAGATTGGCTTTTCGCAGTGTTCTGTATATGGTGCTGCCCTTGAAGATGACTTGGAAATTTCAGTTACTCCAAAATGCAGCAGCTGCGGTTGTTGTTGTTGTTAATTTAATTTCTATACTGTTCTTCATCTGAGGATCACAGGCGGTTTACATTATAAAACCACAAAACCACATAATGTACATAAAATAAAAACAAACAAAAACAATACCCCCATCACTCAGTTTGAAAAGGCCATAGATTGTTTAATTCGCCAAAGGGGCAGGTTTTTGATTGGTGCCTAAAGATATGGAATGAAGGAGCCAGGCAAGCCTCCCTGGGGAGAACATTCTACAAGTGGGAAGCCACCATAGAAAAGGCCCACTCTCCTGTTGCCACCCAGCACAAAGAAGAGCCTCAGATGATGGTAGCAGAGTCTAGGTCGGTTCATATTGAGAGAGGTGGTCCTTGAGGTATTGCAGTTCCATTTAGGTCTCACAGAAGTGTTATAAAACAGCTGCATTAGTTGCATTCTTTTGGAATGTCTGTACAGGGGGAGAGAAAGAGTTAATAGGTAGACCAATAGAAAAGCCAGAGGCGGAGCCTACCTGTTTATAAAAAGGGCTTGGCCCGAGGTTTAGATACTTGGTTGGTTGGTTCGTTGGTTGGTAAGAAGTAGTTGGGAAAGCAGATGGCAGACAGATGGAAAGAGAGAGACAGTTAGTGTGAGGGGAGGTAGAAGAGTTAGAGACCGGACAAAATAAGACTAAGAGGTAAAGGGTAACAGCGTTTCGAATGCATTTAAAGTTTATTTGTGTTTGCAATAAACTACACTCTTCATTGTTAACTTGAGAACCTGACTGAGGCTAAGTGATTTTACTGGGGAGAACCTGGTTGGTGGCAGCGGATTAGTGGTGCACGGGTCAATAGTCCATGAGACGACCGGGGGCTTCATATGAACGCCACACTAGTTCATTTCTAGATCCAATTCAAGGTGCTCATGTAAGTGTTTTAAGCCCAAAATGATTTGGGCACCAAATATCTCAAAGACCCCTTCCTTCCTACAGACCCTCTTGGGTGTTAAGATCAACAGAGGGGATTATCTCAATAGTTCCACTGCCCTCAGTAGCTCTGGTTGGTGGTAGCGGCCCAGAAAAGGACATTCTCTGTGATAACCCCTAAGTTGTAGATTTGCCTCCCCACAGAGGTGATTCTGGCAACTTCGCTTTACAGTTTTCAACAAATGCTGAATATACCCCTGAGATGTATGCTTTTAGGACCCACCATATTTGTGTGATAGTACGGTAAGTTATTTTAAACTGTTTTTAATGTTACATTTTAAATTGTTGTAACCCACCCTGGGACCTTGTAGTGTTGGTTGGGTAATAAATTAAAATAATAATTGATAAGGCATGTATGAGGAACGGACTACAACTCCTGGCTACGAGGAAGAGAAAAATAGCAAGAGTAGACCCATTAATAAACCTGAGCCTTTATGCTGTTGCCATTGTGTGCAGTGGCTAAAATGTCTGAAATTAAAATAGTTGGATAAAATTGAAATGCTAATATTGAAGATGAGGCAGGATCCAGTTTTCATTCCCATTTACAACTGGTGTAATGCTTAGCCCTACAAATCCAGGTTGTGAAAATTAATATCAAGCCACTTCTCTTAAGACTCTTTTAAAGAGAGAACTGTTTTAAAAGTTAAGTTAGTCCAGCAGCTGCTTTTTGTATGTCAGCTCTCAAGTGTAGCATGCAGTTTACAAAGACAGTGAGTGTTTGGAATAGGAACTGAATATTTATATTTGTTTTTGAAAAATGTAGAAGAGGGAAGGCTCAGTGGCAGAGAAGGTAAGGCTTATAGAGGTCATTTGGAAAGTCTGTCTGTTATTTATGCTTTGCCTTTTTAGGTGGTCTACAACTATTAATTAATTTATACAGGACTCATGGGAGGGAAATCCAGGACTACCATGTTAATTCAGGAAAACTCAGAGTCTGTCTTGGGAGTTGCATTTCTGTTCAAAAAATAAACAGAATACACAAACATCCCAAGTGCATACATGACCTAATGCCAGATATTTCTTCCAAACTGGTGGCTTTTAGTACAAAATCATGACTGTTCTACTATAAGCTTCAAAAAAGCATTGCAATTGATGTTCCACACTGTCAGTGCTATTGCACTCTTTCTGCAAGTTTATCTCGCTATACTCCATTGTCTTCAGTGCAGATGACAGCTGCTATATTTAACAAGTTAAATAATAGTAACAATAATTTAGAACACATAATAGCCAAGTGTTTATTAGTCTATTATTTTATCGGAAGTTTGCTTACTTCCTCTTTAAGAAATTGGATTTAAGCAGAACATTTTCACATTAATAACAAGGAACTGATCCCACTTTCTTTGCAAACTGAAATTTCCCATAAGAAGGTATGTTTTAATTGAATAGTAAAAACCACATGCCATCTTGTATGTGCAGTTAATTTTACTTGGGTATAGCATGTTATAAAGGCAGTGTGCTGATGGCTGATGACTTAAACATTAATAATAAGAATTGATGTTCAGACAGGTAGCTCAGATGTAGCTGTTAGAAAACTGCTTTATTTATTGGACATGCATTGTCCAGATTTTATTAGATTCCCTAATCATAACTTGTTGAGAATGAACAAATCACCTTCCTCTTTTCCCAAAAACATCACAGTGGTGTATTTACCTGGTGGATGGAAGATCTAATGTAAAGATCACTTTATGCTTCTGATTTCCAATATATTGGGCAGAACCTATGCAAACTGTGTAACCCTCAACAACTAGTATCCTGCAGATGTAGAATATGGATCCCTGAGAGCTGTAGACTGTGGCTTGGCTGAAAGAAAGCCATGGGATCAGGCCCACAGCACTTAGTTTACCTTTGCCTTTTAATTCTCCTCAGACTTTTCCTTCTGATGTCAGCCTTGAGTTCTGTTCCATTAAGACAGATGTTTTTCTCTAATGAATCTTACAGACTGTGTTCCTGAGCAGGACTGGAAGAGAGCTTGCTGTAACTCCTGCAACTATGGGCCTTTGTATTATCTCTTTCCCATGCAAGTTGCAGACAGTTCTTCCACAGGCTGCTCATCGAAGGATGTCCTTAATCCATCATTCAAAAGTATTTATTTAAATATTGAATGCCTTTCTTTCTCACCCTAAGCTTCTTGTACAGGACCGTCTTTCTGATTACTGAATAATAGCTCCCCTCCTCCCTTTCCTCCGTCAAGGGATTTGTGTCAAGGCTTCCTCACAGAGGAGTAACAACCTTATAGATTATGGGAGTTGACAGGTCTTGTGACATTCAAGGTGATGCCATTTTCAATGTCTTTGCTCTGGGCTTACACTGATGCTTGTCCCAGACTCTGATTCCAAAGTATATGCCATTTGCATGATGTATAGTAATTATAGATGGAGCAGGAACAAGATCCATAACCAAGATGGGGCCTAAAGGCAAACAGATTACGCTGAATGGTTAAAAGTTTTTCCAGATGCAAAGGAAATTGGGAGATTGAAATCTTCCTTTGCCCTTTATAATGGAAGCCAAGTTGGTATTAAACAATTACTGGTTTCTGTTTTGTGGTCCATATGAAGATTTATTGACTTGAGAGCAAATATTGACTGAGAGGGGAAAATCCAAGTTCGCTGTTTACCCCAAGGCGCTATAAATTCAGATGCTAACTGAAAGCAGAAGTTTGTGTGTTAGAGACATTCTGCTGCAATCTGTTTACAGTACAGTTAATGGTTCTTCCAATAATCAAAACCACCCCAAAGCTTCCTATGTAGAACTACATGGCACAAGCACCCAGTGGGCAAAAGGGGAACGGTGTTTTCTTTTCCCCAGATGGTGCTAAAGATGGTACATGATTTGTGTATGTGGCTAAATGTTACTTCTCTCCTCAGTTTCTCTAAAGTAATGATTTCTAGATTGTGTCATGTGAGATGGTATCATTTCCTGTCCTGGGGTTAAACACTTTTATCACGGAAAATGTGCATTTTGTTACATATGAAATGTGGTGTGAGTATTTTTCTGTTGTGGGTATAGGGATTGGGTGTAGCTAAATCACATAAACTCTTCCCAGACAACATATTAAAAGTGCAAGGTGGGAGGGGAGCAAAATCATGCCTGCTGTCCCTACTACCAGGTAACATGCATTTGAAATCTGGGGCTCTTATTCTGCGATTCAGGGTTCTTTTTCAGGCTTCCTTGATTTACACAATACTGTTGTAAATTGCTCTTTGCAACAATTCAAATGTAAGTTGGAGCATACATAAGCCTGCTATCATGATCCTTGCCTCCCCCCCTCCATGTTCAGTTACTCGATTGAATGTCTGAAAAGATGTATAGTGACTCCATTATGTGAGCACCTGTAGCAGAGAATGCATATGTTCACCTCAGTGAAGGACAATGTAAATTATGGACTTGAGTGTGCATAATAGATGGGAACAATATGAAAGGTCATTGGCATCAAAGTTAAAAAATGAAGGAAACATTCCAGGGAAAGGAATATCATTCCCAGTGCAATTAATAGGTTATTAGGGTACAGTTGTGCATTTCTGTGCCATTTATCTCAGCATAATGAAACTACATTTAGCCTTCTTTGGAATATGCCCTTTATTTATAACTCTAGATACTCACAGCTTTCTTTCCTGTTCATCAGATGAGAGTAAACTCTTGAGAAGAACCAGTTTTGGAATACCTGAAAGTCATTTCTGCATCGGACACAGTGCCTAAGCACAGCACTGGATTTAATACATTTTAAAGAGTATTAGCAACTTGGTTGAATTCATCATGATAGTATTGATGAAACAGCTGTGAGAATACCTTGTTTATTAAAAAAACGTTTTATCCAGTGCCCCAACTGGAAAAGATATATTCACAAGGCATCTGCATTCTTCAGCAAACTGGGATTTCAAAACGGCTTGCAATGTATTTTGAAGTAAAATAATGTAGTAAGGAAGGAGGGCTGGAATTCTTGACTGTGTCTCAGTCACGGGTATATATATTATCAACTTGCCTTTAGTGACTAGATCAGCAAAAATTGCAATAAGTTTGACATGAGACACTTGCTTCTGCTTTAAAACTTTGCTTAGCAATCCCCCTGATAGATTGCAAATTTAAATACAGAACTGTCCTTTTTGTTTTGGATCATGCAGAAATTACCGTATAATGCAAGTGGCAGGGGCACACTGAAATACACAACCCTCTGATTGCAGCCCAGAAAAAGTTATTTCACCTAAGCCATTTCCCAGAGTGAATTGTTCATATGGATTTTGCAAAAAAATGTAACTGCCCAGAAGCTTCTCTAAAATGAGGCTCCTTGTGTGTTTAGGTTAAAACAGACCTCCACAATTTTTAGCAGAATGTAGCTCAGCATCATTATAAATTGACTCAGTGGCGTAGCGTGGGTTGTCAGCACCCGGGGCAAGGCAAATAATTTGCGCCCCCTAACCCGTGGATTTGCGCCCCCTAACCCGCGGATTTGCCCTAACCCCAGGTGTTGCGCCCGGTGCGGCCGGCCCCCCCTGCACCCCCCACGCTACGCCACTGAATTGACTGCATCCTGTTTAAATCTGCTTCCAGCCTGTTTAATTATCTTTCTCATCTATCTGCATTAGTATATCATGGTAAGAGATGGGCAAAAAGTAGCATTGCAGTGCTTCTTGAGGAACCATATGGCAGTAACAGTTCAGATTTCATATTGTATTTTATATTGTACAGAGGAGTTTGTTCTCCAGATACAGGTCAGTTGCAGTAAGTTACAGAAGCATAAGAGATAGATTTCCGTATCAGGACTCAAATGTATATAAAATATGGAATACTGCCATCAAATAAAGGCAGCAAAAACAGAGAGGAAAACACCTGGAGCTGAAATGGAATCATATTTCTAATTTACTTCCAACTCAGTGTCCAAATTTCAGGGTTGGTTTCGTGGTGATCTCCTAAAGGACTTTAGCTTATGCAATGCACACACTTCTGGCAGAAAAGCAGTGTTTTAAAATGTGATCTCATGGTTGAATCCCATCAGGTCTTGGTTACTTTTCCAAAAGACTGCCACCCAGGGTCAGTCTTTTAAGAGGGGTAGTGGGTACACTGAATCTAGGTCCTCACCTTGGAATGGCCTGCAAACAGTTTATTCTCATTGAGCTGGAAGGCATCAGCTGTCACTATTGTTAAACCAATCATTACTGTTGCAGGAAACCTAAGCATGGAATAGCTGTGGCTGTGAAAAACTGTGATACTGAAGGTACGAACCCAAGTAAAGGTGGCTGGCAGACTGAAATAAGAGACTTTCACCTCCAGGTTCCTGAAGTTTAGTTACGCTTTTCAGTAAAAAGTCTGCCCTGTCTTTACTATTACTAATATATTGAGAGTCTCACAGTTGTCCAATATGAGAAAATAGGATGTGCTGTCAGCTTGTCCAACATATCAATCTGAGTATAGTGGTATCTCAGGTTAAGAACTTGATTCGTTCTGGAGGTCTGTTCTTAACCTGAAGCACCACTTTAGCTCATGGGGCCTCCTGCTGCCGCTGCGCCACTACTGCACGATTTCTGTTCTCATCCTGAAGCAAAGTTCTTAACCCGAGGTAGTATTTCTGGGTTAGTGGAGTCTGTAACCTGAAGCATATGTAACCCGAGGTACCGCTGTACCTTCATAGTGTGTTACAATGTCAGCTTATCTATTGCATCAGTAATATCTCCATCAGTGACCCAAATTCAGTATTTAAAAAGCCATGGAGTATTTACTTGGGAATCTTTATTGTATGACCTATTTCCTGGGTGGGTTAAAACAAGAGTGTGGGGTCTTATGCTCTGTCAACCTTTACCTTTTTCACTGTTGTGTTTGGGCAAGACACTTCCTTCAATGTCTTTAAATTTAAGGGTGCAAATGTCGGTTCAAAATTCAGTATCAAAGCATCCATTCTGCATGAATACCACTGGGGAAAACATTTAGAGGTAACTAACGTGCCAGCGGGGTAATGGTGCGTGCAAATATTGTCAACCTGGTTCAGCTCAGGACTTTGTTGCACTACTTATCGTTTTGTGTTGCAGTCTGAGGATTCAGCTACATAGTTAACTCCTCATCTAGATATAGCCCATTGCTAGAAGATAAAACTGTTGAGGGAGACAGTAACACTTATGCTGAGATGCAGTGACGGTGACCTCATAAACCTGAGAGATGAATTTTGCATTGGCAGCTGCTACAACAAGTATTCAGATATGTGAAGGGATGTATGGACCTTGTTTCCTTTAAAAGTCATCAGTGTTCATAGTGGTTTACAGAGTAACAAAAGCCCCTCGCAGCTTCACCTTGACAGGAAACAACCGAGGGGGAATGGGGGAATGGTTGGAGGAAGGTAGCAGGTCTTGGATGTGCAAAAACACAGTTGCATGTTATTCACGCTCCATTTCAGTTGAAGATAGGAAATAAGAGTCTAACTAGAGGACAGTTCGAGGGGACTCAGGTGGTGCTGTAGTCTAAACCACAGAAGGTTGGCAGTTCAAATCCCCACAATGGGGTGAGCTCCCGTTGCTCGGTCCCTGCTCCTGCCAACCTAGCAGTTCAAAAGCATGCAAGGAGATAAATAGGTACCGCTTCGGCGGGAACGTAAAGGGCGTTTCCGTGCGCTGCTCTGGTTTCGGTGTTCCGTTGCGCCCGAAGCAGCTTAGTCATGCTATGCTGGTCACATGACCCGGAAAAACTGTCTGCGGACAAACGCCAGCTCCCTCGGCCTGTAAAGCGAGATGAGTGCCACAACCCCAGAGTCATCTGCGACTGGACTTAACTGTTAGGGGTCCTTTGTTGTTGTTGTTTAGTCGTTTAGTTGTGTCCCATTCTTCGTGACCCCATGGACCAGAGCACACCAGGCACTCCTGTCTTCCACTGCCTCCCGCAGTTTGGTCAAACTCATGCTGGTAGCTTCGAGAACACTGTCCAACCATCTCGTCCTCTGTCGACCCCTTCTCCTTGTGCCCTCTATCTTTCCCAACATCAGGGTCTTTTCCAGGGAGTCTTCTCTTCTCATGAGGTGGCCAAAGTATTGGAGCCTCAGCTTCAGGATCTGTCCTTCCAGTGAGAACTCAGGGCTGATTTCCTTCAGAATGGATAGGCTTGATCTTCTTGCAGTCCATGGGACTCTCAAGAGTCTCCCCCAGCACCATAATTCAAAAGCATCAATTCTTTGGTGATCAGCCTTCTTTATGGTCCAGCTTTCACTTCCATACATCACTACTGGGAAAACCATAGCTTTTACTATACGGACCTTTGTCCTTTACCTTTTTAGAGGACAGTTCACATATGAAGCTGCCTTATGTCAGACAACTGGCCCATCTAGCTTAGTAGTGCCTGACAGTTGCTCTCTGGGGTTTCAGACAGGGAATCTTTCCTAGACCTAACCTGGAGATGCTGGGGATTAAATCTGGCACCTTCTGCATGCAAAGCAGATGTGTTCTCATTGAGCTGCATCCCTTCACCAGCCCCAAAACTGCTATTAATCCTTGTCCCTCATCCCCTCTATGTCTGGTAATGTCTGGTTTTACCCAATGCATTATATAGTATCAATGTCAGGAGGGCTCTGATGGTGTTTCCTGCTTGGCAGGGGGTTGGACTCGATGGCCCTTGTGGTCTCTTCCAACTCTATGATTCTATGATTCTATGATCACTCTACCTGCAAAACCATCCCTGCTCCCCTGATCATTGCTGTCAGTGGCAGCGACTGGGAAGCTTACTGAGCAATGACATCACAGGTTTTCACATCTAAAACTAGATGTTATCATGAACACACACAGAGAGCGCTCCCTGCCTCTTGTAATGTCTAGTTAAACCCCAAGGGGTTATGCCTGCGAGACTTTCCTCTTCCATAAGCCAGTGCTCAGTCGCTGCATCAGTGCACTGTTTCAGGACATGGTTTTAGGCCAACATTTGTAAGCGGGCTGCAGACAGTTACTCAAGCACAAATGGTTATGATCAGAGTGTCAAGAACCAAGTTAGCAAGCATATCAGCGGTCATCTTCTTAATCCTTCAAGTACCATTTGCTCAGATCCTCTAACTTAGGTTTTCATTCATTCATGACAAAGCTGACAACAAGGCCTTGTTAGACTCAGCTCTTGAAGCAGTGCCCTGGACCTGAACTTTACATCATGGTTTCCATTGGCTGTCTTGTGTGTATCCATGTGGAATTATCCACTGGCTCTGCACAAGGTTTCTCGCTTAGTCTCCATTGCCCATCTAATTGGCAACGGGCAGAAAGCGACTTGTGTGTGGAGCAATAAGCTTGCTCTTTGGCCCGCTGCTTTCTGGCAAACTGTTCACACTGATCTTCTGTTGGATTTTCAACCACTGGGAATTTTTGAGAGAGCGAGAGAGAGTTGGAGGGAAATGTTTACACAGGTTAATTTAAAAAAAGAGAGAGAATTGCTTCCTGTTCAGTTTGATTACTGATGTGCAGAGGTTAGTTCCAGGCTGCTGAGCCTCTGAGGGTTGGGAAAGGGATGTAAAGACAAGAGAAACAGCTGGAAGCCTGATCTGGAAATCGCAAATAGTAACTTGTTTGTCACTTCCCAGATCCCTGGTGCATGCATTTTCTGACTTGTTTGCTGTGCTAGTTTGTGATGTCTGGCGAGACAATAAAATGAGTATGGAGTGTAATAGTTTCAGCTTTGTTCAGTGACTGGTGTCCAAGGGATTTTTGTAGGACATTTTGGGGAAGAAGTCCAATGCATAAGCAAATAGTGTTGGCGTTGTGTCTTCAACTTTTACGTACAGCATAGTCTAAATGTATTGCACTAGACAGTCCCTTGGAGAGGAGGCTGAGAATTTGAGTGACAAGCACAGAAAAATGGACTAACTTAATAGAGTACTTTCTTAGGAGTATTGCCATATTGCAATAAAACAAAGGTCTGTTGTTTATATGATTGCATTTGTTTTCTGATACTATCTAGCTAGTAGACCATATCTAATTTCCTTGACATACTGTGTAAAAAGAAGTCAGTCTTCCTGTTGTTTTTCAGCAGTTGACTAGAGGAGCTTGGAGTCCCTTCCTAAGCACCTTCTCCTTTTCTGAACACGTGATGCACAGAAAGGCAAAGGGAGTTTCAGGGTTGCTGCAAACCTTAAAGGGCCCTGGGCGTAGGCTGAGTGTATCTTAAAGGTAAAGGGACCCCTGACCATTAGGTCCAGTCGTGGCCGACTCTGGGTTGTGGCGCTCATCTCACTTTATTGGCTGAGGGAGCTGGCGTACAGCTTCCGGGTCAAGTGGCCAGCATGACTAAGCCGCTTCTGGTGAACCAGAGCAGCGCACGGAAATGCCGTTTACCTTCCCGCCGGAGCGGTACCTATTTATCTACTTGCACTTTGACGTGCTTTCGAACTGCTAGGTTGGCAGGAGCTGGGACCGAGCAGCGGGAGCTCACCCCATCGTGGGGATTCGAACTGCCAACCTTCTGATCGGCAAGTCCTAGGTTCTGTGGTTTAACCCACAGCGCCACCTGCGTCCCGAGTGTATCTTAGGAAGTGCCTAAGTCCCATATCAGATATGAACCCCCTGTTCCCTCAAATTCCCTGATGAGGTTCTCCTCCACAATCCTGCTGTCCAGGAGGTCAGATCTACTGGAGGCCTGGAGCACAGTATAGGGTTGTCCTTCTCTGCAGTGATACTCACTGTAGAAGTAGTGATGAAGTAGCTTTGCTTTTAACTTAATGTTGACAGATTAAATTGTTCTCATATACTGAGGTTTGTGTTGCTATTCTTTTCTGGTGATATTGTTTTTACAGCTCTTATGTTTCATTTTTTTATGTTGAATAATTTTGTTGCTTTCTACATTACCTTGTGCTGTATTGGAACAACAATGATAATTATTCAGGCTGAATTAGTGCTGCTGGACAGTGCTTGGATGGGACAAGATCAGTTTTAGTCAACGTTCTTTTGCATTAACTGGTCTATGGTCCATCAGGTAATGCCCATCACTTGCATGGAGTTGACATTCTAGAAAACGGTTCTGTTTCCTATGAAGGAGTGTTAAGTTAGAACTTTTAAAAGTCAAAAGAAGATCACTGAATTTTTTACCTTTGTAATAAGACTGCTATTTTGTGTAGAGGCCGCAGGACACTTGCGGTAGCAAAAAGTAGTAATATCCCCTCTGATTAAATATCAGTTGCTTCTCAGCAGTCCTGAGTTACTTCTGTTCTTTGAGCTTAGTTCTTTGCTTCCTGCCCTAAAAACTGTATTGTCGTGTGCTGGAAACAGGTGCTGTGGTTTCTAACCCAGAAGCAGCTGACTCTGGTGCTCTTTGAAGTATTCCTCCCACTGTGTCTTCCCTCACGCGGATGTTATGTGGCTTAATTAATTTGGGACAAGATCTGTGACCTTTGAATAAAAGACATTATGGATTGTCCAATATTATAATTGCAGCAAAGCTGGTGGTCTGTACAGATGTTCTTCCCGTGTTGTTGCACAGCTACTTAATGGTTTCCTACAGATGTTCCCATGAGGACACATATGTATATTCTTTCCATCTTCCTTTTATGACACCCAAGACCTATTTTCTAACATTCTTTTTATTGTTTAATGTCAAGCAGCAGAAGCAATGAAAACATTCCCTGCACTTAGCAATGTTGGTTTCCTCACCTTTTTTATTTAGATTGTGAATACCGCGTAGGCAGAGACTTCCCTCCTTAATGGTATACCCCGTACCACAAACAACTGTGCCTGCAGATGTTTTTCTACGTCTCTTTCTACTTTTGTGTTCCGTTTCCTTTGTGGTTTTCATTCCCACAGTGTCTGATTCATGGGACTCTTCCTCTCCTGTGAGTACCATGTGGCATTTGTCATTTCTGCAGTCCTCTGGCAGTCGTGAGGATGGCCGGCCCAGATGGGATCAAGAACTTGGCTTCCTGACTCCTGCTGTTCCGGTTGCTGGTGCTTATAATTTGGGGTTTGAGAAAGATATCTAAGAGTAGGTTCCTTTGGGCTCTGGGTGCTACCAAGCATTACATTGTGTGTGTGTCTTTCACACAGCAGCACAATGTGCGCATTTCACAGGAATGAGTGTATCATGTTCCTGAAAATTCCTTCATGCCAACCCATGCTTAGCCAATTTCCAGCGCTGGTAAAACACGTTTATTATATTTATATCCCACTTCACAGTTGTCTTACAAATGATGAAAGCTTTTATTTTTTTTAAAGCAAACCCTAGGTAAAGGTAATGGGACCCCTGACCATTAGGGCCAGGCGTGACCGACTCTGGGATTGCGGCGCTCATCTAACTTTATTGGCCAAGGGAGCCGGCGTACAGCTTCCGGGTCATGTGGCCGGCATGACTAAGCCGCTTCTGGCAAACCAGAGCAGCACACGGAAATACTGTTTACCTTCCCGCTGTATCGGTACCTATTTATCTACTTGCACTTCGTGCTTTCGAACTGCTAGGTTGGCAGGAGCAGGGACCGAGCAACGGGAGCTCACCCCGTCGCGAGGATTCGAACCGCCAACCTTCTGATCGGCAAGTCCTAGGCTCTGTGGTTTAACCCACAGCGCCACCCCTGTCCCTTCAAAGCAAACCCTACAAAGCCATAAAAACATTCCAATCGGGGGTGGAGGGGAACACATTAAGACTATTGTACAAGTTGTGTTGCGCTGGCAGAACAGACACCACACTCACCTTAACCATATATTTCATAGTGCCGTTGCTCACAAGGGTGGGCCATACTTCGTTTTCAGACCAAGTCTTATGATCCATCCCATTTTACTTTGCAGTCCACCCTTTTCTCCTCCTCCTCCTCCTCCTCCTTCATGTAGCATGCACGAGCCCTTGGGGACTGGTTGTGAGACACAGCAAACACCAATCTGACGATATGTTCCCTTGAACTGTCCGTATATACCATTTTGCTTGTCACTCTGCCTGCAAGAGATCAGCACCTGGGCTGAAGAGAGCTGGCTAAAGTTTAAGCAAAGAAAGTAAGGGCTGATGGCGATGAGAAGGGGCAGACAGACAGCAAACTCTGCCAAACCTCTGACAGTGCTATCCATCAAAGGGAATTTGGCGCCCAAATATAGGCACGACATGAGTGTGCACCTGGTAATCAGCCTTCATGTCTTAAGACAAAGCAGCCACAACCCCAACCTCCTCTTCCTCCTTCTCCCACTACAGTGACTACTATTGCTGCTGCTCTTACTGATGTTGTTGTTGCAGGCATCTGTCTGTCTCAAGAGACAATAGAGTGCGCCTCCAGGGGTGAAAAACCACTGAGTTAGCAGGACCAAAGTCACCTCCCTGGGGCAGTGTGTATGGAGGTCCTGGACTGCCCAGACGACAAGACCCCCCTCTCAGCCTCACTGATGGGGTCCAAAGGAAAGCAGAGCAATACCTTTGCCACCAGCTTGGCTGCAGGAGTTGCTGGAAGGAGGTGTGCAAGGCACAATGCAGCCGTCTTGGAGATGGTTATACCGTATTGTTTTCAGAGGCTTGTGGTTGGTTGGTTGGTTGGTTGGTTGGTTGGTTGACTTGACTTAGCATCCCCTGGAAACATGCAGTTTTAATGAAGAAATTCATCATCTTCATCCATGGCCTTCTCTTTCCATGTTCTGCTTCATGTTTTATAATATGCCACTCCTTGGTCTCTCACTTTCAGTCAATTTGTTTTCCAGTTTGAAGAAAAGAATTCACACATAAACACACACACATGATTTTTTTTCTTCAAACTGGAAAACAAAAGTATATCTCATTCATATGTGTGTGTGTGTGTGTGTGTGTGTGTGTGTGTAAAGAGACCCCTGACCATTAGGTCCAGTCGCGGATGACTCTCGGGTTGTGGCGCTCATCTCGCTTTATTGGCTGAGGGAGCTGGCATACAGCTTCCGGGTCATGCGGCCAGCACGACTAAGCCACTTCTGGCGAACCAGAGCAGCGCATGGAAATGCCGTTTACCTTCCCGCCGGAGCGGTACCTATTTATCTACTTGCACTTTTTTTTTTTTTATTAAATTTTGACATAAATATATTTCACAAACGTACAAAAGACAAAATGAAAAAGAAGAAACAGAAAAAGAGAAGAAAAAAAAAGAAAAGAAAAAGAGAAAAAAAGAGAAAAACACAAAATACATACAACTTTAAATAAACATTGATCGACTTCCCTTTATCTCGATTTCGGAAAATATTGCCTTGTTTATCTATCTGCTGTGTCTATTCCTTAATAAAACTTTTTACGTAGTAAGCGTTATCTCATGCCTACTGTGATTTCTGTAAGTACATATGTGTTTCTGATCAACATTTTGATTTTCCCCTTGTCTCTATTTCCATATATATCCTAAATTTATTCCATTCATTGTTAAATTTTGCACTTCTTTGATTTCTTATTTTCTGTGTCAATTTAGCCAACTCCAAATAATCGGATAGTTTAAGTTGCCACTCCTTTAGTGTTGGGATTTTTGTTGTTTTCCAGTACTGTGCTATGAGGGTTCTGGCGGCCACCGTTGCATATTGAAAAAAGGTTCTATCTTCTTCTTTGATATCCTTACCAATTATCCCCAGCAAGAAGGCTTCGGGTTTTTTAACAAACGTATATTTAAGAATTTTTTTTAATTCATTATAGATGGATTCCCAAAATTTTTTGAGAATCTCGCACGTCCACCACATATGGATGAAATCGCCCTCCTTGCTCTTACATTTCCAACACAGTTTATCACCCGTTCTATACATTTTATGTAGTTTTACTGGCGTAATGTACCACCTGTACATCATCTTATACATGTTTTCCTTTAGTGTCGTGCATGCTGAGAAATTCATATCTTTACACCACAATGCCTTCCATTTGTCAAACTCTATGTTATACCCTAGGTCTACCGCCCACTTCACCATCACTTCCTTTACTTCTTCGTCCTTGGTGTCCCACTCAAGCAACTGGTTGTACATTTTTGATAATAATTTTGTTTTACTTTCTATTATTTCAATCTGAAATCTAGATTTCTTGTCATTTATTCCGATCTTATTATCTTCTCTCCACATTGAATTAATTTGATGGTATTGAATCCAGCCAGTTTTTTATCTACTTGCACTTTGACGTGCTTTCGAACTGCTAGGTTGGCAGGAGCAGGGACCGAGCAATGGGAGCTCACCACGTTGCGGGGATTCGAACTGCCGACCTTCTGATCAGCAAGTCCTAGGCTCTGTGGTTTAGACCACAGCGCCACCCGTGTCTGTCTGTCTATCTATCTATCTATCTATCTATCTATCTAGCATCTACCTACCTATCTATCTATCTATCTATCATCTATCTATATGAGATATTTTAGTTGCGACTGAGATGTAACCTAGTTTCATGTCTTAGTTTTAATATTAAGACTGTATACAGCATCTTAAAAGGGCCATAGCTCAATGATGGAGCATCCTTGTTGCATGCTGAAGGACCCAGGTTCAATTCTCAGCATCTCCAGGTAGCTCTCGGAGAGATTTCTATCTGAAATCCCAGAGAGCCGCTTCTGGTCAATGCAGAGAACCCAGAGCTAGTGCTTTGACACATTATAAGGCAGTTGATTTTCTGAAAAGGAAGACGAGGAAGCCCAATTGATGTGATGTTTTTGCCCATAGAGAAATATCCATGACAAACATTGAAAAGCCAGTGTACATTTTGTAGGAAAGTTCTGCTCACTCCTAGTCTGGTATCTTTCATATTTTGCATAGTTCACTGTGAATGTTTCACTGTGGGATGTGAAGTTCTACCCTCTACTGAATCAGATCATTCATCCACTTGGCATGGTTCTGAGAACGCTGACTGGCAGCCAGAGTCTCTGTGGTCTTGGGGGCAGAGGTCTTTCTGAGCTCCTTTAACTAGAGTTGTCAGAACACCTCTAACTAGAATTGTCAGTGAAGCAAGAGAACTCATATCTACAAAGCATAGTGTCTGCTACAAAGCCAGCCCCCCTTGTTAACTCTATAATCAGTCCATTTGCTACCCACCCACCCCCAAGCAATTTTTAAAACAACAATTACACTTTGCAGTTGTTGTTTTAAAAAAACCATCAAGACTTTATTTTGAAGTTCAAATAACAATCCAGTAAGAAATGTGAAATTAATTAAATCAAAAGAGGAAAAAGCATAGAAAACTAACAAAGCCAGGGTCCATAACCATTACCTCATAAAACACAGTGCTTTCTCAAGAGTCTATGCAGTAAATTAGATCTTACAAGAAGAAGTGAACTGGTAGAGAAAGAATGCAAAACAAATGTTATGAATACCAAAGAAAGACACATTTCCATAATTAGCCTATCATATAAATAAACCATGGCCACCAGATAAGAGACAAAATGTATGGATTTTGCTGCACCCTGAGATATGCTGAATTTGTAAATCGCTCTATCAGAGATGAGCATAAACATTACTTATAATTGAACCAAATATTTAAAGGAAAGCCCAACAGCAATATGGTCAAATGAGCTGACAGAAAAAAATTATAAGTGGTTTACATACTAAATCGATATTTGACTCATCAAAATTTGATAAAAGGCGTGTGAGGTTTAAAGAAACTGGTGCACCTATTATTCCAGAAATTTCCTTCATTACATGTTCCCAAAATTTGTACCATCACATGAATGTGCCTCTTCTGCTATGTTCCCTATGTAGGGGAACCAAATGTAGTTATTTATGCAAGACAGACTGGACTCAAGAATCATTGTTGGCTTATTTTCAGTGAGTTTTTTTCGGGTATTTGTGGAGACAGATCTAAAAGGGGTAGTAATTTGTCACACTTCTTTTTTGGAGTGAGCAGGTTCATTCAACTCAGCAGGAGCTTGTGAAGAGCTCTGATATATAGCAAGAGTCATCTGCCACTCAGGGAGGCTCCACACAGGTACAGCAAGGCAGTGAAGAATCTGGATCATCAGCTGGCCCAGGCACACCCAGTGCAGACACTAGCATCTTTGGACTGTGCTCATGCTGAGCACACCTGGCTGTTTTGGTTTGTCCATTGCTGAACCAAATGCCTCTCCCCAAATACTCCTTTGCAAATGCTTCTCATGTGGTTTCACTTTAGACAGAATTCAATGAAAAATTCAAAAGGGAGCTGAGTGAAAGCCCTCTGATAAATTTTACAGCTTCACTGTAAAATCAGAGCTTCACTGATGCCTTTTTAGCTTCTTTTGGAATTCTTCCAAGCAATTTTGCCCTATCAGTCTTTGACTGTAGGAGGTATCATGGATGGTTGTTGTTGTTTAGTCGTTTAGGCATGTCCGATTCTTCATGACCCCATGGACCAGAGCACGCCAGGCACTTCTGTCTTCCACTGCCTCCCACAGTTTGGTCAAATTCATGCTGGTAGCTTCAAGAACACTGTCCAACCATCTCACCCTCTGTCGTCCCCTTCTCCTTGTGCCCTCCATCTTTCCCAACATCAGGGTCTTTTCCAGGGAGTCTTCTCTTCTCATGAGGTGGCCAAAGTATTGGAGCCTCAGCTTCAGGATCTGTCCTTCCAGTGAGCACTCAGGGCTGATTTCCTTCAGAATGGATAGGTTTGATCTTCTTGCAGTCCATGGGACTCTAAAGAGTCTCCTCCAGCACCATAATTCAAAAGCATCAATTCTTTGGTGATCAGCCTTCTTTATGGTCCACCTCTCACTTCCATACATCACGACTGGGAAAACCAGAGCTTTAACTATACGGATACCTCCTACAAAAACTGCAAGAAATGTACACATGTTATAATACATCTGTCAAATGTTCCACACATATTCCTCCATGGCTATCTTAAGGGGGGGGGGTCACTTTGGAATCAGCCCTTATTTTTCTCACTGCACTATTTCCTTTCAAAATTTTGCATGGGCTCCAGCTTCTGACAAAGCATTTCTGATATTGATATCCCTTGGTTTGGAGGTGAAAGAAATATGACATCGAAACTAACATTTAATGAATTGGTAGGATCCCATTCCTCCTCCCTACCAGAAAAGCAGAGGCGGCCTATAAACATTACAGTTCTTGAGGGGAAACTGAGCGGAGGTGTGAGCTCTTCAGACCACAAAGGAAGAGTGTTTCCCCCTTCCTCCATATTGTTGGCCCCAAACAACAGGCTATTTCTTAAATTGATCCCACCCCAGCCAAATGTCTTTTCCAACGTTTTGCAGCCCCCGAAAGGAAGAATCTTTGTTAGTCCATCACGTTGTAGAGACTTTAAGAATGCAAAGAGTTCTCAACTAGTGAGAGTGTTTATTATTATATCGCAGGACCTCCTAGGAATTATATACAGTGAATCATCATCAGAAGCTTCAGATAACTTCTCCTGAGTTTACTGTTCCTGCTCCAGGCCCCCATTTTGCATTTCTTTGGAAGGGATGCCTTTTGGTTGAGCGGTTCCAGGTTTTCTACCAGTACTTTTGTTTGTTTTAAATTTGGAGTGATAGGATGAAAGAGATGTATGTGTATGTAGGAAATATATTTTCCCTTAAAAAAAAATATTGGGGGAAGCCAAGTGCAGCTGCGTTTCTGTGCAGTTATGTGTGATTCGTAACAGGGACTCTCTTTTTTTTCTCATAACAAGATACTGTGAGCCAGGAAAAAAATACCTCCTCAAGTGCAACAGAGACAGATTGTACCTTCATAAAGGACAATCTTCTCTTGCCTGACTGGAAGATAGAGGTGGAAGAACCAGTCTAGATCCAGCCCGTGTCCCTTGCAGGTCCATTCACTCCCAAGTCCATGTGGATTTATTTATTATTTTTTTGAAGGTTCCACATGCTTTCAATAGACTTAAATTGTTTTGGAAGAACTTACAAGTCATCTTCTCTGTTTTTGTTTGTTTGTTTTTAAACAACTGGCAAAAAGCTTCTGAAAGTGGTACTGCATAATGATCTGTGCTCCTCCCTTCCTGGGTAACTGTGCAGAGAAAAAGGTTGCTTCCCCCCTCCATGTACCTATTTAGGGGTAAACAACAAAATGTGCACTAGAAAACATAAATGGTCATTGCTGGGGTGCATGGGAGAGCATGAGCAGGCCTATGGGAGAGGGCATTAACCCTTTGCAGCACTCCCGACGGAAAAAATACCCCTCTCCAGCTGCTGTTGTTCCCATTTGTACTGACAGAGATTTCCAACAGCTAATAGCAGTTTGGGTGGGGCGAATTTCATCAGGATTGTGTTGGGGTAGAAGCAGCCTCCCTGAGCACTGCTACCCTGACCCCCCCAGCAGCTATTTATGTTTTGAAAAACTATATTTTGTGCCATTGGCGCTGTGTGCAATGGCGGAGCTTCATGCTCTGGCACCGGGGGGCGGAGAGCAGGTGGGGGCGTGGCTGGCACGCGTCCTGGGGGCAAGACGTGTCGCCTGTGGGGGCGTGGTGCCCAGCATGGGGTGGGGGGCAGCTGTGATGGCACCCCACCAGGATCGTGGTCCTCCGCCAGTAGCTGTGTGTGGTTTGATCCTTTCTGCTCCTTCTGACTATCTTGTCTCACTCAGCAAAGTGTGTGACCGTATCCTTTTTCCAAGGATGGTACGAGTTGTCGTGGGTGCATATAACAATAAAAATAATGAATATTGTGGGTGTAGGGTTATTGTTTTTGTTCCTTATTATGTCATGTACAGTCATACCTCAGGTTGAAGTAGCTTTGGGTTAAGCATTTTCGGGTTGCGCTCTGCGGCAACCCAGAAGTAACGGAGCGTGTTACTTCCGGGTTTTGCCACTCGCGCATGCGCAGATGCTCAAAATGACATCATGCGCGGAAGCGGCAAATCGTGACCTGCGGACGCGGTTTGCATTCGCTTCAGGATGCAAATGGGGCTCCGGAACGGATCCTGTTCGCATCCAGAGGTACCACTGTATTTTGTTTTTTCATATTGTAAACTGCTCTGTGATCATTGGGTGAAGGGCAGTGTAGAAATTTAATTAATAATAGCAATAATAGTAATAATTGTCAACCCACAAACTGCCCCAGGGTCGAGAGGCAACTCCCACCACACACACACAATAAGCTGTCAACAAGACTGAAAACTCGCGGCTTCAAAACAAAACACAGTGTTTCTCAGATGGAATGGAATCGGCTGATGAGGATAGACTGTTGCCATACGTTCCGTCAAATGTAGCGTCTACCATTTAATGTATAGAGTATTAGCACCACGATAACTTGTGACTCATTTCCTCTCGGTACACAATAAGGGCAAAAGAATAGGGAAAAGCTACATGTATTGTTTACATTTGACTATTTTAGCATCTTTACATCTTCGGGGCATATGAATCATTAGGCAGAAAGCTATGTAAATGTTTAAAGCTGCAACCCTGAACACAGAGACTCGGGCACGAAACCCATCGAGCACAGCAGGGCTTCCTTCTGCGTAAACACACTTAGGCTTATGTTGCACAAAGGTTTTGGGGTATCTCGGTTTTGTATCCGTATGGCCATTTTTTACTTTTGCTCAGGAATATATTACCATTTTGGAGCCTAGTCTGGCTTGACTTGAAACAAATTTAAGATTACAATTATGATAAAACTAAAACAAGCTACTCTTAGTTGACAAAAATAAGACTGTCCTCCATACAAGGGCGTGCACTGATTTAATTAAATCATTTACTCTCCTGCAAAGTTTACATTATAGTGTGTGTTTCTTAAGCTTCCAAAATAGCCTTCTAAAAATTAGTCTCAGGTGGAAAAAATAATTGAATTGTGCAAACTACTCTACACGGTATTTAGTTCTGCAGGAGTAGTTTCACATTACAGGGGAGGAGGGTACTGAAAGCGCTTTTTAGAATTCTGTTATATCTGCAGCCTTTCTGGCAACTAAATACATGCACTTGGATACAGGTGTATGAAAAAGCAGTACAGATAACAGACATTTAAGAGATAGCACTTGTAAATTATAGGTTAACTTTATGGGGCATTTTGTTGTTCTCTTTGCCCTCACCAAGACATTTATGATGACATCACTTGTAATATTCTTTGGGGGAGGGGGAACCATTTCTCATATATATGATCTCTTTTATATATATATACAGTGGTACCTCAGGTTAAGTACTTAATTCGTTCCGGGGGTCCGTACTTAACCTGAAACTGTTCTCAACCTGAAGCACCACTTTAGCTAATGGGGCCTCCTGTTGCTGCTGTGCCGCCGGAGCATGATTTTTTTTAAAAAAATAAATTTTATTAACTGGCCAATCACATCAAATTAAATCACATCACATAAATTCCAAATTACAAAGCCAAATTTTTAAATTTTGTTCTCATCCTGAAGCAAAGTTCTTAACCTGAAGCACTATTTCTGGGTTAGTGGAGTCAGTAACCTGAAGCGTATGTAACCTGAAGCGTATGTAACCTGAGGTACCACTGTGTATGTCAGTGTGTGTGTGTGTGTGTGTGTGTGTGTGTGTGTGTGTGTGTGTGTGAATGGACAATTGTTGTAATTATTATTACAATAGCAATAGAACATTAATAAGAACTCAATCAGAGTCAATCCTAGGGTTAAGGATTCCCCCCATGATGCAAATCAAATGAGGTTATCCCTCCAGGTCGCCATTTTGGGTGTTCTATGGCCCATTAGCCTCCGTCTAGGATTTTGGGCAGAACTCTGCCCCTGGACCTTGGTAGTCCCTAGTTTCGATCCTGCATTTGGGGAATGCAGCACCCACCCACCCTTCAGCTTTTGACTATTGATCCAACGCAGTACCTTTTTCCACCATCGCCAAAGCACCCCCTGCCCACTAGGGTCATGATTGACTGAGGCCAACCATAATAATTTATCTCCAAAAATGATTATTTATACCCTGATTTAGACAGTGATTATGCAGAGGCTAGACTATGTCCAGTCTTTATTGATCATTAATTCTGATTCGCTCGTGAGGTGGTTATGCATCCCCCCCTCAATTACTCATTCACCCTTTTAAATGCATTTCCCATCATTTTCCTAATCACAAAAAGTAAGTTGTGGGGTTTTTAAAGTTGATTTTAATTCACTTTAACTGTGTGAACCAAAATTTCTGGCATACGCTTGAATCCATCCCAGGAAATTGTGACACTCAGGAGACACCATATGTCATTATTGAGTAAGTTTTATATGTGCACAGATTTCTCTTGCTCGTTCTTTCAGTTCCTCTGTGTGTGTTGTTGCTACACGGCACACTCAATATGTGTGACATGGCATGGTGTGGTGTGGCAATTTGGCATCTGTGCAGAATGAATGAAATATACTCTTGAGGCTTAGTCCAAAGGAAGTTAGGTCTGTGTGCCTTCAGGTTTAGGGGAACAGAGTATTTAACTGTGCACTAAACCCATATTAGTTTCAATGAGACTTAACCACACTTAAGCACACTCTTGACTGCTCTTCATGAATGTGTCATTTTATTTACAGTGGTGCCTTGCAAGACGAAAAGAATCCGTTCCGCAAGTCTCTTCGTCTAGCGGTTTTTTCGTCTTGCGAAGCAAGCCCATAGTGCTATTAGCGAAGCAAGCCCATAGTGCTATTAGCGGTTTAGCGGCTTTTAGCGGCTTAGTGGATAAGCGGCTTAGCGGCTTAGAAAAAAGGGGGGGGAGGGAAAAAACCCCGCAGGAACTCGCAAGACATTTTCGTCTTGCAAAGCAAGCCCATAGGAAATTCGTTTTGCGAAGTGCCTCCAAAACGGAAAACTCTTTCGTCTAGCGAGTTTTCCGTCTTGCGAGGCATTCGTCTTGCGGGGCACCACTGTATTTAAAGCATTTTTACCATGCTCTTCAGCTGAAATAGAGCCTTGGGGGCGACTTGCATTAGATCAAATCCCCTTTTCTTCCCTTAAAAAACACAAAGCTTTGCCTCCTGGTTCCTCAGCCGAAAAGGCTCTCAGAGCAGTCGACATAAGGTCATAAAAACAAGACAGTCCCTGCCCCATAAGATTACAGTCTTAAAGACACAACACAAAAGGAGGAAGAGGGTGAGAAAGAAAGAGGAAAGCAAGCAAGCAAGCAAGCGCCAATTCTTAAATCAACGTAATTGTTTTTTTATATAATAAGTTTGAATGTAAACAGTTCCGGGAGAGGAGGAGCCAAATGGAGCTTATGCTGATGGAGGGGCCTGAAATCCCAATTTTCTCTCTGCTTCATTCTGGTGAAATTTTACACTGTTGTCCATCCCTTAGAAAAAGATACTGCAGTAGTGATTATCTTTACCCACTATTTATTTGTTCAATATTTTTGCTATTAGGTGAATTAATTGCCGCTCTGTGGCTGCATACAGACATACGTCGCTATATTGTGTTTTTTCCTACCCAGCACCCACTGACTTCACAGTGCATTTGACAGGTGTAACTACCAGTGGTTTAAAGAGAGATTTCAGTCATCCGTTCTACTCTTTTCCTTGTTCACCATAGTCTGGTGGCTGTCCGCGTTTTTTCTTCCCTTTAAAAGTACAAAGCACAGCAGGAACGTTTATTAATTTAAATGTTAATTCATCCATTAAAAATAGAATGTGTTTTTTAAATTTATTTTTAAAAAGAGCTTCAAAGTGGCTAGAGTTAGTGGATTTGCAAGTGCACTGCCAGTTTTAGATTCCTAGTTGCTCAAATGATGAGTGAGTAAGCCTGACATGGAAGCCATTATTTGGGCCAGAAAGTTATACTTGACCCATTCGGGCCTAGCTTCTTCTCTAGTAGGCTTCGTCTCACTGCAGTTCCATCTTTTGTGCAGAGCTTGGTGGTGGTGCTCAGGCTGAATCTCTTGTGTTCCTGTACATTACATTTTTCAGTAGGATCCACTATAGCCTTGAGTCCCTGCAAGATGGCACCAGTGTTTCTTGATGCCTTCAGTTATCCAGCATCAGTGTTGTGTAGTGGTTAAGAGCGGTAGTCTCGTAATCTGGGGAACCGGGTTCGCGTCTCCGCTCCTCCACATGCAGCTGCTGGGTGACCTTGGGCCAGTCACACTTCTTTGAAGTCTCTCAGCCCCACTCACCTCACAGAGTGTTTGTTGTGGGGGAGGAAGGGAAAGGAGAATGTTAGCCACTTTGAGACTCCTTCGGGTAGTGATAAAGCAGGATATCAAATCCAAACTCTTTTTCTTCTTCTTCATATCAGGGCTGGCTGGGTGAGAATGCCGAGCAGTTGTGGGGCATGTGCAATGGGGCATGATTAAAAGGCCCCATATCAGCTGTACCCCTCCTACAGTTCAGTTTCCAATACGTAGTCTCTTTGCAGTAAGCCTCATCTTGCAGAACTACAACTCTACACAACTCCTGCATCCAGACTGTGGATGGCTTTGTAGGGCCAGTTTGCAGTGGTAATACTGAAATTAATGGGACCACTTCCATGAAAAAGGCTAACATATGTGCACAGTACACAACTGTCGGTCTGTTCTCTGAGAGACATTAAGGCATGTGCTTTGCATTCTTAACTCCGTTCCAAATAGTCTTAATGAGTCCCTTCTGGTGTACACTGGGAGAATTTATTTCTAGCCTTATTTTCCAAGTATGCCTGGTATGAACTTGAAACCCAAATACAAGCTGCACGAAAGCCCCACTGTCTGCAGATACTGCTCTAGTATTTACAGAAGAACTATAACTTCAAGTCCTTGAAGCAAAACAGCCATGGCAGTTCATGGAACAGTACACAGCTAGGAGTTAATACAAGACCAGCCCACAGATTAGGCACTGCTTTGATTCATCAAAGCCTGAACTGCCAACCGAGCTATACATCCCAGTGCCTTAGCGGGATGTTACGGATGCTGACAGACCATCCTTTCTTACATTGATGCTTTCTGAATGATTGGCTAATACATCATCTAGGACTGAGCCAATTTCACCCTATTTCTCTGCTCCATTTGTGGGCAACAAAAGTGAGGGGTTATTTTGCATTTTGGGTGGTGAATTTTGAGAGAAGGCGGGGGGAGGAAAACCAACCTCCAGTGCCACTCTCAAATGCTCAATAGCATAGATCATCATGTTGAATTAAACATAGTGTCTAGGGCTGGTGTAAAGGGTTGGCATGATAGAGCATCTGCCAAGGGCCCACACACCAAAGATGGGTCCAGTGACAAGAACTTCTGCCACAGTGGAAAAGGGGCCCCATGGAGATGGTTTTGCCCAAAGGCTCTCCAATTCCTGAAGTTGACATTGATTATGCCCATGGAACAATGCTATCTTACATGATAGCGTTGTTCCAAATGGCATTCTGTTAGGGGAGAGGGATTGAGGGCTACTGGTGAAGACTGTCATCTCCTCCTCTTGAATGTCCTTCAACAATGCTGTATCACACTGTAGTGTCATTCCCAAGGCATACTGGAGAATTAACCCTGGCGGTTGGAAGTAGGTGGCAGCTGGGAGGAAAGGAACCCTGTTTCCACGACATGGCTGTTCTTTCTGCTAAAGAGCTGTGTGGGGCAAACAAGGCCAGCCCACCAAAGACGCAAGGTGAGGTGACTTCCTCAGGTGGCAGGGACAGCAGTTCCCAGTGTAGCTCTTCAGACTTCATAGCATGAAGGGCATTTTCACAGAAAGATACACACATTCATACTTGTAGGTAGTTAGATTGGTAATTCTTATTTTTTGGCTCAGGGATGAGCTGGAGGAGGAGCAGGGGTTTTTGGAGGGGCTGACACTGAGGCTATTGAATGGTCTACTCTAACATCCAACACCCCTCTTTGAGGAAGTTTAAGGTCTTTGCAATGTCCAGTCCATTTTCAGGCCAAGCTGGCTCCTGTTCTTGGTTTCCTAATTGAAACGATGAATGTGAGCTGCATAGCAGGATAGTTTATTGTGCAAATCTCATTAATTTCTATTGAGAACTTCCCATTGAATATAGCTCTTTAGTTATCCATGGGGATAGAGGAGCTAGCCCCTAAACCGCCCTTCTTCTTGTCCAAAAGCTGGACTGAAAATATAAAGGATTCACATACCATGTGGCTTCCTAGCGCAAAGCAAAGGGGGGAGCCCACGGTGTTCTTCATCAGGATAATATTATAAGGAATATGATGAGGAAATGAGTGGGGTTTTTATTGCCTTCAAAACTATGGCTCCAGATTTAAGGAGGATTATGAATAAAGCTCTTTGAGGTGGGTACTATGATCGCATAGTCCTGAAAATTTTATTTTGTGTGGTTTTAGAAAACATTCCAGGATATTTCATTATTCATTTTATCTTATTATTGTGGTGTGATGCTGGTTGAAGCTATAAAATGCAAATTTGGCTTGAAGTCCATTTTCACATAAAGATTCAGAAATCTACATAACAGCACACTGGTGCTTTTTTAAAAGCCTTTATATTTTTAACAGGATACATTGAAAGGTTTTAATGGCACAACGTGGTTCTGTGTAAAATGTTAAAAGGTATGTGCTCAGTTACAAAATAGGAGCTTGCAAAATAGCGTATTTGCTTACATCTTGGGTGGAAAGCTTGGAGCCTGATTCTCCAAATTTTTTGTTTTTTGGGGGGGAAAAACTTGCAGAATTCTTTAACATTTACCACTGCTACTACTGCTGTGTCTGCAGCAACACATGATGGTCTGAAAAAGTTCAGAGTACAGTGAAGGTGATGTCCATAGCTGGGCACCTAAGAAAAAGCACTCTAGTTTCATGGAGTGCCCTTATTCAGGGTCCCAGAAAGCCAGCCTCTTAATTTTCAGGATACTCCATTCTATTTCTGCCTGTGAGACAGAAAGGGAAGCCCTGTTCTATTTAAGCAAAGAGATAAATTCCCTCTCTAAGACTCTGAATCACCAAGTTGTTGAGCATTTCAGGCTTCAGCTGCTTCTCCAGAGAGGAAAAATGAGCTCCCTCTTGTATGAAGCAAAACAAAACTCCACAGTCTTGAGTCACAATATTAAACTTGAGCGCCTTGAAATGTGATTATGACAGTGTCCAGTTTGGCTGCCGAATAGATTTTGGATATCTTCACTGTTAAAGTAGGTGAGGCAAGCGCTAAAACTTGGATTGCACCTCTCCAGTGAGTGGACTTTCCCTCTAGACACTCGCTTTACAGGACACTAGGCTTGGGGAATGATTCTTCTCTTGCATGTGGCAACTCTTTGCCCCAATCCCCCCACCAGAATACCCCCCCCAGGCAATTGCAGCCAGCTAATACTGTCTTAAACGGGGTATAGCTAAGAGTGTTTCATGGCAAGGCTTGGGGCAGAGACTCCCTTTTACTTAAATTTTAGGGCTTTGGGACATCTGCTTCATTCTAGAATGTCCCTGTGTCTTTTTACCCGGGTCACTGTTAGCTTTTCGTCTGCGTAGCGTCATGGCTTGGAAGAAATTGCACATTTTAGTGTGCACTACATCATGCTGAGTTTGTGAACTGAGCAGCACTTAATATTAAACGCAAAAGGCATTCCCACTTAGGGTGATTGATTTGGAGCGCTTGTTTACTGTGAAGTAAAAGGAACTGCAGATGTTTGATGAAAGACACCAAACATCTGCATTTTCAATACTGCACGGAGCCCTGTGTACGGGCAGCAGCAACAGCAAGAGCAGCATTCACTTAAAATTTAAAAAAAAAGGAGCAGCAAAAATTAAATGAAGCAAAGGGCTCCTTTTCTTTAACCTCTTACAGGACTTGGACACTTTCCATAGTTTAATGTGGAAAAGGCCTGTTGCTAAAGAAGTGTAGTCATATGGTTTGCTTTGAAGATGTGGGAGCAACGCAGGGCTGCCTGACGCAGGGGAGTGTCTCACAGATGACAGATGTGTTTGCTTTTCATGGCTTTCTCCGTGCAACAGGCTAGGATTATATCCATCCAGTTATCACCACTTCTTCCCAGATGAGACAACCTTGCATCCACACGGGAGCCTGAGTGACCAGCGTAACATCCAATGAGTTCCAGCCTGGCTCTGAAACTTGACAAAAAGGGGAAAGCAACTGCAGAGAAGGGTGTTGCTTAGAAAAGCCACAAGGCCAGGGAAGGGGGAGGCAAAGCAGCCCCTCTTGTCCCATTGCTTTGCCACTGAAAATGCTTTGTCTGTTGGAAGCAAACAGAGCTTTGAGAGTTATTTGATTGTTTTAAAGATTTGTGTGCCACCTTCCTAGGTAGCTGAAAACTGAAACAGTAGTGAATATTTAATTATATATCAGTAAAACTACAATCCCCACCCTTTAGGAAAAGTAGCCTGAAATGAAGTCTTTGGTGTTTGTTCAAATGCCAGAAAAGTAAGGAGGGAGTTTCACATAGTTGGGCCCACCACAGAAAAGGCCCTGTCTCTAGTGGCATGGATCTCAATGGCGAGTCTAAAGCTGATCCTAAGCTGTCCTCCAAATGCCTGATTTAAGTCTTGGATAAATCAGCAATTTATCACCAATTTGGTATTTATTTGCTCTAGTGCGAAACAGAATCGAAGGTTAAGGTAACTTACTAAAGAGGGGGGAAATATTTAAAGTACTGCATGCAAAAAAGAATTAAATGCAACCATTTTTCCTGAAAGATAATTTCTATTTTTCTTCTACCTTTCAAATGAGGTCTGCATTTCTATATTTACAGTATGTGGAATCATAGAATCACAATATTGAAGAATTGGAAGGTACCGCAGGAGTCTTTTGCCCAGTGTGGGGCTCAAACTCCTGAGATTTAAGAGTCTCATGCTCTCCCAAACGGTGCTTGTACCACATGGCCCTTCAAAATTGGGACACAGATCCACCCTAAACCTGATCCTACATGGGTTTGTGGCTTACCTACAAGGAAATAAACACAGTGAGATGTTTCACGGACCTGGATTTCGTTGCAGACATTTCCTGTTTCGGAGAAAAGAGATTCTCACTTTAAACAACCTTCTAGGGACACTTAACATGGCCTCTCTTTTGTCTCTGAATACATCCTTGGCACCACCAGCAGCTTCAGATGTGATTGATTTACTACACAGACATCTTTCCTATGCACACAAAAAAGTATGCAAACTTAATTTGGATTGTCTATGTGTTGAATTCACAACGTATCTATTTTGCTTTATATAGACATGCTTTGGAAAGCTATAGCTTCTCAACCTTTATACATGCACCAAAATAGTGGAATGATAGTCACAAATTGGCACACAGCTGGCATGCCCCCCCCGACTGAAATGTTGTCATTTTAGAAAATTTGTCACGTTTTTGATGCAAACCTAAGATTTTTGGGGGGAAATGGCTTGTCTAACATTTTGCATATTGAACACTAGAGGGAGCCAATGTCTGCATGTTTTCTTCATATAAATTCAAACCTTCTGTCCCTTATTGCTATGGAAATTTTTCTTAAAAGATGTGTTGGTTTCTAAATGTGGCCCTTCCACTCCCAGTGCTTCTGGGTTCTATCTCTCTCTCTCTTACACACACCCCAGTATTAGCAAAGTTTCCCAATTTGCCAACATCATTAAAAAAGGTAAAGGGACCCCTGACCATTAGGTCCAGTTGCGGACGATTCTGGGGTTGCGGCGCTCATCTCGCTTTATTGGCCAAGGGAGCTGGCGTACAGCTTCCGGGTCATGTGGCCAGCATGACTAAGCAAACCAGAGCAGCGCACGGAAACGCTGTTTACCTTCCCGCCGGAGCGGTACCTATTTATCTACTTGCACTTTGATGTGCTTTCAAACTGCTAGGTTGGCAGGAGCAGGGACCGAGCAATGGGAGCTCACCCCGTTGCGGGGATTCAAACCACTGACCTTCTGATCGGCAAGTCCTAGGCTCTCTGGTTTAACCCACAGCGCCACCCGCGTCCCTTAACATTATTTAGCCAATGTGTAATTTTCTACACTTTATGACGCAACATTCATAGTTGGGGGTTCATAATTGGGGGTGGAGAATCAAATCCTTCCAGCCTCAGCTCTAGAATTCAGTCTGCTTAAGTAAGCAGAAAATGTTGTGTGGGGTGAAGAAAGGGAAAAGAAAGAGCAGTTCTCCCCAAGAAATAGGGACCTGATCAGGCTTGAAAGCAGAAGATTGCCGGATGCAGGTTTGCCAGCTGATAGCTTTGCCAAAGAGGAAGAGTTTCTTTTTTACGACCTTTTCTTATTTCTGTGATGGGGCTACTTGATGTGCTGGAGTTGTGCAATAGAAAGGGATGAAGATGGGGCAGAAGTTGGATGGAGAGAGATGAGATGTCGTTTCTGCTCGAAAGATTCCCATTGGCTAAAGTGAAAAGCATCGCTTTTTACTTTAAAAAATGGGCACAAACATTAAAATAAACATTTTAATGGGCACAAACATTAAAATAAAGACTTCTGGGTTAGCGCCATCGGTAATGGCGGAATTCCTCTGAGTAGGAGGAATTTGCTCTGTGGAAACTGTGTCTGGCCGCCACGGTGAAGGCGGAGACCCCTCAAAAATCACAGGCAGGTGAAGCCTGTGAACGTGGGATTTGGCGGGCACCTTTTGCACCTCCCCTACTCGCGGGGGAAACCCGATTTCGGGGCTCCGGAGCGAAGTGGGGTGAGCGGCGCGGTGCTGTGAATCGACTGCTTTTTCCACGGAGTGAAGCCGCACAGCCGTTGCTGGAGAGCGCTGACTTTTTCCTGTGGACAATTTGATTTTAAAAAGCAACTACCCGTGAGTAGAATAAATTGGAAGCTTTCAAAGAAAAAAAGACTTAATTTGGTATTGAAGCAGGGAGGCTCAAACAGGAAGTCCGCCTTCCGCTTTTGTAAATAGATCAAAGCAAAGAGGCTGTAAGCTAAAGTCTCGGAAAGCTGATCGGAAAGGACTAATTTTTCCAGCTCTTTAAAAAATAGTGAACCCCCCCCCCCTTGGAAGCAGGAGAAGAGGGGGGGAAGTTCGGACTATACATACCTGTAAGAGACAGGGGAGGAAGTTAAATTTCCACTGCTCAGAACCTGGGAACGGGTTGCAAATAGGACAATAAGACTGTTGTGCCTTGGAACGTGCTTTGACTGTGAATAGAGAGATACATTGTTTTTAGCTGTCCTCTTCTGATCTTAAAAAGGAGGAAAAGTAACTGAAAATTGAAACTAACTTTCTTCCTTGAGCTGTGTTTCAAAAGACGTTATTTTGGAGTAACACGAGTACAGATAGCAACTATTTCCCCCTAGAGGAAGTTTCTGAAACTGTTACAAGAGTTGGATCTGGGGAATTTTCCACTGTGGGACTGTGGGACTGACCTTGGAATTTTTAAGTGTTATGGCAGATGGGAAAGAAAAAGTAGATTTGCCACTCCAAGACAAAACAACAAGGTCTGGGAAGTCTTGGCAGCGAAGAGCGTCAGCATCCGGCCCTTCTGCCTCATCTGCGGCTGTTCCAAACCAATCTAAACCAAGAGGAATGTCATCAGAAGAAGCTTTAGCGCTTGCATTAAGTAAGATAAATGCCTCACTGGAACAACTTAATAAGAAAGTCGATGACGCAACTACTACAATTAAGCTAAACACAGAAAGCTTAAATAACTTGGGACAAAAGGTGAATACAAATACAGAAACCATCGAGAAATTGATACAGGAATCTACTACGATACGACAGACTGCAGAGGAAGCCAGGGAAAAAGTTGCTGCTGTGGAAGTTAAGGTAACACAACTTGAAACAAAGAGAGTCCCAGACCTGCAGAGGCAACTTGAAGACCACAAGTCGAAATTTTCTATGATTGAGCTTAAGGGAAAACAGACGAATTTGAGGATCAGAGCTATACCTGAAGTGGAGAAGGACAGTCTGATAGATTTTCTCACGCAGGAATTCGCAGACTTTTGGGATTTGGATTTGGAACAGGATGAATTTAAAATCGTGACTGCTTTTAGACTTGGAAGAGGAGGGAAGAAAGAGAAGAATAGAATAAGAGACTGTTTGATTACCCTCCGAACTAAAGAAGAGAGAGATAAAATTTTGGGTTGGAAGTACTACAGTACTACAAATGTTATTGTCTTCATGAAAGTGTTCAGGTTGCTGGATGCTGAGGGGTGGTGGGAGGCACCAGTTGGGGAGCCCCCCAAGGGAAGAAGGCTCAGAGCCAGGGATTGGTGGTGGGACAACGAGGAGTAGTCAGAGGGAGAAGAGAGAGCAGACTGGGAGGAGTAAGTGTCAGAAGCTGAAGAGGTAACAGGGTTTAGTGAGCAGGAAGAGGCTGGGGCAGAGAGCAGTGCAGAAGCAGAGACTGGAGAGGAGGGGAGATAAGAGGCAGAGTTCAGACAGGCTGCTGAAGAGACAATGGGGTACCCCCCCTACTGTTACGATCAGCTCCCCTCCCACTGGGCTCCCAGCACTAGAAGAGGTATGAAGAGAGCGGAGCAAAGACAGATGCGTTGATGGAGTCTCAGATTGCTTGGGATGGACCTGAGGGAGTAGGAGGCTTACACAACTGTGGGAATGTGTGGTCCTTCAGTCCCCAGAACTGCATGGGGCAAAGCTACCAGGAAGATTTGCTGTGCTCACTAGGCTTGGCCTCCCGAGCTGTTTGTTTATTTGAATAAAGATTTAACTTCATGGATGCTGTGTGACCTGCTCCTGGCACCTGCCTCTGACATCAGGTATTAAAAGATTTTAAACAGTGCCTGTCAGGAAGAGTTGGCCTTAAATCCATAGGAAATGGCTTCTAAAAACACGTCTTCCTTTTTGTTGTCCTGGCAAAGGAGGTGGCAAGATTAACATAATAACTTTGGGGCTTTTCTGGCAGGAGCTTCAGGCTGTTGAAACTTACTGTTTAGTTATTGTGGGGCAGAAGGAGGGAGTGACCTTTTAGGTCACCATATCTTGGCTTAACACTTCCAGAAGAAATCGGATGCTGTTTCATTTAGATTTACAAATGATAAGGGATCATAGTAAAGATTTGCAGTGAAGGAGGCAGCAAGCAACAGATTTAAGAGGAGGTGTTGCAACTTGCCCTGGCTAAAGCCTCTCTAGGCCAAACCAGAATTTTCCCTCTCAGGTATGGGCAACCATTGCAAAAACTGGATTTTAGGGGCACTGTACTTCATAACAGTTGCTAGGATCCAAGCCAATGTGACAATTTTGTTGTCGTTGTTGTTGCAATAAACCAAACCCAGTCTTTCATTCTCTCTACAGGTCCTGCGTGACAGACATGTGTGAGTGCCCTGTTCATAAAAACTGCTACTGTGAGTCCTTTCTCGCCTATGCTAGAGCCTGTCAAAGGGAAGGTCTGAAAGTTCACTGGAAACCTGAGCAGAATTGTGCTGGTAAGTGAGACGCACTGATTAAAGGTAAAGGGACCCCTGACCATTAGGTCCAGTCGTGACCGACTCTGGGGTTGCGGCGCTCATCTCACTTTATTGGCCGAGGGAGCCAGTGTACAGCTTCCGGGTCATGTGGCCAGCATGACTAAGCCGCTTCTGGCAAACCAGAGCAGCGCACGGAAACGCCGTTTACCTTTCCGCCGGAGCGGTCCCTATTTATCTACTTGCACTTTGACGTGCTTTTGAACTGCTAGGTTGGCAGGAGCAGGGACCGAGCAACGGGAGCTCACCCCGTCGCGGGGATTCGAACCACCGAACTTCTGATTGGCAAGTCCTAGGCTCTGTGTTTTAACCCACAGTGCCACCCGTGTCCCTTCGAGACGCACTGATTACTTCATTGCAACTGCATTTTATACTGTGCCCATGTAAAAAAACCTGATTTTTGCTCCTGGCTTCTCTACTTAATTCTCCTCTTCTCTCCACCCAACCCATGGGCCAGCAGTTTTGCAGCACGAAGGGCTGATTCGGAGTGGAGAAGTGGTGGGCAGTGAGAGCTTTAAGCACCCCGATCCCAAAACTGGTCCCCCCCCCAGCCGAAATAGCCCTTAGGCAACAGGCTTGCAGCACAGTTCTGCCCCAAATGCACAATCTGGCAGCTTACAGTCTTGCAGCTCTGTTAGAGCAGAGATGGCTAAATGGTTCCCAGGTGCTGAAATCCAGTGGCCAGCCGGCATGCATTGTGCTCTTTGGAGAGAATACAGGAAGCGAGATTCCAGCAACTTTGTACTAACAAGCCCGTTGTAAAACTTTGCATCGGGTACCTATTTCACTTGTCTGAGTCTGCTGGAAGAACAGAGGGGTGAGTAGCGCAAGGATCACAGGACTGTAATCGTGAAAGACTCTAGCTGATTACTGACATTTCCTGGACTGCTTGCTCGCTCATGTGGAAGCACAGATGCAATCGATCTTCCTTCATAGGAAGCGAGAAATGAATGGCAATCTGTGGTGGAAAAACACAGCTGATCTGCATCTATTTTATTCATTAAACTGACTAGTCATGCAATCCACTAATCATTTAAACCCAAGTGCTTGCAACTGAGTACTCCAAAAAGTTTTGGTGGAGCATGGAACAGATTTATCCCACTATACCCATCCCCTTATGTGGTTTGGGCCATTCCTGGCAAACATGGCAAAACACCCAGAAGCCTCCAGTGGGGAAGGAGAGTGACGGGGAATTTGACCACCTGCCATGCTCCTTCCAGAGTAGTTTGCCCACGTTTGGTCCTCCGCTCCTGTACGCAGCTCTCAGCACAGGCAGAGTACGTTCCCTTTGCCACAGAGTCCTAGGAAATAAGAGAAAATTAGAAGCAAATTGCTTAAAACATAAAACCTTGTTCAGATAGCATGAAGCAGTAGCATAAAACACAACTTTGAGAGGAAGAGCATTGAATGGAGACATTGCAAACCCTCATAGATTGCTTTATAAAGTAATCCCTGGGCCTAATTTCTTTATATGAAAAGAGAAGGAGAAAAGGTAGTGTAGCACACAGTCGTGTTTTTTAAAATATAAATTGGGATCAGGCAAGGAAAGGCAAAATTTGGATGTTTCAAATTAACCGTAATGGGAACTCGTAATGGCAAAATTAAAAACATACCAGTTTAAGTGTCATCCGTTTTGTTTTCTGATTTTCTGTTTTTACATTAACTTTTGTTATGATTAAGAAAGGGATAAAAGGTGTTGACTGATTCCAGTTCTTAGGTAAATTAGGGAGATATAGATATGGATATGGATATAGATATAGATATAGATATAGATATAGATATAGATATAGATATAGATATAGATATAGATATAGATATAGATATCCCTTTTGGAAGGAACAAAAATGATGCTAAAATATATGCAGGTTGACTTTTGGTGTGCAATTTAAGAAGACTTGGAGACTGCTTTTGGCTGTTGCAGGCCCACAGGGGTCATTTTACCAGCCCCAAAGCCGCCCCCCCCCCAACTCAGCCACCTGCTTGGTGAGGCCCCGTGTGCTGCACTAAACAGCGTGGCACGGGGACTTGCTTTCGCAGCTCCTGAAATTGCATCTGCGCAGACACAGACTCTGGAAATCGCGTGTGCACAGATGCTGGAAATCGCATGCGCACTCACGCATGCCTGCAATCCAGCCCACAGAGGGGCTCTGCGGCCTTGCCAACCCCTGCTATATGCAGTGTTAAAACAACTATTCATCGAATTTCTGAGAAGCAGGAAAGAGCAGCTGACTCTCATATCTCTTAGACAATTTCCGGTCTGAGGCCTCTAAAGCATTTCTCCTTGTTTCCTTGACATTTACAGAAATTGCAATAAAAAAAACCCGCGCTGTTGTGCCATAATATTACAAGATATGGGATTTGGTAAAACCCATGGGTATAATTTTAAGCGATGACATTCCTCTTTCTTTGAATTATCTTCCAGCCACCCAGTGTAAACATGGTGCAGTCTACGATACCTGCGGTCCTGGATGCGTGAAAACATGCGACAACTGGAACGAGATTGGCCCCTGCAATAAACCGTGCATTGCAGGCTGCCACTGCCCTGCAAACTTAGTCCACCACAAAGGAAGATGCATCAAACCCATTCTCTGTCCACAGCGGTGACATTAGCTTTTATCCACAAGGACTTTGTAACTGGTGGCTTTTGGTAACCTTTCTAAGCTCACAGCCAATGAAGGACTGCAGTGCTGGCTGGCAGATTTTGCAAAGCACTCTCACAAAGAGTGGGGGAAAATATGTGTGCCTATATATTTATATGTGTATATGGATATATATATATATATATATATATATATTTGCTTTCGTAGATTTTCACGGGTACAGGAATGCAGGTTTTGGTGTCCTCGGGTGTCTTCCCGTGTAAAAGTTGGGGTGCCTAGGCGACGTTTCGACGAGGTCTCACTCGTCATCTTCAGGCTGGTGCCTGAAGAAGCCGAAAGCACCAGCCTGAAGATGACGAGTGAGACCTCGTCGAAACGTCGCCTAGGCACCCCAACTTTTACACGGGAAGACACCCGAGGACACCAAAACCTACATATATATATATATATATATATATATATATATATAACCATAAACACAAGTGTATGTTGATACAGAGAGAGAGGTAAGGTAATTTTAAAAGACTCTGGACTTGCCAGGATTACGGGTCCCCCCCCCTTTTGATAGTAATGTATATTCTCTGAATTAAAAAAGTCACCCATCCCTGCTCATTCTGCTACTTGTGATCCTGGACTTCTGCCCCCAAATCCTGGCCCCGATGGCACCCCCTCTGTGTGTGTGTGTATTGTGTAATAGCATGTTCAGGGAGAGCAGAAATAAATGGTGGTACCCTTGGTATTGCAGGACAAAAAAAATGGCGGGAGCACCTGCCACTGCCCCCGCACTGTAGAAATGTCCCCATAACAGGAACCGGCCCCCCTTGATCAAATCCTCAACCCAACAGCCATAGCATAAACAATTCCACACAGTGCCCATTGAAGCAACAGGTCACCCCTAACTTCTCTGACTTAAATACATATAGGCCCCTGGGATATGGTAGCATCAGTCCTAGTTTTAACTATATATACCCACATACACATACATGTGCGCACACATATGAAAATAGGCATCATTTATATAAACCATAGAAGGATGAGTTATTATATGTATATTATTTTGCTATAAAGTTTATGTATTAGCATTTCTGTTATCTCCACCTGTAAGCCATGGGAGTCATTTGTGTAAATAAGGCAGGTGTTTGATGGCACGATAGCACCCACCGAGCCATCGCCTCCGAGTTTCCATGGATGCGTCTCCCAAAGCCACAGGATTTCCATGTAAAGTTACTATTAGATTCTGATTTCCGGATACATAAGAAACAGGTGTTATCTGAAGCTCGGATTTATCCAGGGACGGCTCAGGTTTCCCACCTCAGACCAGCCTCGGGTGATTGTTAAGAGCACCTTAATTCAGCAAAGAACACTTCCACTGGAGATTATGCCTTGCTGGTTCGTTCCGACGTTCCTTGGAACATCGCTTTAGTTGGCGTAACATTTAGATGAAGCCAACCACATGCATGGGGGCAGAGGGTATAGTTCCCAACCACCAGGCATGTAGTGAGGGGAGGACCGGGAGGCTCGTGATTTTGAGGGGGCGCAAACCAGTCACCCCCAAGCAGGAATCCACACCCTGCCTGCCACCGAGGGTCTCTGGGCCCCAGAGCCCAGCCTGGCCTGGCCACCATGCCCCCAGCCCCCTCGCTTAATGGCCGCCCAGGTAGTGTGTGGGGGGGGCATGCGCAACAGCTCTCTCCCTTCTTGTGGTTTTCAGCAACAGGTATTAGAAGCATATTGCCTCCAGCAGTGGATATAGAACACAGCCATCATGGTGAATGCACTTCTTGCAGTTCTCAGCCTTTTGTCCTTCTGGACTAGACAACAGCCGAGACGTGTGCAGAAAGGGACGTGTAGCTCATGCAGCAAGAGACTGAAATATTCACTGTGCTGCCATTCCTAAGAATTCCTCGGCCGTTTCCCACAAACGTGTTTTGTGCCAGGTGACAGCTGTTCCCTACTACCTGAGATGGGAAGATGGTTGTTCATGTTGAGATGGGAAGATTATTGTTCACGCTCAAATGTTTCACTTCTTTTCAAAATAAAAGTGGAAGGACTTTATCACAGAGAGGACCTGTGTACTGTACAGGATGAGTAACAAAAAGGAAAAACAAAAGGTGTTTATTTAAATATTTAAATGCATCTACCTGTATATGTTATGTTTGATAGCCATGGAAAATAAATATTAAAGAAACAAAAAAGATTTGTGTCAGACAAAGACCTAACCATAGGCTTTCCGTTCATCTCATAAACAATTTTGGAATTTAATTTCTTTAAAAATAACCATTAAATACTATGCCTGTTTGAGTTGGAACAGCGGTTTGATTCATTATAAACATATTTACTGTTTTGAAATTCATAAAGGAAAAAGGGTTTCCTGTGATTCTCTGTCCAACACCTAGAAGAGCTTTTATTCTTTCATGCATGTTTGTAAGTCCCAGCACAGTGCATAAAATGTGAAATCTGATGCAAGCAAACTTTTGGGCCTTTCCCAACTTTAGCAGTGTGGAAGTTGATGCCATGTGGCTTTTTTGTAGGACCAGAAGCACAGAGTCATTGGGGAGATATTCCCAAACCCCCAGAGCAGATTTAGGTGTAGAGGTGTTCCACTGAGCAAATTGAACTCTGGTTTGCTTGCAGACAAGCACAACTGAGTATATCTCATGCTGGTGCTTGCAAATGCCCTCATGATTTATTTATTTTTAAAATTACATTAATAGCATGCCACCCACACAAGTCAATGTGGCCTTACATGATAATAATGACTAATCAAATGAAAACTAATCTGGACGCTGGGAAAGAAAATGCCACATAACTTTCAGACCACACTGGACCTTAAGGGTTTTTAATTTTTTTTCCTCTGAACGTCAAGTTTCACTTAAAATAAACTGCATCAGGTTAACAGGATGTAAATCCATACAATTCAGTTTGAATGTTTCAAGGTAAAGTCACATATTTCAAAGCTGGTTCCATTATTGGAAATAAAAGCCACCAGAAGGGCTTTCCTTTGAAATGCTGTTAAGGCAAAGGTGAATTGCTTCTAAGCTGTATTAAAATTTCCTGTTTCTAATACCGCATTGAAAATCCGCTTCATGTAAGCCAATGGTTGCGGCTATTTTTGTTTTAATGCATACAATGGTGTGTTGTTGTTTTTAAACACAGTGACTGGGCTTCATCTTCATTTACTGATTCAGGTAAGATACCTGTGAATATCACCTGGCAGATGATAAAGATTTAGCAGTTCCTTTAAAATACTGCCTGAGTCAAATTATTGATGTGTTCTTCATCGCAGCAGATAATAAATGAGGACTACCTTTTTGAATCAATGTTCCAGGTTTTATAGTTCGTATTCATCAGCTATTAGCAAATTGTGCACAGGACAAATAGCAAACAATAGCATCCCCATTTTGTTTTGAAGGTAAGCTCCTTTGCCAAATGATAAGAGGGACTTTTACTCAAGAGGAATTGTGTACTTCTAATCCTTGAAATAATTTCACATTGATTTCTGCAAATTGTGTAAAGTGCAGAATGTCCGAGGCCTTAGTTTTGCTGTGGACAAACTATGGTGTTTTATCTTCTCAGTACTTCCTTTCAGGCCAGCAAAGATATTTATTGTGAATTGAAAGTGCCTTTAATTTGCAAAGCCAACCAGCACTTTTACAACAGGCTATGTCTCCTTGCTATTGATTGAATCCTAATTTTATATGTGGTTAAGTTATTAATAGAGGAATCAATACTAGTCTGACTGGTGGTCTTTGTGACTTCAAATGTGGGCCACTGGTTTTCAGCTATGTAAGGTGGTTCTTCTAGGTGCCATCAGTGAGCTGCAAAGTTCCTTGCCTCTGAATAGTCTGAACAGAAATTAAGTTCAAGAATATTTTGGTACACTGTACTATAGAACTGCTGATCCGTTTAGCAATGTTAAGATATAAGAAACAACAACCCACGCAGAGCCCAGAACCTTGAAGTGACAACATTTATCTTAATTTCCTTCAGAACTTGGTTGGTTTTTAGTTGCTTATTGGCAAATGGAGAAATCATTGTATAGTAGATTGGGAATAAAAGTCACTTTAAAAGTCATGCCATGAAAGAAAACATTTAGACTTTTGCTTCTCACTTTAAATGTCTTCATCCATTTGTCTTAAACAAATAGGGATCTCACTCACTGACAGGCAGATACTTTTTCTGAAGGTTGAATCCATAATTCTTTAATATAAACTGCACCCAACAGTTGTGAAGAGAGTGCATGGGTTTTTTTAAAAAATGGGCAGAGGTGACAGAGAAAATTGAATAAATTAATCAAAACAATCATTTAAATTCCATTTTGGGATGCTGCATAACAGTATTTCTGTAGATAGAAATTCTTCAGAGTTGAAGATTGTTTTCAAAAAACACCTTTGGGGTTTTTTTTAAGGTGATTTTTGTGTATCTATGAAATTAGAGTGATCCCAATGAGTTTAGATTTCAGTGCTCAAACCACTTTAATGTGATCATTAGATGATTTGGTGACTCTGTGGCTTTGAATTTTTAAATCTTGCATTTTCAAGCTTTTTCTGAAAACAAAGATTTTTAGGACAGTGGTCATAAGGCTTGTGTTTCCAAGCTCTTCCACCAGGAAAAAATAATAATTTGTGTTTATGTTCTTTAAGTCTGAACTTTGTGTAATAAACTTCCAGTTGCTGAAGTCTTCATCCATTGATGTAAACAAATAATGATTGTTTTAAAATTTTAAAATTTTAAAATCATAGCACAGGAAAGTGTTTTCTATGCAGTAATTTCATCTTGATGTCAAATATAGATGTTTGGTCAGGAAAGTGGTACATTTTGCTCATTGGTTGGAGAAATAAGATTTCATTTAGAGAATCTCAAAACTTCTTCCATTTGGAATCCATACATCTTCATGCTATCTGAGTTTCATTGTATTATTGCCCTTGTTGGTTTATGGAGTCATTGTTGGTTTATGGAGTAATTGGCTTAATTTACATTTATTTTCCAGCTTCATTCATTAGTATAAGAATGTTACTTTGTTGAAAATGTGCAGTATCTTCGCTTTGCAGATGTGTGTCCTTTACCTTTTTTTTTAGAAAATATTGTTGTTTTTTATATAGGCCCCATCTTGTAATGCAGTTATTTTTACTGTTTATGTTGAAAACAATAGGCAGGAAGGTTTTGAAAAATTACCTTTGCATTGAATGGTGTACAAGTGTCTGTGTCTCTGAGGATTGTCTCTCATTGAAGATGCGTGCAAACTTGTTTGATCTGAGTTTCAACGTTCACTCGGTCCATTTATTTATAAAGGCTTTCATTCTTTTTAATTGCCTTAACTATATTTTTTTCCCCCGTTCATGAGCCAGACGCTGCAAGGGAATAGGTTCATAGCATGGATAAATATGATCCTTTTCTTTAGTATGTTGAATGATTAGTTTCATCTCTCTGCAAACAATCTGAGGTTTGTGTGCCAGTCTGTATCTTTTCTTTGCAGGCTTCAGCTGTTAAGTGAGTGTTTCCTCTTGGTGGGCAAAAAGTAGCTTGGCGATGGAGGAGAGGAGAAGACTTCTGTGGCACAGGTAGATGGAACTGGCGGACGAACTGATGTTGCTGAAGGAGAATGGGTGAATCTGTGGGTGGGCAGGCAAGGATCCTGTTGAGCTCTGCCCTTTCCCAGGCAGGGTTGTCCTAGCGGGAATGTTGCAACGCAAAGGCACACTTCTTGTAGGCAGCGTAAAGCAGGAGGATGGCTCGCAGCATTTGACGGCACATCGCCATCGCCATGCGCACCTGTGGTTCGCGGAGCCCGTGAGGCCTGCGCTGCTGGGGGCTGATGACTTGGCAGAAGGCTGAACGCTCTGAAACCCGCAGCGAACCGGTCCAGTGCGGAGGCTGTACCGTCACGAGGTGCCCAAAGACTGAGTCGAGCCCCGTGAGCCGCACGGCCTGGGGCTTGTGCACAGCTGCGCTGCATCCTCGCGTCTCTCCAGCCACTCCAGGGGGTTGTGGGTGCCCAGCTCCGGTCTTGGCACTGGGCTCTAGCACCAGGCTGAGTCCCTGGAAGCAAAGCTGCACTTCTAGGTCGGTGGCAGTGGCTGGACTCTGCCCTCCCCGAAAGGGGTGCTTAGTGCTGCTGGGCTTGGGCACGGCACCCCGCAGCCATTGCAGGGACTCATCCAGGGGGGACCAGGGTGCCCAGAGCTGGTACCCGCTGGCCATGGTCAGCGCTGCCCAGCCGCTGCCACCCTGCTCTGCCCAGGCTCTTGTTGCATCTTTCCTTAGTCCGGCGCCCGCGGCAACCTATTATGAGCATCCTTCACTCCAGAACACCAAGACTGAGCCAGTGTTCCACAAGCTCCTCCCTTTGACTCACATAGAATGGCTTTTCCTATAAGGACAGAATGCCTCCCTTGCCATCTGATATTAAAATAAATTTAAATGAACCGAGGCAGGGAGGATCTTCTTGGTGTCGGTACTAAAGTTGTGATGGAACAAGTCTCCCCAGAGAGGCTCACCAGATGCTTTCCTTAGCTTTTCAGTACCTGGTGAAGAGCTTTTAATCAGCTTGTAGTTATTGTTGTTTTAATAATCTGGGGTTCTCAGTTCTATTATATTATTCATGTTTCTTTGTACATCTATTTTGTTTTGCTTTTTCAATAATTGCATTTCATTCTTTTTATTTTTGTGAAGCTCCCAGAGAACATATATTGGGTGGCCTTCCAGATATAGTTAATTTAATAGTAGTAGTAGTAGTAGTAGTAATAATAATAATAATAATAATAATAATAATAATAATAATAATAATAATAATTTATTTATACCCTGCCCATCTGTCTGAGTTCCCCCAGCCACTCTGGGTGGCTTCCAATCGAGTGTTAAAACAATACAACATTAAATATTAAAAACTTCCCTAAACAGGGCTGCCTTCGGATGTCTTTTAAAGATAAGATAGATGCTTATTTCCTTCACATCTGAAGGGAGGGCGTTCCACAGTGCGGGCGCCACTATCGAGAAGGCCCTCTGTTAATGAGTTAAATAACAAAACTCCTCTGGACGATACTAAGTCCAAAATTGTTCAGGGAAGTTTTTAATCTGTGATATTTTAGTGTATTTTTGGTCTTTGTGGAAGCCGCCCAGAGTGGCTGGGGAAACCCAGCCAGATGGGCGGGGTACAAATAAATTATTATTATTATTATTATTATTATTATTATTATTATTATTATTATTAAATTATAGCTGTCTTCCCAGTTCTGTACTCCTATTTATGCAAAGCAACATCCACCAAATAGGAGACCGTTTCACAAAAGTAAGTTTTGGCTAATCAAAGGGCAGCTTCACTCATCCACCCACATCACTTGATTTCTTACCATTGGATTAACAACGTTTTATTACTTGCGCAAACCCATTCCTCTGGAAAGCATTGTGTTTCAGAGCTCATCCACAGGTTTCAGACAATCACTCATTGCTGCACTCTTGTATGTGTGAATCAGCCGAAGAGATCAGAAGTGGTCTACAAACAGGAAAATGAATCTCACAAGTTTTCCCTTCCAAGTGAAATCCATTAAAGAGTTTCCTTAAAGGTAAAGGTAAAGGGACCCCTGACCATTAGGTCCAGTCATGGCCGACTTTGGGGTTACGGCACTCATCTTGCTTTATTGGCCGAGGGAGCCGGCGTACAGCTTCCGGGTCATGTGGCCAGCATGACTAAGCCGCTTCTGGCGAACCAGAGCAGCGCACGGAAACGCCATTTGACTTCCCGCTGGAGTGGTACCTATTTATCTACTTGCACTTTGACATGCTTTCGAACAGCTAGGTTGGCAGGAGCAGGGACCGAGCAACAGGAGCTCACCCCATTGTGGGGACTTGAACCACCGACCTTCTGATTGGCAAGCCCTAGGCTCTGTGGTTTAACCCACAGCGCCACCCGCGTCCCTCAAAGAGTTTCCTTAATTAAGCCCATTTTGATTTTAAATTCATATTTATCTGTACACTGAAGTTTTCCGTTCACACAAAAATCCACTGAAGAATCACTAATACAGGGTGTCCTCCAATATGTTGGACTACAGTTTCCTTAACCCCCTGCCCCCCCACCTTGGCTACGCCCATGGTATGGCAGCTTCCTATACTCCTACTTCTTACATCCAGGGTGGATAAAACCTATGGCGGGGTTTGTTTCCATGCTACACCAAGATTTAATTCTCATCTCTGTTCAAGAGATGTACTCTGGCCCCAGTCTGTATAGTCTGACAGTTGGAGTTTGTCTGACAAAGTTTGCTTCTTTGGTGAACTTTACCGACACTTAAGAGGAAAATGTGTTAGGCATAAATACACTTCTAAGAAGTTGGCACAGTTTCAGATGAGACAAATGACACAGACGCCCTAAAGTGTTTAATTTTTCATTTGCAGTTTGTAATAAATGGTCCTTATCCCTTTAGAAGGAAATTGGCCCATAACAGTACTTTGGAAATATATCCATAGGAGTCACTTGGCATTTGAAGTTCGGCTTCTATAAGAAGTGGTTTGGCTACTGTTCATAAAGATGTTTCTCTGTAAGTTGCACCTCACCTCAACTCCAAAATCCCCCTCATTAATTTTGTATCTTTGTTTTGTATGAAAAGGAAGTGTTGCCTTAACAGTGCAATCAGCCCCTCGTATATTTTTAATATTAATTTAATATTGGGAAATAGTAATAGCAAAGTAGATTAGAACAACCTCAGATATGCAGATGACACAACTTTGACGGCAGAAAGTGAGGAGGAATTAAAGAACCTTTTAATGAGGGTGAAAGAGGAGAGCGCAAAATATGGTCTGAAGCTCAGCATCAGAAAAACTAAGATCATGGCCACTGGTCCCATCACCTCCTGGCAAATAGAAGGGGATGAAATGGAGGCAGTGAGAGATTTTACCTTCTTGGGCTCCATGATCACTGCAGATGGTGACAGCAGTCACGAAATTAAAAGACGCCTGCTTCTTGGGAGAAAAGCGATGACAAACCTAGACAGCATCTTAAAAAGCAGAGACATCACCTTGCCGACAAAGGTCCGTATAGCTATGGTTTTCCCAGTAGTGATGTATGGAAGTGAGAGCTGGACCATAAAGAAGGCTGATCACCAAAGAATTGATGCTTTTGAATTATGGTGCTGGAGGAGACTCTTGAGAGTCCCATGGACTGCAAGAAGATCAAGCCTATCCATTCTGAAGAAAATCAGCCCTGAGTGCTCACTGGAAGGACAGATCCTGAAGCCGAGGCTCCAGTACTTTGGCCACCTCATGAGAAGAGAAGACTCCCTGGAAAAGATCCTGATGTTGGAAAAGATTGAGAGCACAAGGAGAAGGGGACGAAAGAGGACGAGATGGTTGGACAGTGTTCTCGAAGCTACTAACATGAGTTTGACCAAACTGCGGGAGGCAGTGGAAGACAGGAGTGTCTGGCATGCTCTGGTCCATGAGGTCACGAAGGGTCGGACATGACTAAACGACTAAACAACAACAACAAACTAGACCAACTAGGTTTAGTGTCTAGGTTTGGCTTGATTTTGTCACATTATGGACTGATGTCTATGATGGTGGCTCCTGCTTGATGACCTAGCGGCTTGAGATTCTAGATCTCATAATAGAGCAGGATGCCCCTTTTGTAATTACTCAGTCCCCAAATAATGATCAATAAGCTGTTTATTTATTTAAAATTGTGTCTAATGCAAAAAGAAAGATCTATAGCCTCCAAGGTGGGATACCTCCAAGGTGGGACCCCCACCCACCCAATCTGGACAGAGAAATAACCCCTCCCATCTTCACCCACAACTCATATTGCATTTCTGCTTCCTCCAAATATGTGGAAGTTGGCAATTATGTGATGCCAAAACTGGCCAGCCATCACCATAGGATCCATGTCTCTACCCTGGCACAAACATGTAACTTATCACTTGTTATCACAATCATGGTGCCAGGTGAGATTTTGAAATAAAGGAGGTTTAACATTTCAATCTTAGGTTCCAGCCACACAGTGTTCCAGTCTAAAACTGCAAGCTGACTGATGTCCCAGTGTACTTCACTGTACCAACTGCCCTTTGGAAGACATGACCCTTGGCACTTTGAGGTGGCTGAAAGGTGTTTCTAAAGGCAACAAATCCTGTGAGTGAAGATGAGTGACTGGAAAGTAGGAAAGGAGCAGGCAAAGGGTTAAGCAGAGTCCAGGCTATAAGGGTTCAGGGGTCCTCTGGCTGCTGGACTACACCTCACATAATCTCTTACCGTTCGCCATATTCGCTATGACTCATGGGAACTGCAGTTCAACAATATCAAAGGACCTGCTCTGGAACCTTAAGGTGAAGGGAGGGTAATGAATATCAGCAACACCACCACCATTTGGAGGGCCATAGGTTGTCCATTCTGGCTTCCTGTCCATTCCAGGCCCATGTTCCCAAATGATTGTACCCAAGAGTTGTCAAGGCACACTTCAGCTTCATTTGGCCCAAACACTCAGTGAGAAAAGAAGACTCTTACAGAGAAGGCTCTCTGTACATCTTGATAATAAACCTGATATGCAATGGGGGTTGAATAATTTTGATTGCTACTGTATATACATTTCCCAAAGTCCAGTAGGAGATTATGCATAATAGCCGGAGAATGTACAAAATGCAGTCAAGATGCACTCATTCTCCAAGACCTATTGAAATTCATGCATATTGACAAGATATTGTCGAGATAGGCACATTCCCGAATGTCTGTTGAGGAGCATGTTGAAGAGATTGTGCCCTTGGAAATTTGCACAAGCCCATGGGTCCAACCATGACTAATGACTTCCACAGCCTATAGATCTTCAGGGGCAGGAGAAATGGAGTCTTAGACATTTGAGAAAAGGGTCACAGAGGGCTTAAAACAAGGTTCAGAAATCTGCCTCTTTAAATGAATGCAGCATTGATCTCTTGATGCTGAATTCTGCCCCATAGTAAAATGGTTCAGTTACTGGCTTAATAAAAATGCATTCACTTTAGCTAGAGCTGAAATGTTTTTATCCATAGATTATTAACTCCACAGTTTTGAGAGAAGTGCAACCTCTGCCTTTCAGTATTTTATCAAAGCTTTTAGGGAAGAAAAACTAATCTATGTCCTTATCATTTAAACGTTGCCAAGCACAACTGCGAACAGCTTCTTATTTGATTGCTGGTGAGATCTGTTTGCTTTCTATCTGTTCAACTTGAACACAGCTGGGGGAAATATACTTTTCTGATTTATCTTCGGATATAATATTCTTTTGGAGTGCTAACCTGGGCTGGATTGTCTACTTCTTATTTAAATTACATTGCAGTGGCTGTCTTCACACAAGAATGCAGTATTGCTACTATTCCTAAAATATTTGTGGAAATATTTGCTGGGGAAGTTATGCAGCAAAGAGAGCATTAATAAGCAGATATAGCTGGTCTGTCAATAAAGGGTGGTGGGGGACTTACATTAGGCCAGATGGGACCTGACTGGATCCAAATGTCACCTGATTCTGTTAGTATGAAAACCACAGCATCCCTCTGCAGCATTGCAGTGGTGATGGTGCAGCAGAGATCAAGCCAGCAAACTATTTAAGTACCGGTACATCCTTCTCTCACAGGGTAATTGAGAGAGAAGAGGTGGAATGTATCATGCACACTACCATGAGTTTCTTGGAGGAAAGGTAGCATGGAAATGAATAAAAGAAAGAAAGAAGTAATTATTGTGGTAGTATTGTTGGTGAAAGGCCCATGGAATAAATGGACAAATTGCCCATGTTATGTCAAAGAGCAAGCCAGCAGTAAATCAAACCATTCAAATATGGAGTTAACTCTTAATTAGCAAAAATACGATCTTCACAGACTTGGCTGAGTGTCAGCAAAAAACCTCATCCCTGGTAGGTCTAGCCCCATGAATTAGTTGCTGTCTCTGTCTCATCCTCTCTATGGCTTTTCCCAAGCAATCAGAGACTACGCCTGCATGAAGCCTGCCTCTGCTTTGCCCTTTTCACCCCTCTTCTGGCTCTGGGAGTCAAGAGGAGTTGAGCTTCTCACAACAGGAGGGGGAGACACCTGTGATTCTTCACCAGCCAGACTCATCTCTGCCATAGCTGTCAACTTACAGATTTGAAAATAAGGGACCAGCAGCCTCAAAAATAAGGGATCAGCAGCCAAAATAAGGGATTTCCTTTTTTTCCCCACCATGTGCCTCCGCTCCAGACAGACCTCCCCAGCAAGGGTGAGTGGGCTGTCGATGACACATCCATCCGATTCCGAGCACGGTATGTTCAACTTCTGAGCGCCTCCAAGCCAAAGGCAGAAAGCCCAGCCAGCAGCCAAACGAAGCCTCAAGTGGTGGTTCCCACAGCGCAGCAACCCAGCAAAGGGGATGCAGCAAGGGAAACCACCGTCACCTCTCCGCTGGGAAGCACTGAGCAAAGGCGAGTCCCCAGGCAACGCAGCCAATTTGATCGGCACAAGGCATTCAAGCTCCACCCCCCAGTCATTCTTAGACTCCTTATTGGGTGAGCAACGCAGCCAAGCAACACAGTTGGAGCCTCCCTCCTCCCTCGCTGGCAGGGAGGGAGGGAGAGGAGCTGTTTCCTTTGAAACCCGGGAAATTTACGGGATATCATCAATCCGGGACAGCAGTGGGAAACAGCTCTGGGATAAGGGAGTTTCCTGCCAAATAAGGGACGGTTGACTGCTATGATCTCTGCCTCTTAGCCTCCCTCCTCTCCTGCTTCAGCTTCTGCCTCTGATTCTGAACTTCTCTGCCATAGCACCTTCCTGCTCACTAAGCTGTGTTACCTTTTCAGCTTCCAACACCTCCCCCCCCCCACTCTTATCACAAGGAAATTGACCAAGGAAGGCAAATCAGAAGAGATGAGTGGGTGAACTAACCCATGGGCAAATGACATAAAGGTAAGGCCTTTGAAAGTGATGTGAAATGCATTAGGAAGCTGGAGAGGTGAAAGCAAGAAATGAAAGGGCATTGTTCTGACTCTGATATTCTAAACAGATTGAAGCCCAGGTTGGGGAGAAATAATGTAGATGTTCTATTGAGGAAATGAATAGAGAAATCAAGGGGAGATATGAATGGATACTGAGACCTTGGGACACGGTTCCTTCCACTGTCAATTGTAGAAACAAAGTTCAAGGAGTGGAGCATCTCTGAGTTCGGGAAATGCAATTTTAATTTTGTAACGGACTGTGAAAATTGTGGCTTGTGGGGGTGGAGAAGAAAATGTCTCTTAAGTTCTGAATCTTGAAATGCGGTTCTCCAGCCAACTAATGTGTACAGAAATGCAGGTACTAGGTTAAGGTGCACATAAAACTGCTTATATTTGTGAAAATGACACACACAAATGCACTGTATTGGGGAAAATAGAAAAAAATGTATATTGGGGAAAACAGCATACAAAAATATGCATATTGGAAGAAATCTGTAGTAAAATGTTGGTGCATTTTCATGAGGGTCTTTAAAAAAAATCGCAAACTGTTGTGGAAATGTGGAGAAGTAAACTTGAAATTGGAAAAATGAAAAAAAGAGGTAAAAGAGGTAAAAGAAACTGGAATTGACCATTGATCTCATCTTAACTGTGAGGTGTTTCCTGACTCTTGACTTATACTAGACTACAACCTTAATGGGCTATTAATAAAATAATAATAATCTTCCAGACGTCGAGCAAAAGAAATTAACAAACTTTTTGGCAGAAAACAGACCAACTTTTTAAAAGCAAGTCACTTGACAGCGCAACTCCAGTAATATTTCTTTTTGGGGCGAAGTCCCACTGAGTTTTAAGAACTATCCAGGATAGGGTTAGAGACATAGAATGGAACAATACAGCGTTTTCTGCTAGTCTCAGCTGATGAAGTCTTAGTGCTGAGGCCCTACTTTTAAGATGTCACTAGCTGATTTTGATGGCTGACAAGTTTTTTGTTTGTGTCTTACAGTAATGTAGGCAGTGATACCTCACTTCCAACCTGCATGGCGTCCAGGGCTCTTGACAGTTCTGACAGAGAAAAAGATACAGTCACATACCTGCCATAATTTGGCAATTATATACAGCCTGAGGGCTTCTGCATTTTTACTGACATGGAAGCCTAATTATGCCTTTCCCTCACTTAAAAAACAAAGAAAGTAGCCAACACATTTTGCATCTTCTGAAGTATTAATTGTACATGGAAAGCTTTATTCACAGAAGTATTGAACGGCATTTCAAATCACATACTGTACCAGTCTGCTGTCAAGTTATATATCACACTGAAGTTTCTCATAGGAAAGTTACCCTCCACACAAAAAAATCCTTGTCTCTTTCTGGGTACATTGTACTGTCCATGGCTTAATTGGTCTTGTGTTGCTATAGACAAGTCCTAAGCCTTTTTGCAGTTAGGGAACCTTTTCCAAACTGACTTACCCGCCAGACAAGGGGATTCCTGTGCTTTGCAAAGGATTCTGGGAATGCTCGGTTCACATGGAAATGGGTTTGTTCTTGGAAAGTTGATAAACCAGTGTGTGAGCTGTACCACCTCAGATTGCATGTTTGAATTTGGAGAAACAAACATTTGGAGAAACAAACATCTTTCCAGCTGTAAGCTTTACTAAACGGGGTGCAAATTTGAACCTAGATTTAAAAAAACTCCGGTCGTTCCTAGCAGTTGCCATGCAGATGAACCTCTGATAGCCTCCTCTTACTGAAATTTGTCTAATTGGTTTTAAAAGCAGCGAAAGAGGCTGTCACCACATCTTGTGAATGCATCTGTCTTCTCTGAGAGAAAAGGAAAGGAAAGCTCTCTCTCCCTTCATTTCAGATTCAGCATATTTTCAGTTATTAATTCAATGAACCATGTTAGGCGATGAAAATAAATCTTTGTGTGCCTGGAAACCCTAGCAATTGTTTTTATGTTTCTGAAGTCTCTCCACAGCATGTGTCTGTGAGATAATGGAGAGCATCTCTCTTATCATATTGTGCTTAAAATTTTGAAGTTGTTCAACTCCCTTGCATGCTTTATTAAACTAAGACTTGTTGGGGGGGTGGGGGGGTGCTGACCTAGTTTGGATACAAGGCCGGGGAATGTATGAGCCTCAGGCGGCAGAATCCACAGGAGGAGCAGATCACAGTATAGATCTTTATCCCCCCCCCTTGTCCCTGACGTGGATCTTCACTCACCCCTTCTTCCCTGGCAGGGAGAGAGGTGCCATTTTGTGGTTTGCCTCAGGTGCTAAAATTTCTTGGACCAGCCCTGTTTGGATAAATCTTATAATGTTGAATCTGCTGCACTCTGTGAAGGTGAAGAAACATGAAGCAATGTGGAAGCACTTATGCATACCTGTCAACGTTTCCCTTTTTTTAAGGGAAATTCCCTTATTCCGAATAGGATTCCTCGCAAGAAAAGGGAAAAGTTGACAGCTATGCACTTATTTATCATGTTGGGGATCGCTTGCCACATAAATAACTTTGTTGTTGTTGTTTAGTTGTGTCTGACTCTTTGTGACCCCATGGACCAGAGCACGCCAGGCACTCCTGTCTTCCACTGCCTCCCGCAGTTTGGGCAGACTCATGCTGGTAGCTTCGAGAACACTGTCCAACCATCTCATCCTCTGTCGTCCCCTTCTCCTTGTGCCCTCCATCTTTCCCAACATCAGGGTCTTTTCCAGGGAGTCTTCTCTTCTCATGAGGTGGCCAAAGTATTGGAGCCTCAGCTTCAGGATCTGTCCTTCCAGTGAGCACTCAGGGCTGATTTCCTTCAGAATGGATAGGTTTGATCTTCTTGCAGTCCATGGGACTCTTAAGTCAGCATAAATCTATTTGTCCACCCAAGAAGCCTCTTGGCTGAGTTGCAAGACTGCTGCAATGCTCTGCAGCCTGTGGGTGACTTCCAGACTGTCAGCATTTTGTGGGAGGAATTCAGGAAATTAAAGTGGTTGAAGCACTCTGCCACCCAAGCACAAAAAAAATCATTCTTTTAAAACACCTTTTGCAGCGATGGAGAATGGGACGCGGGTGGTGCTGTGGGTAAAACCTCCGCGCCTAGGGCTTGCCAATCGCATGGTCGGCGGTTCGAATCCCCGCGGCGGGGTGAGCTTCCGTCTTTTGGTCCCAGCTCCTGCCCACCTAGCAGTTCAAAAGCACCCCTAAGTGCAAGTAGATAAATAGGTACCGCTTTATAGCTGGAAGGTAAACGGCGTTTCCGTGTGCTGCGCTGGTGCCGGCTCGCCAGAGCAGCTTCATCACGCTGGCCACATGACCCGGAAGTGTCTCCGGACAGCGCTGGCCCCCGGCCTCTTAAGTTAGATGGGCGCACAACCCTAGAGTCGGTCACGACTGGCCCGTACGGGCAGGGGTACCTTTAAGTGATGGAGAAAGGCACTGAAAAGCGTGGTGTGAACAAATGGTTAATGGGAGACGTATAAACACCCCACAAGCAAATCAGAACGCATGCTCCTTGTGGCGTAACTGCCCTGTCAACAAATGGGAGCACATGCTCAGTAAAGACTGAACATAGTCTAATCCCCACTTACGCCTTGTGCAGGCAGATCAGGATGAATGCTCAATCAAAACAGGACATCTGGAGGAGCCCTCAATCTATGTAGAACAACCTGGGGAACTAACTACATACTAAGCAGGAAGTACATGTGCGCCAAATCGCCAGCCACAAATTTATTGGACTGATGCTGCTTTGTCAGCCTGTTGTACTTAGAGCAGGAGCACATTGTCCCATCTGCTTAGGAGAGGACTGTGAGGTCAAGTACACAAATGAATGATTCTGAGTAGAGTTGCTTTTCCACTCCTGGCTCCACTTCTGAAGAACGCTCTACAGTCTGCTTTAACTGTTCTTGACTATTTCTTTCCCATTAGAGAAAGAGCCTATATTTCTCCCTCTCCCTCTCCCTCTCCCTCCTCTCCCCTTTCTTTCTTTCTTTCTTTCTTTCTTTCTTTCTTTCCACGCTAAAATAAGTTGTGGCGTCTCAAGCACTCCCATTTTGCCGTGTCAGTTTTCAAGGGAGCCTTGGCAGTAAGGATGCTCAGATGCTCAGATTGATACCACTTCAACATTTGGTGTGTATTATTTATGGGCTAGATCCAAACTAAGTTAGTTGCAGTGAGTTCACATTGAAATCAGGAGTCTCTAGCTAAATCATGACTAGCTTGTCCCATTGTTCACTTCATTTAGTCTGGATCCAGCCCATTATATTAACCATGTTCTAGAATCCAGCTAGTCTACTGGGGGTGTTCTACACAGCAGGTGTGGGCACTTAAGATCTACTAGCACAATTCCATTACCTCTTAACTGTTAACCATTGGCAAGATTGGCAGCAGCAGCAGCCATAAGTTCTATAATTATAATATGTCATTCTCCTGCTAATTGTGCTGTTTAAAATGTGCATTTTAAATTTGACTCCCTTTAGTAATATTTTCTTTTGAAATGTTTTTGAAAGATATTTTTTTAAGGTTAACCTTGCTGCATTAAATGTGCATTCTGTAGTTGTCCTTCTTTTGGAATGTTTTATTTTGAAATCTCAAAGATAACATTTTAGTTTCCTGTTAATTATGTTGCTTTGAATGCATACAGCATTTTGGACTTTCATCAGTAATGTTTTATTCTGGATTTTTTGTTTTATTTGATGCTTTAATGTGTTGTAAACTGCTTTGAAAATGTTTTTTCCTGAAAAACATAAAGTGGTTTAAAAATGAACTGAAGGATAATAATTTTTCAAAGAAACATTAATATGCGAAAAAGGCACTACAATGGAAAATCTTATTCATTCCTAACAGGGAGAAAAAAGAAAATGTTTTTGCATCCAGCATTACAAAAATAAGTTTTGGCAAATTATATTCCATGGAGAAAATAACAGCTTGATTAAAAACACGACCGAAGGCATAGAAAACAAATTAATGAGCATGCTAGTGGCTTGTAGAAAAGAGCCAAATAAAAAAAACGGGCATTGTTTTTGTAATTATATAAAACCAGGTTGACTATTTTTTAATGAATAATTGTTCGTGTCTACATAAAGAAATCCATGAAGATGTGGAAAGATTGCGTGTCAAGGTTTGTTTTGAGGATGGGGGAATCTCTGTTGACGGTTACCCTCTGGAAGAAATAAAGTTAAACTGGAACATTTTTCTGGAATCTGGAACAGCCAGATGGACATGTGACACTCATTTTGTGCTGTCAGGAATTAGCTTCTTACATTTTTCCTGAACTTACCAACAAGTCATGCTGCTGACATCTGTATGTTCAATTGACTGCACATGGGAGCTTCTGTGTGATTGGGAGCCCCAAGTAATTTTGGTTCTTGCTGGAGTTGGAGTAAAAGTTTGATGCAGTTTGTATTTAAAGGGGAACCTGCCTAATTAACACTATCCAAAACAATACGTAAACTGAAACACAACCATCCTATGAAATTCACTTAGCCGTGTGAACTTTGCAGCGCAGCTCTCCAGCATATGCTAGGGAAAGGCATGCATAATAATGCTTATATTATTGAAAATAACACGAAACGGGGAATTTTGTTACAGAAAATTGCTCTGCAAAAGCATACATATTGGGCAAAATTGCATACCAGGGTGTGTATATTAGGAGAAGCTTAGAGAAATAAAACGCTGATGAAATTTTTTCATGAGGATTAAAAATAAGAATAATAAACTGATATGGAAATGTGGAGAACTGAATTTAACGCTGGAAAAATGAGAAAAAGAGAAAAGGAAATGGATGGATTTGCTCATTACATGCAGCCCAAGGCCAAGAGTGGGGCACCTTGTACATCCCAGATGTTGGTGAACTATAATTCCTATCATCCCTCACGACAGACCATGCTTTCTGTGAACAGGAACCCTTTTAAGACATTTGGCCGAATCTCATTGGTATGGCCAGAGGTGGTGGTCTCCTTTCATTTAATATTGATTTCAATATATGTACAGGTTACATATGCTTCAGGTTAAATACACTTCAGGTTACAGACTCCACTAACCCAGAAATAGTACCTCGGGTTAAGAACTTTGCTTCAGGATGAGAACAGAAATCGCGCGGTGGCAGCGCAGCGGCAGCAGGAGGCCCCATTAGCTAAAGTGGTATCTCAGGTTAAGAACAGTTTCAGGTTAAGAACGGACCTCCAGAACGAATTAAGTACTTAATCCGAGGTACCACTATATATCTCGCTGTTCTCCCGAGATGAGATTCACCACAGCTTTAAAAACACCGTGTTGAAAATACAGAATGATAAAAACAAATATCTTAAAGCCACAATCAAAATGCATCGCAACCTATCTGAAACCAGCAATTAAAATATAATTTGTCTTGTCAGCAGCCCAGTGGCCAGCACTGTCTGCAGCTTAGTCTTCAAAGGCCTGTCTGAACGGTAAAGTCACAGTGTGCCATGGAAAGATAACAAAGAGGGAGCCAGTCGAATCTCTCTTGGGAGGGAATTCCACAATCACAGAAGAGGCTCTGTGTCATGCTTCTGATGTTGAGACGAGGTGTTCACCCAAGAGTACTGTCTGATTGGCTGATTATGTTTCCCTCCTGGAGCCTGATTGGGCTGCTGGTGCAGGCCAACCCGGTTGTTGCATTCTAGGATCTTATCTGCCTATTGTTCTAGGATCCAAGCTTAGTACAAAAGGGCTAGTGTAGGGAGACCTGATCTTTCAGGTAGCCTTAGCTGAAGCCATCATGGGTTTTGTAGGTCATAACCAGCACAATTTTGCCCAGAATTGAATGGGAAACCAGGAAGCTGTTTTCACAAGAGAGTAACCAGTCAGCAGTCCAGCTGCAGCATTCTGGATCAGTGGCCTCAAAGAACATGTGGAAAGTCTGTAAGAGGCTGCTAAGAATAGAGATGGAGCTAAGGTTGTGGCCTGAGGCAAGCATGCCTGGATTTGGTCGGTGGTGGCATGGGGGTCATATGTATGCAGCCTTGAAATCAATGGTAGAAGGAATACAGGACATAGATAAATAAAGGCAGGTAAAAAAAGGACCCCTGGATGGTTAAGTCCAGTCGAAGGCGACTCTCGGGTTGCAGCGCTCATCTTGCTTTCAGGCCAAGGGAGCCAGTGTTTGTCCACAGACAGCTTTCCGGGTCACGTGGCCAGCCTGACTAAACCACTTCTGGCACAACGGAACACCGTGACAGAAGCCATTGTGCATGGAAATGCCGTTTACCTTCCCATCGCAGTGGTACCTATTTATCTACTTGCACTGGTGTGCTTTCGAACTGCCAGGTTGGCAGGAGCTGGGACAGAGCAACAGGAGCTCACCCCGTCGCGGGGATTTGAACCGTTGACCTTCTGATCAGCAAGCCCAAGAGGCTCGGTGGTTTAGACCAGTGTTTCCCAACCGGTGTTCCGCGGCACACTAGTGTGCCGCAAGACGTTGCCTGGTGTGCCGTGGGAGGGAGGCGGGCGAGTCCGGCGGCGAGAGGCGGGGCGGCGGCGGCGGCGGCGAGCACACGCGGGGCGGCGAGCGAGCTCCCTCCCAAATTCCATCGCCGCTCGCTCCGGCCGGCCACCCCGTGCCGCCGCCCCAAGCCTCGCGCGCCCAGCGGGAGCTCCTGCCGGGCGCGCAAGGCTTGCAGACACTCGCCCGAAGCACGGGGAGCCCTCCGGAGCGCTCCGCGTGCTTCGGGCAACAGGCTGCCGCCCAAGCCTCGCGCGCCCAGCGGGAGCTCCTGCCGGGCGCGCAAGGCTTGCAGACACTCACCCGAAGCACGGGGAGCCCTCCGGAGGGCTCCCTGTGCTTCGGGCAACAGGCTGCCGCCTCAAGCCTTGCGCGCCCAGCGGGAGCTCCTGCCGGGCGCGCAAGGCTTGCAAACACTCGCCCGAAGCACGGGGAGCCCTCCGGAGGGCTCCGCGTGCTTCGGGCAACAGGCTGCCGCCCCAAGCCTCGCGCGCCCAGCGGGAGCTCCTGCCGGGCGCGCAAGCCTTGCAGACACTCGCCCGAAGCACGGGGAGCCCTCCGGAGGGCTCCCTGTGCTTCGGGCAACAGGCTGCCGCCCCAAGCCTTGCGCGCCTGGCGGGAGCTCCTGCCGGGCGCGCAAGGCTTGCAGACACTCGCCCGAAGCACGGGGAGCCCTCCGGAGGGCTCCCTGTGTTTCGGGCAACAGGCTGCCGCCCCAAGCCTTGCGCGCCTGGCGGGAGCTCCCGCCGGGCGCGCAAGCCTTGCAGACACTCGCCCGAAGCACGGGGAGCCCTCCGGAGGGCTCCCTGTGCTTCGGGCAACAGGCTGCCGCCCCAAGCCTTGCGCGCTGGGCGGGAGCTCCTGCCGGGCGCGCAAGGCTTGCGGACAGCTTCCTGAAGCCTGGAGAGCAAGAGGGGTCAGTGCGCACCGATGCCTCTTGCTCTCCAGGCTTCAGCGAAAGCCTGCATTCGCCCCATAGGACGCACACACATTTCCCCTTTATTTTTGGAGGGGAAAAAGTGCGTCCTATGGGGCGAAAAATACGGTACTTTCTTTGTGTTTATTTGATGCCTATTAAAGAGAGTTACTTTATATATAGTCAATATAGGCACAGAGTTAATTTTTTAAACATTTTCTAATGGTGGTGTGCCTCGAGATTTTTTTCATGAAACAAGTGTGCCTTTGCCCAAAAAAGGTTGGGAAACACTGGTTTAGACCACAGCGCCACCCATGTCCCCTCCTAGATAAATAAATACTTCAGATGGACGATGGGACTCTGACTACATGAAAGGGAAAAGAAAGCTCCATTTTAGTTTTGGTGACTGTGATGGGAAGCCCGCTTAGTCTTCGGAGGACTGAGTGTCAAATATATGTTTGGTTTGTATTAACAGCACTTGTGTTGTTAATGTGTGCAATCTCCTTGGCAGGCTGAGGCCTGCACACAGCAGACAAGGCCCTTCTTACAGAGCTTGGGTCACCCCATGGAGTCATCCAAAGGATGAGGGCAAAGGGAGCGCTTGAGCCTCACCAAGGAGGCGGCAGGTGCAATCAATTTTCTCCCACTTGGGACCAAATAATTGGAGGAAAGAGTCTGCATTACCAAAGCATCCTCATCTATTAGAAGAGAGTTGGGGGGCAGGCAGAGGGAGCATACAGAGCCGACTGCATCTGTTCTATCATATATAGCTGCTGCTTTTGTAACTCCTAATGCCTGACAACTGTGCTTGAAATGGATATAATTGGGGGAGGAAAAAAAAAGCCTTTCCTTCTATTTGAGGCTTAGAAATGCTCAGAGGGAAAGGAGGTTTATGAGAGACAAATTAACTACAGTATTAGGTCCAAAGTAGCACATTTTATAGGTTTATTTGAAAAATCCATATAAGCTATTCATTTCAAGCCTGTTTTATAGCGAGTAAATTGTTCTGAAAGCTCCAGGAGCAGACGGGTTGAGTTCCAGCATTGGAAATGAGCTGTCAAAGGAAATGAGGGAGCCAAGTAGTACTACACAGAAGTAGTAGCAAAAATACCTTGTCTCTTGAGAACATCTCCCGAAAGCCAAATATAATATAGGAAGAAGGGGTTGGAAACTGCAAGATCCCAAGATTCTCTAAGGCTTTTGAAGGAGATAGCGTTCTTAAAGAGTGATATACTTTGGTGATCTAATTAATATGATGTAATGCAGGGAACGGCCTTTGATTAAAGGCAGACCATGTGCTTTGCAAACTGAAGGTGTCGGGTTCAGTTGCCAGCATTTCCAGGTAGGACCTCCGTCTGGAATCTTCGAGAGTTGTTGGCAGTCAGAAAATACGGAGCTAGCTGGACCAATAGTCTGACCTCCGTAAAAGGCAGCTTCCCATGTTGCAAGTTAAATGGACTTCCTGGCTCATAGTCCAGTCTCTCAGACACTACACTACAGCTCTTGGTATAGAGCAGGTTTAAATGTTTTGCCAAAAGTGCTTTGTGAAATGCTCCCTTAAGTAATAAACCGTTTGGTGAATTTCATGCACTTATGAACAAAAACCCGTCCCCAGCATCAGCCATCTCTTTGCTGCACATTTAATATTTTGCACTGTCATTGCTTTTATTTAGGGCTGCTATACATCTGGAATTTCCAGGACATATCCAGGATTCGTCCCCCAGAAATAGCATCCAGGCTGCCAAATATCTAAAGGACCTACTACTCCCTTCCCATCGAAGAACGTTTATGCTCGCGAGACTAAATGCCTTCCCCTCTGCAGTGACCACAGGTAGATTCTCACATACCCCATATCAAGCCCATCTGTGTGCCTGCAAACAAGGAGTATCTGATTCAATGGACCACATGCTCTTGGATTGAATGAATCTGGGACCTTCTGGACACCAAGTATGTGCTCTTCCCATAGCTACAGACCTTCCCAGACTTATCTAGGATAACAGAAAACACAGTATATGCAATAAAATTGAATCGTGCCTATGGCACTGGCACTCATATTACAGATGAACAAATATAAAACTTAGTCTCATCTTATACTTCTCAAATGTTGACGTGACTTCTTTATGATCTCATTAGCCCAGAGTAAATTATCACATTTTTCACTCTATAAGATGCACCCGACCATAAGACACACCTAGTTTTAGAGGAGGAGAACAAGAAAAAAATATTCTCTCCCTCTCTGCACAGCACCTCTCCAGCGAAGCGAAGTCAGAACAGCAAGAGCGATCACTGCGCAGCGAAAGCAGCAATCCCTCTTGCTGTTCTGGCTTCTGGGATAGTTGCGCAGCCTGCATTCACTCCCTAAGACGCACACACATTTCCCCTTACTTTTTAGGAGGGAAAAAGGGAGTCTTATAGAGCAAAAAATACGGTACTAGAGATTTCCTCTGTGAAAATCATGTGACTGTGTACATCTTATCTGTCGATTTCTGCATCCCAGCAGTATCTGAACTCTTATTGATTCACCTTTCTCACCGGTGAAAAGAGTGTTTTCCCCGATTTTGTGCCATGTATAATCTCACAGCAAGTAGCCAATTAATGACAATCTCTTTGTAACTGTGGCAGTGTTTAATTTTTTATGGTTAACCTAATCCAATGCAAAGACAGAATTAAGCTCCATAACAATATAAATGGAAGTTAGATGCTCCTTCCCCACTAGTTTCCTTCTGCCTTTGCAGTGGTAGTGCACCAATTCTAACGTTCAACTCTTTTCCAGTTTGACTCATCAAACAGCTTTTGCCAAGAAGCCAGAATCTCACTGGGTACATGTTGAAGAATTGTTTGCAATAAAAGTAGTATATGCAGTAACAGTCATTTGCACTGTCAGCCTGCCTGAGCTGTCTGCCAAGAACATATCCTCCTGTCCATATAATAACTTCATAAATAGGAGTATAGTTCAGTTTATTTAATGTCCTAGTGTTGGGGTGACAGTAGATTCCACTTGGTGATTTATCTAGCTATTTAAGTAGATGCAAAGTTGTGAGGCTCTTTTTTAAACATCCTCAGGTGCTACCATCTATTATTTTATCAGCACTGACTCTGTGCAGAAGGGAGCAACATCGAAAGCTTTTTTCACGCAGAAAACTGCTTGATCCAGAAAAAGGACAAATGTTCATCACTGCTTTAAAGAGCAGCTTCTTCTGACCTACATTACTGCCAAAGAGAAACTAAAGTAAGGGCTATTTCAGATCATGACGCTGACTACCAGCTGTGACCCAGATATGGAAACAGAGGACAAAGGTCCGCTCAATGAAGCTGAATGTTGAAAGATACAGATCATGCAGAAGGAAGGACTTCTCTGCCAGTGGTTTTAAAAAAGGATCAGGCAAATCCATTGAGGATAACACTACTAAGCCAGGATACCTGTGTTGTCCCTCTGTTGTCTCTGAACAACAATTGCTAGGGGGAGTGATAGTGTTGCACCCAGGTCCTTCCTGTGATCTTCCCATAGCCACTTGGCTCTCTGCCAGACTAGATGGATGTTTGGTGTGATCTTACATTCTGAATGTGATATATGGAGGAATAACAGAAGCGAGTCAATCATGACTTTGGGCCTATCTATAGGGCCTGTCAGGGACACGGGTGGCGCTGTGGGTCAAACCACAGAGCCTAGGACTTGCTGATCATGTCGGCGGTTCGAATCCCCACGACGGGGTGAGCTCCTGTTGCTCGGTCCCTGCTCCTGCCAACCTAGCAGTTCGAAAGCACATCAAAGTGCAAGTAGATAAATACCGTATTTTTCGTCCCATAGGACGCTCCGTCCCATAGGACGCACCTAATTTTGGGGGGGGGAAATAAAGGAAAAAATTTCCCACAGGGCTGCCTAGGCTGCGGATGTGTTCCCGAAGCACTGGGCGCTCTGCTTTCAGCACGCCCGGCGTTCCGGGAAGCAGGCTACTATCTGCAGCCTAGACAGCCCTGTGGGAACTCCCGCAGGGCTGCCTAGGCTGTGGATGTCTTCCTGAAGCCTGGAGAGCGAGAGGGGTCGGTGCGCATCGACCCCTCTCACTCTCCAAGCTTCAGCGAAAGCCTGCATTCACCCCATAGGACGCACCCAGATTTCCCCTTCATTTTTGGAGGGGGAAAAGTGCGTCCTATAGGGCGAAAAATACGGTAGGTACCGCTCTGGCGGGAAGGTAAACAGCGTTTCCGTGTGCTGCTCTGGTTCACCAGAAGCAGCTTAGTCATACTGGCCACATAACCCGGAAGCTGTACGCCGGCTCCCTTGGCCAATAAAGCGAGATGAGTGCCGCAACCCCAGAGTTGGCCAAGGCTGGACCTAATGGCCAGGGGTCCCTTTACCTTTACCTTTATAGGGCCTGTCACTCATTCCCCTCTGAATGTAAAGACATGGAGAAGGGAGTGAGAGAGATTGGAGGGTGCACGAATCTGCATGAACCTCAACCATTCAGGCTTCACCGTTGCATAGAGTGCCTACACTCCGGCAGCTGTTGCCTCTCTGCAGACATCCTACTGTATCTGTGAACATGGAGACAGTATCGGTGAGTATAATATCACTCCACATATGTAAGGGGATGAGTGTGAACCTTTCCCAGCACTGACTAAGGGTGAAACTCCATTCACTTCATCTGCTCTCTTGTCCTCTCCAAAGACCCATTCAGAAAGCTTCCTACATGCCCAGATTGGTCATGAACAACACTTGGGAAACACTTGCTTTTTTTTGCCAACAGATGCTTTAGGTTATGCATGGACTTGAAGAGTACAATAAATCAGGCTTTAAAGCTGCAAAAGGCATTTATCTAGACTCCCTTTGGGAGTGCTGTAAGATGAATAATGTTTTCTGAAGGACTGTTCATAGGCAATCAAAGAAATGAAGAAATTTTGTTTGGGGAAAAAGAGGCAACTATTTAGCTGAGCACTCCACTCAAGACCAAATGTCCTATCCCATCCTACAAATGGCATCCCTGTATTGTTCATGCCAGCTAATGCAGGTGTTGGGTTTAGATTAGGGATGGTAGAGAAATTCCATTCAGTTTGTATCTCAAGGCAAACCTACGTAATTCATCCATTCTACAGCCTGCTTCTTGGGAGAAAAGCAATGACAAACCTAGACAGCATCTTAAGAAGCAGAGACATCACCTTGCCAACAAAGGTCCGTATAGTTAAAGCTATTGTTTTCCCAGTAGGGATGTATGGAAGTGAGAGCTGGACCATAAAGAAGGCTGATCGCCGAGGAATTGATGCTTTTGAATTATGGTGCTGGAGGAGACTCTTGAGAGTCCCATGGACTGCAAGAAGATCAAACTTCTCCATTCTGAAGGAAATCAGCCCTGAGTGCTCACTGGAAGGACAAATCGTGAAGCTTGAGACTCCAATACTTTGGCCACCTCAGGAGAAGAGAAGACTCCCTGGAAAAGACCCTGATGTTGGGAAAGATGGAGGGCACAAGGAGAAGGGGACGAGAGAGGATGAGATTGTTGGACAGTGTTCTGGAAGCTACCAGCATGAGTTTGACTAAACTGTGGGAGGCAGTGGAAGACAGAAGTAACTGGTGTGCTCTGGTCCATGGGCTCATGAAGAGTCGGACACGACTAAACGACTAAACAACAACAGCAGCAGCAGCAGCAGCAGCAGCAGTATGCACACTGCAGCCCAGCCATCCTTTCAAAGTCAAATTCCTCTGAATTTTGCAATGCAGTTCTCCAGCCAGGTATCATGTACAAAAATGCATATAATCAGGGTAAAGTGCGAATCAAAGTGTGCAAATATATGTGTGAAAATAATATACAAAAATGTGTTACATGAAAGAAAATTGTTTTGCAAACCCATCTATGTTAAGCACATGAAAATGTGTGTATTGGGAGAAATTCGCACTTACATTCTGATAATTTTTTGTGGGCGAGGCAGCTTAAAAATAGTAAGTTGCAGATTGATGTGAGAATATGGTGAAATGGAGAAACGGGGAGAACCAGAAACTGATGGATTCTGACTACCCCTACTTTGGAGAATGATTTGAAAGCCATATATTTCAAGTTTTATTATTGTTGGTAGCCAATGGCTGTTGCAATATAAACATGAAATACATACATGCCATGATCATGAAAGCCATATAAAGTGAATGTTGCAGTGGTAAACCTAAGCTTTCAATTTCATCCATTTTCATGCACTGCTAACATGATGATAATGTTGGCAATAGCTTGTGAAACTTAAAAAGTTTTGGGGTGACTATATTTATATCTGTTTTCGATTTATTTAGGAAGTTATTGGGTTTCTCTCAGCAGTGAAAGTAATGCCCCTCCCTTGTATTATCAAAAAGGAGGTGGGAGCTTTTTCCCCAAAGAAAGCAAATCGCTTAGAAGCATTTCCATTGTTCAGACCAAGCTCCTTTGTGACATTTGACTAATACAGTTTCACTGACCTAAATAGAAATATCATCTGCAGAAATGCACGATGGAGGGAATTAGATTTAAGGAAGTAACGATGGCAATTTGCTACCTGACTGTTGAAATTTCTCCACCAAAGTGCCTCATTGTGTAGGATTCACGGAAGATTTGATATGGCTTAGAAGAATACAAAGCACTGGTTTTCCCAAGTTCAAAGACCGCATTTATGCCTTTCTTTTTTTTAAAAAAAAATAACCCTATATTATTGTACAGCAATAATATTATGTATCACAGTAATTATCTTTAGAGTGAAGCAGGCATATTCTCCATAAAGAACAAAACTTTCTGAAGAAATGTGATAACACTACACACCCCAATTCATATTGCTATTGTTCATGATTCATGCCACAATTGCCTCGAATGTAATGGAATAGTCCTTCTCTGCTATGCATTATTCACATCAGAAATAAAATTGCACCACAGCAAGAAAAAGTATCTTGCATCTCCCAGGTTTTTCAAAATGGTGTGTGGAGCATTTTTCCAGCGCTGAGTAATTGTGTAGCTCAGCAGCTACCATAAATCTGATTAGATTCTTTCGCTCTGATAGTCAGAGTCATCTCCATCAAAGACAGAAAGCAAAAATACCACATTTCTATGTTGATTTGTCTGTGAAAGAAACCCTGCACATCTGCCAGTTCATTACTGGGACCCCACAGGAAATTGTGGCTGCTCCCCTGTGAGGCATCAGAGGATATGAAACAGCAGGGGGTCAGGATCCACGAAGAGTTTGCTAAGACCGTTGCCAGCAGGCTGATGTGTCAGAGATCCTGCTTTGCTTGTTCTGCCAAGTATCAGAGGGGAAAGAGGAAGTTTAAAGCACTCAGATGGATTCCTCACACTACTGTACATAGCAGCCAATGAATTTGTGGCTTGTATGGATTTTTCATGTGTTGCTACTTGACTTACATCCCAATGCTATGCGTGATTTCTCAAAGGTATGTCTCACCAAGCTCCATAATGATGATGATAATTTATTTATACTCCACCCATCTGGCTGGGTTTCCCCAGCCACTCTGGGCGACTTCCAACAAAAGATTTAAAATACAGTAAGACATCAGTTCATTAAAAACTTTCCTAAACAGGGCTGCCTTCAGATGTCTTCTAAACGTGAGATAGTTGTTGTTTTTTTGACATCTGATGGGAGGGCGTTCCACAGAGCAGGCACCACCACCAAGAAGGCCCCCTGCCTGGTTCCCTGTAACTTTGCTTCTCTCAGAGAGGGAACCGTCAGAAGGCCTTTGGCGCTGGACCTCAGTGTCCGGGCAGAACGATGGGGGTGGAGACGCTCCTTCAGGTATATAGGACCCCTGCTTAGCCTGCATATATTAGCAGTCAGAGCAGTTTTGAGAACACTGCCTGATTTCTTTGCGCTTGGTCAGAATATGCCATAACAGCACCCCAGCTGTGGCGCAAGACGTGACCTGCCCTTAGGGATCAGGAAGAAATTTGGTTTGGTTCTGATTTTCATGTGAACCTACCTAATTCACCCATGTTTAGATTGCTACATATGATGTTACGCATTGGTTTTGCCCTGTTTAAAGTTAATTTGCAAAGGTATTAAGGGCCCAGCAGGATTGTGCAGAGCTAGCACTGCCCATAGGGACGCGGGTGGTGCTGTGGGTTAAACCACAGAGTCTAGGACTTGCCAATCAGAAGGTTGGGGGTTCGAAACCCCGTGACGAGATGAGCTCCCATTGCTCGGTCCCTGCTCCTGCCAATCTAGCAGTTCAAAAACACATCAAAATGCAAGTAGATAAATAGGTACCACTCCGGCGGGAAGGTAAACGGTGTTTCCGTGCGCTGCTCTGGGTCATCAGAAGTGGCTTAGTCATGCTGGCCACATGACCTGGAAGCTGTACACCAGCTCCCTTAGCCAATAAAGCAAGATGAGCGCCGCAACCCCAGAGTCAGCCACGACGACCTAATGGTCAGGGGTCCCTTTACCTTTACTAGCACTGCCCATTTGGTGATGATGAACACAATGGGTGTGTCCACCAGCAGATGCATAATTGTCCCCGCCCGAGAAGAGCCACTTCCATGCAAGTAGGATTTCTGCCGCAGGAATGAGCACCAAATGCCTGAATCAATCTGTTGCAGGTGCATGGGGAACTTATGATTAGGCATAGCTTCCCAGTACATGCACAATCCATGCTCAGGCAGTGAAATGTGTGCACATTCCCCACATGCCCAAATCCATGCATGAGGTTTATGCTGATTCCTACTTGGTAGTACTTTAGTGACAGAAGATACTGCAAAAAGTGTCCTCTCTTGGCAAGGTGGCAACCATGGAGGGGTCAGAGGAGGTCAGGCCAATCAGGTCATCTGAGGTAGAAGGGGAAGACCATCAGGAAATAGAGATAGCTCAACCCTTGGTAATGATTCCAGAAACAGGATGGTTAGCAACAAATCTCCCAGGACTCTGGACAGAACCAAATAGAGCTTGGTCTAAACTCCTAGCCCTGAATATCCATTTCAGGCTACTCCCGTTGCTTAAAGATGCAAAGCCCTCTGGCCTGGAGTCTAACACTCAGTCAGCAGTTTGAATCCACGTGATGAGGAGAGCTTCTGTTGCTCTGTCCCAGCTCCTGCCAACCTAGCAATTCAAAAGCATACCCTTGCGAGTAGATAAATGGCACTGCTGTGGCAGGAAGGTAGAAATGGTGTTTCCATACGCTCTGGTTTCCGTCACGGTGTTCCATTGTGCCAGAAGTACTTTAGTCCTGCTGGCCACATGACCCGGAAAGCTGTCTGTGGACCAATGCCGGCTCCCTCGACCTGAAAGCAGAGATGAGCACTGCATCCCATAGTCGAATTCAGCTGGACTTAACCATCCAGGGGTCCTTTACCTTTTTACATTTACCTTTACACCCAAATATCCTTTATTAGGCATAGCAAACCACACATTATCAGACAAACACTGTATACAAATTGTGCAAAATACAAGCTCAACATAACAAGGTTTGTCCCAGTCAGATCTTTAACTCCAGAGAAAATCAATTTGCATAAATAATACAACCACTAAATCTCTTTATAATGGCCCAGTCTTTCTACATGGACAGCACTCAAGAATTCAGCCACTATTAAAGTAATTTGATCGTTACTGTCCAAAAACAGGTCCTGAACCATTGGTAGCGTAGAAATCAGCCTATTGAGTTGTAAGGCCTCTAATAATTGTCTTCTGGCATAAATGCCAAAATCACAAGAAAAGAAAATATGCTCCAAAGTGTCAGGTTCCTGTTTACTACATTTGCAGAGACGCTCTGATTCGGGAGAGCTAAATATCTTCCTCTCATTATCATCGAGGGAAACATATTAAATATTAACACCTTGTGGAAGAGGCAATTCCGTAGTTGAACGCACACTATTTGAAACAGTACTCCCTAATGTTCAGTGCTCTCTAATGTTCCAATGTTCAGCTTCATTGATGGTTCAGGTACAGTGGTACCTCGGGTTAAGAACTTAATTCGTTCTGGAGGTCCGTTCTTAACCTGAAACTGTTCTTAACCTGAGGTATCACTTTATCTAATGGGGCTTCCTGTTGCTGCCGTGCAATTTCTGTTCTCATCCTGAAGCAAAGTTCTTAACCTGAGGTACTATTTCTGGGTTAGTGGAGTCTGTAACCTGAAGTGTCTGTAACCCAATGAGAGCCAGTGTGGTGTAGTGGTTAAGAGCGGTGGACTCGTAATCTGGGGAACCGGGTTCGCTTCCCCGCTCCTCCACATGCAGCTGCTGGGTGACCTTGGGCCAGTCACACTTCTCTGAAGTCTCTCAGCCCCACTCACCTCACAGAGTGTTTGTGGTGGGGGAGGAAGGGAAAGGAGATTGTTCGCCGCTTTGAGACTCCTTAAAGGGAGTGAAAGGCGGGATACCAAACCCAAGGTACCACTGTGTTATGAAAGAGGGAACTGCTTCTCCCAGTAGGTCTCAGCCCATGCTTTAATATCAGCAGGCAATACTCTGCTGGTCTGCATCCCCACTGCAGATGACACAGAGCCTTCACCACTGTAGGATTTTCCCTGACCTTTGAGTGTTCAGAATGGCTTTTTCTTCCAAACAATCCTGCATCACTTTCTAATTACCTGCCCCATAGTTCCACTCCATGCATGTGGCCCCTGTTCCCTTTTGCCTCAATTAAATTTCTTTGTCTCTTTCTCTTCTTGTTCCCCTTTGCCTCACTAGTCTGAATATAGGTCCTGATTTTCTACACAAAGGCATTTTTCTCTGCCTTCATGTGACTCAATAATAATAATAAGCGAGGAAACACTTTGCCAGCATAGTCTTATTTTTCTGAACATTTCAGCCTTGGGCTGCGTCAAGAAAGATTTTTTTTTTCAGTTGGTGGCCTAATGTCTCCAAAGATGTGCCACTACAAAATTGAAGATGAAGTCATTGTCGCTTTAATTTGATGAATGGTTGTGCTGTTATAAATAACGTGATCCTTAGAGTGGGAGGTGATTAAAAGTGGCCAGGAGTTTACGCTGAATTATGTCATTTGAAGAGCTAAATCAATGCTTGATTACCCGTAGTTAGCTGCTATTGTAGGGAATAATCTCCAATCAGAGTCTTTGGAATGGGCTCTCCAAAGGTGCTGCATAACTATACATTTCAAAATGCTGGAGAAAATTATCAACAAGAGTTTGCGGCGGTGAAATTAGTCTTTGCGTGTCGAGGTCCCCAAGCCACCCCCCAAATAACTCACAATGCACACTTAATTTTTGTTTAAGGTTTTTGGCATAATTTTGGCCACAACTTTATTTAAATACAAAACCGTGAGTGGTTGTTTAGGCATTGGTTAAGCCTATCTGTCCCCCCGCCTGGGGACAGAACTGACTTCTGGGCACCACCGAAAGACAGTGCGGGGGAAAGCAAGTTGGGGAGAAATGGAGCTGAGTCACAGACCCTCAATTCTCATCCGCATGCTCCCCGAAGGCTTGCCGGCCCTAGTCCCATTCCAGGGATTGGACGAAAAGATGGCAAGCCCCAGGATTCCCTTAACGGAATTCCCTTTCCGCAGCAACCATGGAGGAGCAGGCCCAGCCTATCCTAACCCCTCCTCCACCAATTTATAACCAATGCCTAACCGCAACCTTACAAGTTGTGACGATTTGCTACGCAGTAGGCAAAAACCAGATGGACAAAATTCCTACCAAGCCCCTGCCCCAACGGCAGACGACCCCATGACAGGCATAGCAAGGTCAATGCAACAACCCCTTACTCAAGGGTGGGTGGGTGGGTGATCCGTTGCACACAGCAAAGAGAAAGCTCCAGGCTGCATGCAGAGTATTTAAACATTTTACACCTCCCACCAAAATTGCAACATAACTTTTACCCCAGCAACCCAGTGAACCAATCACTGCCCCAGGCCATCTTTAGAGACCCTGCCTGGTAACAGAGGGGTGGCTCAGCAGACCCCACTGCAACACGTGCTCTCCATGAAGGAGAACACGCTCTGTATGATGTCCATTTGCACATACATCATTTCACAAGAGACCTGCAATATATTGTTGCAGTCTGGAGTGCTCCTGTTCAGGATATTTCCCCCCACTGCAGTCAGTCAGTTTTTTGTGCCTACTGAGAGTGCTTAGTTCATGGCACTAGTTGTTGGGGGGAGAGTGTTCCACAATAAGGTCCCCCACCCTAAGGTTCATTGTACTTCTGGGAACCTTGAGGTTTCCCCAAGCTTGCTGATAGGACTCTTTTATGAACTAATAATAACAATAATTTATTATTTATACCCTACCCATCTGACTGGGTTTCCCCAGCCACTCTGGGCAGCTTCCAACAAAACACTAAAATACAATAACCTATTAAACATTTAAAAACTTGACCTGATTGAGCAAAACCAATGTGATTTTTGGATTCAGCGCATCAGATTCGTCCTACATCAACTGAAAAAACGCAGACAACAAATTTGTTGTTGACCAGTGTAATAATATATTTATACCCCACCCATCGGGCTGAGTTTCCCCAGCCACTCTGGGAGGCTTTCAACAAAAGATTTAAAATACAGTAAGACATCAGTCATTAAAAACTTTCCTAAACAGGGCTGCCTTCAGATGTCTTCTAAAAGGCCCTCTGCCTGGTTCCCTGTAACTTGGCTTCTCACAGTGAGGGAACCTTCAGAAGGCCCTTGGCGCTGGACCTCAGTGTCCAGGCTGAATGATGGGGGTGGAGACGCTCCTTTAGGTATACTGGGCCAGGGCTGTTTAGGGCTTTAAAGGTCAGCACCAACACTTTGAATTGTGCTTGGAAACGTACTGGGAGCCAGTATAGGGCTTTCAAGACTGGTGTTATATGGCCGCTCCCAGTCACCAGTCTAGCTGCCACATTCTGGATTAGTTGTAGTTTCCAGGTCACCTTCAAAGGCAGCCCCACATAGAGCGCATTGCAGTAGTCCAAGCAGGAGATAACCAGAGCATGCACCACTCTGGCGAGACAGACAGCGGGCAGGTAGGGTCTCAGCCTGCGTACCAGATGGTCAGGTTTGGGCATTCGGAGAACTATTAGTACGTAAGTGATAATAAACAGACACCAGGAGTCATTGGTCCACCATGGAAAGCAGCAACTGATCACTCACTTGCTCACAGGGATCAGCGAATCATGAGCTTAAGAACCAGTCCTCAGGGTCTCTTGCAACCCTACAATTCTGGGATTCTATGACTTTACATTTGCTCAGGTTAAAAACCATCAGGTTTCCATGAATGCATCTCCCACCAATCCCAGAAATGACTCTTCAGAAGTGTCTACCACCACCTTCTTCTTAGCTCTTGATCTATTGCTTGATCTACACACATTCATACGTGATGATGTTGATTTCTGTGCCATATAAAAAATTATCTGCTGATTCCTGCATATCAAAGAGCTGTTAGACTGAGGAACAGGAGAAGACCAGGTTATTTTGTTTAATAAAAATATTAATATTTGTATTACAGTGGTACCTCGGGTTAAGTACTTAATTCGTTCTGGAGGTCTGTTCTTAACCTGAAACTGTTCTTAACCTGAGGTACCACTTTAGCTAATGGGGCCTCCTGCTGCCACTGCGTGCTGCTGCGCGATTTCTGTTCTCATCCTGAAGCAAAGTTCTTAACCCGAGGTACTATTTCTAGGTTAGCGGAGTCTGTAACCTGAAGCATATGTAACCCGAGGTACCACTGTACTTATTAAATTTTTTAGTTGTTTTATCTTGCTCAAGGCAATTTACATCATCATCATCAGGGCTATTTTTATAAACTGTATTATTTTAATTATGTAACGTGCACCTTACCAAATTTCTACAATGCCTAATATGAATAATCCCAACTGCTCTTTTTATATCCATTATCTGTGTTACTGACCCATATTATTTCCCCACCCCCGTAATTCACTGGATTTCCCTTCTCTCTTCTTGACTGTGATTCTTCCAAAAGTCAATAATCCACTATGACTGTAGTGAATTTATGCAGAAAGCTTCTCTCAGTTGAGCAATACTTAACCTTCCTTCTGTTACAGCTAAGATGCTTTGTCTCTGGTCAGTTGGCAACCACAGTTAGCACAGATTACAGACCTTAGCATGGTGTTTTCCCTGATGGGGCAGCTTTCCACAAGGTATTTATATCAGTGCATCTTGCTATTAACCAGAAGGTTGGTGGTTCGACCCCACCAGGGACGACTGTGGGCAGGATTTCTTCCGGCAGAATTCAAAGTTTGAGAAGAATATGCCTTCAGGACAGGTTAGTTAATGGTCTCTATATTTCCTTACTCGGCTCATTTGCAGGAGACATAGTCTCTGCTTGAGATACAATCTACTTTTCAAATTTTAGCAGTTTACATGTAAGTGTAAATGGTACCTTGTTGTTTTTCAATAGAGCCGTACCTTGGTTTTCGAACAGCTTAGTTCTCAAATGTTTGGCTAAGTGAGTGTTCCAGTTTGCGAACTATTTTTAGAAGCCAAACACCCGATGGGGCTTCCTGCAGCCAGTCAGAAGCTGCGCTTTGGTTTCCGAACATTTTGGAAGTTGAACAGACTTCCGGAACAGATTCCATAGTATCTCTCCCATATTTCACTCCTATGTGCATCTTGGACTAGATTTATTTAATGCCACTTTGCAAACTTTGTTTATTGGGTTGCTTCAGTTATAATAGGGTCAGCTGGACTTTCATAGAAGATGAATGTATTGTTATAGATCTGGTGTGGGGGGGAAATCCTTCTAAACCGTAGGAATGAATAAATGCCAGGATTTTGATTAATCGGGATCTGGATTAAAAACATAAACTCCAGAGCTGTGCCAGACTGGGAATTCCTGGGCTGATTTACGCAAACCAACCTGGTCGAGCTACCAAGAGGGCCATTAACAATACAAGGGAACTCCCCTCTGGTCCTTCAGGTGTGAACAGAGATTGTGGATTTGGGAGGTTGCCTGGGTAGCTGCTCTGGGGGAGGGCAAGGGGGTTCTGGGAAGAAGAAGGGAAGAAAAAGCAGAGATCCTCCTTGGAGAGGGAGGCAGTAGGTTACCTGTGCTGCTGCCTCTTGAACTGACCTTGCCGTAAGATCTGGACTCCCTCCATGCAGACTGAAGGTGTAAATAGGTGAATAAACCATATTTCTTAAAGCACAACAGTCTCTGCCCCATCTTCTATTCTCCAAAGGGACACAGACCCTGTGCAGGTGCCTGGGACCCCATGGGATCTTGTCATGGCCTTGGCTCAGTATACCTGAAGGAGCATCTCCACCCCCATCGTTCTGCCTGGACACTGAGGTCCAGCGCTGAGGGCCTTCTGGCGGTTCCCTCACTGTAAGAAACAAAGCTACAGGGAACCAGGCAGATGGCCTTCTTGGTAGTGGCACCCACTCTGTGGAACACCCTCCCACCAGATGTCAAAGAGATAAACAACTACCTGACATTTAGAAGACATCTGAAGGCAGCCATGTTCAGGGAAGTTTTTAATGTGTGACATTTTAATGTATTCTTAATCTTTGTTGGAAGCTGCCCAGAGTGGCTGGGGAAACTCAGCCAGATGGGCAGAGTACAAATAATAAATTATTATTATTATTATTATTATTATTATTATTATTATTATTATTATCATCATCATCATCATCATCATCATCATCATCACCACTCAGCAGAGAGAGGGGCAGGCACTGGGCTTTTTTGTAACCGTATCATGGCTGGTTGGTGGATGGAGATGAGAAGAAAGAAAAACCAGCATCTAGCTCTAAAGGGTTTTTCATCAATGCACAAAAGGAGAGAAAATGTTTTCCTGGAACAGAAACTCAAACAGTTTGATTTCTGTCACCTTTCTAACTCCTTCGGCGCAGAGCCATCTGCTCTGCTGCATCTTCCCTCTTCCTCCTCCAGTGATCCATCTGTCTGTTTGCCTTCTTGCCTCCCTCCCCAGCTCCCCCCCCCCAACTTGCTGCTTTCCCATTTTATGCTATTATCCTACTTCATTGAAACAGAAACTAAGAATGCGGACCTAAAATGCTTTGCCTAAATATACAGTGATATTTGGCGGGTGCTGTTGATCTCGCTTTGTGTTTGAGGCTAACCCCTTATACGTATTTCAGGCTCTGGTGGGGCTATTGTTCACAACAACAGAAACCCCTGAACTCCGTGTGAGTGGTCTAAATACAAGCCATTAAAGTTCTGTTGGGTTTTTTTTAAGAGATGACATAAGAAGATTATTGTTTTTGCTATAAAGGCCTGGTATCATTATGCCCTCTAACATTTCTCTTTTATATAATCTTCACAAAGTCCAAGGTAATTGGAAGTCAAGCCACTGCTCCAGAAAATCACAGAGGCCTTCCAAGTCAGAGTCAAAAATCTTTTGCTAAAACTTTTAAAGTGCTTAATGGGCGCCCATTAAGTATTATTAGACCTCCTGTAATTTTAACAGAGGTGAGAACAGGGCAGGAACGCAACTGAAACTGACTCATCGATATAATGAGCACTGTGTCTCAATCCACCCCAGTTGTGTTCTGTCTTTGTTCTGTGTCCTTGGCTCAGTAAATGTTAAAAGTAACAGATGACTGAGTAGAGGAGACCAGGTCTTGGGTGCCTTGTCTCACTTTACCGAGGCCATGCTTTTTATTCATTCATTTCATTTCATAAAATTTATATGCCGCTTAACAGTAGAAGAAGAACTCAAAGCTGTTTACAAAATAATAAAACAATAAAATTATCCTTTTTTTAAAAAAAAATGCAACCATAATTTTAAAAAATACAGAAAGTTCAAGCCGCAACAGAATAGACTAAAACAAATTAAAACTCATATGAACTTTCTAAACATCTATGCCTGGCCATAGCCAATGGTGCTGATGGAATCATAACCGTTGCAAGGAAATATTTTACAAAACCAACTGCTGCAATTACTCTTGAATTCACTGGTTTTTAGCAATAAAAAATATTTTTCTGCCGGTTAAGTTGTCGAGGGCTGATTTCTTGTCCTGTGATAAAAAGACTTCTCTTTCGACCGCCAAACCTTTCAGGGGAGCATTAGCAATCGTTTGGCACCATTTTTGACTCAATTGCCGAAAGTCAGATTTTTGATTAAATTGTGACCCCGGGGCTTAGGGATTTTTTCAAAAAAATATTTTTCTGCCGGTTAAGTTGTCGAGGGCCGATTTCTTTTCCTGTGATAAGAAGCCTTCTGTTTCGACCGCCAAACCTTTCAGAGGTGCCTTTGGAAGCGTTGGGCAACATTTCTGAGTCAAGTGCCGAAAGTCAGATTTTTGATGAAATCGTGACCCCGGCGCTTAGGGATTTTTTTCAAAAAAATATTTTTCTGCCGGTTAAGTTGTCGAGGGCTGATTTCTTTTCCTGTGATAAAAAGACATCTGTTTCGACCGCCAAACCTTTCAGAGGTGCCTTTGCAACCGCAGGGCACCATTTTTGAATGAATTGCCGAAAGTCAGATTTTTGATGAAATTGTGACCCCGGGGCTTAGGGATTTTTTCAAAAAAATATTTTTCTGCCGGTTAAGTTGTCGAGGGCCGATTTCTTTTCCTGTGATAAGAAGCCTTCTGTTTCGACCGCCAAACCTTTCAGAGGAGCATTTGCAACCGTTGGGGACCATTTTTGAGTCAAATGCCGAAAGTCAGATGTTTGATGAAATTGTGACCCCGGGGCTTAGGGATTTTTTCAAAAAAATATTTTTCTGCCAGTTAAGTTGTCGAGGGCCGATTTCTTTTCCTGTGATAAGAAGCCTTCTGTTTCGAACGCCAAACCTTTCAGAGGAGCATTTGCAACCGTTGGGGACCATTTCTGAGTCAATTGCCGAAAGTCAGATTTTTGATGAAATTGTGTCCCCGGGGCTTAGGGGTTTTTTCACACAAATATTTTTCTGCCGGTTAAGTTGTCGAGGGCTGATTTCTTTTCCTGTGATAAAAAGCCTTCTGTTTCAACCGCCAAACCTTTCAGAGGAGCATTTGCAACCGTTGGGGACCATTTTTGAGTCAAATGCCGAAAGTCAGATTTTTGATGAAATTGTGACCCCGGGGCTAAGGGATTTTTTCCAAAAAATATTTTTCTGCCGGTTAAGTTGTCGAGGGCTGATTTCTTTTCCTGTGATAAAAAGACTGCTGTGTCGACCGCCAAACCTTTCAGAGGAGCATTTCCAACCGTTGGGGACCATTTCTGAGTCAATTGCCGAAAGTCAGATTTTTGATGAAATTGTGTCCCCGGGGCTTAGGGGTTTTTTCAAACAAATATTTTTCTGCCGGTTAAGTTGTCGAGGGCTGATTTCTTTTCCTGTGATAAAAAGCCTTCTGTTTCAACCGCCAAACCTTTCAGAGGAGCATTAGCAACCGTTGGGCACCATTTCTGAGTCAATTGCCGAAAGCCAAATTTTTGATGAAATTGTGACCCCGGGGCTAAGGGATTTTTTCCAAAAAATATTTTTCTGCCGGTTAAGTTGTCGAGGGCTGATTTCTTTTCCTGTGATAAAAAGACTGCTGTGTCGACCGCCAAACCTTTCAGAGGAGCATTTCCAACCGTTGGGGACCATTTCTGAGTCAATTGCCGAAAGTCAGATTTTTGATGAAATTGTGTCCCCGGGGCTTAGGGGTTTTTTCAAACAAATATTTTTCTGCCGGTTAAGTTGTCGAGGGCTGATTTCTTTTCCTGTGATAAAAAGCCTTCTGTTTCAACCGCCAAACCTTTCAGAGGAGCATTAGCAACCGTTGGGCACCATTTCTGAGTCAATTGCCGAAAGCCAAATTTTTGATGAAATTGTGACCCCGGGGCTTAGGGATTTTTTCAAACAAATATTTTTCTTCCGGTTATGTTGTCGAGGGCTGATTTCTTTTCCTGTGATAAAAAGACTTCTCTTTCAACTGCAAAACCTTTCAGGGGAGCATTTACAACCATTTGGCACCACTTTTGACTCATTTGCCAAAAGTCAGATTTTTGATGAAATTGTGACCCTTAGGGATTTTTTCAAAAAAATATTTTTCTGCCGGTTAAGTTGTCAAGGGCTAATTTCTTTTCCTGTGATAAAAAGACTTCTGTTTCGACCGCCAAACCTTTCAGAGGAGCATTTGCAACCGTTGGGCAACATTTCTGAGTCAATTGCCGAAAGTCAGATTTTTGATGAAATTGTGACCCCGGGGTTTAGGGATTTTTTCAAAAAAATATTTTTCTGCCGGTTAAGTTGTCGAGGGCTGATTTCTTTTCCTGTGATAAAAAGACTTCTGTTTCGACCGCCAAACCTTTCAGAGGTGCCTTTGGAAGCGTTGGGCAACATTTCTGAGTCAAGTGCCGAAAGTCAGATTTTTGATGAAATCGTGACCTCGGGGCTTAGGGATTTTTTCAAAAAAATATTTTTCTGCCGGTTAAGTTGTCGAGGGCTGATTTCTTTTCCTCTGATAAAAAGACATCTATTTCGACCGCCAAACCTTTCAGAGGTGCCTTTGCAACCGCAGGGCACCATTTTTGAATGAATTGCCGAAAGTCAGATTTTTGATTAAATTGTGACCCCGGGGCTTAGGGATTTTTTCAAAAAAATATTTTTCTGCCGGTTAAGTTGTCGAGGGCCGATTTCTTTTCCTGTGATAAGAAGCCTTCTGTTTCGACCGCCAAACCTTTCAGAGGTGCCTTTGGAAGCGTTGGGCAACATTTCTGAGTCAAGTGCCGAAAGTCAGATTTTTGATGAAATCGTGACCCCGGGGCTTAGGGATTTTTTCAAAAAAATATTTTTCTGCCGGTTAAGTTGTCGAGGGCTGATTTCTTTTCCTGTGATAAAAAGACATCTGTTTCGACCGCCAAACCTTTCAGAGGTGCCTTTGCAACCGCAGGGCACCATTTTTGAATGAATTGCCGAAAGTCAGATTTTTGATGAAATTGTGACCCCGGGGCTTAGGGATTTTTTCAAAAAAATATTTTTCTGCCGGTTAAGTTGTCGAGGGCCGATTTCTTTTCCTGTGATAAGAAGCCTTCTGTTTCGACCGCCAAACCTTTCAGAGGAGCATTTGCAACCGTTGGGGACCATTTTTGAGTCAAATGCCGAAAGTCAGATGTTTGATGAAATTGTGACCCCGGGGCTTAGGGATTTTTTCAAAAAAATATTTTTCTGCCGGTTAAGTTGTCGAGGGCCGATTTCTTTTCCTGTGATAAGAAGCCTTCTGTTTCGACCGCCAAACCTTTCAGAGGTGCCTTTGGAAGCGTTGGGCAACATTTCTGAGTCAAGTGCCGAAAGTCAGATTTTTGATGAAATCGTGACCCCGGGGCTTAGGGATTTTTTCAAAAAAATATTTTTCTGCCGGTTAAGTTGTCGAGGGCTGATTTCTTTTCCTGTGATAAAAAGACATCTGTTTCGACCGCCAAACCTTTCAGAGGTGCCTTTGCAACCGCAGGGCACCATTTTTGAATGAATTGCCGAAAGTCAGATTTTTGATGAAATTGTGACCCCGGGGCTTAGGGATTTTTTCAAAAAAATATTTTTCTGCCGGTTAAGTTGTCGAGGGCCGATTTCTTTTCCTGTGATAAGAAGCCTTCTGTTTCGACCGCCAAACCTTTCAGAGGAGCATTTGCAACCGTTGGGGACCATTTTTGAGTCAAATGCCGAAAGTCAGATTTTTGATGAAATTGTGACCCCGGGGCTAAGGGATTTTTTCCAAAAAATATTTTTCTGCCGGTTAAGTTGTCGAGGGCTGATTTCTTTTCCTGTGATAAGAAGCCTTCTGTTTCGAACGCCAAACCTTTCAGAGGAGCATTTGCAACCGTTGGGGACCATTTCTGAGTCAATTGCCGAAAGTCAGATTTTTTATGAAATTGTGTCCCCGGGGCTTAGGGGTTTTTTCACACAAATATTTTTCTGCCGGTTAAGTTGTCGAGGGCTGATTTCTTTTCCTGTGATAAAAAGCCTTCTGTTTCAACCGCCAAACCTTTCAGAGGAGCATTAGCAACCGTTGGGCACCATTTCTGAGTCAATTGCCGAAAGCCAAATTTTTGATGAAATTGTGACCCCGGGGCTTAGGGATTTTTTCAAAAAAATATTTTTCTTCCGGTTATGTTGTCGAGGGCTGATTTCTTTTCCTGTGATAAAAAGACATCTGTTTCGACCGCCAAACCTTTCAGAGGTGCCTTTGCAACCGCAGGGCACCATTTTTGAATGAATTGCCGAAAGTCAGATTTTTGATGAAATTGTGACCCCGGGGCTTAGGGATTTTTTCAAACAAATATTTTTCTTCCGGTTATGTTGTCGAGGGCTGATTTCTTTTCCTGTGATAAAAAGACTTCTCTTTCAACTGCAAAACCTTTCAGGGGAGCATTTACAACCATTTGGCACCACTTTTGACTCATTTGCCAAAAGTCAGATTTTTGATGAAATTTTGACCCTTAGGGATTTTTTTTGAAAAAAATATTTTTCTGCCGGTTAAGTTGTCAAGGGCTAATTTCTTTTCCTGTGATAAAAAGACTTCTGTTTCGACCGCCAAACCTTTCAGAGGAGCATTTGCAACCGTTGGGCAACATTTCTGAGTCAATTGCCGAAAGTCAGATTTTTGATGAAATTGTGACCCCGGGGTTTAGGGGTTTTTTCAAACAAATATTTTTCTGCCGGTTAAGTTGTCGAGGGCTGATTTCTTTTCCTGTGATAAAAAGCCTTCTGTTTCAACCGCCAAACCTTTCAGAGGAGCATTAGCAACCGTTGGGCACCAATTCTGAGTCAATTGCCGAAAGCCAAATTTTTGATGAAATTGTGACCCCGGGGCTTAGGGATTTTTTCAAACAAATATTTTTCTTCCGGTTATGTTGTCGAGGGCTGATTTCTTTTCCTGTGATAAAAAGACTTCTCTTTCAACTGCAAAACCTTTCAGGGGAGCATTTACAACCATTTGGCACCACTTTTGACTCATTTGCCAAAAGTCAGATTTTTGATGAAATTGTGACCCTTAGGGATTTTTTCAAAAAAATATTTTTCTGCCGGTTAAGTTGTCAAGGGCTAATTTCTTTTCCTGTGATAAAAAGACTTCTGTTTCGACCGCCAAACCTTTCAGAGGAGCAGTTGCAACCGTTGGGCAACATTTCTGAGTCAATTGCCGAAAGTCAGATTTTTGATGAAATTGTGACCCCAGGGTTTAGGGATTTTTTCAAAAAAATATTTTTCTGCCGGTTAAGTTGTCGAGGGCTGATTTCTTTTCCTGTGATAAAAAGACTTCTGTTTCGACCGCCAAACCTTTCAGAGGTGCCTTTGGAAGCGTTGGGCAACATTTCTGAGTCAAGTGCCGAAAGTCAGATTTTTGATGAAATCGTGACCTCGGGGCTTAGGGATTTTTTCAAAAAAATATTTTTCTGCCGGTTAAGTTGTCGAGGGCTGATTTCTTTTCCTGTGATAAAAAGACATCTATTTCGACCGCCAAACCTTTCAGAGGTGCCTTTGCAACCGCAGGGCACCATTTTTGAATGAATTGCCGAAAGTCAGATTTTTGATTAAATTGTGACCCCGGGGCTTAGGGATTTTTTCAAAAAAATATTTTTCTGCCGGTTAAGTTGTCGAGGGCCGATTTCTTTTCCTGTGATAAGAAGCCTTCTGTTTCGACCGCCAAACCTTTCAGAGGTGCCTTTGGAAGCGTTGGGCAACATTTCTGAGTCAAGTGCCGAAAGTCAGATTTTTGATGAAATCGTGACCCCGGGGCTTAGGGATTTTTTTAAAAAAATATTTTTCTGCCGGTTAAGTTGTCGAGGGCCGATTTCTTTTCCTGTGATAAGAAGCCTTCTGTTTCGACCGCCAAACCTTTCAGATGAGCATTTGCAACCGTTGGGGACCATTTCAGAGTCAATTGCCGAAAGCCAGATTTTTTCAAAAAAATATTTTTCTGCCGGTTAAGTTGTCGAGGGCTGATTTCTTGTCCTGTGATAAAAAGCCTTCTGTTTCGACCGCCAAACCTTTCAGAGGAGCATTAACAACCGTTTGGCACCATTTTAGACTCAATTGCCAAAAGTCAGGTTTTTGATGAAATTGTGACCCCGGGGCTTAGGGATTTTTTCAAAAAAATATTTTTCTGCCGGTTAAGTTGTCGAGGGCTGATTTCTTTTCCTGTGATAAAAAGACTTCTGTTTCGACCGCCAATCCTTTCAGAGGAGAATTTGCAACCGCTCGGCACCATTTCTGACTCAATTGCCGAACGTCAGGTTTTTGATGAAATTGTGACCCCGGGGCTTAGGGATTTTTTCAAAAAAATATTTTTCTTTTGGTTATGTTGTCGAGGGCTGATTTCTTGTCCTGTGATAAAAAGCCTTGTGTTTTGACCGCCAAACCTTTCAGAGGAGCATTTGCAACCGTTTGGCACCATTTTTGACTCAACTGCCAAAAGTCAGGTTTTTGATGAAATTGTGACCCCGGGGCTTAGGGATTTTTTCAAAAAAATATTTTTCTGCCAGTTAAGTTGTCGAGGGCCGATTTCTTTTCCTGTGATAAGAAGCCTTCTGTTTCGAACGCCAAACCTTTCAGAGGAGCATTTGCAACCGTTGGGAACCATTTCTGAGTCAATTGCCGAAAGTCAGATTTTTGATGAAATTGTGTCCCCGGAGTTTAGGGATTTTTTCAAAAAAATATTTTTCTGCCGGTTAAGTTGTCGTGGGCTGATTTCTTGTCCTGTGATAAAAAGCCTTCTGTTTCGACCGCCAAACCTTTCAGAGGAGCAATAGCAACCGTTTGGCACCATTTTTGACTCAATTGCCAAAAGTCAGGTTTTTGATGAAATTGTGACCCCGGGGCTTAGGGATTTTTTCCAAAAAATATTTTTTCTGCCAGTTAAGTTGTCGAGGGCTCATTTCTTTTCCTGTGATACAAAGCCTTCTGTTTCGACCGCCAAACCTTTCAGAGGAGCATTTGCAACCGTTGGGGACCATTTCTGAGTCAATTGCCGAAAGTCAGATTTTTGATGAAATTGTGACCCCGGGGCTTAGGGATTTTTTCAAAAAAATATTTTCTTGCCGGTTAAGTTGTCCAGGGCTGATTTCTTGTCCTGTGATAAAAATACTTCTCTTTCGACCGCCAAACCTTTCAGGGGAGCATTTGCAACCATTGGGCACGATTTTTGAATCAATTGCCGAAATTCAGATTTTTGATGAAATTGTGACCCCGGGGTTAGGGATTTTTTCAAAAAAAATTTTTATCTGCCGGTTAAGTTGTCCAGGGCTGATTTCTTGTCCTGTGATAAAAATACTTCTCTTTCGACCGCCAAACCTTTCAGGGGAGCATTTGCAACCATTGGGCACGATTTTTGAATCAATTGCCGAAATTCAGGTTTTTGATGAAAATGTGACCCCGGGGCTTAGGGATTTTTTCCAAAAAATATTTTTCTGCCGGTTAAGTTGTCGAGGGCTGATTTCTTTTCCTGTGATAAATAGCCTTCTGTTTCGACTGCCAAACCTTTCAGAGGAGCATTTGCAAGCGCTGGGCACCATTTCTGAGTCAATTGCCGAAAGTCAGAGTTTTGATGAAATTGTGACCCCGGGGCTTAGGGATTTTTTCAAAAAAATATTTTCTTGCCGGTTAAGTTGTCGAGGGCCGATTTCTTGTCCTGTGATAAAAAGCCTTCTGTTTCGACCGAAAAACCTTTCAGAGGAGCATTTGCAACCGTTTGGCACCATTTTTGACTCAATTGCCAAAAGTCAGGTTTTTGATGAAATTGTGACCCCGGGGCTTAGGGATTGTTTCAAAAAAATATTTTTCTGCCAGTTAAGTTGTCGAGGGCTGATTTCTTTTCCTGTGATAAAAAGACTTCTGTTTCAACTGCAAAACCTTTAAGGGGAGCATTAGCAACCGTTTGGCACCATTTCTGAGTCAATTGCCGAAAATCAGATTTTTGATGAAAATGTGACCCCGGGGCTTAGGGATTTTTTCCAAAAAATATTTTTCTGCCGGTTAAGTTGTCGAGGGCTGATTTCTTTTCCTGTGATAAATAGCCTTCTGTTTCGACTGCCAAACCTTTCAGAGGAGCATTTGCAACCGCTGGGCACCATTTCTGAGTCAATTGCCGAAAGTCAGAGTTTTGATGAAATTGTGACCCCGGGGCTTAGGGATTTTTCCAAAAAAATATTTTCTTGCCAGTTAAGTTGTCGAGGGCCGATTTCTTGTCCTGTGATAAAAAGCCTTCTGTTTCGACCGAAAAACCTTTCAGAGGAGCATTTGCAACCGTTTGGCACCATTTTTGACTCAATTGCCAAAAGTCAGGTTTTTGATGAAATTGTGACTCCGGGGCTTAGGGATTTTTTCAAAAAAATATTTTTCTGCCAGTTAAGTTGTCGAGGGCCGATTTCTTTTCCTGTGATAAGAAGCCTTCTGTTTCGAACGCCAAACCTTTCAGAGGAGCATTTGCAACCGTTGGGGACCATTTCTGAGTCAATTGCCGAAAGTCAGATTTTTGATGAAATTGTGACCCCAGGGCTTAGGGATTTTTTCAAAAAAATATTTTCTTGCCGGTTAAGTTGTCCAGGGCTGATTTCTTGTCCTGTGATAAAAAGACTTCTCTTTCGACCGCCAAACCTTTCAGGGGAGCATTTGCAACCATTGGGCACGATTTTTGAATCAATTGCCGAAATTCAGATTTTTGATGAAATTGTGACCCCGGGGCTTAGGGATTTTTTCAAAAAAAAATTTTATCTGCCGGTTAAGTTGTCGAGGGCTGATTTCTTTTCCTGTGATAAAAAGACTTCTCTTTCAACTGCAAAACCTTTAAGGGGAGCATTAGCAACCGTTTGGCACCATTTCTGAGTCAATTGCCGAAAATCAGATTTTTGATGAAAATGTGACCCCGGGGCTTAGGGATTTTTTCCAAAAAATATTTTTCTGCCGGTTAAGTTGTCGAGGGCTGATTTCTTTTCCTGTGATAAATAGCCTTCTGTTTCGACTGCCAAACCTTTCAGAGGAGCATTTGCAACCGCTGGGCACCATTTCTGAGTCAATTGCCGAAAGTCAGAGTTTTGATGAAATTGTGACCCCGGGGCTTAGGGATTTTTTCAAAAAAATATTTTCTTGCCAGTTAAGTTGTCGAGGGCCGTTTTCTTGTCCTGTGATAAAAAGCCTTCTGTTTCGACCGAAAAACCTTTCAGAGGAGCATTTGCAACCGTTTGGCACCATTTTTGACTCAATTGCCAAAAGTCAGGTTTTTGATGAAATTGTGACTCCGGGGCTTAGGGATTTTTTCAAAAAAATATTTTTCTGCCAGTTAAGTTGTCGAGGGCCGATTTCTTTTCCTGTGATAAGAAGCCTTCTGTTTCGAACGCCAAACCTTTCAGAGGAGCATTTGCAACCGTTGGGGACCATTTCTGAGTCAATTGCCGAAAGTCAGATTTTTGATGAAATTGTGACCCCGGGGCTTAGGGATTTTTTCAAAAAAATATTTTCTTGCCGGTTAAGTTGTCCAGGGCTGATTTCTTGTCCTGTGATAAAAAGACTTCTCTTTCGACCGCCAAACCTTTCAGGGGAGCATTTGCAACCATTGGGCACGATTTTTGAATCAATTGCCGAAATTCAGATTTTTGATGAAATTGTGACCCCGGGGCTTAGGGATTTTTTCAAAAAAAAATTTTATCTGCCGGTTAAGTTGTCGAGGGCTGATTTCTTTTCCTGTGATAAAAAGACTTCTCTTTCAACTGCAAAACCTTTAAGGGGAGCATTAGCAACCGTTTGGCACCATTTCTGAGTCAATTGCCGAAAATCAGATTTTTGATGAAAATGTGACCCCGGGGCTTAGGGATTTTTTCCAAAAAATATTTTTCTGCCGGTTAAGTTGTCGAGGGCTGATTTCTTTTCCTGTGATAAATAGCCTTCTGTTTCGACTGCCAAACCTTTCAGAGGAGCATTTGCAACCGCTGGGCACCATTTCTGAGTCAATTGCCGAAAGTCAGAGTTTTGATGAAATTGTGACCCCGGGGCTTAGGGATTTTTTCAAAAAAATATTTTCTTGCCGGTTAAGTTGTCGAGGGCCGATTTCTTGTCCTGTGATAAAAAGCCTTCTGTTTCGACCGAAAAACCTTTCAGAGGAGCATTTGCAACCGTTTGGCACCATTTTTGACTCAATTGCCAAAAGTCAGGTTTTTGATGAAATTGTGACCCCGGGGCTTAGGGATTGTTTCAAAAAAATATTTTTCTGCCAGTTAAGTTGTCGAGGGCCGATTTCTTTTCCTGTGATAAGAAGCCTTCTGTTTCGAACGCCAAACCTTTCAGAGGAGCATTTGCAACCGCTGGGCACCATTTCTGAGTCAATTGCCGAAAGTCAGATTTTTGATGAAATTGTGTCCCCGGAGCTTAGGGATTTTTTCAAAAAAATATTTTTCTGCCGGTTAAGTTGTCGTGGGCTGATTTCTTGTCCTGTGATAAAAAGCCTTCTGTTTCGACCGCCAAACCTTTCAGAGGAGCATTAGCAACCGTTTGGCACCATTTTTGACTCAATTGCCAAAAGTCAGGTTTTTGATGAAATTGTGACCCCGGGGCTTAGGGATTTTTTCAAAAAAATATTTTTTCTGCCAGTTAAGTTGTCGAGGGCTCATTTCTTTTCCTGTGATACAAAGCCTTCTGTTTCGTCCGCCAAGCCTTTCAGAGGAGCATTAGCAAACGTTGGGCACCATTTCTGAGTCAATTGCCGAAAGTCAGTTTTTTGATGAAATTGTGACCCCGGGGCTTAGGGATTTTTTCCAAAAAATATTTTCTTGCCGGTTAAGTTGTCGAGGGCTGATTTCTTGTCCTGTGATAAAAAGCCTTCTGTTTCGACTGCCAAACCTTTCAGAGGAGCATTTGCAACCGTTGGGGATGATTTTTGAGTCAATTGCCAAAAGTCAGGTTTTGGATGAAATTGTGACCCCGGTCAAAAATATCTTTTTCTGCCGGTTAAGTTGTCGAGGGCTGATTTCTTTTCCTGTGATAAAAAGACTTCTGTTTCGACTGCCAAACCTTTCAGAGGAGCATTTGCAACCGTTGTGGACCATTTTTGACTCAATTGCCAAAAGTCAGGTTTTTGATGAAATTGTGACCCCGGGGCTTAGGGATTTTTTCAAAAATATCTTTTTCTGCCGGTTAAGTTGTCGAGGGCTGATTTCTTTTCCTGTGATAAAAAGCCTTCTGTTTCGACCGCCAAACCTTTCAGAGGAGCATTAGCAAACGTTGGGCACCATTTCTGAGTCAATTGCCGAAAGTCAGATTTTTGATGAAATTGTGACCCCGGGGCTTAGGGATTTTTTCAAAAAAATATTTTTCTGCCGGTTAAGTTGTCGAGGGCTGATTTCTTTTCCTGTGATAAATAGCCTTCTGTTTCGACCGCCAAACCTTTCAGAGGAGCATTTGCAACCGTTGGGGACCATTTCTGAGTCAATTGCCGAAAGTCAGATTTTTGATGAAATTGTGACCCCGGGGCTTAGGGATTTTTTCAAAAAAATATTTTCTTGCCGGTTAAGTTGTCGAGGGCCGATTTCTTGTCCTGTGATAAAAAGACTTCTGTTTCGACCGCCAAACCTTTCAGGGGAGCATTTGCAATTGTTTGGCACCACTTTTGACTCAATTGCCAAAAGTCAGGTTTTTGATGAAATTGTGACCCCGGGGCTTAGGGATTTTTTCAAAAAAAAATTTTATCTGCCGGTTAAGTTGTCGAGGGCTGATTTCTTTTCCTGTGATAAAAAGACTTTTCTTTCGACCGCCAAACCTTTAAGGGGAGCATTAGCAACCGTTTGGCACCATTTCTGAGTCAATTGCCGAAAATCAGATTTTTGATGAAAATGTAACCCCGGGGCTTAGGGATTTTTTCCAAAAAATATTTTTCTGCCGGTTAAGTTGTAGAGGGCTGATTTCTTTTCCTGTGATAAATAGCCTTCTGTTTCGACTGCCAAACCTTTCAGAGGAGCATTTGCAACCGTTGGGGACCATTTTTGAGTCAATTGCCAAAAGTCAGGTTTTGGATGAAATTGTGACCCCGGTCAAAAATATCTTTTTCTGCCGGTTAAGTTGTCGAGGGCTGATTTCTTTTCCTGTGATAAAACGACTTCTGTTTCAACCGCCAAACCTTTCAGAGGAGCATTTGCAACCGTTGTGGACCATTTTTGACTCAATTGCCAAAAGTCAGGTTTTTGATGAAATTGTGACCCCGGGGCTTAGGGATTTTTTCAAAAATATCTTTTTCTGCCGGTTAAGTTGTCGAGGGCTGATTTCTTTTCCTGTGATAAAAAGCCTTCTGTTTCGACCGCCAAACCTTTCAGAGGAGCATTAGCAAACATTGGGCACCATTTCTGAGTCAATTGCCGAAAGTCAGTTTTTTGATGAAATTGTGACCCCGGGGCTTAGGGATTTTTTCCAAAAAATATTTTTCTGCCGGTTAAGTTGTCGAGGGCTGATTTCTTTTCCTGTGATAAAAAGACTTCTGTTTCGACCGCCAAACCTTTCAGAGGAGCATTTGCAACCGTTGGGGACCATTTCTGAGTCAATTGCCGAAAGTCAGATTTTTGATGAAATTGTGACCCCGGGGCTTAGGGATTTTTTCAAAAAAATATTTTCTTGCCGGTTAAGTTGTCGAGGGCCGATTTCTTGTCCTGTGATAAAAAGCCTTCTGTTTCGACCGCCAAACCTTTCAGGGGAGCATTTGCAACCGTTTGGCACCACTTTTGACTCAATTGCCAAAAGTCAGGTTTTTGATGAAATTGTGACCCCGGGGCTTAGGGATTTTTTCAAAAAAAAAATTTATCTGCCGGTTAAGTTGTCGAGGGCTGATTTCTTTTCCTGTGATAAAAAGACTTCTCTTTCGACCGCCAAACTTTTAAGGGGAGCATTAGCAACCGTTTGGCACCATTTCTGAGTCAATTGCCGAAAATCAGATTTTTGATGAAAATGTGACCCCGGGGCTTAGGGATTTTTTCCAAAAATTATTTTTCTGCCGGTTAAGTTGTAGAGGGCTGATTTCTTTTCCTGTGATAAATAGCCTTCTGTTTCGACTGCCAAACCTTTCAGAGGAGCATTTGCAACCGTTGGGGACCATTTTTGAGTCAATTGCCAAAAGTCAGGTTTTGGATGAAATTGTGACCCCGGTCAAAAATATCTTTTTCTGCCGGTTAAGTTTTCTGCCGGTTAAGTAAATTTTCAAAAAAATTTTTTATCTGCCGGTTAAGTTGTCGAGGGCTGATTTCTTTTCCTGTGATAAAAAGACTTCTCTTTCAACTGCAAAAACTTTAAGGGGAGCATTAGCAACCGTTTGGCACCATTTTTGACTCAATTGCCAAAAGTCAGGTTTTTGATGAAATTGTGACCCCGGGGCTTAGGGATTTTTTTAAAAAAAATTATTTCTGCCAGTTAAGTTGTCAAGGGCTGATTTCTTTTCCTGTGATAAAAATACTTCTGTTTCGACCGCCAAACCTTTCAGAGGAGCATTTGAAACGGTTGGGTACCATTTCTGAGTCAATTGCCGAAAATCAGATTTTTGATGAAAATGTGACCCCGGGGCTTAGGGATTTTTTCCAAAAAATATTTTTCTTGCCGGTTAAGTTGTCGAGGGCCAATTTCTTGTCCTGTGATAAAAAGCCTTCTGTTTCGACCGCCAAACCTTTCAGAGGAGCATTTGCAACCGTTGGGGACCATTTTTGAGTCAATTGCCAAAATTCAGGTTTTGGATGAAATTGTGACCCCGGTCAAAAATATCTTTTTCTGCCGGTTAAGTTGTCGAGGGCTGATTTCTTTTCCTGTGATAAAAAGACTTCTGTTTCGACCGCCAAACCTTTCAGAGGAGCATTTGCAACCCTTGGGGACCATTTTTTACTCAATTGCCAAAAGTCAGGTTTTTGATGAAATTGTGACCCCGGTCAAAAATATCTTTTTCTGCCGGTTAAGTTGTCGAGGGCTGATTTCTTTTCCTGTGATAAAAAGACTTCTGTTTCGACCGCCAAACCTTTCAGAGGAGCATTTGCAACCCTTGGGGACCATTTTTTACTCAATTGCCAAAAGTCAGGTTTTGGATGAAATTGTGACCCCGGTCAAAAATATCTTTTTCTGCCGGTTAAGTTGTCGAGGGCTGATTTCTTTTCCTGTGATAAAAAGCCTTCTGTTTCGACCGCCAAACCTTTCAGAGGAGCATTAGCAAACGTTGGGCACCATTTCTGAGTCAATTGCCGAAAGTCAGGTTTTTGATGAAATTGTGACCCCGGGGCTTAGGGATTTTTTCAAAAAAATATTTTTCTGCCAGTTAAGTTGTCGAGGGCCGATTTCTTTTCCTGTGATAAGAAGCCTTCTGTTTCGACCGCCAAACCTTTCAGAGGAGCATTTGCAACCGTTGGGGACCATTTCTGAGTCAATTGCCGAAAGTCAGATTTTTGATGAAATTGTGACCCCGGGGCTTAGGGATTTTTTCAAAAAAATATTTTCTTGCCGGTTAAGTTGTCGAGGGCCGATTTCTTGTCCCGTGATAAAAAGCCTTCTGTTTCGACCGCCAAACCTTTCAGGGAAGCATTTGCAACCGTTTGGCACCACTTTTGACTCAATTGCCAAAAGTCAGGTTTTTGATGAAATTGTGACCCCCCGGGGCTTAGGGATTTTTTCAAAAAAAATTTTTATCTGCCGGTTAAGTTGTCGAGGGCTGATTTCTTTTCCTGTGATAAAAAGACTTCTCTTTCAACTGCAAAAACTTTAAGGGGAGCATTAGCAATCGTTTGGCACCATTTTTGACTCAATTGCCAAAAGTCAGGTTTTTGATGAAATTGTGACCCCGGGGCTTAGGGATTTTTTTAAAAAAAATTATTTCTGCCAGTTAAGTTGTCAAGGGCTGATTTCTTTTCCTGTGATAAAAATACTTCTGTTTCGACCGCCAAACCTTTCAGAGGAGCATTTGAAACGGTTGGGTACCATTTCTGAGTCAATTGCCGAAAATCAGATTTTTGATGAAAATGTGACCCCGGGGCTTAGGGATTTTTTCCAAAAAATATTTTTCTTGCCGGTTAAGTTGTCGAGGGCTAATTTCTTGTCCTGTGATAAAAAGCCTTCTGTTTCGACCGCCAAACCTTTCAGAGGAGCATTTGCAACCGTTGGGGACCATTTTTTACTCAATTGCCAAAAGTCAGGTTTTGGATGAAATTGTGACCCCGGTCAAAAATATCTTTTTCTGCCGGTTAAGTTGTCGAGGGCTGATTTCTTTTCCTGTGATAAAAAGACTTCTGTTTCGACCGCCAAACCTTTCAGAGGAGCATTTGCAACCCTTGGGGACCATTTTTTACTCAATTGCCAAAAGTCAGGTTTTTGATGAAATTGTGACCCCGGTCAAAAATATCTTTTTCTGCCGGTTAAGTTGTCGAGGGCTGATTTCTTTTCCTGTGATAAAAAGACTTCTGTTTCGACCGCCAAACCTTTCAGAGGAGCATTTGCAACCGTTGTGGACCATTTTTGACTCAATTGCCAAAAGTCAGGTTTTTGATGAAACTGTGACCCCGGGGCTTAGGGATTTTTTCAAAAATATCTTTTTCTGCCGGTTAAGTTGTCGAGGGCTGATTTCTTTTCCTGTGATAAAAAGACTTCTGTTTCGACCGCCAAACCTTTCAGAGGAGCATTTGCAACCGTTGGGGACCATATTTGAGTCAAATGCCGAAAGTCAGAGTTTTGATGAAATTGTGACCCCGGGGCTTAGGGATTTTTTCCAAAAAATATTTTTCTGCCGGTTAAGTTGTCGAGGGCTGATTTCTTTTCCTGTGATAAATAGCCTTCTGTTTCGACTGCCAAACCTTTCAGAGGAGCATTTGCAACCGCTGGGCACCATTTCTGAGTCAATTGCCGAAAGTCAGAGTTTTGATGAAATTGTGACCCCGGGGCTTAGGGATTTTTTTCAAAAAAATATTTTTCTGCCGGTTAAGTTGTAGAGGGCTGATTTCTTTTCCTGTGATAAAAAGCCTTCTGTTTCGACCGCCAAACCTTTCAGAGGAGCATTTGCAACCGTTGGGGACCATTTTTGAGTCAATTGCCAAAAGTCAGGTTTTGGATGAAATTGTGACCCCGGTCAAAAATATCTTTTTCTGCCGGTTAAGTTGTCGAGGGCTGATTTCTTTTCCTGTGATAAAAAGACTTCTGTTTCGACCGCCAAACCTTTCAGAGGAGCATTTGTAACCGTTGTGGACCATTTTTGACTCAATTGCCAAAAGTCAGGTTTTTGATGAAATTGTGACCCCGGGGCTTAGGAATTTTTTCAAAAATATCTTTTTCTGCCGGTTAAGTTGTCGAGGGCTGATTTCTTTTCCTGTGATAAAAAGACTTCTGTTTCGACCGCCAAACCGTTCAGAGGAGCATTTGCAACCGTTGGGGACCATTTTTGAGTCAAATGCCGAAAGTCAGAGTTTTGATGAAATTGTGACCCCGGGGCTTAGGGATTTTTTCCAAAAAATATTTTTCTGCCGGTTAAGTTGTCGAGGGCTGATTTCTTTTCCTGTGATAAAAAAAACTTCTGTTTTGACCGCCAAACCTTTCAGAGGAGCATTAGCTACCGTTTGGCACCATTTTAGACTCAATTGCCAAAAGTCAGGTTTTTGATGAAATTGTGACCCCGGGGCTTAGGGATTTTTTCAAAAATATCTTTTTCTGCCGGTTAAGTTGTCGAGGGCTGATTTCTTTTCCTGTGATAAAAAGAATTCTGCTTCGACCGCCAATCCTTTCAAAGGAGCATTTGCAACCGTTTGGCACCACTTTTGACTCAATTACCAAAAGTCAGGTTTTTGATGAAATTGTGACCACGGGGCTTAGGGATTTTTTCAAAAAAATATTTTTCTTTCGGTTATGTTGTCGAGGGCTGATTTCTTGTCCTGTGATAAAAAGCCTTGTGTTTCGACCGCCAAACCTTTCAGAGGAGCATTTGCAAGTGTTTGGCACCATTTTTGACTCAATTGCCAAAAGTCAGGTTTTTGATGAAATTGTGACCCCGGGGCTTGGGGATTTTTTCAAAAAAATATTTTTCTGCCAGTTAAGTTGTCGAGGGCTGATTTCTTTTCCTGTGATAAAAAGCTTTCTGTTTTGACCGCCAAACCTTTCAGAGGAGCATTTGCAACCGTTGGGGACCATTTTTGAGTCAATTTCCAAAAGTCAGGTTTTTGATGAAATTGTGACCCCGGTCAAAAATATCTTTTTCTGCCGGTTAAGTTGTCGAGGGCTGATTTCCTTTCATGTGATAAAAAGCCTTCTGTTTCGACCGCCAAACCTTTCAGAGGAGCATTTGCAACCGTTGGGGACCATTTTTGACTCAATTGCCAAAAGTCAGGTTTTTGATGAAATTGTGACCCCCGGGGCTTAGGGATTTTTTCAAAAATATCTTTTTCTGCTGGTTAAGTTGTCGAGGGCTGATTTCTTTTCCTGTGATAAAAAGCCTTCTGTTTCAACCGCCTAACCTTTCAGAGGAGCATTAGCAACCGTTGGGCACCCTTTCTGAGTCAATTGCCGAAAGTCAGGTTTTTGATGAAATTGTGACCCCGGGGCTTAGGGATTTTTTCCAAAAAATATTTTTCTGCCGGTTAAGTTGTCGAGGGCTGATTTCTTTTCCTGTGATAAAAAGACTTCTGTTTCGACCGCCAAACCTTTCAGAGGAGCATTTGCAACCGTTGGGGACCATTTCTGAGTCAATTGCCGAAAGTCAGATTTTTGATGATATTGTGTCCCCGGGGCTTAGGGGTTTTTTCACACAAATATTTTTCTGCCGGTTAAGTTGTCGAGGGCTGATTTCTTTTCCTGTGATAAAAAGCCTTCTGTTTCAACCGCCAAACCTTTCAGAGGAGCATTAGCAACCGTTGGGCACCATTTCTGAGTCAATTGCCGAAAGCCAAATTTTTGATGAAATTGTGACCCCGGGGCTTAGGGATTTTTTCAAAAAAATATTTTTCTTCCGGTTATGTTGTCGAGGGCTGATTTCTTTTCCTGTGATAAAAAGACTTCTCTTTCAACTGCAAAACCTTTCAGGGGAGCATTTACAACCATTTGGCACCACTTTTGACTCATTTGCCAAAAGTCAGATTTTTGATGAAATTGTGACCCTTAGGGATTTTTTCAAAAAAATATTTTTCTGCCGGTTAAGTTGTCAAGGGCTAATTTCTTTTCCTGTGATAAAAAGACTTCTGTTTCGACCGCCAAACCTTTCAGAGGAGCATTTGCAACCGTTGGGCAACATTTCTGAGTCAATTGCCGAAAGTCAGATTTTTGATGAAATTGTGACCCCGGGGTTTAGGGATTTTTTCAAAAAAATATTTTTCTGCCGGTTAAGTTGTCGAGGGCTGATTTCTTTTCCTGTGATAAAAAGACTTCTGTTTCGACCGCCAAACCTTTCAGAGGTGCCTTTGGAAGCGTTGGGCAACATTTCTGAGTCAAGTGCAGAAAGTCAGATTTTTGATGAAATCGTGACCCCGGGGCTTAGGGATTTTTTCAAAAAAATATTTTTCTGCCGGTTAAGTTGTCGAGGGCTGATTTCTTTTCCTGTGATAAAAAGACATCTGTTTCGACCGCCAAACCTTTCAGAGGTGCCTTTGCAACCGCAGGGCACCATTTTTGAATGAATTGCCGAAAGTCAGATTTTTGATGAAATTGTGACCCCGGGGCTTAGGGATTTTTTCAAACAAATATTTTTCTTCCGGTTATGTTGTCGAGGGCTGATTTCTTTTCCTGTGATAAAAAGACTTCTCTTTCAACTGCAAAAACTTTCAGGGGAGCATTTACAACCATTTGGCACCACTTTTGACTCATTTGCCAAAAGTCAGATTTTTGATGAAATTTTGACCCTTAGGGATTTTTTTTGAAAAAAATATTTTTCTGCCGGTTAAGTTGTCAAGGGCTAATTTCTTTTCCTGTGATAAAAAGACTTCTGTTTCGACCGCCAAACCTTTCAGAGGAGCATTTGCAACCGTTGGGCAACATTTCTGAGTCAATTGCCGAAAGTCAGATTTTTGATGAAATTGTGACCCCGGGGTTTAGGGGTTTTTTCAAACAAATATTTTTCTGCCGGTTAAGTTGTCGAGGGCTGATTTCTTTTCCTGTGATAAAAAGCCTTCTGTTTCAACCGCCAAACCTTTCAGAGGAGCATTTGCAACCGTTGGGCACCAATTCTGAGTCAATTGCCGAAAGCCAAATTTTTGATGAAATTGTGACCCCGGGGCTTAGGGATTTTTTCAAACAAATATTTTTCTTCCGGTTATGTTGTCGAGGGCTGATTTCTTTTCCTGTGATAAAAAGACTTCTCTTTCAACTGCAAAACCTTTCAGGGGAGCATTTACAACCATTTGGCACCACTTTTGACTCATTTGCCAAAAGTCAGATTTTTGATGAAATTGTGACCCTTAGGGATTTTTTCAAAAAAATATTTTTCTGCCGGTTAAGTTGTCAAGGGCTAATTTCTTTTCCTGTGATAAAAAGACTTCTGTTTCGACCGCCAAACCTTTCAGAGGAGCATTTGCAACCGTTGGGCAACATTTCTGAGTCAATTGCCGAAAGTCAGATTTTTGATGAAATTGTGACCCCGGGGTTTAGGGATTTTTTCAAAAAAATATTTTTCTGCCGGTTAAGTTGTCGAGGGCTGATTTCTTTTCCTGTGATAAAAAGACTTCTGTTTCGACCGCCAAACCTTTCAGAGGTGCCTTTGGAAGCGTTGGGCAACATTTCTGAGTCAAGTGCCGAAAGTCAGATTTTTGATGAAATCGTGACCTCGGGGCTTAGGGATTTTTTCAAAAAAATATTTTTCTGCCGGTTAAGTTGTCGAGGGCCGATTTCTTTTCCTGTGATAAGAAGCCTTCTGTTTCGACCGCCAAACCTTTCAGATGAGCATTTGCAACCGTTGGGGACCATTTCAGAGTCAATTGCCGAAAGCCAGATTTTTTCAAAAAAATATTTTTCTGCCGGTTAAGTTGTCGAGGGCTGATTTCTTGTCCTGTGATAAAAAGCCTTCTGTTTCGACCGCCAAACCTTTCAGAGGAGCATTAACAACCGTTTGGCACCATTTTAGACTCAATTGCCAAAAGTCAGGTTTTGGATGAAATTGTGACCCCGGGGCTTAGGGATTTTTTCAAAAAAATATTTTTCTGCCGGTTAAGTTGTCGAGGGCTGATTTCTTTTCCTGTGATAAAAAGACTTCTGTTTCGACCGCCAATCCTTTCAGAGGAGAATTTGCAACCGCTCGGCACCATTTCTGACTCAATTGCCGAACGTCAGGTTTTTGATGAAATTGTGACCCCGGGGCTTAGGGATTTTTTCAAAAAAATATTTTTCTTTTGGTTATGTTGTCGAGGGCTGATTTCTTGTCCTGTGATAAAAAGCCTTGTGTTTTGACCGCCAAACCTTTCAGAGGAGCATTTGCAACCGTTTGGCACCATTTTTGACTCAACTGCCAAAAGTCAGGTTTTTGATGAAATTGTGACCCCGGGGCTTAGGGATTTTTTCAAAAAAATATTTTTCTGCCAGTTAAGTTGTCGAGGGCCGATTTCTTTTCCTGTGATAAGAAGCCTTCTGTTTCGAACGCCAAACCTTTCAGAGGAGCATTTGCAACCGTTGGGAACCATTTCTGAGTCAATTGCCGAAAGTCAGATTTTTGATGAAATTGTGTCCCCGGAGTTTAGGGATTTTTTCCAAAAAATATTTTTCTGCCGGTTAAGTTGTCGTGGGCTGATTTCTTGTCCTGTGATAAAAAGCCTTCTGTTTCGACCGCCAAACCTTTCAGAGGAGCATTAGCAAACTTTGGGCACTATTTCGGAGTCAATTGCCGAAAGTCAGTTTTTTGATGAAATTGTGACCCCGGGGCTTAGGGATTTTTTCCAAAAAATATTTTTCTGCCGGTTAAGTTGTCGAGGGCTGATTTCTTTTCCTGTGATAAAAAGCCTTCTGTTTCGACCGCCAAACCTTTCAGAGGAGCATTTGCAACCGTTGGGGACCATTTCTGAGTCAATTGCCGAAAGTCAGATTTTTGATGAAATTGTGACCCCGGGGCTTAGGGATTTTTTCAAAAAAATATTTTCTTGCCGGTTAAGTTGTCCAGGGCTGATTTCTTGTCCTGTGATAAAAAGACTTCTCTTTCGACCGCCAAACCTTTCAGGGGAGCATTTGCAACCATTGGGCACGATTTTTGAATCAATTGCCGAAATTCAGATTTTTGATGAAATTGTGACCCCGGGGCTTAGGGATTTTTTCAAAAAAAAATTTTATCTGCCGGTTAAGTTGTCGAGGGCTGATTTCTTTTCCTGTGATAAAAAGACTTCTCTTTCAACTGCAAAACCTTTAAGGGGAGCATTAGCAACCGTTTGGCACCATTTCTGAGTCAATTGCCGAAAATCAGATTTTTGATGAAAATGTGACCCCGGGGCTTAGGGATTTTTTCCAAAAAATATTTTTCTGCCGGTTAAGTTGTCGAGGGCTGATTTCTTTTCCTGTGATAAATAGCCTTCTGTTTCGACTGCCAAACCTTTCAGAGGAGCATTTGCAACTGCTGGGCACCATTTCTGAGTCAATTGCCGAAAGTCAGAGTTTTGATGAAATTGTGACCCCGGGGCTTAGGGATTTTTTCAAAAAAATATTTTCTTGCCGGTTAAGTTGTCGAGGGCCGATTTCTTGTCCTGTGATAAAAAGCCTTATGTTTCGACCGAAAAACCTTTCAGAGGAGCATTTGCAACCGTTTGGCACCATTTTTGACTCAATTGCCAAAAGTCAGGTTTTTGATGAAATTGTGACCCCGGGGCTTAGGGATTGTTTCAAAAAAATATTTTTCTGCCAGTTAAGTTGTCGAGGGCCGATTTCTTTTCCTGTGATAAGAAGCCTTCTGTTTCGAACGCCAAACCTTTCAGAGGAGCATTTGCAACCGTTGGGGACCATTTCTGAGTCAATTGCCGAAAGTCAGATTTTTGATGAAATTGTGACCCCGGGGCTTAGGGATTTTTTCAAAAAAATATTTTCTTGCCGGTTAAGTTGTCCAGGGCTGATTTCTTGTCCTGTGATAAAAAGACTTCTCTTTCGACCGCCAAACCTTTCAGGGGAGCATTTGCAACCATTGGGCACGATTTTTGAATCAATTGCCGAAATTCAGATTTTTGATGAAATTGTGACCCCGGGGCTTAGGGATTTTTTCAAAAAAAAATTTTATCTGCCGGTTAAGTTGTCGAGGGCTGATTTCTTTTCCTGTGATAAAAAGACTTCTCTTTCAACTGCAAAACCTTTAAGGGGAGCATTAGCAACCGTTTGGCACCATTTCTGAGTCAATTGCCGAAAATCAGATTTTTGATGAAAATGTGACCCCGGGGCTTAGGGATTTTTTCCAAAAAATATTTTTCTGCCGGTTAAGTTGTCGAGGGCTGATTTCTTTTCCTGTGATAAATAGCCTTCTGTTTCGACTGCCAAACCTTTCAGGGGAGCATTTGCAACCGCTGGGCACCATTTCTGAGTCAATTGCCGAAAGTCAGAGTTTTGATGAAATTGTGACCCCGGGGCTTAGGGATTTTTTCAAAAAAATATTTTCTTGCCGGTTAAGTTGTCGAGGGCCGATTTCTTGTCCTGTGATAAAAAGCCTTCTGTTTCGACCGAAAAACCTTTCAGAGGAGCATTTGCAACCGTTTGGCACCATTTTTGACTCAATTGCCAAAAGTCAGGTTTTTGATGAAATTGTGACCCCGGGGCTTAGCGATTTTTTCAAAAAAATATTTTTCTGCCAGTTAAGTTGTCGAGGGCCGATTTCTTTTCCTGTGATAAGAAGCCTTCTGTTTCGACCGCCAAACCTTTCAGAGGAGGAATAGCAACCGTTTGGCACCATTTTTGACTCAATTGCCAAAAGTCAGGTTTTTGATGAAATTGTGACCCCGGGGCTTAGGGATTTTTTCAAAAAAATATTTTTTCTGCCAGTTAAGTTGTCGAGGGCTCATTTCTTTTCCTGTGATACAAAGCCTTCTGTTTCGACCGCCAAACCTTTCAGAGGAGCATTAGCAAACGTTGGGCACTATTTCTGAGTCAATTGCCGAAAGTCAGTTTTTTGATGAAATTGTGACCCCGGGGCTTAGGGATTTTTTCCAAAAAATATTTTTCTGCCGGTTAAGTTGTCGAGGGCTGATTTCTTTTCCTGTGATAAAAAGCTTTCTGTTTCGACCGCCAAACCTTTCAGAGGAGCATTTGCAACCGTTGGGGACCATTTCTGAGTCAATTGCCGAAAGTCAGATTTTTGATGAAATTGTGACCCCGGGGCTTAGGGATTTTTTCAAAAAAATATTTTCTTGCCGGTTAAGTTGTCCAGGGCTGATTTCTTGTCCTGTGATAAAAAGACTTCTCTTTCGACCGCCAAACCTTTCAGGGGAGCATTTGCAACCATTGGGCACGATTTTTGAATCAATTGCCGAAATTCAGATTTTTGATGAAATTGTGACCCCGGGGCTTAGGGATTTTTTCAAAAAAAAATTTTATCTGCCGGTTAAGTTGTCGAGGGCTGATTTCTTTTCCTGTGATAAAAAGACTTCTCTTTCAACTGCAAAACCTTTAAGGGGAGCATTAGCAACCGTTTGGCACCATTTCTGAGTCAATTGCCGAAAATCAGATTTTTGATGAAAATGTGACCCCGGGGCTTCGGGATTTTTTCCAAAAAATATTTTTCTGCCGGTTAAGTTGTCGAGGGCTGATTTCTTTTCCTGTGATAAATAGCCTTCTCTTTCGACTGCCAAACCTTTCAGAGGAGCATTTGCAACCGCAGGGCACCATTTCTGAGTCAATTGCCGAAAGTCAGAGTTTTGATGAAATTGTGACCCCGGGGCTTAGGGATTTTTTCAAAAAAATATTTTCTTGCCGGTTAAGTTGTCGAGGGCCGATTTCTTGTCCTGTGATAAAAAGCCTTCTGTTTCGACCGAAAAACCTTTCAGAGGAGCATTTGCAACCGTTGGGGACCATTTTTGAGTCAATTGCCAAAAGTCAGGCTTTGGATGAAATTGTGACCCCGGGGCTTAGGGATTTTTTCAAAAAAATATTTTCTTGCCGGTTAAGTTGTCGAGGGCCGATTTCTTGTCCTGTGATAAAAAGCCTTCTGTTTCGACCGAAAAACCTTTAAGGGGAGCATTAGCAACCGTTTGGCACCATTTCTGAGTCAATTGCCGAAAATCAGATTTTTGATGAAAATGTGACCCCGGGGCTTAGGGATTTTTTCCAAAAAATATTTTTCTGCCGGTTAAGTTGTCGAGGGCTGATTTCTTTTTCCTGTGATAAATAGCCTTCTGTTTCGACTGCCAAACCTTTCAGAGGAGCATTTGCAACTGCTGGGCACCATTTCTGAGTCAATTGCCGAAAGTCAGAGTTTTGATGAAATTGTGACCCCGGGGCTTAGGGATTTTTTCAAAAAAATATTTTCTTGCCGGTTAAGTTGTCGAGGGCCGATTTCTTGTCCTGTGATAAAAAGCCTTATGTTTCGACCGAAAAACCTTTCAGAGGAGCATTTGCAACCGTTTGGCACCATTTTTGACTCAATTGCCAAAAGTCAGGTTTTTGATGAAATTGTGACCCCGGGGCTTAGGGATTGTTTCAAAAAAATATTTTTCTGCCAGTTAAGTTGTCGAGGGCCGATTTCTTTTCCTGTGATAAGAAGCCTTCTGTTTCGAACGCCAAACCTTTCAGAGGAGCATTTGCAACCGTTGGGGACCATTTCTGAGTCAATTGCCGAAAGTCAGATTTTTGATGAAATTGTGACCCCGGGGCTTAGGGATTTTTTCAAAAAAATATTTTCTTGCCGGTTAAGTTGTCCAGGGCTGATTTCTTGTCCTGTGATAAAAAGACTTCTCTTTCGACCGCCAAACCTTTCAGGGGAGCATTTGCAACCATTGGGCACGATTTTTGAATCAATTGCCGAAATTCAGATTTTTGATGAAATTGTGACCCCGGGGCTTAGGGATTTTTTCAAAAAAAAATTTTATCTGCCGGTTAAGTTGTCGAGGGCTGATTTCTTTTCCTGTGATAAAAAGACTTCTCTTTCAACTGCAAAACCTTTAAGGGGAGCATTAGCAACCGTTTGGCACCATTTCTGAGTCAATTGCCGAAAATCAGATTTTTGATGAAAATGTGACCCCGGGGCTTAGGGATTTTTTCCAAAAAATATTTTTCTGCCGGTTAAGTTGTCGAGGGCTGATTTCTTTTCCTGTGATAAATAGCCTTCTGTTTCGACTGCCAAACCTTTCAGAGGAGCATTTGCAACCGCTGGGCACCATTTCTGAGTCAATTGCCGAAAGTCAGAGTTTTGATGAAATTGTGACCCCGGGGCTTAGGGATTTTTTCAAAAAAATATTTTCTTGCCGGTTAAGTTGTCGAGGGCCGATTTCTTGTCCTGTGATAAAAAGCCTTCTGTTTCGACCGAAAAACCTTTCAGAGGAGCATTTGCAACCGTTTGGCACCATTTTTGACTCAATTGCCAAAAGTCAGGTTTTTGATGAAATTGTGACCCCGGGGCTTAGCGATTTTTTCAAAAAAATATTTTTCTGCCAGTTAAGTTGTTGAGGGCCGATTTCTTTTCCTGTGATAAGAAGCCTTCTGTTTCGACCGCCAAACCTTTCAGAGGAGGAATAGCAACCGTTTGGCACCATTTTTGACTCAATTGCCAAAAGTCAGGTTTTTGATGAAATTGTGACCCCGGGGCTTAGGGATTTTTTCAAAAAAATATTTTTTCTGCCAGTTAAGTTGTCGAGGGCTCATTTCTTTTCCTGTGATACAAAGCCTTCTGTTTCGACCGCCAAACCTTTCAGAGGAGCATTAGCAAACGTTGGGCACTATTTCTGAGTCAATTGCCGAAAGTCAGTTTTTTGATGAAATTGTGACCCCGGGGCTTAGGGATTTTTTCCAAAAAATATTTTTCTGCCGGTTAAGTTGTCGAGGGCTGATTTCTTTTCCTGTGATAAAAAGCCTTCTGTTTCGACCGCCAAACCTTTCAGAGGAGCATTTGCAACCATTGGGGACCATTTCTGAGTCAATTGCCGAAAGTCAGATTTTTGATGAAATTGTGACCCCGGGGCTTAGGGATTTTTTCAAAAAAATATTTTCTTGCCGGTTAAGTTGTCCAGGGCTGATTTCTTGTCCTGTGATAAAAAGACTTCTCTTTCGACCGCCAAACCTTTCAGGGGAGCATTTGCAACCATTGGGCACGATTTTTGAATCAATTGCCGAAATTCAGATTTTTGATGAAATTGTGACCCCGGGGCTTAGGGATTTTTTCAAAAAAAAATTTTATCTGCCGGTTAAGTTGTCGAGGGCTGATTTCTTTTCCTGTGATAAAAAGACTTCTCTTTCAACTGCAAAACCTTTAAGGGGAGCATTAGCAACCGTTTGGCACCATTTCTGAGTCAATTGCCGAAAATCAGATTTTTGATGAAAATGTGACCCCGGGGCTTCGGGATTTTTTCCAAAAAATATTTTTCTGCCGGTTAAGTTGTCGAGGGCTGATTTCTTTTCCTGTGATAAATAGCCTTCTCTTTCGACTGCCAAACCTTTCAGAGGAGCATTTGCAACCGCAGGGCACCATTTCTGAGTCAATTGCCGAAAGTCAGAGTTTTGATGAAATTGTGACCCCGGGGCTTAGGGATTTTTTCAAAAAAATATTTTCTTGCCGGTTAAGTTGTCGAGGGCCGATTTCTTGTCCTGTGATAAAAAGCCTTCTGTTTCGACCGAAAAACCTTTCAGAGGAGCATTTGCAACCGTTGGGGACCATTTTTGAGTCAATTGCCAAAAGTCAGGCTTTGGATGAAATTGTGACCCCGGGGCTTAGGGATTTTTTCAAAAAAATATTTTCTTGCCGGTTAAGTTGTCGAGGGCCGATTTCTTGTCCTGTGATAAAAAGCCTTCTGTTTCGACCGAAAAACCTTTAAGGGGAGCATTAGCAACCGTTTGGCACCATTTCTGAGTCAATTGCCGAAAATCAGATTTTTGATGAAAATGTGACCCCGGGGCTTAGGGATTTTTTCCAAAAAATATTTTTCTGCCGGTTAAGTTGTCGAGGGCTGATTTCTTTTCCTGTGATAAATAGCCTTCTGTTTCGACTGCCAAACCTTTCAGAGGAGCATTTGCAACTGCTGGGCACCATTTCTGAGTCAATTGCCGAAAGTCAGAGTTTTGATGAAATTGTGACCCCGGGGCTTAGGGATTTTTTCAAAAAAATATTTTCTTGCCGGTTAAGTTGTCGAGGGCCGATTTCTTGTCCTGTGATAAAAAGCCTTATGTTTCGACCGAAAAACCTTTCAGAGGAGCATTTGCAACCGTTTGGCACCATTTTTGACTCAATTGCCAAAAGTCAGGTTTTTGATGAAATTGTGACCCCGGGGCTTAGGGATTGTTTCAAAAAAATATTTTTCTGCCAGTTAAGTTGTCGAGGGCCGATTTCTTTTCCTGTGATAAGAAGCCTTCTGTTTCGAACGCCAAACCTTTCAGAGGAGCATTTGCAACCGTTGGGGACCATTTCTGAGTCAATTGCCGAAAGTCAGATTTTTGATGAAATTGTGACCCCGGGGCTTAGGGATTTTTTCAAAAAAATATTTTCTTGCCGGTTAAGTTGTCCAGGGCTGATTTCTTGTCCTGTGATAAAAAGACTTCTCTTTCGACCGCCAAACCTTTCAGGGGAGCATTTGCAACCATTGGGCACGATTTTTGAATCAATTGCCGAAATTCAGATTTTTGATGAAATTGTGACCCCGGGGCTTAGGGATTTTTTCAAAAAAAAATTTTATCTGCCGGTTAAGTTGTCGAGGGCTGATTTCTTTTCCTGTGATAAAAAGACTTCTCTTTCAACTGCAAAACCTTTAAGGGGAGCATTAGCAACCGTTTGGCACCATTTCTGAGTCAATTGCCGAAAATCAGATTTTTGATGAAAATGTGACCCCGGGGCTTCGGGATTTTTTCCAAAAAATATTTTTCTGCCGGTTAAGTTGTCGAGGGCTGATTTCTTTTCCTGTGATAAATAGCCTTCTCTTTCGACTGCCAAACCTTTCAGAGGAGCATTTGCAACCGCAGGGCACCATTTCTGAGTCAATTGCCGAAAGTCAGAGTTTTGATGAAATTGTGACCCCGGGGCTTAGGGATTTTTTCAAAAAAATATTTTCTTGCCGGTTAAGTTGTCGAGGGCCGATTTCTTGTCCTGTGATAAAAAGCCTTCTGTTTCGACCGAAAAACCTTTCAGAGGAGCATTTGCAACCGTTGGGGACCATTTTTGAGTCAATTGCCAAAAGTCAGGCTTTGGATGAAATTGTGACCCCGGGGCTTAGGGATTTTTTCAAAAAAATATTTTCTTGCCGGTTAAGTTGTCGAGGGCCGATTTCTTGTCCTGTGATAAAAAGCCTTCTGTTTCGACCGAAAAACCTTTAAGGGGAGCATTAGCAACCGTTTGGCACCATTTCTGAGTCAATTGCCGAAAATCAGATTTTTGATGAAAATGTGACCCCGGGGCTTAGGGATTTTTTCCAAAAAATATTTTTCTGCCGGTTAAGTTGTCGAGGGCTGATTTCTTTTCCTGTGATAAATAGCCTTCTGTTTCGACTGCCAAACCTTTCAGAGGAGCATTTGCAACTGCTGGGCACCATTTCTGAGTCAATTGCCGAAAGTCAGAGTTTTGATGAAATTGTGACCCCGGGGCTTAGGGATTTTTTCAAAAAAATATTTTCTTGCCGGTTAAGTTGTCGAGGGCCGATTTCTTGTCCTGTGATAAAAAGCCTTATGTTTCGACCGAAAAACCTTTCAGAGGAGCATTTGCAACCGTTTGGCACCATTTTTGACTCAATTGCCAAAAGTCAGGTTTTTGATGAAATTGTGACCCCGGGGCTTAGGGATTGTTTCAAAAAAATATTTTTCTGCCAGTTAAGTTGTCGAGGGCCGATTTCTTTTCCTGTGATAAGAAGCCTTCTGTTTCGAACGCCAAACCTTTCAGAGGAGCATTTGCAACCGTTGGGGACCATTTCTGAGTCAATTGCCGAAAGTCAGATTTTTGATGAAATTGTGACCCCGGGGCTTAGGGATTTTTTCAAAAAAATATTTTCTTGCCGGTTAAGTTGTCCAGGGCTGATTTCTTGTCCTGTGATAAAAAGACTTCTCTTTCGACCGCCAAACCTTTCAGGGGAGCATTTGCAACCATTGGGCACGATTTTTGAATCAATTGCCGAAATTCAGATTTTTGATGAAATTGTGACCCCGGGGCTTAGGGATTTTTTCAAAAAAAAATTTTATCTGCCGGTTAAGTTGTCGAGGGCTGATTTCTTTTCCTGTGATAAAAAGACTTCTCTTTCAACTGCAAAACCTTTAAGGGGAGCATTAGCAACCGTTTGGCACCATTTCTGAGTCAATTGCCGAAAATCAGATTTTTGATGAAAATGTGACCCCGGGGCTTCGGGATTTTTTCCAAAAAATATTTTTCTGCCGGTTAAGTTGTCGAGGGCTGATTTCTTTTCCTGTGATAAATAGCCTTCTCTTTCGACTGCCAAACCTTTCAGAGGAGCATTTGCAACCGCAGGGCACCATTTCTGAGTCAATTGCCGAAAGTCAGAGTTTTGATGAAATTGTGACCCCGGGGCTTAGGGATTTTTTCAAAAAAATATTTTCTTGCCGGTTAAGTTGTCGAGGGCCGATTTCTTGTCCTGTGATAAAAAGCCTTCTGTTTCGACCGAAAAACCTTTCAGAGGAGCATTTGCAACCGTTGGGGACCATTTTTGAGTCAATTGCCAAAAGTCAGGCTTTGGATGAAATTGTGACCCCGGGGCTTAGGGATTTTTTCAAAAAAATATTTTCTTGCCGGTTAAGTTGTCGAGGGCCGATTTCTTGTCCTGTGATAAAAAGCCTTCTGTTTCGACCGAAAAACCTTTAAGGGGAGCATTAGCAACCGTTTGGCACCATTTCTGAGTCAATTGCCGAAAATCAGATTTTTGATGAAAATGTGACCCCGGGGCTTAGGGATTTTTTCCAAAAAATATTTTTCTGCCGGTTAAGTTGTCGAGGGCTGATTTCTTTTCCTGTGATAAATAGCCTTCTGTTTCGACTGCCAAACCTTTCAGAGGAGCATTTGCAACTGCTGGGCACCATTTCTGAGTCAATTGCCGAAAGTCAGAGTTTTGATGAAATTGTGACCCCGGGGCTTAGGGATTTTTTCAAAAAAATATTTTCTTGCCGGTTAAGTTGTCGAGGGCCGATTTCTTGTCCTGTGATAAAAAGCCTTATGTTTCGACCGAAAAACCTTTCAGAGGAGCATTTGCAACCGTTTGGCACCATTTTTGACTCAATTGCCAAAAGTCAGGTTTTTGATGAAATTGTGACCCCGGGGCTTAGGGATTGTTTCAAAAAAATATTTTTCTGCCAGTTAAGTTGTCGAGGGCCGATTTCTTTTCCTGTGATAAGAAGCCTTCTGTTTCGAACGCCAAACCTTTCAGAGGAGCATTTGCAACCGTTGGGGACCATTTCTGAGTCAATTGCCGAAAGTCAGATTTTTGATGAAATTGTGACCCCGGGGCTTAGGGATTTTTTCAAAAAAATATTTTCTTGCCGGTTAAGTTGTCCAGGGCTGATTTCTTGTCCTGTGATAAAAAGACTTCTCTTTCGACCGCCAAACCTTTCAGGGGAGCATTTGCAACCATTGGGCACGATTTTTGAATCAATTGCCGAAATTCAGATTTTTGATGAAATTGTGACCCCGGGGCTTAGGGATTTTTTCAAAAAAAAATTTTATCTGCCGGTTAAGTTGTCGAGGGCTGATTTCTTTTCCTGTGATAAAAAGACTTCTCTTTCAACTGCAAAACCTTTAAGGGGAGCATTAGCAACCGTTTGGCACCATTTCTGAGTCAATTGCCGAAAATCAGATTTTTGATGAAAATGTGACCCCGGGGCTTAGGGATTTTTTCCAAAAAATATTTTTCTGCCGGTTAAGTTGTCGAGGGCTGATTTCTTTTCCTGTGATAAATAGCCTTCTGTTTCGACTGCCAAACCTTTCAGAGGAGCATTTGCAACCGCTGGGCACCATTTCTGAGTCAATTGCCGAAAGTCAGAGTTTTGATGAAATTGTGACCCCGGGGCTTAGGGATTTTTTCAAAAAAATATTTTCTTGCCGGTTAAGTTGTCGAGGGCCGATTTCTTGTCCTGTGATAAAAAGCCTTCTGTTTCGACCGAAAAACCTTTCAGAGGAGCATTTGCAACCGTTTGGCACCATTTTTGACTCAATTGCCAAAAGTCAGGTTTTTGATGAAATTGTGACCCCGGGGCTTAGCGATTTTTTCAAAAAAATATTTTTCTGCCAGTTAAGTTGTCGAGGGCCGATTTCTTTTCCTGTGATAAGAAGCCTTCTGTTTCGACCGCCAAACCTTTCAGAGGAGGAATAGCAACCGTTTGGCACCATTTTTGACTCAATTGCCAAAAGTCAGGTTTTTGATGAAATTGTGACCCCGGGGCTTAGGGATTTTTTCAAAAAAATATTTTTTCTGCCAGTTAAGTTGTCGAGGGCTCATTTCTTTTCCTGTGATACAAAGCCTTCTGTTTCGACCGCCAAACCTTTCAGAGGAGCATTAGCAAACGTTGGGCACTATTTCTGAGTCAATTGCCGAAAGTCAGTTTTTTGATGAAATTGTGACCCCGGGGCTTAGGGATTTTTTCCAAAAAATATTTTTCTGCCGGTTAAGTTGTCGAGGGCTGATTTCTTTTCCTGTGATAAAAAGCCTTCTGTTTCGACCGCCAAACCTTTCAGAGGAGCATTTGCAACCGTTGGGGACCATTTCTGAGTCAATTGCCGAAAGTCAGATTTTTGATGAAATTGTGACCCCGGGGCTTAGGGATTTTTTCAAAAAAATATTTTCTTGCCGGTTAAGTTGTCCAGGGCTGATTTCTTGTCCTGTGATAAAAAGACTTCTCTTTCGACCGCCAAACCTTTCAGGGGAGCATTTGCAACCATTGGGCACGATTTTTGAATCAATTGCCGAAATTCAGATTTTTGATGAAATTGTGACCCCGGGGCTTAGGGATTTTTTCAAAAAAAAATTTTATCTGCCGGTTAAGTTGTCGAGGGCTGATTTCTTTTCCTGTGATAAAAAGACTTCTCTTTCAACTGCAAAACCTTTAAGGGGAGCATTAGCAACCGTTTGGCACCATTTCTGAGTCAATTGCCGAAAATCAGATTTTTGATGAAAATGTGACCCCGGGGCTTCGGGATTTTTTCCAAAAAATATTTTTCTGCCGGTTAAGTTGTCGAGGGCTGATTTCTTTTCCTGTGATAAATAGCCTTCTCTTTCGACTGCCAAACCTTTCAGAGGAGCATTTGCAACCGCAGGGCACCATTTCTGAGTCAATTGCCGAAAGTCAGAGTTTTGATGAAATTGTGACCCCGGGGCTTAGGGATTTTTTCAAAAAAATATTTTCTTGCCGGTTAAGTTGTCGAGGGCCGATTTCTTGTCCTGTGATAAAAAGCCTTCTGTTTCGACCGAAAAACCTTTCAGAGGAGCATTTGCAACCGTTGGGGACCATTTTTGAGTCAATTGCCAAAAGTCAGGCTTTGGATGAAATTGTGACCCCGGGGCTTAGGGATTTTTTCAAAAAAATATTTTCTTGCCGGTTAAGTTGTCGAGGGCCGATTTCTTGTCCTGTGATAAAAAGCCTTCTGTTTCGACCGAAAAACCTTTAAGGGGAGCATTAGCAACCGTTTGGCACCATTTCTGAGTCAATTGCCGAAAATCAGATTTTTGATGAAAATGTGACCCCGGGGCTTAGGGATTTTTTCCAAAAAATATTTTTCTGCCGGTTAAGTTGTCGAGGGCTGATTTCTTTTCCTGTGATAAATAGCCTTCTGTTTCGACTGCCAAACCTTTCAGAGGAGCATTTGCAACTGCTGGGCACCATTTCTGAGTCAATTGCCGAAAGTCAGAGTTTTGATGAAATTGTGACCCCGGGGCTTAGGGATTTTTTCAAAAAAATATTTTCTTGCCGGTTAAGTTGTCGAGGGCCGATTTCTTGTCCTGTGATAAAAAGCCTTATGTTTCGACCGAAAAACCTTTCAGAGGAGCATTTGCAACCGTTTGGCACCATTTTTGACTCAATTGCCAAAAGTCAGGTTTTTGATGAAATTGTGACCCCGGGGCTTAGGGATTGTTTCAAAAAAATATTTTTCTGCCAGTTAAGTTGTCGAGGGCCGATTTCTTTTCCTGTGATAAGAAGCCTTCTGTTTCGAACGCCAAACCTTTCAGAGGAGCATTTGCAACCGTTGGGGACCATTTCTGAGTCAATTGCCGAAAGTCAGATTTTTGATGAAATTGTGACCCCGGGGCTTAGGGATTTTTTCAAAAAAATATTTTCTTGCCGGTTAAGTTGTCCAGGGCTGATTTCTTGTCCTGTGATAAAAAGACTTCTCTTTCGACCGCCAAACCTTTCAGGGGAGCATTTGCAACCATTGGGCACGATTTTTGAATCAATTGCCGAAATTCAGATTTTTGATGAAATTGTGACCCCGGGGCTTAGGGATTTTTTCAAAAAAAATTTTTATCTGCCGGTTAAGTTGTCGAGGGCTGATTTCTTTTCCTGTGATAAAAAGACTTCTCTTTCAACTGCAAAACCTTTAAGGGGAGCATTAGCAACCGTTTGGCACCATTTCTGAGTCAATTGCCGAAAATCAGATTTTTGATGAAAATGTGACCCCGGGGCTTCGGGATTTTTTCCAAAAAATATTTTTCTGCCGGTTAAGTTGTCGAGGGCTGATTTCTTTTCCTGTGATAAATAGCCTTCTCTTTCGACTGCCAAACCTTTCAGAGGAGCATTTGCAACCGCAGGGCACCATTTCTGAGTCAATTGCCGAAAGTCAGAGTTTTGATGAAATTGTGACCCCGGGGCTTAGGGATTTTTTCAAAAAAATATTTTCTTGCCGGTTAAGTTGTCGAGGGCCGATTTCTTGTCCTGTGATAAAAAGCCTTCTGTTTCGACCGAAAAACCTTTCAGAGGAGCATTTGCAACCGTTGGGGACCATTTTTGAGTCAATTGCCAAAAGTCAGGCTTTGGATGAAATTGTGACCCCGGGGCTTAGGGATTTTTTCAAAAAAATATTTTCTTGCCGGTTAAGTTGTCGAGGGCCGATTTCTTGTCCTGTGATAAAAAGCCTTCTGTTTCGACCGAAAAACCTTTAAGGGGAGCATTAGCAACCGTTTGGCACCATTTCTGAGTCAATTGCCGAAAATCAGATTTTTGATGAAAATGTGACCCCGGGGCTTAGGGATTTTTTCCAAAAAATATTTTTCTGCCGGTTAAGTTGTCGAGGGCTGATTTCTTTTCCTGTGATAAATAGCCTTCTGTTTCGACTGCCAAACCTTTCAGAGGAGCATTTGCAACTGCTGGGCACCATTTCTGAGTCAATTGCCGAAAGTCAGAGTTTTGATGAAATTGTGACCCCGGGGCTTAGGGATTTTTTCAAAAAAATATTTTCTTGCCGGTTAAGTTGTCGAGGGCCGATTTCTTGTCCTGTGATAAAAAGCCTTATGTTTCGACCGAAAAACCTTTCAGAGGAGCATTTGCAACCGTTTGGCACCATTTTTGACTCAATTGCCAAAAGTCAGGTTTTTGATGAAATTGTGACCCCGGGGCTTAGGGATTGTTTCAAAAAAATATTTTTCTGCCAGTTAAGTTGTCGAGGGCCGATTTCTTTTCATGTGATAAGAAGCCTTCTGTTTCGAACGCCAAACCTTTCAGAGGAGCATTTGCAACCGTTGGGGACCATTTCTGAGTCAATTGACGAAAGTCAGATTTTTGATGAAATTGTGACCCCGGGGCTTAGGGATTTTTTCAAAAAAATATTTTCTTGCCGGTTAAGTTGTCCAGGGCTGATTTCTTGTCCTGTGATAAAAAGACTTCTCTTTCGACCGCCAAACCTTTCAGGGGAGCATTTGCAACCATTGGGCACGATTTTTGAATCAATTGCCGAAATTCAGATTTTTGATGAAATTGTGACCCCGGGGCTTAGGGATTTTTTCAAAAAAAATTTTTATCTGCCGGTTAAGTTGTCGAGGGCTGATTTCTTTTCCTGTGATAAAAAGACTTCTCTTTCAACTGCAAAACCTTTAAGGGGAGCATTAGCAACCGTTTGGCACCATTTCTGAGTCAATTGCCGAAAATCAGATTTTTGATGAAAATGTGACCCCGGGGCTTAGGGATTTTTTCCAAAAAATATTTTTCTGCCGGTTAAGTTGTCGAGGGCTGATTTCTTTTCCTGTGATAAATAGCCTTCTGTTTCGACTGCCAAACCTTTCAGAGGAGCATTTGCAACCGCTGGGCACCATTTCTGAGTCAATTGCCGAAAGTCAGAGTTTTGATGAAATTGTGACCCCGGGGCTTAGGGATTTTTTCAAAAAAATATTTTCTTGCCGGTTAAGTTGTCGAGGGCCGATTTCTTGTCCTGTGATAAAAAGCCTTCTGTTTCGACCGAAAAACCTTTCAGAGGAGCATTTGCAACCGTTTGGCACCATTTTTGACTCAATTGCCAAAAGTCAGGTTTTTGATGAAATTGTGACCCCGGGGCTTAGCGATTTTTTCAAAAAAATATTTTTCTGCCAGTTAAGTTGTCGAGGGCCGATTTCTTTTCCTGTGATAAGAAGCCTTCTGTTTCGACCGCCAAACCTTTCAGAGGAGGAATAGCAACCGTTTGGCACCATTTTTGACTCAATTGCCGAAAGTCAGTTTTTTGATGAAATTGTGACCCCGGGGCTTAGGGATTTTTTCCAAAAAATATTTTTCTGCCGGTTAAGTTGTCGAGGGCTGATTTCTTTTCCTGTGATAAAAAGCCTTCTGTTTCGACCGCCAAACCTTTCAGAGGAGCATTTGCAACCGTTGGGGACCATTTCTGAGTCAATTGCCGAAAGTCAGATTTTTGATGAAATTGTGACCCCGGGGCTTAGGGATTTTTTCAAAAAAATATTTTCTTGCCGGTTAAGTTGTCCAGGGCTGATTTCTTGTCCTGTGATAAAAAGACTTCTCTTTCGACCGCCAAACCTTTCAGGGGAGCATTTGCAACCATTGGGCACGATTTTTGAATCAATTGCCGAAATTCAGATTTTTGATGAAATTGTGACCCCGGGGCTTAGGGATTTTTTCAAAAAAAAATTTTATCTGCCGGTTAAGTTGTCGAGGGCTGATTTCTTTTCCTGTGATAAAAAGACTTCTCTTTCAACTGCAAAACCTTTAAGGGGAGCATTAGCAACCGTTTGGCACCATTTCTGAGTCAATTGCCGAAAATCAGATTTTTGATGAAAATGTGACCCCGGGGCTTCGGGATTTTTTCCAAAAAATATTTTTCTGCCGGTTAAGTTGTCGAGGGCTGATTTCTTTTCCTGTGATAAATAGCCTTCTCTTTCGACTGCCAAACCTTTCAGAGGAGCATTTGCAACCGCAGGGCACCATTTCTGAGTCAATTGCCGAAAGTCAGAGTTTTGATGAAATTGTGACCCCGGGGCTTAGGGATTTTTTCAAAAAAATATTTTCTTGCCGGTTAAGTTGTCGAGGGCCGATTTCTTGTCCTGTGATAAAAAGCCTTCTGTTTCGACCGAAAAACCTTTCAGAGGAGCATTTGCAACCGTTGGGGACCATTTTTGAGTCAATTGCCAAAAGTCAGGCTTTGGATGAAATTGTGACCCCGGGGCTTAGGGATTTTTTCAAAAAAATATTTTCTTGCCGGTTAAGTTGTCGAGGGCCGATTTCTTGTCCTGTGATAAAAAGCCTTCTGTTTCGACCGAAAAACCTTTCAGAGGAGCATTTGCAACCGTTGGGGACCATTTTTGAGTCAATTGCCAAAAGTCAGGCTTTGGATGAAATTGTGACCCCGGGGCTTAGGGATTTTTTCAAAAAAATATTTTCTTGCCGGTTAAGTTGTCGAGGGCCGATTTCTTGTCCTGTGATAAAAAGCCTTCTGTTTCGACCGAAAAACCTTTAAGGGGAGCATTAGCAACCGTTTGGCACCATTTCTGAGTCAATTGCCGAAAATCAGATTTTTGATGAAAATGTGACCCCGGGGCTTAGGGATTTTTTCCAAAAAATATTTTTCTGCCGGTTAAGTTGTCGAGGGCTGATTTCTTTTCCTGTGATAAATAGCCTTCTGTTTCGACTGCCAAACCTTTCAGAGGAGCATTTGCAACTGCTGGGCACCATTTCTGAGTCAATTGCCGAAAGTCAGAGTTTTGATGAAATTGTGACCCCGGGGCTTAGGGATTTTTTCAAAAAAATATTTTCTTGCCGGTTAAGTTGTCGAGGGCCGATTTCTTGTCCTGTGATAAAAAGCCTTATGTTTCGACCGAAAAACCTTTCAGAGGAGCATTTGCAACCGTTTGGCACCATTTTTGACTCAATTGCCAAAAGTCAGGTTTTTGATGAAATTGTGACCCCGGGGCTTAGGGATTGTTTCAAAAAAATATTTTTCTGCCAGTTAAGTTGTCGAGGGCCGATTTCTTTTCCTGTGATAAGAAGCCTTCTGTTTCGAACGCCAAACCTTTCAGAGGAGCATTTGCAACCGTTGGGGACCATTTCTGAGTCAATTGCCGAAAGTCAGATTTTTGATGAAATTGTGACCCCGGGGCTTAGGGATTTTTTCAAAAAAATATTTTCTTGCCGGTTAAGTTGTCCAGGGCTGATTTCTTGTCCTGTGATAAAAAGACTTCTCTTTCGACCGCCAAACCTTTCAGGGGAGCATTTGCAACCATTGGGCACGATTTTTGAATCAATTGCCGAAATTCAGATTTTTGATGAAATTGTGACCCCGGGGCTTAGGGATTTTTTCAAAAAAAAATTTTATCTGCCGGTTAAGTTGTCGAGGGCTGATTTCTTTTCCTGTGATAAAAAGACTTCTCTTTCAACTGCAAAACCTTTAAGGGGAGCATTAGCAACCGTTTGGCACCATTTCTGAGTCAATTGCCGAAAATCAGATTTTTGATGAAAATGTGACCCCGGGGCTTCGGGATTTTTTCCAAAAAATATTTTTCTGCCGGTTAAGTTGTCGAGGGCTGATTTCTTTTCCTGTGATAAATAGCCTTCTCTTTCGACTGCCAAACCTTTCAGAGGAGCATTTGCAACCGCAGGGCACCATTTCTGAGTCAATTGCCGAAAGTCAGAGTTTTGATGAAATTGTGACCCCGGGGCTTAGGGATTTTTTCAAAAAAATATTTTCTTGCCGGTTAAGTTGTCGAGGGCCGATTTCTTGTCCTGTGATAAAAAGCCTTCTGTTTCGACCGAAAAACCTTTCAGAGGAGCATTTGCAACCGTTGGGGACCATTTTTGAGTCAATTGCCAAAAGTCAGGCTTTGGATGAAATTGTGACCCCGGGGCTTAGGGATTTTTTCAAAAAAATATTTTCTTGCCGGTTAAGTTGTCGAGGGCCGATTTCTTGTCCTGTGATAAAAAGCCTTCTGTTTCGACCGAAAAACCTTTAAGGGGAGCATTAGCAACCGTTTGGCACCATTTCTGAGTCAATTGCCGAAAATCAGATTTTTGATGAAAATGTGACCCCGGGGCTTAGGGATTTTTTCCAAAAAATATTTTTCTGCCGGTTAAGTTGTCGAGGGCTGATTTCTTTTCCTGTGATAAATAGCCTTCTGTTTCGACTGCCAAACCTTTCAGAGGAGCATTTGCAACTGCTGGGCACCATTTCTGAGTCAATTGCCGAAAGTCAGAGTTTTGATGAAATTGTGACCCCGGGGCTTAGGGATTTTTTCAAAAAAATATTTTCTTGCCGGTTAAGTTGTCGAGGGCCGATTTCTTGTCCTGTGATAAAAAGCCTTATGTTTCGACCGAAAAACCTTTCAGAGGAGCATTTGCAACCGTTTGGCACCATTTTTGACTCAATTGCCAAAAGTCAGGTTTTTGATGAAATTGTGACCCCGGGGCTTAGGGATTGTTTCAAAAAAATATTTTTCTGCCAGTTAAGTTGTCGAGGGCCGATTTCTTTTCATGTGATAAGAAGCCTTCTGTTTCGAACGCCAAACCTTTCAGAGGAGCATTTGCAACCGTTGGGGACCATTTCTGAGTCAATTGCCGAAAGTCAGATTTTTGATGAAATTGTGACCCCGGGGCTTAGGGATTTTTTCAAAAAAATATTTTCTTGCCGGTTAAGTTGTCCAGGGCTGATTTCTTGTCCTGTGATAAAAAGACTTCTCTTTCGACCGCCAAACCTTTCAGGGGAGCATTTGCAACCATTGGGCACGATTTTTGAATCAATTGCCGAAATTCAGATTTTTGATGAAATTGTGACCCCGGGGCTTAGGGATTTTTTCAAAAAAAAAATTTATCTGCCGGTTAAGTTGTCGAGGGCTGATTTCTTTTCCTGTGATAAAAAGACTTCTCTTTCAACTGCAAAACCTTTAAGGGGAGCATTAGCAACCGTTTGGCACCATTTCTGAGTCAATTGCCGAAAATCAGATTTTTGATGAAAATGTGACCCCGGGGCTTAGGGATTTTTTCCAAAAAATATTTTTCTGCCGGTTAAGTTGTCGAGGGCTGATTTCTTTTCCTGTGATAAATAGCCTTCTGTTTCGACTGCCAAACCTTTCAGAGGAGCATTTGCAACCGCTGGGCACCATTTCTGAGTCAATTGCCGAAAGTCAGAGTTTTGATGAAATTGTGACCCCGGGGCTTAGGGATTTTTTCAAAAAAATATTTTCTTGCCGGTTAAGTTGTCGAGGGCCGATTTCTTGTCCTGTGATAAAAAGCCTTCTGTTTCGACCGAAAAACCTTTCAGAGGAGCATTTGCAACCGTTTGGCACCATTTTTGACTCAATTGCCAAAAGTCAGGTTTTTGATGAAATTGTGACCCCGGGGCTTAGCGATTTTTTCAAAAAAATATTTTTCTGCCAGTTAAGTTGTCGAGGGCCGATTTCTTTTCCTGTGATAAGAAGCCTTCTGTTTCGACCGCCAAACCTTTCAGAGGAGGAATAGCAACCGTTTGGCACCATTTTTGACTCAATTGCCAAAAGTCAGGTTTTTGATGAAATTGTGACCCCGGGGCTTAGGGATTTTTTCAAAAAAATATTTTTTCTGCCAGTTAAGTTGTCGAGGGCTCATTTCTTTTCCTGTGATACAAAGCCTTCTGTTTCGACCGCCAAACCTTTCAGAGGAGCATTAGCAAACGTTGGGCACTATTTCTGAGTCAATTGCCGAAAGTCAGTTTTTTGATGAAATTGTGACCCCGGGGCTTAGGGATTTTTTCCAAAAAATATTTTTCTGCCGGTTAAGTTGTCGAGGGCTGATTTCTTTTCCTGTGATAAAAAGCCTTCTGTTTCGACCGCCAAACCTTTCAGAGGAGCATTTGCAACCGTTGGGGACCATTTCTGAGTCAATTGCCGAAAGTCAGATTTTTGATGAAATTGTGACCCCGGGGCTTAGGGATTTTTTCAAAAAAATATTTTCTTGCCGGTTAAGTTGTCCAGGGCTGATTTCTTGTCCTGTGATAAAAAGACTTCTCTTTCGACCGCCAAACCTTTCAGGGGAGCATTTGCAACCATTGGGCACGATTTTTGAATCAATTGCCGAAATTCAGATTTTTGATGAAATTGTGACCCCGGGGCTTAGGGATTTTTTCAAAAAAAAATTTTATCTGCCGGTTAAGTTGTCGAGGGCTGATTTCTTTTCCTGTGATAAAAAGACTTCTCTTTCAACTGCAAAACCTTTAAGGGGAGCATTAGCAACCGTTTGGCACCATTTCTGAGTCAATTGCCGAAAATCAGATTTTTGATGAAAATGTGACCCCGGGGCTTCGGGATTTTTTCCAAAAAATATTTTTCTGCCGGTTAAGTTGTCGAGGGCTGATTTCTTTTCCTGTGATAAATAGCCTTCTCTTTCGACTGCCAAACCTTTCAGAGGAGCATTTGCAACCGCAGGGCACCATTTCTGAGTCAATTGCCGAAAGTCAGAGTTTTGATGAAATTGTGACCCCGGGGCTTAGGGATTTTTTCAAAAAAATATTTTCTTGCCGGTTAAGTTGTCGAGGGCCGATTTCTTGTCCTGTGATAAAAAGCCTTCTGTTTCGACCGAAAAACCTTTCAGAGGAGCATTTGCAACCGTTGGGGACCATTTTTGAGTCAATTGCCAAAAGTCAGGCTTTGGATGAAATTGTGACCCCGGGGCTTAGGGATTTTTTCAAAAAAATATTTTCTTGCCGGTTAAGTTGTCGAGGGCCGATTTCTTGTCCTGTGATAAAAAGCCTTCTGTTTCGACCGAAAAACCTTTCAGAGGAGCATTTGCAACCGTTGGGGACCATTTCTGAGTCAATTGCCGAAAGTCAGATTTTTGATGAAATTGTGTCCCCGGAGCTTAGGGATTTTTTCAAAAAAATATTTTTCTGCCGGTTAAGTTGTCGTGGGCTGATTTCTTGTCCTGTGATAAAAAGCCTTCTGTTTCGACCGCCAAACCTTTCAGAGGAGCATTAGCAACCGTTTGGCACCATTTTTGACTCAATTGCCAAAAGTCAGGTTTTTGATGAAATTGTGACCCCGGGGCTTAGGGTTTTTTTCAAAAAAATATTTTTTCTGCCAGTTAAGTTGTCGAGGGCTCATTTCTTTTCCTGTGATACAAAGCCTTCTGTTTCGACCGCCAAACCTTTCAGAGGAGCATTAGCAAACGTTGGGCACCATTTCTGAGTCAATTGCCGAAAGTCAGATTTTTGATGAAATTGTGACCCCGGGGCTTAGGGATTTTTTCCAAAAAATATTTTTCTGCCGGTTAAGTTGTCGAGGGCTGATTTCTTTTCCTGTGATAAAAAGACTTCTGTTTCGACCGCCAAACCTTTCAGAGGAGCATTTGCAACCGTTGGGGACCATTTCTGAGTCAATTGCCGAAAGTCAGATTTTTGATGAAATTGTGACCCCGGGGCTTAGGGATTTTTTCAAAAAAATATTTTCTTGCCGGTTAAGTTGTCGAGGGCCGATTTCTTGTCCTGTGATAAAAAGACTTCTGTTTCGACCGCCAAACCTTTCAGGGGAGCATTTGCAATTGTTTGGCACCACTTTTGACTCAATTGCCAAAAGTCAGGTTTTTGATGAAATTGTGACCCCGGGGCTTAGGGATTTTTTCAAAAAAAAATTTTATCTGCCGGTTAAGTTGTCGAGGGCTCATTTCTTTTCCTGTGATAAAAAGACTTTTCTTTCGACCGCCAAACCTTTAAGGGGAGCATTAGCAACCGTTTGGCACCATTTCTGAGTCAATTGCCGAAAATCAGATTTTTGATGAAAATGTGACCCCGGGGCTTAGGGATTTTTTCAAAAAAAAATTTTATCTGCCGGTTAAGTTGTCGAGGGCTGATTTCTTTTCCTGTGATAAAAAGACTTTTCTTTCGACCGCCAAACCTTTAAGGGGAGCATTAGCAACCGTTTGGCACCATTTCTGAGTCAATTGCCGAAAATCAGATTTTTGATGAAAATGTGACCCCGGGGCTTAGGGATTTTTTCCCAAAAATATTTTTCTGCCGGTTAAGTTGTAGAGGGCTGATTTCTTTTCCTGTGATAAATAGCCTTCTGTTTCGACTGCCAAACCTTTCAGAGGAGCATTTGCAACCGTTGGGGACCATTTTTGAGTCAATTGCCAAAAGTCAGGTTTTGGATGAAATTGTGACCCCGGTCAAAAATATCTTTTTCTGCCGGTTAAGTTGTCGAGGGCTGATTTCTTTTCCTGTGATAAAACGACTTCTGTTTCAACCGCCAAACCTTTCAGAGGAGCATTTGCAACCGTTGTGGACCATTTTTGACTCAATTGCCAAAAGTCAGGTTTTTGATGAAATTGTGACCCCGGGGCTTAGGGATTTTTTCAAAAATATCTTTTTCTGCCGGTTAAGTTGTCGAGGGCTGATTTCTTTTCCTGTGATAAAAAGCCTTCTGTTTCGACCGCCAAACCTTTCAGAGGAGCATTAGCAAACGTTGGGCACCATTTCTGAGTCAATTGCCGAAAGTCAGTTTTTTGATGAAATTGTGACCCCGGGGCTTAGGGATTTTTTCCAAAAAATATTTTTCTGCCGGTTAAGTTGTCGAGGGCTGATTTCTTTTCCTGTGATAAAAAGACTTCTGTTTCGACCGCCAAACCTTTCAGAGGAGCATTTGCAACCGTTGGGGACCATTTCTGAGTCAATTGCCGAAAGTCAGATTTTTGATGAAATTGTGACCCCGGGGCTTAGGGATTTTTTCAAAAAAATATTTTCTTGCCGGTTAAGTTGTCGAGGGCCGATTTCTTGTCCTGTGATAAAAAGCCTTCTGTTTCGACCGCCAAACCTTTCAGGGGAGCATTTGCAACCGTTTGGCACCACTTTTGACTCAATTGCCAAAAGTCAGGTTTTTGATGAAATTGTGACCCCGGGGCTTAGGGATTTTTTCAAAAAAAAAATTTATCTGCCGGTTAAGTTGTCGAGGGCTGATTTCTTTTCCTGTGATAAAAAGACTTCTCTTTCGACCGCCAAACCTTTAAGGGGAGCATTAGCAACCGTTTGGCACCATTTCTGAGTCAATTGCCGAAAATCAGATTTTTGATGAAAATGTGACCCCGGGGCTTAGGGATTTTTTCCAAAAAATATTTTTCTGCCGGTTAAGTTGTAGAGGGCTGATTTCTTTTCCTGTGATAAATAGCCTTCTGTTTCGACTGCCAAACCTTTCAGAGGAGCATTTGCAACCGTTGGGGACCATTTTTGAGTCAATTGCCAAAAGTCAGGTTTTGGATGAAATTGTGACCCCGGTCAAAAATATCTTTTTCTGCCGGTTAAGTTGTCGAGGGCTGATTTCTTTTCCTGTGATAAAAAGCCTTCTGTTTCGACCGCCAAACCTTTCAGAGGAGCATTAGCAAACGTTGGGCACCATTTCTGAGTCAATTGCCGAAAGTCAGGTTTTTGATGAAATTGTGACCCCGGGGCTTAGGGATTTTTTCAAAAAAATATTTTTCTGCCAGTTAAGTTGTCGAGGGCCGATTTCTTGTCCTGTGATAAAAAGACTTCTGTTTCGACCGCCAAACCTTTCAGAGGAGCATTTGCAACCGTTGGGGACCATTTCTGAGTCAATTGCCGAAAGTCAGATTTTTGATGAAATTGTGACCCCGGGGCTTAGGGATTTTTTCAAAAAAATATTTTCTTGCCGGTTAAGTTGTCGAGGGCCGATTTCTTGTCCCGTGATAAAAAGCCTTCTGTTTCGACCGCCAAACCTTTCAGGGAAGCATTTGCAACCGTTTGGCACCACTTTTGACTCAATTGCCAAAAGTCAGGTTTTTGATGTAATTGTGACCCCCCGGGGCTTAGGGATTTTTTCAAAAAAAATTTTTATCTGCCGGTTAAGTTGTCGAGGGCTGATTTCTTTTCCTGTGATAAAAAGACTTCTCTTTCAACTGCAAAAACTTTAAGGGGAGCATTAGCAACCGTTTGGCACCATTTTTGACTCAATTGCCAAAAGTCAGGTTTTTGATGAAATTGTGACCCCGGGGCTTAGGGATTTTTTTTAAAAAAATTATTTCTGCCAGTTAAGTTGTCAAGGGCTGATTTCTTTTCCTGTGATAAAAATACTTCTGTTTCGACCGCCAAACCTTTCAGAGGAGCATTTGAAACGGTTGGGCACCATTTCTGAGTCAATTGCCGAAAATCAGATTTTTGATGAAAATGTGACCCCGGGGCTTAGGGATTTTTTCCAAAAAATATTTTTCTTGCCGGTTAAGTTGTCGAGGGCCAATTTCTTGTCCTGTGATAAAAAGCCTTCTGTTTCGACCGCCAAACCTTTCAGAGGAGCATTTGCAACCGTTGGGGACCATTTTTGAGTCAATTGCCAAAATTCAGGTTTTGGATGAAATTGTGACCCCGGTCAAAAATATCTTTTTCTGCCGGTTAAGTTGTCGAGGGCTGATTTCTTTTCCTGTGATAAAAAGACTTCTGTTTCGACCGCCAAACCTTTCAGAGGAGCATTTGCAACCGTTGGGGACCATTTTTGACTCAATTGCCAAAAGTCAGGTTTTTGATGAAATTGTGACCCCGGTCAAAAATATCTTTTTCTGCCGGTTAAGTTGTCGAGGGCTGATTTCTTTTCCTGTGATAAAAAGACTTCTCTTTCGACCGCCAAACCTTTAAGGGGAGCATTAGCAACCGTTTGGCACCATTTCTGAGTCAATTGCCGAAAGTCAGATTTTTGATGAAATTGTGACCCCGGGGCTTAGGGATTTTTTCCAAAAAATATTTTTCTGCCGGTTAAGTTGTCGAGGGCTGATTTCTTTTCCTGTGATAAAAAGACTTCTGTTTCGACCGCCAAACCTTTCAGAGGAGCATTTGCAACCGTTGGGGACCATTTCTGAGTCAATTGCCGAAAGTCAGATTTTTGATGAAATTGTGACCCCGGGGCTTAGGGATTTTTTCAAAAAAATATTTTCTTGCCGGTTAAGTTGTCGAGGGCCGATTTCTTGTCCTGTGATAAAAAGACTTCTGTTTCGACCGCCAAACCTTTCAGGGGAGCATTTGCAATTGTTTGGCACCACTTTTGACTCAATTGCCAAAAGTCAGGTTTTTGATGAAATTGTGACCCCGGGGCTTAGGGATTTTTTCAAAAAAAAATTTTATCTGCCGGTTAAGTTGTCGAGGGCTCATTTCTTTTCCTGTGATAAAAAGACTTTTCTTTCGACCGCCAAACCTTTAAGGGGAGCATTAGCAACCGTTTGGCACCATTTCTGAGTCAATTGCCGAAAATCAGATTTTTGATGAAAATGTGACCCCGGGGCTTAGGGATTTTTTCAAAAAAAAATTTTATCTGCCGGTTAAGTTGTCGAGGGCTGATTTCTTTTCCTGTGATAAAAAGACTTTTCTTTCGACCGCCAAACCTTTAAGGGGAGCATTAGCAACCGTTTGGCACCATTTCTGAGTCAATTGCCGAAAATCAGATTTTTGATGAAAATGTGACCCCGGGGCTTAGGGATTTTTTCCAAAAAATATTTTTCTGCCGGTTAAGTTGTAGAGGGCTGATTTCTTTTCCTGTGATAAATAGCCTTCTGTTTCGACTGCCAAACCTTTCAGAGGAGCATTTGCAACCGTTGGGGACCATTTTTGAGTCAATTGCCAAAAGTCAGGTTTTGGATGAAATTGTGACCCCGGTCAAAAATATCTTTTTCTGCCGGTTAAGTTGTCGAGGGCTGATTTCTTTTCCTGTGATAAAACGACTTCTGTTTCAACCGCCAAACCTTTCAGAGGAGCATTTGCAACCGTTGTGGACCATTTTTGACTCAATTGCCAAAAGTCAGGTTTTTGATGAAATTGTGACCCCGGGGCTTAGGGATTTTTTCAAAAATATCTTTTTCTGCCGGTTAAGTTGTCGAGGGCTGATTTCTTTTCCTGTGATAAAAAGCCTTCAGTTTCGACCGCCAAACCTTTCAGAGGAGCATTAGCAAACGTTGGGCACCATTTCTGAGTCAATTGCCGAAAGTCAGTTTTTTGATGAAATTGTGACCCCGGGGCTTAGGGATTTTTTCCAAAAAATATTTTTCTGCCGGTTAAGTTGTCGAGGGCTGATTTCTTTTCCTGTGATAAAAAGACTTCTGTTTCGACCGCCAAACCTTTCAGAGGAGCATTTGCAACCGTTGGGGACCATTTCTGAGTCAATTGCCGAAAGTCAGATTTTTGATGAAATTGTGACCCCGGGGCTTAGGGATTTTTTCAAAAAAATATTTTCTTGCCGGTTAAGTTGTCGAGGGCCGATTTCTTGTCCTGTGATAAAAAGCCTTCTGTTTCGACCGCCAAACCTTTCAGGGGAGCATTTGCAACCGTTTGGCACCACTTTTGACTCAATTGCCGAAAATCAGATTTTTGATGAAAATGTGACCCCGGGGCTTAGGGATTTTTTCAAAAAAAAATTTTATCTGCCGGTTAAGTTGTCGAGGGCTGATTTCTTTTCCTGTGATAAAAAGACTTTTCTTTCGACCGCCAAACCTTTAAGGGGAGCATTAGCAACCGTTTGGCACCATTTCTGAGTCAATTGCCGAAAATCAGATTTTTGATGAAAATGTGACCCCGGGGCTTAGGGATTTTTTCCAAAAAATATTTTTCTGCCGGTTAAGTTGTAGAGGGCTGATTTCTTTTCCTGTGATAAATAGCCTTCTGTTTCGACTGCCAAACCTTTCAGAGGAGCATTTGCAACCGTTGGGGACCATTTTTGAGTCAATTGCCAAAAGTCAGGTTTTGGATGAAATTGTGACCCCGGTCAAAAATATCTTTTTCTGCCGGTTAAGTTGTCGAGGGCTGATTTCTTTTCCTGTGATAAAACGACTTCTGTTTCAACCGCCAAACCTTTCAGAGGAGCATTTGCAACCGTTGTGGACCATTTTTGACTCAATTGCCAAAAGTCAGGTTTTTGATGAAATTGTGACCCCGGGGCTTAGGGATTTTTTCAAAAATATCTTTTTCTGCCGGTTAAGTTGTCGAGGGCTGATTTCTTTTCCTGTGATAAAAAGCCTTCTGTTTCGACCGCCAAACCTTTCAGAGGAGCATTTGCAACCGTTGGGGACCATTTCTGAGTCAATTGCCGAAAGTCAGATTTTTGATGAAATTGTGACCCCGGGGCTTAGGGATTTTTTCAAAAAAATATTTTCTTGCCGGTTAAGTTGTCGAGGGCCGATTTCTTGTCCCGTGATAAAAAGCCTTCTGTTTCGACCGCCAAACCTTTCAGGGAAGCATTTGCAACCGTTTGGCACCACTTTTGACTCAATTGCCAAAAGTCAGGTTTTTGATGTAATTGTGACCCCCCGGGGCTTAGGGATTTTTTCAAAAAAAATTTTTATCTGCCGGTTAAGTTGTCGAGGGCTGATTTCTTTTCCTGTGATAAAAAGACTTCTCTTTCAACTGCAAAAACTTTAAGGGGAGCATTAGCAACCGTTTGGCACCATTTTTGACTCAATTGCCAAAAGTCAGGTTTTTGATGAAATTGTGACCCCGGGGCTTAGGGATTTTTTTTAAAAAAATTATTTCTGCCAGTTAAGTTGTCAAGGGCTGATTTCTTTTCCTGTGATAAAAATACTTCTGTTTCGACCGCCAAACCTTTCAGAGGAGCATTTGAAACGGTTGGGCACCATTTCTGAGTCAATTGCCGAAAATCAGATTTTTGATGAAAATGTGACCCCGGGGCTTAGGGATTTTTTCCAAAAAATATTTTTCTTGCCGGTTAAGTTGTCGAGGGCCAATTTCTTGTCCTGTGATAAAAAGCCTTCTGTTTCGACCGCCAAACCTTTCAGAGGAGCATTTGCAACCGTTGGGGACCATTTTTGAGTCAATTGCCAAAATTCAGGTTTTGGATGAAATTGTGACCCCGGTCAAAAATATCTTTTTCTGCCGGTTAAGTTGTCGAGGGCTGATTTCTTTTCCTGTGATAAAAAGACTTCTGTTTCGACCGCCAAACCTTTCAGAGGAGCATTTGCAACCGTTGGGGACCATTTTTGACTCAATTGCCAAAAGTCAGGTTTTTGATGAAATTGTGACCCCGGTCAAAAATATCTTTTTCTGCCGGTTAAGTTGTCGAGGGCTGATTTCTTTTCCTGTGATAAAAAGACTTCTGTTTCGACCGCCAAACCTTTCAGAGGAGCATTTGCAACCGTTGTGGACCATTTTTGACTCAATTGCCAAAAGTCAGGTTTTTGATGAAACTGTGACCCCGGGGGCTTAGGGATTTTTTCAAAAATATCTTTTTCTGCCGGTTAAGTTGTCGAGGGCTGATTTCTTTTCCTGTGATAAAAAGACTTCTGTTTCGACCGCCAAACCTTTCAGAGGAGCATTTGCAACCGTTGGGGACCATTTTTGAGTCAAATGCCGAAAGTCAGAGTTTTGATGAAATTGTGACCCCGGGGCTTAGGGATTTTTTCCAAAAAATATTTTTCTGCCGGTTAAGTTGTCGAGGGCTGATTTCTTTTCCTGTGATAAATAGCCTTCTGTTTCGACTGCCAAACCTTTCAGAGGAGCATTTGCAACCGCTGGGCACCATTTCTGAGTCAATTGCCGAAAGTCAGAGTTTTGATGAAATTGTCACCCCGGGGCTTAGGGATTTTTTTCAAAAAAATATTTTTCTGCCGGTTAAGTTGTAGAGGGCTGATTTCTTTTCCTGTGATAAAAAGCCTTCTGTTTCGACCGCCAAACCTTTCAGAGGAGCATTTGCAACCGTTGGGGACCATTTTTGAGTCAATTGCCAAAAGTCAGGTTTTGGATGAAATTGTGACCCCGGTCAAAAATATATTTTTCTGCCGGTTAAGTTGTCGAGGGCTGATTTCTTTTCCTGTGATAAAAAGACTTCTGTTTCGACCGCCAAACCTTTCAGAGGAGCATTTGTAACCGTTGTGGACCATTTTTGACTCAATTGCCAAAAGTCAGGTTTTTGATGAAATTGTGACCCCGGGGCTTAGGAATTTTTTCAAAAATATCTTTTTCTGCCGGTTAAGTTGTCGAGGGCTGATTTCTTTTCCTGTGATAAAAAGACTTTTGTTTCGACCGCCAAACCGTTCAGAGGAGCATTTGCAACCGTTGGGGACCATTTTTGAGTCAAATGCCGAAAGTCAGAGTTTTGATGAAATTGTGACCCCGGGGCTTAGGGATTTTTTCCAAAAAATATTTTTCTGCCGGTTAAGTTGTCGAGGGCTGATTTCTTTTCCTGTGATAAAAAAAACTTCTGTTTTGACCGCCAAACCTTTCAGAGGAGCATTAGCTACCGTTTGGCACCATTTTAGACTCAATTGCCAAAAGCCAGTTTTTTGATGAAATTGTGACCCCGGGGCTTAGGGATTTTTTCAAAAATATCTTTTTCTGCCGGTTAAGTTGTCGAGGGCTGATTTCTTTTCCTGTGATAAAAAGAATTCTGCTTCGACCGCCAATCCTTTCAAAGGAGCATTTGCAACCGTTTGGCACCACTTTTGACTCAATTACCAAAAGTCAGGTTTTTGATGAAATTGTGACCACGGGGCTTAGGGATTTTTTTTAAAAAAATATTTTTCTTTCGGTTATGTTGTCGAGGGCTGATTTCTTGTCCTGTGATAAAAAGCCTTGTGTTTCGACCGCCAAACCTTTCAGAGGAGCATTTGCAAGTGTTTGGCACCATTTTTGACTCAATTGCCAAAAGTCAGGTTTTTGATGAAATTGTGACCCCGGGGCTTAGGGATTTTTTCAAAAAAATATTTTTCTGCCAGTTAAGTTGTCGAGGGCCGATTTCTTTTCCTGTGATAAGAAGCCTTCTGTTTCGAACGCCAAACCTTTCAGAGGAGCATTTGCAACCGTTGGGGACCATTTTTGAGTCAAATGCCGAAAGTCAGATTTTTGATGAAATTGTGACCCCGGGGCTTAGGGATTTTTTCCAAAAAATATTTTTCTGCCGGTTAAGTTGTCGAGGGCTGATTTCTTTTCCTGTGATAAAAAGACTGCTGTGTCGACCGCCAAACCTTTCAGAGGAGCATTTGCAACCGTTGGGGATCATTTCTGAGTCAATTGCCGAAAGTCAGATTTTTGATGAAATTGTGTCCCCGGAGCTTAGTGATTTTTTCAAAAAAATATTTTTCTGCCGGTTAAGTTGTCGTGGGCTGATTTCTTGTCCTGTGATAAAAAGCCTTCTGTTTCGACCGCCAAACCTTTCAGAGGAGCATTAGCAACCGTTTGGCACCATTTTTGACTTAATTGCCAAAAGTCAGATTTTTGATGAAATTGTGACCCCGGGGCTTAGGGATTTTTTCAAAAAAATATTTTTCTGCCGGTTAAGTTGTCGTGGGCTGATTTCTTGTCCTGTGATAAAAAGCCTTGTGTTTCGACCGCCAAACCTTTCAGAGGAGCATTTGCAACCGTTGGGGACCATTTTTGAGTCAAATGCCGAAAGTCAGATTTTTGATGAAATTGTGACCCCGGGGCTTAGGGATTTTTTCCAAAAAATATTTTTCTGCCGGTTAAGTTGTCGAGGGCTGATTTCTTTTCCTGTGATAAAAAGACTGCTGTGTCGACCGCCAAACCTTTCAGAGGAGCATTTGCAACCGTTGGGGACCATTTCTGAGTCAATTGCCGAAAGTCAGATTTTTGATGAAATTGTGACCCCGGGGCTTAGGGATTTTTTCAAAAAAATATTTTCTTGCCGGTTAAGTTGTCGAGGGCCGATTTCTTGTCCTGTGATAAAAAGCCTTCTGTTTCGACCGCCAAACCTTTCAGGGGAGCATTTGCAACCGTTTGGCACCATTTTTGACTCAATTGCCAAAAGTCAGGTTTTTGATGAAATTGTGACCCCGGGGCTTAGGGATTTTTTCAAAAAAATATTTTTCTGCCAGTTAAGTTGTCGAGGGCTGATTTCTTTTCCTGTGATAAAAAGCTTTCTGTTTTGACTGCCAAACCTTTCAGAGGAGCATTTGCAACCGTTGGGGACCACTTTTGAGTCAATTGCCGAAAGTCAGAGTTTTGATGAAATTGTGACCCCGGGGCTTAGGGATTTTTTCAAAAAAATATTTTTCTGCCGGTTAAGTTGTAGAGGGCTGATTTCTTTTCCTGTGATAAAAAGCCTTCTGTTTCGACCGCCAAACCTTTCAGAGGAGCATTTGCAACCGTTGGGGACCATTTTTGAGTCAATTTCCAAAAGTCAGGTTTTTGATGAAATTGTGACCCCGGTCAAAAATATCTTTTTCTGCCTGTTAAGTTGTCGAGGGCTGATTTCCTTTCATGTGATAAAAAGCCTTCTGTTTCGACCGCCAAACCTTTCAGAGGAACATTTGCAACCGTTGGGGACCATTTTTGACTCAATTGCCAAAAGTCAGGTTTTTGATGAAATTGTGACCCTCGGGGCTTAGGGATTTTTTCAAAAATATCTTTTTCTGCTGGTTAAGTTGTCGAGGGCTGATTTCTTTTCCTGTGATAAAAAGCCTTCTGTTTCAACCGCCTAACCTTTCAGAGGAGCATTAGCAACCGTTGGGCACCCTTTCTGAGTCAATTGCCGAAAGTCAGGTTTTTGATGAAATTGTGACCCCGGGGCTTAGGGATTTTTTCAAAAAAATATTTTTCTGCCGGTTAAGTTGTAGAGGGCTGATTTCTTTTCCTGTGATAAAAAGCCTTCTGTTTCGACCGCCAAACCTTTCAGAGGAGCATTTGCAACCGTTGGGGACCATTTTTAGTCAATTTCCAAAAGTCAGGTTTTTGATGAAATTGTGACCCCGGTCAAAAATATCTTTTTCTGCCGGTTAAGTTGTCGAGGGCTGATTTCCTTTCCTGTGATAAAAAGCCTTCTGTTTCGACCGCCAAACCTTTCAGAGGAGCATTTGCAACCGTTGGGGACCATTTTTGACTCAATTGCCAAAAGTCAGGTTTTTGATGAAATTGTGACCCCGGGGCTTAGTGATTTTTTCAAAAATATCTTTTTCTGCCGGTTAAGTTGTCGAGGGCTGATTTCTTTTCCTGTGATAAAAAGACTTCTGTTTCGACCGCCAAACCTTTCAGAGGAGCATTTGCAACCGTTGGGGACCATTTTTGAGTCAAATGCCGAAAGTCAGAGTTTTGATGAAATTGTGACCCCGGGGCTTAGGGATTTTTTCCAAAAAATATTTTTCTGCCGGTTAAGTTGTCGAGGGCTGATTTCTTTTCCTGTGATAAAAAAAACTTCTGTTTTGACCGCCAAACCTTTCAGGGGAGCATTAGCTACCGTTTGGCACCATTTTAGACTCAATTGCCAAAAGTCAGGTTTTTGATGAAATTGTGACCCCGGGGCTTAGGGATTTTTTCAAAATTATCTTTTTCTGCCGGTTAAGTTGTCGAGGGCTGATTTCTTTTCCTGTGATAAAAAGACTTCTGCTTCGACCGCCAAACCTTTCAAAGGAGCATTTGCAACCGTTTGGCACCACTTTTGACTCAATTACCAAAAGTCAGGTTTTTGATGAAATTGTGACCCCGGGGCTTAGGGATTTTTTCAAAAAAATATTTTTCTGCCTGTTAAGTTGTCGAGGGCTGATTTCTTGTCCTGTGATAAAAAGCCTTGTGTTTCGACCGCCAAACCTTTAAGGGGAGCATTTGCAACCGTTTGGCACCATTTTTGACTCAATTGCCAAAAGTCAGGTTTTTGATGAAATTGTGACCCCGGGGCTTAGGGATTTTTTCAAAAAAATATTTTTCTGCCAGTTAAGTTGTCGAGGGCCGATTTCTTTTCCTGTGATTAGAAGCCTTCTGTTTCGAACGCCAAACCTTTCAGAGGAGCATTTGCAACCGTTGGGGACCATTTTTGAGTCAAATGCCGAAAGTCAGATTTTTGATGAAATTGTGACCCCGGGGCTTAGGGATTTTTTCCAAAAAATATTTTTCTGCCGGTTAAGTTGTCGAGGGCTGATTTCTTTTCCTGTGATAAAAAGACTGCTGTGTCGACCGCCAAACCTTTCAGAGGAGCATTTGCAACCGTTGGGGACCATTTCTGAGTCAATTGCCGAAAGTCAGATTTTTGATGAAATTGTGTCCCCGGAGCTTAGGGATTTTTTCAAAAAAATATTTTTCTGCCGGTTAAGTTGTCGTGGGCTGATTTCTTGTCCTGTGATAAAAAGCCTTCTGTTTCGACCGCCAAACCTTTCAGAGGAGCATTAGCAACCGTTTGGCACCATTTTTGACTCAATTGCCAAAAGTCAGGTTTTTGATGAAATTGTGACCCCGGGGCTTAGAGATTTTTTCAAAAAAATATTTTTCTTTCGGTTATGTTGTCGAGGGCTGATTTCTTTTCCTGTGATAAAAAGCCTTCTGTTTCGACCGCCAAACCTTTCAGAGGAGCATTTGCAACCGTTGGGGACCATTTCTGACTCAATTGCCAAAAGTCAGATTTTTGATGAAATTGTGACCCCGGGGCTTAGGGATTTTTTCAAAAAAATATTTTCTTGCCGGTTAAGTTGTCGAGGGCCGATTTCTTGTCCTGTGATAAAAAGCCTTCTGTTTCGACCGCCAAACCTTTCAGGGGAGCATTTGCAACCGTTTGGCACCACTTTTGACTCAATTGCCAAAAGTCAGGTTTTTGATGAAATTGTGACCCCGTGGCTTAGGGATATTTTCAAAAAAATATTTTTCTGCCGGATAAGTTGTCTAGGGCTGATTTCTTTTCCTGTGATAAAAAGCTTTCTGTTTTGACCGCCAAACCTTTCAGAGGAGCATTTGCAACCGTTGGGGACCACTTTTGAGTCAATTGCCGAAAGTCAGAGTTTTGATGAAATTGTGACCCCAGGGCTTAGGGATTTTTTCAAAAAAATATTTTTCTGCCGGTTAAGTTGTAGAGGGCTGATTTCTTTTCCTGTGATAAAAAGCCTTCTGTTTCGACCGCCAAACCTTTCAGAGGAGCATCTGAAACCGTTGGGGACCATTTTTGAGTCAATTTCCAAAAGTCAGGTTTTTGATGAAATTGTGACCCCGGTCAAAAATATCTTTTTCTGCCGGTTAAGTTGTCGAGGGCTGATTTCTTTTCCTGTGATAAAAAGCCTTCTGTTTCGACCGCCAAACCTTTCAGAGGAGCATTTGCAACCGTTGGGGACCATTTTTGACTCAATTGCCAAAAGTCAGGTTTTTGATGAAATTGTGACCCCCGGGGCTTAGGGATTTTTTCAAAAATATCTTTTTCTGCCGGTTAAGTTGTCGAGGGCTGATTTCTTTTCCTGTGATAAAAAGCCTTCTGTTTCGACCGCCAAACCTTTCAGGGGAGCATTTGCAACCGTTTGGCACCATTTTTGACTCAATTGCCAAAAGTCAGGTTTTTGATGAAATTGTGACCCCGGGGCTTAGGGATTTTTTCAAAAATATCTTTTTCTGCCGGTTAAGTTGTCGAGGGCTGATTTCTTTTCCTGTGATAAAAAGCCTTCTGTTTCGACCGCCAAACCTTTCAGGGGAGCATTTTCAACCGTTTGGCACCATTTTTGACTCAATTGCCAAAAGTCAGGTTTTTGATGAAATTTTGACCCCGGGGCTTAGGGATTTTTTCAAAAAAATATTTTTCTGCCGGTTAAGTTGTCGAGGGCCGATTTCTTTTCCTGTGATAAGAAGCCTTCTGTTTCGACCGCCAAACCTTTCAGAGGAGCATTTGCAACCGTTGGGGACCATTTTTGAGTCAAATGCCGAAAGTCAGATTTTTGCTGAAATTGTGACCCAGGGCCTTAGGGATTTTTTCAAAAAAATATTTTTCTGCAGGTTAAGTTGTCGAGGGCTGATTTCTTTTCCTGTGATAAAAAGCCTTCTGTTTCAACCGCCTAACCTTTCAGAGGAGCATTAGCAACCGTTGGGCACCCTTTCTGAGTCAATTGCCGAAAGTCAGGTTTTTGATGAAATTGTGACCCCGGGGCTTAGTGATTTTTTCAAAAATATCTTTTTCTGCCGGTTAAGTTGTCGAGGGCTGATTTCTTTTCCTGTGATAAAAAGACTTCTGTTTCGACCGCCAAACCTTTCAGAGGAGCATTTGCAACCGTTGGGGACCATTTTTGAGTCAAATGCCGAAAGTCAGAGTTTTGATGAAATTGTGACCCCGGGGCTTAGGGATTTTTTCAAAAATATCTTTTTCTGCCGGTTAAGTTGTCGAGGGCTGATTTCTTTTCCTGTGATAAAAAGACTTCTGCTTCGACCGCCAATCCTTTCAAAGGAGCATTTGCAACCGTTTGGCACCACTTTTGACTCAATTGCCAAAAGTCAGGTTTTTGATGAAATTGTGACCACGGGGCTTAGGGATTTTTTCAAAAAAATATTTTTCTTTCGGTTATGTTGTCGAGGGCTGATTTCTTGTCCTGTGATAAAAAGCCTTCTGTTTCGACCGCCAAACCTTTCAGAGGAGCATTTGCAACCGTTTGGCACCATTTTTGACTCAATTGCCAAAAGTCAGGTTTTTGATGAAATTGTGACCCCGGGGCTTAGGGATTTTTTCAAAAAAATATTTTTATGCCAGTTAAGTTGTCGAGGGCCGATTTCTTTTCCTGTGATAAGAAGCCTTCTGTTTCGAACGCCAAACCTTTCAGAGGAGCATTTGCAACCGTTGGGGACCATTTTTGAGTCAAATGCCGAAAGTCAGATTTTTGATGAAATTGTGACCCCGGGGCTTAGGGATTTTTTCCAAAAAATATTTTTCTGCCGGTTAAGTTGACGAGGGCTGATTTCTTTTCCTGTGATAAAAAGACTGCTGTGTCGACCGCCAAACCTTTCAGAGGAGCATTTGCAACCGTTGGGGACCATTTCTGAGTCAATTGCCGAAAGTCAGATTTTTGATGAAATTGTGTCCCCGGAGCTTAGGGATTTTTTCAAAAAAATATTTTTCTGCCGGTTAAGTTGTCGTGGGCTGATTTCTTGTCCTGTGATAAAAAGCCTTCTGTTTCGACCGCCAAACCTTTCAGAGGAGCATTAGCAACCGTTTGGCACCATTTTTGACTCAATTGGCAAAAGTCAGGTTTTTGATGAAATTGTGTCCCCGGAGCTTAGAGATTTTTTCAAAAAAATATTTTTCTTTCGGTTATGTTGTCGAGGGCTGATTTCTTTTCCTGTGATAAAAAGCCTTCTGTTTCGACCGCCAAACCTTTCAGAGGAGCGTTTGCAACCGTTGGGGACCATTTCTGAGTCAATTTCCGAAAGTCAGATTTTTGATGAAATTGTGACCCCGGGGCTTAGGGATTTTTTCAAAAAAATATTTTCTTGCCGGTTAAGTTGTCGAGGGCTGATTTCTTTTCCTGTGATAAAAAGACTTCTCTTTCGACCGCCAAACCTTTAAGGGGAGCATTAGCAACCGTTTGGCACCATTTCTGAGTCAATTGCCGAAAGTCAGATTTTTGATGAAATTGTGACCCCGGGGCTTAGGGATTTTTTCCAAAAAATATTTTTCTTTCGGTTATGTTGTCGAGGGCTGATTTCTTTTCCTGTGATAAAAAGCCTTCTGTTTCGACCGCCAAACCTTTCAGGGGAGCATTTGCAACCGTTTGGCACCACTTTTGACTCAATTGCCAAAAGTCAGGTTTTTGATGAAATTGTGACCCCGGGGCTTAGGGATTTTTTCAAAAAAATATTTTTCTGCCGGATAAGTTGTCGAGGGCTGATTTCTTTTCCTGTGATAAAAAGCTTTCTGTTTTGACTGCCAAACCTTTCAGAGGAGGATTTGCAACCGTTGGGGACCACTTTTGAGTCAATTGCCGAAAGTCAGAGTTTTGATGAAATTGTGACCCCGGGGCTTAGGGATTTTTTCAAAAAAATATTTTTCTGCCGGTTAAGTTGTAGAGGGCTGATTTCTTTTCTTGTGATAAAAAGCCTTCTGTTTCGACCGCCAAACCTTTCAGGGGAGCATTTGCAACCATTGGGGACCATTTTTGAGTCAATTTCCAAAAGTCAGGTTTTTGATGAAATTGTGACCCCGGGGCTTAGGGATTTTTTCAAAAAAATATTTTTCTGCAGGTTAAGTTGTCGAGGGCTGATTTCTTTTCCTGTGATAAAAAGCCTTCTGTTTCAACTGCCAAACCTTTCAGAGGAGCATTAGCAACCGTTGGGCAACATTTCTGAGTCAATTGCCGAAATTCAGATTTTTGATGAAATTGTGACCCCGGGGTTTAGGGATTTTTTCAAAAAAATATTTTTCTGCCGGTTAAGTTGTCGAGGGCTGATTTCTTTTCCTGTAATAAAAAGCCTTCTGTTTCAACCGCCAAACCTTTCAGAGGAGCATTAGCAACCGTTGGGCACCCTTTCTGAGTCAATTGCCGAAAGTCAGGTTTTTGATGAAATTGTGACCCCGGGGCTTAGGGATTTTTTCAAAAAAATATTTTACTGCCGGTTATGTTGTCGAGGGCTGATTTCTTTTCCTGTGATAAAAAGCCTTGTGTTTCAACCGCCAAACCTTTCAGAGGAGCATTTGCAACGGTTTGGCTCCATTTTTGACTCAATTGCCAAAAGTCAGGTTTTTGATGAAATTGTGACCCCGGGGCTTAGGGATTTTTTCAAAAAAATATTTTTCTGCCGGTTAAGTTGTCGAGGGCTGATTTCTTTTCCTGTGATAAAAAGAAATCTATTTCGACCGCCAAACCTTTCAGAAGTGCGTTTGCAACCGCACGGCACCATTTTTGAATGAATTACCGAAAGTCAGATTTTTGATGAAATTGTGACCCCAGGGCTTAGGGATTTTTTTAAAAAAATATTTTTCTGCCGGTTAAGTTGTCGAGGGCCGATTTCTTTTCCTGTGATAAGAAGCCTTCTGTTTCGACCGCCAAACCTTTCAGAGGAGCATTTGCAACCGTTGGGGACCATTTTTGAGTCAAATGCCGAAAGTCAGATTTTTGATGAAATTGTGACCCCGGGGCTTAGGGATTTTTTCAAAAAAATATTTTTCTGCCGGTTAAGTTGTCGAGGGCTGATTTCTTTTCCTGTGATAAAAAGACTTCTGTTTCGACCGCCAAACCTTTCAGAGGAGCATTTGCAACCGTTGGGGACCATTTCAGAGTCAATTGCCGAAAGCCAGATTTTTTCAAAAAAATATTTTTCTGCCGGTTAAGTTGTCGAGGGCTGATTTCTTGTCCTGTGATAAAAAGCCTTCTGTTTCGACCGCCAAACCTTTCAGAGGAGCATTAGCAACCGTTTGGCACCATTTTAGACTCAATTGCCAAAAGTCAGGTTTTTGATGAAATTGTTACCCCGGGGCTTAGGGATTTTTTCAAAAAAATATTTTTCTGCCGGTTAAGTTGTCGAGGGCTGATTTCTTTTCCTGTGATAAAAAGACTTCTGTTTCGACCGCCAATCCTTTCAGAGGAGAATTTGCAACCGCTCGGCACCATTTCTGACTCAATTGCCGAACGTCAGGTTTTTGATGAAATTGTGACCCCGGGGCTTAGGGATTTTTTCAAAAAAATATTTTAATGCCAGTTAAGTTGTCGAGGGCCGATTTCTTTTCCTGTGATAAGAAGCCTTCTGTTTCGACCGCCAAACCTTTCAGAGGAGCATTTGCAACCGTTGGGAACCATTTCTGAGTCAATTGCCAAAAGTCAGGCTTTGGATGAAATTGTGACCCCGGGGCTTAGGGATTTTTTCCAAAAAATATTTTTCTGCCGGTTAAGTTGTCGAGGGCTGATTTCTTTTCCTGTGATAAAAAGACTGCTGTGTCGACCGCCAAACCTTTCAGAGGAGCATTTGCAACCGTTGGGGACCATTTCTGAGTCTATTGCCGTAAGTCAGGTTTTTGATGAAATTGTGACCCCGGGGCTTAGGGATTTTTTCAAAAAAATATTTTTTCTGCCAGTTAAGTTGTCGAGGGCTCATTTCTTTTCCTGTGATACAAAGCCTTCTGTTTCGACCGCCAAACCTTTCAGAGGAGCATTTGCAACCGTTGGGGACCATTTCTGACTCAATTGCCGAAAGTCAGTTTTTTGATGAAATTGTGACCCCGGGGCTTAGGGATTTTTTCAAAAAAATATTTTCTTGCCGGTTAAGTTGTCGAGGGCTGATTTCTTGTCCTGTGATAAAAAGCCTTCTGTTTCGACTGCCAAACCTTTCAGAGGAGCATTTGCAACCGTTGGGGACCATTTTTGAGTCAATTGCCAAAAGTCAGGTTTTGGATGAAATTGTGACCCCGGTCAAAAATATCTTTTTCTGCCGGTTAAGTTGTCGAGGGCTGATTTCTTTTCCTGTGATAAAAAGACTTCTGTTTCGACTGCCAAACCTTTCAGAGGAGCATTTGCAACCGTTGTGGACCATTTTTGACTCAATTGCCAAAAGTCAGGTTTTTGATGAAATTGTGACCCCGGGGCTTAGGGATTTTTTCAAAAATATCTTTTTCTGCCGCTTAAGTTGTCGAGGGCTGATTTCTTTTCCTGTGATAAAAAGCCTTCTGTTTCGACCGCCAAACATTTCAGAGGAGCATTAGCAAACGTTGGGCACCATTTCTGAATCAATTGCCGAAAGTCAGTTTTTTGATGAAATTGTTACCCCGGGGCTTAGGGATTTTTTCAAAAAAATATTTTTCTGCCGGTTAAGTTGTCGAGGGCTGATTTCTTTTCCTGTGATAAAAAGACTTCTGTTTCGACCGCCAATCCTTTCAGAGGAGAATTTGCAACCGCTCGGCACCATTTCTGACTCAATTGCCGAACGTCAGGTTTTTGATGAAATTGTGACCCCGGGGCTTAGGGATTTTTTCAAAAAAATATTTTAATGCCAGTTAAGTTGTCGAGGGCCGATTTCTTTTCCTGTGATAAGAAGCCTTCTGTTTCGACCGCCAAACCTTTCAGAGGAGCATTTGCAACCGTTGGGAACCATTTCTGAGTCAATTGCCAAAAGTCAGGCTTTGGATGAAATTGTGACCCCGGGGCTTAGGGATTTTTTCCAAAAAATATTTTTCTGCCGGTTAAGTTGTCGAGGGCTGATTTCTTTTCCTGTGATAAAAAGACTGCTGTGTCGACCGCCAAACCTTTCAGAGGAGCATTTGCAACCGTTGGGGACCATTTCTGAGTCTATTGCCGTAAGTCAGATTTTTGATGAAATTGTGTCCCCGGAGCTTAGGGATTTTTTCAAAAAAATATTTTTCTGCCGGTTAAGTTGTCGTGGGCTGATTTCTTGTCCTGTGATAAAAAGCCTTCTGTTTCGACCGCCAAACCTTTCAGAGGAGCATTAGCAACCGTTTGGCACCATTTTTGACTCAATTGCCAAAAGTCAGGTTTTTGATGAAATTGTGACCCCGGGGCTTAGGGATTTTTTCAAAAAAATATTTTTTCTGCCAGTTAAGTTGTCGAGGGCTCATTTCTTTTCCTGTGATACAAAGCCTTCTGTTTCGACCGCCAAACCTTTCAGAGGAGCATTTGCAACCGTTGGGGACCATTTCTGACTCAATTGCCGAAAGTCAGTTTTTTGATGAAATTGTGACCCCGGGGCTTAGGGATTTTTTCAAAAAAATATTTTCTTGCCGGTTAAGTTGTCGAGGGCTGATTTCTTGTCCTGTGATAAAAAGCCTTCTGTTTCGACTGCCAAACCTTTCAGAGGAGCATTTGCAACCGTTGGGGACCATTTTTGAGTCAATTGCCAAAAGTCAGGTTTTGGATGAAATTGTGACCCCGGTCAAAAATATCTTTTTCTGCCGGTTAAGTTGTCGAGGGCTGATTTCTTTTCCTGTGATAAAAAGACTTCTGTTTCGACTGCCAAACCTTTCAGAGGAGCATTTGCAACCGTTGTGGACCATTTTTGACTCAATTGCCAAAAGTCAGGTTTTTGATGAAATTGTGACCCCGGGGCTTAGGGATTTTTTCAAAAATATCTTTTTCTGCCGCTTAAGTTGTCGAGGGCTGATTTCTTTTCCTGTGATAAAAAGCCTTCTGTTTCGACCGCCAAACATTTCAGAGGAGCATTAGCAAACGTTGGGCACCATTTCTGAATCAATTGCCGAAAGTCAGTTTTTTGATGAAATTGTGACCCCGGGGCTTAGGGATTTTTTCAAAAAAATATTTTTCTGCCGGTTAAGTTGTCGAGGGCTGATTTCTTTTCCTGTGATAAAAAGACTTCTGTTTCGACCGCCAATCCTTTCAGAGGAGAATTTGCAACCGTTGGGGACCATTTCTGACTCAATTGCCGAACGTCAGGTTTTTGATGAAATTGTGACCCCGGGGCTTAGGGATTTTTTCAAAAAAATATTTTAATGCCAGTTAAGTTGTCGAGGGCCGATTTCTTTTCCTGTGATAAGAAGCCTTCTGTTTCGACCGCCAAACCTTTCAGAGGAGCATTTGCAACCGTTGGGAACCATTTCTGAGTCAATTGCCAAAAGTCAGGCTTTGGATGAAATTGTGACCCCGGGGCTTAGGGATTTTTTCCAAAAAATATTTTTCTGCCGGTTAAGTTGTCGAGGGCTGATTTCTTTTCCTGTGATAAAAAGACTGCTGTGTCGACCGCCAAACCTTTCAGAGGAGCATTTGCAACCGTTGGGGACCATTTCTGAGTCTATTGCCGAAAATCAGATTTTTGATGAAAATGTGGATTTTGATGAAAATCAGATTTTTGATGAAAATGGGATTTTTTCCAAAAAATATTTTTCTGCCGGTTAAGTTGTAGAGGGCTGATTTCTTTTCCTGTGATAAATAGCCTTCTGTTTCGACTGCCAAACCTTTCAGAGGAGCATTTGCAACCGTTGGGGACCATTTTTGAGTCAATTGCCAAAAGTCAGGTTTTGGATGAAATTGTGACCCCGGTCAAAAATATCTTTTTCTGCCGGTTAAGTTGTCGAGGGCTGATTTCCTTTCCTGTGATAAAACGACTTCTGTTTCGACCGCCAAACCTTTCAGAGGAGCATTTGCAACCGTTGTGGACCATTTTTGAGTCAAATGCCAAAAGTCAGGTTTTTGATGAAATTGTGACCCCGGGGCTTAGGGATTTTTTCAAAAATATCTTTTTCTGCCTGTTAAGTTGTCGAGGGCTGATTTCTTTTCCTGTGATAAAAAGCCTTCTGTTTCGACCGCCAAACCTTTCAGAGGAGCATTAGCAAACGTTGGGCACCATTTCTGAGTCAATTGCCGAAAGTCAGTTTTTTGATGAAATTGTGACCCCGGGGCTTAGGGATTTTTTCCAAAAAATATTTTCTTGCCGGTTAAGTTGTCGAGGGCCGATTTCTTGTCCTGTGATAAAAAGCCTTCTGTTTCGACCGCCAAACCTTTCAGGGGAGCATTTGCAACCGTTTGGCACCACTTTTGACTCAATTGCCAAAAGTCAGGTTTTTGATGAAATTGTGACCCCGGGGCTTAGGGATTTTTTCAAAAAAAAATTTTATCTGCCGGTTAAGTTGTCGAGGGCTGATTTCTTTTCCTGTGATAAAAAGACTTCTCTTTCGACCGCCAAACCTTTAAGGGGAGCATTAGCAACCGTTTGGCACCATTTCTGAGTCAATTGCCGAAAATCAGATTTTTGATGAAAATGTGGATTTTGATGAAAATCAGATTTTTGATGAAAATGGGATTTTTTCCAAAAAATATTTTTCTGCCGGTTAAGTTGTAGAGGGCTGATTTCTTTTCCTGTGATAAATAGCCTTCTGTTTCGACTGCCAAACCTTTCAGAGGAGCATTTGCAACCGTTGGGGACCATTTTTGAGTCAATTGCCAAAAGTCAGGTTTTGGATGAAATTGTGACCCCGGTCAAAAATATCTTTTTCTGCCGGTTAAGTTGTCGAGGGCTGATTTCTTTTCCTGTGATAAAACGACTTCTGTTTCGACCGCCAAACCTTTCAGAGGAGCATTTGCAACCGTTGTGGACCATTTTTGAGTCAAATGCCAAAAGTCAGGTTTTTGATGAAATTGTGACCCCGGGGCTTAGGGATTTTTTCAAAAATATCTTTTTCTGCCGGTTAAGTTGTCGAGGGCTGATTTCTTTTCCTGTGATAAAAAGCCTTCTGTTTCGACCGCCAAACCTTTCAGAGGAGCATTAGCAAACGTTGGGCACCATTTCTGAGTCAATTGCCGAAAGTCAGTTTTTTGATGAAATTGTGACCCCGGGGCTTAGGGATTTTTTCCAAAAAATATTTTTCTGCCGGTTAAGTTGTCGAGGGCTGATTTCTTTTCCTGTGATAAAAAGCCTTCTGTTTCGACCGCCAAACCTTTCAGGGGAGCATTTGCAACCGTTTGGCACCACTTTTGACTCAATTGCCAAAAGTCAGGTTTTTGATGAAATTGTGACCCCGGGGCTTAGGGATTTTTTCAAAAAAAAATTTTATCTGCCGGTTAAGTTGTCGAGGGCTGATTTCTTTTCCTGTGATAAAAAGACTTCTGTTTCGACCGCCAAACCTTTCAGGGGAGCATTTGCAACCGTTGGGGACCATTTTTGAGTCAATTGCCAAAATTCAGGTTTTGGATGAAATTGTGACCCCGGTCAAAAATATCTTTTTCTGCCGGTTAAGTTGTCGAGGGCTGATTTCTTTTCCTGTGATAAAAAGACTTCTGTTTCGACCGCCAAACCTTTCAGAGGAGCATTTGCAACCGTTGTGGACCATTTTTGACTCAATTGCCAAAAGTCAGGTTTTTGATGAAATTGTGACCCCGGGGCTTAGGGATTTTTTCAAAAATATCTTTTTCTGCCGGTTAAGTTGTCGAGGGCTGATTTCTTTTCCTGTGATAAAAAGACTTCTGTTTCGACCGCCAAACCTTTCAGAGGAGCATTTGCAACCGTTGGGGACCATTTCTGAGTCAATTGCCGAAAGTCAGTTTTTTGATGAAATTGTGACCCCGGGGCTTAGGGATTTTTTCAAAAATATCTTTTTCTGCCGGTTAAGTTGTCGAGGGCTGATTTCTTTTCCTGTGATAAAAAGACTTCTCTTTCGACCGCCAAACCTTTAAGGGGAGCATTAGCAACCGTTTGGCACCATTTCTGAGTCAATTGCCGAAAATCAGATTTTTGATGAAAATGTGGATTTTGATGAAAATCAGATTTTTGATGAAAATGGGATTTTTTCCAAAAAATATTTTTCTGCCGGTTAAGTTGTAGAGGGCTGATTTCTTTTCCTGTGATAAATAGCCTTCTGTTTCGACTGCCAAACCTTTCAGAGGAGCATTTGCAACCGTTGGGGACCATTTTTGAGTCAATTGCCAAAAGTCAGGTTTTGGATGAAATTGTGATCCCGGTCAAAAATATCTTTTTCTGCCGGTTAAGTTGTCGAGGGCTGATTTCTTTTCCTGTGATAAAACGACTTCTGTTTCGACCGCCAAACCTTTCAGAGGAGCATTTGCAACCGTTGTGGACTATTTTTGAGTCAAATGCCAAAAGTCAGGTTTTTGATGAAATTGTGACCCCGGGGCTTAGGGATTTTTTCAAAAATATCTTTTTCTGCCGGTTAAGTTGTCGAGGGCTGATTTCTTTTCCTGTGATAAAAAGCCTTCTGTTTCGACCGCCAAACCTTTCAGGGGAGCATATGCAACCGTTTGGCACCACTTTTGACTCAATTGCCAAAAGTCAGGTTTTTGATGAAATTGTGACCCCGGGGCTTAGGGATTTTTTCAAAAAAAAATTTTATCTGCCGGTTAAGTTGTCGAGGGCTGATTTCTTTTCCTGTGATAAAAAGACTTCTGTTTCGACCGCCAAACCTTTCAGAGGAGCATTTGCAACCGTTGTGGACCATTTTTGACTCAATTGCCAAAAGTCAGGTTTTTGATGAAATTGTGACCCCGGGGCTTAGGGATTTTTTCCAAAAAATATTTTTCTGCCGGTTAAGTTGTCGAGGGCTGATTTCTTTTCCTGTGATAAAAAGCCTTCTGTTTCGACCGCCAAACCTTTCAGAGGAGCATTTGCAACCGTTGGGGACCATTTCTGAGTCAATTGCCGAAAGTCAGTTTTTTGATGAAATTGTGACCCCGGGGCTTAGGGATTTTTTCAAAAAAATATTTTTCTTGCCGGTTAAGTTGTCGAGGGCCGATTTCTTGTCCCGTGATAAAAAGCCTTCTGTTTCGACCGCCAAACCTTTCAGGGGAGCATTTGCAACCGTTTGGCACCACTTTTGACTCAATTGCCAAAAGTCAGGTTTTTGATGAAATTGTGACCCCGGGGCTTAGGGATTTTTTCAAAAAAAAATTTTATCTGCCGGTTAAGTTGTCGAGGGCTGATTTCTTTTCCTGTGATAAAAAGACTTCTCTTTCAACTGCAAAAACTTTAAGGGGAGCATTAGCAACCGTTTGGCACCATTTTTGAGTAAATTGCCAAAAGTCAGGTTTTTGATGAAATTGTGACCCCGGGGCTTAGGGATTTTTTCAAAAAAAATTATTTCTGCGAGTTAAGTTGTCAAGGGCTGATTTCTTTTCCTGTGATAAAAATACTTCTGTTTCGACCGCCAAACCTTTCAGAGGAGCATTTGAAACCGTTGGGCACCATTTCTGAGTCAATTGTCGAAAATCAGATTTTTGATGAAAATGTGACGCCGGGGCTTAGGGATTTTTTCCAAAAAATATTTTTCTGCCGGTTAAGTTGTCGAGGGCTGATTTCTTTTCCTGTTATAAATAGCCTTCTGTTTCGACTGCCAAACCTTTCAGAGGAACATTTGCAACCGCTGGGCACCATTTCTGAGTCAATTGCCGAAAGTCAGAGTTTTGATGAAATTGTGACCCCGGGGCTTAGGGATATTTTCAAAAAAATATTTTCTTGCCGGTTAAGTTGTCGAGGGCCGATTTCTTGTCCTGTGATAAAAAGCCTTCTGTTTCGACCGCCAAACCTTTCAGAGGAGCATTTGCAACCGTTGGGGACCATTTTTGACTCAATTGCCAAAAGTCAGGTTTTTGATGAAATTGTGACCCCGGTCAAAAATATCTTTTTCTGCCGGTTAAGTTGTCGAGGGCTGATTTCTTTTCCTGTGATAAAAAGACTTCTGTTTCGACCGCCAAACCTTTCAGAGGAGCATTTGCAACCGTTTGGCACCATTTTTCACTCAATTGCCAAAAGTCAGGTTTTTGATGAAATTGTGACCCCGGGGCTTAGGGATTTTTTCAAAAATATCTTTTTCTGCCGGTTAAGTTGTCGAGGGCTGATTTCTTTTCCTGTGATAAAAAGACTTCTGTTTCGATCGCCAAACCTTTCAGAGGAGCATTTGCAACCGTTGGGGACCATTTTTGAGTCAAATGCCGAAAGTCAGAGTTTTGATGAAATTGTGACCCCGGGGCTTAGGGATTTTTTCCAAAAAATATTTTTCTGCCTGTTAAGTTGTCGAGGGCTGATTTCTTTTCCTGTGATAAATAGCCTTCTGTTTCGACTGCCAAACCTTTCAGAGGAGCATTTGCAACCGCTGGGCACCATTTCTGAGTCAATTGCCGAAAGTCAGAGTTTTGATGAAATTGTGACCCCGGGGCTTAGGGATTTTTTTCAAAAAAATATTTTTCTGCCGGTTAAGGTGTAGAGGGCTGATTTCTTTTCCTGTGATAAAAAGCCTTCTGTTTCGACCGCCAAACCTTTCAGAGGAGCATTTGCAACCGTTGGGGACCATTTTTGAGTCAATTCCCAAAAGTCAGGTTTTGGATGAAATTGTGACCCCGGTCAAAAATATCTTTTTCTGCCGGTTAAGTTGTCGAGGGCTGATTTCTTTTCCTGTGATAAAAAGACTTCTGTTTCGACCGCCAAACCTTTCAGAGGAGCATTTGCAACCGTTGTGGACCATTTTTGACTCAATTGCCAAAAGTCAGGTTTTTGATGAAATTGTGACCCCGGGGCTTAGGGATTTTTTCAAAAATATCTTTTTCTGCCGGTTAAGTTGTCGAGGGCTGATTTCTTTTCCTGTGATAAAAAGACTTCTGTTTCGACCGCCAAACCGTTCAGAGGAGCATTTGCAACCGTTGGGGACCATTTTTGAGTCAAATGCCGAAAGTCAGAGTTTTGATGAAATTGTGACCCCGGGGCTAAGGGATTTTTTCCAAAAAATATTTTTCTGCCGGTTAAGTTGTCGAGGGCTGATTACTTTTCCTGTGATAAAAAAAACTTCTGTTTTGACCGCCAAACCTTTCAGAGGAGCATTAGCTACCGTTTGGCACCATTTTAGACTCAATTGCCAAAAGTCAGGTTTTTGATGAAATTGTGACCCCGGGGCTTAGGGATTTTTTCAAAAAAATATTTTTCTGCCAGTTAAGTTGTCGAGGGCCGATTTCTTTTCCTGTGATAAGAAGCCTTCTGTTTCGAACGCCAAACCTTTCAGAGGAGCATTTGCAACCGTTGGGGACCATTTTTGAGTCAAATGCCGAAAGTCAGATTTTTGATGAAACTGTGACCCCGGGGCTTAGGGATTTTTTCAAAAATATCTTTTTCTGCCGGTTAAGTTGTCGAGGGCTGATTTCTTTTCCTGTGATAAAAAGACTGCTGTGTCGACCGCCAAACCTTTCAGAGGAGCATTTGCAACCGTTGGGGACCATTTTTGAGTCAAATGCCGAAAGTCAGAGTTTTGATTAAATTGTGACCCCGGGGCTTAGGGATTTTTTCAAAAATATCTTTTTCTGCCGGTTAAGTTGTCGAGGGCTGATTTCTTTTCCTTTGATAAAAAGACTTCTGCTTCGACCGCCAATCCTTTCAAAGGAGCATTTGCAACCGTTTGGCACCACTTTTGACTCAATTACCAAAAGTCAGGTTTTTGATGAAATTGTGACCCCGGGGCTTAGGGATTTTTTCAAAAAAATATTTTTCTTTCGGTTATGTTGTCGAGGGCTGATTTCTTGTCCTGTGATAAAAAGCCTTATGTTTCGACTGCCAAACCTTTCAGAGGAGCATTTGCAACCGTTTGGCACCATTTTTGACTCAATTGCCAAAAGTCAGGTTTTTGATGAAATTGTGACCCCGGGGCTTAGGGATTTTTTCAAAAAAATATTTTTCTGCCAGTTAAGTTGTCGAGGGCCGATTTCTTTTCCTGTGATAAGAAGCCTTCTGTTTCGAATGCCAAACCTTTCAGAGGAGCATTTGCAACCGTTGGGGACCATTTTTGAGTCAAATGCCGAAAGTCAGATTTTTGATGAAATTGTGACCCCGGGGCTTAGGGATTTTTTCAAAAAAATATTTTTCTGCCGGTTAAGTTGTCGAGGGCTGATTTCTTTTCCTGTGATAAAAAGCCTTCTGTTTTTACCGCCAAACCTTTCAGAGGAGCATTTGCAACCGTTGGGGACCACTTTTGAGTCAATTGCCGAAAGTCAGAGTTTTGATGAAATTGTGACCCCGGGGCTTAGGGATTTTTTCAAAAAAATATTTTTCTGCCGGTTAAGTTGTCGAGGGCTGATTTCTTTTCCTGTGATAAAAAGCCTTCTGTTTCAACCGCCTAACCTTTCAGAGGAGCATTAGCAACCGTTGGGCACCCTTTCTGAGTCAATTGCCGAAAGTCAGGTTTTTGATGAAATTGTGACCCCGGGGCTTAGTGATTTTTTCAAAAATATCTTTTTCTGCCGGTTAAGTTGTCGAGGGCTGATTTCTTTTCCTGTGATAAAAAGACTTCTGTTTCGACCGCCAAACCTTTCAGAGGAGCATTTGCAACCGTTGGGGACCATTTTTGAGTCAAACGCCGAAAGTCAGAGTTTTGATGAAATTGTGACCCCGGGGCTTAGGGATTTTTTCCAAAAAATATTTTTCTGCCGGTTAAGTTGTCGAGGGCTGATTTCTTGTCCTGTGATAAAAAAAACTTCTGTTTTGACCGCCAAACCTTTCAGGGGAGCATTAGCTACCGTTTGGCACCATTTTAGACTCAATTGCCAAAGGTCAGGTTTTTGATGAAATTGTGACCCCGGGGCTTAGGGATTTTTTCAAAAATATCTTTTTCTGCCGGTTAAGTTGTCGAGGGCTGATTTCTTTTCCTGTGATAAAAAGCCTTCTGTTTCGACCGCCAAACCTTTCAGAGGAGCATTTGCAACCGTTGGGGACCATTTTTGAGTCAATTGCCAAAAGTCAGGTTTTGGATGAAATTGTGATCCCGGTCAAAAATATCTTTTTCTGCCGGTTAAGTTGTCGAGGGCTGATTTCTTTTCCTGTGATAAAACGACTTCTGTTTCGACCGCCAAACCTTTCAGAGGAGCATTTGCAACCGTTGTGGACTATTTTTGAGTCAAATGCCAAAAGTCAGGTTTTTGATGAAATTGTGACCCCGGGGCTTAGGGATTTTTTCAAAAATATCTTTTTCTGCCGGTTAAGTTGTCGAGGGCTGATTTCTTTTCCTGTGATAAAAAGCCTTCTGTTTCGACCGCCAAACCTTTCAGGGGAGCATATGCAACCGTTTGGCACCACTTTTGACTCAATTGCCAAAAGTCAGGTTTTTGATGAAATTGTGACCCCGGGGCTTAGGGATTTTTTCAAAAAAAAAATTTATCTGCCGGTTAAGTTGTCGAGGGCTGATTTCTTTTCCTGTGATAAAAAGACTTCTGTTTCGACCGCCAAACCTTTCAGAGGAGCATTTGCAACCGTTGTGGACCATTTTTGACTCAATTGCCAAAAGTCAGGTTTTTGATGAAATTGTGACCCCGGGGCTTAGGGATTTTTTCCAAAAAATATTTTTCTGCCGGTTAAGTTGTCGAGGGCTGATTTCTTTTCCTGTGATAAAAAGCCTTCTGTTTCGACCGCCAAACCTTTCAGAGGAGCATTTGCAACCGTTGGGGACCATTTCTGAGTCAATTGCCGAAAGTCAGTTTTTTGATGAAATTGTGACCCCGGGGCTTAGGGATTTTTTCAAAAAAATATTTTTCTTGCCGGTTAAGTTGTCGAGGGCCGATTTCTTGTCCCGTGATAAAAAGCCTTCTGTTTCGACCGCCAAACCTTTCAGGGGAGCATTTGCAACCGTTTGGCACCACTTTTGACTCAATTGCCAAAAGTCAGGTTTTTGATGAAATTGTGACCCCGGGGCTTAGGGATTTTTTCAAAAAAAAATTTTATCTGCCGGTTAAGTTGTCGAGGGCTGATTTCTTTTCCTGTGATAAAAAGACTTCTCTTTCAACTGCAAAAACTTTAAGGGGAGCATTAGCAACCGTTTGGCACCATTTTTGAGTAAATTGCCAAAAGTCAGGTTTTTGATGAAATTGTGACCCCGGGGCTTAGGGATTTTTTCAAAAAAAATTATTTCTGCGAGTTAAGTTGTCAAGGGCTGATTTCTTTTCCTGTGATAAAAATACTTCTGTTTCGACCGCCAAACCTTTCAGAGGAGCATTTGAAACCGTTGGGCACCATTTCTGAGTCAATTGCCGAAAATCAGATTTTTGATGAAAATGTGACGCCGGGGCTTAGGGATTTTTTCCAAAAAATATTTTTCTGCCGGTTAAGTTGTCGAGGGCTGATTTCTTTTCCTGTTATAAATAGCCTTCTGTTTCGACTGCCAAACCTTTCAGAGGAACATTTGCAACCGCTGGGCACCATTTCTGAGTCAATTGCCGAAAGTCAGAGTTTTGATGAAATTGTGACCCCGGGGCTTAGGGATATTTTCAAAAAAATATTTTCTTGCCGGTTAAGTTGTCGAGGGCCGATTTCTTGTCCTGTGATAAAAAGCCTTCTGTTTCGACCGCCAAACCTTTCAGAGGAGCATTTGCAACCGTTGGGGACCATTTTTGACTCAATTGCCAAAAGTCAGGTTTTTGATGAAATTGTGACCCCGGTCAAAAATATCTTTTTCTGCCGGTTAAGTTGTCGAGGGCTGATTTCTTTTCCTGTGATAAAAAGACTTCTGTTTCGACCGCCAAACCTTTCAGAGGAGCATTTGCAACCGTTTGGCACCATTTTTCACTCAATTGCCAAAAGTCAGGTTTTTGATGAAATTGTGACCCCGGGGCTTAGGGATTTTTTCAAAAATATCTTTTTCTGCCGGTTAAGTTGTCGAGGGCTGATTTCTTTTCCTGTGATAAAAAGACTTCTGTTTCGATCGCCAAACCTTTCAGAGGAGCATTTGCAACCGTTGGGGACCATTTTTGAGTCAAATGCCGAAAGTCAGAGTTTTGATGAAATTGTGACCCCGGGGCTTAGGGATTTTTTCCAAAAAATATTTTTCTGCCTGTTAAGTTGTCGAGGGCTGATTTCTTTTCCTGTGATAAATAGCCTTCTGTTTCGACTGCCAAACCTTTCAGAGGAGCATTTGCAACCGCTGGGCACCATTTCTGAGTCAATTGCCGAAAGTCAGAGTTTTGATGAAATTGTGACCCCGGGGCTTAGGGATTTTTTTCAAAAAAATATTTTTCTGCCGGTTAAGGTGTAGAGGGCTGATTTCTTTTCCTGTGATAAAAAGCCTTCTGTTTCGACCGCCAAACCTTTCAGAGGAGCATTTGCAACCGTTGGGGACCATTTTTGAGTCAATTCCCAAAAGTCAGGTTTTGGATGAAATTGTGACCCCGGTCAAAAATATCTTTTTCTGCCGGTTAAGTTGTCGAGGGCTGATTTCTTTTCCTGTGATAAAAAGACTTCTGTTTCGACCGCCAAACCTTTCAGAGGAGCATTTGCAACCGTTGTGGACCATTTTTGACTCAATTGCCAAAAGTCAGGTTTTTGATGAAATTGTGACCCCGGGGCTTAGGGATTTTTTCAAAAATATCTTTTTCTGCCGGTTAAGTTGTCGAGGGCTGATTTCTTTTCCTGTGATAAAAAGACTTCTGTTTCGACCGCCAAACCGTTCAGAGGAGCATTTGCAACCGTTGGGGACCATTTTTGAGTCAAATGCCGAAAGTCAGAGTTTTGATGAAATTGTGACCCCGGGGCTAAGGGATTTTTTCCAAAAAATATTTTTCTGCCGGTTAAGTTGTCGAGGGCTGATTACTTTTCCTGTGATAAAAAAAACTTCTGTTTTGACCGCCAAACCTTTCAGAGGAGCATTAGCTACCGTTTGGCACCATTTTAGACTCAATTGCCAAAAGTCAGGTTTTTGATGAAATTGTGACCCCGGGGCTTAGGGATTTTTTCAAAAAAATATTTTTCTGCCAGTTAAGTTGTCGAGGGCCGATTTCTTTTCCTGTGATAAGAAGCCTTCTGTTTCGAACGCCAAACCTTTCAGAGGAGCATTTGCAACCGTTGGGGACCATTTTTGAGTCAAATGCCGAAAGTCAGATTTTTGATGAAACTGTGACCCCGGGGCTTAGGGATTTTTTCAAAAATATCTTTTTCTGCCGGTTAAGTTGTCGAGGGCTGATTTCTTTTCCTGTGATAAAAAGACTGCTGTGTCGACCGCCAAACCTTTCAGAGGAGCATTTGCAACCGTTGGGGACCATTTTTGAGTCAAATGCCGAAAGTCAGAGTTTTGATTAAATTGTGACCCCGGGGCTTAGGGATTTTTTCAAAAATATCTTTTTCTGCCGGTTAAGTTGTCGAGGGCTGATTTCTTTTCCTTTGATAAAAAGACTTCTGCTTCGACCGCCAATCCTTTCAAAGGAGCATTTGCAACCGTTTGGCACCACTTTTGACTCAATTACCAAAAGTCAGGTTTTTGATGAAATTGTGACCCCGGGGCTTAGGGATTTTTTCAAAAAAATATTTTTCTGCCGGTTAAGTTGTCGAGGGCTGATTTCTTTTCCTGTGATAAAAAGCCTTCTGTTTTTACCGCCAAACCTTTCAGAGGAGCATTTGCAACCGTTGGGGACCACTTTTGAGTCAATTGCCGAAAGTCAGAGTTTTGATGAAATTGTGACCCCGGGGCTTAGGGATTTTTTCAAAAAAATATTTTTCTGCCGGTTAAGTTGTCGAGGGCTGATTTCTTTTCCTGTGATAAAAAGCCTTCTGTTTCAACCGCCTAACCTTTCAGAGGAGCATTAGCAACCGTTGGGCACCCTTTCTGAGTCAATTGCCGAAAGTCAGGTTTTTGATGAAATTGTGACCCCGGGGCTTAGTGATTTTTTCAAAAATATCTTTTTCTGCCGGTTAAGTTGTCGAGGGCTGATTTCTTTTCCTGTGATAAAAAGACTTCTGTTTCGACCGCCAAACCTTTCAGAGGAGCATTTGCAACCGTTGGGGACCATTTTTGAGTCAAACGCCGAAAGTCAGAGTTTTGATGAAATTGTGACCCCGGGGCTTAGGGATTTTTTCCAAAAAATATTTTTCTGCCGGTTAAGTTGTCGAGGGCTGATTTCTTGTCCTGTGATAAAAAAAACTTCTGTTTTGACCGCCAAACCTTTCAGGGGAGCATTAGCTACCGTTTGGCACCATTTTAGACTCAATTGCCAAAGGTCAGGTTTTTGATGAAATTGTGACCCCGGGGCTTAGGGATTTTTTCAAAAATATCTTTTTCTGCCGGTTAAGTTGTCGAGGGCTGATTTCTTTTCCTGTGATAAAAAGCCTTCTGTTTCGACCGCCAAACCTTTCAGAGGAGCATTTGCAACCGTTGGGGACCATTTTTTAGTCAATTTCCAAAAGTCAGGTTTTTGATGAAATTGTGACCCCGGTCAAAAATATCTTTTTCTGCCGGTTAAGTTGTCGAGGGCTGATTTCCTTTCCTGTGATAAAAAGCCTTCTGTTTCGACCGCCAAACTTTTCAGAGGAGCATTTGCAACCGTTTGGCACCATTTTTGACTCAATTGCCAAAAGTCAGGTTTTTGATGAAATTGTGACCCCGGTCAAAAATATCTTTTTCTGCCGCTTAAGTTGTCAAGGGCCGATTTCTTTTCCTGTGATAAGAAGCCTTCTGTTTCGACCGCCAAACCTTTCAGAGGAGCATTTGCAACCGTTGGGGACCATTTTTGAGTCAAATGCCGAAGGTCAGATTTTTGATGAAATTGTGACCCAGGGCCTTAGGGATTTTTACAAAAAAAATTTTTTCTTTCGGTTATGTTGTCGAGGGCTGATTTCTTGTCCTGTGATAAAAAGCCTTGTGTTTCAACCGCCAAACCTTTCAGAGGAGCATTTGCAACCGTTTGGCACCATTTTTGACTCAATTGCCAAAAGTCAGGTTTTTGATGAAATTGTGAGCCCCGGGGCTTAGGGATTTTTTCAAAAATATCTTTTTCTGCCGGTTAAGTTGTCGAGGGCTGATTTCTTTTCCTGTGATAAAAAGCCTTCTGTTTCGACCGCCAAACCATTCAGGGGAGCATTTGCAACCGTTGGGCACCATTTTTGACTCAATTGCCAAAAGTCAGGTTTTTGATGAAATTGTGACCCCGGGGCTTAGGGATTTTTTCAAAAAAATATTTTTCTGCCGGTTAAGTTGTCGAGGGCCGATTTCTTTTCCTGTGATAAGAAGCCTTATGTTTCGACCGCCAAACCTTTCAGAGGAGCATTTGCAACCGTTGGGGACCATTTTTGAGTCAAATGCCGAAAGTCAGATTTTTGCTGAAATTGTGACCCAGGGCCTTAGGGATTTTTTCAAAAAATTATTTTTCTGCAGGTTAAGTTGTCGAGGGCTGATTTCTTTTCCTGTGATAAAAAGCCTTCTGTTTCAACCGCCTAACCTTTCAGAGGAGCATTAGCAACCGTTGGGCACCCTTTCTGAGTCAATTGCCGAAAGTCAGGTTTTTGATGAAATTGTGACCCCGGGGCTTAGTGATTTTTTCAAAAATATCTTTTTCTGCCGGTTAAGTTGTCGAGGGCTGATTTCTTTTCCTGTGATAAAAAGACTTCTGTTTCGACCGCCAAACCTTTCAGAGGAGCATTTGCAACCGTTGGGGACCATTTTTGAGTCAAATGCCGAAAGTCAGAGTTTTGATGAAATTGTGACTTAGGGATTTTTTCCAAAAAATATTTTTCTGCCGGTTAAGTTGTCGAGGGCTGATTTCTTTTCCTGTGATAAAAAAAACTTCTGTTTTGACCGCCAAACCTTTCAGGGGAGCATTAGCTACCGTTTGGCACCATTTTAGACTCAATTGCCAAAAGTCAGGTTTTTGATGAAATTGTGACCCCGGGGCTTAGGGATTTTTTCAAAAATATCTTTTTCTGCCGGTTAAGCTGTCGAGGGCAAATTTCTTTTCCTTTGATAAAAAGACTTCTGCTTCGACCGCCAATCCTTTCAAAGGAGCATTTGCAACCGTTTGGCACCATTTTTGACTCAATTGCCAAAAGTCAGGTTTTTGATGAAATTGTGACCCCGGGGCTTAGGGATTTTTTCAAAAAAATATTTTTCTGCCGGTTAAGTTGTCGAGGGCCGATTTCTTTTCCTGTGATAAAAAGCCTTCTGTTTCAACCGCCTAACCTTTCAGAGGAGCATTAGCAACCGTTGGGCACCCTTTCTGAGTCAATTGCCGAAAGTCAGGTTTTTGATGAAATTGTGACCCCGGGGCTTAGTGATTTTTTCAAAAATATCTTTTTCTGCCGGTTAAGTTGTCGAGGGCTGATTTCTTTTCCTGTGATAAAAAGACTTCTGTTTCGACCGCCAAACCTTTCAGAGGAGCATTTGCAACCGTTGGGGACCATTTTTGAGTCAAACGCCGAAAGTCAGAGTTTTGATGAAATTGTGACCCCGGGGCTTAGGGATTTTTTCCAAAAAATATTTTTCTGCCGGTTAAGTTGTCGAGGGCTGATTTCTTGTCCTGTGATAAAAAAAACTTCTGTTTTGACCGCCAAACCTTTCAGGGGAGCATTAGCTACCGTTTGGCACCATTTTAGACTCAATTGCCAAAGGTCAGGTTTTTGATGAAATTGTGACCCCGGGGCTTAGGGATTTTTTCAAAAATATCTTTTTCTGCCGGTTAAGTTGTCGAGGGCTGATTTCTTTTCCTTTGATAAAAAGACTTCTGCTTCGACCGCCAATCCTTTCAAAGGCGCATTTGCAACCGTTTGGCACCATTTTTGACTCAATTGCCAAAAGTCAGGTTTTTGATGAAATTGTGACCCCGGGGCTTAGGGATTTTTTCAAAAAAATATTTTTCTGCCGGTTAAGTTGTCGAGGGCCGATTTCTTTTCCTGTGATAAAAAGCCTTCTGTTTCAACCGCCTAACCTTTCAGAGGAGCATTAGCAACCGTTGGGCACCCTTTCTGAGTCAATTGCCGAAAGTCAGGTTTTTGATGAAATTGTGACCCCGGGGCTTAGTGATTTTTTCAAAAATATCTTTTTCTGCCGGTTAAGTTGTCGAGGGCTGATTTCTTTTCCTGTGATAAAAAGACTTCTGTTTCGACCGCCAAACCTTTCAGAGGAGCATTTGCAACCGTTGGGGACCATTTTTGAGTCAAACGCCGAAAGTCAGAGTTTTGATGAAATTGTGACCCCGGGGCTTAGGGATTTTTTCCAAAAAATATTTTTCTGCCGGTTAAGTTGTCGAGGGCTGATTTCTTGTCCTGTGATAAAAAAAACTTCTGTTTTGACCGCCAAACCTTTCAGGGGAGCATTAGCTACCGTTTGGCACCATTTTAGACTCAATTGCCAAAGGTCAGGTTTTTGATGAAATTGTGACCCCGGGGCTTAGGGATTTTTTCAAAAATATCTTTTTCTGCCGGTTAAGTTGTCGAGGGCTGATTTCTTTTCCTGTGATAAAAAGCCTTCTGTTTCGACCGCCAAACCTTTCAAAGGAGCATTTGCAACCGTTTGGCACCACTTTTGACTCAATTACGAATAGTCAGGTTTTTGATGAAATTGTGACCACGGGGCTTAGGGATTTTTTCAAAAAAATATTTTTCTTTCGGTTATGTTGTCGAGGGCTGATTTCTTGTCCTGTGATAAAAAGCCTTGTGTTTCGACCGCCAAACCTTTCAGAGGAGCATTTGCAACCGTTTGGCACCATTTTTGACTCAATTGCCAAAAGTCAGGTTTTTTGATGAAATTGTGACCCCGGGGCTTAGGGATTTTTTCCAAAAAATATTTTTCTGCCGGTTAAGTTGTCGAGGGCTGATTTCTTTTCCTGTGATAAAAAGACTGCTGTGTCGACCGCCAAACCTTTCAGAAGAGCATTTGCAACCGTTGGGGACGATTTCTGAGTCAATTGCCGAAAGTCAGATTTTTGATGAAATTGTGTCCCCGGAGCTTAGGGATTTTTTCAAAAAAATATTTTTCTGCCGGTTAAGTTGTCGTGGGCTGATTTCTTGTCCTGTAATAAAAAGCCTTCTGTTTCGACCGCCAAACCTTTCAGAGGAGCATTTGCAACCGTTTGGCACCATTTTTGACTCAATTGCCAAAAGTCAGGTTTTTGATGAAATTGTGACCCCGGGGCTTAGGGATTTTTTCAAAAAAATATTTTTTCTGCCAGTTAAGTTGTCGAGGGCTGATTTCTTTTCCTGTGATAAAAAGCCTTCTGTTTCGACCGCCAAACCTTTCAGAGGAGCATTAGCAAACGTTGGGCACCATTTCTGAGTCAATTGCCGAAAGTCAGTTTTTTGATGAAATTGTGACCCCGGGGCTTAGGGATTTTTTCCAAAAAATATTTTTCTGCCGGTTAAGTTGTCGAGGGCTGATTTCTTTTCCTGTGATAAAAAGCCTTCTGTTTCGACCGCCAAACCTTTCAGAGGAGCATTTGCAACCGTTGGGGACCATTTCTGAGTCAATTGCCGAAAGTCAGATTTTTGATGAAATTGTGACCCCGGGGCTTAGGGATTTTTTCAAAAAAATATTTTCTTGCCGGTTAAGTTGTCGAGGGCCGATTTCTTGTCCTGTGATAAAAAGCCTTCTGTTTCGACCGCCAAACATTTCAGGGGAGCATTTGCAACCGTTTGGCACCACTTTTGACTCAATTGCCAAAAGTCAGGTTTTTGATGAAATTGTGACCCCGGGGCTTAGGGATTTTTTCAAAAAAATATTTTTCTGCCGGATAAGTTGTCGAGGGCTGATTTCTTTTCCTGTGATAAAAAGCTTTCTGTTTTGACCGCCAAACCTTTCAGAGGAGCATTTGCAACCGTTGGGGACCACTTTTGAGTCAATTGCCGAAAGTCAGAGTTTTGATGAAATTGTGACCCCGGGGCTTAGGGATTTTTTCAAAAAAATATTTTTCTGCCGGTTAAGTTGTAGAGGGCTGATTTCTTTTCCTGTGATAAAAAGCCTTCTGTTTCGACCGCCAAACCTTTCAGGGGAGCATTTGCAACCGTTGGGGACCATTTTTGAGTCAATTTCCAAAAGTCAGGTTTTTGATGAAATTGTGACCCCGGTCAAAAATATCTTTTTCTGCCGGTTAAGTTGTCGAGGGCTGATTTCTTTTCCTGTGATAAAAAGCCTTCTGTTTCGACCGCCAAACCTTTCAGAGGAGCATTTGCAACCGTTTGGCACCATTTTTGACTCAATTGCCAAAAGTCAGGTTTTTGATGAAATTGTGACCCCGGGGCTTAGGGATTTTTTCAAAAAAATATTTTTCTGCCGGTTAAGTTGTAGAGGGCTGATTTCTTTTCCTGTGATAAAAAGCCTTCTGTTTCGACCGCCAAACCTTTCAGAGGAGCATTTGCAACCGTTGGGGACCATTTTTGAGTCAATTTCCAAAAGTCAGGTTTTTGATGAAATTGTGACCCCGGTCAAAAATATCTTTTTCTGCCAGTTAAGTTGTCGAGGGCTGATTTCTTTTCCTGTGATAAAAAGCCTTCTGTTTCGACCGCCAAACCTTTCAGAGGAGCATTTGCAACCGTTTGGCACCATTTTTGACTCAATTGCCAAAAGTCAGGTTTTTGATGAAATTGTGACCCCGGGGCTTAGGGATTTTTTCAAAAAAATATTTTTCTGCCGGTTAAGTTGTCAAGGGCCGATTTCTTTTCCTGTGATAAGAAGCCTTCTGTTTCGACCGCCAAACCTTTCAGAGGAGCATTTGCAACCGTTGGGGACCATTTTTGAGTCAAATGCCGAAGGTCAGATTTTTGATGAAATTGTGACCCAGGGCCTTAGGGATTTTTACAAAAAAATTTTTTTCTTTCGGTTATGTTGTCGAGGGCTGATTTCTTGTCCTGTGATAAAAAGCCTTGTGTTTCAACCGCCAAACCTTTCAGAGGAGCATTTGCAACCGTTTGGCACCATTTTTGACTCAATTGCCAAAAGTCAGGTTTTTGATGAAATTGTGACCCCGGGGCTTAGGGATTTTTTCAAAAAAATATTTTTCTGCCAGTTAAGTTGTCGAGGGCTGATTTCTTTTCCTGTGATAAAAAGCTTTCTGTTTTGACCGCCAAACCTTTCAGAGGAGCATTTGCAACCGTTGGGGATCACTTTTGAGTCAATTGCCGAAAGTCAGAGTTTTGATGAAATTGTGACCCCGGGGCTTAGGGATTTTTTTGAAAAAAATATTTTTCTGCCGGTTAAGTTGTAGAGGGCTGATTTCTTTTCCTGTGATAAAAAGCCTTCTGTTTCGACCGCCAAACCTTTCAGAGGAGCATTTGCAACCGTTGGGGACCATTTTTGAGTCAATGTCCAAAAGTCAGGTTTTTGATGAAATTGTGACCCCGGTCAAAAATATCTTTTTCTGCCGGTTAAGTTGTCGAGGGCTGATTTCCTTTCCTGTGATAAAAAGCCTTCTGTTTCGACCGCCAAACCTTTCAGAGGAGCATTTGCAACCGTTGGGGACCATTTTTGACTCAATTGCCAAAAGTCAGGTTTTTGATGAAATTGTTACCCCCGGGGCTTAGGGATTTTTTCAAACATATCTTTTTCTGCCGGTTAAGTTGTCGAGGGCTGATTTCTTTTCCTGTGATAAAAAGCCTTCTGTTTCGACCGCCAAACCATTCAGGGGAGCATTTGCAACCGTTTGGCACCATTTTTGACTCAATTGCCAAAAGTCAGGTTTTTGATGAAATTGTGACCCCCGGGGCTTAGGGATTTTTTCAAAAAAATATTTTTCTGCCGGTTAAGTTGTCGAGGGCCGATTTCTTTTCCTGTGATAAGAAGCCTTCTGTTTCGACTGCCAAACCTTTCAGAGGAGCATTTGCAACCGTTGGGGACCACTTTTGAGTCAATTGCCGAAAGTCAGAGTTTTGATGAAATTGTGACCCCGGGGCTTAGGGATTTTTTCAAAAAAATATTTTTCTGCCGGTTAAGTTGTAGAGGGCTGATTTCTTTTCCTGTGATAAAAAGCCTTCTGTTTCGACCACCAAACCTTTCAGGGGAGCATTTGCAACCGTTGGGGACCATTTTTGAGTCAATTTCCAAAAGTCAGGTTTTTGATGAAATTGTGACCCCGATCAAAAATATCTTTTTCTGCCGGTTAAGTTGTCGAGGGCTGATTTCTTTTCCTGTGATAAAAAGCCTTCTGTTTCGACCGCCAAACCTTTCAGAGGAGCATTTGCAACCGTTTGGCACCATTTTTGACTCAATTTCCAAAAGTCAGGTTTTTGATGAAATTGTGACCCCGGTCAAAAATATCTTTTTCTGCCAGTTAAGTTGTCGAGGGCTGATTTCTTTTCCTGTGATAAAAAGCCTTCTGTTTCGACCGCCAAACCTTTCAGAGGAGCATTTGCAACCGTTTGGCACCATTTTTGACTCAATTGCCAAAAGTCAGGTTTTTGATTAAATTGTGACCCCGGGGCTTAGGGATTTTTTCAAAAAAATATTTTTCTGCCGGTTAAGTTGTCAAGGGCCGATTTCTTTTCCTGTGATAAGAAGCCTTCTGTTTCGACCGCCAAACCTTTCAGAGGAGCATTTGCAACCGTTGGGGACCATTTTTGAGTCAAATGCCGAAGGTCAGATTTTTGCTGAAATTGTGACCCATGGCCTTAGGGATTTTTACAAAAAAATTTTTTTCTTTCGGTTATGTTGTCGAGGGCTGATTTCTTGTCCTGTGATAAAAAGCCTTGTGTTTCAACCGCCAAACCTTTCAGAGGAGCATTTGCAACCGTTTGGCACCATTTTTGACTCAATTGCCAAAAGTCAGGTTTTTGATGAAATTGTGACCCCGGGGCTTAGGGATTTTTTCAAAAAAATATTTTTCTGCCGGTTAAGTTGTAGAGGGCTGATTTCTTTTCCTGTGATAAAAAGCCTTCTGTTTCGACCGCCAAACCTTTCAGAGGAGCATTTGCAACCGTTGGGGACCATTTTTGAGTCAATGTCCAAAAGTCAGGTTTTTGATGAAATTGTGACCCCGGTCAAAAATATCTTTTTCTGCCGGTTAAGTTGTCGAGGGCTGATTTCCTTTCCTGTGATAAAAAGCCTTCTGTTTCGACCGCCAAACCTTTCAGAGGAGCATTTGCAACCGTTGGGGACCATTTTTGACTCAATTGCCAAAAGTCAGGTTTTTGATGAAATTGTTACCCCCGGGGCTTAGGGATTTTTTCAAACATATCTTTTTCTGCCGGTTAAGTTGTCGAGGGCTGATTTCTTTTCCTGTGATAAAAAGCCTTCTGTTTCGACCGCCAAACCATTCAGGGGAGCATTTGCAACCGTTTGGCACCATTTTTGACTCAATTGCCAAAAGTCAGGTTTTTGATGAAATTGTGACCCCCGGGGCTTAGGGATTTTTTCAAAAAAATATTTTTCTGCCGGTTAAGTTGTCGAGGGCCGATTTCTTTTCCTGTGATAAGAAGCCTTCTGTTTCGACTGCCAAACCTTTCAGAGGAGCATTTGCAACCGTTGGGGACCACTTTTGAGTCAATTGCCGAAAGTCAGAGTTTTGATGAAATTGTGACCCCGGGGCTTAGGGATTTTTTCAAAAAAATATTTTTCTGCCGGTTAAGTTGTAGAGGGCTGATTTCTTTTCCTGTGATAAAAAGCCTTCTGTTTCGACCACCAAACCTTTCAGGGGAGCATTTGCAACTGTTGGGGACCATTTTTGAGTCAATTTCCAAAAGTCAGGTTTTTGATGAAATTGTGACCCCGATCAAAAATATCTTTTTCTGCCGGTTAAGTTGTCGAGGGCTGATTTCTTTTCCTGTGATAAAAAGCCTTCTGTTTCGACCGCCAAACCTTTCAGAGGAGCATTTGCAACCGTTTGGCACCATTTTTGACTCAATTTCCAAAAGTCAGGTTTTTGATGAAATTGTGACCCCGGTCAAAAATATCTTTTTCTGCCAGTTAAGTTGTCGAGGGCTGATTTCTTTTCCTGTGATAAAAAGCCTTCTGTTTCGACCGCCAAACCTTTCAGAGGAGCATTTGCAACCGTTTGGCACCATTTTTGACTCAATTGCCAAAAGTCAGGTTTTTGATTAAATTGTGACCCCGGGGCTTAGGGATTTTTTCAAAAAAATATTTTTCTGCCGGTTAAGTTGTCAAGGGCCGATTTCTTTTCCTGTGATAAGAAGCCTTCTGTTTCGACCGCCAAACCTTTCAGAGGAGCATTTGCAACCGTTGGGGACCATTTTTGAGTCAAATGCCGAAGGTCAGATTTTTGCTGAAATTGTGACCCATGGCCTTAGGGATTTTTACAAAAAAAATTTTTTCTTTCGGTTATGTTGTCGAGGGCTGATTTCTTGTCCTGTGATAAAAAGCCTTGTGTTTCAACCGCCAAACCTTTCAGAGGAGCATTTGCAACCGTTTGGCACCATTTTTGACTCAATTGCCAAAAGTCAGGTTTTTGATGAAATTGTGACCCCGGGGCTTAGGGATTTTTTCAAAAAATTATTTTTCTGCAGGTTAAGTTGTCGAGGGCTGATTTCTTTTCCTGTGATAAAAAGCCTTCTGTTTCGACCGCCTAACCTTTCAGAGGAGCATTTGCAACCGTTGGGGACCATTTTTGAGTCAATTTCCAAAAGTCAGGTTTTTGATGAAATTGTGACCCCGGTCAAAAATATCTTTTTCTGCCGGTTAAGTTGTCGAGGGCTGATTTCCTTTCCTGTGATAAAAAGCCTTCTGTTTCGACCGCCAAACCTTTCAGAGGAGCATTTGCAACCATTGGGGACCATTTTTGACTCAATTGCCAAAAGTCAGGTTTTTGATGAAATTGTTACCCCCGGGGCTTAGGGATTTTTTCAAACATATCTTTTTCTGCCGGTTAAGTTGTCGAGGGCTGATTTCTTTTCCTGTGATAAAAAGCCTTCTGTTTCGACCGCCAAACCATTCAGGGGAGCATTTGCAACCGTTTGGCACCATTTTTGACTCAATTGCCAAAAGTCAGGTTTTTGATGAAATTGTGACCCCCGGGGCTTAGGGATTTTTTCAAAAAAATATTTTTCTGCCGGTTAAGTTGTCGAGGGCCGATTTCTTTTCCTGTGATAAGAAGCCTTCTGTTTCGACCGCCAAACCTTTCAGAGGAGCATTTACAGATAGGTAGCCGTGTTGGTCTGCCATGGTCAAAACAAAATAAAAAAAATTCCTTCCAGTAGCACCTTAAAGACCAACTGAGTTAGTTCTAGGTATGAGCTTTCGTGTGCATGCACACTTCTTCAGATCTGAAGAAGTGTGCATGCACACGAAAGCTCATACCTAGAACTAACTCAGTTGGTCTTTAAGGTGCTACTGGAAGGAATTTTTTTTATTTTGTTTTGAGAGGAGCATTTGCAACCGTTGGGGACCATTTTTGAGTCAAATGCCGAAAGTCAGATTTTTGCTGAAATTGTGACCCAGGGCCTTAGGGATTTTTTCAAAAAATTATTTTTCTGCAGGTTAAGTTGTCGAGGGCTGATTTCTTTTCCTGTGATAAAAAGACTTCTGTTTCGACCGCCAAACCTTTCAGAGGAGCATTTGCAACCGTTGGGGACCATTTTTGAGTCAAATGCCGAAAGTCAGAGTTTTGATGAAATTGTGACCCCGGGGCTTAGGGATTTTTTCCAAAAAATATTTTTCTGCCGGTTAAGTTGTCGAGGGCTGATTTCTTTTCCTGTGATAAAAAAAACTTCTGTTTTGACCGCCAAACCTTTCAGGGGAGCATTAGCTACCGTTTGGCACCATTTTAGACTCAATTGCCAAAAGTCAGGTTTTTGATGAAATTGTGACCCCGGGGCTTAGGGATTTTTTCAAAAATATATTTTTCTGCCGGTTAAGTTGTCGAGGGCTGATTTCTTTTCCTGTGATAAAAAGACTTCTGCTTCGACCGCCAATCCTTTCAAAGGAGCATTTCCAACCGTTTGGCACCACTTTTGACTCAATTACCAAAAGTCAGGTTTTTGATGAAATTGTGACCCCGGGGCTTAGGGATTTTTTCAAAAAAATTTTTTTCTTTCGGTTATGTTGTCGAGGGCTGATTTCTTGTCCTGTGATAAAAAGCCTTGTGTTTCAACCGCCAAACCTTTCAGAGGAGCATTTGCAACCGTTTGGCACCATTTTTGACTCAATTGCCAAATGTCAGGTTTTTGATGAAATTGTGACCCCGGGGCTTAGGGATTTTTTCAAAAAAATATTTTTATGCCAGTTAAGTTGTCGAGGGCCGATTTCTTTTCCTGTGATAAAAAGCCTTCTGTTTTTACCGCCAAACCTTTCAGAGGAGCATTTGCAACCGTTGGGGACCATTTTTGAGTCAATTGCCGAAAGTCAGAGTTTTGATGAAATTGTGACCCCGGGGCTTAGGGATTTTTTCAAAAAAATATTTTTCTGCCGGTTAAGTTGTCGAGGGCTGATTTCTTTTCCTGTGATAAAAAGCCTTCTGTTTCAACCGCCTAACCTTTCAGAGGAGCATTAGCAACCGTTGGGCACCCTTTCTGAGTCAATTGCCGAAAGTCAGGTTTTTGATGAAATTGTGACCCCGGGGCTTAGTGATTTTTTCAAAAATATCTTTTTCTGCCGGTTAAGTTGTCGAGGGCTGATTTCTTTTCCTGTGATAAAAAGACTTCTGTTTCGACCGCCAAACCTTTCAGAGGAGCATTTGCAACCGTTGGTGACCATTTTTGAGTCAAACGCCGAAAGTCAGAGTTTTGATGAAATTGTGACCCCGGGGCTTAGGGATTTTTTCAAAAATATCTTTTTCTGCCGGTTAAGTTGTCGAGGGCTGATTTCTTTTCCTGTGATAAAAAGCCTTCTGTTTCGACCGCCAAACCTTTCAGAGGAGCATTTGCAACCGTTGGGGACCATTTTTTAGTCAATTTCCAAAAGTCAGGTTTTTGATGAAATTGTGACCCCGGTCAAAAATATCTTTTTCTGCCGGTTAAGTTGTCGAGGGCTGATTTCCTTTCCTGTGATAAAAAGCCTTCTGTTTCGACCGCCAAACTTTTCAGAGGAGCATTTGCAACCGTTTGGCACCATTTTTGACTCAATTGCCGAAAGTCAGGTTTTTGATGAAATTGTGACCCCGGTCAAAAATATCTTTTTCTGCCGGTTAAGTTGTCAAGGGCCGATTTCTTTTCCTGTGATAAGAAGCCTTCTGTTTCGACCGCCAAACCTTTCAGAGGAGCATTTGCAACCATTGGGGACCATTTTTGAGTCAAATGCCGAAGGTCAGATTTTTGATGAAATTGTGACCCAGGGCCTTAGGGATTTTTACAAAAAAATTTTTTTCTTTCGGTTATGTTGTCGAGGGCTGATTTCTTGTCCTGTGATAAAAAGCCTTGTGTTTCAACCGCCAAACCTTTCAGAGGAGCATTTGCAACCGTTTGGCACCATTTTTGACTCAATTGCCAAAAGTCAGGTTTTTGATGAAATTGTGAGCCCCGGGGCTTAGGGATTTTTTCAAAAATATCTTTTTCTGCCGGTTAAGTTGTCGAGGGCTGATTTCTTTTCCTGTGATAAAAAGCCTTCTGTTTCGACCGCCAAACCATTCAGGGGAGCATTTGCAACCGTTGGGCACCATTTTTGACTCAATTGCCAAAAGTCAGGTTTTTGATGAAATTGTGACCCCGGGGCTTAGGGATTTTTTCAAAAAATATTTTTCTGCCGGTTAAGTTGTCGAGGGCCGATTTCTTTTCCTGTGATAAGAAGCCTTATGTTTCGACCGCCAAACCTTTCAGAGGAGCATTTGCAACCGTTGGGGACCATTTTTGATTCAAATGCCGAAAGTCAGATTGCTGAAATTGTGACCCAGGGCCTTAGGGATTTTTTCAAAAAATTATTTTTCTGCAGGTTAAGTTGTCGAGGGCTGATTTCTTTTCCTGTGATAAAAAGCCTTCTGTTTCAACCGCCTAACCTTTCAGAGGAGCATTAGCAACCGTTGGGCACCCTTTCTGAGTCAATTGCCGAAAGTCAGGTTTTTGATGAAATTGTGACCCCGGGGCTTAGTGATTTTTTCAAAAATATCTTTTTCTGCCGGTTAAGTTGTCGAGGGCTGATTTCTTTTCCTGTGATAAAAAGACTTCTGTTTCGACCGCCAAACCTTTCAGAGGAGCATTTGCAACCGTTGGGGACCATTTTTGAGTCAAATGCCGAAAGTCAGAGTTTTGATAAAATTGTGACCCCGGGGCTTAGGGATTTTTTCCAAAAAATATTTTTCTGCCGGTTAAGTTGTCGAGGGCTGATTTCTTTTCCTGTGATAAAAAAAACTTCTGTTTTGACCGCCAAACCTTTCAGGGGAGCATTAGCTACCGTTTGGCACCATTTTAGACTCAATTGCCAAAAGTCAGGTTTTTGATGAAATTGTGACCCCGGGGCTTAGGGATTTTTTCAAAAATATCTTTTTCTGCCGGTTAAGTTGTCGAGGGCTGATTTCTTTTCCTTTGATAAAAAGACTTCTGCTTCGACCGCCAATCCTTTCAAAGGAGCATTTGCAACCGTTTGGCACCATTTTTGACTCAATTGCCAAAAGTCAGGTTTTTGATGAAATTGTGACCCCGGGGCTTAGGGATTTTTTCAAAAAAATATTTTTCTGCCGGTTAAGTTGTCGAGGGCCGATTTCTTTTCCTGTGATAAAAAGCCTTCTGTTTCAACCGCCTAACCTTTCAGAGGAGCATTAGCAACCGTTGGGCACCCTTTCTGAGTCAATTGCCGAAAGTCAGGTTTTTGATGAAATTGTGACCCCGGGGCTTAGTGATTTTTTCAAAAATATCTTTTTCTGCCGGTTAAGTTGTCGAGGGCTGATTTCTTTTCCTGTGATAAAAAGACTTCTGTTTCGACCGCCAAACCTTTCAGAGGAGCATTTGCAACCGTTGGGGACCATTTTTGAGTCAAACGCCGAAAGTCAGAGTTTTGATGAAATTGTGACCCCGGGGCTTAGGGATTTTTTCAAAAAAATATTTTTCTTTCGGTTATGTTGTCGAGGGCTGATTTCTTGTCCTGTGATAAAAAGCCTTGTGTTTCGACCGCCAAACCTTTCAGAGGAGCATTTGCAACCGTTTGGCACCATTTTTGACTCAATTGCCAAAAGTCAGGTTTTTTGATGAAATTGTGACCCCGCGGCTTAGGGATTTTTTCCAAAAAATATTTTTCTGCCGGTTAAGTTGTCGAGGGCTGATTTCTTTTCCTGTGATAAAAAGACTGCTGTGTCGACCGCCAAACCTTTCAGAAGAGCATTTGCAACCGTTGGGGACGATTTCTGAGTCAATTGCCGAAATTCAGATTTTTGATGAAATTGTGTCCCCGGAGCTTAGGGATTTTTTCAAAAAAATATTTTTCTGCCGGTTAAGTTGTCGTGGGCTGATTTCTTGTCCTGTAATAAAAAGCCTTCTGTTTCAACCGCCAAACCTTTCAGAGGAGCATTAGCAACCGTTTGGCACCATTTTTGACTCAATTGCCAAAAGTCAGGTTTTTGATGAGATTGTGACCCCGGGGCTTAGGGATTTTTTCAAAAAAATATTTTTCTGCCAGTTAAGTTGTCGAGGGCTGATTTCTTTTCCTGTGATAAAAAGCCTTCTGTTTCGACCGCCAAACCTTTCAGAGGAGCATTAGCAAACGTTGGGCACCATTTCTGACTCAATTGCCGAAAGTCAGTTTTTTGATGAAATTGTGACCCCGGGGCTTAGGGATTTTTTCCAAAAAATATTTTTCTGCCGGTTAAGTTGTCGAGGGCTGATTTCTTTTCCTGTGATATAAAGCCTTCTGTTTCGACCGCCAAACCTTTCAGAGGAGCATTTGCAACCGTTGGGGACCATTTCTGAGTCAATTGCCGAAAATCAGATTTTTGATGAAATTGTGACCCCGGGGCTTAGGGATTTTTTCAAAAAAATATTTTCTTGCCGGTTAAGTTGTCGAGGGCCGATTTCTTGTCCTGTGATAAAAAGCCTTCTGTTTCGACCGCCAAACCTTTCAGGGGAGCATTTGCAACCGTTTGGCACCACTTTTGACTCAATTGCCAAAAGTCAGGTTTTTGATGAAATTGTGACCCCGGGGCTTAGGGATTTTTTCAAAAAAATATTTTTCTGCCGGATAAGTTGTCGAGGGCTGATTTCTTTTCCTGTGATAAAAAGCTTTCTGTTTTGACCGCCAAACCTTTCAGAGGAGCATTTGCAACCGTTGGGGACCACTTTTGAGTCAATTGCCGAAAGTCAGAGTTTTGATGAAATTGTGACCCCGGGGCTTAGGGATTTTTTCAAAAAAATATTTTTCTGCCGGTTAAGTTGTCGAGGGCTGATTTCTTTTCCTGTGATAAAAAGACTTCTGTTTCGACCGCCAAACCTTTCAGGGGAGCATTTGCAACCGTTGGGGACCATTTTTGAGTCAATTTCCAAAAGTCAGGTTTTTGATGAAATTGTGACCCCGGTCAAAAATATCTTTTTCTGCCGGTTAAGTTGTCGAGGGCTGATTTCTTTTCCTGTGATAAAAAGCCTTCTGTTTCGACCGCCAAACCTTTCAGAGGAGCATTTGCAACCGTTTGGCACCATTTTTGACTCAATTGCCAAAAGTCAGGTTTTTGATGAAATTGTGACCCCGGGGCTTAGGGATTTTTTCAAAAAAATATTTTTCTGCCGGATAAGTTGTCGAGGGCTGATTTCTTTTCCTGTGATAAAAAGCTTTCTGTTTTGACCGCCAAACCTTTCAGAGGAGCATTTGCAACCGTTGGGGACCACTTTTGAGTCAATTGCCGAAAGTCAGAGTTTTGATGAAATTGTGACCCCGGGGCTTAGGGATTTTTTCAAAAAAATATTTTTCTGCCGGTTAAGTTGTAGAGGGCTGATTTCTTTTCCTGTGATAAAAAGCCTTCTGTTTCGACCGCCAAACCTTTCAGGGGAGCATTTGCAACCGCAGGGCAACATTTCTGAGTCAATTGTCGAAAGTCAGATTTTTTCATGAAATTGTGACCCCGGGGCTTAGGGATTTTTTCAAAAAAATATTTTTCTGCCGGTTAAGTTGTAGAGGGCTGATTTCTTTTCCTGTGATAAAAAGCCTTCTGTTTCGACCGCCAAACCTTTCAGGGGAGCATTTGCAACCGTTGGGGACCATTTTTGAGTCAATTTCCAAAAGTCAGGTTTTTGATGAAATTGTGACCCCGGTCAAAAATATCTTTTTCTGCCGGTTAAGTTGTCGAGGGCTGATTTCTTTTCCTGTGATAAAAAGCCTTCTGTTTCGACCGCCAAACCTTTCAGAGGAGCATTTGCAACCGTTGGGGACCATTTTTGAGTCAATTTCCAAAAGTCAGGTTTTTGATGAAATTGTGACCCCGGTCAAAAATATCTTTTTCTGCCGGTTAAGTTGTCGAGGGCTGATTTCTTTTCCTGTGATAAAAAGCCTTCTGTTTCGACCGCCAAACCTTTCAGAGGAGCATTTGCAACCGTTTGGCACCATTTTTGACTCAATTGCCAAAAGTCAGGTTTTTGATGAAATTGTGACCCCGGGGCTTAGGGATTTTTTCAAAAAAATATTTTTCTGCCGGTTAAGTTGTCGAGGGCTGATTTCTTTTCCTGTGATAAAAAGCCTTCTGTTTCGACCGCCAAACCTTTCAGAGGAGCATTTGCAACCGTTGGGGACCATTTTTGAGTCAATTTCCAAAAGTCAGGTTTTTGATGAAATTGTGACCCCGGTCAAAAATATCTTTTTCTGCCGGTTAAGTTGTCGAGGGCTGATTTCTTTTCCTGTGATAAAAAGCCTTCTGTTTCGACCGCCAAACCTTTCAGAGGAGCATTTGCAACCGTTTGGCACCATTTTTGACTCAATTGCCAAAAGTCAGGTTTTTGATGAAATTGTGACCCCGGGGCTTAGGGATTTTTTCAAAAAAATATTTTTCTGCCGGTTAAGTTGTAGAGGGCTGATTTCTTTTCCTGTGATAAAAAGCCTTCTGTTTCGACCGCCAAACCTTTCAGGGGAGCATTTGCAACCGTTGGGGACCATTTTTGAGTCAATTTCCAAAAGTCAGGTTTTTGATGAAATTGTGACCCCGGTCAAAAATATCTTTTTCTGCCGGTTAAGTTGTCGAGGGCTGATTTCTTTTCCTGTGATAAAAAGCCTTCTGTTTCGACCGCCAAACCTTTCAGAGGAGCATTTGCAACCGTTGGGGACCATTTTTGAGTCAATTTCCAAAAGTCAGGTTTTTGATGAAATTGTGACCCCGGTCAAAAATATCTTTTTCTGCCAGTTAAGTTGTCGAGGGCCGATTTCTTTTCCTGTGATAAGAAGCCTTCTGTTTCGACCGCCAAACCTTTCAGAGGAGCATTTGCAACCGTTGGGGACCATTTTTGAGTCAAATGCCGAAGGTCAGATTTTTGATGAAATTGTGACCCAGGACCTTAGGGATTTTTACAAAAAATTTTTTTTCTTTCGGTTATGTTGTCGAGGGCTGATTTCTTGTCCTGTGATAAAAAGCCTTGTGTTTCAACCGCCAAACCTTTCAGAGGAGCATTTGCAACCGTTGGGGATCACTTTTGAGTCAATTGCCGAAAGTCAGAGTTTTGATGAAATTGTGACCCCGGGGCTTAGGGATTTTTTTGAAAAAAATATTTTTCTGCCGGTTAAGTTGTAGAGGGCTGATTTCTTTTCCTGTGATAAAAAGCCTTCTGTTTCGACCGCCAAACCTTTCAGAGGAGCATTTGCAACCGTTGGGGACCATTTTTGAGTCAATGTCCAAAAGTCAGGTTTTTGATGAAATTGTGACCCCGGTCAAAAATATCTTTTTCTGCCGGTTAAGTTGTCGAGGGCTGATTTCCTTTCCTGTGATAAAAAGCCTTCTGTTTCGACCGCCAAACCTTTCAGAGGAGCATTTGCAACCGTTGGGGACCATTTTTGACTCAATTGCCAAAAGTCAGGTTTTTGATGAAATTGTTACCCCCGGGGCTTAGGGATTTTTTCAAACATATCTTTTTCTGCCGGTTAAGTTGTCGAGGGCTGATTTCTTTTCCTGTGATAAAAAGCCTTCTGTTTCGACCGCCAAACCATTCAGGGGAGCATTTGCAACCGTTTGGCACCATTTTTGACTCAATTGCCAAAAGTCAGGTTTTTGATGAAATTGTGACCCCCGGGGCTTAGGGATTTTTTCAAAAAAATATTTTTCTGCCGGTTAAGTTGTCGAGGGCCGATTTCTTTTCCTCTGATAAGAAGCCTTCTGTTTCGACCGCCAAACCTTTCAGAGGAGCATTTGCAACCGTTGGGGACCACTTTTGAGTCAATTGCCGAAAGTCAGAGTTTTGATGAAATTGTGACCCCGGGGCTTAGGGATTTTTTCAAAAAAATATTTTTCTGCCGGTTAAGTTGTAGAGGGCTGATTTCTTTTCCTGTGATAAAAAGCCTTCTGTTTCGACCACCAAACCTTTCAGGGGAGCATTTGCAACCGTTGGGGACCATTTTTGAGTCAATTTCCAAAAGTCAGGTTTTTGATGAAATTGTGACCCCGATCAAAAATATCTTTTTCTGCCGGTTAAGTTGTCGAGGGCTGATTTCTTTTCCTGTGATAAAAAGCCTTCTGTTTCGACCGCCAAACCTTTCAGAGGAGCATTTGCAACCGTTGGGGACCATTTTTGAGTCAATTTCCAAAAGTCAGGTTTTTGATGAAATTGTGACCCCGGTCAAAAATATCTTTTTCTGCCGGTTAAGTTGTCGAGGGCTGATTTCTTTTCGTGTGATAAAAAGCCTTCTGTTTCGACCGCCAAACCTTTCAGAGGAGCATTTGCAACCGTTTGGCACCATTTTTGACTCAATTGCCAAAAGTCAGGTTTTTGATGAAATTGTGACCCCGGGGCTTAGGGATTTTTTCAAAAAAATATTTTTCTGCCGGTTAAGTTGTAGAGGGCTGATTTCTTTTCCTGTGATAAAAAGCCTTCTGTTTCGACCGCCAAACCTTTCAGAGGAGCATTTGCAACCGTTGGGGACCATTTTTGAGTCAATTTCCAAAAGTCAGGTTTTTGATGAAATTGTGACCCCGGTCAAAAATATCTTTTTCTGCCAGTTAAGTTGTCGAGGGCTGATTTCTTTTCCTGTGATAAAAAGCCTTCTGTTTCGACCGCCAAACCTTTCAGAGGAGCATTTGCAACCGTTGGGGACCATTTTTGAGTCAATGTCCAAAAGTCAGGTTTTTGATGAAATTGTGACCCCGGTCAAAAATATCTTTTTCTGCCGGTTAAGTTGTCGAGGGCTGATTTCCTTTCCTGTGATAAAAAGCCTTCTGTTTCGACCGCCAAACCTTTCAGAGGAGCATTTGCAACCGTTGGGGACCATTTTTGACTCAATTGCCAAAAGTCAGGTTTTTGATGAAATTGTTACCCCCGGGGCTTAGGGATTTTTTCAAACATATCTTTTTCTGCCGGTTAAGTTGTCGAGGGCTGATTTCTTTTCCTGTGATAAAAAGCCTTCTGTTTCGACCGCCAAACCATTCAGGGGAGCATTTGCAACCGTTTGGCACCATTTTTGACTCAATTGCCAAAAGTCAGGTTTTTGATGAAATTGTGACCCCCGGGGCTTAGGGATTTTTTCAAAAAAATATTTTTCTGCCGGTTAAGTTGTCGAGGGCCGATTTCTTTTCCTGTGATAAGAAGCCTTCTGTTTCGACCGCCAAACCTTTCAGAGGAGCATTTGCAACCGTTGGGGACCACTTTTGAGTCAATTGCCGAAAGTCAGAGTTTTGATGAAATTGTGACCCCGGGGCTTAGGGATTTTTTCAAAAAAATATTTTTTTGCCGGTTAAGTTGTAGAGGGCTGATTTCTTTTCCTGTGATAAAAAGCCTTCTGTTTCGACCACCAAACCTTTCAGGGGAGCATTTGCAACCGTTGGGGACCATTTTTGAGTCAATTTCCAAAAGTCAGGTTTTTGATGAAATTGTGACCCCGATCAAAAATATCTTTTTCTGCCGGTTAAGTTGTCGAGGGCTGATTTCTTTTCCTGTGATAAAAAGCCTTCTGTTTCGACCGCCAAACCTTTCAGAGGAGCATTTGCAACCGTTTGGCACCATTTTTGACTCAATTGCCAAAAGTCAGGTTTTTGATGAAATTGTGACCCCGGTCAAAAATATCTTTTTCTGCCGGTTAAGTTGTCGAGGGCTGATTTCTTTTCCTGTGATAAAAAGCCTTCTGTTTCGACCGCCAAACCTTTCAGAGGAGCATTTGCAACCGTTTGGCACCATTTTTGACTCAATTGCCAAAAGTCAGGTTTTTGATGAAATTGTGACCCCGGGGCTTAGGGATTTTTTCAAAAAAATATTTTTCTGCCGGTTAAGTTGTAGAGGGCTGATTTCTTTTCCTGTGATAAAAAGCCTTCTGTTTCGACCGCCAAACCTTTCAGAGGAGCATTTGCAACCGTTGGGGACCATTTTTGAGTCAATTTCCAAAAGTCAGGTTTTTGATGAAATTGTGACCCCGGTCAAAAATATCTTTTTCTGCCAGTTAAGTTGTCGAGGGCTGATTTCTTTTCCTGTGATAAAAAGCCTTCTGTTTCGACCGCCAAACCTTTCAGAGGAGCATTTGCAACCGTTTGGCACCATTTTTGACTCAATTGCCAAAAGTCAGGTTTTTGATGAAATTGTGACCCCGGGGCTTAGGGATTTTTTCAAAAAAATATTTTTCTGCCGGATAAGTTGTCGAGGGCTGATTTCTTTTCCTGTGATAAAAAGCCTTCTGTTTCAAACGCCTAACCTTTCAGAGGAGCATTTGCAACCGTTGGGGACCACTTTTGAGTCAATTGCCGAAAGTCAGAGTTTTGATGAAATTGTGACCCCGGGGCTTAGGGATTTTTTCAAAAAAATATTTTTCTGCCGGTTAAGTTGTCGAGGGCCGATTTCTTTTCCTGTGATAAGAAGCCTTCTGTTTCGACCGCCAAACCTTTCAGAGGAGCATTTGAAACCGTTGGGGACCATTTTTGAGTCAAATGCCGAAAGTCAGATTTTTGATGAAATTGTGACCCCGGGGCTTAGGGATTTTTTCAAAAAAATATTTTTCTGCCGGATAAGTTGTCGAGGGCTGATTTCTTTTCCTGTGATAAAAAGCCTTCTGTTTCAAACGCCTAACCTTTCAGAGGAGCATTAGCAACCGTTGGGCACCCTTTCTGAGTCAATTGCCGAAAGTCAGGTTTTTGATGAAATTGTGACCCCGGGGCTTAGGGATTTTTTCAAAAATATCTTTTTCTGCCGGTTAAGTTGTCGAGGGCTGATTTCTTTTCCTGTGATAAAAAGACTTCTGTTTCGACCGCCAAACCTTTCAGAGGAGCATTTGCAACCGTTGGGGACCATTTTTGAGTCAAATGCCGAAAGTCAGAGTTTTGATGAAATTGTGACCCCGGGGCTTAGGGATTTTTTCCAAAAAATATTTTTCTGCCGGTTAAGTTGTCGAGGGCTGATTTCTTTTACTGTGATAAAAAAAACTTCTGTTTTGACCGCCAAACCTTTCAGGGGAGCATTAGCTACCGTTTGGCACCATTTTAGACTCAATTGCCAAAAGTCAGGTTTTTGATGAAATTGTGACCCCGGGGCTTAGGGATTTTTTCAAAAATATATTTTTCTGCCGGTTAAGTTGTCGAGGGCTGATTTCTTTTCCTGTGATAAAAAGACTTCTGCTTCGACCGCCAATCCTTTCAAAGGAGCATTTGCAACCGTTTGGCACCACTTTTGACTCAATTACCAAAAGTCAGGTTTTTGATGAAATTGTGACCCCGGGGCTTAGGGATTTTTTCAAAAAAATTTTTTTCTTTCGGTTATGTTGTCGAGGGCTGATTTCTTGTCCTGTGATAAAAAGCCTTGTGTTTCAACCGCCAAACCTTTCAGAGGAGCATTTGCAACCGTTTGGCACCATTTTTGACTCAATTGCCAAATGTCAGGTTTTTGATGAAATTGTGACCCCGGGGCTTAGGGATTTTTTCAAAAAAATATTTTTATGCCAGTTAAGTTGTCGAGGGCCGATTTCTTTTCCTGTGATAAGAAGCCTTCTGTTTCGAACGCCAAACCTTTCAGAGGAGCATTTGCAACCGTTGGGGACCATTTTTGAGTCAATTGCCGAAAGTCAGATTTTTGATGAAATTGTGACCCCGGGGCTTAGGGATTTTTTCCAAAAAATAATTTTCTGCCGGTTAAGTTGTCGTGGACTGATTTCTTGTCCTGTGATAAAAAGCCTTCTGTTTCGACCGCCAAACCTTTCAGAGGAGCATTAGCAACCGTTTGGCACCATTTTTGACTCAATTGGCAAAAGTTAGGTTTTTGATGAAATTGTGACCCCGGGGCTTAGGGATTTTTTCAAAAAAATATTTTTCTGCCGGTTAAGTTGTAGAGGGCTGATTTCTTTTCCTGTGATAAAAAAGCCTTCTGTTTCGACCGCCAAACCTTTCAGGGGAGCATTTGCAACCATTGGGGACCATTTTTGAATCAATTTCCAAAAGTCAGGTTTTTGATGAAATTGTGACCCCGGTCAAAAATATCTTTTTCTGCCGGTTAAGTTGTCGAGGGCTGATTTCTTTTCCTGTGATAAAAAGCCTTCTGTTTCGACCGCCAAACCTTTCAGAGGAGCATTTGCAACCGTTTGGCACCATTTTTGACTCAATTGCCAAAAGTCAGGTTTTTGATGAAATTGTGACCCCGGTCAAAAATATCTTTTTCTGCCTGTTAAGTTGTCGAGGGCTGATTTCTTTTCCTGTGATAAAAAGCCTTCTGTTTCGACCGCCAAACCTTTCAGAGGAGCATTTGCAACCGTTTGGCACCATTTTTGACTCAATTGCCAAAACTCAGGTTTTTGATGAAATTGTGACCCCGGGGCTTAGGGATTTTTTCAAAAAAATATTTTCTTGCCGGTTAAGTTGTCGAGGGCCGATTTCTTGTCCTGTGATAAAAAGCCTTCTGTTTCGACTGCCAAACCTTTCAGGGGAGCATTTGCAACCGTTTGGCACCACTTTTGACTCAATTGCCAAAAGTCAGGTTTTTGATGAAATTGTGACCCCGGGGCTTAGGGATTTTTTCAAAAAAAAATTTTATCTGCCGGTTAAGTTGTCGAGGGCTGATTTCTTTTCCTGTGATAAAAAGACTTCTCTTTCGACCGCCAAACCTTTAAGGGGAGCATTAGCAACCGTTTGGCACCATTTCTGAGTCAATTGCCGAAAATCAGATTTTTGATGAAAATGTGGATTTTGATGAAAATCAGATTTTTGATGAAAATGGGATTTTTTCCAAAAAATATTTTTCTGCCGGTTAAGTTGTAGAGGGCTGATTTCTTTTCCTGTGATAAAAAGCCTTCTGTTTCGACCGCCAAACCTTTCAGAGGAGCATTTGCAATCGTTGGGGACCATTTTTGAGTCAATTTCCAAAAGTCAGGTTTTTGATGAAATTGTGACCCCGGTCAAAAATATCTTTTTCTGCCGGTTAAGTTGTCGAGGGCTGATTTCTTTTCCTGTGATAAAAAGCCTTCTGTTTCGACCGCCAAACCTTTCAGAGGAGCATTTGCAACCGTTTGGCACCATTTTTGACTCAATTGCCAAAAGTCAGGTTTTTGATGAAATTGTGACCCCGGGGCTTAGGGATTTTTTCAAAAAAATATTTTTCTGCCGGTTAAGTTGTCGAGGGCCGATTTCTTTTCCTGTGATAAGAAGCCTTCTGTTTCGACCGCCAAACCTTTCAGAGGAGCATTTGCAACCGTTGGGGACCATTTTTGAGTCAAATGCCGAAGGTCAGATTTTTGCTGAAATTGTGACCCAGGGCCATAGGGATTTTTTCAAAAAAAATTTTTTCTTTCGGTTATGTTGTTGAGGGCTGATTTCTTGTCCTGTGATAAAAAGCCTTGTGTTTCAACCGCCAAACCTTTCAGAGGAGCATTTGCAACCGTTTGGCACCATTTTTGACTCAATTGCCAAAAGTCAGGTTTTTGATGAAATTGTGACCCCCGGGGCTTAGGGATTTTTTCAAAAATATCTTTTTCTGCCGGTTAAGTTGTCGAGGGCTGATTTCTTTTCCTGTGATAAGAAGCCTTCTGTTTCGACCGCCAAACCTTTCAGAGGAGCATTTGCAACCGTTGGGGACCATTTTTGAGTCAAATGCCGAAAGTCAGATTTTTGCTGAAATTGTGACCCAGGGCCTTAGGGATTTTTTCAAAAAATTATTTTTCTGCAGGTTAAGTTGTCGAGGGCTGCTTTCTTTTCCTGTGATAAAAAGCCTTCTGTTTCAACCGCCTAACCTTTGAGAGGAGCATTAGCAACCGTTGGGCACCCTTTCTGAGTCAATTGCCGAAAGTCAGGTTTTTGATGAAATTGTGACCCCGGGGCTTAGTCATTTTTTCAAAAATATCTTTTTCTGCCGGTTAAGTTGTCGAGGGCTGATTTCTTTTCCTGTGATAAAAAGACTTCTGTTTCGACCGCCAAACCTTTCAGAGGAGCATTTGCAACCGTTGGGGACCATTTTTGAGTCAAAAGCCAAAAGTCAGAGTTTTGATGAAATTGTGACCCCGGGGCTTAGGGATTTTTTCCAAAAAATATTTTTCTGCCGGTTAAGTTGTCGAGGGCTGATTTCTTGTCCTGTGATAAAAAAAACTTCTGTTTTGACCGCCAAACCTTTCAGGGGAGCATTAGCTACCGTTTGGCACCATTTTAGACTCAATTGCCAAAGGTCAGGTTTTTGATGAAATTGTGACCCCGGGGCTTAGGGATTTTTTCAAAAATATCTTTTTCTGCCGGTTAAGTTGTCGAGGGCTGATTTCTTTTCCTGTGATAAAAAGACTTCTGCTTCGACCGCCAATCCTTTCAAAGGAGCATTTGCAACCGTTTGGCACCACTTTTGACTCAATTACCAAAAGTCAGGTTTTTGATGAAATTGTGACCACGGGGCTTAGGGATTTTTTCAAAAAAATCTTTTTCTTTCGGTTATGTTGTCGAGGGCTGATTTCATTTCCTGTGATAAAAAAACTTCTGTTTCGACCGCCAAACCTTTCAGAGGAGCGTTTGCAACCGTTGGGCACCGTTTCTGAGTCAATTGCCAAAAGTCAGATTTTTGATGAAATTGTGACCCCGGGGCTTAGGGATTTTTTCAAAAAAATCTTTTTCTGCCGGTTAAGTTGTCGAGGGCTAATTTCTTTTCCTTTTATAAAAAGACTTCTGTTTCGACCGCCAAACATTTCAGAGGAGCATTTCCAACCGCTGGGCACCATTTCTGAGTCAATTGCCGAAAGTCAGATTTTTGATGAAATTGTGACCCCGGGGCTTAGGGATTTTTTCAAAAAATATTTTCTTGCGGGTTAAGTTGTCGAGGGCTGATTTCTTTTCCTGTGATAAAAAGACTTCTGTTTCGACCACCAAACCTTTCAGAGGAGCATTTGCAACCGCTGGGCACCATTTCTGAGTCAATTGCCAAAGTTCAGATTTTGGATGAAATTGTGACCCCCGGGGCTTAGGGATTTTTTCAAAAAAATATTTTTCTGCCGGTTAAGTTGTCGAGGGCTGATTTCTTTTCCTGTGATAAAAAGCCTTCTGTTTCGACCGCCAAACCTTTCAGAAGAGCATTTGCTACCGTTGGGGATCATTTCTGAGTCAATTGTGGAAAGTCAGATTTTTGATACAATTGTGACCCCGGGGCTTTAGGATTTTTTCAAAAAAATATTTTCTTGAAGGTTAAGTTGTCGAGGGCTGATTTCTTTTCCTGTGATAAAAAAAACTTCTGTTTCGACCGCCAAACCTTTCAGAGGAGCATTTGCAACCGCTGGGCACCATTTCTGAGTCAATTGCCGAAAGTCAGATTTTTGATGAAATTGTGACCCCGGAGCTTAGGGATTTTTTCAAAAAAATATTTTTCTGCCGGTTAAGTTGTTGAGGGCTGATTTCTTTTCCTGTGATAAAAAGACTTCTGTTTCGACCGCCGAACCTTTCAGAGGAGCATTTGCAACCGCTGGGCACCATGTCTGAGTCAATTGCCGAAAGTCAGATTTTTGATGAAATTGTGACCCCGGGGCTTAGGGATTTTTTCAAAAAAATCTTTTTCTGCCGGTTAAGTTGTCGAGGGCTAATTTCTTTTCCTGTGATAAAAAGACTTCTGTTTCTACCGCCAAACCTTTCAGAGGAGCCTTTGCAACCGCTGGGCACCATTTCTGAGTCACTTGCCGAAAGTCAGATTTTTGATGAAATTGTGACCCCGGGGCTTAGGGATTTTTTCAAAAAAATATTTTCTTGCGGGTTAAGTTGTTGAGGGCTGATTTCTTTTCCTGTGATAAAAAGCCTTCTGTTTCGTCCGCCAAACCTTTCAGAGGAGCATTTGCAACCGCTGGGCACCATTTCTGAGTCAATTGCCGAAAGTCAGATTTTTGATGAAATTGTGACCCCGGGGCTTAGGGATTTTTTCAAAAAAATCTTTTTCTGCCGGTTAAGTTGTCGAGGGCTGATTTCTTGTCCTGTAATAAAAAGACTTCTCTTTCGACCGCCAAACATTTCAGGGGAGGATTAGCAACCGTTTGGCACCATTTTTGACTCAATTGCCAAAAGTCAGGTTTTTGATGAAATTGTGATCCCGGGGGTTAGGGATTTTTTCAGAAATATATTTTTCTGCCGGTTAAGTTTTCGAGGGCTGATTTCTTTTCCTGTGATAAAAAGACTTCTGTTTCGACCGCCAAACCTTTCACAGGAGCATTTGCAACTGCTGGGCACCATTTCTGAGTCAATTGCCGAAAGTCAGATTTTTGATGAAATTGTGACCCCGGGGCTTAGGGATTTTTTCAAAAATATCTTTTTCTGCCGGTTAAGTTGTCGAGGGCTGATTTCTTTTCCTGTGATAAAAAGACTTCTGCTTCGACCGCCAATCCTTTCAAAGGAGCATTTGCAACCGTTTGGCACCACTTTTGACTCAATTACCAAAAGTCAGGTTTTTGATGAAATTGTGACCACGGGGCTTAGGGATTTTTTCAAAAAAATCTTTTTCTTTCGGTTATGTTGTCGAGGGCTGATTTCATTTCCTGTGATAAAAAAACTTCTGTTTCGACCGCCAAACCTTTCAGAGGAGCGTTTGCAACCGTTGGGCACCGTTTCTGAGTCAATTGCCAAAAGTCAGATTTTTGATGAAATTGTGACCCCGGGGCTTAGGGATTTTTTCAAAAAAATCTTTTTCTGCCTGTTAAGTTGTCGAGGGCTAATTTCTTTTCCTTTTATAAAAAGACTTCTGTTTCGACCGCCAAACATTTCAGAGGAGCATTTCCAACCGCTGGGCACCATTTCTGAGTCAATTGCCGAAAGTCAGATTTTTGATGAAATTGTGACCCCGGGGCTTAGGGATTTTTTCAAAAAATATTTTCTTGCGGGTTAAGTTGTCGAGGGCTGATTTCTTTTCCTGTGATAAAAAGACTTCTGTTTCGACCACCAAACCTTTCAGAGGAGCATTTGCAACCACTGGGCACCATTTCTGAGTCAATTGCCAAAGTTCAGATTTTGGATGAAGTTGTGACCCCCGGGGCTTAGGGATTTTTTCAAAAAAATATTTTTCTGCCGGTTAAGTTGTCGAGGGCTGATTTCTTTTCCTGTGATAAAAAGCCTTCTGTTTCGACCGCCAAACCTTTCAGAAGAGCATTTGCTACCGTTGGGGATCATTTCTGAGTCAATTGTGGAAAGTCAGATTTTTGATACAATTGTGACCCCGGGGCTTTAGGATTTTTTCAAAAAAATATTTTCTTGAAGGTTAAGTTGTCGAGGGCTGATTTCTTTTCCTGTGATAAAAAGCCTTCTGTTTCGTCCGCCAAACCTTTCAGAGGAGCATTTGCAACCGCTGGGCACCATTTCTGAGTCAATTGCCGAAAGTCAGATTTTTGATGAAATTGTGACCCCGGGGCTTAGGGATTTTTTCAAAAAAATCTTTTTCTGCCGGTTAAGTTGTCGAGGGCTGATTTCTTGTCCTGTAATAAAAAGACTTCTCTTTCGACCGCCAAACATTTCAGGGGAGGATTAGCAACCGTTTGGCACCATTTTTGAGTCAATTGCCAAAAGTCAGGTTTTTGATGAAATTGTGATCCCGGGGGTTAGGGATTTTTTCAGAAATATATTTTTCTGCCGGTTAAGTTTTCGAGGGCTGATTTCTTTTCCTGTGATAAAAAGACTTCTGTTTCGACCGCCAAACCTTTCACAGGAGCATTTGCAACTGCTGGGCACCATTTCTGAGTCAATTGCCGAAAGTCAGATTTTTGATGAAATTGTGACCCCGGGGCTTAGGGATTTTTTCAAAAATATCTTTTTCTGCCTGTTAAGTTGTCGAGGGCTGATTTCTTTTCCTGTGATAAAAAGACTTCTGTTTCGACCGCCAAACCTTTCAGAGGAGCATTTGCAACCGTTGGGGACCATTTTTGAGTCAATTGCCGAAAGTTAGAGTTTTGATGAAATTGTGACCCCGGGGCTTAGGGATTTTTTCAGAAATATAATTACTGCACTAATTCTGCAATTCGGAGTTGACTTCAAGATGGCGCCGAGGTAAGACGCTCTTATCGGAGCTCAAAGAGATCTTTTAGCTAAATGTTGCTGGCTCTCCTTCCCCTTTTGGATTTTATTTCCTTTCACCATTTCGCTGTGCTTTTGAACATCTTATCTTATCCTCCTCGGTGCCGGGACTTAAAGAAGCTAATGAAGCTTTACGAAGGCTCTCAGACATTCCCCTCCGGGCATTAAGGCACTCCCTCCCAGTTTCTCGTCGACTCCTTGTGATAAACTTATTCCAAGGATTCTTAAGGACTTTTAATCGGCTTTTAACCCTAAAAACTACAAATTTATAAAACCACAAATTTCTCCCACCACTTCTAACTTCGTGGACCCCCAAACATCTCAGTTGTTTTAACAAACTGGGAAGAAGAGGGGGTACTTCAAAGGAGTGCTAAAATTGGCCCCAGTTTTAAACTCTTCGCAGCAGCCCAGCCAGGACTGAATGAAAATTGAACGAGATTGCGACCTGAGAACCTTAGCACTTTATCACTCTATTTAGAAGTCTGATCTCATCGACTTAAGAAGAATCTAGCAATGAGAAGAGCCAAAAGACTCAGGTGTCTTGATACAGAAACTGACACAGAGTCCTCTGGTTTCAAACAGAGTAATCTAGATAATTACCTGCTACCTCAAAAACAGCACGTATCTCCTCCCAAAACCTTCCTCAACTCTTCGCATGAAAAGACAATTGAAGAGATATCCCTAGGAATAAATGAGGACAAGGCTACTACTCCCATAACAGAGGCACAAGCACTAATTGATAGAAAGGTGGAGCTGCTAGAGGAATGCTGCCTACTGACTGCTCAAACAGTTCAAAAAATCTTTGAACAATTACAAAACATCTCCAAGAAGCTGGACAACCCAGATGAAAGGAGGCAACTCACTCCCTTTTTGCCATCCTTAACAAGCCCTGGAGATAAACAGAACAAATACAAATTTATGTCTCTAAACCAGCCAAAAACTAGAGGAAGCCCCCCTCACTCAATCAACCTGATACTGAGGCCATGTGAGATTGTTCTCCACATTTTTCCATATAGAGGGCCCCTACCTCATTGGGAGTCACCTTTCTGGGCCAGACATCATCTAAATTTGCTCCTTAGCCTTGAGGGTGGAAGTATTGACTTAAAAGCAGTCAAGAGGCTTACTAACGATGGATATTCCAAAAAAGTACTACTAAGATTTGGTAGCCATAGAATTCCAACCAAACTCTTAAGGGAAAAGGCTCATTTAGCCCAGAAAGGAATTATCCCGCGCCGACACTTTGAAGATATATCACCCAGACCATTGATTGCATCTAAAAGACAGAACAAGATGAACAAGGCCATTCCACCAGAAGCCGACATCTGCCCTACTCCCGTGGAAGAACCCAGTAGATGGGAGAAACCGCAGCCAGCTACCCGGAAAATCACGCAAGAAAAATCCAAGCTCCCAAACCATGCGACTGTAGCATCAAATAACAACCTCGCCCTTGACACAATAGACTGGACAGTCCCAGAAGAAGAAGATCTGCTGAGTAACTTTACCAAGCTACCAGATAAAGAACAAATAAACATACTCAGTAAATTGACGAAACTACAGGCCAGATTGACCGAAATTCACCAACAGGGTCAACAAAATGCAGCAGAAACAACACACAATCAAACTTTACACTTACCAGCTTTTCCCCCAAAATGCATAGTCAAAAAGAGAGCTACTAATGGAACTTTCAAATGTATAGATGCAGAGCTTCAAATCCAGCCGCCTTTAGAATATGAAATGGCAAGGAAAAACTCCAGTAATGAAACCACAAATTCCTGGCTGAGATATCAAATATTAGCTTCAGACGAAATAGGTACCCCTACTTTAAGTACTACAAAGGACCTTAACATTGCCGAACAAAAGATGACCTCCAACAGACCTGACACACTGAGCTCAACACCAAATGAGGCCAAAGAAATGGAAGTAGAGACTAAAAACAGTCCAACTGTCCATAACAGCCCACCAGCCACAGAAATTTCTCAGGAACAAGGAACAGTCAAGGAAGAAAATCAAGAAAGGGAGGAAATTTCAATTTCCCGCACTTTAAAAAAGAATCTAAAAGATCCACCAGTATGTTCCCCACCGAAAGCAGCGACAAATGGCTGTATCTGCACAAGACAAAATCCCTCGCTAGACTTAATAACAGAACTAGAATGACTAAATGCTGTCAACCAGCCACCAACTCAAAAACGGACCCTACGCTTGCTGTCCTGGAATATCGCTGGGTGGGGAAACAAAGGCGGAGACCCAGACCTAATGAACTTCTTTAAAGATTTTGAATTAATACTTCTACAAGAAACATGGTCAACTAGAGATATCAAAATCAATGGATTCACCTCCTATACGAAACCCGCATTGAAAACAAACACGAAAGGCCGGCCGAAAGCAGGGTTCTGTTGTATGATCAAAGACAACTTAGGGTTTGAAATCAAGCAACTAGAAGAATGCTTACCACTTGCACAAGCTCTACTTTTAACCCAAAACAAAGATCCCTTGCTACTTGTAAATGTCTATATCCCCCCAACTAAAAACAACAGCAGCAGTGAAAACTGGTCACAACTAACCTCTTATATAGAAAATTTGACCGATAAATACCCAAATGCCTCACTGATAATAGCAGGTGATTTTAATGCCAGAGTAGGAACCAACAATGAACAACTATGTAGCAAACTAAATTGGAATACTGATAATGATATCGCACATGCCCTGAAAATAGGACGATTCTCCAGAGACAGGGTTGTTAACAACGAAGGCTTACGCCTACTTGAATTATGTAACAACTTTAATTTGCAGATTGTGAATGGTTCAACAAAAGGCGATAGAAGCGGGGAGTTTACATACTTCTCCCCCCGAGGATGTAGTGTCATCGACTATATTCTTGTCCCTTATAATATTATAAATTCGATCATGGACTTCAAAATTGGAACGCGCACTGAAAGCGACCATCAGCCATTATCGTTGTCTATTAACTTAAAGGACGAAACCAAAATAACTAAGTACAATACCATAGAACCTACTCAATACAAACAAATGACCCAATTAAAATGGTCCCAGGAAATGAGTGTAGCAGTGGGGCAAAAACTTACAGCCAACCTGAGAAAACAAGTATTATCCAACTTAAAGATCACTAATTTCTACAGTGATATTCCGAAAATTTATAATGAAATCTTCCAAATGTTTGTAGAGCTTAGTACTCCACCTAAAGTTTGGGTACCTAAACATACCGCTAGCCCTTGGTTTGATGATGAATGTTTCCAGCTAAAAAGAAAACTGCGCCAAACATTTAAAAATAATCGCACCAAACTAGAGCCCTCTTATCTTGATGAAAAAAGAAAATATCATTACATTCTGGCTGAAAAGAAACAGAAATACGCAACCCAAAAATGGCTACAATTATTTGACTCAATTCAGAGTAAAAACAACAAAGCGTTCTGGAACCTAGTGTATGGAGGATTGAAAGCCGAAAATCAACTAACTCTACCACCAATTGCAGAATCCAAATGGTCCCAATACTTTACATCTGTATTTAACAATCTACACAGTGAACTTAAAGGAAATGAAACCACTAAAAATAAAATTATTAAACTCCAGGAGTGGCCAAGGGTAGAGGAAGAGGAAATTAGAGAGATAGTTAAAAATTTCAAATCGGGGAAATCTCCTGGGCCAGACGGTCTACCAATAGAATTATTTAAGACCTATATAGATTGGTGGGCAGAACCCTTAGCCCAACTGTTTACGCTTATAGATAAATATGGGATCATACCGGAGACATGGCTAAGATCAATAATTATTCCAATCTTTAAAAATGGCGACCCAAAAGAACCAAGGAATTATAGACCGATAAGCCTTCTATCAGTGATAGGGAAAATCTACGCTAAGCACCTCTTATCTAAACTCCTTACCTGGATGAAAAATCTAAATTTACCAGGGAAAGAACAAATAGGTTTCTCCAAAGGTTGCTCCACACTAGACCACTGTCTTATGCATCTGGTTGAAAAATACAGATCCCAAAGGCAATCTAAGATATACGCTGCTTTTGTAGATTTTCGTGGTGCATTCGACTCAATTGACCGCCCAAAGTTGTGGAGGAAACTCGCAGAATTAAAAATTGATCAGCGCCTATTGATTCTAATGCAAAATCTACACTCTTCCAATACCTGTCAAGTCAAACTTAACATCAAAGGTCACCTTTCATCAGACATCCCAATCTCGAAAGGGGTAAAACAAGGGTGTATTCTTGCCCCCTTTCTATTTAATTTATTTTTATCAGACTTGCCAGATTACCTTCAAAAAATAGAATCACATGCCCCTAAACTTAATCAGAAACCAGTTCCTCTCTTACTATATGCAGACGATGCTGTCCTACTATCCTTAACGAGCTTGGGTCTGAAACGTCTTATATCTTCACTGATCCTCTATTGCGAATATAACAAACTCTCTATAAACTATGAGAAGACAAAAATTTTGGTCTTCTCGAATGGTTGGAAATTAGAGAAATGGAAAATAAGAGGGCAAGAAATCCAACAAGTGAAAATCTATAGGTATCTGGGAATCTTATTCCAGAGCAATTTAGGGTGGGCAACCCATCGCACAAATGCCATAAAACAGGCAAAGTGCATCTCATCAGCAGTTGCCCGTTTTCATTATCAGAAAGGTAATCAATTTATTCCTGCGGCAAATCAGATATTTCAAACAAAAGTGCAATCCCAGATATTTTATGGAATCCCGCTATGGGTCCAAGCATATAACAGTGATTTAAAAAAGATTCACTCTAGCTTTCTGAGACGTATTCTTGGACTCCCAGCTACGATCAAATATGAAACAATGTGTGCAGAAATAGGCATACACACAATGGAATATTGGGCATGGTCCACCTCAATAAAGTATTGGTTACGCTGCCACTTTCGCTGCCCTCCATCAAGTCTGCTCGCTGATTTGCTCAAAGACTCCTATAAATCAAGATGGTATCAGCACCTCGAAAAAAAGATTGAATCTTTAGGCATCGAGCTGGAGCCCCTGTACAATTCTAATGAGCAATATATTTCCCATAATATCCTAACTAGACTAAAGGATGTCGAGAGACAAAATATTATGGCAGCTGTAAACAAAATTTGCTCCCCCATATTCTATGAATTAAATATCTTAGATAGCAGAGCCAATTACGTCACTAAACTAATAATCCCAGCCCAACGTAGGGCTTTTATGCTGGCCCGTTTGAATGTTTTTCCCTCAGCATTTGTCAGGGGAAGATATCAAAACATTCCTAGAAACAAGAGACTCTGCAGATGCTCTATGAATGTCCCGGACACTGTAGAGCATATTCTCCTTCATTGCCCATTGTACAGTACGCTCCGTCAACGCGTGCTGTCCCCTCTTTTGGGTGGTCTGGAACCGCAGCAAGGTGAATGTGTGGGATTCTACCTATCCGACGTTGACCAAAGGGTAACGGCGGGGGTAGCCGAGTTTTTGGTAGCAGTCCTCCAAGGAGCAGGTTAACAAGGAAAACCACTGACTCTATATGTATATATATATATGCATTTAGCAAACTGCTGCCTTTTTATATATATTTTAAGGCTTTTATATGTTATTTTCTCTTTTAAGGTTTTATTTCCATAATGCCTAATAAAGGTTTGATAAAGTAAAGTAAGTAGATAAAAAGACTTCTGTTTCGACCGCCAAACCTTTCAGAGGAGCATTTGCAACCGTCGAGGACCATTTTTGAGTCAATTGCCGAAAGTTAGAGTTTTGATGAAATTGTGAGGTTTTAAGGTTTTATTTCCATAATGCCTAATAAAGGTTTGATAAAGTAAAGTAAGTAGATAAAAAGACTTCTGTTTCGACCGCCAAACCTTTCAGAGGAGCATTTGCAACCGACGAGGACCATTTTTGAGTCAATTGCCGAAAGTTAGAGTTTTGATGAAATTGTGACCCCGGGGCTTAGGGATTTTTTCAAAAAAATATTTTCTTGCAGGTTAAGTTGTCGAGGGCTGATTTCTTTTCCTGTGATAAAAAAACTTCTGTTTCGACCGCCAAACCTTTCAGAGGAGCATTTGCAACAGCTGGGCACCATTTCTGAGTCAATTGCCGAAAGTCAGATTTTTGATGAAATTGTGACCCCGGGGCTTAGGGATTTTTTCAAAAAATATTTTCTTGCGGGTTAAGTTGTCGAGGGCTGATTTCTTTTCCTGTGATAAAAAGACTTCTGTTTCGACCACCAAACCTTTCACAGGAGCAATTGCAACCGCTGGGCACCATTTCTGAGTCAATTGCCGAAAGTCAGATTTTTGATGAAATTGTGACCCCGGGGCTTAGTGATTTTTTCAAAAAATATTTTCTTGCGGGTTAAGTTTTCGAGGGCTGATTTCTTTCCTGTGATAAAAAGCCTTCTGTTTCGTCCGCTAAACCTTTCAGAGGAGCATTTGCAACCGTTGGGCACCATTTCTGAGTCAATTGTCGAAAGTCAGATTTTTGATGAAATTGTGACCCCGGGGCTTAGGGATTTTTTCAAAAAAATCTTTTTCTGCCGGTTAAGTTCTCGAGGGCTGATTTCTTGTCCTGTAATAAAAAGACTTCTCTTTCGACCGCCAAACCTTTCAGGGGAGGATTAGCAACCGTTTGGCACCATTTTTGACTCAATTGCCGAAAGTCAGATTTTTGATGAAATTGTGACCCCGGGGCTTAGGGATTTTTTCAAAAAATATTTTCTTGCGGGTTAAGTTGTCGAGGGCTGATTTCTTTTCCTGTGATAAAAAAAATTCTGTTTCGACCGCCAAACCTTTCAGAGGAGCATTTGCAACCGTTGGGGACCATTTTTGAGTCAATTGCCGAAAGTTAGAGTTTTGATGAAATTGTGACCCCCGGGGCTTAGGGATTTTTTCAAAAAAATATTTTTCTGCAAGTTAAGTTGTCGAGGGCTGATTTCTTTTCCTGTGATAAAAAGCCTTCTGTTTCGACCGCCAAACCTTTCAGAGGAGCATTTGCAACCACTGGGACCATTTCTGAGTCAATTGCCGAAAGTCAGATTTTTGATGAAATTGTGACCCCGGGGCTTAGGGATTTTTTCAAAAAATATTTTCTTGCGGGTTAAGTTGTCGAGGGCTGATTTCTTTTCCTGTGATAAAAAGACTTCTGTTTCGACCACCAAACCTTTCAGAGGAGCATTTGCAACCGCTGGGCACCATTTCTGAGTCAATTGTGGAAAGTCAGATTTTTGATGAAATTGTGACCCCGGGGCTTAGGGATTTTTTCAAAAAAATATTTTTCTGCCGGTTAAGTTGTCGAGGGCTGATTTCTTGTCCTGTAATAAAAAGACTTCTCTTTCGACCGCCAAACCGTTCAGGGGTGTATTAGCAACCGTTTGGCACCATTTTTGACTCAATTGCCGAAAGTCAGAGTTTTGATGAAATTGTGACCCCGGGGCTTAGGGATTTTTTCAAAAAAATATTTTCTTGCAGGTTAAGTTGTCGAGGGCTGATTTCTTTTCCTGTGATAAAAAAAATTCTGTTTCGACCGCCAAACCTTTCACAGGAGCATTTGCAACCGTTGGGCACCATTTCTGAGTCAATTGTCGAAAGTCAGATTTTTGATGAAATTGTGACCCCGGGGCTTAGGGATTTTTTCAAAAAAATCTTTTTCTGCCGGTTAAGTTCTCGAGGGCTGATTTCTTGTCCTGTAATAAAAAGACTTCTCTTTCGACCGCCAAACCTTTCAGGGGAGGATTAGCAACCGTTTGGCACGATTTTTGACTCAATTGCCGAAAGTCAGATTTTTGATGAAATTGTGACCCCGGGGCTTAGGGATTTTTTCAAAAAAATCTTTTTCTGCCGGTTAAGTTGTCGAGGGCTGATTTCTTTTCCTGTGATAAAAAGCCTTCTGTTTCGACCGCCAAACCTTTCAGAGGAGCATTTGCAACCGTTGGGGACCATTTTTGAGTCAATTGCCGAAAGTTAGAGTTTTGATGAAATTGTGACCCCCGGGGCTTAGGGATTTTTTCAAAAAAATATTTTTCTGCCAGTTAAGTTGTCGAGGGCTGATTTCTTTTCCTGTGATAAAAAGCCTTCTGTTTCGACCGCCAAACCTTTCAGAGGAGCATTTGCAACCACTGGGCACCATTTCTGAGTCAATTGCCGAAAGTCAGATTTTTGATGAAATTGTGACCCCGGGGCTTAGGGATTTTTTCAAAAAATATTTTCTTGCGGGTTAAGTTGTCGAGGGCTGATTTCTTGTCCTGTAATAAAAAGACTTCTCTTTCGACCGCCAAACCGTTCAGGGGTGTATTCGCAACCGTTTGGCACCATTTTTGACTCAATTGCCAAAAGTCAGGTTTTTGATGAAATTGTGACCCCGGGGCTTAGGGATTTTTTCAAAAAAATATTTTCTTGCAGGTTAAGTTGTCGAGGGCTGATTTCTTTTCCTGTGATAAAAAAAATTCTGTTTCGACCGCCAAACCTTTCACAGGAGCATTTGCAACCGTTGGGCACCATTTCTGAGTCAATTGCCAAAAGTCAGATTTTTGATGAAATTGTGACCCCGGGGCTTAGGGATTTTTTCAAAAAAATCTTTTTCTGCCGGTTAAGTTGTCGAGGGCTAATTTCTTTTCCTGTGATAAAAAGACTTCTGTTTCGACCACCAAACCTTTCAGAGGAGCATTTGCAACCGTTGGGCACCATTTCTGAGTCAATTGCCGAAAGTCAGATTTTTGATGAAATTGTGACCCCGGGGCTTAGGGATTTTTTCAAAAAAATCTTTTTCTGCCGGTTAAGTTGTCGAGGGCTGATTTCTTGTCCTGTGATAAAAAGCCTTCTGTTTTGACCGCCAAACCTTTCAGAGGAGCATTTGCAACCGTTGGGGACCATTTCTGAGTCAATTGCCGAAAGTTAGAGTTTTGATGAAATTGTGACCCCGGGGCTTAGGGATTTTTTCAAAAAAATATTTTCTTGCAGGTTAAGTTGTCGAGGGGTGATTTCTTTTCCTGTGATAAAAAAACTTCTGTTTCGACCGCCAAACCTTTCAGAGGAGCATTTGCAACTGTTGGGCACCATTTCTGAGTCAATTGCCGAAAGTCAGATTTTTGATGAAATTGTGACCCCGGGGCTTAGGCATTTTTTCAAAAAAATATTTTTCTGCCGGTTAAGTTGTCGAGGGCTAATTTCTTTTCCTGTGATAAAAAGACTTCTGTTTCGACCACCAAACCTTTCAGAGAAGCATTTGCAACCGTTGGGGACCATTTCTGAGTCAATTGTGGAAAGTCAGATTTTTGATGAAATTGTGACCCCGGGGCTTAGGCATTTTTTCAAAAAAATATTTTTCTGCCAGTTAAGTTGTCGAGGGCTGATTTCTTTTCCTGTGATAAAAAGCCTTCTGTTTCGACCGCCAAACCTTTCAGAGGAGCATTTGCAACCGTTGGGGACCATTTCTGAGTCAATTGCCGAAAGTCAGATTTTTGATAAAATTGTGACCCCGGGGCTTAGGGATTTTTTCAAAAAAATATTTTTCTGCCGGTTAAGTTGTCGAGGGCTGATTTCTTGTCCTGTGATAAAAAGCCTTCTGTTTTGACCGCCAAACCTTTCAGAGGAGCATTTGCAACCGTCGAGGACCATTTTTGAGTCAATTGCCGAAAGTTAGAGTTTTTATGAAATTGTGACCCCGGGGCTTAGGGATTTTTTCAAAAAAATATTTTCTTGCAGGTTAAGTTGTCGAGGGCTGATTTCTTTTCCTGTGATAAAAAAACTTCTGTTTCGACCGCCAAACCTTTCAGAGGAGCATTTGCAACTGTTGGGCACCATTTCTGAGTCAATTGCCGAAAGTCAGATTTTTGATGAAATTGTGACCCCGGGGCTTAGGCATTTTTTCAAAAAAATATTTTTCTGCCGGTTAAGTTGTCGAGGGCTAATTTCTTTTCCTGTGATAAAAAGACTTCTGTTTCGACCACCAAACCTTTCAGAGGAGCATTTGCAACCGTTGGGCACCATTTCTGAGTCAATTGCCGAAAGTCAGATTTTTGATGAAATTGTGACCCCGGGGCTTAGGCATTTTTTCAAAAAAATATTTTTCTGCCAGTTAAGTTGTCGAGGGCTGATTTCTTGTCCTGTGATAAAAAGCCTTCTGTTTTGACCGCCAAACCTTTCAGAGGAGCATTTGCAACCGTCGAGGACCATTTTTGAGTCAATTGCCGAAAGTTAGAGTTTTTATGAAATTGTGACCCCGGGGCTTAGGGATTTTTTCAAAAAAATATTTTCTTGCAGGTTAAGTTGTCGAGGGCTGATTTCTTTTCCTGTGATAAAAAAACTTCTGTTTCGACCGCCAAACCTTTCAGAGGAGCATTTGCAACTGTTGGGCACCATTTCTGAGTCAATTGCCGAAAGTCAGATTTTTGATGAAATTGTGACCCCGGGGCTTAGGCATTTTTTCAAAAAAATATTTTTCTGCCGGTTAAGTTGTCGAGGGCTAATTTCTTTTCCTGTGATAAAAAGACTTCTGTTTCGACCACCAAACCTTTCAGAGGAGCATTTGCAACCGTTGGGCACCATTTCTGAGTCAATTGCCGAAAGTCAGATTTTTGATGAAATTGTGACCCCGGGGCTTAGGGATTTTTTCAAAAAAATCTTTTTCTGCCGGTTAAGTTGTCGAGGGCTAATTTCTTTTCCTGTGATAAAAAGACTTCTGTTTCGACCACCAAACCTTTCAGAGGAGCATTTGCAACCGTTGGGCACCATTTCTGAGTCAATTGCCGAAAGTCAGATTTTTGATGAAATTGTGACCCCGGGGCTTAGGGATTTTTTCAAAAAAATCTTTTTCTGCCGGTTAAGTTGTCGAGGGCTGATTTCTTGTCCTGTGATAAAAAGCCTTCTGTTTTGACCGCCAAACCTTTCAGAGGAGCATTTGCAACCGTTGGGGACCATTTCTGAGTCAATTGCCGAAAGTTAGAGTTTTGATGAAATTGTGACCCCGGGGCTTAGGGATTTTTTCAAAAAAATATTTTCTTGCAGGTTAAGTTGTCGAGGGGTGATTTCTTTTCCTGTGATAAAAAAACTTCTGTTTCGACCGCCAAACCTTTCAGAGGAGCATTTGCAACTGTTGGGCACCATTTCTGAGTCAATTGCCGAAAGTCAGATTTTTGATGAAATTGTGACCCCGGGGCTTAGGCATTTTTTCAAAAAAATATTTTTCTGCCGGTTAAGTTGTCGAGGGCTAATTTCTTTTCCTGTGATAAAAAGACTTCTGTTTCGACCACCAAACCTTTCAGAGGAGCATTTGCAACCGTTGGGGACCATTTCTGAGTCAATTGTGGAAAGTCAGATTTTTGATGAAATTGTGACCCCGGGGCTTAGGCATTTTTTCAAAAAAATATTTTTCTGCCAGTTAAGTTGTCGAGGGCTGATTTCTTTTCCTGTGATAAAAAGCCTTCTGTTTCGACCGCCAAACCTTTCAGAGGAGCATTTGCAACCATTGGGGACCATTTCTGAGTCAATTGCCGAAAGTCAGATTTTTGATAAAATTGTGACCCCGGGGCTTAGGGATTTTTTCAAAAAAATATTTTTCTGCCGGTTAAGTTGTCGAGGGCTGATTTCTTGTCCTGTGATAAAAAGCCTTCTGTTTTGACCGCCAAACCTTTCAGAGGAGCATTTGCAACCGTCGAGGACCATTTTTGAGTCAATTGCCGAAAGTTAGAGTTTTTATGAAATTGTGACCCCGGGGCTTAGGGATTTTTTCAAAAAAATATTTTCTTGCAGGTTAAGTTGTCGAGGGCTGATTTCTTTTCCTGTGATAAAAAAACTTCTGTTTCGACCGCCAAACCTTTCAGAGGAGCATTTGCAACTGTTGGGCACCATTTCTGAGTCAATTGCCGAAAGTCAGATTTTTGATGAAATTGTGACCCCGGGGCTTAGGCATTTTTTCAAAAAAATATTTTTCTGCCGGTTAAGTTGTCGAGGGCTAATTTCTTTTCCTGTGATAAAAAGACTTCTGTTTCGACCACCAAACCTTTCAGAGGAGCATTTGCAACCGTTGGGCACCATTTCTGAGTCAATTGCCGAAAGTCAGATTTTTGATGAAATTGTGACCCCGGGGCTTAGGCATTTTTTCAAAAAAATATTTTTCTGCCAGTTAAGTTGTCGAGGGCTGATTTCTTGTCCTGTGATAAAAAGCCTTCTGTTTTGACCGCCAAACCTTTCAGAGGAGCATTTGCAACCGTCGAGGACCATTTTTGAGTCAATTGCCGAAAGTTAGAGTTTTTATGAAATTGTGACCCCGGGGCTTAGGGATTTTTTCAAAAAAATATTTTCTTGCAGGTTAAGTTGTCGAGGGCTGATTTCTTTTCCTGTGATAAAAAAACTTCTGTTTCGACCGCCAAACCTTTCAGAGGAGCATTTGCAACTGTTGGGCACCATTTCTGAGTCAATTGCCGAAAGTCAGATTTTTGATGAAATTGTGACCCCGGGGCTTAGGCATTTTTTCAAAAAAATATTTTTCTGCCGGTTAAGTTGTCGAGGGCTAATTTCTTTTCCTGTGATAAAAAGACTTCTGTTTCGACCACCAAACCTTTCAGAGGAGCATTTGCAACCGTTGGGCACCATTTCTGAGTCAATTGCCGAAAGTCAGATTTTTGATGAAATTGTGACCCCGGGGCTTAGGCATTTTTTCAAAAAAATATTTTTCTGCCAGTTAAGTTGTCGAGGGCTGATTTCTTTTCCTGTGATAAAAAGCCTTCTGTTTCGACCGCCAAACCTTTCAGAGGAGCATTTGCAACCGTTGGGGACCATTTCTGAGTCAATTGCCGAAAGTCAGATTTTTGATAAAATTGTGACCCCGGGGCTTAGGGATTTTTTCAAAAAAATATTTTTCTGCCGGTTAAGTTGTCGAGGGCTGATTTCTTGTCCTGTGATAAAAAGCCTTCTGTTTTGACCGCCAAACCTTTCAGAGGAGCATTTGCAACCGTCGAGGACCATTTTTGAGTCAATTGCCGAAAGTTAGAGTTTTTATGAAATTGTGACCCCGGGGCTTAGGGATTTTTTCAAAAAAATATTTTCTTGCAGGTTAAGTTGTCGAGGGCTGATTTCTTTTCCTGTGATAAAAAAACTTCTGTTTCGACCGCCAAACCTTTCAGAGGAGCATTTGCAACTGTTGGGCACCATTTCTGAGTCAATTGCCGAAAGTCAGATTTTTGATGAAATTGTGACCCCGGGGCTTAGGCATTTTTTCAAAAAAATATTTTTCTGCCGGTTAAGTTGTCGAGGGCTAATTTCTTTTCCTGTGATAAAAAGACTTCTGTTTCGACCACCAAACCTTTCAGAGGAGCATTTGCAACCGTTGGGCACCATTTCTGAGTCAATTGCCGAAAGTCAGATTTTTGATGAAATTGTGACCCCGGGGCTTAGGCATTTTTTCAAAAAAATATTTTTCTGCCAGTTAAGTTGTCGAGGGCTGATTTCTTTTCCTGTGATAAAAAGCCTTCTGTTTCGACCGCCAAACCTTTCAGAGGAGCATTTGCAACCGTTGGGGACCATTTCTGAGTCAATTGCCGAAAGTCAGATTTTTGATAAAATTGTGACCCCGGGGCTTAGGGATTTTTTCAAAAAAATATTTTTCTGCCGGTTAAGTTGTCGAGGGCTGATTTCTTGTCCTGTGATAAAAAGCCTTCTGTTTTGACCGCCAAACCTTTCAGAGGAGCATTTGCAACCACTGGGCACCATTTCTGAGTCAATTGCCGAAAGTCAGATTTTTGATGAAATTGTGACCCCGGGGCTTAGGGATTTTTTCAAGAAATATTTTCTTGCGGGTTAAGTTGTCGAGGGCTGATTTCTTTTCCTGTGATAAAAAGACTTCTGTTTCGACCACCAAACCTTTCAGAGGAGCATTTGCAACCGCTGGGCACCATTTCTGAGTCAATTGTGGAAAGTCAGATTTTTGATGAAATTGTGACCCCGGGGCTTAGGGATTTTTTCAAAAATATATTTTCCTGCCGGTTAAGTTGTCGAGGGCTGATTTCTTGTCCTGTAATAAAAAGACTTCTCTTTCGACCGCCAAACCGTTCAGGGGTGTATTCGCAACCGTTTGGCACCATTTTTGACTCAATTGCCAAAAGTCAGGTTTTTGATGAAATTGTGACCCCGGGGCTTAGGGATTTTTTCAAAAAAATATTTTCTTGCAGGTTAAGTTGTCGAGGACTGATTTCTTTTTCTGTGATAAAAAAAATTCTGTTTCGACCGCCAAACCTTTCACAGGAGCATTTGCAACCGTTGGGCACCATTTCTGAGTCAATTGCCGAAAGTCAGATTTTTGATGAAATTGTGACCCCGGGGCTTAGGGATTTTTTCAAAAAAATCTTTTTCTGCCGGTTAAGTTGTCGAGGGCTGATTTCTTGTCCTGTGATAAAAAGCCTTCTGTTTTGACCGCCAAACCTTTCAGAGGAGCATTTGCAACCGTTGGGGACCATTTCTGAGTCAATTGCCGAAAGTTAGAGTTTTGATGAAATTGTGACCCCGGGGCTTAGGGATTTTTTCAAAAAAATATTTTCTTGCAGGTTAAGTTGTCGAGGGGTGATTTCTTTTCCTGTGATAAAAAAACTTCTGTTTCGACCGCCAAACCTTTCAGAGGAGCATTTGCAACTGTTGGGCACCATTTCTGAGTCAATTGCCGAAAGTCAGATTTTTGATGAAATTGTGACCCCGGGGCTTAGGCATTTTTTCAAAAAAATATTTTTCTGCCGGTTAAGTTGTCGAGGGCTAATTTCTTTTCCTGTGATAAAAAGACTTCTGTTTCGACCACCAAACCTTTCAGAGAAGCATTTGCAACCGTTGGGGACCATTTCTGAGTCAATTGTGGAAAGTCAGATTTTTGATGAAATTGTGACCCCGGGGCTTAGGCATTTTTTCAAAAAAATATTTTTCTGCCAGTTAAGTTGTCGAGGGCTGATTTCTTTTCCTGTGATAAAAAGCCTTCTGTTTCGACCGCCAAACCTTTCAGAGGAGCATTTGCAACCGTTGGGGACCATTTCTGAGTCAATTGCCGAAAGTCAGATTTTTGATAAAATTGTGACCCCGGGGCTTAGGGATTTTTTCAAAAAAATATTTTTCTGCCGGTTAAGTTGTCGAGGGCTGATTTCTTGTCCTGTGATAAAAAGCCTTCTGTTTTGACCGCCAAACCTTTCAGAGGAGCATTTGCAACCGTCGAGGACCATTTTTGAGTCAATTGCCGAAAGTTAGAGTTTTTATGAAATTGTGACCCCGGGGCTTAGGGATTTTTTCAAAAAAATATTTTCTTGCAGGTTAAGTTGTCGAGGGCTGATTTCTTTTCCTGTGATAAAAAAACTTCTGTTTCGACCGCCAAACCTTTCAGAGGAGCATTTGCAACTGTTGGGCACCATTTCTGAGTCAATTGCCGAAAGTCAGATTTTTGATGAAATTGTGACCCCGGGGCTTAGGCATTTTTTCAAAAAAATATTTTTCTGCCGGTTAAGTTGTCGAGGGCTAATTTCTTTTCCTGTGATAAAAAGACTTCTGTTTCGACCACCAAACCTTTCAGAGGAGCATTTGCAACCGTTGGGCACCATTTCTGAGTCAATTGCCGAAAGTCAGATTTTTGATGAAATTGTGACCCCGGGGCTTAGGCATTTTTTCAAAAAAATATTTTTCTGCCAGTTAAGTTGTCGAGGGCTGATTTCTTGTCCTGTGATAAAAAGCCTTCTGTTTTGACCGCCAAACCTTTCAGAGGAGCATTTGCAACCGTCGAGGACCATTTTTGAGTCAATTGCCGAAAGTTAGAGTTTTTATGAAATTGTGACCCCGGGGCTTAGGGATTTTTTCAAAAAAATATTTTCTTGCAGGTTAAGTTGTCGAGGGCTGATTTCTTTTCCTGTGATAAAAAAACTTCTGTTTCGACCGCCAAACCTTTCAGAGGAGCATTTGCAACTGTTGGGCACCATTTCTGAGTCAATTGCCGAAAGTCAGATTTTTGATGAAATTGTGACCCCGGGGCTTAGGCATTTTTTCAAAAAAATATTTTTCTGCCGGTTAAGTTGTCGAGGGCTAATTTCTTTTCCTGTGATAAAAAGACTTCTGTTTCGACCACCAAACCTTTCAGAGGAGCATTTGCAACCGTTGGGCACCATTTCTGAGTCAATTGCCGAAAGTCAGATTTTTGATGAAATTGTGACCCCGGGGCTTAGGGATTTTTTCAAAAAAATCTTTTTCTGCCGGTTAAGTTGTCGAGGGCTAATTTCTTTTCCTGTGATAAAAAGACTTCTGTTTCGACCACCAAACCTTTCAGAGGAGCATTTGCAACCGTTGGGCACCATTTCTGAGTCAATTGCCGAAAGTCAGATTTTTGATGAAATTGTGACCCCGGGGCTTAGGGATTTTTTCAAAAAAATCTTTTTCTGCCGGTTAAGTTGTCGAGGGCTGATTTCTTGTCCTGTGATAAAAAGCCTTCTGTTTTGACCGCCAAACCTTTCAGAGGAGCATTTGCAACCGTTGGGGACCATTTCTGAGTCAATTGCCGAAAGTTAGAGTTTTGATGAAATTGTGACCCCGGGGCTTAGGGATTTTTTCAAAAAAATATTTTCTTGCAGGTTAAGTTGTCGAGGGGTGATTTCTTTTCCTGTGATAAAAAAACTTCTGTTTCGACCGCCAAACCTTTCAGAGGAGCATTTGCAACTGTTGGGCACCATTTCTGAGTCAATTGCCGAAAGTCAGATTTTTGATGAAATTGTGACCCCGGGGCTTAGGCATTTTTTCAAAAAAATATTTTTCTGCCGGTTAAGTTGTCGAGGGCTAATTTCTTTTCCTGTGATAAAAAGACTTCTGTTTCGACCACCAAACCTTTCAGAGGAGCATTTGCAACCGTTGGGGACCATTTCTGAGTCAATTGTGGAAAGTCAGATTTTTGATGAAATTGTGACCCCGGGGCTTAGGCATTTTTTCAAAAAAATATTTTTCTGCCAGTTAAGTTGTCGAGGGCTGATTTCTTTTCCTGTGATAAAAAGCCTTCTGTTTCGACCGCCAAACCTTTCAGAGGAGCATTTGCAACCATTGGGGACCATTTCTGAGTCAATTGCCGAAAGTCAGATTTTTGATAAAATTGTGACCCCGGGGCTTAGGGATTTTTTCAAAAAAATATTTTTCTGCCGGTTAAGTTGTCGAGGGCTGATTTCTTGTCCTGTGATAAAAAGCCTTCTGTTTTGACCGCCAAACCTTTCAGAGGAGCATTTGCAACCGTCGAGGACCATTTTTGAGTCAATTGCCGAAAGTTAGAGTTTTTATGAAATTGTGACCCCGGGGCTTAGGGATTTTTTCAAAAAAATATTTTCTTGCAGGTTAAGTTGTCGAGGGCTGATTTCTTTTCCTGTGATAAAAAAACTTCTGTTTCGACCGCCAAACCTTTCAGAGGAGCATTTGCAACTGTTGGGCACCATTTCTGAGTCAATTGCCGAAAGTCAGATTTTTGATGAAATTGTGACCCCGGGGCTTAGGCATTTTTTCAAAAAAATATTTTTCTGCCGGTTAAGTTGTCGAGGGCTAATTTCTTTTCCTGTGATAAAAAGACTTCTGTTTCGACCACCAAACCTTTCAGAGGAGCATTTGCAACCGTTGGGCACCATTTCTGAGTCAATTGCCGAAAGTCAGATTTTTGATGAAATTGTGACCCCGGGGCTTAGGCATTTTTTCAAAAAAATATTTTTCTGCCAGTTAAGTTGTCGAGGGCTGATTTCTTTTCCTGTGATAAAAAGCCTTCTGTTTCGACCGCCAAACCTTTCAGAGGAGCATTTGCAACCGTTGGGGACCATTTCTGAGTCAATTGCCGAAAGTCAGATTTTTGATAAAATTGTGACCCCGGGGCTTAGGGATTTTTTCAAAAAAATATTTTTCTGCCGGTTAAGTTGTCGAGGGCTGATTTCTTGTCCTGTGATAAAAAGCCTTCTGTTTTGACCGCCAAACCTTTCAGAGGAGCATTTGCAACCACTGGGCACCATTTCTGAGTCAATTGCCGAAAGTCAGATTTTTGATGAAATTGTGACACCGGGGCTTAGGGATTTTTTCAAGAAATATTTTCTTGCGGGTTAAGTTGTCGAGGGCTGATTTCTTTTCCTGTGATAAAAAGACTTCTGTTTCGACCACCAAACCTTTCAGAGGAGCATTTGCAACCGCTGGGCACCATTTCTGAGTCAATTGTGGAAAGTCAGATTTTTGATGAAATTGTGACCCCGGGGCTTAGGGATTTTTTCAAAAATATATTTTCCTGCCGGTTAAGTTGTCGAGGGCTGATTTCTTGTCCTGTAATAAAAAGACTTCTCTTTCGACCGCCAAACCGTTCAGGGGTGTATTCGCAACCGTTTGGCACCATTTTTGACTCAATTGCCAAAAGTCAGGTTTTTGATGAAATTGTGACCCCGGGGCTTAGGGATTTTTTCAAAAAAATATTTTCTTGCAGGTTAAGTTGTCGAGGACTGATTTCTTTTTCTGTGATAAAAAAAATTCTGTTTCGACCGCCAAACCTTTCACAGGAGCATTTGCAACCGTTGGGCACCATTTCTGAGTCAATTGCCGAAAGTCAGATTTTTGATGAAATTGTGACCCCGGGGCTTAGGGATTTTTTCAAAAAAATCTTTTTCTGCCGGTTAAGTTGTCGAGGGCTGATTTCTTGTCCTGTGATAAAAAGCCTTCTGTTTTGACCGCCAAACCTTTCAGAGGAGCATTTGCAACCGTTGGGGACCATTTCTGAGTCAATTGCCGAAAGTTAGAGTTTTGATGAAATTGTGACCCCGGGGCTTAGGGATTTTTTCAAAAAAATATTTTCTTGCAGGTTAAGTTGTCGAGGGGTGATTTCTTTTCCTGTGATAAAAAAACTTCTGTTTCGACCGCCAAACCTTTCAGAGGAGCATTTGCAACTGTTGGGCACCATTTCTGAGTCAATTGCCGAAAGTCAGATTTTTGATGAAATTGTGACCCCGGGGCTTAGGCATTTTTTCAAAAAAATATTTTTCTGCCGGTTAAGTTGTCGAGGGCTAATTTCTTTTCCTGTGATAAAAAGACTTCTGTTTCGACCACCAAACCTTTCAGAGGAGCATTTGCAACCGTTGGGGATCATTTCTGAGTCAATTGTGGAAAGTCAGATTTTTGATGAAATTGTGACCCCGGGGCTTAGGCATTTTTTCAAAAAAATATTTTTCTGCCAGTTAAGTTGTCGAGGGCTGATTTCTTTTCCTGTGATAAAAAGCCTTCTGTTTCGACCGCCAAACCTTTCAGAGGAGCATTTGCAACCGTTGGGGACCATTTCTGAGTCAATTGCCGAAAGTCAGATTTTTGATAAAATTGTGACCCCGGGGCTTAGGGATTTTTTCAAAAAAATATTTTTCTGCCGGTTAAGTTGTCGAGGGCTGATTTCTTGTCCTGTGATAAAAAGCCTTCTGTTTTGACCGCCAAACCTTTCAGAGGAGCATTTGCAACCGTCGAGGACCATTTTTGAGTCAATTGCCGAAAGTTAGAGTTTTTATGAAATTGTGACCCCGGGGCTTAGGGATTTTTTCAAAAAAATATTTTCTTGCAGGTTAAGTTGTCGAGGGCTGATTTCTTTTCCTGTGATAAAAAAACTTCTGTTTCGACCGCCAAACCTTTCAGAGGAGCATTTGCAACTGTTGGGCACCATTTCTGAGTCAATTGCCGAAAGTCAGATTTTTGATGAAATTGTGACCCCGGGGCTTAGGCATTTTTTCAAAAAAATATTTTTCTGCCGGTTAAGTTGTCGAGGGCTAATTTCTTTTCCTGTGATAAAAAGACTTCTGTTTCGACCACCAAACCTTTCAGAGGAGCATTTGCAACCGTTGGGCACCATTTCTGAGTCAATTGCCGAAAGTCAGATTTTTGATGAAATTGTGACCCCGGGGCTTAGGCATTTTTTCAAAAAAATATTTTTCTGCCAGTTAAGTTGTCGAGGGCTGATTTCTTGTCCTGTGATAAAAAGCCTTCTGTTTTGACCGCCAAACCTTTCAGAGGAGCATTTGCAACCGTCGAGGACCATTTTTGAGTCAATTGCCGAAAGTTAGAGTTTTTATGAAATTGTGACCCCGGGGCTTAGGGATTTTTTCAAAAAAATATTTTCTTGCAGGTTAAGTTGTCGAGGGCTGATTTCTTTTCCTGTGATAAAAAAACTTCTGTTTCGACCGCCAAACCTTTCAGAGGAGCATTTGCAACTGTTGGGCACCATTTCTGAGTCAATTGCCGAAAGTCAGATTTTTGATGAAATTGTGACCCCGGGGCTTAGGCATTTTTTCAAAAAAATATTTTTCTGCCGGTTAAGTTGTCGAGGGCTAATTTCTTTTCCTGTGATAAAAAGACTTCTGTTTCGACCACCAAACCTTTCAGAGGAGCATTTGCAACCGTTGGGCACCATTTCTGAGTCAATTGCCGAAAGTCAGATTTTTGATGAAATTGTGACCCCGGGGCTTAGGGATTTTTTCAAAAAAATCTTTTTCTGCCGGTTAAGTTGTCGAGGGCTAATTTCTTTTCCTGTGATAAAAAGACTTCTGTTTCGACCACCAAACCTTTCAGAGGAGCATTTGCAACCGTTGGGCACCATTTCTGAGTCAATTGCCGAAAGTCAGATTTTTGATGAAATTGTGACCCCGGGGCTTAGGCATTTTTTCAAAAAAATCTTTTTCTGCCGGTTAAGTTGTCGAGGGCTGATTTCTTGTCCTGTGATAAAAAGCCTTCTGTTTTGACCGCCAAACCTTTCAGAGGAGCATTTGCAACCGTTGGGGACCATTTCTGAGTCAATTGCCGAAAGTTAGAGTTTTGATGAAATTGTGACCCCGGGGCTTAGGGATTTTTTCAAAAAAATATTTTCTTGCAGGTTAAGTTGTCGAGGGGTGATTTCTTTTCCTGTGATAAAAAAACTTCTGTTTCGACCGCCAAACCTTTCAGAGGAGCATTTGCAACTGTTGGGCACCATTTCTGAGTCAATTGCCGAAAGTCAGATTTTTGATGAAATTGTGACCCCGGGGCTTAGGCATTTTTTCAAAAAAATATTTTTCTGCCGGTTAAGTTGTCGAGGGCTAATTTCTTTTCCTGTGATAAAAAGACTTCTGTTTCGACCACCAAACCTTTCAGAGGAGCATTTGCAACCGTTGGGGACCATTTCTGAGTCAATTGTGGAAAGTCAGATTTTTGATGAAATTGTGACCCCGGGGCTTAGGCATTTTTTCAAAAAAATATTTTTCTGCCAGTTAAGTTGTCGAGGGCTGATTTCTTTTCCTGTGATAAAAAGCCTTCTGTTTCGACCGCCAAACCTTTCAGAGGAGCATTTGCAACCGTTGGGGACCATTTCTGAGTCAATTGCCGAAAGTCAGATTTTTGATAAAATTGTGACCCCGGGGCTTAGGGATTTTTTCAAAAAAATATTTTTCTGCCGGTTAAGTTGTCGAGGGCTGATTTCTTGTCCTGTGATAAAAAGCCTTCTGTTTTGACCGCCAAACCTTTCAGAGGAGCATTTGCAACCGTCGAGGACCATTTTTGAGTCAATTGCCGAAAGTTAGAGTTTTTATGAAATTGTGACCCCGGGGCTTAGGGATTTTTTCAAAAAAATATTTTCTTGCAGGTTAAGTTGTCGAGGGCTGATTTCTTTTCCTGTGATAAAAAAACTTCTGTTTCGACCGCCAAACCTTTCAGAGGAGCATTTGCAACTGTTGGGCACCATTTCTGAGTCAATTGCCGAAAGTCAGATTTTTGATGAAATTGTGACCCCGGGGCTTAGGCATTTTTTCAAAAAAATATTTTTCTGCCGGTTAAGTTGTCGAGGGCTAATTTCTTTTCCTGTGATAAAAAGACTTCTGTTTCGACCACCAAACCTTTCAGAGGAGCATTTGCAACCGTTGGGCACCATTTCTGAGTCAATTGCCGAAAGTCAGATTTTTGATGAAATTGTGACCCCGGGGCTTAGGCATTTTTTCAAAAAAATATTTTTCTGCCAGTTAAGTTGTCGAGGGCTGATTTCTTGTCCTGTGATAAAAAGCCTTCTGTTTTGACCGCCAAACCTTTCAGAGGAGCATTTGCAACCGTCGAGGACCATTTTTGAGTCAATTGCCGAAAGTTAGAGTTTTTATGAAATTGTGACCCCGGGGCTTAGGGATTTTTTCAAAAAAATATTTTCTTGCAGGTTAAGTTGTCGAGGGCTGATTTCTTTTCCTGTGATAAAAAAACTTCTGTTTCGACCGCCAAACCTTTCAGAGGAGCATTTGCAACTGTTGGGCACCATTTCTGAGTCAATTGCCGAAAGTCAGATTTTTGATGAAATTGTGACCCCGGGGCTTAGGCATTTTTTCAAAAAAATATTTTTCTGCCGGTTAAGTTGTCGAGGGCTAATTTCTTTTCCTGTGATAAAAAGACTTCTGTTTCGACCACCAAACCTTTCAGAGGAGCATTTGCAACCGTTGGGCACCATTTCTGAGTCAATTGCCGAAAGTCAGATTTTTGATGAAATTGTGACCCCGGGGCTTAGGCATTTTTTCAAAAAAATATTTTTCTGCCAGTTAAGTTGTCGAGGGCTGATTTCTTTTCCTGTGATAAAAAGCCTTCTGTTTCGACCGCCAAACCTTTCAGAGGAGCATTTGCAACCGTTGGGGACCATTTCTGAGTCAATTGCCGAAAGTCAGATTTTTGATAAAATTGTGACCCCGGGGCTTAGGGATTTTTTCAAAAAAATATTTTTCTGCCGGTTAAGTTGTCGAGGGCTGATTTCTTGTCCTGTGATAAAAAGCCTTCTGTTTTGACCGCCAAACCTTTCAGAGGAGCATTTGCAACCGTCGAGGACCATTTTTGAGTCAATTGCCGAAAGTTAGAGTTTTTATGAAATTGTGACCCCGGGGCTTAGGGATTTTTTCAAAAAAATATTTTCTTGCAGGTTAAGTTGTCGAGGGCTGATTTCTTTTCCTGTGATAAAAAAACTTCTGTTTCGACCGCCAAACCTTTCAGAGGAGCATTTGCAACTGTTGGGCACCATTTCTGAGTCAATTGCCGAAAGTCAGATTTTTGATGAAATTGTGACCCCGGGGCTTAGGCATTTTTTCAAAAAAATATTTTTCTGCCGGTTAAGTTGTCGAGGGCTAATTTCTTTTCCTGTGATAAAAAGACTTCTGTTTCGACCACCAAACCTTTCAGAGGAGCATTTGCAACCGTTGGGCACCATTTCTGAGTCAATTGCCGAAAGTCAGATTTTTGATGAAATTGTGACCCCGGGGCTTAGGCATTTTTTCAAAAAAATATTTTTCTGCCAGTTAAGTTGTCGAGGGCTGATTTCTTTTCCTGTGATAAAAAGCCTTCTGTTTCGACCGCCAAACCTTTCAGAGGAGCATTTGCAACCGTTGGGGACCATTTCTGAGTCAATTGCCGAAAGTCAGATTTTTGATAAAATTGTGACCCCGGGGCTTAGGGATTTTTTCAAAAAAATATTTTTCTGCCGGTTAAGTTGTCGAGGGCTGATTTCTTGTCCTGTGATAAAAAGCCTTCTGTTTTGACCGCCAAACCTTTCAGAGGAGCATTTGCAACCACTGGGCACCATTTCTGAGTCAATTGCCGAAAGTCAGATTTTTGATGAAATTGTGACCCCGGGGCTTAGGGATTTTTTCAAGAAATATTTTCTTGCGGGTTAAGTTGTCGAGGGCTGATTTCTTTTCCTGTGATAAAAAGACTTCTGTTTCGACCACCAAACCTTTCAGAGGAGCATTTGCAACCGCTGGGCACCATTTCTGAGTCAATTGTGGAAAGTCAGATTTTTGATGAAATTGTGACCCCGGGGCTTAGGGATTTTTTCAAAAATATATTTTTCTGCCGGTTAAGTTGTCGAGGGCTGATTTCTTGTCCTGTAATAAAAAGACTTCTCTTTCGACCGCCAAACCGTTCAGGGGTGTATTCGCAACCGTTTGGCACCATTTTTGACTCAATTGCCAAAAGTCAGGTTTTTGATGAAATTGTGACCCCGGGGCTTAGGGATTTTTTCAAAAAAATATTTTCTTGCAGGTTAAGTTGTCGAGGACTGATTTCTTTTTCTGTGATAAAAAAAATTCTGTTTCGACCGCCAAACCTTTCACAGGAGCATTTGCAACCGTTGGGCACCATTTCTGAGTCAATTGCCAAAAGTCAGATTTTTGATGAAATTGTGACCCCGGGGCTTAGGGATTTTTTCAAAAAAATCTTTTTCTGCCGGTTAAGTTGTCGAGGGCTAATTTCTTTTCCTGTGATAAAAAGACTTCTGTTTCGACCACCAAACCTTTCAGAGGAGCATTTGCAACCGTTGGGCACCATTTCTGAGTCAATTGCCGAAAGTCAGATTTTTGATGAAATTGTGACCCCGGGGCTTAGGCATTTTTTCAAAAAAATATTTTTCTGCCGGTTAAGTTGTCGAGGGCTAATTTCTTTTCCTGTGATAAAAAGACTTCTGTTTCAACCACCAAACCTTTCAGAGGAGCATTTGCAACCGTTGGGCACCATTTCTGAGTCAATTGCCGAAAGTCAGATTTTTGATGAAATTGTGACCCCGGGGCTTAGGCATTTTTTCAAAAAAATATTTTTCTGCCAGTTAAGTTGTCGAGGGCTGATTTCTTTTCCTGTGATAAAAAGCCTTCTGTTTCGACCGCCAAACCTTTCAGAGGAGCATTTGCAACCGTTGGGGACCATTTCTGAGTCAATTGCCGAAAGTCAGATTTTTGATAAAATTGTGACCCCGGGGCTTAGGGATTTTTTCAAAAAAATATTTTTCTGCCGGTTAAGTTGTCGAGGGCTGATTTCTTGTCCTGTGATAAAAAGCCTTCTGTTTTGACCGCCAAACCTTTCAGAGGAGCATTTGCAACCACTGGGCACCATTTCTGAGTCAATTGCCGAAAGTCAGATTTTTGATGAAATTGTGACCCCGGGGCTTAGGGATTTTTTCAAGAAATATTTTCTTGCGGGTTAAGTTGTCGAGGGCTGATTTCTTTTCCTGTGATAAAAAGACTTCTGTTTCGACCACCAAACCTTTCAGAGGAGCATTTGCAACCGCTGGGCACCATTTCTGAGTCAATTGTGGAAAGTCAGATTTTTGATGAAATTGTGACCCCGGGGCTTAGGGATTTTTTCAAAAAAATATTTTTCTGCCGGTTAAGTTGTCGAGGGCTGATTTCTTGTCCTGTAATAAAAAGACTTCTCTTTCGACCGCCAAACCGTTCAGGGGTGTATTCGCAACCGTTTGGCACCATTTTTGACTCAATTGCCAAAAGTCAGGTTTTTGATGAAATTGTGACCCCGGGGCTTAGGGATTTTTTCAAAAAAATATTTTCTTGCAGGTTAAGTTGTCGAGGACTGATTTCTTTTTCTGTGATAAAAAAAATTCTGTTTCGACCGCCAAACCTTTCACAGGAGCATTTGCAACCGTTGGGCACCATTTCTGAGTCAATTGCCAAAAGTCAGATTTTTGATGAAATTGTGACCCCGGGGCTTAGGGATTTTTTCAAAAAAATCTTTTTCTGCCGGTTAAGTTGTCGAGGGCTGATTTCTTTTCCTGTGATAAAAAGCCTTCTGTTTCGACCGCCAAACCTTTCAGAGGAGCATTTGCAACCGTTGGGGACCATTTCTGAGTCAATTGCCGAAAGTCAGATTTTTGATAAAATTGTGACCCCGGGGCTTAGGGATTTTTTCAAAAAAATATTTTTCTGCCGGTTAAGTTGTCGAGGGCTGATTTCTTGTCCTGTGATAAAAAGCCTTCTGTTTTGACCGCCAAACCTTTCAGAGGAGCATTTGCAACCACTGGGCACCATTTCTGAGTCAATTGCCGAAAGTCAGATTTTTGATGAAATTGTGACCCCGGGGCTTAGGGATTTTTTCAAGAAATATTTTCTTGCGGGTTAAGTTGTCGAGGGCTGATTTCTTTTCCTGTGATAAAAAGACTTCTGTTTCGACCACCAAACCTTTCAGAGGAGCATTTGCAACCGCTGGGCACCATTTCTGAGTCAATTGTGGAAAGTCAGATTTTTGATGAAATTGTGACCCCGGGGCTTAGGGATTTTTTCAAAAAAATATTTTTCTGCCGGTTAAGTTGTCGAGGGCTGATTTCTTGTCCTGTAATAAAAAGACTTCTCTTTCGACCGCCAAACCGTTCAGGGGTGTATTCGCAACCGTTTGGCACCATTTTTGACTCAATTGCCAAAAGTCAGGTTTTTGATGAAATTGTGACCCCGGGGCTTAGGCATTTTTTCAAAAAAATATTTTCTTGCAGGTTAAGTTGTCGAGGACTGATTTCTTTTTCTGTGATAAAAAAAATTCTGTTTCGACCGCCAAACCTTTCACAGGAGCATTTGCAACCGTTGGGCACCATTTCTGAGTCAATTGCCAAAAGTCAGATTTTTGATGAAATTGTGACCCCGGGGCTTAGGGATTTTTTCAAAAAAATCTTTTTCTGCCGGTTAAGTTGTCGAGGGCTAATTTCTTTTCCTGTGATAAAAAGACTTCTGTTTCGACCACCAAACCTTTCAGAGGAGCATTTGCAACCGTTGGGCACCATTTCTGAGTCAATTGCCGAAAGTCAGATTTTTGATGAAATTGTGACCCCGGGGCTTAGGGATTTTTTCAAAAAAATCTTTTTCTGCCGGTTAAGTTGTCGAGGGCTGATTTCTTGTCCTGTGATAAAAAGCCTTCTGTTTTGACCGCCAAACCTTTCAGAGGAGCATTTGCAACCGTTGGGGACCATTTCTGAGTCAATTGCCGAAAGTTAGAGTTCTGATGAAATTGTGACCCCGGGGCTTAGGGATTTTTTCAAAAAAATATTTTCTTGCAGGTTAAGTTGTCGAGGGGTGATTTCTTTTCCTGTGATAAAAAAACTTCTGTTTCGACCGCCAAACCTTTCAGAGGAGCATTTGCAACTGTTGGGCACCATTTCTGAGTCAATTGCCGAAAGTCAGATTTTTGATGAAATTGTGACCCCGGGGCTTAGGCATTTTTTCAAAAAAATATTTTTCTGCCGGTTAAGTTGTCGAGGGCTAATTTCTTTTCCTGTGATAAAAAGACTTCTGTTTCGACCACCAAACCTTTCAGAGGAGCATTTGCAACCGTTGGGCACCATTTCTGAGTCAATTGCCGAAAGTCAGATTTTTGATGAAATTGTGACCCCGGGGCTTAGGCATTTTTTCAAAAAAATATTTTTCTGCCAGTTAAGTTGTCGAGGGCTGATTTCTTTTCCTGTGATAAAAAGCCTTCTGTTTCGACCGCCAAACCTTTCAGAGGAGCATTTGCAACCGTTGGGGACCATTTCTGAGTCAATTGCCGAAAGTCAGATTTTTGATAAAATTGTGACCCCGGGGCTTAGGGATTTTTTCAAAAAAATATTTTTCTGCCGGTTAAGTTGTCGAGGGCTGATTTCTTGTCCTGTGATAAAAAGCCTTCTGTTTTGACCGCCAAACCTTTCAGAGGAGCATTTGCAACCGTCGAGGACCATTTTTGAGTCAATTGCCGAAAGTTAGAGTTTTTATGAAATTGTGACCCCGGGGCTTAGGGATTTTTTCAAAAAAATATTTTCTTGCAGGTTAAGTTGTCGAGGGCTGATTTCTTTTCCTGTGATAAAAAAACTTCTGTTTCGACCGCCAAACCTTTCAGAGGAGCATTTGCAACTGTTGGGCACCATTTCTGAGTCAATTGCCGAAAGTCAGATTTTTGATGAAATTGTGACCCCGGGGCTTAGGCATTTTTTCAAAAAAATATTTTTCTGCCGGTTAAGTTGTCGAGGGCTAATTTCTTTTCCTGTGATAAAAAGACTTCTGTTTCGACCACCAAACCTTTCAGAGGAGCATTTGCAACCGTTGGGCACCATTTCTGAGTCAATTGCCGAAAGTCAGATTTTTGATGAAATTGTGACCCCGGGGCTTAGGCATTTTTTCAAAAAAATATTTTTCTGCCAGTTAAGTTGTCGAGGGCTGATTTCTTGTCCTGTGATAAAAAGCCTTCTGTTTTGACCGCCAAACCTTTCAGAGGAGCATTTGCAACCGTCGAGGACCATTTTTGAGTCAATTGCCGAAAGTTAGAGTTTTTATGAAATTGTGACCCCGGGGCTTAGGGATTTTTTCAAAAAAATATTTTCTTGCAGGTTAAGTTGTCGAGGGCTGATTTCTTTTCCTGTGATAAAAAAACTTCTGTTTCGACCGCCAAACCTTTCAGAGGAGCATTTGCAACTGTTGGGCACCATTTCTGAGTCAATTGCCGAAAGTCAGATTTTTGATGAAATTGTGACCCCGGGGCTTAGGCATTTTTTCAAAAAAATATTTTTCTGCCGGTTAAGTTGTCGAGGGCTAATTTCTTTTCCTGTGATAAAAAGACTTCTGTTTCGACCACCAAACCTTTCAGAGGAGCATTTGCAACCGTTGGGCACCATTTCTGAGTCAATTGCCGAAAGTCAGATTTTTGATGAAATTGTGACCCCGGGGCTTAGGCATTTTTTCAAAAAAATATTTTTCTGCCAGTTAAGTTGTCGAGGGCTGATTTCTTTTCCTGTGATAAAAAGCCTTCTGTTTCGACCGCCAAACCTTTCAGAGGAGCATTTGCAACCGTTGGGGACCATTTCTGAGTCAATTGCCGAAAGTCAGATTTTTGATAAAATTGTGACCCCGGGGCTTAGGGATTTTTTCAAAAAAATATTTTTCTGCCGGTTAAGTTGTCGAGGGCTGATTTCTTGTCCTGTGATAAAAAGCCTTCTGTTTTGACCGCCAAACCTTTCAGAGGAGCATTTGCAACCGTCGAGGACCATTTTTGAGTCAATTGCCGAAAGTTAGAGTTTTTATGAAATTGTGACCCCGGGGCTTAGGGATTTTTTCAAAAAAATATTTTCTTGCAGGTTAAGTTGTCGAGGGCTGATTTCTTTTCCTGTGATAAAAAAACTTCTGTTTCGACCGCCAAACCTTTCAGAGGAGCATTTGCAACTGTTGGGCACCATTTCTGAGTCAATTGCCGAAAGTCAGATTTTTGATGAAATTGTGACCCCGGGGCTTAGGCATTTTTTCAAAAAAATATTTTTCTGCCGGTTAAGTTGTCGAGGGCTAATTTCTTTTCCTGTGATAAAAAGACTTCTGTTTCGACCACCAAACCTTTCAGAGGAGCATTTGCAACCGTTGGGCACCATTTCTGAGTCAATTGCCGAAAGTCAGATTTTTGATGAAATTGTGACCCCGGGGCTTAGGCATTTTTTCAAAAAAATATTTTTCTGCCAGTTAAGTTGTCGAGGGCTGATTTCTTTTCCTGTGATAAAAAGCCTTCTGTTTCGACCGCCAAACCTTTCAGAGGAGCATTTGCAACCGTTGGGGACCATTTCTGAGTCAATTGCCGAAAGTCAGATTTTTGATAAAATTGTGACCCCGGGGCTTAGGGATTTTTTCAAAAAAATATTTTTCTGCCGGTTAAGTTGTCGAGGGCTGATTTCTTGTCCTGTGATAAAAAGCCTTCTGTTTTGACCGCCAAACCTTTCAGAGGAGCATTTGAAACCACTGGGCACCATTTCTGAGTCAATTGCCGAAAGTCAGATTTTTGATGAAATTGTGACCCCGGGGCTTAGGGATTTTTTCAAGAAATATTTTCTTGCGGGTTAAGTTGTCGAGGGCTGATTTCTTTTCCTGTGATAAAAAGACTTCTGTTTCGACCACCAAACCTTTCAGAGGAGCATTTGCAACCGCTGGGCACCATTTCTGAGTCAATTGTGGAAAGTCAGATTTTTGATGAAATTGTGACCCCGGGGCTTAGGGATTTTTTCAAAAATATATTTTTCTGCCGGTTAAGTTGTCGAGGGCTGATTTCTTGTCCTGTAATAAAAAGACTTCTCTTTCGACCGCCAAACCGTTCAGGGGTGTATTCGCAACCGTTTGGCACCATTTTTGACTCAATTGCCAAAAGTCAGGTTTTTGATGAAATTGTGACCCCGGGGCTTAGGGATTTTTTCAAAAAAATATTTTCTTGCAGGTTAAGTTGTCGAGGACTGATTTCTTTTTCTGTGATAAAAAAAATTCTGTTTCGACCGCCAAACCTTTCACAGGAGCATTTGCAACCGTTGGGCACCATTTCTGAGTCAATTGCCAAAAGTCAGATTTTTGATGAAATTGTGACCCCGGGGCTTAGGGATTTTTTCAAAAAAATCTTTTTCTGCCGGTTAAGTTGTCGAGGGCTGATTTCTTTTCCTGTGATAAAAAGCCTTCTGTTTCGACCGCCAAACCTTTCAGAGGAGCATTTGCAACCGTTGGGGACCATTTCTGAGTCAATTGCCGAAAGTCAGATTTTTGATAAAATTGTGACCCCGGGGCTTAGGGATTTTTTCAAAAAAATATTTTTCTGCCGGTTAAGTTGTCGAGGGCTGATTTCTTGTCCTGTGATAAAAAGCCTTCTGTTTTGACCGCCAAACCTTTCAGAGGAGCATTTGCAACCACTGGGCACCATTTCTGAGTCAATTGCCGAAAGTCAGATTTTTGATGAAATTGTGACCCCGGGGCTTAGGGATTTTTTCAAGAAATATTTTCTTGCGGGTTAAGTTGTCGAGGGCTGATTTCTTTTCCTGTGATAAAAAGACTTCTGTTTCGACCACCAAACCTTTCAGAGGAGCATTTGCAACCGCTGGGCACCATTTCTGAGTCAATTGTGGAAAGTCAGATTTTTGATGAAATTGTGACCCCGGGGCTTAGGGATTTTTTCAAAAAAATATTTTTCTGCCGGTTAAGTTGTCGAGGGCTGATTTCTTGTCCTGTAATAAAAAGACTTCTCTTTCGACCGCCAAACCGTTCAGGGGTGTATTCGCAACCGTTTGGCACCATTTTTGACTCAATTGCCAAAAGTCAGGTTTTTGATGAAATTGTGACCCCGGGGCTTAGGGATTTTTTCAAAAAAATATTTTCTTGCAGGTTAAGTTGTCGAGGACTGATTTCTTTTTCTGTGATAAAAAAAATTCTGTTTCGACCGCCAAACCTTTCACAGGAGCATTTGCAACCGTTGGGCACCATTTCTGAGTCAATTGCCAAAAGTCAGATTTTTGATGAAATTGTGACCCCGGGGCTTAGGGATTTTTTCAAAAAAATATTTTTCTGCCGGTTAAGTTGTCGAGGGCTAATTTCTTTTCCTGTGATAAAAAGACTTCTGTTTCGACCACCAAACCTTTCAGAGGAGCATTTGCAACCGTTGGGCACCATTTCTGAGTCAATTGCCGAAAGTCAGATTTTTGATGAAATTGTGACCCCGGGGCTTAGGCATTTTTTCAAAAAAATATTTTTCTGCCGGTTAAGTTGTCGAGGGCTAATTTCTTTTCCTGTGATAAAAAGACTTCTGTTTCAACCACCAAACCTTTCAGAGGAGCATTTGCAACCGTTGGGCACCATTTCTGAGTCAATTGCCGAAAGTCAGATTTTTGATGAAATTGTGACCCCGGGGCTTAGGCATTTTTTCAAAAAAATATTTTTCTGCCAGTTAAGTTGTCGAGGGCTGATTTCTTTTCCTGTGATAAAAAGCCTTCTGTTTCGACCGCCAAACCTTTCAGAGGAGCATTTGCAACCGTTGGGGACCATTTCTGAGTCAATTGCCGAAAGTCAGATTTTTGATAAAATTGTGACCCCGGGGCTTAGGGATTTTTTCAAAAAAATATTTTTCTGCCGGTTAAGTTGTCGAGGGCTGATTTCTTGTCCTGTGATAAAAAGCCTTCTGTTTTGACCGCCAAACCTTTCAGAGGAGCATTTGCAACCACTGGGCACCATTTCTGAGTCAATTGCCGAAAGTCAGATTTTTGATGAAATTGTGACCCCGGGGCTTAGGGATTTTTTCAAGAAATATTTTCTTGCGGGTTAAGTTGTCGAGGGCTGATTTCTTTTCCTGTGATAAAAAGACTTCTGTTTCGACCACCAAACCTTTCAGAGGAGCATTTGCAACCGCTGGGCACCATTTCTGAGTCAATTGTGGAAAGTCAGATTTTTGATGAAATTGTGACCCCGGGGCTTAGGGATTTTTTCAAAAAAATATTTTTCTGCCGGTTAAGTTGTCGAGGGCTGATTTCTTGTCCTGTAATAAAAAGACTTCTCTTTCGACCGCCAAACCGTTCAGGGGTGTATTCGCAACCGTTTGGCACCATTTTTGACTCAATTGCCAAAAGTCAGGTTTTTGATGAAATTGTGACCCCGGGGCTTAGGGATTTTTTCAAAAAAATATTTTCTTGCAGGTTAAGTTGTCGAGGACTGATTTCTTTTTCTGTGATAAAAAAAATTCTGTTTCGACCGCCAAACCTTTCACAGGAGCATTTGCAACCGTTGGGCACCATTTCTGAGTCAATTGCCAAAAGTCAGATTTTTGATGAAATTGTGACCCCGGGGCTTAGGGATTTTTTCAAAAAAATCTTTTTCTGCCGGTTAAGTTGTCGAGGGCTGATTTCTTTTCCTGTGATAAAAAGCCTTCTGTTTCGACCGCCAAACCTTTCAGAGGAGCATTTGCAACCGTTGGGGACCATTTCTGAGTCAATTGCCGAAAGTCAGATTTTTGATAAAATTGTGACCCCGGGGCTTAGGGATTTTTTCAAAAAAATATTTTTCTGCCGGTTAAGTTGTCGAGGGCTGATTTCTTGTCCTGTGATAAAAAGCCTTCTGTTTTGACCGCCAAACCTTTCAGAGGAGCATTTGCAACCACTGGGCACCATTTCTGAGTCAATTGCCGAAAGTCAGATTTTTGATGAAATTGTGACCCCGGGGCTTAGGGATTTTTTCAAGAAATATTTTCTTGCGGGTTAAGTTGTCGAGGGCTGATTTCTTTTCCTGTGATAAAAAGACTTCTGTTTCGACCACCAAACCTTTCAGAGGAGCATTTGCAACCGCTGGGCACCATTTCTGAGTCAATTGTGGAAAGTCAGATTTTTGATGAAATTGTGACCCCGGGGCTTAGGGATTTTTTCAAAAAAATATTTTTCTGCCGGTTAAGTTGTCGAGGGCTGATTTCTTGTCCTGTAATAAAAAGACTTCTCTTTCGACCGCCAAACCGTTCAGGGGTGTATTCGCAACCGTTTGGCACCATTTTTGACTCAATTGCCAAAAGTCAGGTTTTTGATGAAATTGTGACCCCGGGGCTTAGGCATTTTTTCAAAAAAATATTTTCTTGCAGGTTAAGTTGTCGAGGACTGATTTCTTTTTCTGTGATAAAAAAAATTCTGTTTCGACCGCCAAACCTTTCACAGGAGCATTTGCAACCGTTGGGCACCATTTCTGAGTCAATTGCCAAAAGTCAGATTTTTGATGAAATTGTGACCCCGGGGCTTAGGGATTTTTTCAAAAAAATCTTTTTCTGCCGGTTAAGTTGTCGAGGGCTAATTTCTTTTCCTGTGATAAAAAGACTTCTGTTTCGACCACCAAACCTTTCAGAGGAGCATTTGCAACCGTTGGGCACCATTTCTGAGTCAATTGCCGAAAGTCAGATTTTTGATGAAATTGTGACCCCGGGGCTTAGGGATTTTTTCAAAAAAATCTTTTTCTGCCGGTTAAGTTGTCGAGGGCTGATTTCTTGTCCTGTGATAAAAAGCCTTCTGTTTTGACCGCCAAACCTTTCAGAGGAGCATTTGCAACCGTTGGGGACCATTTCTGAGTCAATTGCCGAAAGTTAGAGTTCTGATGAAATTGTGACCCCGGGGCTTAGGGATTTTTTCAAAAAAATATTTTCTTGCAGGTTAAGTTGTCGAGGGGTGATTTCTTTTCCTGTGATAAAAAAACTTCTGTTTCGACCGCCAAACCTTTCAGAGGAGCATTTGCAACCGTTGGGCACCATTTCTGAGTCAATTGCCGAAAGTCAGATTTTTGATGAAATTGTGACCCCGGGGCTTAGGCATTTTTTCAAAAAAATATTTTTCTGCCGGTTAAGTTGTCGAGGGCTAATTTCTTTTCCTGTGATAAAAAGACTTCTGTTTCGACCACCAAACCTTTCAGAGGAGCATTTGCAACCGTTGGGCACCATTTCTGAGTCAATTGCCGAAAGTCAGATTTTTGATGAAATTGTGACCCCGGGGCTTAGGCATTTTTTCAAAAAAATATTTTTCTGCCAGTTAAGTTGTCGAGGGCTGATTTCTTTTCCTGTGATAAAAAGCCTTCTGTTTCGACCGCCAAACCTTTCAGAGGAGCATTTGCAACCGTTGGGGACCATTTCTGAGTCAATTGCCGAAAGTCAGATTTTTGATAAAATTGTGACCCCGGGGCTTAGGGATTTTTTCAAAAAAATATTTTTCTGCCGGTTAAGTTGTCGAGGGCTGATTTCTTGTCCTGTGATAAAAAGCCTTCTGTTTTGACCGCCAAACCTTTCAGAGGAGCATTTGCAACCGTCGAGGACCATTTTTGAGTCAATTGCCGAAAGTTAGAGTTTTTATGAAATTGTGACCCCGGGGCTTAGGGATTTTTTCAAAAAAATATTTTCTTGCAGGTTAAGTTGTCGAGGGCTGATTTCTTTTCCTGTGATAAAAAAACTTCTGTTTCGACCGCCAAACCTTTCAGAGGAGCATTTGCAACTGTTGGGCACCATTTCTGAGTCAATTGCCGAAAGTCAGATTTTTGATGAAATTGTGACCCCGGGGCTTAGGCATTTTTTCAAAAAAATATTTTTCTGCCAGTTAAGTTGTCGAGGGCTAATTTCTTTTCCTGTGATAAAAAGACTTCTGTTTCGACCACCAAACCTTTCAGAGGAGCATTTGCAACCGTTGGGCACCATTTCTGAGTCAATTGCCGAAAGTCAGATTTTTGATGAAATTGTGACCCCGGGGCTTAGGCATTTTTTCAAAAAAATATTTTTCTGCCAGTTAAGTTGTCGAGGGCTGATTTCTTTTCCTGTGATAAAAAGCCTTCTGTTTCGACCGCCAAACCTTTCAGAGGAGCATTTGCAACCGTTGGGGACCATTTCTGAGTAAATTGCCGAAAGTCAGATTTTTGATAAAATTGTGACCCCGGGGCTTAGGGATTTTTTCAAAAAAATATTTTTCTGCCGGTTAAGTTGTCGAGGGCTGATTTCTTGTCCTGTGATAAAAAGCCTTCTGTTTTGACCGCCAAACCTTTCAGAGGAGCATTTGCAACCGTCGAGGACCATTTTTGAGTCAATTGCCGAAAGTTAGAGTTTTGATGAAATTGTGACCCCGGGGCTTAGGGATTTTTTCAAAAAATATTTTCTTGCAGGTTAAGTTGTCGAGGGCTGATTTCTTTTCCTGTGATAAAAAAACTTCTGTTTCGACCGCCAAACCTTTCAGAGGAGCATTTGCAACTGTTGGGCACCATTTCTGAGTCAATTGCCGAAAGTCAGATTTTTGATGAAATTGTGACCCCGGGGCTTAGGCATTTTTTCAAAAAAATATTTTTCTGCCGGTTAAGTTGTCGAGGGCTAATTTCTTTTCCTGTGATAAAAAGACTTCTGTTTCGACCACCAAACCTTTCAGAGGAGCATTTGCAACCGTTGGGCACCATTTCTGAGTCAATTGCCGAAAGTCAGATTTTTGATGAAATTGTGACCCCGGGGCTTAGGCATTTTTTCAAAAAAATATTTTTCTGCCAGTTAAGTTGTCGAGGGCTGATTTCTTTTCCTGTGATAAAAAGCCTTCTGTTTCGACCGCCAAACCTTTCAGAGGAGCATTTGCAACCGTTGGGGACCATTTCTGAGTCAATTGCCGAAAGTCAGATTTTTGATAAAATTGTGACCCCGGGGCTTAGGGATTTTTTCAAAAAAATATTTTTCTGCCGGTTAAGTTGTCGAGGGCTGATTTCTTGTCCTGTGATAAAAAGCCTTCTGTTTTGACCGCCAAACCTTTCAGAGGAGCATTTGCAACCGTCGAGGACCATTTTTGAGTCAATTGCCGAAAGTTAGAGTTTTGATGAAATTGTGACCCCGGGGCTTAGGGATTTTTTCAAAAAATATTTTCTTGCAGGTTAAGTTGTCGAGGGCTGATTTCTTTTCCTGTGATAAAAAAACTTCTGTTTCGACCGCCAAACCTTTCAGAGGAGCATTTGCAACTGTTGGGCACCATTTCTGAGTCAATTGCCGAAAGTCAGATTTTTGATGAAATTGTGACCCCGGGGCTTAGGCATTTTTTCAAAAAAATATTTTTCTGCCGGTTAAGTTGTCGAGGGCTAATTTCTTTTCCTGTGATAAAAAGACTTCTGTTTCGACCACCAAACCTTTCAGAGGAGCATTTGCAACCATTGGGCACCATTTCTGAGTCAATTGCCGAAAGTCAGATTTTTGATGAAATTGTGACCCCGGGGCTTAGGCATTTTTTCAAAAAAATATTTTTCTGCCAGTTAAGTTGTCGAGGGCTGATTTCTTTTCCTGTGATAAAAAGCCTTCTGTTTCGACCGCCAAACCTTTCAGAGGAGCATTTGCAACCGTTGGGGACCATTTCTGAGTCAATTGCCGAAAGTCAGATTTTTGATAAAATTGTGACCCCGGGGCTTAGGGATTTTTTCAAAAAAATATTTTTCTGCCGGTTAAGTTGTCGAGGGCTGATTTCTTGTCCTGTGATAAAAAGCCTTCTGTTTTGACCGCCAAACCTTTCAGAGGAGCATTTGCAACCGTCGAGGACCATTTTTGAGTCAATTGCCGAAAGTTAGAGTTTTGATGAAATTGTGACCCCGGGGCTTAGGGATTTTTTCAAAAAAATATTTTCTTGCAGGTCAAGTTGTCGAGGGCTGATTTCTTTTCCTGTGATAAAAAAACTTCTTTTTCGACCGCCAAACCTTTCAGAGGAGCATTTGCAACCATTGGGGACCATTTTTGACTCAATTGCCAAAAGTCAGGTTTTTGATGAAATTGTGACCCCCGGGGCTTAGAGATTTTTTCAAAAATATCTTTTTCTGCCGGTTAAGTTGTCGAGGGCTGATTTCTTTTCCTGTGATAAAAAAAACTTCTGTTTTGACCGCCAAACCTTTCAGAGGAGCATTTACAACCGGTGGGCACCATTTTTGACTCAATTGCCAAAAGTCAGGTTTTTGATGAAATTGTGACCCCGGGGCTTAGGGATTTTTTCAAAAAAATATTTTTCTGCCAGTTAAGTTGTCGAGGGCTGATTTCTTTTCCTGTGATAAAAAAACTTCTTTTTCGACCGCCAAACCTTTCAGAGGAGCATTTGCAACCATTGGGGAACATTTTTGACTCAATTGCCAAAAGTCAGGTTTTTGATGAAATTGTGACCCCCGGGGCTTAGAGATTTTTTCAAAAATATCTTTTTCTGCCGGTTAAGTTGTCGAGGGCTGATTTCTTTTCCTGTGATAAAAAAAACTTCTGTTTTGACCGCCAAACCTTACAGAGGAGCATTTACAACCGGTGGGCACCATTTTTGACTCAATTGCCAAAAGTCAGGTTTTTGATGAAATTGTGACCCCGGGGCTTAGGGATTTTTTCAAAAAAATATTTTTCTGCCGGTTAAGTTGTCGAGGGCTGATTTCTTGTCCTGTGATAAAAAGCCTTCTGTTTTGACCGCCAAACCTTTCAGAGGAGCATTTGCAACCGTCGAGGACCATTTTTGAGTCAATTGCCGAAAGTTAGAGTTTTGATGAAATTGTGACCCCGGGGCTTAGGGATTTTTTCAAAAAATATTTTCTTGCAGGTTAAGTTGTCGAGGGCTGATTTCTTTTCCTGTGATAAAAAAACTTCTGTTTCGACCGCCAAACCTTTCAGAGGAGCATTTGCAACTGTTGGGCACCATTTCTGAGTCAATTGCCGAAAGTCAGATTTTTGATGAAATTGTGACCCCGGGGCTTAGGCATTTTTTCAAAAAAATATTTTTCTGCCGGTTAAGTTGTCGAGGGCTAATTTCTTTTCCTGTGATAAAAAGACTTCTGTTTCGACCACCAAACCTTTCAGAGGAGCATTTGCAACCGTTGGGCACCATTTCTGAGTCAATTGCCGAAAGTCAGATTTTTGATGAAATTGTGACCCCGGGGCTTAGGCATTTTTTCAAAAAAATATTTTTCTGCCAGTTAAGTTGTCGAGGGCTGATTTCTTTTCCTGTGATAAAAAGCCTTCTGTTTCGACCGCCAAACCTTTCAGAGGAGCATTTGCAACCGTTGGGGACCATTTCTGAGTCAATTGCCGAAAGTCAGATTTTTGATAAAATTGTGACCCCGGGGCTTAGGGATTTTTTCAAAAAAATATTTTTCTGCCGGTTAAGTTGTCGAGGGCTGATTTCTTGTCCTGTGATAAAAAGCCTTCTGTTTTGACCGCCAAACCTTTCAGAGGAGCATTTGCAACCGTCGAGGACCATTTTTGAGTCAATTGCCGAAAGTTAGAGTTTTGATGAAATTGTGACCCCGGGGCTTAGGGATTTTTTCAAAAAAATATTTTCTTGCAGGTCAAGTTGTCGAGGGCTGATTTCTTTTCCTGTGATAAAAAAACTTCTTTTTCGACCGCCAAACCTTTCAGAGGAGCATTTGCAACCATTGGGGACCATTTTTTACTCAATTGCCAAAAGTCAGGTTTTTGATGAAATTGTGACCCCCGGGGCTTAGAGATTTTTTCAAAAATATCTTTTTCTGCCGGTTAAGTTGTCGAGGGCTGATTTCTTTTCCTGTGATAAAAAAAACTTCTGTTTTGACCGCCAAACCTTTCAGAGGAGCATTTACAACCGGTGGGCACCATTTTTGACTCAATTGCCGAAAGTCAGGTTTTTGATGAAATTGTGACCCCGGGGCTTAGGGATTTTTTCAAAAAAATATTTTTCTGCCAGTTAAGTTGTCGAGGGCTGATTTCTTTTCCTGTGATAAAAAAACTTCTTTTTCGACCGCCAAACCTTTCAGAGGAGCATTTGCAACCATTGGGGAACATTTTTGACTCAATTGCCAAAAGTCAGGTTTTTGATGAAATTGTGACCCCCGGGGCTTAGAGATTTTTTCAAAAATATCTTTTTCTGCCGGTTAAGTTGTCGAGGGCTGATTTCTTTTCCTGTGATAAAAAAAACTTCTGTTTTGACCGCCAAACCTTACAGAGGAGCATTTACAACCGGTGGGCACCATTTTTGACTCAATTGCCAAAAGTCAGGTTTTTGATGAAATTGTGACCCCGGGGCTTAGGGATTTTTTCAAAAAAATATTTTTCTGCCAGTTAAGTTGTCGAGGGCTGATTTCTTTTCCTGTGATAAAAAGCCTTCTGTTTCGACCGCCAAATCTTTCAGAGGAGCATTTGCAACCATTGGGCACCATTTTTGAATCAATTGCCGAAAGTCAGATTTTTGATGAAATTGTGACCCCGGGGCTTAGGGATTTTTTCAAAAAAATATTTTCTTGCCGGTTAAGTTGTCGAGGGCTGATTTCTTGTCCTGTAATAAAAAGACTTCTCTTTCGACCGCCAAAGCTTTCAGGGGAGTATTAGCAACCGTTTGGCACCATTTTTGACTCAATTGCCAAAAGTCAGGTTTTTGATGAAATTGTGACCCCGGGGCTTAGGGATTTTTTCAAAAAAATATTTTTCTGCCGGTTAAGTTGTCGAGGGCTGATTTCTTATCCTGTGATAAAAAGACTTCTGTTTCGACCGCCAAGCCTTTCAGAGGAGCATTTGCAACCGTCGAGGACCATTTTTGAGTCAATTGCCGAAAGTTAGAGTTTTGATGAAATTGTGACCACGGGGCTTAGGGATTTTTTCAAAAAAATCTTTTTCTGCCGGTTAAGTTGTCGAGGGCTAATTTCTTTTCCTGTGATAAAAAGACTTCTGTTTCGACCGCCAAACCTTTCAGAGGATCATTTGCAACCGTTGGGCACCATTTCTGAGTCAATTGCCGAAAGTCAGATTTTTGATGAAATTGTGACCCCGGGGCTTAGGGATTTTTTCAAAAAATATTTTCTTGCGGGTTAAGTTGTCGAGGGCTGATTTCTTTTCCTGTGATAAAAAGAGTTCTGTTTCGACCACCAAAGCTTTCAGAGGAGCATTTGCAACGGCGGGGCACCATTTCTGAGTCAATTGCCGAAAGTCAGATTTTTGATGAAATTGTGACCCCGGGGCTTAGGGATTTTTTCAAAAAATATTTTCTTGCGGGTTAAGTTGTCGAGGGCTGATTTCTTTTCCTGTGATAAAAAGACTTCTGTTTCGACCACCAAACCTTTCAGAGGAGCATTTGCAACCGCTGGGCACCATTTCTGAGTCAATTGCCGAAAGTCAGATTTTAGATGAAATTGTGACCCCGGGGCTTAGGGATTTTTTCAAAAAAATATTTTCTGCCGGTTAAGTTGTCGAGGGCTGATTTCTTTTCCTGTAATAAAAAGACTTCTCTTTCGACCGCCAAACATTTCAGGGGAGCATTAGCAACCGTTTGGCACGATTTTTGACTCAATTGCCGAAAGTCAGGTTTTTGATGAAATTGTGACCCCGGGGCTTAGGGATTTTTTCAAAAAAATCTTTTTCTGCCGGTTAAGTTGTCGAGGGCTAATTTCTTTTCCTGTGATAAAAAGACTTCTGTTTCTACCGCCAAACCTTTCAGAGGAGCATTTGCAAACGCTGGGCACCAATTCTGAGTCAATTGCCGAAAGTCAGATTTTTGATGAAATTGTGACCCCGGGGGCTTAGGGATTTTTTCAAAAAAATCTTTTTCTGCCGGTTAAGTTGTCGAGGGCTGATTTCTTTTCCTGTGATAAAAAGCCTTCTTTTTCGACCGCCAAACCTTTCAGATTAGCATTTGCAACCGTTGGGGACCATTTTTGAGTCAATTGCCGAAAGTCAGATTTTTGATGAAATTGTGACCCCTGGGCTTAGGGATTTTTTCAAAAAATATTTTCTTGCGGGTTAAGTTGTCGAGGGCTGATTTCTTTTCCTGTGATAAAAAGCCTTCGGTTTCGACCGCCAAACCTTTCAGAGGAGCATTTGCAACGGCTGGGCACCATTTCTGAGTCAATTGCCGAAAGTCAGATTTTTGATGAAATTGTGACCCCGGGGCTTAGGGATTTTTTCAAAAAATATTTTCTTGCGGGTTAAGTTGTCGAGGGCTGATTTCTTTTCCTGTGATAAAAAGACTTCTGTTTCGACCACCAAACCTTTCAGAGGAGCATTTGCAACCGCTGGGCACCATTTCTGAGTCAATTGCCGAAAGTCAGATTTTTGATGAAATTGTGACCCCGGGGCTTAGGGATTTTTTCAAAAAAATATTTTTCTGCCAGTTAAGTTGTCGAGGGCTGATTTCTTTTCCTGTGATAAAAAGCCTTCTGTTTCGACTGCCAAACCTTTCAGAGGAGCATTTGCAACCGTTGGGGACCATTTCTGAGTCAATTGTGGAAAGTCAGATTTTTGATAAAATTGTGACCCCGGGGCTTAGGGATTTTTTCAAAAAATATTTTCTTGCGGTTTAAGTTGTCGAGGGCTGATTTCTTTTCCTGTGATAAAAAGCCTTCTGTTTCGACCGCCAAACCTTTCAGAGGAGCATTTGCAACGGCTGGGCATCATTTCTGAGTCAATTGCCAAAAGTCAGATTTTTGATGAAATTGTGACCCCGGGGCTTAGGGATTTTTTCAAAAAAATCTTTTTCTGCCGGTTAAGTTTTCGAGGGCTAATTTCTTTTCCTGTGATAAAAAGACTTCTGTTTCGACCGCCAAACCTTTCAGAGGAGCATTTGCAACGGCTGGGCACCATTTCTGAGTCAATTGCCGAAAGTCAGATTTTTGATGAAATTGTGACCCCGGGGCTTAGGGATTTTTTCAAAAAATATTTTCTTGCGGGTTAAGTTGTCGAGGGCTGATTTCTTTTCCTGTGATAAAAAGACTTCTGTTTCGACCACCAAACCTTTCAGAGGAGCATTTGCAACCGCTGGGCACCATTTCTGAGTCAATTGCCGAAAGTCAGATTTTTGATGAAATTGTGACCCTGGGGCTTAGGGATTTTTTCAAAAAAATATTTTTCTGCCAGTTAAGTTGTCGAGGGCTGATTTCTTTTCCTGTGATAAAAAGCCTTCTGTTTCGACCGCCAAACCTTTCAGAGGAGCATTTGCAACTGTTGGGCACCATTTCTGAGTCAATTGCCGAAAGTCAGATTTTTGATGAAATTGTGACCCCGGGGCTTAGGGATTTTTTCAAAAAAATATTTTTCTGCCAGTTAAGTTGTCGAGGGCTGATTTCTTTTCCTGTGATAAAAAGCCTTCTGTTTCGACTGCCAAACCTTTCAGAGGAGCATTTGCAACCGTTGGGGACCATTTTTGAGTCAATTGCCGAAAGTTAGAGTTTTGATGAAATTGTGACCCCGGGGCTTAGGGATTTTTTCAAAAAATCTTTTTCTGCCGGTTAAGTTGTCGAGGGCTGATTTCTTTTCCTGTGATAAAAAGACTTCTGTTTCGACCGCCAAACCTTTCAGAGGAGCATTTGCAACTGTTGGGCACCATTTCTGAGTCAATTGCCAAAAGTCAGATTTTTGATGAAATTGTGACCCCGGGGCTTAGGGATGTTTTCAAAAAAATATTTTTCTGCCAGTTAAGTTGTCGAGGGCTGATTTCTTTTCCTGTGTTAAAAAGTCTTCTGTTTCGACCGCCAAACCTTTCAGAGGAGCATTTGCAACTGTTGGGCACCATTTCTGAGTCAATTGCCAAAAGTCAGATTTTTGATGAAATTGTGACCCCGGGGCTGAGGGATGTTTTCAAAAAAATCTTTTTCTGCCGGTTAAGTTGTCGAGGGCTGATTTCTTTTCCTGTGATAAAAAGGCTTCTGTTTCGACCGCCAAACCTTTCAGAGGAGCATTTGCAACCGCTGGGCACCATTTCTGAGTCAACTGCCGAAACTCAGATTTTTGATGAAATTGTGACCCCGGGGCTTAGGGATTTTTTCAAAAAATATTTTCTTGCGGGTTAAGTTGTCGAGGGCTGATTTCTTTTCCTGTGATAAAAATACTTCTGTTTCGACCACCAAACCTTTCAGAGGAGCATTTGCAACCGCTGGGCACCATTTCTGAGTCAATTGCCGAAAGTCAGATTTTTGATGAAATTGTGACCCCGGGGCTTAGGGATTTTTTCAAAAAAATATTTTTCTGCCAGTTAAGTTGTCGAGGGCTGATTTCTTTTCCTGTGATAAAAAGCCTTCTGTTTCGACCGCCAAACCTTTCAGAGGAGCATTTGCAACGGCTGGGCACCATTTCTGAGTCAATTGCCGAAAGTCAGAGTTTTGATGAAATTGTGACCCCGGGGCTTAGGGATTTTTTCAAAAAAATATTTTTCTGCCAGTTAAGTTGTCGAGGGCTGATTTCTTTTCCTGTGATAAAAAGCCTTCGGTTTCGACCGCCAAACCTTTCAGAGGAGCATTTGCAACGGCTGGGCACCATTTCTGAGTCAATTGCCGAAAGTCAGATTTTTGATGAAATTGTGACCCCGGGGCTTAGGGATTTTTTCAAAAAATATTTTCTTGCGGGTTAAGTTGTCGAGGGCTGATTTCTTTTCCTGTGATAAAAAGACTTCTGTTTCGACCACCAAACCTTTCAGAGGAGCATTTGCAACCGCTGGGCACCATTTCTGAGTCAATTGCCGAAAGTCAGATTTTTGATGAAATTGTGACCCCGGGGCTTAGGGATTTTTTCAAAAAAATATTTTTCTGCCAGTTAAGTTGTCGAGGGCTGATTTCTTTTCCTGTGATAAAAAGCCTTCTGTTTCGACTGCCAAACCTTTCAGAGGAGCATTTGCAACCGTTGGGGACCATTTCTGAGTCAATTGTGGAAAGTCAGATTTTTGATAAAATTGTGACCCCGGGGCTTAGGGATTTTTTCAAAAAATATTTTCTTGCGGTTTAAGTTGTCGAGGGCTGATTTCTTTTCCTGTGATAAAAAGACTTCTGTTTCGACCACCAAACGTTTCAGAGGAGCATTTGCAACCGCTGGGCACCATTTCTGAGTCAATTGCCGAAAGTCAAATTTTTGATGAAATTGTGACCCCGGGGCTTAGGGATTTTTTCAAAAAAATATTTTTCTGCCAGTTAAGTTGTCGAGGGCTGATTTCTTTTCCTGTGATAAAAAGCCTTCTGTTTCGACCGCCAAACCTTTCAGAGGAGCATTTGCAACTGTTGGGCACCATTTCTGAGTCAATTGCCAAAAGTCAGATTTTTGATGAAATTGTGACCCCGGGGCTTAGGGATTTTTTCAAAAAATATTTTCTTGCGGGTTAAGTTGTCGAGGGCTGATTTCTTTTCCTGTGATAAAAAGCCTTCTGTTTCGACCGCCAAACCTTTCAGAGGAGCATTTGCAACTGTTGGGCACCATTTCTGAGTCAATTGCCAAAAGTCAGATTTTTGATGAAATTGTGACCCCGGGGCTTAGGGATGTTTTCAAAAAAATCTTTTTCTGCCGGTTAAGTTGTCGAGGGCTGATTTCTTTTCCTGTGATAAAAAGACTTCTGTTTCGACCGCCAAACCTTTCAGAGGAGCATTTGCAACGGCTGGGCACCATTTCTGAGTCAATTGCCGAAAGTCAGATTTTTGATGAAATTGTGACCCCGGGGCTTAGGGATTTTTTCAAAAAATATTTTCTTGCGGGTTAAGTTGTCGAGGGCTGATTTCTTTTCCTGTGATAAAAACACTTCTGTTTCGACCACCAAACCTTTCAGAGGAGCATTTGCAACCGCTGGGCACCATTTCTGAGTCAATTGCCAAAAGTCAGATTTTTGATGAAATTGTGACCCCGGGGCTTAGGGATTTTTTCAAAAAAATATTTTTCTGCCAGTTAAGTTGTCGAGGGCTGATTTCTTTTCCTGTGATAAAAAGCCTTCTGTTTCGACTGCCAAACCTTTCAGAGGAGCATTTGCAACCGTTGGGGACCATTTCTGAGTCAATTGTGGAAAGTCAGATTTTTGATAAAATTGTGACCCCGGGGCTTAGGGATTTTTTCAAAAAATATTTTCTTGCGGTTTAAGTTGTCGAGGGCTGATTTCTTTTCCTGTGATAAAAAGACTTCTGTTTCGACCACCAAACCTTTCAGAGGAGCATTTGCAACCGCTGGGCACCATTTCTGAGTCAATTGCCGAAAGTCAGATTTTTGATGAAATTGTGACCCCGGGGCTTAGGGATTTTTTCAAAAAATATTTTCTTGCGGGTTAAGTTGTCGAGGGCTGATTTCTTTTCCTGTGATAAAAAGACTTCTGTTTCGACCACCAAACCTTTCAGAGGAGCATTTGCAACCGCTGGGCACCATTTCTGAGTCAATTGCCGAAAGTCAGATTTTTGATGAAATTGTGACCCCGGGGCTTAGGGATTTTTTCAAAAAATATTTTCTTGCGGGTTAAGTTGTCGAGGGCTGATTTCTTTTCCTGTGATAAAAAGACTTCTGTTTCGACCACCAAACCTTTCAGAGGAGCATTTGCAACCGCTGGGCACCATTTCTGAGTCAATTGCCGAAAGTCAGATTTTTGATGAAATTGTGACCCTGGGGCTTAGGGATTTTTTCAAAAAAATATTTTTCTGCCAGTTAAGTTGTCGAGGGCTGATTTCTTTTCCTGTGATAAAAAGCCTTCTGTTTCGACCGCCAAACCTTTCAGAGGAGCATTTGCAACTGTTGGGCACCATTTCTGAGTCAATTGCCGAAAGTCAGATTTTTGATGAAATTGTGACCCTGGGGCTTAGGGATTTTTTCAAAAAAATATTTTTCTGCCAGTTAAGTTGTCGAGGGCTGATTTCTTTTCCTGTGATAAAAAGCCTTCTGTTTCGACCGCCAAACCTTTCAGAGGAGCATTTGCAACTGTTGGGCACCATTTCTGAGTCAATTGCCGAAAGTCAGATTTTTGATGAAATTGTGACCCCGGGGCTTAGGGATTTTTTCAAAAAAATATTTTTCTGCCAGTTAAGTTGTCGAGGGCTGATTTCTTTTCCTGTGATAAAAAGCCTTCTGTTTCGACTGCCAAACCTTTCAGAGGAGCATTTGCAACCGTTGGGGACCATTTTTGAGTCAATTGCCGAAAGTTAGAGTTTTGATGAAATTGTGACCCCGGGGCTTAGGGATTTTTTCAAAAAATCTTTTTCTGCCGGTTAAGTTGTCGAGGGCTGATTTCTTTTCCTGTGATAAAAAGACTTCTGTTTCGACCGCCAAACCTTTCAGAGGAGCATTTGCAACTGTTGGGCACCATTTCTGAGTCAATTGCCAAAAGTCAGATTTTTGATGAAATTGTGACCCCGGGGCTTAGGGATTTTTTCAAAAAAATATTTTTCTGCCAGTTAAGTTGTCGAGGGCTGATTTCTTTTCCTGTGATAAAAAGCCTTCTGTTTCGACTGCCAAACCTTTCAGAGGAGCATTTGCAACCGTTGGGGACCATTTCTGAGTCAATTGTGGAAAGTCAGATTTTTGATAAAATTGTGACCCCGGGGCTTAGGGATTTTTTCAAAAAATATTTTCTTGCGGTTTAAGTTGTCGAGGGCTGATTTCTTTTCCTGTGATAAAAAGACTTCTGTTTCGACCACCAAACGTTTCAGAGGAGCATTTGCAACCGCTGGGCACCATTTCTGAGTCAATTGCCAAAAGTCAGATTTTTGATGAAATTGTGACCCCGGGGCTTAGGGATTTTTTCAAAAAAATATTTTTCTGCCAGTTAAGTTGTCGAGGGCTGATTTCTTTTCCTGTGATAAAAAGCCTTCTGTTTCGACTGCCAAACCTTTCAGAGGAGCATTTGCAACCGTTGGGGACCATTTCTGAGTCAATTGTGGAAAGTCAGATTTTTGATAAAATTGTGACCCCGGGGCTTAGGGATTTTTTCAAAAAATATTTTCTTGCGGTTTAAGTTGTCGAGGGCTGATTTCTTTTCCTGTGATAAAAAGACTTCTGTTTCGACCACCAAACGTTTCAGAGGAGCATTTGCAACCGCTGGGCACCATTTCTGAGTCAATTGCCGAAAGTCAGATTTTTGATGAAATTGTGACCCCGGGGCTTAGGGATTTTTTCAAAAAATATTTTCTTGCGGGTTAAGTTGTCGAGGGCTGATTTCTTTTCCTGTGATAAAAAGACTTCTGTTTCGACCACCAAACCTTTCAGAGGAGCATTTGCAACCGCTGGGCACCATTTCTGAGTCAATTGCCGAAAGTCAGATTTTTGATGAAATTGTGACCCCGGGGCTTAGGGATTTTTTCAAAAAATATTTTCTTGCGGGTTAAGTTGTCGAGGGCTGATTTCTTTTCCTGTGATAAAAAGACTTCTGTTTCGACCACCAAACCTTTCAGAGGAGCATTTGCAACCGCTGGGCACCATTTCTGAGTCAATTGCCGAAAGTCAGATTTTTGATGAAATTGTGACCCTGGGGCTTAGGGATTTTTTCAAAAAAATATTTTTCTGCCAGTTAAGTTGTCGAGGGCTGATTTCTTTTCCTGTGATAAAAAGCCTTCTGTTTCGACCGCCAAACCTTTCAGAGGAGCATTTGCAACTGTTGGGCACCATTTCTGAGTCAATTGCCGAAAGTCAGATTTTTGATGAAATTGTGACCCCGGGACTTAGGGATTTTTTCAAAAAAATATTTTTCTGCCAGTTAAGTTGTCGAGGGCTGATTTCTTTTCCTGTGATAAAAAGCCTTCTGTTTCGACTGCCAAACCTTTCAGAGGAGCATTTGCAACCGTTGGGCACCATTTCTGAGTCAATTGCCAAAAGTTAGAGTTTTGATGAAATTGTGACCCCGGGGCTTAGGGATTTTTTCAAAAAATCTTTTTCTGCCGGTTAAGTTGTCGAGGGCTGATTTCTTTTCCTGTGATAAAAAGACTTCTGTTTCGACCGCCAAACCTTTCAGAGGAGCATTTGCAACTGTTGGGCACCATTTCTGAGTCAATTGCCAAAAGTCAGATTTTTGATGAAATTGTGACCCCGGGGCTTAGGGATGTTTTCAAAAAAATATTTTTCTGCCAGTTAAGTTGTCGAGGGCTGATTTCTTTTCCTGTGTTAAAAAGTCTTCTGTTTCGACCGCCAAACCTTTCAGAGGAGCATTTGCAACTGTTGGGCACCATTTCTGAGTCAATTGCCAAAAGTCAGATTTTTGATGAAATTGTGACCCCGGGGCTGAGGGATGTTTTCAAAAAAATCTTTTTCTGCCGGTTAAGTTGTCGAGGGCTGATTTCTTTTCCTGTGATAAAAAGACTTCTGTTTCGACCGCCAAACCTTTCAGAGGAGCATTTGCAACGGCTGGGCACCATTTCTGAGTCAATTCCCGAAAGTCAGATTTTTGATGAAATTGTGACCCCGGGGCTTAGGGATTTTTTCAAAAAATATTTTCTTGCGGGTTAAGTTGTCGAGGGCTGATTTCTTTTCCTGTGATAAAAATACTTCTGTTTCGACCACCAAACCTTTCAGAGGAGCATTTGCAACCGCTGGGCACCATTTCTGAGTCAATTGCCGAAAGTCAGATTTTTGATGAAATTGTGACCCCGGGGCTTAGGGATTTTTTCAAAAAAATATTTTTCTGCCAGTTAAGTTGTCGAGGGCTGATTTCTTTTCCTGTGATAAAAAGCCTTCTGTTTCGACCGCCAAACCTTTCAGAGGAGCATTTGCAACGGCTGGGCACCATTTCTGAGTCAATTGCCGAAAGTCAGAGTTTTGATGAAATTGTGACCCCGGGGCTTAGGGATTTTTTCAAAAAAATATTTTTCTGCCAGTTAAGTTGTCGAGGGCTGATTTCTTTTCCTGTGATAAAAAGCCTTCGGTTTCGACCGCCAAACCTTTCAGAGGAGCATTTGCAACGGCTGGGCACCATTTCTGAGTCAATTGCCGAAAGTCAGATTTTTGATGAAATTGTGACCCCGGGGCTTAGGGATTTTTTCAAAAAATATTTTCTTGCGGGTTAAGTTGTCGAGGGCTGATTTCTTTTCCTGTGATAAAAAGACTTCTGTTTCGACCACCAAACCTTTCAGAGGAGCATTTGCAACCGCTGGGCACCATTTCTGAGTCAATTGCCGAAAGTCAGATTTTTGATGAAATTGTGACCCCGGGGCTTAGGGATTTTTTCAAAAAAATATTTTTCTGCCAGTTAAGTTGTCGAGGGCTGATTTCTTTTCCTGTGATAAAAAGCCTTCTGTTTCGACTGCCAAACCTTTCAGAGGAGCATTTGCAACCGTTGGGGACCATTTCTGAGTCAATTGTGGAAAGTCAGATTTTTGATAAAATTGTGACCCCGGGGCTTAGGGATTTTTTCAAAAAATATTTTCTTGCGGTTTAAGTTGTCGAGGGCTGATTTCTTTTCCTGTGATAAAAAGACTTCTGTTTCGACCACCAAACGTTTCAGAGGAGCATTTGCAACCGCTGGGCACCATTTCTGAGTCAATTGCCGAAAGTCAAATTTTTGATGAAATTGTGACCCCGGGGCTTAGGGATTTTTTCAAAAAAATATTTTTCTGCCAGTTAAGTTGTCGAGGGCTGATTTCTTTTCCTGTGATAAAAAGCCTTCTGTTTCGACCGCCAAACCTTTCAGAGGAGCATTTGCAACTGTTGGGCACCATTTCTGAGTCAATTGCCAAAAGTCAGATTTTTGATGAAATTGTGACCCCGGGGCTTAGGGATTTTTTCAAAAAATATTTTCTTGCGGGTTAAGTTGTCGAGGGCTGATTTCTTTTCCTGTGATAAAAAGCCTTCTGTTTCGACCGCCAAACCTTTCAGAGGAGCATTTGCAACTGTTGGGCACCATTTCTGAGTCAATTGCCAAAAGTCAGATTTTTGATGAAATTGTGACCCCGGGGCTTAGGGATGTTTTCAAAAAAATCTTTTTCTGCCGGTTAAGTTGTCGAGGGCTGATTTCTTTTCCTGTGATAAAAAGACTTCTGTTTCGACCGCCAAACCTTTCAGAGGAGCATTTGCAACGGCTGGGCACCATTTCTGAGTCAATTGCCGAAAGTCAGATTTTTGATGAAATTGTGACCCCGGGGCTTAGGGATTTTTTCAAAAAATATTTTCTTGCGGGTTAAGTTGTCGAGGGCTGATTTCTTTTCCTGTGATAAAAATACTTCTGTTTCGACCACCAAACCTTTCAGAGGAGCATTTGCAACCGCTGGGCACCATTTCTGAGTCAATTGCCGTAAGTCAGATTTTTGATGAAATTGTGACCCCGGGGCTTAGGGATTTTTTCAAAAAAATATTTTTCTGCCAGTTAAGTTGTCGAGGGCTGATTTCTTTTCCTGTGATAAAAAGCCTTCTGTTTCGACCGCCAAACCTTTCAGAGGAGCATTTGCAACGGCTGGGCACCATTTCTGAGTCAATTGCCGAAAGTCAGAGTTTTGATGAAATTGTGACCCCGGGGCTTAGGGATTTTTTCAAAAAAATATTTTTCTGCCAGTTAAGTTGTCGAGGGCTGATTTCTTTTCCTGTGATAAAAAGCCTTCTGTTTCGACCGCCAAACCTTTCAGAGGAGCATTTGCAACGGCTGGGCACCATTTCTGAGTCAATTGCCGAAAGTCAGATTTTTGATGAAATTGTGACCCCGGGGCTTAGGGATTTTTTCAAAAAATATTTTCTTGCGGGTTAAGTTGTCGAGGGCTGATTTCTTTTCCTGTGATAAAAACACTTCTGTTTCGACCACCAAACCTTTCAGAGGAGCATTTGCAACCGTTGGGGACCATTTCTGAGTCAATTGTGGAAAGTCAAATTTTTGATGAAATTGTGACCCCGGGGCTTAGGGATTTTTTCAAAAAAATCTTTTTCTGCCGGTTAAGTTCTCGAGGGCTGATTTCTTGTCCTGTAATACAAAGACTTCTCTTTCGACCGCCAAACCTTTCAGGGGAGCATTAGCAACCGTTTGGCACCATTTTTGACTAAATTGCCAAAAGTCAGGTTTTTGATTAAATTGTGACCCCGGGTCTTAGGGATTTTTTCAAAAAAATCTTTTTCTGCCGGTTAAGTTTTCGAGGGCTAATTTCTTTTTCTGTGATAAAAAGACTTCTGTTTCGACCGCCAAACCTTTCAGAGGAGCATTTGCAACCGTCGATGACCATTTTTGAGTCAATTGCCGAAAGTTAGAGTTTTGATGAAATTGTGACCCCGGGGCTTAGGGATTTTTTCAAAAAAATCTTTTTCTGCCGGTTAAGTTGTTGAGGGCTGATTTCTTTTCCTGTGATAAAAAGCCTTCTGTTTCGACCGCCAAACCTTTCAGATTAGCATTTGCAACCGTTGGGGACCATTTTTGAGTCAATTGCCGAAAGTTAGAGTTTTGATGAAATTGTGACCCCGGGGCTTAGGGATTTTTTCAAAAAATCTTTTTCTGCCGGTTAAGTTGTCGAGGGCTGATTTCTTTTCCTGTGATAAAAAGACTTCTGTTTCGACCGCCAAACCTTTCAGAGGAGCATTTGCAACCGCTGGGCACCATTTCTGAGTCAATTGCCGAAAGTCAGATTTTTGATGAAATTGTGACCCCGGGGCTTAGGGATTTTTTCAAAAAATATTTTCTTGCGGGTTAAGTTGTCGAGGGCTGATTTCTTTTCCTGTGATAAAAAGACTTCTGTTTCGACCACCAAACCTTTCAGAGGAGCATTTGCAACCGCTGGGCACCATTTCTGAGTCAATTGCCGAAAGTCAGATTTTTGATGAAATTGTGACCCCGGGGCTTAGGGATTTTTTCAAAAAAATATTTTTCGGCCAGTTAAGTTGTCGAGGGCTGATTTCTTTTCCTGTGATAAAAAGACTTCTGTTTCGACCGCCAAACCTTTCAGAGGAGCATTTGCAACTGTTGGGCACCATTTCTGAGTCAATTGCCAAAAGTCAGATTTTTGATGAAATTGTGACCCCGGGGCTTAGGGATGTTTTCAAAAAAATCTTTTTCTGCCGGTTAAGTTGTCGAGGGCTGATTTCTTTTCCTGTGATAAAAAGACTTCTGTTTCGACCGCCAAACCTTTCAGAGGAGCATTTGCAGCGGCTGGGCACCATTTCTGAGTCAATTGCCGAAAGTCAGATTTTTGATGAAATTGTGACCCCGGGGCTTAGGGATTTTTTCAAAAAATATTTTCTTGCGGGTTAAGTTGTCGAGGGCTGATTTCTTTTCCTGTGATAAAAATACTTCTGTTTCGACCACCAAACCTTTCAGAGGAGCATTTGCAACCGCTGGGCACCATTTCTGAGTCAATTGCCGAAAGTCAGATTTTTGATGAAATTGTGACCCCGGGGCTTAGGGATTTTTTCAAAAAAATATTTTTCTGCCAGTTAAGTTGTCGAGGGCTGATTTCTTTTCCTGTGATAAAAAGCCTTCTGTTTCGACCGCCAAACCTTTCAGAGGAGCATTTGCAACGGCTGGGCACCATTTCTGAGTCAATTGCCGAAAGTCAGAGTTTTGATGAAATTGTGACCCCGGGGCTTAGGGATTTTTTCAAAAAAATCTTTTTCTGCCGGTTAAGTTGTTGAGGGCTGATTTCTTTTCCTGTGATAAAAAGCCTTCTGTTTCGACCGCCAAACCTTTCAGATTAGCATTTCCAACCGTTGGGGACCATTTTTGAGTCAATTGCCGAAAGTTAGAGTTTTGATGAAATTGTGACCCCGGGGCTTAGGGATTTTTTCAAAAAATCTTTTTCTGCCGGTTAAGTTGTCAAGGGCTAATTTCTTTTCCTGTGATAAAAAGACTTCTGTTTCGACCGCCAAACCTTTCAGAGGAGCATTTGCAACGGCTGGGCACCATTTCTGAGTCAATTGCCGAAAGTCAGATTTTTGATGAAATTGTGACCCCTGGGCTTAGGGATTTTTTCCAAAAATATTTTCTTGCGGGTTAAGTTGTCGAGGGCTGATTTCTTTTCCTGTGATAAAAAGACTTCTGTTTCGACCACCAAACCTTTCAGAGGAGCATTTGCAAAAGTCAGATTTTTGATGAAATTGTGACCCCGGGGCTTAGGGATTTTTTCAAAAAATCTTTTTCTGCCGGTTAAGTTGTCGAGGGCTGATTTCTTTTCCTGTGATAAAAAGCCTTCTGTTTCGACCGCCAAACCTTTCAGAGGAGCATTTGCAACTGTTGGGCACCATTTCTGAGTCAATTGCCGAAAGTCAGATTTTTGATGAAATTGTGACCCCGGGGCTTAGGGATGTTTTCAAAAAAATATTTTTCTGCCAGTTAAGTTGTCGAGGGCTGATTTCTTTTCCTGTGATAAAAAGACTTCTGTTTCGACCGCCAAACCTTTCAGAGGAGCATTTGCAACTGTTGGGCACCATTTCTGAGTCAATTGCCAAAAGTCAGATTTTTGATGAAATTGTGACCCCGGGGCTTAGGGATGTTTTCAAAAAAATCTTTTTCTGCCGGTTAAGTTGTCGAGGGCTGATTTCTTTTCCTGTGATAAAAAGACTTCTGTTTCGACCGCCAAACCTTTCAGAGGAGCATTTGCAACGGCTGGGCACCATTTCTGAGTCAATTGCCGAAAGTCAGATTTTTGATGAAATTGTGACCCCGGGGCTTAGGGATTTTTTCAAAAAATATTTTCTTGCGGGTTAAGTTGTCGAGGGCTGATTTCTTTTCCTGTGATAAAAAGACTTCTGTTTCGACCACCAAACCTTTCAGAGGAGCATTTGCAACCGCTGGGCACCATTTCTGAGTCAATTGCCGTAAGTCAGATTTTTGATGAAATTGTGACCCCGGGGCTTAGGGATTTTTTCAAAAAAATATTTTTCTGCCAGTTAAGTTGTCGAGGGCTGATTTCTTTTCCTGTGATAAAAAGCCTTCTGTTTCGACCGCCAAACCTTTCAGAGGAGCATTTGCAACGGCTGGGCACCATTTCTGAGTCAATTGCCGAAAGTCAGAGTTTTGATGAAATTGTGACCCCGGGGCTTAGGGATTTTTTCAAAAAAATATTTTTCTGCCAGTTAAGTTGTCGAGGGCTGATTTCTTTTCCTGTGATAAAAAGCCTTCTGTTTCGACCGCCAAACCTTTCAGAGGAGCATTTGCAACCGCTGGGCACCATTTCTGAGTCAATTGCCGAAAGTCAGATTTTTGATGAAATTGTGACCCCGGGGCTTAGGGATTTTTTCAAAAAAATATTTTTCTGCCAGTTAAGTTGTCGAGGGCTGATTTCTTTTCCTGTGATAAAAAGCCTTCTGTTTCGACTGCCAAACCTTTCAGAGGAGCATTTGCAACCGTTGGGGACCATTTCTGAGTCAATTGTGGAAAGTCAGATTTTTGATGAAATTGTGACCCCGGGGCTTAGGGATTTTTTCAAAAAAATCTTTTTCTGCCGGTTAAGTTCTCGAGGGCTGATTTCTTGTCCTGTAATACAAAGACTTCTCTTTCGACCGCCAAACCTTTCAGGGGAGCATTAGCAACCGTTTGGCACCATTTTTGACTCAATTGCCAAAAGTCAGGTTTTTGATTAAATTGTGACCCCGGGTCTTAGGGATTTTTTCAAAAAAATCTTTTTCTGCCGGTTAAGTTTTCGAGGGCTAATTTCTTTTTCTGTGATAAAAAGACTTCTGTTTCGACCGCCAAACCTTTCAGAGGAGCATTTGCAACCGTCGATGACCATTTTTGAGTCAATTGCCGAAAGTTAGAGTTTTGATGAAATTGTGACCCCGGGGCTTAGGGATTTTTTCAAAAAAATCTTTTTCTGCCGGTTAAGTTGTTGAGGGCTGATTTCTTTTCCTGTGATAAAAAGCCTTCTGTTTCGACCGCCAAACCTTTCAGATTAGCATTTGCAACCGTTGGGGACCATTTTTGAGTCAATTGCCGAAAGTTAGAGTTTTGATGAAATTGTGACCCCGGGGCTTAGGGATTTTTTCAAAAAATCTTTTTCTGCCGGTTAAGTTGTCGAGGGCTAATTTCTTTTCCTGTGATAAAAAGACTTCTGTTTCGACCGCCAAACCTTTCAGAGGAGCATTTGCAACCGCTGGGCACCATTTCTGAGTCAATTGCCGAAAGTCAGATTTTTGATGAAATTGTGACCCCGGGGCTTAGGGATTTTTTCAAAAAATATTTTCTTGCGGGTTAAGTTGTCGAGGGCTGATTTCTTTTCCTGTGATAAAAACACTTCTGTTTCGACCACCAAACCTTTCAGAGGAGCATTTGCAACCGCTGGGCACCATTTCTGAGTCAATTGCCGAAAGTCAGATTTTTGATGAAATTGTGACCCCGGGGCTTAGGGATTTTTTCAAAAAAATATTTTTCTGCCAGTTAAGTTGTCGAGGGCTGATTTCTTTTCCTGTGATAAAAAGCCTTCTGTTTCGACTGCCAAACCTTTCAGAGGAGCATTTGCAACCGTTGGGGACCATTTCTGAGTCAATTGTGGAAAGTCAGATTTTTGATGAAATTGTGACCCCGGGGCTTAGGGATTTTTTCAAAAAAATCTTTTTCTGCCGGTTAAGTTCTCGAGGGCTGATTTCTTGTCCTGTAATACAAAGACTTCTCTTTCGACCGCCAAACCTTTCAGGGGAGCATTAGCAACCGTTTGGCACCATTTTTGACTCAATTGCCAAAAGTCAGGTTTTTGATTAAATTGTGACCCCGGGTCTTAGGGATTTTTTCAAAAAAATCTTTTTCTGCCGGTTAAGTTTTCGAGGGCTAATTTCTTTTTCTGTGATAAAAAGACTTCTGTTTCGACCGCCAAACCTTTCAGAGGAGCATTTGCAACCGTCGATGACCATTTTTGAGTCAATTGCCGAAAGTTAGAGTTTTGATGAAATTGTGACCCCGGGGCTTAGGGATTTTTTCAAAAAAATCTTTTTCTGCCGGTTAAGTTGTTGAGGGCTGATTTCTTTTCCTGTGATAAAAAGCCTTCTGTTTCGACCGCCAAACCTTTCAGATTAGCATTTGCAACCGTTGGGGACCATTTTTGAGTCAATTGCCGAAAGTTAGAGTTTTGATGAAATTGTGACCCCGGGGCTTAGGGATTTTTTCAAAAAATCTTTTTCTGCCGGTTAAGTTGTCGAGGGCTAATTTCTTTTCCTGTGATAAAAAGACTTCTGTTTCGACCGCCAAACCTTTCAGAGGAGCATTTGCAACCGCTGGGCACCATTTCTGAGTCAATTGCCGAAAGTCAGATTTTTGATGAAATTGTGACCCCGGGGCTTAGGGATTTTTTCAAAAAATATTTTCTTGCGGGTTAAGTTGTCGAGGGCTGATTTCTTTTCCTGTGATAAAAACACTTCTGTTTCGACCACCAAACCTTTCAGAGGAGCATTTGCAACCGCTGGGCACCATTTCTGAGTCAATTGCCGAAAGTCAGATTTTTGATGAAATTGTGACCCCGGGGCTTAGGGATTTTTTCAAAAAAATATTTTTCTGCCAGTTAAGTTGTCGAGGGCTGATTTCTTTTCCTGTGATAAAAAGCCTTCTGTTTCGACTGCCAAACCTTTCAGAGGAGCATTTGCAACCGTTGGGGACCATTTCTGAGTCAATTGTGGAAAGTCAGATTTTTGATGAAATTGTGACCCCGGGGCTTAGGGATTTTTTCAAAAAAATCTTTTTCTGCCGGTTAAGTTCTCGAGGGCTGATTTCTTGTCCTGTAATACAAAGACTTCTCTTTCGACCGCCAAACCTTTCAGGGGAGCATTAGCAACCGTTTGGCACCATTTTTGACTCAATTGCCAAAAGTCAGGTTTTTGATTAAATTGTGACCCCGGGTCTTAGGGATTTTTTCAAAAAAATCTTTTTCTGCCGGTTAAGTTTTCGAGGGCTAATTTCTTTTTCTGTGATAAAAAGACTTCTGTTTCGACCGCCAAACCTTTCAGAGGAGCATTTGCAACCGTCGATGACCATTTTTGAGTCAATTGCCGAAAGTTAGAGTTTTGATGAAATTGTGACCCCGGGGCTTAGGGATTTTTTCAAACAAATCTTTTTCTGCCGGTTAAGTTGTTGAGGGCTGATTTCTTTTCCTGTGATAAAAAGCCTTCTGTTTCGACCGCCAAACCTTTCAGATTAGCATTTGCAACCGTTGGGGACCATTTTTGAGTCAATTGCCGAAAGTTAGAGTTTTGATGAAATTGTGACCCCGGGGCTTAGGGATTTTTTCAAAAAATCTTTTTCTGCCGGTTAAGTTGTCGAGGGCTAATTTCTTTTCCTGTGATAAAAAGACTTCTGTTTCGACCGCCAAACCTTTCAGAGGAGCATTTGCAACCGCTGGGCACCATTTCTGAGTCAATTGCCGAAAGTCAGATTTTTGATGAAATTGTGACCCCGGGGCTTAGGGATTTTTTCAAAAAATATTTTCTTGCGGGTTAAGTTGTCGAGGGCTGATTTCTTTTCCTGTGATAAAAAGACTTCTGTTTCGACCACCAAACCTTTCAGAGGAGCATTTGCAACCGCTGGGCACCATTTCTGAGTCAATTGCCGAAAGTCAGATTTTTGATGAAATTGTGACCCCGGGGCTTAGGGATTTTTTCAAAAAAATATTTTTCGGCCAGTTAAGTTGTCGAGGGCTGATTTCTTTTCCTGTGATAAAAAGACTTCTGTTTCGACCGCCAAACCTTTCAGAGGAGCATTTGCAACTGTTGGGCACCATTTCTGAGTCAATTGCCAAAAGTCAGATTTTTGATGAAATTGTGACCCCGGGGCTTAGGGATGTTTTCAAAAAAATCTTTTTCTGCCGGTTAAGTTGTCGAGGGCTGATTTCTTTTCCTGTGATAAAAAGACTTCTGTTTCGACCGCCAAACCTTTCAGAGGAGCATTTGCAGCGGCTGGGCACCATTTCTGAGTCAATTGCCGAAAGTCAGATTTTTGATGAAATTGTGACCCCGGGGCTTAGGGATTTTTTCAAAAAATATTTTCTTGCGGGTTAAGTTGTCGAGGGCTGATTTCTTTTCCTGTGATAAAAATACTTCTGTTTCGACCACCAAACCTTTCAGAGGAGCATTTGCAACCGCTGGGCACCATTTCTGAGTCAATTGCCGAAAGTCAGATTTTTGATGAAATTGTGACCCCGGGGCTTAGGGATTTTTTAAAAAAAATATTTTTCTGCCAGTTAAGTTGTCGAGGGCTGATTTCTTTTCCTGTGATAAAAAGCCTTCTGTTTCGACCGCCAAACCTTTCAGAGGAGCATTTGCAACGGCTGGGCACCATTTCTGAGTCAATTGCCGAAAGTCAGAGTTTTGATGAAATTGTGACCCCGGGGCTTAGGGATTTTTTCAAAAAAATCTTTTTCTGCCGGTTAAGTTGTTGAGGGCTGATTTCTTTTCCTGTGATAAAAAGCCTTCTGTTTCGACCGCCAAACCTTTCAGATTAGCATTTGCAACCGTTGGGGACCATTTTTGAGTCAATTGCCGAAAGTTAGAGTTTTGATGAAATTGTGACCCCGGGGCTTAGGGATTTTTTCAAAAAATCTTTTTCTGCCGGTTAAGTTGTCGAGGGCTAATTTCTTTTCCTGTGATAAAAAGACTTCTGTTTCGACCGCCAAACCTTTCAGAGGAGCATTTGCAACGGCTGGGCACCATTTCTGAGTCAATTGCCGAAAGTCAGATTTTTGATGAAATTGTGACCCCTGGGCTTAGGGATTTTTTCAAAAAATATTTTCTTGCGGGTTAAGTTGTCGAGGGCTGATTTCTTTTCCTGTGATAAAAAGACTTCTGTTTCGACCACCAAACCTTTCAGAGGAGCATTTGCAAAAGTCAGATTTTTGATGAAATTGTGACCCCGGGGCTTAGGGATTTTTTCAAAAAAATATTTTTCTGCCAGTTAAGTTGTCGAGGGCTGATTTCTTTTCCTGTGATAAAAAGCCTTCTGTTTCGACCGCCAAACCTTTCAGAGGAGCATTTGCAACCGTTGGGGACCATTTCTGAGTCAATTGTGGAAAGTCAGATTTTTGATGAAATTGTGACCCCTGGGCTTAGGGATTTTTTCAAAAAAATCTTTTTCTGCCGGTTAAGTTTTCGAGGGCTAATTTCTTTTCCTGTGATAAAAAGACTTCTGTTTCGACCGCCAAACCTTTCAGAGGAGCATTTGCAACGGCTGGGCACCATTTCTGAGTCAATTGCCGAAAGTCAGATTTTTGATGAAATTGTGACCCCGGGGCTTAGGGATTTTTTCAAAAAAAATTTTCTTGCGGGTTAAGTTGTCGAGGGCTGATTTCTTTTCCTGTGATAAAAAGACTTCTGTTTCGACCGCCAAACCTTTCAGAGGAGCATTTGCAACCGCTGGGCACCATTTCTGAGTCAATTGCCGAAAGTTAGAGTTTTGATGAAATTGTGACCCCGGGGCTTAGGGATTTTTTCAAAAAAATATTTTCTTGCAGGTTAAGTTGTCGAGGGCTGATTTCTTTTCCTGTGATAAAAAAACTTCTGTTTCGACCGCCAAACCTTTCAGAGGAGCATTTGCAACTGTTGGGCACCATTTCTGAGTCAATTGCCAAAAGTCAGGTTTTTGATGAAATTGTGACCCCGGGTCTTAGGGATTTTTTCAAAAAAATCTTTTTCTGCCGGTTAAGTTTTCGAGGGCTAATTTCTTTTCCTGTGATAAACAGATTTCTGTTTCGACCGCCAAACCTTTCAGAGGAGCATTTGCAACCGCTGGGCACCATTTCTGAGTCAATTGCCGAAAGTCAGATTTTTGATGAAATTGTGACCCCGGGGCTTAGGGATTTTTTCAAAAAAATCTTTTTCTGCCGGTTAAGTTCTCGAGGGCTGATTTCTTGTCCTGTAATACAAAGACTTCTCTTTCGACCGCCAAACCTTTCAGGGGAGCATTAGCAACCGTTTGGCACCATTTTTGACTCAATTGCCAAAAGTCAGGTTTTTGATTAAATTGTGACCCCGGGGCTTAGGGATTTTTTCAGAAAAATCTTTTTCTGCCGGTTAAGTTTTCGAGGGCTAATTTCTTTTCCTGTGATAAAAAGACTTCTGTTTCGACCGCCAAACCTTTCAGAGGAGCATTTGCAACCGTCGATGACCATTTTTGAGTCAATTGCCGAAAGTTAGAGTTTTGATGAAATTGTGACCCCGGGGCTTAGGGATTTTTTCAAAAAATCTTTTTCTGCCGTTTAAGTTGTCGAGGGCTGATTTCTTTTCCTGTGATAAAAAGCCTTCTGTTTCGACCGCCAAACCTTTCAGATTAGCATTTGCAACCGTTGGGGACCATTTTTGAGTCAATTGCCGAAAGTTAGAGTTTTGATGAAATTGTGACCCCGGGGCTTAGGGATTTTTTCAAAAAATATTTTCTTGCAGGTTAAGTTGTCGAGGGCTGATTTCTTTTCCTGTGAAAAAAAAACTTCTGTTTCGACCGACAAACCTTTCAGAGGAGCATTTGCAACTGTTGGGCACCATTTCTGAGTCAATTGCCAAAAGTCAGATTTTTGATGAAATTGTGACCCCGGGGCTTAGGGATGTTTTCAAAAAAATCTTTTTCTGCCGGTTAAGTTCTCGAGGGCTGATTTCTTTTCCTGTGATAAAAAGACTTCTGTTTCGACCGCCAAACCTTTCAGAGGAGCATTTGCAACGGCTGGGCACCATTTCTGAGTCAATTGCCGAAAGTCAGATTTTTGATGAAATTGTGACCCCGGGGCTTAGGGATTTTTTCAAAAAATATTTTCTTGCGGGTTAAGTTGTCGAGGGCTGATTTCTTTTCCTGTGATAAAAATACTTCTGTTTCGACCACCAAACCTTTCAGAGGAGCATTTGCAACCGCTGGGCACCATTTCTGAGTCAATTGCCGAAAGTCAGATTTTTGATGAAATTGTGACCCCGGGGCTTAGGGATTTTTTCAAAAAAATATTTTTCTGCCAGTTAAGTTGTCGAGGGCTGATTTCTTTTCCTGTGATAAAAAGCCTTCTGTTTCGACCGCCAAACCTTTCAGAGGAGCATTTGCAACGGCTGGGCACCATTTCTGAGTCAATTGCCGAAAGTCAGATTTTTGATGAAATTGTGACCCCGGGGCTTAGGGATTTTTTCAAAAAATATTTTCTTGCGGGTTAAGTTGTCGAGGGCTGATTTCTTTTCCTGTGATAAAAAGACTTCTGTTTCGACCGCCAAACCTTTCAGAGGAGCATTTGCAGCGGCTGGGCACCATTTCTGAGTCAATTGCCGAAAGTCAGATTTTTGATGAAATTGTGACCCCGGGGCTTAGGGATTTTTTCAAAAAATATTTTCTTGCGGGTTAAGTTGTCGAGGGCTGATTTCTTTTCCTGTGATAAAAATACTTCTGTTTCGACCACCAAACCTTTCAGAGGAGCATTTGCAACCGCTGGGCACCATTTCTGAGTCAATTGCCGAAAGTCAGATTTTTGATGAAATTGTGACCCCGGGGCTTAGGGATTTTTTAAAAAAAATATTTTTCTGCCAGTTAAGTTGTCGAGGGCTGATTTCTTTTCCTGTGATAAAAAGCCTTCTGTTTCGACCGCCAAACCTTTCAGAGGAGCATTTGCAACGGCTGGGCACCATTTCTGAGTCAATTGCCGAAAGTCAGAGTTTTGATGAAATTGTGACCCCGGGGCTTAGGGATTTTTTCAAAAAAATCTTTTTCTGCCGGTTAAGTTGTTGAGGGCTGATTTCTTTTCCTGTGATAAAAAGCCTTCTGTTTCGACCGCCAAACCTTTCAGATTAGCATTTGCAACCGTTGGGGACCATTTTTGAGTCAATTGCCGAAAGTTAGAGTTTTGATGAAATTGTGACCCCGGGGCTTAGGGATTTTTTCAAAAAATCTTTTTCTGCCGGTTAAGTTGTCGAGGGCTAATTTCTTTTCCTGTGATAAAAAGACTTCTGTTTCGACCGCCAAACCTTTCAGAGGAGCATTTGCAACGGCTGGGCACCATTTCTGAGTCAATTGCCGAAAGTCAGATTTTTGATGAAATTGTGACCCCTGGGCTTAGGGATTTTTTCAAAAAATATTTTCTTGCGGGTTAAGTTGTCGAGGGCTGATTTCTTTTCCTGTGATAAAAAGACTTCTGTTTCGACCACCAAACCTTTCAGAGGAGCATTTGCAAAAGTCAGATTTTTGATGAAATTGTGACCCCGGGGCTTAGGGATTTTTTCAAAAAAATATTTTTCTGCCAGTTAAGTTGTCGAGGGCTGATTTCTTTTCCTGTGATAAAAAGCCTTCTGTTTCGACCGCCAAACCTTTCAGAGGAGCATTTGCAACCGTTGGGGACCATTTCTGAGTCAATTGTGGAAAGTCAGATTTTTGATGAAATTGTGACCCCGGGGCTTAGGGATTTTTTCAAAAAAATCTTTTTCTGCCGGTTAAGTTTTCGAGGGCTAATTTCTTTTCCTGTGATAAAAAGACTTCTGTTTCGACCGCCAAACCTTTCAGAGGAGCATTTGCAACGGCTGGGCACCATTTCTGAGTCAATTGCCGAAAGTCAGATTTTTGATGAAATTGTGACTCCGGGGCTTAGGGATTTTTTCAAAAAAAATTTTCTTGCGGGTTAAGTTGTCGAGGGCTGATTTCTTTTCCTGTGATAAAAAGACTTCTGTTTCGACCGCCAAACCTTTCAGAGGAGCATTTGCAACCGCTGGGCACCATTTCTGAGTCAATTGCCGAAAGTTAGAGTTTTGATGAAATTGTGACCCCGGGGCTTAGGGATTTTTTCAAAAAAATATTTTCTTGCAGGTTAAGTTGTCGAGGGCTGATTTCTTTTCCTGTGATAAAAAAACTTCTGTTTCGACCGCCAAACCTTTCAGAGGAGCATTTGCAACTGTTGGGCACCATTTCTGAGTCAATTGCCAAAAGTCAGGTTTTTGATGAAATTGTGACCCCGGGTCTTAGGGATTTTTTCAAAAAAATCTTTTTCTGCCGGTTAAGTTTTCGAGGGCTAATTTCTTTTCCTGTGATAAACAGATTTCTGTTTCGACCGCCAAACCTTTCAGAGGAGCATTTGCAACCGCTGGGCACCATTTCTGAGTCAATTGCCGAAAGTCAGATTTTTGATGAAATTGTGACCCCGGGGCTTAGGGATTTTTTCAAAAAAATCTTTTTCTGCCGGTTAAGTTCTCGAGGGCTGATTTCTTGTCCTGTAATACAAAGACTTCTCTTTCGACCGCCAAACCTTTCAGGGGAGCATTAGCAACCGTTTGGCACCATTTTTGACTCAATTGCCAAAAGTCAGGTTTTTGATTAAATTGTGACCCCGGGGCTTAGGGATTTTTTCAGAAAAATCTTTTTCTGCCGGTTAAGTTTTCGAGGGCTAATTTCTTTTCCTGTGATAAAAAGACTTCTGTTTCGACCGCCAAACCTTTCAGAGGAGCATTTGCAACCGTCGATGACCATTTTTGAGTCAATTGCCGAAAGTTAGAGTTTTGATGAAATTGTGACCCCGGGGCTTAGGGATTTTTTCAAAAAATCTTTTTCTGCCGTTTAAGTTGTCGAGGGCTGATTTCTTTTCCTGTGATAAAAAGCCTTCTGTTTCGACCGCCAAACCTTTCAGATTAGCATTTGCAACCGTTGGGGACCATTTTTGAGTCAATTGCCGAAAGTTAGAGTTTTGATGAAATTGTGACCCCGGGGCTTAGGGATTTTTTCAAAAAATATTTTCTTGCAGGTTAAGTTGTCGAGGGCTGATTTCTTTTCCTGTGAAAAAAAAACTTCTGTTTCGACCGACAAACCTTTCAGAGGAGCATTTGCAACTGTTGGGCACCATTTCTGAGTCAATTGCCAAAAGTCAGATTTTTGATGAAATTGTGACCCCGGGGCTTAGGGATGTTTTCAAAAAAATCTTTTTCTGCCGGTTAAGTTCTCGAGGGCTGATTTCTTTTCCTGTGATAAAAAGACTTCTGTTTCGACCGCCAAACCTTTCAGAGGAGCATTTGCAACGGCTGGGCACCATCTCTGAGTCAATTGCCGAAAGTCAGATTTTTGATGAAATTGTGACCCCGGGGCTTAGGGATTTTTTCAAAAAATATTTTCTTGCGGGTTAAGTTGTCGAGGGCTGATTTCTTTTCCTGTGATAAAAATACTTCTGTTTCGACCACCAAACCTTTCAGAGGAGCATTTGCAACCGCTGGGCACCATTTCTGAGTCAATTGCCGAAAGTCAGATTTTTGATGAAATTGTGACCCCGGGGCTTAGGGATTTTTTCAAAAAAATATTTTTCTGCCAGTTAAGTTGTCGAGGGCTGATTTCTTTTCCTGTGATAAAAAGCCTTCTGTTTCGACCGCCAAACCTTTCAGAGGAGCATTTGCAACGGCTGGGCACCATTTCTGAGTCAATTGCCGAAAGTCAGATTTTTGATGAAATTGTGACCCCGGGGCTTAGGGATTTTTTCAAAAAATATTTTCTTGCGGGTTAAGTTGTCGAGGGCTGATTTCTTTTCCTGTGATAAAAAGACTTCTGTTTCGACCGCCAAACCTTTCAGAGGAGCATTTGCAACGGCTGGGCACCATTTCTGAGTCAATTGCCGAAAGTCAGATTTTTGATGAAATTGTGACCCCGGGGGTTAGGGATTTTTTCAAAAAATATTTTCTTGCGGGTTAAGTTGTCGAGGGCTGATTTCTTTTCCTGTGATAAAAAGACTTCTGTTTCGACCACCAAACCTTTCAGAGGAGCATTTGCAACCGCTGGGCACCATTTCTGAGTCAATTGCCGAAAGTCAGATTTTTGATGAAATTGTGACCCCGGGGCTTAGGGATTTTTTCAAAAAAATATTTTTCTGCCAGTTAAGTTGTCGAGGGCTGATTTCTTTTCCTGTGATAAAAAGCCTTCTGTTTCGACCGCCAAACCTTTCAGAGGAGCATTTGCAACGGCTGGGCACCATTTCTGAGTCAATTGCCGAAAGTCAGATTTTTGATGAAATTGTGACCCCGGGGCTTAGGGATTTTTTCAAAAAAATATTTTTCTGCCAGTTAAGTTGTCGAGGGCTGATTTCTTTTCCTGTGATAAAAAGCCTTCTGTTTCGACTGCCAATCCTTTCAGAGGAGCATTTGCAACCGTTGGGGACCATTTCTGAGTCAATTGTGGAAAGTCAGATTTTTGATGAAATTGTGACCCCGGGGCTTAGGGATTTTTTCAAAAAAATCTTTTTCTGCCGGTTAAGTTGTCGAGGGCTGATTTCTTGTCCTGTAATACAAATACTTCTCTTTCGACCGCCAAACCTTTCAGGGGAGCATTAGCAACCGTTTGGCACCATTTTTGACTCAATTGCCAAAAGTCAGGTTTTTGATTAAATTGTGACCCCGGGTCTTAGGGATTTTTTCAAAAAAATCTTTTTCTGCCGGTTAAGTTTTCGAGGGCTAATTTCTTTTCCTGTGATAAAAAGACTTCTGTTTCGACCGCCAAACCTTTCAGAGGAGCATTTGCAACCGTCGATGACCATTTTTGAGTCAATTGCCGAAAGTTAGAGTTTTGATGAAATTGTGACCCCGGGGCTTAGGGATTTTTTCAAAAAAATCTTTTTCTGCCGGTTAAGTTGTTGAGGGCTGATTTCTTTTCCTGTGATAAAAAGCCTTCTGTTTCGACCGCCAAACCTTTCAGATTAGCATTTGCAACCGTTGGGGACCATTTTTGAGTCAATTGCCGAAAGTTAGAGTTTTGATGAAATTGTGACCCCGGGGCTTAGGGATTTTTTCAAAAAATCTTTTTCTGCCGGTTAAGTTGTCGAGGGCTGATTTCTTTTCCTGTGATAAAAAGCCTTCTCTTTCGACCGCCAAACCTTTCAGAGGAGCATTTGCAACCGCTGGGCACCATTTCTGAGTCAATTGCCGAAAGTCAGATTTTTGATGAAATTGTGACCCCGGGGCTTAGGGATTTTTTCAAAAAATATTTTCTTGCGGGTTAAGTTGTCGAGGGCTGATTTCTTTTCCTGTGATAAAAAGACTTCTGATTCGACCGCCAAACCTTTCAGAGGAGCATTTGCAACTGTTGGGCACCATTTCTGAGTCAATTGCCAAAAGTCAGATTATTGATGAAATTGTGACCCCGGGGCTTTGGGATGTTTTCAAAAAAATCTTTTTCTGCCGGTTAAGTTGTCGAGGGCTGATTTCTTTTCCTGTGATAAAAAGACTTCTGTTTCGACCGCCAAACCTTTCAGAGGAGCATTTGCAACGGCTGGGCACCATTTCTGAGTCAATTGCCGAAAGTCAGATTTTTGATGAAATTGTGACCCCGGGGCTTAGGGATTTTTTCAAAAAATATTTTCTTGCGGGTTAAGTTGTCGAGGGCTGATCTCTTTTCCTGTGATAAAAATACTTCTGTTTCGACCACCAAACCTTTCAGAGGAGCATTTGCAACCGCTGGGCACCATTTCTGAGTCAATTGCCGAAAGTCAGATTTTTGATGAAATTGTGACCCCGGGGCTTAGGGATTTTTTCAAAAAAATATTTTTCTGCCAGTTAAGTTGTCGAGGGCTGATTTCTTTTCCTGTGATAAAAAGCCTTCTGTTTCGACCGCCAAACCTTTCAGAGGAGCATTTGCAACGGCTGGGCACCATTTCTGAGTCAATTGCCGAAAGTCAGATTTTTGATGAAATTGTGACCCCGGGGCTTAGGGATTTTTTCAAAAAAATATTTTTCTGCCAGTTAAGTTGTAGAGGGCTGATTTCTTTTCCTGTGATAAAAAGCCTTCTGTTTCGACCACCAAACCTTTCAGAGGAGCATTTGCAACCGCTGGGCACCATTTCTGAGTCAATTGCCGAAATTCAGATTTTTGATGAAATTGTGACCCCGGGGCTTAGGGATTTTTTCAAAAAAATATTTTTCTGCCAGTTAAGTTGTTGAGGGCTGATTTCTTTTCCTGTGATAAAAAGCCTTCTGTTTCGACCGCCAAACCTTTCAGAGGAGCATTTGCAACCGTTGGGAACCATTTCTGAGTCAATTGTGGAAAGTCAGATTTTTGATGAAATTGTGACCCCGGGGCTTAGGGATTTTTTCAAAAAAATCTTTTTCTGCCGTTTAAGTTGTCGAGGGCTGATTTCTTTTCCTGTGATAAAAAGCCTTCTGTTTCGACCGCCAAACCTTTCAGATTAGCATTTGCAACCGTTGGGGACCATTTTTGAGTCAATTGCCGAAAGTTAGAGTTTTGATGAAATTGTGACCCCGGGGCTTAGGGATTTTTTCAAAAAATATTTTCTTGCAGGTTAAGTTGTCGAGGGCTGATTTCTTTTCCTGTGAAAAAAAAACTTCTGTTTCGACCGACAAACCTTTCAGAGGAGCATTTGCAACTGTTGGGCACCATTTCTGAGTCAATTGCCAAAAGTCAGATTTTTGATGAAATTGTGACCCCGGGGCTTAGGGATTTTTTCAAAAAAATCTTTTCCTGCCGGTTAAGTTTTCGAGGGCTAATTTCTTTTCCTGTGATAAAAAGACTTCTGTTTTGACCGCCAAACCTTTCAGATTAGCATTTGCAACTGTTGGGCACCATTTCTGAGTCAATTGCCAAAAGTCAGATTTTTGATGAAATTGTGACCCCGGGGCTTTGGGATGTTTTCAAAAAAATCTTTTTCTGCCGGTTAAGTTCTCGAGGGCTGATTTCTTTTCCTGTGATAAAAAGACTTCTGTTTCGACCGCCAAACCTTTCAGAGGAGCATTTGCAACGGCTGGGCACCATTTCTGAGTCAATTGCCGAAAGTCAGATTTTTGATGAAATTGTGACCCCGGGGCTTAGGGATTTTTTCAAAACATATTTTCTTGCGGGTTAAGTTGTCGAGGGCTGATTTCTTTTCCTGTGATAAAAATACTTCTGTTTCGACCACCAAACCTTTCAGAGGAGCATTTGCAACCGCTGGGCACCATTTCTGAGTCAATTGCCGAAAGTCAGATTTTTGATGAAATTGTGACCCCGGGGCTTAGGGATTTTTTCAAAAAAATATTTTTCTGCCAGTTAAGTTGTCGAGGGCTGATTTCTTTTCCTGTGATAAAAAGCCTTCTGTTTCGACCGCCAAACCTTTCAGAGGAGCATTTGCAACGGCTGGGCACCATTTCTGAGTCAATTGCCGAAAGTCAGATTTTTGATGAAATTGTGACCCCGGGGCTTACGGATTTTTTCAAAAAATATTTTCTTGCGGGTTAAGTTGTCGAGGGCTGATTTCTTTTCCTGTGATAAAAAGACTTCTGTTTCGACCGCCAAACTTTTCAGAGGAGCATTTGCAACGGCTGGGCACCATTTCTGAGTCAATTGCCGAAAGTCAGATTTTTGATGAAATTGTGACCCCGGGGCTTAGGGATTTTTTCAAAAAATATTTTCTTGCGGGTTAAGTTGTCGAGGGCTGATTTCTTTTCCTGTGATAAAAAGACTTCTGTTTCGACCACCAAACCTTTCAGAGGAGCATTTGCAACCGCTGGGCACCATTTCTGAGTCAATTGCCGAAAGTCAGATTTTTGATGAAATTGTGACCCCGGGGCTTAGGGATTTTTTCAAAAAAATATTTTTCTGCCAGTTAAGTTGTCGAGGGCTGATTTCTTTTCCTGTGATAAAAAGCCTTCTGTTTCGACCGCCAAACCTTTCAGAGGAGCATTTGCAACGGCTGGGCACCATTTCTGAGTCAATTGCCGAAAGTCAGATTTTTGATGAAATTGTGACCCCGGGGCTTAGGGATTTTTTCAAAAAAATATTTTTCTGCCAGTTAAGTTGTCGAGGGCTGATTTCTTTTCCTGTGATAAAAAGCCTTCTGTTTCGACTGCCAAACCTTTCAGAGGAGCATTTGCTACCGTTGGGGACCATTGCTGAGTCAATTGTGGAAAGTCAGATTTTTGATGAAATTGTGACCCCGGGGCTTAGGGATTTTTTCAAAAAAATCTTTTTCTGCCGGTTAAGTTGTCGAGGGCTGATTTCTTGTCCTGTAATACAAAGACTTCTCTTTCGACCGCCAAACCTTTCAGGGGAGCATTAGCAACCGTTTGGCACCATTTTTGACTCAATTGCCAAAAGTCAGGTTTTTGATTAAATTGTGACCCCGGGTCTTAGGGATTTTTTCAAAAAAATCTTTTTCTGCCGGTTAAGTTTTCGAGGGCTAATTTCTTTTCCTGTGATAAAAAGACTTCTGTTTCGACCGCCAAACCTTTCAGAGGAGCATTTGCAACCGTCGATGACCATTTCTGAGTCAATTGCCGAAAGTTAGAGTTTTGATGAAATTGTGACCCCGGGGCTTAGGGATTTTTTCAAAAAATCTTTTTCTGCCGGTTAAGTTGTCGAGGGCTAATTTCTTTTACTGTGATAAAAAGACCTCTGTTTCGACCGCCAAACCTTTCAGAGGAGCATTTGCAACCGCTGGGCACCATTTCTGAGTCAATTGCCGAAAGTCAGATTTTTGATGAAATTGTGACCCCGGGGCTTAGGGATTTTTTCAAAAAATATTTTCTTGCGGGTTAAGTTGTCGAGGGCTGATTTCTTTTCCTGTGATAAAAAGACTTCTGTTTCGACCGCCAAACCTTTCAGAGGAGCATTTGCAACTGTTGGGCACCATTTCTGAGTCAATTGCCAAAAGTCAGATTTTTGATGAAATTGTGACCCCGGGGCTTTGGGATGTTTTCAAAAAAATCTTTTTCTGCCGGTTAAGTTGTCGAGGGCTGATTTCTTTTCCTGTGATAAAAAGACTTCTGTTTCGACCGCCAAACCTTTCAGAGGAGCATTTGCAACGGCTGGGCACCATTTCTGAGTCAATTGCCGAAAGTCAGATTTTTGATGAAATTGTGACCCCGGGGCTTAGGGATTTTTTCAAAAAATATTTTCTTGCGGTTTAAGTTGTCGAGGGCTGATTTCTTTTCCTGTGATAAAAAGACTTCTGTTTCGACCACCAAACCTTTCAGAGGAGCATTTGCAACCGCTGGGCACCATTTCTGAGTCAATTGCCGAAAGTCAAATTTTTGATGAAATTGTGACCCCGGGGCTTAGGGATTTTTTCAAAAAATATTTTCTTGCAGGTTAAGTTGTCGAGGGCTGATTTCTTTTCCTGTGAAAAAAAAACTTCTGTTTCGACCGACAAACCTTTCAGAGGAGCATTTGCAACTGTTGGGCACCATTTCTGAGTCAATTGCCAAAAGTCAGATTTTTGATGAAATTGTGACCCCGGGGCTTAGGGATTTTTTCAAAAAAATCTTTTCCTGCCGGTTAAGTTTTCGAGGGCTAATTTCTTTTCCTGTGATAAAAAGACTTCTGTTTTGACCGCCAAACCTTTCAGAGGAGCATTTGCAACGGCTGGGCACCATTTCTGAGTCAATTGCCGAAAGTCAGATTTTTGATGAAATTGTGACCCCGGGGCTTAGGGATTTTTTCAAAAAATATTTTCTTGCGGTTTAAGTTGTCGAGGGCTGATTTCTTTTCCTGTGATAAAAAGACTTCTGTTTCGACCACCAAACCTTTCAGAGGAGCATTTGCAACCGCTGGGCACCATTTCTGAGTCAATTGCCGAAAGTCAGATTTTTGATGAAATTGTGACCCCGGGGCTTAGGGATTTTTTCAAAAAAATCTTTTTCTGCCGGTTAAGTTTTCGAGGGCTAATTTCTTTTCCTGTGATAAAAAGACTTCTGTTTCGACCGCCAAACCTTTCAGAGGAGCATTTGCAACGGCTGGGCACCATTTCTGAGTCAATTGCCAAAAGTCAGATTTTTAATGAAATTGTGACCCCGGGGCTTAGGGATTTTTTCAAAAAATATTTTCTTGCGGGTTAAGTTGTCGAGGGCTGATTTCTTTTCCTGTGATAAAAAGACTTCTGTTTCGACCGCCAAACCTTTCAGAGGAGCATTTGCAACGGCTGGGCACCATTTCTGAGTCAATTGCCGAAAGTCAGATTTTTGATGAAATTGTGACCCCGGGGCTTAGGGATTTTTTCAAAAAATATTTTCTTGCGGTTTAAGTTGTCGAGGGCTGATTTCTTTTCCTGTGATAAAAAGACTTCTGTTTCGACCACCAAACCTTTCAGAGGAGCATTTGCAACGGCTGGGCACCATTTCTGAGTCAATTGCCGAAAGTCAGATTTTTGATGAAATTGTGACCCCGGGGCTTAGGGATTTTTTCAAAAAATATTTTCTTGCGGTTTAAGTTATCGAGGGCTAATTTCTTTTCCTGTGATAAAAAGACTTCTGTTTCGACCGCCAAACCTTTCAGAGGAGCATTTGCAACCGTCGATGACCATTTTTGAGTCAATTGCCGAAAGTTAGAGTTTTGATGAAATTGTGACCCCGGGGCTTAGGGATTTTTTCAAAAAAATCTTTTTCTGCCGTTTAAGTTGTCGAGGGCTGATTTCTTTTCCTGTGATAAAAAGCCTTCTGTTTCGACCGCCAAACCTTTCAGAGGAGCATTTGCAACTGTTGGGCACCATTTCTGAGTCAATTGCCAAAAGTCAGATTTTTGATGAAATTGTGACCCCGGGGCTTAGGGATTTTTTCAAAAAAATCTTTTCCTGCCGGTTAAGTTTTCGAGGGCTAATTTCTTTTCCTGTGATAAAAAGACTTCTGTTTTGACCGCCAAACCTTTCAGAGGAGCATTTGCAACGGCTGGGCACCATTTCTGAGTCAATTGCCGAAAGTCAGATTTTTGATGAAATTGTGACCCCGGGGCTTAGGGATTTTTTCAAAAAATATTTTCTTGCGGGTTAAGTTGTCGAGGGCTGATTTCTTTTCCTGTGATAAAAAGACTTCTGTTTCGACCACCAAACCTTTCAGAGGAGCATTTGCAACCGCTGGGCACCATTTCTGAGTCAATTGCCGAAAGTCAGATTTTTGATGAAATTGTGACCCCGGGGCTTAGGGATTTTTTCAAAAAAATCTTTTTCTGCTGGTTAAGTTTTCGAGGGCTAATTTCTTTTCCTGTGATAAAAAGACTTCTGTTTCGACCGCCAAACCTTTCAGAGGAGCATTTGCAACGGCTGGGCACCATTTCTGAGTCAATTGCCAAAAGTCAGATTTTTGATGAAATTGTGACCCCGGGGCTTAGGGATTTTTTCAAAAAATATTTTCTTGCGGGTTAAGTTGTCGAGGGCTGATTTCTTTTCCTGTGATAAAAAGACTTCTGTTTCGACCGCCAAACCTTTCAGAGGAGCATTTGCAACGGCTGGGCACCATTTCTGAGTCAATTGCCGAAAGTCAGATTTTTGATGAAATTGTGACCCCGGGGCTTAGGGATTTTTTCAAAAAATATTTTCTTGCGGTTTAAGTTATCGAGGGCTAATTTCTTTTCCTGTGATAAAAAGACTTCTGTTTCGACCGCCAAACCTTTCAGAGGAGCATTTGCAACCGTCGATGACCATTTTTGAGTCAATTGCCGAAAGTTAGAGTTTTGATGAAATTGTGACCCCGGGGCTTAGGGATTTTTTCAAAAAAATCTTTTTCTGCCGTTTAAGTTGTCGAGGGCTGATTTCTTTTCCTGTGATAAAAAGCCTTCTGTTTCGACCGCCAAACCTTTCAGATTAGCATTTGCAACCGTTGGGGACCATTTTTGAGTCAATTGCCGAAAGTTAGAGTTTTGATGAAATTGTGACCCCGGGGCTTAGGGATTTTTTCAAAAAATATTTTCTTGCAGGTTAAGTTGTCGAGGGCTGATTTCTTTTCCTGTGAAAAAAAAACTTCTGTTTCGACCGACAAACCTTTCAGAGGAGCATTTGCAACTGTTGGGCACCATTTCTGAGTCAATTGCCAAAAGTCAGATTTTTGATGAAATTGTGACCCCGGGGCTTAGGGATTTTTTCAAAAAAATCTTTTCCTGCCGGTTAAGTTTTCGAGGGCTAATTTCTTTTCCTGTGATAAAAAGACTTCTGTTTTGACCGCCAAACCTTTCAGAGGAGCATTTGCAACGGCTGGGCACCATTTCTGAGTCAATTGCCGAAAGTCAGATTTTTGATGAAATTGTGACCCCGGGGCTTAGGGATTTTTTCAAAAAATATTTTCTTGCGGTTTAAGTTGTCGAGGGCTGATTTCTTTTCCTGTGATAAAAAGACTTCTGTTTCGACCACCAAACCTTTCAGAGGAGCATTTGCAACCGCTGGGCACCATTTCTGAGTCAATTGCCGAAAGTCAAATTTTTGATGAAATTGTGACCCCGGGGCTTAGGGATTTTTTCAAAAAAATATTTTTCTGCCAGTTAAGTTGTCGAGGGCTGATTTCTTTTCCTGTGATAAAACGCCTTCTGTTTCGACCGCCAAACCTTTCAGAGGAGCATTTGCAACCGTTGGGGACCATTTTTGAGTCAATTGCCGAAATTTAGAGTTTTGATGAAATTGTGACCACTGGGGCTTAGGGATTTTTTCAAAAAATATTTTCTTGCAGGTTAAGTTGTCGAGGGCTGATTTCTTTTCCTGTGAAAAAAAAACTTCTGTTTCGACCGACAAACCTTTCAGAGGAGCATTTGCAACTGTTGGGCACCATTTCTGAGTCAATTGCCAAAAGTCAGATTTTTGATGAAATTGTGACCCCGGGGCTTAGGGATTTTTTCAAAAAAATCTTTTTCTGCCGGTTAAGTTTTCGAGGGCTAATTTCTTTTCCTGTGATAAAAAGACTTCTGTTTTGACCGCCAAACCTTTCAGAGGAGCATTTGCAACGGCTGGGCACCATTTCTGAGTCAATTGCCGAAAGTCAGATTTTTGATGAAATTGTGACCCCGGGGCTTAGGGATTTTTTCAAAAAATATTTTCTTGCGGTTTAAGTTGTCGAGGGCTGATTTCTTTTCCTGTGATAAAAAGCCTTCTGTTTCGACCGCCAAACCTTTCAGAGGAGCATTTGCAACGGCTGGGCACCATTTCTGAGTCAATTGCCGAAAGTCAGATTTTTGATGAAATTGTGACCCCGGGGCTTAGGGATTTTTTCAAAAAATATTTTCTTGCGGGTTAAGTTGTCGAGGGCTGATTTCTTTTCCTGTGATAAAAAGACTTCTGTTTCGACCGCCAAACCTTTCAGAGGAGCATTTGCAATGGCTGGGCACCATTTCTGAGTCAATTGCCAAAAGTCAGATTTTTGATGAAATTGTGACCCCGGGGCTTAGGGATTTTTTCAAAAAATATTTTCTTGCGGGTTAAGTTGTCGAGGGCTGATTTCTTTTCCTGTGATAAAAAGACTTCTGTTTCGACCGCCAAACCTTTCAGAGGAGCATTTGCAACGGCTGGGCACCATTTCTGAGTCAATTGCCAAAAGTCAGATTTTTGATGAAATTGTGACCCCGGGGCTTAGGGATTTTTTCAAAAAATATTTTCTTGCGGGTTAAGTTGTCGAGGGCTGATTTCTTTTCCTGTGATAAAAAGACTTCTGTTTCGACCGCCAAACCTTTCAGAGGAGCATTTGCAACCGTCGATGACCATTTTTGAGTCAATTGCCGAAAGTTAGAGTTTTGATGAAATTGTGACCCCGGGGCTTAGGGATTTTTTCAAAAAAATCTTTTTCTGCCGGTTAAGTTGTCGAGGGCTGATTTCTTGTCCTGTAATACAAAGACTTCTCTTTCGACCGCCAAACCTTTCAGGGGAGCATTAGCAACCGTTTGGCACCATTTTTGACTCAATTGCCAAAAGTCAGATTTTTGATTAAATTGTGACCCCGGGTCTTAGGGATTTTTTCAAAAAAATCTTTTTCTGCCGGTTAAGTTTTCGAGGGCTAATTTCTTTTCCTGTGATAAAAAGACTTCTGTTTCGACCGCCAAACCTTTCAGAGGAGCATTTGCAACCGTCGATGACCATTTTTGAGTCAATTGCCGAAAGTTAGAGTTTTGATGAAATTGTGACCCCGGGGCTTAGGGATTTTTTCAAAAAAATCTTTTTCTGCCGGTTAAGTTGTTGAGGGCTGATTTCTTTTCCTGTGATAAAAAGACTTCTGTTTCGACCGCCAAACCTTTCAGAGGAGCATTTGCAACCGTCGATGACCATTTTTGAGTCAATTGCCGAAAGTTAGAGTTTTGATGAAATTGTGACCCCGGGGCTTAGGGATTTTTACAAAAAATCTTTTTCTGCCGGTTAAGTTGTCGAGGGCTAATTTCTTTTCCTGTGAAAAAAAAACTTCTGTTTCGACCGCCAAACCTTTCAGAGGAGCATTTGCAACCGCTGGGCACCATTTCTGAGTCAATTGCCGAAAGTCAGATTTTTGATGAAATTGTGACCCCGGGGCTTAGGGATTTTTTCAAAAAATATTTTCTTGCGGGTTAAGTTGTCGAGGGCTGATTTCTTTTCCTGTGATAAAAAGACTTCTGTTTCGACCGCCAAACCTTTCAGAGGAGCATTTGCAACCGCTGGGCACCATTTCTGAGTCAATTGCCGAAAGTCAGATTTTTGATGAAATTGTGACCCCGGGGCTTAGGGATTTTTTCAAAAAAATATTTTTCTGCCAGTTAAGTTGTCAAGGGCTGATTTCTTTTCCTGTGATAAAAAGACTTCTGTTTCGACCGCCAAACCTTTCAGAGGAGCATTTGCAACTGTTGGGCACCATTTATGAGTCAATTGCCAAAAGTCAGATTTTTGATGAAATTGTGACCCCGGGGCTTAGGGATGTTTTCAAAAAAATCTTTTTCTGCCGGTTAAGTTGTCGAGGGCTGACTTCTTTTCCTGTGATAAAAAGACTTGTGTTTCGACCGCCAAACCTTTCAGAGGAGCATTTGCAACGGCTGGGCACCATTTCTGAGTCAATTGCCGAAAGTCAGATTTTTGATGAAATTGTGACCCCGGGGCTTAGGGATTTTTTCAAAAAAATATTTTTCTGCCAGTTAAGTTGTCGAGGGCTGATTTCTTTTCCTGTGATAAAAAGCCTTCTGTTTCGACTGCCAAACCTTTCAGAGGAGCATTTGCAACGGCTGGGAACCATTTCTGAGTCAATTGCCGAAAGTCAGATTTTTGATGAAATTGTGACCCCGGGGCTTAGGGATTTTTTTAAAAAAATCTTTTTCTGCCGGTTAAGTTGTCGAGGGCTGATTTCTTGTCCTGTAATACAAAGACTTCTCTTTCGACCGCCAAACCTTTCAGGGGAGCATTAGCAACCGTTTGGCACCATTTTTGACTCAATTGCCAAAAGTCAGGTTTTTGATTAAATTGTGACCCCGGGTCTTAGGGATTTTTTCAAAAAAATCTTTTTCTGCCGGTTAAGTTTTCGAGGGCTAATTTCTTTTCCTGTGATAAAAAGACTTCTGTTTCGACCGCCAAACCTTTCAGAGGAGCATTTGCAACCGTCGATGACCATTTTTGAGTCAATTGCCGAAAGTTAGAGTTTTGATGAAATTGTGACCCCGGGGCTTAGGGATTTTTTCAAACAAATCTTTTTCTGCCGGTTAAGTTGTTGAGGGCTGATTTCTTTTCCTGTGATAAAAAGCCTTCTGTTTCGACCGCCAAACCTTTCAGAGGAGCATTTGCAACGGCTGGGCACCATTTCTGAGTCAATTGCCAAAAGTCAGATTTTTGATGAAATTGTGACCCCGGGGCTTAGGGATTTTTTCAAAAAATATTTTCTTGCGGGTTAAGTTGTCGAGGGCTGATTTCTTTTCCTGTGATAAAAAGACTTCTGTTTCGACCGCCAAACCTTTCAGAGGAGCATTTGCAACCGTCGATGACCATTTTTGAGTCAATTGCCGAAAGTTAGAGTTTTGATGAAATTGTGACCCCGGGGCTTAGGGATTTTTTCAAAAAAATCTTTTTCTGCCGGTTAAGTTGTCGAGGGCTGATTTCTTGTCCTGTAATACAAAGACTTCTCTTTCGACCGCCAAACCTTTCAGGGGAGCATTAGCAACCGTTTGGCACCATTTTTGACTCAATTGCCAAAAGTCAGATTTTTGATTAAATTGTGACCCCGGGTCTTAGGGATTTTTTCAAAAAAATCTTTTTCTGCCGGTTAAGTTTTCGAGGGCTAATTTCTTTTCCTGTGATAAAAAGACTTCTGTTTCGACCGCCAAACCTTTCAGAGGAGCATTTGCAACCGTCGATGACCATTTTTGAGTCAATTGCCGAAAGTTAGAGTTTTGATGAAATTGTGACCCCGGGGCTTAGGGATTTTTTCAAAAAAATCTTTTTCTGCCGGTTAAGTTGTTGAGGGCTGATTTCTTTTCCTGTGATAAAAAGCCTTCTGTTTCGACCGCCAAACCTTTCAGATTAGCATTTGCAACCGTTGGGGACCATTTTTGAGTCAATTGCCGAAAGTTAGAGTTTTGATGAAATTGTGACCCCGGGGCTTAGGGATTTTTACAAAAAATCTTTTTCTGCCGGTTAAGTTGTCGAGGGCTAATTTCTTTTCCTGTGAAAAAAAAACTTCTGTTTCGACCGCCAAACCTTTCAGAGGAGCATTTGCAACCGCTGGGCACCATTTCTGAGTCAATTGCCGAAAGTCAGATTTTTGATGAAATTGTGACCCCGGGGCTTAGGGATTTTTTCAAAAAATATTTTCTTGCGGGTTAAGTTGTCGAGGGCTGATTTCTTTTCCTGTGATAAAAAGACTTCTGTTTCGACCACCAAACCTTTCAGAGGAGCATTTGCAACCGCTGGGCACCATTTCTGAGTCAATTGCCGAAAGTCAAATTTTTGATGAAATTGTGACCCCGGGGCTTAGGGATTTTTTCAAAAAAATATTTTTCTGCCAGTTAAGTTGTCGAGGGCTGATTTCTTTTCCTGTGATAAAACGCCTTCTGTTTCGACCGCCAAACCTTTCAGAGGAGCATTTGCAACCGTTGGGGACCATTTTTGAGTCAATTGCCGAAATTTAGAGTTTTGATGAAATTGTGACCACCGGGGCTTAGGGATTTTTTCAAAAAATATTTTCTTGCAGGTTAAGTTGTCGAGGGCTGATTTCTTTTCCTGTGAAAAAAAAACTTCTGTTTCGACCGACAATCCTTTCAGAGGAGCATTTGCAACTGTTGGGCACCATTTCTGAGTCAATTGCCAAAAGTCAGATTTTTGATGAAATTGTGACCCCGGGGCTTAGGGATTTTTTCAAAAAAATCTTTTTCTGCCGGTTAAGTTTTCGAGGGCTAATTTCTTTTCCTGTGATAAAAAGACTTCTGTTTTGACCGCCAAACCTTTCAGAGGAGCATTTGCAACGGCTGGGCACCATTTCTGAGTCAATTGCCGAAAGTCAGATTTTTGATGAAATTGTGACCCCGGGGCTTAGGGATTTTTTCAAAAAATATTTTCTTGCGGTTTAAGTTGTCGAGGGCTGATTTCTTTTCCTGTGATAAAAAGCCTTCTGTTTCGACCGCCAAACCTTTCAGAGGAGCATTTGCAACGGCTGGGCACCATTTCTGAGTCAATTGCCGAAAGTCAGATTTTTGATGAAATTGTGACCCCGGGGCTTAGGGATTTTTTCAAAAAATATTTTCTTGCGGGTTAAGTTGTCGAGGGCTGATTTCTTTTCCTGTGATAAAAAGACTTCTGTTTCGACCGCCAAACCTTTCAGAGGAGCATTTGCAATGGCTGGGCACCATTTCTGAGTCAATTGCCAAAAGTCAGATTTTTGATGAAATTGTGACCCCGGGGCTTAGGGATTTTTTCAAAAAATATTTTCTTGCGGGTTAAGTTGTCGAGGGCTGATTTCTTTTCCTGTGATAAAAAGACTTCTGTTTCGACCGCCAAACCTTTCAGAGGAGCATTTGCAACGGCTGGGCACCATTTCTGAGTCAATTGCCAAAAGTCAGATTTTTGATGAAATTGTGACCCCGGGGCTTAGGGATTTTTTCAAAAAATATTTTCTTGCGGGTTAAGTTGTCGAGGGCTGATTTCTTTTCCTGTGATAAAAAGACTTCTGTTTCGACCGCCAAACCTTTCAGAGGAGCATTTGCAACCGTCGATGACCATTTTTGAGTCAATTGCCGAAAGTTAGAGTTTTGATGAAATTGTGACCCCGGGGCTTAGGGATTTTTTCAAAAAAATCTTTTTCTGCCGGTTAAGTTGTCGAGGGCTGATTTCTTGTCCTGTAATACAAAGACTTCTCTTTCGACCGCCAAACCTTTCAGGGGAGCATTAGCAACCGTTTGGCACCATTTTTGACTCAATTGCCAAAAGTCAGATTTTTGATTAAATTGTGACCCCGGGTCTTAGGGATTTTTTCAAAAAAATCTTTTTCTGCCGGTTAAGTTTTCGAGGGCTAATTTCTTTTCCTGTGATAAAAAGACTTCTGTTTCGACCGCCAAACCTTTCAGAGGAGCATTTGCAACCGTCGATGACCATTTTTGAGTCAATTGCCGAAAGTTAGAGTTTTGATGAAATTGTGACCCCGGGGCTTAGGGATTTTTTCAAAAAAATCTTTTTCTGCCGGTTAAGTTGTTGAGGGCTGATTTCTTTTCCTGTGATAAAAAGCCTTCTGTTTCGACCGCCAAACCTTTCAGATTAGCATTTGCAACCGTTGGGGACCATTTTTGAGTCAATTGCCGAAAGTTAGAGTTTTGATGAAATTGTGACCCCGGGGCTTAGGGATTTTTACAAAAAATCTTTTTCTGCCGGTTAAGTTGTCGAGGGCTAATTTCTTTTCCTGTGAAAAAAAAACTTCTGTTTCGACCGCCAAACCTTTCAGAGGAGCATTTGCAACCGCTGGGCACCATTTCTGAGTCAATTGCCGAAAGTCAGATTTTTGATGAAATTGTGACCCCGGGGCTTAGGGATTTTTTCAAAAAATATTTTCTTGCGGGTTAAGTTGTCGAGGGCTGATTTCTTTTCCTGTGATAAAAAGACTTCTGTTTCGACCGCCAAACCTTTCAGAGGAGCATTTGCAACCGCTGGGCACCATTTCTGAGTCAATTGCCGAAAGTCAGATTTTTGATGAAATTGTGACCCCGGGGCTTAGGGATTTTTTCAAAAAAATATTTTTCTGCCAGTTAAGTTGTCAAGGGCTGATTTCTTTTCCTGTGATAAAAAGACTTCTGTTTCGACCGCCAAACCTTTCAGAGGAGCATTTGCAACCGCTGGGCACCATTTCTGAGTCAATTGCCGAAAGTCAGATTTTTGATGAAATTGTGACCCCGGGGCTTAGGGATGTTTTCAAAAAAATCTTTTTCTGCCGGTTAAGTTGTCGAGGGCTGACTTCTTTTCCTGTGATAAAAAGACTTGTGTTTCGACCGCCAAACCTTTCAGAGGAGCATTTGCAACGGCTGGGCACCATTTCTGAGTCAATTGCCGAAAGTCAGATTTTTGATGAAATTGTGACCCCGGGGCTTAGGGATTTTTTCAAAAAAATATTTTTCTGCCAGTTAAGTTGTCGAGGGCTGATTTCTTTTCCTGTGATAAAAAGCCTTCTGTTTCGACTGCCAAACCTTTCAGAGGAGCATTTGCAACGGCTGGGAACCATTTCTGAGTCAATTGCCGAAAGTCAGATTTTTGATGAAATTGTGACCCCGGGGCTTAGGGATTTTTTTAAAAAAATCTTTTTCTGCCGGTTAAGTTGTCGAGGGCTGATTTCTTGTCCTGTAATACAAAGACTTCTCTTTCGACCGCCAAACCTTTCAGGGGAGCATTAGCAACCGTTTGGCACCATTTTTGACTCAATTGCCAAAAGTCAGGTTTTTGATTAAATTGTGACCCCGGGGCTTAGGGATTTTTTCAAAAAAATCTTTTTCTGCCGGTTAAGTTTTCGAGGGCTAATTTCTTTTCCTGTGATAAAAAGACTTCTGTTTCGACCGCCAAACCTTTCAGAGGAGCATTTGCAACCGTCGATGACCATTTTTGAGTCAATTGCCGAAAGTTAGAGTTTTGATGAAATTGTGACCCCGGGGCTTAGGGATTTTTTCAAACAAATCTTTTTCTGCCGGTTAAGTTGTTGAGGGCTGATTTCTTTTCCTGTGATAAAAAGCCTTCTGTTTCGACCACCAAACCTTTCAGAGGAGCATTTGCAACCGCTGGGCACCATTTCTGAGTCAATTGCCGAAAGTCAGATTTTTGATGAAATTGTGACCCCGGGGCTTAGGGATTTTTTCAAAAAAATATTTTTCTGCCAGTTAAGTTGTCGAGGGCTGATTTCTTTTCCTGTGATAAAAAGCCTTCTGTTTCGACCGCCAAACCTTTCAGAGGAGCATTTGCAACGGCTGGGCACCATTTCTGAGTCAATTGCCGAAAGTCAGAGTTTTGATGAAATTGTGACCCCGGGGCTTAGGGATTTTTTCAAAAAAATATTTTTCTGCCAGTTAAGTTGTCGAGGGCTGATTTCTTTTCCTGTGATAAAAAGCCTTCTGTTTCGACCGCCAAACCTTTCAGAGGAGCATTTGCAACCGCTGGGCACCATTTCTGAGTCAATTGCCGAAAGTCAGATTTTTGATGAAATTGTGACCCCGGAGCTTAGGGATTTTTTCAAAAAAATATTTTTCTGCCGGTTAAGTTGTCGAGGGCTGATTTCTTGTCCTGTAATACAAAGACTTCTCTTTCGACCGCCAAACCTTTCAGGGGAGCATTAGCAACCGTTTGGCACCATTTTTGACTCAATTGCCAAAAGTCAGGTTTTTGATTAAATTGTGACCCCGGGTCTTAGGGATTTTTTCAAAAAAATCTTTTTCTGCCGGTTAAGTTTTCGAGGGCTAATTTCTTTTCCTGTGATAAAAAGACTTCTGTTTCGACCGCCAAACCTTTCAGAGGAGCATTTGCAACCGTCGATGACCATTTTTGAGTCAATTGCCGAAAGTTAGAGTTTTGATGAAATTGTGACCCCGGGGCTTAGGGATTTTTTCAAAAAATCTTTTTTTGCTGGTTAAGTTGTCGAGGGCTAATTTCTTTTCCTGTGATAAAAAGACTTCTGTTTCGACCGCCAAACCTTTCAGAGGAGCATTTGCAACGGCTGGGCACCATTTCTGAGTCAATTGCCGAAAGTCAGATTTTTGATGAAATTGTGACCCCGGGGCTTAGGGATTTTTTCAAAAAATCTTTTTCTGCTGGTTAAGTTGTCGAGGGCTGATTTCTTTTCCTGTGATAAAAAGCCTTCTGTTTCGACCACCAAACCTTTCAGAGGAGCATTTGCAAAAGTCAGATTTTTGATGAAATTGTGACCCCGGGGCTTAGGGATTTTTTCAAAAAAATATTTTTCTGCCAGTTAAGTTGTCGAGGGCTGATTTCTTTTCCTGTGATAAAAAGACTTCTGTTTCGACCGCCAAACCTTTCAGAGGAGCATTTGCAACGGCTGGGCACCATTTCTGAGTCAATTGCCGAAAGTCAGATTTTTGATGAAATTGTGACCCCGGGGCTTAGGGATTTTTTCAAAAAAATATTTTTCTGCCAGTTAAGTTGTCGAGGGCTGATTTCTTTTCCTGTGATAAAAAGCCTTCTGTTTCGACCGCCAAACCTTTCAGAGGAGCATTTGCAACGGCTGGGCACCATTTCTGAGTCAATTGCCGAAAGTCAGAGTTTTGATGAAATTGTGACCCCGGGGCTTAGGGATTTTTTCAAAAAAATATTTTTCTGCCAGTTAAGTTGTTGAGGGCTGCTTTCTTTTCCTGTGATAAAAAGCCTTCTGTTTCGACCGCCAAACCTTTCAGAGGAGCATTTGCAACGGCTGGGCACCATTTCTGAGTCAATTGCCGAAAGTCAGATTTTTGATGAAATTGTGACCCCGGAGCTTAGGGATTTTTTCAAAAAAATATTTTTCTGCCAGTTAAGTTGTCGAGGGCTGATTTCTTTTCCTGTGATAAAAAGCCTTATGTTTCAACTGCCAAACCTTTCAGAGGAGCATTTGCAACCGTTGGGGACCATTTCTGAGTCAATTGTGGAAAGTCAGATTTTTGATGAAATTGTGACCCCGGGGAGTAGGGATTTTTTCAAAAAAATATTTTTCTGCCGGTTAAGTTGTCGAGGGCTGATTTCTTGTCCTGTAATACAAAGACTTCTCTTTCGACCGCCAAACCTTTCAGGGGAGCATTAGCAACCGTTTGGCACCATTTTTGACTCAATTGCCAAAAGTCAGGTTTTTGATTAAATTGTGACCCCGGGTCTTAGGGATTTTTTCAAAAAAATCTTTTTCTGCCGGTTAAGTTTTCGAGGGCTAATTTCTTTTCCTGTGATAAAAAGACTTCTGTTTCGACCGCCAAACCTTTCAGAGGAGCATTTGCAACCGTCGATGAGCATTTTTGAGTCAATTGCCGAAAGTTAGAGTTTTGATGAAATTGTGACCCCGGGGCTTAGGGATTTTTTCAAAAAAATCTTTTTCTGCCGGTTAAGTTGTCGAGGGCTGATTTCTTGTCCTGTAATACAAAGACTTCTCTTTCGACCGCCAAACCTTTCAGGGGAGCATTAGCAACCGTTTGGCACCATTTTTGACTCAATTGCCAAAAGTCAGGTTTTTGATTAAATTGTGACCCCGGGTCTTAGGGATTTTTTCAAAAAAATCTTTTTCTGCCGGTTAAGTTTTCGAGGGCTAATTTCTTTTCCTGTGATAAAAAGACTTCTGTTTCGACCGCCAAACCTTTCGGAGGAGCATTTGCAACCGTCGATGACCATTTTTGCGTCAATTGCCAAAAGTCAGGTTTTTGATTAAATTGTGACCCCGGGTCTTAGGGATTTTTTCAAACAAATCTTTTTCTGCCGGTTAAGTTGTTGAGGGCTGCTTTCTTTTCCTGTGATAAAAAGCCTTCTGTTTCGACCACCAAACCTTTCAGAGGAGCATTTGCAACCGCTGGGCACCATTTCTGAGTCAATTGCCGAAAGTCAGATTTTTGATGAAATTGTGACCCCGGGGCTTAGGGATTTTTTCAAAAAAATATTTTTCTGCCAGTTAAGTTGTCGAGGGCTGATTTCTTTTCCTGTGATAAAAAGCCTTCTGTTTCGACCGCCAAACCTTTCAGAGGAGCATTTGCAACGGCTGGGCACCATTTCTGAGTCAATTGCCGAAAGTCAGAGTTTTGATGAAATTGTGACCCCGGGGCTTAGGGATTTTTTCAAAAATATATTTTTCTGCCAGTTAAGTTGTCGAGGGCTGATTTCTTTTCCTGTGATAAAAAGCCTTCTCTTTCGACCGCCAAACCTTTCAGAGGAGCATTTGCAACGGCTGGGCACCATTTCTGAGTCAATTGCCGAAAGTCAGATTTTTGATGAAATTGTGACCCCGGAGCTTAGGGATTTTTTCAAAAAAATATTTTTCTGCCAGTTAAGTTGTCGAGGGCTGATTTCTTTTCCTGTGATAAAAAGCCTTCTGTTTCGACTGCCAAACCTTTCAGAGGAGCATTTGCAACGGCTGGGCACCATTTCTGAGTCAATTGCCGAAAGTCAGATTTTTGATGAAATTGTGACCCCGGGGCTTAGGGATTTTTTCAAAAAATCTTTTTCTGCTGGTTAAGTTGTCGAGGGCTGATTTCTTTTCCTGTGATAAAAAGACTTCTGTTTCGACCACCAAACCTTTCAGAGGAGCATTTGCAAAAGTCAGATTTTTGATGAAATTGTGACCCCGGGGCTTAGGGATTTTTTCAAAAAAATGTTTTTCTGCCAGTTAAGTTGTCGAGGGCTGATTTCTTTTCCTGTGATAAAAAGCCTTCTGTTTCGACTGCCAAACCTTTCAGAGGAGCATTTGCAACCGTTGGGGACCATTTCTGAGTCAATTGCCGAAAGTTAGAGTTTTGATGAAATTGTGACCCCGGGGCTTAGGGATTTTTTCAAAAAAATCGTTTTCTGCCGGTTAAGTTTTCGAGGGCTAATTTCTTTTCCTGTGATAAAAAGACTTCTGTTTCGACCGCCAAACCTTTCAGAGGAGCATTTGCAACCGCTGGGCACCATTTCTGAGTCAATTGCCGAAAGTCAGATTTTTGATGAAATTGTGACCCCGGGGCTTAGGGATTTTTTCAAAAAAATATTTTTCTGCCAGTTAAGTTGTCGAGGGCTGATTTCTTTTCCTGTGATAAAAAGCCTTCTGTTTCGACTGCCAAACCTTTCAGAGGAGCATTTGCAACCGTTGGGGACCATTTCTGAGTCAATTGTGGAAAGTCAGATTTTTGATGAAATTGTGACCCCGGGGAGTAGGGATTTTTTCAAAAAAATATTTTTCTGCCGGTTAAGTTGTCGAGGGCTGATTTCTTGTCCTGTAATACAAAGACTTCTCTTTCGACCGCCAAACCTTTCAGGGGAGCATTAGCAACCGTTTGGCACCATTTTTGACTCAATTGCCAAAAGTCAGGTTTTTGATTAAATTGTGACCCCGGGTCTTAGGGATTTTTTCAAAAAAATCTTTTTCTGCCGGTTAAGTTTTCGAGGGCTAATTTCTTTTCCTGTGATAAAAAGACTTCTGTTTCGACCGCCAAACCTTTCAGAGGAGCATTTGCAACCGTCGAAGACCATTTTTGAGTCAATTGCCGAAAGTTAGAGTTTTGATGAAATTGTGACCCCGGGGCTTAGGGATTTTTTCAAAAAAATATTTTTCTGCCAGTTAAGTTGTTGAGGGCTGATTTCTTTTCCTGTGATAAAAAGCCTTCTGTTTCGACCGCCAAACCTTTCAGAGGAGCATTTGCAACTGTTGGGCACCATTTCTGAGTCAATTGCCAAAAGTCAGATTTTTGATGAAATTGTGACCCCGAGGCTTAGGGATTTTTTCAAAAAAATCTTTTTCTGCCGGTTAAGTTTTCGAGGGCTAATTTCTTTTCCTGTGATAAAAAGACTTCTGTTTCGACCGCCAAACCTTTCAGAGGAGCATTTGCAACGGCTGGGCACCATTTCTGAGTCAATTGCCGAAAGTCAGATTTTTGATGAAATTGTGACCCCGGGGCTTAGGGATTTTTTCAAAAAATATTTTCTTGCGGGTTAAGTTGTCGAGGGCTGATTTCTTTTCCTGTGATAAAAAGACTTCTGTTTCGACCACCAAACCTTTCAGAGGAGCATTTGCAACCGCTGGGCACCATTTCTGAGTCAATTGCCGAAAGTCAGATTTTTGATGAATTTGTGACCCCGGGGCTTAGGGATTTTTTCAAAAAAATATTTTTCTGCCAGTTAAGTTGTCGAGGGCTGATTTCTTTTCCTGTGATAAAAAGCCTTCTGTTTCGACCGCCAAACCTTTCAGAGGAGCATTTGCAACGGCTGGGCACCATTTCTGAGTCAATTGCCGAAAGTCAGATTTTTGATGAAATTGTGACCCCGGGGCTTAGGGATTTTTTCAAAAAATATTTTCTTGCGGGTTAAGTTGTCGAGGGCTGATTTCTTTTCCTGTGATAAAAAGACTTCTGTTTCGACTGCCAAACCTTTCAGAGGAGCATTTGCAACCGTTGGGGACCATTTCTGAGTCAATTGTGGAAAGTCAGATTTTTGATGAAATTGTGACCCCGGGGCTTAGGGATTTTTTCAAAAAAATATTTTTCTGCCGGTTAAGTTGTCGAGGGCTGATTTCTTGTCCTGTAATACAAAGACTTCTCTTTCGACCGCCAAACCTTTCAGGGGAGCATTAGCAACCGTTTGGCACCATTTTTGACTCAATTGCCAAAAGTCAGGTTTTTGATTAAATTGTGACCCCGGGTCTTAGGGATTTTTTCAAAAAAATCTTTTTCTGCCGGTTAAGTTTTCGAGGGCTAATTTCTTTTCCTGTGATAAAAAGACTTCTGTTTCGACCGCCAAACCTTTCAGAGGAGCATTTGCAACCGTCGATGACCATTTTTGAGTCAATTGCCGAAAGTTAGAGTTTTGATGAAATTGTGACCCCGGGGCTTAGGGATTTTTTCAAAAAAATCTTTTTCTGCCGTTTAAGTTGTCGAGGGCTGATTTCTTTTCCTGTGATAAAAAGCCTTCTGTTTCGACCGCCAAACCTTTCAGATTAGCATTTGCAACCGTTGGGGACCATTTTTGAGTCAATTGCCGAAAGTTAGAGTTTTGATGAAATTGTGACCCCGGGGCTTAGGGATTTTTTCAAAAAATATTTTCTTGCGGGTTAAGTTGTCGAGGGCTGATTTCTTTTCCTGTGATAAAAAGACTTCTGTTTCGACCACCAAACCTTTCAGAGGAGCATTTGCAACCGCTGGGCACCATTTCTGAGTCAATTGCCGAAAGTCAGATTTTTGATGAAATTGTGACCCCGGGGCTTAGGGATTTTTTCAAAAAAATATTTTTCTGCCAGTTAAGTTGTCGAGGGCTGATTTCTTTTCCTGTGATAAAAAGCCTTCTGTTTCGACCGCCAAACCTTTCAGAGGAGCATTTGCAACGGCTGGGCACCATTTCTGAGTCAATTGCCGAAAGTCAGAGTTTTGATGAAATTGTGACCCCGGGGCTTAGGGATTTTTTCAAAAAAATATTTTTCTGCCAGTTAAGTTGTCGAGGGCTGATTTCTTTTCCTGTGATAAAAAGCCTTTTGTTTCGAACGCCAAACCTTTCAGAGGAGCATTTGCAACGGCTGGGCACCATTTCTGAGTCAATTGCCGAAAGTCAGATTTTTGATGAAATTGTGACCCCGGGGCTTAGGGATTTTTTCAAAAAATATTTTCTTGCGGGTTAAGTTGTCGAGGGCTGATTTCTTTTCCTGTGATAAAAAGACTTCTGTTTCGGCCACCAAACCTTTCAGAGGAGCATTTGCAACCGCTGGGCACCATTTCTGAGTCAATTGCCGAAAGTCAGATTTTTGATGAAATTGTGACCCCGGGGCTTAGGGATTTTTTCAAAAAAATATTTTTCTGCCAGTTAAGTTGTCGAGGGCTGATTTCTTTTCCTGTGATAAAAAGCCTTCTGTTTCGACTGCCAAACCTTTCAGAGGAGCATTTGCAACCGTTGGGGACCATTTCTGAGTCAATTGTGGAAAGTCAGATTTTTGATGAAATTGTGACCCCGGGGCTTAGGGATTTTTTCAAAAAAATATTTTTCTGCCGGTTAAGTTGTCGAGGGCTGATTTCTTGTCCTGTAATACAAAGACTTCTCTTTCGACCGCCAAACCTTTCAGGGGAGCATTAGCAACCGTTTGGCACCATTTTTGACTCAATTGCCAAAAGTCAGGTTTTTGATTAAATTGTGACCCCGGGTCTTAGGGATTTTTTCAAAAAAATCTTTTTCTGCCGGTTAAGTTTTCGAGGGCTAATTTCTTTTCCTGTGATAAAAAGACTTCTGTTTCGACCGCCAAACCTTTCAGAGGAGCATTTGCAACCGTCGATGACCATTTTTGAGTCAATTGCCGAAAGTTAGAGTTTTGATGAAATTGTGACCCCGGGGCTTAGGGATTTTTTCAAAAAAATCTTTTTCTGCCGGTTAAGTTGTTGAGGGCTGATTTCTTTTCCTGTGATAAAAAGCCTTCTGTTTCGACCGCCAAACCTTTCAGATTAGCATTTGCAACCGTTGGGGACCATTTTTGAGTCAATTGCCGAAAGTTAGAGTTTTGATGAAATTGTGACCCCGGGGCTTAGGGATTTTTTCAAAAAATCTTTTTCTGCCGGTTAAGTTGTCGAGGGCTAATTTCTTTTCCTGTGATAAAAAGACTTCTGTTTCGACCGCCAAAACTTTCAGAGGAGCATTTGCAACCGCTGGGCACCATTTCTGAGTCAATTGCCGAAAGTCAGATTTTTGATGAAATTGTGACCCCGGGGCTTAGGGATTTTTTCAAAAAATATTTTCTTGCGGGTTAAGTTGTCGAGGGCTGATTTCTTTTCCTGTGATAAAAAGACTTCTGTTTCGACCACCAAACCTTTCAGAGGAGCATTTGCAACCGCTGGGCACCATTTCTGAGTCAATTGCCGAAAGTCAGATTTTTGATGAAATTGTGACCCCGGGGCTTAGGGATTTTTTCAAAAAAATATTTTTCTGCCAGTTAAGTTGTCAAGGGCTGATTTCTTTTCCTGTGATAAAAAGACTTCTGTTTCGACCGCCAAACCTTTCAGAGGAGCATTTGCAACTGTTGGGCACCATTTATGAGTCAATTGCCAAAAGTCAGATTTTTGATGAAATTGTGACCCCGGGGCTTAGGGATGTTTTCAAAAAAATCTTTTTCTGCCGGTTAAGTTGTCGAGGGCTGATTTCTTTTCCTGTGATAAAAAAACTTGTGTTTCAACCGCCAAACCTTTCAGAGGAGCATTTGCAACGGCTGGGCACCATTTCTTAGTCAATTGCCGAAAGTCAGATTTTTGATGAAATTGTGACCCCGGGGCTTAGGGATTTTTTCAAAAAAATATTTTTCTGCCAGTTAAGTTGTCGAGGGCTGATTTCTTTTCCTGTGATAAAAAGCCTTCTGTTTCGACTGCCAAACCTTTCAGAGGAGCATTTGCAACCGTTGGGGACCATTTCTGAGTCAATTGTGGAAAGTCAGATTTTTGATGAAATTGTGACCCCGGGGCTTAGGGATTTTTTCAAAAAAATCTTTTTCTGCCGGTTAAGTTGTCGAGGGCTGATTTCTTGTCCTGTAATACAAAGACTTCTCTTTCGACCGCCAAACCTTTCAGGGGAGCATTAGCAACCGTTTGGCACCATTTTTGACTCAATTGCCAAAAGTCAGGTTTTTGATTAAATTGTGACCCCGGGTCTTAGGGATTTTTTCAAAAAAATCTTTTTCTGCCGGTTAAGTTTTCGAGGGCTAATTTCTTTTCCTGTGATAAAAAGACTTCTGTTTCGACCGCCAAACCTTTCAGAGGAGCATTTGCAACCGTCGATGACCATTTTTGAGTCAATTGCCGAAAGTTAGAGTTTTGATGAAATTGTGACCCCGGGGCTTAGGGATTTTTTCAAACAAATCTTTTTCTGCCGGTTAAGTTGTTGAGGGCTGATTTCTTTTCCTGTGATAAAAAGCCTTCTGTTTCGACCACCAAACCTTTCAGAGGAGCATTTGCAACCGCTGGGCACCATTTCTGAGTCAATTGCCGAAAGTCAGATTTTTGATGAAATTGTGACCCCGGGGCTTAGGGATTTTTTCAAAAAAATATTTTTCTGCCGGTTAAGTTGTCGAGGGCTGATTTCTTTTCCTGTGATAAAAAGACTTCTGTTTCGACCGCCAAACCTTTCAGAGGAGCATTTGCAACCGCTGGGCACCATTTCTGAGTCAATTGCCGAAAGTTAGAGTTTTGATGAAATTGTGACCCCGGGGCTTAGGGATTTTTTCAAAAAAATATTTTCTTGCAGGTTAAGTTGTCGAGGGCTGATTTCTTTTCCTGTGATAAAAAAACTTCTGTTTCGACCGCCAAACCTTTCAGAGGAGCATTTGCAACTGTTGGGCACCATTTCTGAGTCAATTGCCAAAAGTCAGGTTTTTGATGAAATTGTGACCCCGGGTCTTAGGGATTTTTTCAAAAAAATCTTTTTCTGCCGGTTAAGTTTTCGAGGGCTAATTTCTTTTCCTGTGATAAAAAGATTTCTGTTTCGACCGCCAAACCTTTCAGAGGAGCATTTGCAACCGCTGGGCACCATTTCTGAGTCAATTGCCGAAAGTCAGATTTTTGATGAAATTGTGACCCCGGGGCTTAGGGATTTTTTCAAAAAATATTTTCTTGCGGGTTAAGTTGTCGAGGTCTGATTTCTTTTCCTGTGATAAAAAGCCTTCTGTTTCGACCGCCAAACCTTTCAGAGGAGCATTTGCAACTGTTGGGCACCATTTCTGAGTCAATTGCCAAAAGTCAGATTTTTGATGAAATTGTGACCCCGGGGCTTAGGGATTTTTTCAAAAAAATCTTTTTCTACCGGTTAAGTTTTCGAGGGCTAATTTCTTTTCCTGTGATAAAAAAACTTCTGTTTCGACCGCCAAACCTTTCAGAGGAGCATTTGCAACGGCTGGGCACCATTTCTGAGTCAATTGCCGAAAGTCAGATTTTTGATGAAATTGTGACCCCGGGGCTTAGGGATTTTTTCAAAAAATATTTTCTTGCAGGTTAAGTTGTCGAGGGCTGATTTCTTTTCCTGTGATAAAAAGACTTCTGTTTCGACCACCAAACCTTTCAGAGGAGCATTTGCAACCGCTGGGCACCATTTCTGAGTCAATTGCCGAAAGTCAGATTTTTGATGAAATTGTGACCCCGGGGCTTAGGGATTTTTTCAAAAAAATATTTTTCTGCCAGTTAAGTTGTCGAGGGCTGATTTCTTTTCCTGTGATAAAAAGCCTTCTGTTTCGACCGCCAAACCTTTCAGAGGAGCATTTGCAACGGCTGGGCACCATTTCTGAGTCAATTGCCGAAAGTCAGATTTTTGATGAAATTGTGACCCCGGGGCTTAGGGATTTTTTCAAAAAATATTTTCTTGCGGGTTAAGTTGTCGAGGGCTGATTTCTTTTCCTGTGATAAAAAGCCTTCTGTTTCGACCGCCAAACCTTTCAGAGGAGCATTTGCAACCGTTGGGGACCATTTCTGAGTCAATTGTGGAAAGTCAGATTTTTGATGAAATTGTGACCCCGGGGCTTAGGGATTTTTTCAAAAAAATATTTTTCTGCCGGTTAAGTTGTCGAGGGCTGATTTCTTGTCCTGTAATACAAAGACTTCTCTTTCGACCGCCAAACCTTTCAGGGGAGCATTAGCAACCGTTTGGCACCATTTTTGACTCAATTGCCAAAAGTCAGGTTTTTGATTAAATTGTGACCCCGGGTATTAGGGATTTTTTCAAAAAAATCTTTTTCTGCCGGTTAAGTTTTCGAGGGCTAATTTCTTTTCCTGTGATAAAAAGACTTCTGTTTCGACCGCCAAACCTTTCAGAGGAGCATTGGCAACCGTCGATGACCATTTTTGAGTCAATTGCCAAAAGTCAGATTTTTGATGAAATTGTGACCCCGGGTATTAGGGATTTTTTCAAAAAATCTTTTTCTGCTGGTTAAGTTGTCGAGGGCTGATTTCTTTTCCTGTGATAAAAAGACTTCTGTTTCGACCACCAAACCTTTCAGAGGAGCATTTGCAAAAGTCAGATTTTTGATGAAATTGTGACCCCGGGGCTTAGGGATTTTTTCAAAAAAATATTTTTCTGCCAGTTAAGTTGTCGAGGGCTGATTTCTTTTCCTGTGATAAAAAGCCTTCTGTTTCGACTGCCAAACCTTTCAGAGGAGCATTTGCAACCGTTGGGGACCATTTCTGAGTCAATTGCCGAAAGTTAGAGTTTTGATGAAATTGTGACCCCGGGGCTTAGGGATTTTTTCAAAAAAATCTTTTTCTGCCGGTTAAGTTTTCGAGGGCTAATTTCTTTTCCTGTGATAAAAAGACTTCTGTTTCGACCGCCAAACCTTTCAGAGGAGCATTTGCAACCGCTGGGCACCATTTCTGAGTCAATTGCCGAAAGTCAGATTTTTGATGAAATTGTGACCCCGGGGCTTAGGGATTTTTTCAAAAAAATATTTTTCTGCCAGTTAAGTTGTCGAGGGATGATTTCTTTTCCTGTGATAAAAAGCCTTCTGTTTCGACTGCCAAACCTTTCAGAGGAGCATTTGCAACCGTTGGGGACCATTTCTGAGTCAATTGTGGAAAGTCAGATTTTTAATGAAATTGTGACCCCGGGGAGTAGGGATTTTTTCAAAAAAATATTTTTCTGCCGGTTAAGTTGTCGAGGGCTGATTTCTTGTCGTGTAATACAAAGACTTCTCTTTCGACCGCCAAACCTTTCAGGGGAGCATTAGCAACCGTTTGGCACCATTTTTGACTCAATTGCCAAAAGTCAGGTTTTTGATTAAATTGTGACCCCGGGGCTTAGGGATTTTTTCAAAAAAATCTTTTTCTGCCGGTTAAGTTTTCGAGGGCTAATTTCTTTTCCTGTGATAAAAAGACTTCTGTTTCGACCGCCAAACCTTTCAGAGGAGCATTTGCAACCGTCGATGACCATTTTTGAGTCAATTGCCGAAAGTTAGAGTTTTGATGAAATTGTGACCCCGGGACTTAGGGATTTTTTCAAAAAAATCTTTTTCTGCCGGTTAAGTTGTTGAGGGCTGATTTCTTTTCCTGTGATAAAAAGCCTTCTGTTTCGACCGCCAAACCTTTCAGATTAGCATTTGCAACCGTTGGGGACCATTTTTGAGTCAATTGCCGAAAGTTAGAGTTTTGATGAAATTGTGACCCCGGGGCTTAGGGATTTTTTCAAAAAATCTTTTTCTGCTGGTTAAGTTGTCGAGGGCTAATTTCTTTTCCTGTGATAAAAAGACTTCTGTTTCGACCGCCAAACCTTTCAGAGGAGCATTTGCAACGGCTGGGCACCATTTCTGAGTCAATTGCCGAAAGTCAGATTTTTGATGAAATTGTGACCCCGGGGCTTAGGGATTTTTTCAAAAAATCTTTTTCTGCTGGTTAAGTTGTCGAGGGCTGATTTCTTTTCCTGTGATAAAAAGACTTCTGTTTCGACCACCAAACCTTTCAGAGGAGCATTTGCAAAAGTCAGATTTTTGATGAAATTGTGACCCCGGGGCTTAGGGATTTTTTCAAAAAAATATTTTTCTGCCGGTTAAGTTGTCGAGGGCTGATTTCTTTTCCTGTGATAAAAAGACTTCTGTTTCGACCGCCAAACCTTTCAGAGGAGCATTTGCAACCGCTGGGCACCATTTCTGAGTCAATTGCCGAAAGTTAGAGTTTTGATGAAATTGTGACCCCGGGGCTTAGGGATTTTTTCAAAAAAATCTTTTTCTGCCGGTTAAGTTTTCGAGGGCTAATTTCTTTTCCTGTGATAAAAAGACTTCTGTTTCGACCGCCGAAACTTTCAGAGGAGCATTTGCAACCGCTGGGCACCATTTCTGAGTCAACTGCCGAAACTCAGATTTTTGATGAAATTGTGACCCCGGGGCTTAGGGATTTTTTCAAAAAAAAATTTCTTGCGGGTTAAGTTGTCGAGGGCTGATTTCTTTTCCTGTGATAAAAAGACTTCTGTTTCGACCACCAAACCTTTCAGAGGAGCATTTGCAACCGCTGGGCACCATTTCTGAGTCAATTGCCGAAAGTCAGAGTTTTGATGAAATTGTGACCCCGGGGCTTAGGGATTTTTTCAAAAAAATATTTTTCTGCCAGTTAAGTTGTCGAGGGCTGATTTCTTTTCCTGTGATAAAAAGCCTTCTGTTTCGACCGCCAAACCTTTCAGAGGAGCATTTGCAACTGTTGGGCACCATTTCTGAGTCAATTGCCAAAAGTCAGATTTTTGATGAAATTGTGACCCCGGGGCTTAGGGATTTTTTCAAAAAAATCTTTTTCTGCCGGTTAAGTTTTCGAGGGCTAATTTCTTTTCCTGTGATAAAAAGATTTCTGTTTCGACCACCAAACCTTTCAGAGGAGCATTTGCAAAAGTCAGATTTTTGATGAAATTGTGACCCCGGGGCTTAGGGATTTTTTCAAAAAAATATTTTTCTGCCAGTTAAGTTGTCGAGGGCTGATTTCTTTTCCTGTGATAAAAAGCCTTCTGTTTCGACCGCCAAACCTTTCAGAGGAGCATTTGCAACCGTTGGGGACCATTTCTGAGTCAATTGTGGAAAGTCAGATTTTTGATGAAATTGTGACCCCGGGGCTTAGGGATTTTTTCAAAAAAATCTTTTTCTGCCGGTTAAGTTTTCGAGGGCTAATTTCTTTTCCTGTGATAAAAAGACTTCTGTTTCGACCGCCAAACCTTTCAGAGGAGCATTTGCAACCGTCGATGACCATTTTTGAGTCAATTGCCGAAAGTTAGAGTTTTGATGAAATTGTGACCCCGGGACTTAGGGATTTTTTGAAAAAAATCTTTTTCTGCCGGTTAAGTTGTTGAGGGCTGATTTCTTTTCCTGTGATAAAAAGCCTTCTGTTTCGACCGCCAAACCTTTCAGATTAGCATTTGCAACCATTGGGGACCATTTTTGAGTCAATTGCCGAAAGTTAGAGTTTTGATGAAATTGTGACCCCGGGGCTTAGGGATTTTTTCAAAAAATCTTTTTCTGCTGGTTAAGTTGTCGAGGGCTAATTTCTTTTCCTGTGATAAAAAGACTTCTGTTTCGACCGCCAAACCTTTCAGAGGAGCATTTGCAACGGCTGGGCACCATTTCTGAGTCAATTGCCGAAAGTCAGATTTTTGATGAAATTGTGACCCCGGGGCTTAGGGATTTTTTCAAAAAATCTTTTTCTGCTGGTTAAGTTGTCGAGGGCTGATTTCTTTTCCTGTGATAAAAAGACTTCTGTTTCGACCACCAAACCTTTCAGAGGAGCATTTGCAAAAGTCAGATTTTTGATGAAATTGTGACCCCGGGGCTTAGGGATTTTTTCAAAAAAATATTTTTCTGCCGGTTAAGTTGTCGAGGGCTGATTTATTTTCCTGTGATAAAAAGACTTCTGTTTCGACCGCCAAACCTTTCAGAGGAGCATTTGCAACCGCTGGGCACCATTTCTGAGTCAATTGCCGAAAGTTAGAGTTTTGATGAAATTGTGACCCCGGGGCTTAGGGATTTTTTCAAAAAAATATTTTTCTGCCGGTTAAGTTGTCGAGGGCTGATTTCTTGTCCTGTAATACAAAGACTTCTCTTTCGACCGCCAAACCTTTCAGGGGAGAATTAGCAACCGTGTGGCACCATTTTTGACTCAATTGCCAAAAGTCAGGTTTTTGATTAAATTGTGACCCCGGGTCTTAGGGATTTTTTCAAAAAAATCTTTTTCTGCCGGTTAAGTTTTCGAGGGCTAATTTCTTTTCCTGTGATAAAAAGACTTCTGTTTCGACCGCCAAACCTTTCAGAGGAGCATTTGCAACCGTCGATGACCATTTTTGAGTCAATTGCCGAAAGTTAGAGTTTTGATGAAATTGTGACCCCGGGGCTTAGGGATTTTTTCAAAAAAATCTTTTTCTGCCGTTTAAGTTGTCGAGGGCTGATTTCTTTTCCTGTGATAAAAAGCCTTCTGTTTCGACCGCCAAACCTTTCAGATTAGCATTTGCAACCGTTGGGGACCATTTTTGAGTCAATTGCCGAAAGTTAGAGTTTTGATGAAATTGTGACCCCGGGGCTTAGGGATTTTTTCAAAAAATATTTTCTTGCAGGTTAAGTTGTCGAGGGCTGATTTCTTTTCCTGTGATAAAAAAACTTCTGTTTCGACCGCCAAACCTTTCACAGGAGCATTTGCAACCGCTGGGCACCATTTCTGAGTCAATTGCCGAAAGTTAGAGTTTTGATGAAATTGTGACCCCGGGGCTTAGGGATTTTTTCAAAAAAATCTTTTTCTGCCGGTTAAGTTTTCGAGGGCTAATTACTTTTCCTGTGATAAAAAGACTTCTGTTTCGACCGCCAAAACTTTCAGAGGAGCATTTGCAACCGCTGGGCACCATTTCTGAGTCAATTGCCGAAAGTCAGATTTTTGATGAAATTGTGACCCCGGGGCTTAGGGATTTTTTCAAAAAAAATTTTCTTGCGGGTTAAGTTGTCGAGGGCTGATTTCTTTTCCTGTGATAAAAAGACTTCTGTTTCGACCACCAAACCTTTCAGAGGAGCATTTGCAACCGCTGGGCACCATTTCTGAGTCAATTGCCGAAAGTCAGATTTTTGATGAAATTGTGACCCCGGGGCTTAGGGATTTTTTCAAAGAAATATTTTTCTGCCGGTTAAGTTGTCGAGGGCTGATTTCTTTTCCTGTGATAAAAAGACTTCTGTTTCGACCGCCAAACCTTTCAGAGGAGCATTTGCAACCGCTGGGCACCATTTCTGAGTCAATTGCCGAAAGTTAGAGTTTTGATGAAATTGTGACCCCGGGGCTTAGGGATTTTTTCAAAAAAATCTTTTTCTGCCGGTTAAGTTTTCGAGGGCTAATTTCTTTTCCTGTGATAAAAAGACTTCTGTTTCGACCGCCAAACCTTTCAGAGGAGCATTTGCAAAAGTCAGATTTTTGATGAAATTGTGACCCCGGGGCTTAGGGATTTTTTCAAAAAAATATTTTTCTGTCGGTTAAGTTGTCGAGGGCTGATTTCTTTTCCTGTGATAAAAAGACTTCTGTTTCGACCGCCAAACCTTTCAGAGGAGCATTTGCAACCGCTGGGCACCATTTCTGAGTCAATTGCCGAAAGTTAGAGTTTTGATGAAATTGTGACCCCGGGGCTTAGGGATTTTTTCAAAAAAATCTTTTTCTGCCGGTTAAGTTTTCGAGGGCTAATTTCTTTTCCTGTGATAAAAAGACTTCTGTTTCGACCGCCAAACCTTTCAGAGGAGCATTTGCAACCGCTGGGCACCATTTCTGAGTCAATTGCCGAAAGTCAGATTTTTGATGAAATTGTGACCCCGGGGCTTAGGGATTTTTTCAAAAAAATATTTTTCTGCCAGTTAAGTTGTCGAGGGCTGATTTCTTTTCCTGTGATAAAAAGCCTTCTGTTTCGACCGCCAAACCTTTCAGAGGAGCATTTGCAACTGTTGGGCACCATTTCTGAGTCAATTGCCAAAAGTCAGATTTTTGATGAAATTGTGACCCCGGGGCTTAGGGATTTTTTCAAAAAAATCTTTTTCTGCCGGTTAAGTTTTCGAGGGCTAATTTCTTTTCCTGTGATAAAAAGACTTCTGTTTCGACCGCCAAACCTTTCAGAGGAGCATTTGCAACGGCTGGGCCCCATTTCTGAGTCAATTGCCGAAAGTCAGATTTTTGATGAAATTGTGACCCCGGGGCTTAGGGATTTTTTCAAAAAATATTTTCTTGCGGGTTAAGTTGTCGAGGGCTGATTTCTTTTCCTGTGATAAAAAGACTTCTGTTTCGACCACCAAACCTTTCAGAGGAGCATTTGCAACCGCTGGGCACCATTTCTGAGTCAATTGCCGAAATTCAGATTTTTGATGAAATTGTGACCCCGGGGCTTAGGGATTTTTTCAAAAAAATATTTTTCTGCCGGTTAAGTTGTCGAGGGCTGATTTCTTGTCCTGTAATACAAAGACTTCTCTTTCGACCGCCAAACCTTTCAGGGGAGCATTAGCAACCGTTTGGCACCATTTTTGACTCAATTGCCAAAAGTCAGGTTTTTGATTAAATTGTGACCCCGGGTCTTAGGGATTTTTTCAAAAAAATCTTTTTCTGCCGGTTAAGTTTTCGAGGGCTAATTTCTTTTCCTGTGATAAAAAGACTTCTGTTTCGACCGCCAAACCTTTCAGAGGAGCATTTGCAACCGTCGATGACCATTTTTGAGTCAATTGCCGAAAGTTAGAGTTTTGATGAAATTGTGACCCCGGGGCTTAGGGATTTTTTCAAAAAAATCTTTTTCTGCCGTTTAAGTTGTCGAGGGCTGATTTCTTTTCCTGTGATAAAAAGCCTTCTGTTTCGACCGCCAAACCTTTCAGATTAGCATTTGCAACCGTTGGGGACCATTTTTGAGTCAATTGCCGAAAGTTAGAGTTTTGATGAAATTGTGACCCCGGGGCTTAGGGATTTTTTCAAAAAATATTTTCTTGCGGGTTAAGTTGTCGAGGGCTGATTTCTTTTCCTGTGATAAAAAGACTTCTGTTTCGACCGCCAAACCTTTCAGAGGAGCATTTGCAAAAGTCAGATTTTTGATGAAATTGTGACCCCGGGGCTTAGGGATTTTTTCAAAAAAATATTTTTCTGTCGGTTAAGTTGTCGAGGGCTGATTTCTTTTCCTGTGATAAAAAGACTTCTGTTTCGACCGCCAAACCTTTCACAGGAGCATTTGCAACCGCTGGGCACCATTTCTGAGTCAATTGCCGAAAGTTAGAGTTTTGATGAAATTGTGACCCCGGGGCTTAGGGATTTTTTCAAAAAAATCTTTTTCTGCCGGTTAAGTTTTCGAGGGCTAATTTCTTTTCCTGTGATAAAAAGACTTCTGTTTCGACCGCCAAACCTTTCAGAGGAGCATTTGCAACCGCTGGGCACCATTTCTGAGTCAATTGCCGAAAGTCAGATTTTTGATGAAATTGTGACCCCGGGGCTTAGGGATTTTTTCAAAAAAATATTTTTCTGCCAGTTAAGTTGTCGAGGGCTGATTTCTTTTCCTGTGATAAAAAGCCTTCTGTTTCGACCGCCAAACCTTTCAGAGGAGCATTTGCAACTGTTGGGCACCATTTCTGAGTCAATTGCCAAAAGTCAGATTTTTGATGAAATTGTGACCCCGGGGCTTAGGGATTTTTTCAAAAAAATCTTTTTCTGCCGGTTAAGTTTTCGAGGGCTAATTTCTTTTCCTGTGATAAAAAGACTTCTGTTTCGACCGCCAAACCTTTCAGAGGAGCATTTGCAACGGCTGGGCACCATTTCTGAGTCAATTGCCGAAAGTCAGATTTTTGATGAAATTGTGACCCCGGGGCTTAGGGATTTTTTCAAAAAATATTTTCTTGCGGGTTAAGTTGTCGAGGGCTGATTTCTTTTCCTGTGATAAAAAGACTTCTGTTTCGACCACCAAACCTTTCAGAGGAGCATTTGCAACCGCTGGGCACCATTTCTGAGTCAATTGCCGAAATTCAGATTTTTGATGAAATTGTGACCCCGGGGCTTAGGGATTTTTTCAAAAAAATATTTTTCTGCCGGTTAAGTTGTCGAGGGCTGATTTCTTGTCCTGTAATACAAAGACTTCTCTTTCGACCGCCAAACCTTTCAGGGGAGCATTAGCAACCGTTTGGCACCATTTTTGACTCAATTGCCAAAAGTCAGGTTTTTGATTAAATTGTGACCCCGGGTCTTAGGGATTTTTTCAAAAAAATCTTTTTTTGCCGGTTAAGTTTTCGAGGGCTAATTTCTTTTCCTGTGATAAAAAGACTTCTGTTTCGACCGCCAAACCTTTCAGAGGAGCATTTGCAACCGTCGATGACCATTTTTGAGTCAATTGCCGAAAGTTAGAGTTTTGATGAAATTGTGACCCCGGGGCTTAGGGATTTTTTCAAAAAAATCTTTTTCTGCCGTTTAAGTTGTCGAGGGCTGATTTCTTTTCCTGTGATAAAAAGCCTTCTGTTTCGACCGCCAAACCTTTCAGATTAGCATTTGCAACCGTTGGGGACCATTTTTGAGTCAATTGCCGAAAGTTAGAGTTTTGATGAAATTGTGACCCCGGGGCTTAGGGATTTTTTCAAAAAATATTTTCTTGCGGGTTAAGTTGTCGAGGGCTGATTTCTTTTCCTGTGATAAAAAGACTTCTGTTTCGACCACCAAACCTTTCAGAGGAGCATTTGCAACCGCTGGGCACCATTTCTGAGTCAATTGCCGAAAGTCAGATTTTTGATGAAATTGTGACCCCGGGGCTTAGGGATTTTTTCAAAAAAATCTTTTTCTGCTGGTTAAGTTGTCGAGGGCTGATTTCTTTTCCTGTGATAAAAAGACTTCTGTTTCGACCGCCAAACCTTTCAGAGGAGCATTTGCAACCGCTGGGCACCATTTCTGAGTCAATTGCCGAAAGTTAGAGTTTTGATGAAATTGTGACCCCGGGGCTTAGGGATTATTTCAAAAAAATTTTTTCTTGCAGGTTAAGTTGTCGAGGGCTGATTTCTTTTCCTGTGATAAAAAAACTTCTGTTTCGACCGCCAAACCTTTCAGAGGAGCATTTGCAAAAGTCAGATTTTTGATGAAATTGTGACCCCGGGGCTTAGGGATTTTTTCAAAAAAATATTTTTCTGCCAGTTAAGTTGCCGAGGGCTGATTTCTTTTCCTGTGATAAAAAGACTTCTGTTTCGACCGCCAAACCTTTCAGAGGAGCATTTGCAACCGCTGGGCAACATTTCTGAGTCAATTGCCGAAAGTTAGAGTTTTGATGAAATTGTGACCCCGGGGCTTAGGGATTTTTTCAAAAAAATCTTTTTCTGCCGGTTAAGTTTTCGAGGGCTAATTTCTTTTCCTGTGATAAAAAGACTTCTGTTTCGACCGCCAAACCTTTCAGAGGAGCATTTGCAACCGCTGGGCACCATTTCTGAGTCAACTGCCGAAACTCAGATTTTTGATGAAATTGTGACCCCGGGGCTTAGGGATTTTTTCAAAAAAAAATTTCTTGCGGGTTAAGTTGTCGAGGGCTGATTTCTTTTCCTGTGATAAAAAGACTTCTGTTTCGACCACCAAACCTTTCAGAGGAGCATTTGCAACCGCTGGGCACCATTTCTGAGTCAATTGCCGAAAGTCAGATTTTTGATGAAATTGTGACCCCGGGGCTTAGGGATTTTTTCAAAAAAATATTTTTCTGCCAGTTAAGTTGTCGAGGGCTGATTTCTTTTCCTGTGATAAAAAGCCTTCTGTTTCGACCGCCAAACCTTTCAGAGGAGCATTTGCAACTGTTGGGCACCATTTCTGAGTCAATTGCCAAAAGTCAGATTTTTGATGAAATTGTGACCCCGGGGCTTAGGGATTTTTTCAAAAAAATCTTTTTCTGCCGGTTAAGTTTTCGAGGGCTAATTTCTTTTACTGTGATAAAAAGATTTCCGTTTCGACCACCAAACCTTTCAGAGGAGCATTTGCAAAAGTCAGATTTTTGATGAAATTGTGACCCCGGGGCTTAGGGATTTTTTCAAAAAAATATTTTTCTGCCAGTTAAGTTGTCGAGGGCTGATTTCTTTTCCTGTGATAAAAAGCCTTCTGTTTCGACCGCCAAACCTTTCAGAGGAGCATTTGCAACCGTTGGGGACCATTTCTGAGTCAATTGTGGAAAGTCAGATTTTTGATGAAATTGTGACCCCGGGGCTTAGGCATTTTTTCAAAAAAATATTTTTCTGCCGGTTAAGTTTTCGAGGGCTAATTTCTTTTCCTGTGATAAAAAGACTTCTGTTTCGACCGCCAAACCTTTCAGAGGAGCATTTGCAACCGTCGATGACCATTTTTGAGTCAATTGCCGAAAGTTAGAGTTTTGATGAAATTGTGACCCCGGGACTTAGGGATTTTTTCAAAAAAATCTTTTTCTGCCGGTTAAGTTGTTGAGGGCTGATTTCTTTTCCTGTGATAAAAAGCCTTCTGTTTCGACCGCCAAACCTTTCAGAGGAGCATTTGCAACTGTTGGGCACCATTTCTGAGTCAATTGCCAAAAGTCAGATTTTTGATGAAATTGTGACCCCGGGGCTTAGGGATTTTTTCAAAAAAATCTTTTTCTGCCGGTTAAGTTTTCGAGGGCTAATTTCTTTTACTGTGATAAAAAGATTTCTGTTTCGACCACCAAACCTTTCAGAGGAGCATTTGCAAAAGTCAGATTTTTGATGAAATTGTGACCCCAGGGCTTAAAGATTTTTTCAAAAAAATATTTTTCTGCCAGTTAAGTTGTCGAGGGCTGATTTCTTTTCCTGTGATAAAAAGCCTTCTGTTTCGACCGCCAAACCTTTCAGAGGAGCATTTGCAACCGTTGGGGACCATTTCTGAGTCAATTGTGGAAAGTCAGATTTTTGATGAAATTGTGACCCCGGGGCTTAGGGATTTTTTCAAAAAAATCTTTTTCTGCCGGTTAAGTTTTCGAGGGCTAATTTCTTTTCCTGTGATAAAAAGACTTCTGTTTCGACCGCCAAACCTTTCAGAGGAGCATTTGCAACCGTCGATGACCATTTTTGAGTCAATTGCCGAAAGTTAGAGTTTTGATGAAATTGTGACCCCGGGGCTTAGGGATTTTTTCAAAAAAATCTTTTTCTGCCGTTTAAGTTGTCGAGGGCTGATTTCTTTTCCTGTGATAAAAAGCCTTCTGTTTCGACCGCCAAACCTTTCAGATTAGCATTTGCAACCGTTGGGGACCATTTTTGAGTCAATTGCCGAAAGTTAGAGTTTTGATGAAATTGTGACCCCGGGGCTTAGGGATTTTTTCAAAAAATATTTTCTTGCGGGTTAAGTTGTCGAGGGCTGATTTCTTTTCCTGTGATAAAAAGACTTCTGTTTCGACCACCAAACCTTTCAGAGGAGCATTTGCAACCGCTGGGCACCATTTCTGAGTCAATTGCCGAAAGTCAGATTTTTGATGAAATTGTGACCCCGGGGCTTAGGGATTTTTTCAAAAAAATCTTTTTCTGCTGGTTAAGTTGTCGAGGGCTGATTTCTTTTCCTGTGATAAAAAGACTTCTGTTTCGACCGCCAAACCTTTCAGAGGAGCATTTGCAACCGCTGGGCACCATTTCTGAGTCAATTGCCGAAAGTTAGAGTTTTGATGAAATTGTGACCCCGGGGCTTAGGGATTATTTCAAAAAAATTTTTTCTTGCAGGTTAAGTTGTCGAGGGCTGATTTCTTTTCCTGTGATAAAAAAACTTCTGTTTCGACCGCCAAACCTTTCAGAGGAGCATTTGCAAAAGTCAGATTTTTGATGAAATTGTGACCCCGGGGCTTAGGGATTTTTTCAAAAAAATATTTTTCTGCCAGTTAAGTTGCCGAGGGCTGATTTCTTTTCCTGTGATAAAAAGACTTCTGTTTCGACCGCCAAACCTTTCAGAGGAGCATTTGCAACCGCTGGGCAACATTTCTGAGTCAATTGCCGAAAGTTAGAGTTTTGATGAAATTGTGACCCCGGGGCTTAGGGATTTTTTCAAAAAAATCTTTTTCTGCCGGTTAAGTTTTCGAGGGCTAATTTCTTTTCCTGTGATAAAAAGACTTCTGTTTCGACCGCCAAACCTTTCAGAGGAGCATTTGCAACCGCTGGGCACCATTTCTGAGTCAACTGCCGAAACTCAGATTTTTGATGAAATTGTGACCCCGGGGCTTAGGGATTTTTTCAAAAAAAAATTTCTTGCGGGTTAAGTTGTCGAGGGCTGATTTCTTTTCCTGTGATAAAAAGACTTCTGTTTCGACCACCAAACCTTTCAGAGGAGCATTTGCAACCGCTGGGCACCATTTCTGAGTCAATTGCCGAAAGTCAGATTTTTGATGAAATTGTGACCCCGGGGCTTAGGGATTTTTTCAAAAAAATATTTTTCTGCCAGTTAAGTTGTCGAGGGCTGATTTCTTTTCCTGTGATAAAAAGCCTTCTGTTTCGACCGCCAAACCTTTCAGAGGAGCATTTGCAACTGTTGGGCACCATTTCTGAGTCAATTGCCAAAAGTCAGATTTTTGATGAAATTGTGACCCCGGGGCTTAGGGATTTTTTCAAAAAAATCTTTTTCTGCCGGTTAAGTTTTCGAGGGCTAATTTCTTTTACTGTGATAAAAAGATTTCCGTTTCGACCACCAAACCTTTCAGAGGAGCATTTGCAAAAGTCAGATTTTTGATGAAATTGTGACCCCGGGGCTTAGGGATTTTTTCAAAAAAATATTTTTCTGCCAGTTAAGTTGTCGAGGGCTGATTTCTTTTCCTGTGATAAAAAGCCTTCTGTTTCGACCGCCAAACCTTTCAGAGGAGCATTTGCAACCGTTGGGGACCATTTCTGAGTCAATTGTGGAAAGTCAGATTTTTGATGAAATTGTGACCCCGGGGCTTAGGCATTTTTTCAAAAAAATATTTTTCTGCCGGTTAAGTTTTCGAGGGCTAATTTCTTTTCCTGTGATAAAAAGACTTCTGTTTCGACCGCCAAACCTTTCAGAGGAGCATTTGCAACCGTCGATGACCATTTTTGAGTCAATTGCCGAAAGTTAGAGTTTTGATGAAATTGTGACCCCGGGACTTAGGGATTTTTTCAAAAAAATCTTTTTCTGCCGGTTAAGTTGTTGAGGGCTGATTTCTTTTCCTGTGATAAAAAGCCTTCTGTTTCGACCGCCAAACCTTTCAGAGGAGCATTTGCAACTGTTGGGCACCATTTCTGAGTCAATTGCCAAAAGTCAGATTTTTGATGAAATTGTGACCCCGGGGCTTAGGGATTTTTTCAAAAAAATCTTTTTCTGCCGGTTAAGTTTTCGAGGGCTAATTTCTTTTACTGTGATAAAAAGATTTCTGTTTCGACCACCAAACCTTTCAGAGGAGCATTTGCAAAAGTCAGATTTTTGATGAAATTGTGACCCCAGGGCTTAAAGATTTTTTCAAAAAAATATTTTTCTGCCAGTTAAGTTGTCGAGGGCTGATTTCTTTTCCTGTGATAAAAAGCCTTCTGTTTCGACCGCCAAACCTTTCAGAGGAGCATTTGCAACCGTTGGGGACCATTTCTGAGTCAATTGTGGAAAGTCAGATTTTTGATGAAATTGTGACCCCGGGGCTTAGGGATTTTTTCAAAAAAATCTTTTTCTGCCGGTTAAGTTTTCGAGGGCTAATTTCTTTTCCTGTGATAAAAAGACTTCTGTTTCGACCGCCAAACCTTTCAGAGGAGCATTTGCAACCGTCGATGACCATTTTTGAGTCAATTGCCGAAAGTTAGAGTTTTGATGAAATTGTGACCCCGGGACTTAGGGATTTTTTCAAAAAAATCTTTTTCTGCCGGTTAAGTTGTTGAGGGCTGATTTCTTTTCCTGTGATAAAAAGCCTTCTGTTTCGACCGCCAAACCTTTCAGATTAGCATTTGCAACCGTTGGGGACCATTTTTGAGTCAATTGCCGAAAGTTAGAGTTTTGATGAAATTGTGACCCCGGGGCTTAGGGATTTTTTCAAAAAATCTTTTTCTGCTGGTTAAGTTGTCGAGGGCTAATTTCTTTTCCTGTGATAAAAAGACTTCTGTTTCGACCGCCAAACCTTTCAGAGGAGCATTTGCAACGGCTGGGCACCATTTCTGAGTCAATTGCCGAAAGTCAGATTTTTTATGAAATTGTGACCCCGGGGCTTAGGGATTTTTTCAAAAAATCTTTTTCTGCTGGTTAAGTTGTCGAGGGCTGATTTCTTTTCCTGTGATAAAAAGACTTCTGTTTCGACCACCAAACCTTTCAGAGGAGCATTTGCAAAAGTCAGATTTTTGATGAAATTGTGACCCCGGGGCTTAGGGATTTTTTCAAAAAAATATTTTTCTGCCAGTTAAGTTGTCGAGGGCTGATTTCTTTTCCTGTGATAAAAAGACTTCTGTTTCGACCGCCAAACCTTTCAGAGGAGCATTTGCAACCGCTGGGCACCATTTCTGAGTCAATTGCCGAAAGTTAGAGTTTTGATGAAATTGTGACCCCGGGGCTTAGGGATTTTTTCAAAAAAATATTTTTCTGCCGGTTAAGTTGTCGAGGGCTGATTTCTTGTCCTGTAATACAAAGACTTCTCTTTCGACCGCCAAACCTTTCAGGGGAGAATTAGCAACCGTTTGGCACCATTTTTGACTCAATTGCCAAAAGTCAGGTTTTTGATTAAATTGTGACCCCGGGTCTTAGGGATTTTTTCAAAAAAATCTTTTTCTGCCGGTTAAGTTTTCGAGGGCTAATTTCTTTTCCTGTGATAAAAAGACTTCTGTTTCGACCGCCAAACCTTTCAGAGGAGCATTTGCAACCACTGGGCACCATTTCTGAGTCAATTGCCGAAAGTTAGAGTTTTGATGAAATTGTGACCCCGGGGCTTAGGGATTTTTTCAAAAAAATATTTTCTTGCAGGTTAAGTTGTCGAGGGCTGATTTCTTTTCCTGTGATAAAAAAACTTCTGTTTCGACCGCCAAACCTTTCACAGGAGCATTTGCAACCGCTGGGCACCATTTCTGAGTCAATTACCGAAAGTTAGAGTTTTGATGAAATTGTGACCCCGGGGCTTAGGGATTTTTTCAAAAAAATCTTTTTCTGCCGGTTAAGTTTTCGAGGGCTAATTACTTTTCCTGTGATAAAAAGACTTCTGTTTCGACCGCCAAACCTTTCAGAGGAGCATTTGCAACCACTGGGCACCATTTCTGAGTCAATTGCCGAAAGTCAGATTTTTGATGAAATTGTGACCCCGGGGCTTAGGGATTTTTTCAAAGAAATATTTTTCTGCCGGTTAAGTTGTCGAGGGCTGATTTCTTTTCCTGTGATAAAAAGACTTCTGTTTCGACCGCCAAACCTTTCAGAGGAGCATTTGCAACCGCTGGGCACCATTTCTGAGTCAATTGCCGAAAGTTAGAGTTTTGATGAAATTGTGACCCCGGGGCTTAGGGATTTTTTCAAAAAAATCTTTTTCTGCCGGTTAAGTTTTCGAGGGCTAATTTCTTTTCCTGTGATAAAAAGACTTCTGTTTCGACCGCCAAACCTTTCAGAGGAGCATTTGCAACCGCTGGGCACCATTTCTGAGTCAATTGCCGAAAGTTAGAGTTTTGATGAAATTGTGACCCCGGGGCTTAGGGATTTTTTCAAAAAAATATTTTCTTGCAGGTTAAGTTGTCGAGGGCTGATTTCTTTTCCTGTGATAAAAAAACTTCTGTTTCGACCGCCAAACCTTTCACAGGAGCATTTGCAACCGCTGGGCACCATTTCTGAGTCAATTGCCGAAAGTTAGAATTTTGATGAAATTGTGACCCCGGGGCTTAGGGATTTTTTCAAAAAAATCTTTTTCTGCCGGTTAAGTTTTCGAGGGCTAATTACTTTTCCTGTGATAAAAAGACTTCTGTTTCGACCGCCAAACCTTTCAGAGGAGCATTTGCAACCGCTGGGCACCATTTCTGAGTCAATTGCCGAAAGTCAGATTTTTGATGAAATTGTGACCCCGGGGCTTAGGGATTTTTTCAAAAAAAAATTTCTTGCGGGTTAAGTTGTCGAGGGCTGATTTCTTTTCCTGTGATAAAAAGACTTCTGTTTCGACCACCAAACCTTTCAGAGGAGCATTTGCAACCGCTGGGCACCATTTCTGAGTCAATTGCCGAAAGTCAGATTTTTGATGAAATTGTGACCCCGGGGCTTAGGGATTTTTTCAAAGAAATATTTTTCTGCCGGTTAAGTTGTCGAGGGCTGATTTCTTTTCCTGTGATAAAAAGACTTCTGTTTCGACCGCCAAACCTTTCAGAGGAGCATTTGCAACCGCTGGGCACCATTTCTGAGTCAATTGCCGAAAGTTAGAGTTTTGATGAAATTGTGACCCCGGGGCTTAGGGATTTTTTCAAAAAAATCTTTTTCTGCCGGTTAAGTTTTCGAGGGCTAATTTCTTTTCCTGTGATAAAAAGACTTCTGTTTCGACCGCCAAACCTTTCAGAGGAGCATTTGCAAAAGTCAGATTTTTGATGAAATTGTGACCCCGGGGCTTAGGGATTTTTTCAAAAAAATATTTTTCTGTCGGTTAAGTTGTCGAGGGCTGATTTCTTTTCCTGTGATAAAAAGACTTCTGTTTCGACCGCCAAACCTTTCAGAGGAGCATTTGCAACCGCTGGGCACCATTTCTGAGTCAATTGCCGAAAGTTAGAGTTTTGATGAAATTGTGACCCCGGGGCTTAGGGATTTTTTCAAAAAAATCTTTTTCTGCCGGTTAAGTTTTCGAGGGCTAATTTCTTTTCCTGTGATAAAAAGACTTCTGTTTCGACCGCCAAACCTTTCAGAGGAGCATTTGCAACCGCTGGGCACCATTTCTGAGTCAATTGCCGAAAGTCAGATTTTTGATGAAATTGTGACCCCGGGGCTTAGGGATTTTTTCAAAAAAATATTTTTCTGCCAGTTAAGTTGTCGAGGGCTGATTTCTTTTCCTGTGATAAAAAGCCTTCTGTTTCGACCGCCAAACCTTTCAGAGGAGCATTTGCAACTGTTGGGCACCATTTCTGAGTCAATTGCCAAAAGTCAGATTTTTGATGAAATTGTGACCCCGGGGCTTAGGGATTTTTTCAAAAAAATCTTTTTCTGCCGGTTAAGTTTTCGAGGGCTAATTTCTTTTCCTGTGATAAAAAGACTTCTGTTTCGACCGCCAAACCTTTCAGAGGAGCATTTGCAACGGCTGGGCACCATTTCTGAGTCAATTGCCGAAAGTCAGATTTTTGATGAAATTGTGACCCCGGGGCTTAGGGATTTTTTCAAAAAATATTTTCTTGCGGGTTAAGTTGTCGAGGGCTGATTTCTTTTCCTGTGATAAAAAGACTTCTGTTTCGACCACCAAACCTTTCAGAGGAGCATTTGCAACCGCTGGGCACCATTTCTGAGTCAATTGCCGAAATTCAGATTTTTGATGAAATTGTGACCCCGGGGCTTAGGGATTTTTTCAAAAAAATATTTTTCTGCCGGTTAAGTTGTCGAGGGCTGATTTCTTGTCCTGTAATACAAAGACTTCTCTTTCGACCGCCAAACCTTTCAGGGGAGCATTAGCAACCGTTTGGCACCATTTTTGACTCAATTGCCAAAAGTCAGGTTTTTGATTAAATTGTGACCCCGGGTCTTAGGGATTTTTTCAAAAAAATCTTTTTCTGCCGGTTAAGTTTTCGAGGGCTAATTTCTTTTCCTGTGATAAAAAGACTTCTGTTTCGACCGCCAAACCTTTCAGAGGAGCATTTGCAACCGTCGATGACCATTTTTGAGTCAATTGCCGAAAGTTAGAGTTTTGATGAAATTGTGACCCCGGGGCTTAGGGATTTTTTCAAAAAAATCTTTTTCTGCCGTTTAAGTTGTCGAGGGCTGATTTCTTTTCCTGTGATAAAAAGCCTTCTGTTTCGACCGCCAAACCTTTCAGATTAGCATTTGCAACCGTTGGGGACCATTTTTGAGTCAATTGCCGAAAGTTAGAGTTTTGATGAAATTGTGACCCCGGGGCTTAGGGATTTTTTCAAAAAATATTTTCTTGCGGGTTAAGTTGTCGAGGGCTGATTTCTTTTCCTGTGATAAAAAGACTTCTGTTTCGACCACCAAACCTTTCAGAGGAGCATTTGCAACCGCTGGGCACCATTTCTGAGTCAATTGCCGAAAGTCAGATTTTTGATGAAATTGTGACCCCGGGGCTTAGGGATTTTTTCAAAAAAATCTTTTTCTGCTGGTTAAGTTGTCGAGGGCTGATTTCTTTTCCTGTGATAAAAAGACTTCTGTTTCGACCGCCAAACCTTTCAGAGGAGCATTTGCAACCGCTGGGCACCATTTCTGAGTCAATTGCCGAAAGTTAGAGTTTTGATGAAATTGTGACCCCGGGGCTTAGGGATTTTTTCAAAAAAATATTTTCTTGCAGGTTAAGTTGTCGAGGGCTGATTTCTTTTCCTGTGATAAAAAAACTTCTGTTTCGACCGCCAAACCTTTCAGAGGAGCATTTGCAACCGCTGGGCACCATTTCTGAGTCAATTGCCGAAAGTTAGAGTTTTGATGAAATTGTGACCCCGGGGCTTAGGGATTTTTTCAAAAAAATCTTTTTCTGCCGGTTAAGTTTTCGAGGGCTAATTTCTTTTCCTGTGATAAAAAGACTTCTGTTTCGACCGCCAAACCTTTCAGAGGAGCATTTGCAACCGCTGGGCACCATTTCTGAGTCAATTGCCGAAAGTCAGATTTTTGATGAAATTGTGACCCCGGGGCTTAGGGATTTTTTCAAAGAAATATTTTTCTGCCAGTTAAGTTGTCGAGGGCTGATTTCTTTTCCTGTGATAAAAAGCCTTCTGTTTCGACCGCCAAACCTTTCAGAGGAGCATTTGCAACTGTTGGGCACCATTTTTGAGTCAATTGCCAAAAGTCAGATTTTTGATGAAATTGTGACCCCGGGGCTTAGGGATTTTTTCAAAAAAATCTTTTTCTGCCGGTTAAGTTTTCGAGGGCTAATTTCTTTTCCTGTGATAAAAAGACTTCTGTTTCGACCGCCAAACCTTTCAGAGGAGCATTTGCAACGGCTGGGCACCATTTCTGAGTCAATTGCCGAAAGTCAGATTTTTGATGAAATTGTGACCCCGGGGCTTAGGGATTTTTTCAAAAAATATTTTCTTGCGGGTTAAGTTGTCGAGGGCTGATTTCTTTTCCTGTGATAAAAAGACTTCTGTTTCGACCACCAAACCTTTCAGAGGAGCATTTGCAACCGCTGGGCACCATTTCTGAGTCAATTGCCGAAAGTCAGATTTTTGATGAATTTGTGACCCCGGGGCTTAGGGATTTTTTCAAAAAAATATTTTTCTGCCAGTTAAGTTGTCGAGGGCTGATTTCTTTTCCTGTGATAAAAAGCCTTCTGTTTCGACCGCCAAACCTTTCAGAGGAGCATTTGCAACGGCTGGGCACCATTTCTGAGTCAATTGCCGAAAGTCAGATTTTTGATGAATTTGTGACCCCGGGGCTTAGGGATTTTTTCAAAAAAATATTTTTCTGCCAGTTAAGTTGTTGAGGGCTGATTTCTTTTCCTGTGATAAAAAGCCTTCTGTTTCGACCGCCAAACATTTCAGAGGAGCATTTGCAACCGTTGGGGACCATTTCTGAGTCAATTGTGGAAAGTCAGATTTTTGATGAAATTGTGACCCCGGGGCTTAGGGATTTTTTCAAAAAAATATTTTTCTGCCGGTTAAGTTGTCGAGGGCTGATTTCTTGTCCTGTAATACAAAGACTTCTCTTTCGACCGCCAAACCTTTCAGGGGAGAATTAGCAACCGTTTGGCACCATTTTTGACTCAATTGCCAAAAGTCAGGTTTTTGATTAAATTGTGACCCCGGGTCTTAGGGATTTTTTCAAAAAAATCTTTTTCTGCCGGTTAAGTTTTCGAGGGCTAATTTCTTTTCCTGTGATAAAAGGACTTCTGTTTCGACCGCCAAACCTTTCAGAGGAGCATTTGCAACCGTCGATGACCATTTTTGAGTCAATTGCCGAAAGTTAGAGTTTTGATGAAATTGTGACCCCGGGGCTTAGGGATTTTTTCAAAAAAATCTTTTTCTGCCGTTTAAGTTGTCGAGGGCTGATTTCTTTTCCTGTGATAAAAAGCCTTCTGTTTCGACCGCCAAACCTTTCAGATTAGCATTTGCAACCGTTGGGGACCATTTTTGAGTCAATTGCCGAAAGTTAGAGTTTTGATGAAATTGTGACCCCGGGGCTTAGGGATTTTTTCAAAAAATATTTTCTTGCGGGTTAAGTTGTCGAGGGCTGATTTCTTTTCCTGTGATAAAAAGACTTCTGTTTCGACCACCAAACCTTTCAGAGGAGCATTTGCAACCGCTGGGCACCATTTCTGAGTCAATTGCCGAAAGTCAGATTTTTGATGAAATTGTGACCCCGGGGCTTAGGGATTTTTTCAAAAAAATATTTTCTTGCAGGTTAAGTTGTCGAGGGCTGATTTCTTTTCCTGTGATAAAAAAACTTCTGTTTCGACCGCCAAACCTTTCAGAGGAGCATTTGCAACCGCTGGGCACCATTTCTGAGTCAATTGCCGAAAGTTAGAGTTTTGATGAAATTGTGACCCCGGGGCTTAGGGATTTTTTCAAAAAAATCTTTTTCTGCCGGTTAAGTTTTCGAGGGCTAATTTCTTTTCCTGTGATAAAAAGACTTCTGTTTCGACCGCCAAACCTTTCAGAGGAGCATTTGCAACCGTCAATGACCATTTTTGAGTCAATTGCCGAAAGTTAGAGTTTTGATGAAATTGTGACCCCGGGGCTTAGGGATTTTTTCAAAAAAATCTTTTTCTGCCGTTTAAGTTGTCGAGGGCTGATTTCTTTTCCTGTGATAAAAAGCCTTCTGTTTCGACCGCCAAACCTTTCAGATTAGCATTTGCAACCGTTGGGGACCATTTTTGAGTCAATTGCCGAAAGTTAGAGTTTTGATGAAATTGTGACCCCGGGGCTTAGGGATTTTTTCAAAAAATATTTTCTTGCGGGTTAAGTTGTCGAGGGCTGATTTCTTTTCCTGTGATAAAAAAACTTCTGTTTCGACCGCCAAACCTTTCAGAGGAGCATTTGCAAACGCTGGGCACCATTTCTGAGTCAATTGCCGAAAGTTAGAGTTTTGATGAAATTGTGACCCCGGGGCTTAGGGATTTTTTCAAAAAAATCTTTTTCTGCCGGTTAAGTTTTCGAGGGCTAATTTCTTTTCCTGTGATAAAAAGACTTCTGTTTCGACCGCCAAACCTTTCAGAGGAGCATTTGCAACCGTCAATGACCATTTTTGAGTCAATTGCCTAAAGTTAGAGTTTTGATGAAATTGTGACCCCGGGGCTTAGGGATTTTTTCAAAAAAATCTTTTTCTGCCGTTTAAGTTGTCGAGGGCTGATTCCTTTTCCTGTGATAAAAAGCCTTCTGTTTCGACCGCCAAACCTTTCAGATTAGCATTTGCAACCGTTGGGGACCATTTTTGAGTCAATTGCCGAAAGTTAGAGTTTTGATGAAATTGTGACCCCGGGGCTTAGGGATTTTTTCAAAAAATATTTTCTTGCGGGTTAAGTTGTCGAGGGCTGATTTCTTTTCCTGTGATAAAAAGACTTCTGTTTCGACCACCAAACCTTTCAGAGGAGCATTTGCAACGGCTGGGCACCATTTCTGAGTCAATTGCCGAAAGTTAGAGTTTTGATGAAATTGTGACCCCGGGGCTTAGGGATTTTTTCAAAAAAATATTTTCTTGCAGGTTAAGTTGTCGAGGGCTGATTTCTTTTCCTGTGATAAAAAAACTTCTGTTTCGACCGCCAAACCTTTCAGAGGAGCATTTGCAACTGTTGGGCACCATTTCTGAGTCAATTGCCAAAAGTCAGGTTTTTGATGAAATTGTGACCCCGGGTCTTAGGGATTTTTTCAAAAAAATCTTTTTCTGCCGGTTAAGTTTTCGAGGGCTAATTTCTTTTCCTGTGATAAAAAGATTTCTGTTTCGACCGCCAAACCTTTCAGAGGAGCATTTGCAACCGCTGGGCACCATTTCTGAGTCAATTGCCGAAAGTCAGATTTTTGATGAAATTGTGACCCCGGGGCTTAGGGATTTTTTCAAAAAAATATTTTTCTGCCGGTTAAGTTGTCGAGGGCTGATTTCTTGTCCTGTAATACAGAGACTTCTCTTTCGACTGCCAAACCTTTCAGGGGAGCATTAGCAACCGTTTGGCACCATTTTTGACTCAATTGCCAAAAGTCAGGTTTTTGATTAAATTGTGACCCCGGGTCTTAGGGATTTTTTCAAAAAAATCTTTTTCTGCCGGTTAAGTTTTCGAGGGCTAATTTCTTTTCCTGTGATAAAAAGACTTCTGTTTCGACCGCCAAACCTTTCAGAGGAGCATTTGCAACCGTCGATGACCATTTTTGAGTCAATTGCCGAAAGTTAGAGTTTTGATGAAATTGTGACCCCGGGGCTTAGGGATTTTTTCAAAAAAATCTTTTTCTGCCGGTTAAGTTGTCGAGGGCTGATTTCTTTTCCTGTGATAAAAAGCCTTCTGTTTCGACCGCCAAACCTTTCAGATTAGCATTTGCAACCGTTGGGGACCATTTTTGAGTCAATTGCCGAAAGTTAGAGTTTTGATGAAATTGTGACCCCGGGGCTTAGGGATTTTTTCAAAAAATATTTTCTTGCGGGTTAAGTTGTCGAGGGCTGATTTCTTTTCCTGTGATAAAAAGACTTCTGTTTCGACCACCAAACCTTTCAGAGGAGCATTTGCAACCGCTGGGCACCATTTCTGAGTCAATTGCCGAAAGTCAGATTTTTGATGAAATTGTGACCCCGGGGCTTAGGGATTTTTTCAAAAAAATATTTTTCTGCCGGTTAAGTTGTCGAGGGCTGATTTCTTTTCCTGTGATAAAAAGCCTTCTGTTTCGACCGCCAAACCTTTCAGAGGAGCATTTGCAACCGCTGGGCACCATTTCTGAGTCAATTGCCGAAAGTTAGAGTTTTGATGAAATTGTGACCCCGGGGCTTAGGGATTTTTTCAAAAAAATATTTTCTTGCAGGTTAAGTTGTCGAGGGCTGATTTCTTTTCCTGTGATAAAAAGACTTCTGTTTCGACCGCCAAACCTTTCAGAGGAGCATTTGCAACCGCTGGGCACCATTTCTGAGTCAATTGCCGAAAGTTAGAGTTTTGATGAAATTGTGACCCCGGGGCTTAGGGATTTTTTCAAAAAAATCTTTTTCTGCCGGTTAAGTTTTCGAGGGCTAATTTCTTTTCCTGTGATAAAAAGACTTCTGTTTCGACCGCCAAACCTTTCAGAGGAGCATTTGCAACCGTCAATGACCATTTTTGAGTCAATTGCCGAAAGTTAGAGTTTTGATGAAATTGTGACCCCGGGGCTTAGGGATTTTTTCAAAAAAATCTTTTTCTGCCGTTTAAGTTGTCGAGGGCTGATTTCTTTTCCTGTGATAAAAAGCCTTCTGTTTCGACCGCCAAACCTTTCAGATTAGCATTTGCAACCGTTGGGGACCATTTTTGAGTCAATTGCCGAAAGTTAGAGTTTTGATGAAATTGTGACCCCGGGGCTTAGGGATTTTTTCAAAAAATATTTTCTTGCGGGTTAAGTTGTCGAGGGCTGATTTCTTTTCCTGTGATAAAAAGACTTCTGTTTCGACCGCCAAACCTTTCAGAGGAGCATTTGCAACGGCTGGGCACCATTTCTGAGTTAATTGCCGAAAGTCAGATTTTTGATAAAATTGTGACCCCGGGGCTTAGGGATTTTTTCAAAAAAATATTTTTCTGCCAGTTGAGTTGTCGAGGGCTGATTTCTTTTCCTGTGATAAAAAGACTTCTGTTTCGACCACCAAACCTTTCAGAGGAGCATTTGCAACCGCTGGGCACCATTTCTGAGTCAATTGCCGAAAGTCAGATTTTTGATGAATTTGTGACCCCGGGGCTTAGGGATTTTTTCAAAAAAATATTTTTCTGCCAGTTAAGTTGTCGAGGGCTGATTTCTTTTCCTGTGATAAAAAGCCTTCTGTTTCGACCGCCAAACCTTTCAGAGGAGCATTTGCAACGGCTGGGCACCATTTCTGAGTCAATTGCCGAAAGTCAGATTTTTGATGAATTTGTGACCCCGGGGCTTAGGGATTTTTTCAAAAAAATATTTTTCTGCCAGTTAAGTTGTTGAGGGCTGATTTCTTTTCCTGTGATAAAAAGCCTTCTGTTTCGACCGCCAAACATTTCAGATTAGCATTTGCAACCGTTGGGGACCATTTTTGAGTCAATTGCCGAAAGTTAGAGTTTTGATGAAATTGTGACCCCGGGGCTTAGGGATTTTTTCAAAAAATATTTTTCTGCCGGTTAAGTTGTCGAGGGCTGATTTCTTTTCCTGTGATAAAAAGACTTCTGTTTCGACCGCCAAACCTTTCAGAGGAGCATTTGCAACCACTGGGCACCATTTCTGAGTCAATTGCCGAAAGTCAGATTTTTGATGAAATTGTGACCCCGGGGCTTAGGGATTTTTTCCAAAAAATATTTTTCTGCCGGTTAAGTTGTCGAGGGCTGATTTCTTTTCCTGTGATAAAAAGACTTCTGTTTCGACCGCCAAACCTTTCAGAGGAGCATTTGCAACTGTTGGGCACCATTTCTGAGTCAATTGCCAAAAGTCAGGTTTTTGATGAAATTGTGACCCCGGGTCTTAGGGATTTTTTCAAAAAAATCTTTTTCTGCCGGTTAAGTTTTCGAGGGCTAATTTCTTTTCCTGTGATAAAAAGATTTCTGTTTCGACCGCCAAACCTTTCAGAGGAGCATTTGCAACCGCTGGGCACCATTTCTGAGTCAATTGCCGAAAGTCAGATTTTTGATGAAATTGTGACCCCGGGGCTTAGGGATTTTTTCAAAAAAATATTTTTCTGCCGGTTAAGTTGTCGAGGGCTGATTTCTTGTCCTGTAATACAGAGACTTCTCTTTCGACTGCCAAACCTTTCAGGGGAGCATTAGCAACCGTTTGGCACCATTTTTGACTCAATTGCCAAAAGTCAGGTTTTTGATTAAATTGTCACCCCGGGTCTTAGGGATTTTTTCAAAAAAATCTTTTTCTGCCGGTTAAGTTTTCGAGGGCTAATTTCTTTTCCTGTGATAAAAAGACTTCTGTTTCGACCGCCAAACCTTTCAGAGGAGCATTTGCAACCGTCGATGACCATTTTTGAGTCAATTGCCGAAAGTTAGAGTTTTGATGAAATTGTGACCCCGGGGCTTAGGGATTTTTTCAAAAAAATCTTTTTCTGCCGTTTAAGTTGTCGAGGGCTGATTTCTTTTCCTGTGATAAAAAGCCTTCTGTTTCGACCGCCAAACCTTTCAGATTAGCATTTGCAACCGTTGGGGACCATTTTTGAGTCAATTGCCGAAAGTTAGAGTTTTGATGAAATTGTGACCCCGGGGCTTAGGGATTTTTTCAAAAAATATTTTCTTGCGGGTTAAGTTGTCGAGGGCTGATTTCTTTTCCTGTGATAAAAAGACTTCTGTTTCGACCACCAAACCTTTCAGAGGAGCATTTGCAACCGCTGGGCACCATTTCTGAGTCAATTGCCGAAAGTCAGATTTTTGATGAAATTGTGACCCCGGGGCTTAGGGATTTTTTCAAAAAAATATTTTTCTGCCGGTTAAGTTGTCGAGGGCTGATTTCTTTTCCTGTGATAAAAAGCCTTCTGTTTCGACCGCCAAACCTTTCAGAGGAGCATTTGCAACCGCTGGGCACCATTTCTGAGTCAATTGCCGAAAGTTAGAGTTTTGATGAAATTGTGACCCCGGGGCTTAGGGATTTTTTCAAAAAAATATTTTCTTGCAGGTTAAGTTGTCGAGGGCTGATTTCTTTTCCTGTGATAAAAAAACTTCTGTTTCGACCGCCAAACCTTTCAGAGGAGCATTTGCAACCGCTGGGCACCATTTCTGAGTCAATTGCCGAAAGTTAGAGTTTTGATGAAATTGTGACCCCGGGGCTTAGGGATTTTTTCAAAAAAATCTTTTTCTGCCGGTTAAGTTTTCGAGGGCTAATTTCTTTTCCTGTGATAAAAAGACTTCTGTTTCGACCGCCAAACCTTTCAGAGGAGCATTTGCAACCGTCAATGACCATTTTTGAGTCAATTGCCGAAAGTTAGAGTTTTGATGAAATTGTGACCCCGGGGCTTAGGGATTTTTTCAAAAAAATCTTTTTCTGCCGTTTAAGTTGTCGAGGGCTGATTTCTTTTCCTGTGATAAAAAGCCTTCTGTTTCGACCGCCAAACCTTTCAGATTAGCATTTGCAACCGTTGGGGACCATTTTTGAGTCAATTGCCGAAAGTTAGAGTTTTGATGAAATTGTGACCCCGGGGCTTAGGGATTTTTTCAAAAAATATTTTCTTGCGGGTTAAGTTGTCGAGGGCTGATTTCTTTTCCTGTGATAAAAAGACTTCTGTTTCGACAACCAAACCTTTCAGAGGAGCATTTGCAACGGCTGGGCACCATTTCTGAGTTAATTGCCGAAAGTCAGATTTTTGATAAAATTGTGACCCCGGGGCTTAGGGATTTTTTCAAAAAAATATTTTTCTGCCAGTTGAGTTGTCGAGGGCTGATTTCTTTTCCTGTGATAAAAAGACTTCTGTTTCGACCACCAAACCTTTCAGAGGAGCATTTGCAACCGCTGGGCACCATTTCTGAGTCAATTGCCGAAAGTCAGATTTTTGATGAATTTGTGACCCCGGGGCTTAGGGATTTTTTCAAAAAAATATTTTTCTGCCAGTTAAGTTGTCGAGGGCTGATTTCTTTTCCTGTGATAAAAAGCCTTCTGTTTCGACCGCCAAACCTTTCAGAGGAGCATTTGCAACGGCTGGGCACCATTTCTGAGTCAATTGCCGAAAGTCAGATTTTTGATGAATTTGTGACCCCGGGGCTTAGGGATTTTTTCAAAAAAATATTTTTCTGCCAGTTAAGTTGTTGAGGGCTGATTTCTTTTCCTGTGATAAAAAGCCTTCTGTTTCGACCGCCAAACCTTTCAGAGGAGCATTTGCAACCGTTGGGGACCATTTCTGAGTCAATTGTGGAAAGTCAGATTTTTGATGAAATTGTGACCCCGGGGCTTAGGGATTTTTTCAAAAAAATATTTTTCTGCCGGTTAAGTTGTCGAGGGCTGATTTCTTGTCCTGTAATACAAAGACTTCTCTTTCGACCGCCAAACCTTTCAGGGGAGCATTAGCAACCGTTTGGCACCATTTTTGACTCAATTGCCAAAAGTCAGGTTTTTGATTAAATTGTGACCCCGGGTCTTAGGGATTTTTTCAAAAAAATCTTTTTCTGCCGGTTAAGTTTTCGAGGGCTAATTTCTTTTCCTGTGATAAAAAGACTTCTGTTTCGACCGCCAAACCTTTCAGAGGAGCATTTGCAACCGTCGATGACCATTTTTGAGTCAATTGCCGAAAGTTAGAGTTTTGATGAAATTGTGACCCCGGGGCTTAGGGATTTTTTCAAAAAAATCTTTTTCTGCCGTTTAAGTTGTCGAGGGCTGATTTCTTTTCCTGTGATAAAAAGCCTTCTGTTTCGACCGCCAAACCTTTCAGATTAGCATTTGCAACCGTTGGGGACCATTTTTGAGTCAATTGCCGAAAGTTAGAGTTTTGATGAAATTGTGACCCCGGGGCTTAGGGATTTTTTCAAAAAATATTTTCTTGCGGGTTAAGTTGTCGAGGGCTGATTTCTTTTCCTGTGATAAAAAGACTTCTGTTTCGACCACCAAACCTTTCAGAGGAGCATTTGCAACCGCTGGGCACCATTTCTGAGTCAATTGCCGAAAGTCAGATTTTTGATGAAATTGTGACCCCGGGGCTTAGGGATTTTTTCAAAAAAATATTTTTCTGCCGGTTAAGTTGTCGAGGGCTGATTTCTTTTCCTGTGATAAAAAGACTTCTGTTTCGACCGCCAAACCTTTCAGAGGAGCATTTGCAACCACTGGGCACCATTTCTGAGTCAATTGCCGAAAGTTAGAGTTTTGATGAAATTGTGACCCCGGGGCTTAGGGATTTTTTCAAAAAAATATTTGCTTGCAGGTTAAGTTGTCGAGGGCTGATTTCTTTTCCTGTGATAAAAAAACTTCTGTTTCGACCGCCAAACCTTTCAGAGGAGCATTTGCAACTGTTGGGCACCATTTCTGAGTCAATTGCCAAAAGTCAGGTTTTTGATGAAATTGTGACCCCGGGTCTTAGGGATTTTTTCAAAAAAATCTTTTTATGCCGGTTAAGTTTTCGAGGGCTAATTTCTTTTCCTGTGATAAAAAGATTTCTGTTTCGACCGCCAAACCTTTCAGAGGAGCATTTGCAACCGCTGGGCACCATTTCTGAGTCAATTGCCGAAAGTCAGATTTTTGATGAAATTGTGACCCCGGGGCTTAGGGATTTTTTCAAAAAAATCTTTTTCTGCCGCTTAAGTTGTCGAGGGCTGATTTCTTTTCCTGTAATACAAAGACTTCTCTTTCGACCGCCAAACCTTTCAGGGGAGCATTAGCAACCGTTTGGCACCATTTTTGACTCAATTGCCAAAAGTCAGGTTTTTTATTAAATTGTGACCCCGGGTCTTAGGGATGTTTTCAAAAAAATCTTTTTCTGCCGGTTAAGTTTTCGAGGGCTAATTTCTTTTCCTGTGATAAAAAGACTTCTGTTTCGACCGCCAAACCTTTCAGAGGAGCATTTGCAACCGTCGATGACCATTTTTGAGTCAATTGCCGAAAGTTAGAGTTTTGATGAAATTGTGACCCCGGGGCTTAGGGATTTTTTCAAAAAAATCTTTTTCTGCCGGTTAAGTTGTCGAGGGCTGATTTCTTTTCCTGTGATAAAAAGCCTTCTGTTTCGACCGCCAAACCTTTCAGATGAGCATTTGCAACCGTTGGGGACCATTTTTGAGTCAATTGCCGAAAGTTAGAGTTTTGATGAAATTGTGACCCCGGGGCTTAGGGATTTTTTCAAAAAATATTTTCTTGCGGGTTAAGTTGTCGAGGGCTGATTTCTTTTCCTGTGATAAAAAGCCTTCTGTTTCGACCGCCAAACCTTTCAGATGAGCATTTGCAACCGTTGGGGACCATTTTTGAGTCAATTGCCGAAAGTTAGAGTTTTGATGAAATTGTGACCCCGGGGCTTAGGGATTTTTTCAAAAAATATTTTCTTGCGGGTTAAGTTGTCGAGGGCTGATTTCTTTTCCTGTGATAAAAAGACTTCTGTTTCGACCACCAAACCTTTCAGAGGAGCATTTGCAACCGCTGGGCACCATTTCTGAGTCAATTGCCGAAAGTCAGATTTTTGATGAAATTGTGACCCCGGGGCTTAGGGATTTTTTCAAAAAAATATTTTTCTGCAGGTTAAGTTGTCGAGGGCTGATTTCTTTTCCTGTGATAAAAAGCCTTCTGTTTCGACCGCCAAACCTTTCAGAGGAGCATTTGCAACCGCTGGGCACCATTTCTGAGTCAATTGCCGAAAGTTAGAGTTTTGATGAAATTGTGACCCCGGGGCTTAGGGATTTTTTCAAAAAAATATTTTTCTGCAGGTTAAGTTGTCGAGGGCTAATTTCTTTTCCTGTGATAAAAAGATTTCTGTTTCGACCGCCAAACCTTTCAGAGGAGCATTTGCAACCGCTGGGCACCATTTCTGAGTCAATTGCCGAAAGTCAGATTTTTGATGAAATTGTGACCACGGGGCTTAGGGATTTTTTCAAAAAATATTTTCTTGCGGGTTAAGTTGTCGAGGGCTGATTTCTTTTCCTGTGATAAAAAGACTTCTGTTTCGACCACCAAAACTTTCAGAGGAGCATTTGCAACCGCTGGGCACCATTTTTGAGTCAATTGCCGAAAGTCAGATTTTTGATGAATTTGTGACCCCGGGGCTTAGGGATTTTTTCAAAAAAATATTTTTCTGCCAGTTAAGTTGTCGAGGGCTGATTTCTTTTCCTGTGATAAAAAGCCTTCTGTTTCGACCGCCAAACCTTTCAGAGGAGCATTTGCAACCGTTGGGGACCATTTCTGAGTCAATTGTGGAAAGTCAGATTTTTGATGAAATTGTGACCCCGGGGCTTAGGGATTTTTTCAAAAAAATATTTTTCTGCCGGTTAAGTTGTCGAGGGCTGATTTCTTGTCCTGTAATACAAAGACTTCTCTTTCGACCGCCAAACCTTTCAGGGGAGCATTAGCAACCGTTTGGCACCATTTTTGACTCAATTGCCAAAAGTCAGGTTTTTGATTAAATTGTGACCCCGGGTCTTAGGGATTTTTTCAAAAAAATCTTTTTCTGCCGGTTAAGTTTTCGAGGGCTAATTTCTTTTCCTGTGATAAAAAGACTTCTGTTTCGACCGCCAAACCTTTCAGAGGAGCATTTGCAACCGTCGATGACCATTTTTGAGTCAATTGCCGAAAGTTAGAGTTTTGATGAAATTGTGACCCCGGGGCTTAGGGATTTTTTCAAAAAAATCTTTTTCTGCCGTTTAAGTTGTCGAGGGCTGATTTCTTTTCCTGTGATAAAAAGCCTTCTGTTTCGACCGCCAAACCTTTCAGATGAGCATTTGCAACCGTTGGGGACCATTTTTGAGTCAATTGCCGAAAGTTAGAGTTTTGATGAAATTGTGACCCCGGGGCTTAGGGATTTTTTCAAAAAATATTTTCTTGCGGGTTAAGTTGTCGAGGGCTGATTTCTTTTCCTGTGATAAAAAGACTTCTGTTTCGACCACCAAACCTTTCAGAGGAGCATTTGCAACCGCTGGGCACCATTTCTGAGTCAATTGCCGAAAGTCAGATTTTTGATGAAATTGTGACCCCGGGGCTTAGGGATTTTTTCAAAAAAATATTTTTCTGCCGGTTAAGTTGTCGAGGGCTGATTTCTTTTCCTGTGATAAAAAGACTTCTGTTTCGACCGCCAAACCTTTCAGAGGAGCATTTGCAACCACTGGGCACCATTTCTGAGTCAATTGCCGAAAGTTAGAGTTTTGATGAAATTGTGACCCCGGGGCTTAGGGATTTTTTCAAAAAAATATTTGCTTGCAGGTTAAGTTGTCGAGGGCTGATTTCTTTTCCTGTGATAAAAAAACTTCTGTTTCGACCGCCAAACCTTTCAGAGGAGCATTTGCAACTGTTGGGCACCATTTCTGAGTCAATTGCCAAAAGTCAGGTTTTTGATGAAATTGTGACCCCGGGTCTTAGGGATTTTTTCAAAAAAATCTTTTTATGCCGGTTAAGTTTTCGAGGGCTAATTTCTTTTCCTGTGATAAAAAGATTTCTGTTTCGACCGCCAAACCTTTCAGAGGAGCATTTGCAACCGCTGGGCACCATTTCTGAGTCAATTGCCGAAAGTCAGATTTTTGATGAAATTGTGACCCCGGGGCTTAGGGATTTTTTCAAAAAAATCTTTTTCTGCCGCTTAAGTTGTCGAGGGCTGATTTCTTTTCCTGTAATACAAAGACTTCTCTTTCGACCGCCAAACCTTTCAGGGGAGCATTAGCAACCGTTTGGCACCATTTTTGACTCAATTGCCAAAAGTCAGGTTTTTTATTAAATTGTGACCCCGGGTCTTAGGGATGTTTTCAAAAAAATCTTTTTCTGCCGGTTAAGTTTTCGAGGGCTAATTTCTTTTCCTGTGATAAAAAGACTTCTGTTTCGACCGCCAAACCTTTCAGAGGAGCATTTGCAACCGTCGATGACCATTTTTGAGTCAATTGCCGAAAGTTAGAGTTTTGATGAAATTGTGACCCCGGGGCTTAGGGATTTTTTCAAAAAAATCTTTTTCTGCCGGTTAAGTTGTCGAGGGCTGATTTCTTTTCCTGTGATAAAAAGCCTTCTGTTTCGACCGCCAAACCTTTCAGATGAGCATTTGCAACCGTTGGGGACCATTTTTGAGTCAATTGCCGAAAGTTAGAGTTTTGATGAAATTGTGACCCCGGGGCTTAGGGATTTTTTCAAAAAATATTTTCTTGCGGGTTAAGTTGTCGAGGGCTGATTTCTTTTCCTGTGATAAAAAGCCTTCTGTTTCGACCGCCAAACCTTTCAGATGAGCATTTGCAACCGTTGGGGACCATTTTTGAGTCAATTGCCGAAAGTTAGAGTTTTGATGAAATTGTGACCCCGGGGCTTAGGGATTTTTTCAAAAAATATTTTCTTGCGGGTTAAGTTGTCGAGGGCTGATTTCTTTTCCTGTGATAAAAAGCCTTCTGTTTCGACCGCCAAACCTTTCAGAGGAGCATTTGCAACCGCTGGGCACCATTTCTGAGTCAATTGCCGAAAGTTAGAGTTTTGATGAAATTGTGACCCCGGGGCTTAGGGATTTTTTCAAAAAAATATTTTTCTGCAGGTTAAGTTGTCGAGGGCTAATTTCTTTTCCTGTGATAAAAAGATTTCTGTTTCGACCGCCAAACCTTTCAGAGGAGCATTTGCAACCGCTGGGCACCATTTCTGAGTCAATTGCCGAAAGTCAGATTTTTGATGAAATTGTGACCACGGGGCTTAGGGATTTTTTCAAAAAATATTTTCTTGCGGGTTAAGTTGTCGAGGGCTGATTTCTTTTCCTGTGATAAAAAGACTTCTGTTTCGACCACCAAAACTTTCAGAGGAGCATTTGCAACCGCTGGGCACCATTTTTGAGTCAATTGCCGAAAGTCAGATTTTTGATGAAATTGTGACCCCGGGGCTTAGGGATTTTTTCAAAAAAATATTTTTCTGCCAGTTAAGTTGTCGAGGGCTGATTTCTTTTCCTGTGATAAAAAGCCTTCTGTTTCGACCGCCAAACCTTTCAGAGGAGCATTTGCAACTGTTGGGCACCATTTCTGAGTCAATTGCCAAAAGTCAGATTTTTGATGAAATTGTGACCCCGGGGCTTAGGGATTTTTTCAAAAAAATCTTTTTCTACCGGTCAAGTTGTCGAGGGCTGATTTCTTTTCCTGTGATAAAAAGACTTCTGTTTCGACCGCCAAACCTTTCAGAGGAGCATTTGCAACGGCTGGGCACCATTTCTGAGTCAATTGCCGAAAGTCAGATTTTTGATGAAATTGTGACCCCGGGGCTTAGGGATTTTTTCAAAAAATATTTTCTTGCAGGTTAAGTTGTCGAGGGCTGATTTCTTTTCCTGTGATAAAAAGCCTTCTGTTTCGACCGCCAAACCTTTCAGAGGAGCATTTGCAACCGCTGGGCACCATTTCTGAGTCAATTGCCGAAAGTTAGAGTTTTGATGAAATTGTGACCCCGGGGCTTAGGGATTTTTTCAAAAAAATATTTTCTTGCAGGTTAAGTTGTCGAGGGCTGATTTCTTTTCCTGTGATAAAAAAACTTCTGTTTCGACCGCCAAACCTTTCAGAGGAGCATTTGCAACCCCTGGGCACCATTTCTGAGTCAATTGCCGAAAGTTAGAGTTTTGATGAAATTGTGACCCCGGGTCTTAGGGATTTTTTCAAAAAAATCTTTTTCTGCCGGTTAAGTTTTCGAGGGCTAATTTCTTTTCCTGTGATAAAAAGACTTCTGTTTCGACCGCCAAACCTTTCAGAGGAGCATTTGCAACCGTCAATGACCATTTTTGAGTCAATTGCCGAAAGTTAGAGTTTTGATGAAATTGTGACCCCGGGGCTTAGGGATTTTTTCAAAAAAATCTTTTTCTGCCGCTTAAGTTGTCGAGGGCTGATTTCTTTTCCTGTGATAAAAAGCCTTCTGTTTCGACCGCCAAACCTTTCAGATTAGCATTTGCAACCGTTTGGCACCATTTTTGACTCAATTGCCGAAAGTTAGAGTTTTGATGAAATTGTGACCCCGGGGCTTAGGGATTTTTTCAAAAAAATCTTTTTCTGCCGCTTAAGTTGTCGAGGGCTGATTTCTTTTCCTGTGATAAAAAGCCTTCTGTTTAGACCGCCAAACCTTTCAGAGGAGTATTTGCAACCGTCGAGGACCATTTTTGAGTCAATTGCCGAAAGTTAGAGTTTTGATGAAATTGTGACCCCGGGGCTTAGGGATTTTTTCAAAAAAATCTTTTTCTGCCGGTTAAGTTGTCGAGGGCTAATTTCTTGTCCTGTGATAAAAAGCCTTCTGTTTCGACCGCCAAACCTTTCAGATTAGCATTTGCAACCGTTGGGGACCATTTTTGAGTCAATTGCCGAAAGTCAGATTTTTGATGAAATTGTGACCCCGGGGCTTAGGGATTTTTTCAAAAAAATCTTTTTCTGCCGGTTAAGTTGTCGAGGGCTGATTTCTTGTCCTGTGATAAAAAGCCTTCTGTTTCGACCGCCAAACCTTTCAGATTAGCATTTGCAACCGTTGGGGACCATTTCTGAGTCAATTGCCGAAAGTTAGAGTTTTGATGAAATTGTGACCCCGGGGCTTAGGGATTTTTTCAAAAAAATATTTTCTTGCAGGTTAAGTTGTCGAGGGCTGATTTCTTTTCCTGTGATAAAAAAACTTCTGTTTTGAAAGCCAAACCTTTCAGAGGAGCATTTGCAACCGTTGGGCACCATTTCTGAGTCAATTGTCGAAAGTCAGGTTTTTGATGAAATTGTGACCCCGGGTCTTAGGGATTTTTTCAAAAAAATCTTTTTCTGCCGGTTAAGTTGTCGAGGGCTGATTTCTTTTCCTGTGATAAAAAGCCTTCTGTTTCGACCGCCAAACCTTTCAGAGGAGCATTTGCAACTGTTGGGCACCATTTCTGAGTCAATTGCCAAAAGTCAGATTTTTGATGAAATTGTGACCCCGGGGCTTAGGGATTTTTTCAAAAAAATCTTTTTCTACCGGTTAAGTTTTCGAGGGCTAATTTCTTTTCCTGTGATAAAAAAACTTCTGTTTCGACCGCCAAACCTTTCAGAGGAGCATTTGCAACGGCTGGGCACCATTTCTGAGTCAATTGCCGAAAGTCAGATTTTTGATGAAATTGTGACCCCGGGGCTTAGGGATTTTTTCAAAAAAATATTTTTCTGCCAGTTAAGTTGTCGAGGGCTGATTTCTTTTCCTGTGATAAAAAGACTTCTGTTTCGACCACCAAACCTTTCAGAGGAGCATTTGCAACCGCTGGGCACCATTTCTGAGTCAATTGCCGAAAGTCAGATTTTTGATGAAATTGTGACCCCGGGGCTTAGGGATTTTTTCAAAAAAATATTTTTCTGCCAGTTAAGTTGTCGAGGGCTGATTTCTTTTCCTGTGATAAAAAGCCTTCTGTTTCGACCGCCAAACCTTTCAGAGGAGCATTTGCAACGGCTGGGCACCATTTCTGAGTCAATTGCCGAAAGTCAGATTTTTGATGAAATTGTGACCCCGGGGCTTAGGGATTTTTTCAAAAAATATTTTCTTGCGGGTTAAGTTGTCGAGGGCTGATTTCTTTTCCTGTGATAAAAAGCCTTCTGTTTCGACCGCCAAACCTTTCAGAGGAGCATTTGCAACCGTTGGGGACCATTTCTGAGTCAATTGTGGAAAGTCAGATTTTTGATGAAATTGTGACCCCGGGGCTTAGGGATTTTTTCAAAAAAATATTTTCTTGCAGGTTAAGTTGTCGAGGGCTGATTTCTTTTCCTGTGATAAAAAAACTTCTGTTTCGACCGCCAAACCTTTCAGAGGAGCATTTGCAACCCCTGGGCACCATTTCTGAGTCAATTGCCGAAAGTTAGAGTTTTGATGAAATTGTGACCCCGGGTCTTAGGGATTTTTTCAAAAAAATCTTTTTCTGCCGGTTAAGTTTTCTAGGGCTAATTTCTTTTCCTGTGATAAAAAGACTTCTGTTTCGACCGCCAAACCTTTCAGAGGAGCATTTGCAACCGTCAATGACCATTTTTGAGTCAATTGCCGAAAGTTAGAGTTTTGATGAAATTGTGACCCCGGGGCTTAGGGATTTTTTCAAAAAAATCTTTTTCTGCCGCTTAAGTTGTCGAGGGCTGATTTCTTTTCCTGTGATAAAAAGCCTTCTGTTTCGACCGCCAAACCTTTCAGATTAGCATTTGCAACCGTTTGGCACCATTTTTGACTCAATTGCCGAAAGTTAGAGTTTTGATGAAATTGTGACCCCGGGGCTTAGGGATTTTTTCAAAAAAATCTTTTTCTGCCGCTTAAGTTGTCGAGGGCTGATTTCTTTTCCTGTGATAAAAAGCCTTCTGTTTAGACCGCCAAACCTTTCAGAGGAGTATTTGCAACCGTCGAGGACCATTTTTGAGTCAATTGCCGAAAGTTAGAGTTTTGATGAAATTGTGACCCCGGGGCTTAGGGATTTTTTCAAAAAAATCTTTTTCTGCCGGTTAAGTTGTCGAGGGCTAATTTCTTGTCCTGTGATAAAAAGCCTTCTGTTTCGACCGCCAAACCTTTCAGATTAGCATTTGCAACCGTTGGGGACCATTTTTGAGTCAATTGCCGAAAGTCAGATTTTTGATGAAATTGTGACCCCGGGGCTTAGGGATTTTTTCAAAAAAATCTTTTTCTGCCGGTTAAGTTGTCGAGGGCTGATTTCTTGTCCTGTGATAAAAAGCCTTCTGTTTCGACCGCCAAACCTTTCAGATTAGCATTTGCAACCGTTGGGGACCATTTCTGAGTCAATTGCCGAAAGTTAGAGTTTTGATGAAATTGTGACCCCGGGGCTTAGGGATTTTTTCAAAAAAATATTTTCTTGCAGGTTAAGTTGTCGAGGGCTGATTTCTTTTCCTGTGATAAAAAAACTTCTGTTTTGAAAGCCAAACCTTTCAGAGGAGCATTTGCAACCGTTGGGCACCATTTCTGAGTCAATTGTCGAAAGTCAGGTTTTTGATGAAATTGTGACCCCGGGTCTTAGGGATTTTTTCAAAAAAATCTTTTTCTGCCGGTTAAGTTGTCGAGGGCTGATTTCTTTTCCTGTGATAAAAAGCCTTCTGTTTCGACCGCCAAACCTTTCAGAGGAGCATTTGCAACTGTTGGGCACCATTTCTGAGTCAATTGCCGAAAGTCAGATTTTTGATGAAATTGTGACCCCGGGGCTTAGGGATTTTTTCAAAAAAATATTTTTCTGCCAGTTAAGTTGTCGAGGGCTGATTTCTTTTCCTGTGATAAAAAGACTTCTGTTTCGACCACCAAACCTTTCAGAGGAGCATTTGCAACCGCTGGGCACCATTTCTGAGTCAATTGCCGAAAGTCAGATTTTTGATGAAATTGTGACCCCGGGGCTTAGGGATTTTTTCAAAAAATATTTTCTTGCGGGTTAAGTTGTCGAGGGCTGATTTCTTTTCCTGTGATAAAAAGCCTTCTGTTTCGACCGCCAAACCTTTCAGAGGAGCATTTGCAACGGCTGGGCACCATTTCTGAGTCAATTGCCGAAAGTCAGATTTTTGATGAAATTGTGACCCCGGGGCTTAGGGATTTTTTCAAAAAATATTTTCTTGCGGGTTAAGTTGTCGAGGGCTGATTTCTTTTCCTGTGATAAAAAGCCTTCTGTTTCGACCGCCAAACCTTTCAGAGGAGCATTTGCAACCGTTGGGGACCATTTCTGAGTCAATTGTGGAAAGTCAGATTTTTGATGAAATTGTAACCCCGTGGCTTAGGGATTTTTTCAAAAAAAATATTTTTCTGCCGGTTAAGTTGTCGAGGGCTGATTTCTTGTCCTGTAATAAAAAGACTTCTCTTTCGACCGCCAAACCTTTCAGAGGAGCATTAGCAACCGTTTGGCACCATTTTTGACTCAATTGCCAAAAGTCAGGTTTTTGATGAAATTGTGACCCCGGGGCTTAGGGATTTTTTCAAAAAAATATTTTCTTGCCGGTTAAGTTGTCGAGGGCTGATTTCTTTTCCTGTGATAAAAAGCCTTCTGTTTAGACCGCCAAACCTTTCAGAGGAGTATTTGCAACCGTCGAGGACCATTTTTGAGTCAATTGCCGAAAGTTAGAGTTTTGATGAAATTGTGACCCCGGGGCTTAGGGATTTTTTCAAAAAAATCTTTTTCTGCCGGTTAAGTTGTCGAGGGCTAATTTCTTGTCCTGTGATAAAAAGCCTTCTGTTTCGACCGCCAAACCTTTCAGATTAGCATTTGCAACCGTTGGGGACCATTTTTGAGTCAATTGCCGAAAGTCAGATTTTTGATGAAATTGTGACCCCGGGGCTTAGGGATTTTTTCAAAAAAATCTTTTTCTGCCGGTTAAGTTGTCGAGGGCTGATTTCTTGTCCTGTGATAAAAAAACTTCTGTTTTGAAAGCCAAACCTTTCAGAGGAGCATTTGCAACCGTTGGGCACCATTTCTGAGTCAATTGTCGAAAGTCAGATTTTTGATGAAATTGTGACCCCGGGGCTTAGGGATTTTTTCAAAAAAATCTTTTTCTGCCGGTTAAGTTGTCGAGGGCTGATTTCTTTTCCTGTGATAAAAAGCCTTCTTTTTCGACCGCCAAACCTTTCAGATTAGCATTTGCAACCGTTGGGGACCATTTTTGAGTCAATTGCCGAAAGTTAGAGTTTTGATGAAATTGTGACCCCGGGGCTTAGGGATTTTTTCAAAAAATATTTTCTTGCGGGTTAAGTTGTCGAGGGCTGATTTCTTTTCCTGTGATAAAAAGACTTCTGTTTCGACCACCAAACCTTTCAGAGGAGCATTTGCAACCGTTTGGCACCATTTCTGAGTCAATTGCCGAAAGTCAGATTTTTGATGAAATTGTGACCCCGGGGCTTAGGGATTTTTTCAAAAAAATATTTTTCTGCCGGTTAAGTTGTCGAGGGCTGATTTCTTGTCCTGTGATAAAAAGACTTCTGTTTCGACTGCCAAACCTTTCAGAGGAGCATTTGCAACCGCTGGGCACCATTTCTGAGTCAATTGCCAAAAGTTAGAGTTTTGATGAAATTGTGACCCCGGGGCTTAGGGATTTTTTCAAAAAAATATTTTCTTGCAGGTTAAGTTGTCGAGGGCTGATTTCTTTTCCTGTGATAAAAAAACTTCTGTTTCGACCGCCAAACCTTTCAGAGGAGCATTTGCAACTGTTGGGCACCATTTCTGAGTCAATTGCCAAAAGTCATATTTTTGATGAAATTGTGACCCCGGGGCTTAGGGATTTTTTCAAAAAAATCTTTTTCTGCCGGTTAAGTTTTCGAGGGCTAATTTCTTTTCCTGTGATAAAAAGCCTTCTGTTTCGACCGCCAGACCTTTCAGGGGAGCATTTGCAACCGTTGGGGACCATTTCTGAGTCAATTGCCGAAAGTCAGATTTTTGATGAAATTGTGACCCCGGGGCTTAGGGATTTTTTCAAAAAAATCTTTTTCTGCCAGTTAAGTTGTCGAGGGCTGATTTCTTTTCCTGTGATAAAAAGCCTTCTGTTTCGACTTCCAAACCTTTCAGAGGAGCATTTGCAACGGCTGGGCACCATTTCTGAGTCAATTGCCGAAAGTCAGATTTTTGATGAAAATGTGACCCCAGGGCTTAGGGATTTTTTCAAAAAATATTTTCTTGCGGGTTAAGTTGTCGAGGGCTGATTTCTTTTCCTGTGATAAAAAGCCTTCTGTTTCGACCGCCAAACCTTTCAGAGGAGCATTTGCAACCGTTGGGGACCATTTCTGAGTCAATTGTGGAAAGTCAGATTTTTGATGAAATTGTGACCCCGGGGCTTAGGGATTTTTTCAAAAAAATATTTTTCTGCCGGTTAAGTTGTCGAGGGCTGATTTCTTGTCCTGTAATAAAAAGACTTCTCTTTCGACCGCCAAACCTTTCAGAGGAGCATTTGCAACCGCTGGGCACCATTTTTGACTCAATTGCCAAAAGTTAGAGTTTTGATGAAATTGTGACCCCGGGGCTTTGGGATTTTTTCAAAAAAATATTTTTTTGCAGGTTAAGTTGTCGAGGGCTGATTTCTTTTCCTGTGATAAAAAAACTTCTGTTTCGACCGCCAAACCTTTTAGAGGAGCATTTGCAACTGTTGGGCACCATTTCTGAGTCATTTGCCAAAAGTCATATTTTTGATGAAATTGTGACCCCGGGGCTTAGGGATTTTTTCAAAAAAATCTTTTTCTGCCGGTTAAGTTTTCGAGGGCTGATTTCTTTTCCTGTGATAAAAAGACTTCTGTTTCGACCGCCAAACCTTTCAGAGGAGCATTTGCAACCGCTGGGCACCATTTCTGAGTCAATTGCCGAAAGTTAGAGTTTTGATGAAATTGTGACCCCGGGGCTTAGGGATTTTTTCAAAAAAATATTTTCTTGCAGGTTAAGTTGTCGAGGGCTGATTTCTTTTCCTGTGATAAAAAAACTTCTGTTTCGACCGCCAAACCTTTCAGAGGAGCATTTGCAACTGTTGGGCACCATTTCTGAGTCAATTGCCAAAAGTCAGATTTTTGATGAAATTGTGACCCCGGGCCTTAGGGATTTTTTCAAAAAAATCTTTTTCTGCCGGTTAAGTTGTTGAGGGCTAATTTCTTTTCCTGTGATAAAAAGACTTCTGTTTCAACCGCCAAACCTTTCAGAGGAGCATTTGCAACGGCTGGGCGCCATTTCTGAGTCAATTGCCGAAAGTCAGATTTTTGATGAAATTGTGACCCCGGGGCTTAGGGATTTTTTCAAAAAATATTTTCTTGCGGGTTAAGTTGTCGAGGGCTGATTTCTTTTCCTGTGATAAAAAGACTTCTGCTACGACCACCAAACCTTTCAGAGGAGCATTTGCAACCGCTGGGCACCATTTCTGAGTCAATTGCCGAAAGTCAGATTTTTGATGAAATTGTGACCCCGGGGCTTAGGGATTTTTTCAAAAAAATATTTTTCTGCCAGTTAAGTTGTCGAGGGCTGATTTCTTTTCCTGTGATAAAAAGCCTTCTGTTTCGACCGCCAAACCTTTCAGAGGAGCATTTGCAACGGCTGGGCACCATTTCTGAGTCAATTGCCGAAAGTCAGATTTTTGATGAAAATGTGACCCCAGGGCTTAGGGATTTTTTCAAAAAATATTTTCTTGCGGGTTAAGTTGTCGAGGGCTGATTTCTTTTCCTGTGATAAAAAGCCTTCTGTTTCGACCGCCAAACCTTTCAGAGGAGCATTTGCAACCGTTGGGGACCATTTCTGAGTCAATTGTGGAAAGTCAGATTTTTGATGAAATTGTGACCCCGGGGCTTAGGGATTTTTTCAAAAAAATATTTTTCTGCCGGTTAAGTTGTCGAGGGCTGATTTCTTGTCCTGTAATAAAAAGACTTCTCTTTCGACCGCCAAACCTTTCAGAGGAGCATTTGCAACCGCTGGGCACCATTTTTGACTCAATTGCCAAAAGTTAGAGTTTTGATGAAATTGTGACCCCGGGGCTTTGGGATTTTTTCAAAAAAATATTTTTTTGCAGGTTAAGTTGTCGAGGGCTGATTTCTTTTCCTGTGATAAAAAAACTTCTGTTTCGACCGCCAAACCTTTCAGAGGAGCATTTGCAACTGTTGGGCACCATTTTTGAGTCATTTGCCAAAAGTCATATTTTTGATGAAATTGTGACCCCGGGGCTTAGGGATTTTTTCAAAAAAATATTTTTCTGCCAGTTAAGTTGTCGAGGGCTGATTTCTTTTCCTGTGATAAAAAGCCTTCTGTTTCGACCGCCAAACCTTTCAGAGGAGCATTTGCAACCGTTGAGGACCATTTTTGAGTCAATTGCCGAAAGTTAGAGTTTTGATGAAATTGTGACCCCGGGGCTTAGGGATTTTTTCAAAAAAATCTTTTTCTGCCGGTTAAGTTTTCGAGGGCTGATTTCTTTTCCTGTGATAAAAAGACTTCTGTTTCGACCGCCAAACCTTTCAGAGGAGCATTTGCAACCGCTGGGCACCATTTCTGAGTCAATTGCCGAAAGTTAGAGTTTTGATGAAATTGTGACCCCGGGGCTTAGGGATTTTTTCAAAAAAATATTTTCTTGCAGGTTAAGTTGTCGAGGGCTGATTTCTTTTCCTGTGATAAAAAAACTTCTGTTTCGACCGCCAAACCTTTCAGAGGAGCATTTGCAACTGTTGGGCACCATTTCTGAGTCAATTGCCAAAAGTCAGATTTTTGATGAAATTGTGACCCCGGGCCTTAGGGATTTTTTCAAAAAAATCTTTTTCTGCCGGTTAAGTTGTTGAGGGCTAATTTCTTTTCCTGTGATAAAAAGACTTCTGTTTCAACCGCCAAACCTTTCAGAGGAGCATTTGCAACGGCTGGGCGCCATTTCTGAGTCAATTGCCGAAAGTCAGATTTTTGATGAAATTGTGACCCCGGGGCTTAGGGATTTTTTCAAAAAATATTTTCTTGCGGGTTAAGTTGTCGAGGGCTGATTTCTTTTCCTGTGATAAAAAGACTTCTGCTACGACCACCAAACCTTTCAGAGGAGCATTTGCAACCGCTGGGCACCATTTCTGAGTCAATTGCCGAAAGTCAGATTTTTGATGAAATTGTGACCCCGGGGCTTAGGGATTTTTTCAAAAAAATATTTTTCTGCCAGTTAAGTTGTCGAGGGCTGATTTCTTTTCCTGTGATAAAAAGCCTTCTGTTTCGACCGCCAAACCTTTCAGAGGAGCATTTGCAACGGCTGGGCACCATTTCTAAGTCAATTGCCGAAAGTCAGATTTTTGATGAAATTGTGACCCCGGGGCTTAGGGATTTTTTCAAAAAAATATTTTTCTGCCAGTTAAGTTGTCGAGGGCTGATTTCTTTTCCTGTGATAAAAAGCCTTCTGTTTCGACCGCCAAACCTTTCAGAGGAGCATTTGCAACTGTTGGGCACCATTTTTGAGTCATTTGCCAAAAGTCATATTTTTGATGAAATTGTGACCCCGGGGCTTAGGGATTTTTTCAAAAAAATCTTTTTCTGCCGGTTAAGTTTTCGAGGGCTGATTTCTTTTCCTGTGATAAAAAGACTTCTGTTTCGACCGCCAAACCTTTCAGAGGAGCATTTGCAACCGCTGGGCACCATTTCTGAGTCAATTGCCGAAAGTTAGAGTTTTGATGAAATTGTGACCCCGGGGCTTAGGGATTTTTTCAAAAAAATATTTTCTTGCAGGTTAAGTTGTCGAGGGCTGATTTCTTTTCCTGTGATAAAAAGACTTCTGTTTCGACCGCCAAACCTTTCAGAGGAGCATTTGCAACGGCTGGGCGCCATTTCTGAGTCAATTGCCGAAAGTCAGATTTTTGATGAAATTGTGACCCCGGGGCTTAGGGATTTTTTCAAAAAATATTTTCTTGCGGGTTAAGTTGTCGAGGGCTGATTTCTTTTCCTGTGATAAAAAGACTTCTGCTACGACCACCAAACCTTTCAGAGGAGCATTTGCAACCGCTGGGCACCATTTCTGAGTCAATTGCCGAAAGTCAGATTTTTGATGAAATTGTGACCCCGGGGCTTAGGGATTTTTTCAATAAAATATTTTTCTGCCAGTTAAGTTGTCGAGGGCTGATTTCTTTTCCTGTGATAAAAAGCCTTCTGTTTCGACCGCCAAACCTTTCAGAGGAGCATTTGCAACCGTTGAGGACCATTTTTGAGTCAATTGCCGAAAGTTAGAGTTTTGATGAAATTGTGACCCCGGGGCTTAGGGATTTTTTCAAAAAAATCTTTTTCTGCCGGTTAAGTTTTCGAGGGCTAATTTCTTTTCCTGTGATAAAAAGACTTCTGTTTCGACCGCCAAACCTTTCAGAGGAGCATTTGCAACGGCTGGGCGCCATTTCTGAGTCAATTGCCGAAAGTCAGATTTTTGATGAAATTGTGACCCCGGGGCTTAGGGATTTTTTCAAAAAATATTTTCTTGCGGGTTAAGTTGTCGAGGGCTGATTTCTTTTCCTGTGATAAAAAGACTTCTGCTTCGACCACCAAACCTTTCAGAGGAGCATTTGCAACCGCTGGGCACCATTTCTGAGTCAATTGCGGAAAGTCAGATTTTTGATGAAATTCTGACCCCGGGGCTTAGGGATTTTTTCAAAAAAATATTTTTCTGCCAGTTAAGTTGTCGAGGGCTGATTTCTTTTCCTGTGATAAAAAGCCTTCTGTTTCGACCGCCAAACCTTTCAGAGGAGCATTTGCAACCGTTGAGGACCATTTTTGAGTCAATTGCCGAAAGTTAGAGTTTTGATGAAATTGTGACCCCGGGGCTTACGGATTTTTTCAAAAAAATATTTTCTTGCCGGTTAAGTTGTCGAGGGCTGATTTCTTTTCCTGTGATAAAAAAACTTCTGTTTTGAAAGCCAAACCTTTCAGAGGAGCATTTGCAACCGTTGGGCACCATTTCTGAGTCAATTGCCGAAAGTCAGATTTTTGATGAAATTGTGACCCCGGGGCTTAGGGATTTTTTCAAAAAAATCCTGTTCTGCCGGTTAAGTTTTCGAGGGCTGATTTCTTTTCCTGTGATAAAAAAAACTTCTCTTTCGACCGCCAAACCTTTCAGGGGAGCATTAGCAACCTTTTGGCACCATTTTTGACTCAATTGCCAAAAGTCAGGTTTTTGATGAAACTGTGACCCCGGGGCTTAGGGATTTTTTTTAAAAAATATTTTTCTGCCGGTTAAGTTGTCGAGGGCTGTTTTCTTTTCCTGTGATAAAAAGACTTCTGTTTCGACCGCCAAACCTTTCAGAGGAGCATTTGCAACCGCTGGGCACCATGTCTGAGTCAATTGCCGAAATCAGATTTTTGATGAAATTGTGACCCCGGGGCTTAGGGATTTTTTCAAAAAAATATTTTCTTGCAGGTTAAGTTGTCGAGGGCTGATTTCTTTTCCTGTGATAAAAAGCCTTCTGTTTCGACCGCCAAACCTTTCACAGGAGCATTTGCAACCGCTGGGCACCATTTCTGAGTCAATTGCCGAAAGTCAGATTTTTGATGAAATTGTGACCCCGGGGCTTAGGGATTTTTTCAAAAAAATATTTTTCTGCCGGTTAAGTTGTCGAGGGCTGATTTCTTGTCCTGTAATAAAAAGACTTCTCTTTCGACCGCCAAACCTTTCAGGGGAGCATTAGCAACCGTTTGTCACCATTTTTGACTCAAGTGCCAAAAGTCAGGTTTTTGATGAAATTGTGACCCCGGGGCTTAGGGATTTTTTCAAAAAAATATTTTCTTGCCGGTTAAGTTGTCGAGGGCTAATTTCTTTTCCTGTGATAAAAAGACTTCTGTTTCGACCGCCAAACCTTTCAGAGGAGCATTTGCAACCGCTGGGCACCATTTCTGAGTCAATTGCCGAAAGTCAGATTTTTGATGAAATTGTGACCCCGGGGCTTAGGGATTTTTTCAAAAAAATATTTTTCTGCGGGTTAAGTTGTCGAGGGCTGATTTCTTTTCCTGTGATAAAAAGCCTTCTGTTTCGACCGCCAAACCTTTCAGATTAGCATTTGCAACCGTTGGGGACCATTTTTTAGTCAATTGCCGAAAGTTAGAGTTTTGATGAAATTGTGACCCCGGGGCTTACGGATTTTTTCAAAAAAATATTTTCTTGCCGGTTAAGTTGTCGAGGGCTGATTTCTTTTCCTGTGATAAAAAAACTTCTGTTTTGAAAGCCAAACCTTTCAGAGGAGCATTTGCAACCGTTGGGCACCATTTCTGAGTCAATTGCCGAAAGTCAGATTTTTGATGAAATTGTGACCCCGGGGCTTTGGGATTTTTTCAAAAAAATCCTTTTCTGCCGGTTAAGTTTTCGAGGGCTGATTTCTTTTCCTGTGATAAAAAGCCTTCTGTTTCGACCGCCAAACCTTTCAGAGGAGCATTTGCAACCGCTGGGCACCATTTCTGAGTCAATTGCCGAAAGTCAGATTTTTGATAAAATTGTGACCCCGGGGCTTAGGGATTTTTTCAAAAAATATTTTCTTGCGGGTTTAGTTGTCGAGGGCTGATTTCTTTTCCTGTGATAAAAAGACTTCAGTTTCGACCACCAAACCTTTCAGAGGAGCATTTGCAACCGCTGGGCACCATTTCTGAGTCAATTGCCGAAAGTCAGATTTTTGATGAAATTGTGACCCCGGGGCTTAGGGATTTTTTCAAAAAAATATTTTCTTGCAGGTTAAGTTGTCGAGGGCTGATTTCTTTTCCTGTGATAAAAAGCCTTCTGTTTCGACCGCCAAACCTTTCACAGGAGCATTTGCAACCGCTGGGCACCATTTCTGAGTCAATTGCCGAAAGTCAGATTTTTGATGAAATTGTGACCCCGGGGCTTAGGGATTTTTTCAAAAAAATATTTTTCTGCCGGTTAAGTTGTCGAGGGCTGATTTCTTGTCCTGTAATAAAAAGACTTCTCTTTCGACCGCCAAACCTTTCAGGGGAGCATTAGCAACCGTTTGTCACCATTTTTGACTCAAGTGCCAAAAGTCAGGTTTTTGATGAAATTGTGACCCCGGGGCTTAGGGATTTTTTCAAAAAAATATTTTCTTGCCGGTTAAGTTGTCGAGGGCTAATTTCTTTTCCTGTGATAAAAAGACTTCTGTTTCGACCGCCAAACCTTTCAGAGGAGCATTTGCAACCGCTGGGCACCATTTCTGAGTCAATTGCCGAAAGTCAGATTTTTGATGAAATTGTGACCCCGGGGCTTAGGGATTTTTTCAAAAAAATATTTTTCTGCGGGTTAAGTTGTCGAGGGCTGATTTCTTTTCCTGTGATAAAAAGCCTTCTGTTTCGACCGCCAAACCTTTCAGATTAGCATTTGCAACCGTTGGGGACCATTTTTTAGTCAATTGCCGAAAGTTAGAGTTTTGATGAAATTGTGACCCCGGGGCTTACGGATTTTTTCAAAAAAATATTTTCTTGCCGGTTAAGTTGTCGAGGGCTGATTTCTTTTCCTGTGATAAAAAAACTTCTGTTTTGAAAGCCAAACCTTTCAGAGGAGCATTTGCAACCGTTGGGCACCATTTCTGAGTCAATTGCCGAAAGTCAGATTTTTGATGAAATTGTGACCCCGGGGCTTTGGGATTTTTTCAAAAAAATCCTTTTCTGCCGGTTAAGTTTTCGAGGGCTGATTTCTTTTCCTGTGATAAAAAGCCTTCTGTTTCGACCGCCAAACCTTTCAGAGGAGCATTTGCAACCGCTGGGCACCATTTCTGAGTCAATTGCCGAAAGTCAGATTTTTGATAAAATTGTGACCCCGGGGCTTAGGGATTTTTTCAAAAAATATTTTCTTGCGGGTTTAGTTGTCGAGGGCTGATTTCTTTTCCTGTGATAAAAAGACTTCTGTTTCGACCGCCAAACCTTTCAGAGGAGCATTTGCAACTGTTGGGCACCATTTCTGAGTCAATTGCCAAAAGTCATATTTTTGATGAAATTGTGACCCCGGGGCTTAGGGATTTTTTCAAAAAAATCTTTTTCTGCCGGTTAAGTTTTCGAGGGCTAATTTCTTTTCCTGTGATAAAAAGCCTTCTGTTTCGACCGCCAAACCTTTCAGATTAGCATTTGCAACCGTTGGGGACCATTTCTGAGTCAATTGCCGAAAGTCAGATTTTTGATCAAATTGTGACCCCGGGGCTTAGGGATTTTTTCAAAAAAATATTTTTCTGCCGGTTAAGTTGTCGAGGGCTGATTTCTTGTCCTGTGATAAAAAGACTTCTGTTTCGACTGCCAAACCTTTCAGAGGAGCATTTGCAACCGCTGGGCACCATTTCTGAGTCAATTGAAAAAAGTTAGAGTTTTGATGAAATTGTGACCCCGGGGCTTAGGGATTTTTTCAAAAAAAATATTTTCTTGCAGGTTAAGTTGTCGAGGGCTGATTTCGTTTCCTGTGATAAAAAAACTTCTGTTTCGACCGCCAAAGCTTTCAGAGGAGCATTTGCAACTGTTGGGCACCATTTCTGAGTCAATTGCCGAAAGTCATTGTCACAGCCACCCAGGTGGGTCCCAGCTCACGAGAGACCTTACTCCGTTATAGTTTACTTACAGGAAAAGTTTATTGAAGATAGTTGTTTCTTTCACAGTTCAGCATTGTGGCTGTACGTCTGTCACGTTAGACCGCCGAAGTCCCCCTCTGACTCCTCCCCTCCTCCACACCAACTTAATAGCCTGGCTCTAGACCACCTCTTCCTCTCCTTTCTTTTCCGCAGGGTCTTTCTGCCCCCCTGGGTTCTCTCTTTCCGGGATTCGCCTGAGGCTGAATCCTCTGCCGCCTCCTGCCCCCTCCTTCTGGCTTTGGGGCCGGGCTCCTCCTCTGAGCTTTCCCCACTTCCGCGCGCCTCTATGTTTGAACTTGGCGCGCGTACGTTGCTTTTGACCTTTCCTTCGTCCTCTATACTGCCCCCTGTTCCACTCTCTACCCTTTCCGGCTGAACACCTTGCTCCAACCCCCTCTCTCTGTTTTCTCCTGTTCCTCCTCCCTCCGAGAGGCTGACAACTCCACCCCCTTTACTCCGTTCCGGCTGAGACTCCTCTGACAGCGTCTGTGCTTCACTGGGCTTTCTCCCCTCCTTTCCTGACTTTTCACAGCTTCTCTCTTCTCCTGCTTTTCGCCTGATCATGCTAGCTCCCTTTTGGGAATCCTCTGACTCACTGCTTAGGCTCATAGATTCCCTTCGAATTCCGTCATCTTCTTCCTCGTCTCTCTCTCCCTCCTCCCACTCGCTTTCCGTCTCCTCTGCCATCTCCTCACTTCTCCCAGAAACCCTGACAGTCATATTTTTGATGAAATTGTGACCCCGGGGCTTAGGGATTTTTTCAAAAAAATCTTTTTCTGCCGGTTAAGTTTTCGAGGGCTAATTTCTTTTCCTGTGATAAAAAGCCTTCTGTTTCGACCGCCAAACCTTTCAGATTAGCATTTGCAACCGTTGGGGACCATTTTTGAGTCAATTGCCGAAAGTTAGAGTTTTGATGAAATTCTGACCCCGGGGCTTAGGGATTTTTTCAAAAAATATTTTCTTGCCGGTTAAGTTGTCGAGGGCTGATTTCTTTTCCTGTGATAAAAAGACTTCTGTTTCGAACACCAAACCTTTCAGAGGAGCATTTGCAACCGCTGGGCACCATTTCTGAGTCAATTGCCGAAAGTCAGATTTTTGATGAAATTGTGACCCCGGGGCTTAGGGATTTTTTCAAAAAAATATTTTTCTGCCGGTTAAGTTGTCGAGGGCTGATTTCTTGTCCTGTGATATAAAGACTTCTGTTTCGACCGCCAAACCTTTCAGAGGAGCATTTGCAACCGCTGGGCACCATTTTTGACTCAATTGCCAAAAGTTAGAGTTTTGATGAAATTGTGACCCCGGGGCTTAGGGATTTTTTCAAAAAAATATTTTCTTGCAGGTTAAGTTGTCGAGGGCTGATTTCTTTTCCTGTGATAAAAAAACTTCTGTTTCGACCGCCAAACCTTTCAGAGGAGCATTTGCAACTGTTGGGCACCATTTCTGAGTCAATTGCCAAAAGTCAGATTTTTGATGAAATTGTGACCCCGGGCCTTAGGGATTTTTTCAAAAAAATCTTTTTCTGCCGGTTAAGTTGTTGAGGGCTAATTTCTTTTCCTGTGATAAAAAGACTTCTGTTTCAACCGCCAAACCTTTCAGAGGAGCATTTGCAACGGCTGGGCGCCATTTCTGAGTCAATTGCCGAAAGTCAGATTTTTGATGAAATTGTGACCCCGGGGCTTAGGGATTTTTTCAAAAAATATTTTCTTGCGGGTTAAGTTGTCGAGGGCTGATTTCTTTTCCTGTGATAAAAAGACTTCTGCTTCGACCACCAAACCTTTCAGAGGAGCATTTGCAACCGCTGGGCACCATTTCTGAGTCAATTGCCGAAAGTCAGATTTTTGATGAAATTCTGACCCCGGGGCTTAGGGATTTTTTCAAAAAAATATTTTTCTGCCAGTTAAGTTGTCGAGGGCTGATTTCTTTTCCTGTGATAAAAAGCCTTCTGTTTCGACCGCCAAACCTTTCAGAGGAGCATTTGCAACCGTTGAGGACCATTTTTGAGTCAATTGCCGAAAGTTAGAGTTTTGATGAAACTGTGACCCCGGGGCTTACGGATTTTTTCAAAAAAATATTTTCTTGCCGGTTAAGTTGTCGAGGGCTGATTTCTTTTCCTGTGATAAAAAAACTTCTGTTTTGAAAGCCAAACCTTTCAGAGGAGCATTTGCAACCGTTGGGCACCATTTCTGAGTCAATTGCCGAAAGTCAGATTTTTGATGAAATTGTGACCCCGGGGCTTAGGGATTTTTTCAAAAAAATATTTTTCTGCCAGTTGAGTTGTCGAGGGCTGATTTCTTTTCCTGTGATAAAAAGCCTTCTGTTTCGACCGCCAAACCTTTCAGAGGAGCATTTGCAACCGCTGGGCACCATTTCTGAGTCAATTGCCGAAAGTCAGATTTTTGATGAAATTGTGACCCCGGGGCTTAGGGATTTTTTCAAAAAATATTTTCTTGCGGGTTTAGTTGTCGAGGGCTGATTTCTTTTCCTGTGATAAAAAGACTTCTGTTTCGACCACCAAACCTTTCAGAGGAGCATTTGCAACCGCTGGGCACCATTTCTGAGTCAATTGCCGAAAGTCAGATTTTTGATGAAATTGTGATCCCGGGGCTTAGGGATTTTTTCAAAAAAATATTTTCTTGCAGGTTAAGTTGTCGAGGGCTGATTTCTTTTCCTGTGATAAAAAGCCTTCTGTTTCGACCGCCAAACCTTTCACAGGAGCATTTGCAACCGCTGGGCACCATTTCTGAGTCAATTGCCGAAAGTCAGATTTTTGATGAAATTGTGACCCCGGGGCTTAGGGATTTTTTCAAAAAAATATTTTTCTGCCGGTTAAGTTGTCGAGGGCTGATTTCTTGTCCTGTAATTAAAAGACTTCTCTTTCGACCGCCAAACCTTTCAGGGGAGCATTAGCAACCGTTTGTCACCATTTTTGACTCAAGTGCCAAAAGTCAGGTTTTTGATGAAATTGTGACCCCGGGGCTTAGGGATTTTTTCAAAAAAATATTTTCTTGCCGGTTAAGTTGTCGAGGGCTAATTTCTTTTCCTGTGATAAAAAGACTTCTGTTTCGACCGCCAAACCTTTCAGAGGAGCATTTGCAACCGTTGGGGACCATTTTTGAGTCCACTGTCGAAAGTCAGATTTTTGATGAAATTGTGACCCCGGGGCTTAGGGATTTTTTCAAAAAAATCCTTTTCTGCCGGTTAAGTTTTCGAGGGCTGATTTCTTTTCCTGTGATAAAAAGCCTTCTGTTTCGACCGCCAAACCTTTCACAGGAGCATTTGCAACCGCTGGGCACCATTTCTGAGTCAATTGCCAAAAGTCAGATTTTTGATGAAATTGTGACCCCGGGGCTTAGGGATTTTTTCAAAAAAATATTTTCTTGCCGGTTAAGTTGTCGAGGGCTGATTTCTTTTCCTGTGATAAAAAAACTTCTGTTTTGAAAGCCAAACCTTTCAGAGGAGCATTTGCAACATTTGGGCACCATTTCTGAGTGCACTGTCGAAAGTCAGATTTTTGATGAAATTGTGACCCCGGGGCTTAGGGATTTTTTCAAAAAAATATTTTTCTGCCGGTTAAGTTGTCGAGGGCTGATTTCTTTTCCTGTGATAAAAAGCCTTCTGTTTCAACCGCCAAACCTTTCAGATTAGCATTTGCAACCGTTGGGGACCATTTTTGAGTCAATTGCCGAAAGTTAGAGTTTTGATGAAATTGTGACCCCGGGGCTTAGGGATTTTTTCAAAAAAATATTTTTCTGCCGGTTAAGTTGTCGAGGGCTGATTTCTTTTCCTGTGATAAAAAGCCTTCTGTTTCAACCGCCAAACCTTTCAGAGGAGCATTTGCAACCGTTGGGGACCATTTTTGAGTCAATTGCCGAAAGTTAGAGTTTTGATGAAATTGTGACCCCGGGGCTTAGGGATTTTTTCAAAAAAATATATTCTTGCAGGTTAAGTTGTCGAGGGCTGATTTCTTTTCCTGTGATAAAAAGCCTTCTGTTTCGACCGCCAAACCTTTCAGAGGAGCACTTGCAACCGCTGGGCACCATTTCTGAGTCAATTGCCGAAAGTCAGATTTTTGATGAAATTGTGACCCCGGGGCTTAGGGATTTTTTCAAAAAAATCCTTTTCTGCCGGTTAAGTTTTCGAGGGCTGATTTCTTTTCCTGTGATAAAAAGCCTTCTGTTTCGACCGCCAAACCTTTCAGAGGAGCACTTGCAACCGCTGGGCACCATTTCTGAGTCAATTGTCGAAAGTCAGATTTTTGATGAAATTGTGAACCCGGGGCTTAGGGATTTTTTCAAAAAAATATTTTTCTGCCGGTTAAGTTGTCGAGGGCTGATTTCTTGTCCTGTAATAAAAAGACTTCTCTTTCGACCGCCATAACTTTCAGGGGAGCATTAGCAACCGTTTGGCACTATTTTTGACTCAATTGCCAAAAGTCAGGTTTTTGATGAAATTGTGACCCCGGGGCTCAGGGATTTTTTCAAAAAAATCTTTTTCTGCCGGTTAAGTTGTCGAGGGCTAATTTCTTTTCCTGTGATAAAAAGCCTTCTGTTTCAACCGCCAAACCTTTCAGATTAGCATTTGCAACCGTTGGGGACCATTTTTGAGTCAATTGCCGAAAGTTAGAGTTTTGATGAAATTGTGACCCCGGGGCTTAGGGATTTTTTCAAAAAAATATTTTCTTGCCGGTTAAGTTGTCGAGGGCTGATTTCTTTTCCTGTGATAAAAAAACTTCTGTTTTGAAAGCCAAACCTTTCAGAGGAGCATTTGCAACCGTTGGGCACCATTTCTGAGTCAATTGTGGAAAGTCAGATTTTTGATGAAATTGTGACCCCGGGGCTTAGGGATTTTTTCAAAAAAATCCTTTTCTGCCGGTTAAGTTTTCGATGGCTGATTTCTTTTCCTCTGATAAAAAGCCTTCTGTTTCGACCGCCAAACCTTTCAGAGGAGCATTTGCAACCGTTGGGGACCATTTTTGAGTCAATTGCCGAAAGTTAGAGTTTTGATGAAATTGTGACCCCGGGGCTTAGGGATTTTTTCAAAAAAATATATTCTTGCAGGTTAAGTTGTCGAGGGCTGATTTCTTTTCCTCTGATAAAAAGCCTTCTGTTTCGACCGCCAAACCTTTCAGAGGAGCACTTGCAACCGCTGGGCACCATTTCTGAGTCAATTGCCGAAAGTTAGAGTTTTGATGAAATTGTGACCCCGGGGCTTAGGGATTTTTTCAAAAAAATATATTCTTGCAGGTTAAGTTGTCGAGGGCTGATTTCTTTTCCTGTGATAAAAAGCCTTCTGTTTCGACCGCCAAACCTTTCAGAGGAGCATTTGCAACCGTTGGGCACCATTTCTGAGTCAATTGTCGAAAGTCAGATTTTTGATGAAATTGTGAACCCGGGGCTTAGGGATTTTTTCAAAAAAATATTTTTCTGCCGGTTAAGTTGTCGAGGGCTGATTTCTTGTCCTGTAATAAAAAGACTTCTCTTTCGACCGCCATAACTTTCAGGGGAGCATTAGCAACCATTTGGCACCATTTTTGAGTCAATTGTGGAAAGTCAGATTTTTGATGAAATTGTGACCCCGGGGCTTAGGGATTTTTTAAAAAAATATTTTTCTGCCGGTTAAGTTGTCAAGGGCTGATTTCTTGTCCTGTAATAAAAAGACTTCTCTTTCGACCGCCAAACCTTTCAGGGGAGCATTAGCAACCGTTTGGCACCATTTTTGACTCAATTGCCAAAAGTCAGGTTTTTGATGAAATTGTGACCCCGGGGCTTAGGGATTTTTTCAAAAAAATATTTTCTTGCCGGTTAAGTTGTCGAGGGCTGATTTCTTTTCCTTTGATAAAAAAACTTCTGTTTTGAAAGCCAAACCTTTCAGAGGAGCATTTGCAACCGTTGGGCACCATTTCTGAGTCAATTGTGGAAAGTCAGATTTTTGATGAAATTGTGACCCCGGGGCTTAGGGATTTTTTCAAAAAAATCCTTTTCTGCCGGTTAAGTTGTCGAGGGCTGATTTCTTTTCCTGTGATAAAAAGCCTTCTGTTTCGACCGCCAAACCTTTCAGAGGAGCATTTGCAACCGTCGGGCACCATTTCTGAGTCAATTGTCGAAAGTCAGATTTTTGATGAAATTGTGAACCCGGGGCTTAGGGATTTTTTCAAAAAAATATTTTTCTGCCGGTTAAGCTGTCGAGGGCTGATTTCTTGTCCTGTAATAAAAATACTTCTCTTTCGACCGCCATAACTTTCAGGGGAGCATTAGCAACCGTTTGGCACCATTTTTGACTCAATTGCCAAAAGTCAGGTTTTTGATGAAATTGTGACCCCGGGGCTTAGGGATTTTTTCAAAAAAATCTTTTTCTGCCGGTTAAGTTGTCGAGGGCTAATTTCTTTTCCTGTGATAAAATGACTTCTGTTTCGACCACCAAACCTTTCAGAGGAGCCTTTGCAACCGCTGGGCACCATTTCTGAGTCAATTGCCGAAAGTCAGATTTTTGATGAAATTGTGAGCCCGGGGCTTAGGGATTTTTTCAAAAAAATATTTTTCTGCCAGTTAAGTTGTCGAGGGCTGATTTCTTTTCCTGTGATAAAAAGCCTTCTGTTTCGACCGCCAAACCTATCAGAGGAGCATTTGCAACCGTCGGGGACCATTTCTGAGTCAATTGTGGAAAGTCAGATTTTTGATGAAATTGTGACCCCGGGCCTTAGGGATTTTTTCAAAAAAATCTTTTTCTGCCGGTTAAGTTGTTGAGGGCTAATTTCTTTTCCTGTGATAAAAAGACTTCTGTTTCGACCGCCAAACCTTTCAGAGGAGCATTTGCAACCGCTGGGCACCATTTCTGAGTCAATTGCCGAAAGTCAGATTTTTGATGAAATTGTGACCCCGGGGCTTAGGGATTTTTTCAAAAAAATCCTTTTCTGCCGGTTAAGTTTTCGAGGGCTGATTTCTTTTCCTGTGATAAAAAGCCTTCTGTTTCGACCGCCAAACCTTTCAGAGGAGCACTTGCAACCGCTGGGCACCATTTCTGAGTCAATTGTCGAAAGTCAGATTTTTGATGAAATTGTGAACCCGGGGCTTAGGGATTTTTTCAAAAAAATATTTTTCTGCCGGTTAAGTTGTCGAGGGCTGATTTCTTGTCCTGTAATAAAAAGACTTCTCTTTCGACCGCCATAACTTTCAGGGGAGCATTAGCAACCGTTTGGCACTATTTTTGACTCAATTGCCAAAAGTCAGGTTTTTGATGAAATTGTGACCCCGGGGCTCAGGGATTTTTTCAAAAAAATCTTTTTCTGCCGGTTAAGTTGTCGAGGGCTAATTTCTTTTCCTGTGATAAAAAGCCTTCTGTTTCAACCGCCAAACCTTTCAGATTAGCATTTGCAACCGTTGGGGACCATTTTTGAGTCAATTGCCGAAAGTTAGAGTTTTGATGAAATTGTGACCCCGGGGCTTAGGGATTTTTTCAAAAAAATATTTTCTTGCCGGTTAAGTTGTCGAGGGCTGATTTCTTTTCCTGTGATAAAAAAACTTCTGTTTTGAAAGCCAAACCTTTCAGAGGAGCATTTGCAACCGTTGGGCACCATTTCTGAGTCAATTGTGGAAAGTCAGATTTTTGATGAAATTGTGACCCCGGGGCTTAGGGATTTTTTCAAAAAAATCCTTTTCTGCCGGTTAAGTTTTCGATGGCTGATTTCTTTTCCTCTGATAAAAAGCCTTCTGTTTCGACCGCCAAACCTTTCAGAGGAGCATTTGCAACCGTTGGGGACCATTTTTGAGTCAATTGCCGAAAGTTAGAGTTTTGATGAAATTGTGACCCCGGGGCTTAGGGATTTTTTCAAAAAAATATATTCTTGCAGGTTAAGTTGTCGAGGGCTGATTTCTTTTCCTCTGATAAAAAGCCTTCTGTTTCGACCGCCAAACCTTTCAGAGGAGCACTTGCAACCGCTGGGCACCATTTCTGAGTCAATTGCCGAAAGTTAGAGTTTTGATGAAATTGTGACCCCGGGGCTTAGGGATTTTTTCAAAAAAATATATTCTTGCAGGTTAAGTTGTCGAGGGCTGATTTCTTTTCCTGTGATAAAAAGCCTTCTGTTTCGACCGCCAAACCTTTCAGAGGAGCATTTGCAACTGTTGGGCAGCATTTCTGAGTCAATTGTCGAAAGTCAGATTTTTGATGAAATTGTGAACCCGGGGCTTAGGGATTTTTTCAAAAAAATATTTTTCTGCCGGTTAAGTTGTCGAGGGCTGATTTCTTGTCCTGTAATAAAAAGACTTCTCTTTCGACCGCCATAACTTTCAGGGGAGCATTAGCAACCGTTTGGCACCATTTTTGAGTCAATTGTGGAAAGTCAGATTTTTGATGAAATTGTGACCCCGGGGCTTAGGAATTTTTTAAAAAAATATTTTTCTGCCGGTTAAGTTGTCAAGGGCTGATTTCTTGTCCTGTAATAAAAAGACTTCTCTTTCGACCGCCAAACCTTTCAGGGGAGCATTAGCAACCGTTTGGCACCATTTTTGACTCAATTGCCAAAAGTCAGGTTTTTGATGAAATTGTGACCCCGGGGCTTAGGGATTTTTTCAAAAAAATATTTTCTTGCCGGTTAAGTTGTCGAGGGCTGATTTCTTTTCCTTTGATAAAAAAACTTCTGTTTTGAAAGCCAAACCTTTCAGAGGAGCATTTGCAACCGTTGGGCACCATTTCTGAGTCAATTGTGGAAAGTCAGATTTTTGATGAAATTGTGACCCCGGGGCTTAGGGATTTTTTCAAAAAAATCCTTTTCTGCCGGTTAAGTTGTCGAGGGCTGATTTCTTTTCCTGTGATAAAAAGCCTTCTGTTTCGACCGCCAAACCTTTCAGAGGAGCATTTGCAACCGTTGGGCACCATTTCTGAGTCAATTGTCGAAAGTCAGATTTTTGATGAAATTGTGAACCCGGGGCTTAGGGATTTTTTCAAAAAAATATTTTTCTGCCGGTTAAGCTGTCGAGGGCTGATTTCTTGTCCTGTAATAAAAATACTTCTCTTTCGACCGCCATAACTTTCAGGGGAGCATTAGCAACCGTTTGGCACTATTTTTGACTCAATTGCCAAAAGTCAGGTTTTTGATGAAATTGTGACCCCGGGGCTCAGGGATTTTTTCAAAAAAATCTTTTTCTGCCGGTTAAGTTGTCGAGGGCTAATTTCTTTTCCTGTGATAAAAAGCCTTCTGTTTCAACCGCCAAACCTTTCAGATTAGCATTTGCAACCGTTGGGGACCATTTTTGAGTCAATTGCCGAAAGTTAGAGTTTTGATGAAATTGTGACCCCGGGGCTTATGGATTTTTTCAAAAAAATATTTTCTTGCCGGTTAAGTTGTCGAGGGCTGATTTCTTTTCCTGTGATAAAAAAACTTCTGTTTTGAAAGCCAAACCTTTCAGAGGAGCATTTGCAACCGTTGGGCACCATTTCTGAGTCAATTGTGGAAAGTCAGATTTTTGATGAAATTGTGACCCCGGGGCTTAGGGATTTTTTCAAAAAAATCCTTTTCTGCCGGTTAAGTTTTCGATGGCTGATTTCTTTTCCTCTGATAAAAAGCCTTCTGTTTCGACCGCCAAACCTTTCAGAGGAGCATTTGCAACCGTTGGGGACCATTTTTGAGTCAATTGCCGAAAGTTAGAGTTTTGATGAAATTGTGACCCCGGGGCTTAGGGATTTTTTCAAAAAAATATATTCTTGCAGGTTAAGTTGTCGAGGGCTGATTTCTTTTCCTGTGATAAAAAGCCTTCTGTTTCGACCGCCAAACCTTTCAGAGGAGCACTTGCAACCGCTGGGCACCATTTCTGAGTCAATTGCCGAAAGTTAGAGTTTTGATGAAATTGTGACCCCGGGGCTTAGGGATTTTTTCAAAAAAATATATTCTTGCAGGTTAAGTTGTCGAGGGCTGATTTCTTTTCCTGTGATAAAAAGCCTTCTGTTTCGACCGCCAAACCTTTCAGAGGAGCATTTGCAACCGTTGGGCACCATTTCTGAGTCAATTGTCGAAAGTCAGATTTTTGATGAAATTGTGAACCCGGGGCTTAGGGATTTTTTCAAAAAAATATTTTTCTGCCGGTTAAGTTGTCGAGGGCTGATTTCTTGTCCTGTAATAAAAAGACTTCTCTTTCGACCGCCAAACCTTTCAGGGGAGCATTAGCAACCGTTTGGCACCATTTTTGAGTCAATTGTGGAAAGTCAGATTTTTGATGAAATTGTGACCCCGGGGCTTAGGGATTTTTTAAAAAAATATTTTTCTGCCGGTTAAGTTGTCAAGGGCTGATTTCTTGTCCTGTAATAAAAAGACTTCTCTTTCGACCGCCAAACCTTTCAGGGGAGCATTAGCAACCGTTTGGCACCATTTTTGACTCAATTGCCAAAAGTCAGGTTTTTGATGAAATTGTGACCCCGGGGCTTAGGGATTTTTTCAAAAAAATATTTTCTTGCCGGTTAAGTTGTCGAGGGCTGATTTCTTTTCCTTTGATAAAAAAACTTCTGTTTTGAAAGCCAAACCTTTCAGAGGAGCATTTGCAACCGTTGGGCACCATTTCTGAGTCAATTGTGGAAAGTCAGATTTTTGATGAAATTGTGACCCCGGGGCTTAGGGATTTTTTCAAAAAAATCCTTTTCTGCCGGTTAAGTTGTCGAGGGCTGATTTCTTTTCCTGTGATAAAAAGCCTTCTGTTTCGACCGCCAAACCTTTCAGAGGAGCATTTGCAACCGTTGGGCACCATTTCTGAGTCAATTGTCGAAAGTCAGATTTTTGATGAAATTGTGAACCCGGGGCTTAGGGATTTTTTCAAAAAAATATTTTTCTGCCGGTTAAGCTGTCGAGGGCTGATTTCTTGTCCTGTAATAAAAATACTTCTCTTTCGACCGCCATAACTTTCAGGGGAGCATTAGCAACCGTTTGGCACCATTTTTGACTCAATTGCCAAAAGTCAGGTTTTTGATGAAATTGTGACCCCGGGGCTTAGGGATTTTTTCAAAAAAATCTTTTTCTGCCGGTTAAGTTGTCGAGGGCTAATTTCTTTTCCTGTGATAAAATGACTTCTGTTTCGACCACCAAACCTTTCAGAGGAGCATTTGCAACCGCTGGGACCATTTCTGAGTCAATTGCCGAAAGTCAGATTTTTGATGAAATTGTGAGCCCGGGGCTTAGGGATTTTTTCAAAAAAATATTTTTCTGCCAGTTAAGTTGTCGAGGGCTGATTTCTTTTCCTGTGATAAAAAGCCTTCTGTTTCGACCGCCAAACCTATCAGAGGAGCATTTGCAACCGTCGGGGACCATTTCTGAGTCAATTGTGGAAAGTCAGATTTTTGATGAAATTGTGACACCGGGCCTTAGGGATTTTTTCAAAAAAATCTTTTTCTGCCGGTTAAGTTGTTGAGGGCTAATTTCTTTTCCTGTGATAAAAAGACTTCTGTTTCGACCGCCAAACCTTTCAGAGGAGCATTTGCAACCGCTGGGCACCATTTCTGAGTCAATTGCCGAAAGTCAGATTTTTGATGAAATTGTGACCCCGGGGCTTAGGGATTTTTTCAAAAAAATCCTTTTCTGCCGGTTAAGTTTTCGAGGGCTGATTTCTTTTCCTGTGATAAAAAGCCTTCTGTTTCGACCGCCAAACCTTTCAGAGGAGCACTTGCAACCGCTGGGCACCATTTCTGAGTCAATTGTCGAAAGTCAGATTTTTGATGAAATTGTGAACCCGGGGCTTAGGGATTTTTTCAAAAAAATATTTTTCTGCCGGTTAAGTTGTCGAGGGCTGATTTCTTGTCCTGTAATAAAAAGACTTCTCTTTCGACCGCCATAACTTTCAGGGGAGCATTAGCAACCGTTTGGCACTATTTTTGACTCAATTGCCAAAAGTCAGGTTTTTGATGAAATTGTGACCCCGGGGCTCAGGGATTTTTTCAAAAAAATCTTTTTCTGCCGGTTAAGTTGTCGAGGGCTAATTTCTTTTCCTGTGATAAAAAGCCTTCTGTTTCAACCGCCAAACCTTTCAGATTAGCATTTGCAACCGTTGGGGACCATTTTTGAGTCAATTGCCGAAAGTTAGAGTTTTGATGAAATTGTGACCCCGGGGCTTAGGGATTTTTTCAAAAAAATATTTTCTTGCCGGTTAAGTTGTCGAGGGCTGATTTCTTTTCCTGTGATAAAAAAACTTCTGTTTTGAAAGCCAAACCTTTCAGAGGAGCATTTGCAACCGTTGGGCACCATTTCTGAGTCAATTGTGGAAAGTCAGATTTTTGATGAAATTGTGACCCCGGGGCTTAGGGATTTTTTCAAAAAAATCCTTTTCTGCCGGTTAAGTTTTCGATGGCTGATTTCTTTTCCTCTGATAAAAAGCCTTCTGTTTCGACCGCCAAACCTTTCAGAGGAGCATTTGCAACCGTTGGGGACCATTTTTGAGTCAATTGCCGAAAGTTAGAGTTTTGATGAAATTGTGACCCCGGGGCTTAGGGATTTTTTCAAAAAAATATATTCTTGCAGGTTAAGTTGTCGAGGGCTGATTTCTTTTCCTGTGATAAAAAGCCTTCTGTTTCGACCGCCAAACCTTTCAGAGGAGCACTTGCAACCGCTGGGCACCATTTCTGAGTCAATTGCCGAAAGTTAGAGTTTTGATGAAATTGTGACCCCGGGGCTTAGGGATTTTTTCAAAAAAATATATTCTTGCAGGTTAAGTTGTCGAGGGCTGATTTCTTTTCCTGTGATAAAAAGCCTTCTGTTTCGACCGCCAAACCTTTCAGAGGAGCATTTGCAACCGTTGGGCACCATTTCTGAGTCAATTGTCGAAAGTCAGATTTTTGATGAAATTGTGAACCCGGGGCTTAGGGATTTTTTCAAAAAAATATTTTTCTGCCGGTTAAGTTGTCGAGGGCTGATTTCTTGTCCTGTAATAAAAAGACTTCTCTTTCGACCGCCAAACCTTTCAGGGGAGCATTAGCAACCGTTTGGCACCATTTTTGAGTCAATTGTGGAAAGTCAGATTTTTGATGAAATTGTGACCCCGGGGCTTAGGGATTTTTTAAAAAAATATTTTTCTGCCGGTTAAGTTGTCAAGGGCTGATTTCTTGTCCTGTAATAAAAAGACTTCTCTTTCGACCGCCAAACCTTTCAGGGGAGCATTAGCAACCGTTTGGCACCATTTTTGACTCAATTGCCAAAAGTCAGGTTTTTGATGAAATTGTGACCCCGGGGCTTAGGGATTTTTTCAAAAAAATATTTTCTTGCCGGTTAAGTTGTCGAGGGCTGATTTCTTTTCCTTTGATAAAAAAACTTCTGTTTTGAAAGCCAAACCTTTCAGAGGAGCATTTGCAACCGTTGGGCACCATTTCTGAGTCAATTGTGGAAAGTCAGATTTTTGATGAAATTGTGACCCCGGGGCTTAGGGATTTTTTCAAAAAAATCCTTTTCTGCCGGTTAAGTTGTCGAGGGCTGATTTCTTTTCCTGTGATAAAAAGCCTTCTGTTTCGACCGCCAAACCTTTCAGAGGAGCATTTGCAACCGTTGGGCACCATTTCTGAGTCAATTGTCGAAAGTCAGATTTTTGATGAAATTGTGAACCCGGGGCTTAGGGATTTTTTCAAAAAAATATTTTTCTGCCGGTTAAGCTGTCGAGGGCTGATTTCTTGTCCTGTAATAAAAATACTTCTCTTTCGACCGCCATAACTTTCAGGGGAGCATTAGCAACCGTTTGGCACCATTTTTGACTCAATTGCCAAAAGTCAGGTTTTTGATGAAATTGTGACCCCGGGGCTTAGGGATTTTTTCAAAAAAATCTTTTTCTGCCGGTTAAGTTGTCGAGGGCTAATTTCTTTTCCTGTGATAAAATGACTTCTGTTTCGACCACCAAACCTTTCAGAGGAGCATTTGCAACCGCTGGGACCATTTCTGAGTCAATTGCCGAAAGTCAGATTTTTGATGAAATTGTGAGCCCGGGGCTTAGGGATTTTTTCAAAAAAATATTTTTCTGCCAGTTAAGTTGTCGAGGGCTGATTTCTTTTCCTGTGATAAAAAGCCTTCTGTTTCGACCGCCAAACCTATCAGAGGAGCATTTGCAACCGTCGGGGACCATTTCTGAGTCAATTGTGGAAAGTCAGATTTTTGATGAAATTGTGACACCGGGCCTTAGGGATTTTTTCAAAAAAATCTTTTTCTGCCGGTTAAGTTGTTGAGGGCTAATTTCTTTTCCTGTGATAAAAAGACTTCTGTTTCGACCGCCAAACCTTTCAGAGGAGCATTTGCAACCGCTGGGCACCATTTCTGAGTCAATTGCCGAAAGTCAGATTTTTGATGAAATTGTGACCCCGGGGCTTAGGGATTTTTTCAAAAAAATCCTTTTCTGCCGGTTAAGTTTTCGAGGGCTGATTTCTTTTCCTGTGATAAAAAGCCTTCTGTTTCGACCGCCAAACCTTTCAGAGGAGCACTTGCAACCGCTGGGCACCATTTCTGAGTCAATTGTCGAAAGTCAGATTTTTGATGAAATTGTGAACCCGGGGCTTAGGGATTTTTTCAAAAAAATATTTTTCTGCCGGTTAAGTTGTCGAGGGCTGATTTCTTGTCCTGTAATAAAAAGACTTCTCTTTCGACCGCCATAACTTTCAGGGGAGCATTAGCAACCGTTTGGCACTATTTTTGACTCAATTGCCAAAAGTCAGGTTTTTGATGAAATTGTGACCCCGGGGCTCAGGGATTTTTTCAAAAAAATCTTTTTCTGCCGGTTAAGTTGTCGAGGGCTAATTTCTTTTCCTGTGATAAAAAGCCTTCTGTTTCAACCGCCAAACCTTTCAGATTAGCATTTGCAACCGTTGGGGACCATTTTTGAGTCAATTGCCGAAAGTTAGAGTTTTGATGAAATTGTGACCCCGGGGCTTAGGGATTTTTTCAAAAAAATATTTTCTTGCCGGTTAAGTTGTCGAGGGCTGATTTCTTTTCCTGTGATAAAAAAACTTCTGTTTTGAAAGCCAAACCTTTCAGAGGAGCATTTGCAACCGTTGGGCACCATTTCTGAGTCAATTGTGGAAAGTCAGATTTTTGATGAAATTGTGACCCCGGGGCTTAGGGATTTTTTCAAAAAAATCCTTTTCTGCCGGTTAAGTTTTCGATGGCTGATTTCTTTTCCTCTGATAAAAAGCCTTCTGTTTCGACCGCCAAACCTTTCAGAGGAGCATTTGCAACCGTTGGGGACCATTTTTGAGTCAATTGCCGAAAGTTAGAGTTTTGATGAAATTGTGACCCCGGGGCTTAGGGATTTTTTCAAAAAAATATATTCTTGCAGGTTAAGTTGTCGAGGGCTGATTTCTTTTCCTGTGATAAAAAGCCTTCTGTTTCGACCGCCAAACCTTTCAGAGGAGCACTTGCAACCGCTGGGCACCATTTCTGAGTCAATTGCCGAAAGTTAGAGTTTTGATGAAATTGTGACCCCGGGGCTTAGGGATTTTTTCAAAAAAATATATTCTTGCAGGTTAAGTTGTCGAGGGCTGATTTCTTTTCCTGTGATAAAAAGCCTTCTGTTTCGACCGCCAAACCTTTCAGAGGAGCATTTGCAACCGTTGGGCACCATTTCTGAGTCAATTGTCGAAAGTCAGATTTTTGATGAAATTGTGAACCCGGGGCTTAGGGATTTTTTCAAAAAAATATTTTTCTGCCGGTTAAGTTGTCGAGGGCTGATTTCTTGTCCTGTAATAAAAAGACTTCTCTTTCGACTGCCATAACTTTCAGGGGAGCATTAGCAACCGTTTGGCACCATTTTTGAGTCAATTGTGGAAAGTCAGATTTTTGATGAAATTGTGACCCCGGGGCTTAGGGATTTTTTTAAAAAATATTTTTCTGCCGGTTAAGTTGTCAAGGGCTGATTTCTTGTCCTGTAATAAAAAGACTTCTCTTTCGACCGCCAAACCTTTCAGGGGAGCATTAGCAACCGTTTGGCACCATTTTTGACTCAATTGCCAAAAGTCAGGTTTTTGATGAAATTGTGACCCCGGGGCTTAGGGATTTTTTCAAAAAAATATTTTCTTGCCGGTTAAGTTGTCGAGGGCTGATTTCTTTTCCTTTGATAAAAAAACTTCTGTTTTGAAAGCCAAACCTTTCAGAGGAGCATTTGCAACCGTTGGGCACCATTTCTGAGTCAATTGTGGAAAGTCAGATTTTTGATGAAATTGTGACCCCGGGGCTTAGGGATTTTTTCAAAAAAATCCTTTTCTGCCGGTTAAGTTGTCGAGGGCTGATTTCTTTTCCTGTGATAAAAAGCCTTCTGTTTCGACCGCCAAACCTTTCAGAGGAGCATTTTCAACCGTTGGGCACCATTTCTGAGTCAATTGTCGAAAGTCAGATTTTTGATGAAATTGTGAACCCGGGGCTTAGGGATTTTTTCAAAAAAATATTTTTCTGCCGGTTAAGCTGTCGAGGGCTGATTTCTTGTCCTGTAATAAAAATACTTCTCTTTCGACCGCCATAACTTTCAGGGGAGCATTAGCAACCATTTGGCACCATTTTTGACTCAATTGCCAAAAGTCAGGTTTTTGATGAAATTGTGACCCCGGGGCTTAGGGATTTTTTCAAAAAAATCTTTTTCTGCCGGTTAAGTTGTCGAGGGCTAATTTCTTTTCCTGTGATAAAATGACTTCTGTTTCGACCGCCAAACCTTTCAGATTAGCATTTGCAACCGTTGGGGACCATTTTTGAGTCAATTGCCGAAAGTTAGAGTTTTGATGAAATTGTGACCCCGGGGCTTAGGGATTTTTTCAAAAAAATATTTTCTTGCCGGTTAAGTTGTCGAGGGCTGATTTCTTTTCCTGTGATAAAAAAACTTCTGTTTTGAAAGCCAAACCTTTCAGAGGAGCATTTGCAACCGTTGGGCACCATTTCTGAGTCAATTGTGGAAAGTCAGATTTTTGATGAAATTGTGACCCCGGGGCTTAGGGATTTTTTCAAAAAAATCCTTTTCTGCCGGTTAAGTTTTCGATGGCTGATTTCTTTTCCTCTGATAAAAAGCCTTCTGTTTCGACCGCCAAACCTTTCAGAGGAGCATTTGCAACCGTTGGGGACCATTTTTGAGTCAATTGCCGAAAGTTAGAGTTTTGATGAAATTGTGACCCCGGGGCTTAGGGATTTTTTCAAAAAAATATATTCTTGCAGGTTAAGTTGTCGAGGGCTGATTTCTTTTCCTGTGATAAAAAGCCTTCTGTTTCGACCGCCAAACCTTTCAGAGGAGCACTTGCAACCGCTGGGCACCATTTCTGAGTCAATTGCCGAAAGTTAGAGTTTTGATGAAATTGTGACCCCGGGGCTTAGGGATTTTTTCAAAAAAATATATTCTTGCAGGTTAAGTTGTCGAGGGCTGATTTCTTTTCCTGTGATAAAAAGCCTTCTGTTTCGACCGCCAAACCTTTCAGAGGAGCATTTGCAACCGTTGGGCACCATTTCTGAGTCAATTGTCGAAAGTCAGATTTTTGATGAAATTGTGAACCCGGGGCTTAGGGATTTTTTCAAAAAAATATTTTTCTGCCGGTTAAGTTGTCGAGGGCTGATTTCTTGTCCTGTAATAAAAAGACTTCTCTTTCGACTGCCATAACTTTCAGGGGAGCATTAGCAACCGTTTGGCACCATTTTTGAGTCAATTGTGGAAAGTCAGATTTTTGATGAAATTGTGACCCCGGGGCTTAGGGATTTTTTTAAAAAATATTTTTCTGCCGGTTAAGTTGTCAAGGGCTGATTTCTTGTCCTGTAATAAAAAGACTTCTCTTTCGACCGCCAAACCTTTCAGGGGAGCATTAGCAACCGTTTGGCACCATTTTTGACTCAATTGCCAAAAGTCAGGTTTTTGATGAAATTGTGACCCCGGGGCTTAGGGATTTTTTCAAAAAAATATTTTCTTGCCGGTTAAGTTGTCGAGGGCTGATTTCTTTTCCTTTGATAAAAAAACTTCTGTTTTGAAAGCCAAACCTTTCAGAGGAGCATTTGCAACCGTTGGGCACCATTTCTGAGTCAATTGTGGAAAGTCAGATTTTTGATGAAATTGTGACCCCGGGGCTTAGGGATTTTTTCAAAAAAATCCTTTTCTGCCGGTTAAGTTGTCGAGGGCTGATTTCTTTTCCTGTGATAAAAAGCCTTCTGTTTCGACCGCCAAACCTTTCAGAGGAGCATTTGCAACCGTTTGGCACCATTTTTGACTCAATTGCCAAAAGTCAGGTTTTTGATGAAATTGTGACCCCGGGGCTTAGGGATTTTTTCAAAAAAATATTTTCTTGCCGGTTAAGTTGTCGAGGGCTGATTTCTTTTCCTTTGATAAAAAAACTTCTGTTTTGAAAGCCAAACCTTTCAGAGGAGCATTTGCAACCGTTGGGCACCATTTCTGAGTCAATTGTGGAAAGTCAGATTTTTGATGAAATTGTGACCCCGGGGCTTAGGGATTTTTTCAAAAAAATCCTTTTCTGCCGGTTAAGTTGTCGAGGGCTGATTTCTTTTCCTGTGATAAAAAGCCTTCTGTTTCGACCGCCAAACCTTTCAGAGGAGCATTTTCAACCGTTGGGCACCATTTCTGAGTCAATTGTCGAAAGTCAGATTTTTGATGAAATTGTGAACCCGGGGCTTAGGGATTTTTTCAAAAAAATATTTTTCTGCCGGTTAAGCTGTCGAGGGCTGATTTCTTGTCCTGTAATAAAAATACTTCTCTTTCGACCGCCATAACTTTCAGGGGAGCATTAGCAACCATTTGGCACCATTTTTGACTCAATTGCCAAAAGTCAGGTTTTTGATGAAATTGTGACCCCGGGGCTTAGGGATTTTTTCAAAAAAATCTTTTTCTGCCGGTTAAGTTGTCGAGGGCTAATTTCTTTTCCTGTGATAAAATGACTTCTGTTTCGACCGCCAAACCTTTCAGATTAGCATTTGCAACCGTTGGGGACCATTTTTGAGTCAATTGCCGAAAGTTAGAGTTTTGATGAAATTGTGACCCCGGGGCTTAGGGATTTTTTCAAAAAAATATTTTCTTGCCGGTTAAGTTGTCGAGGGCTGATTTCTTTTCCTGTGATAAAAAAACTTCTGTTTTGAAAGCCAAACCTTTCAGAGGAGCATTTGCAACCGTTGGGCACCATTTCTGAGTCAATTGTGGAAAGTCAGATTTTTGATGAAATTGTGACCCCGGGGCTTAGGGATTTTTTCAAAAAAATCCTTTTCTGCCGGTTAAGTTTTCGATGGCTGATTTCTTTTCCTCTGATAAAAAGCCTTCTGTTTCGACCGCCAAACCTTTCAGAGGAGCATTTGCAACCGTTGGGGACCATTTTTGAGTCAATTGCCGAAAGTTAGAGTTTTGATGAAATTGTGACCCCGGGGCTTAGGGATTTTTTCAAAAAAATATATTCTTGCAGGTTAAGTTGTCGAGGGCTGATTTCTTTTCCTGTGATAAAAAGCCTTCTGTTTCGACCGCCAAACCTTTCAGAGGAGCACTTGCAACCGCTGGGCACCATTTCTGAGTCAATTGCCGAAAGTTAGAGTTTTGATGAAATTGTGACCCCGGGGCTTAGGGATTTTTTCAAAAAAATATATTCTTGCAGGTTAAGTTGTCGAGGGCTGATTTCTTTTCCTGTGATAAAAAGCCTTCTGTTTCGACCGCCAAACCTTTCAGAGGAGCATTTGCAACCGTTGGGCACCATTTCTGAGTCAATTGTCGAAAGTCAGATTTTTGATGAAATTGTGAACCCGGGGCTTAGGGATTTTTTCAAAAAAATATTTTTCTGCCGGTTAAGTTGTCGAGGGCTGATTTCTTGTCCTGTAATAAAAAGACTTCTCTTTCGACTGCCATAACTTTCAGGGGAGCATTAGCAACCGTTTGGCACCATTTTTGAGTCAATTGTGGAAAGTCAGATTTTTGATGAAATTGTGACCCCGGGGCTTAGGGATTTTTTTAAAAAATATTTTTCTGCCGGTTAAGTTGTCAAGGGCTGATTTCTTGTCCTGTAATAAAAAGACTTCTCTTTCGACCGCCAAACCTTTCAGGGGAGCATTAGCAACCGTTTGGCACCATTTTTGACTCAATTGCCAAAAGTCAGGTTTTTGATGAAATTGTGACCCCGGGGCTTAGGGATTTTTTCAAAAAAATATTTTCTTGCCGGTTAAGTTGTCGAGGGCTGATTTCTTTTCCTTTGATAAAAAAACTTCTGTTTTGAAAGCCAAACCTTTCAGAGGAGCATTTGCAACCGTTGGGCACCATTTCTGAGTCAATTGTGGAAAGTCAGATTTTTGATGAAATTGTGACCCCGGGGCTTAGGGATTTTTTCAAAAAAATCCTTTTCTGCCGGTTAAGTTGTCGAGGGCTGATTTCTTTTCCTGTGATAAAAAGCCTTCTGTTTCGACCGCCAAACCTTTCAGAGGAGCATTTGCAACCGTTGGGCACCATTTCTGAGTCAATTGTCGAAAGTCAGATTTTTGATGAAATTGTGAACCCGGGGCTTAGGGATTTTTTCAAAAAAATATTTTTCTGCCGGTTAAGCTGTCGAGGGCTGATTTCTTGTCCTGTAATAAAAATACTTCTCTTTCGACCGCCATAACTTTCAGGGGAGCATTAGCAACCGTTTGGCACCATTTTTGACTCAATTGCCAAAAGTCAGGTTTTTGATGAAATTGTGACCCCGGGGCTTAGGGATTTTTTCAAAAAAATCTTTTTCTGCCGGTTAAGTTGTCGAGGGCTAATTTCTTTTCCTGTGATAAAATGACTTCTGTTTCGACCACCAAACCTTTCAGAGGAGCATTTGCAACCGCTGGGCACCATTTCTGAGTCAATTGCCGAAAGTCAGATTTTTGATGAAATTGTGACCCCGGGGCTTAGGGATTTTTTCAAAAAAATATTTTTCTGCCAGTTAAGTTGTCGAGGGCTGATTTCTTTTCCTGTGATAAAAAGCCTTCTGTTTCGACCGCCAAACCTTTCAGAGGAGCATTTGCAACCGCTGGGCACCATTTCTGAGTCAATTGCCGAAAGTCAGATTTTTGATGAAATTGTGACCCCGGGGCTTAGGGATTTTTTCAAAAAAATATTTTTCTGCCGGTTAAGTTGTCGAGGGCTGATTTCTTGTCCTGTAATAAAAAGACTTCTCTTTCGACCGCCAAACCTTTCAGGGGAGCATTAGCAACCGTTTGGCACCATTTTTGACTCAATTGCCAAAAGTCAGGTTTTTGATGAAATTGTGACCCCGGGGCTTAGGGATTTTTTCAAAAAAATCTTTTTCTGCGGGTTAAGTTGTCGAGGGCTGATTTCTTTTCCTGTGATAAAAAGCCTTCTGTTTCGACCGCCAAACCTTTCAGAGGAGCATTTGCAACCGTTGAGGACCATTTTTGAGTCAATTGCCGAAAGTTAGAGTTTTGATGAAATTGTGACCCCGGGGCTTAGGGATTTTTTCAAAAAAATCTTTTTCTGCCCGTTAAGTTGTCGAGGGCTGATTTCTTTTCCTGTGATAAAAAGCCTTCTGTTTCGACCGCCAAACCTTTCAGATTAGCATTTGCAACCGTTGGGGACCATTTTTGAGTCAATTGCCGAAAGTTAGAGTTTTGATGAAATTGTGACCCCGGGGCTTAGGGATTTTTTCAAAAAAATATTTTCTTGCAGGTTAAGTGGACGAGGGCTGATTTCTTTTCCTGTGATAAAAAAACTTCTGTTTTGAAAGCCAAACCTTTCAGAGGAGCATTTGCAACCGCTGGGCACCATTTCTGAGTCAATTGCCGAAAGTCAGATTTTTGATGAAATTGTGACCCCGGGGCTTAGGGATTTTTTCAAAAAAATATATTCTTGCAGGTTAAGTTGTCGAGGGCTGATTTCTTTTCCTGTGATAAAAAGCCTTCTGTTTCGACCGCCAAACCTTTCAGAGGATCATTTGCAACCGTTGGGGACCATTTCTGAGTCAATTGTGGAAAGTCAGATTTTTGATGAAATTGTGACCCCGGGGCTTAGGGATTTTTTCAAAAAAATATTTTTCTGCCGGTTAAGTTGTCAAGGGCTGATTTCTTGTCGTGTAATAAAAAGACTTCTCTTTCGACCGCCAAACCTTTCAGGGGAGCATTAGCAACCGTTTGGCACCATTTTTGACTCAATTGCCAAAAGTCAGGTTTTTGATGAAATTGTGACCCCGGCTTAGGGATTTTTTCAAAAAAATATTTTCTTGCCGGTTAAGTTGTCGAGGGCTGATTTCTTTTCCTGTGATAAAAAGACTTCTGTTTCGACCGCCAAACCTTTCAGAGGAGCATTTGCAACCGTTGAGGACCATTTTTGAGTCAATTGCCGAAAGTTAGAGTTTTGATGAAATTGTGACCCCGGGGCTTAGGGATTTTTTCAAAAAAATCTTTTTCTGCCCGTTAAGTTGTCGAGGGCTGATTTCTTTTCCTGTGATAAAAAGCCTTCTGTTTCGACCGCCAAACCTTTCAGATTAGCATTTGCAACCGTTGGGGACCATTTTTGAGTCAATTGCCGAAAGTTAGAGTTTTGATGAAATTGTGACCCCGGGGCTTAGGGATTTTTTCAAAAAAATATTTTCTTGCCGGTTAAGTTGTCGAGGGCTGATTTCTTTTCCTGTGATAAAAAAACTTCTGTTTTGAAAGCCAAACCTTTCAGAGGAGCATTTGCAACCGTTGGGCACCATTTCTGAGTCAATTGTCGAAAGTCAGATTTTTGATGAAATTGTGACCCCGGGGCTTAGGGATTTTTTCAAAAAAATATTTTTCTGCCGGTTAAGTTGTCGAGGGCTGATTTCTTGTCCTGTAATAAAAAGACTTCTCTTTCGACCGCCAAACCTTTCAGGGGAGCATTAGCAACCATTTGGCACCATTTTTGACTCAATTGCCAAAAGTCAGGTTTTTGATGAAACTGTGACCCCGTGGCTTAGGGATTTTTTCAAAAAAATCTTTTTCTGCCGGTTAAGTTGTCGAGGGCTAATTTCTTTTCCTGTAATAAAAAGACTTCTGTTTCGACCACCAAACCTTTCAGCGGAGCATTTGCAACCGCTGGGCACCATTTCTGACTCAATTGCCGAAAGTTAGAGTTTTAATGAAATTGTGACCCCGGGGCTTAGGGATTGTTTCAAAAAATATTTTCTTGCGGGTTAAGTTGTCGAGGGCTGATTTCTTTTCCTGTCATAAAAAGCCTTCTGTTTCGACCGCCAAACCTTTCAGAGGAGCATTTGCCAGCGTTGGGCACTATTTCTGAGTCAATTGCCGAAAGTTAGAGTTTTGATGAAATTGTGACCCCGGGGCTTAGGGATTTTTTCAAAAAAATATTTTCTTGCAGGTTAAGTTGTCGAGGGCTGATTTCTTTTCCTGTGATAAAAAAAACTTCTGTTTCGACCGCCAAACCTTTCAGAGGAGCATTTGCAACCGTTGGGCACCATTTCTGAGTCAATTGTCGAAAGTCAGATTTTTGATGAAATTGTGACCCCGGGGCTTAGGGATTTTTCCCAAAAAATATTTTTCTGCCGGTTAAGTTGTCGAGGGCTGATTTCTTTTCCTGTAATAAAAAGACTTCTCTTTCGACCGCCAAACTTTTCAGGGGAGGATTAGCAACCGTTTGGCACCATTTTTGACTCAATTGCCAAATGCCAGGTTTTTGATGAAATTGTGACCCCGGGGCTTAGGGATTTTTTCAAAAAAATCTTTTTCTGCCGGTTAGGTTGTCGAGGGCTAATTTCTTTTCCTGTGATAAAAAGACTTCTGTTTCAACCGCCAAACCTTTCAGAGGAGCATTTGCAACCGCTGGGCACCATTTATGAGTCACTTGCCAGAAAGTCAGATTTTTGATGAAATTGTGACCCCGGGGCTTAGGGATTTTTTCAAAAAAATATATTCTTGCAGGTTAAGTTGTCGAGGGCTGATTTCTTTTCCTGTGATAAAAAGCCTTCTGTTTCGACCGCAAAACCTTTCAGAGGAGCATTTGCAACCGTTGGGGACCATTTTTGAGTCAATTGCCGAAAGTTAGAGTTTTGATGAAATTGTGACCCCGGGGCTTAGGGATTTTTTCAAAAAAATATATTCTTGCAGGTTAAGTTGTCGAGGGCTGATTTCTTTTCCTGTGATAAAAAGCCTTCTGTTTCGACCGCCAAACCTTTCAGAGGAGCACTTGCAGCCGCTGGGCACCATTTCTGAGTCAATTGCCGAAAGTCAGATTTTTGATGAAATTGTGACCCCGGGGCTTAGGGATTTTTTCAAAAAATATTTTCTTGCGGGTTAAGTTGTCGAGGGCTGATTTCTTTTCCTGTGATAAAAAGACTTCTGTTTCGACCACCAAACCTTTCAGAGGAGCATTTGCAACCGCTGGGCACCATTTCTGAGTCAATTGCCGAAAGTCAGATTTTTGATGAAATTGTGACCCCGGGGCTTAGGGATTTTTTCAAAAAAATATTTTTCTGCAATTAAGTTGTCGAGGGCTGATTTCTTTTCCTGTGATAAAAAGCCTTCTGTTTCGACCGCCAAACCTTTCAGAGGAGCACTTGAAGCCGCTGGGCACCATTTCTGAGTCAATTGCCGAAAGTCAGATTTTGGATGAAATTGTGACCCCGGGGCTTAGGGATTTTTTCAAAAAAATATTTTTCTGCCAATTAAGTTGTCGAGGGCTGATTTCTTTTCCTGTGATAAAAAGCCTTCTGTTTCGACCGCCAAACCTTTCAGAGGAGCATTTGCAACCGTTGGGAACCATTTTTGAATCAATTGCCGAAAGTCAGATTTTTGATGAAATTGTGACCCCGGGGCTTAGGGATTTTTTCAAAAATATATTTTTCTGCCGGTTAAGTTGTGGAAGGCTGATTTCTTTTCCTGTGATAAAAAGCCTTCTCTTTCGATCGTTAAACTTTTCAGGGGAGCATTTGCAACCGTTTGGCACCATTTTTGAGTCAATTGCCGAAAGTCAGATTTTTGATGAAATTGTGACCCCGGGGCTTAGGGATTTTTTCAAAAAAATATATTCTTGCAGGTTAAGTTGTCGAGGGCTGATTTCTTTTCCTGTGATAAAAAGCCTTCTGTTTCGACCGCAAAACCTTTCAGAGGAGCATTTGCAACCGTTGGGGACCATTTTTGAGTCAATTGCCGAAAGTTAGAGTTTTGATGAAATTGTGACCCCGGGGCTTAGGGATTTTTTCAAAAAAATATATTCTTGCAGGTTAAGTTGTCGAGGGCTGATTTCTTTTCCTGTGATAAAAAGCCTTCTGTTTCGACCGCCAAACCTTTCACAGGAGCACTTGCAGCCGCTGGGCACCATTTCTGAGTCAATTGCCGAAAGTCAGATTTTTGATGAAATTGTGACCCCGGGGCTTAGGGATTTTTTCAAAAAATATTTTCTTGCGGGTTAAGTTGTCGAGGGCTGATTTCTTTTCCTGTGATAAAAAAACTTCTGTTTTGAAAGCCAAACCTTTCAGAGGAGCATTTGCAACCGTTGGGCACCATTTCTGAGTCAATTGTCGAAAGTCAGATTTTTGATGAAATTGTGACCCCGGGGCTTAGGGATTTTTTCAAAAATATATTTTTCTGCCGGTTAAGTTGTGGAAGGCTGATTTCTTTTCCTGTGATAAAAAGCCTTCTCTTTCGATCGTTAAACTTTTCAGGGGAGCATTTGCAACCGTTTGGCACCATTTTTGAGTCAATTGCCGAAAGTCAGATTTTTGATGAAATTGTGACCCCGGGGCTTAGGGATTTTTTCAAAAAAAAATTTTCTTGCAGGTTAAGTTGTCGAGGGCTGATTTCTTTTCCTGTGATAAAAAAAACTTCTGTTTCGACCGCCAAACCTTTCAGAGGAGCATTTGCAACCGCTGGGCACCATTTATGAGTCACTTGCCAGAAAGTCAGATTTTTGATGAAATTGTGACCCCGGGGCTTAGGGATTTTTTCAAAAAAATATATTCTTGCAGGTTAAGTTGTCGAGGGCTGATTTCTTTTCCTGTGATAAAAAGACTTCTGTTTCGACCGCCAAACCTTTCAGAGGAGCATTTGCAACCGTTGGGGACCATTTTTGAGTCAATTGCCGAAAGTTAGAGTTTTGATGAAATTGTGACCCCGGGGCTTAGGGATTTTTTCAAAAAAATATTTTTCTGCCGGTTAAGTTGTCGAGGGCTGATTTCTTTTCCTGTGATAAAAAGACTTCTGTTTCGACCGCCAAACCTTTCAGAGGAGCATTTGCAACCGCTGGGCACCATTTCTGAGTCAAGTCCGATTTTTGATGAAATTGTGACCCCGGGGCTTAGAGATTTTTTCAAAAAAATATTTTCTTGCAGGTTAAGTTGTCGAGGGCTGATTTCTTTTCCTGTGATAAAAAAACTTCTGTTTCGACCGCCAAACCTTTCAGAGGAGCATTTGCAACCGCTGGGCACCATTTCTGAGTCAATTGCCGAAAGTCAGATTTTTGATGAAATTGTGATCCCGGGGCTTAGGGATTTTTTCAAAAAAATATTTTCTTGCAGGTTAAGTTGTCGAGGGCTGATTTCTTTTTCTGTGATAAAAAAACTTCTGTTTCGACCGCCAAACCTTTCAGAGGAGCATTTGCAACATTTGGGCACCATTTCTGAGTGCACTGTCGAAAGTCAGGTTTTTGATGAAATTGTGACCCCGGGGCTTAGGGATTTTTTCAAAAAAAATATTTTTCTGCCAGTTAAGTTGTCGAGGGCTGATTTCTTTTCCTGTGATAAAAAGCCTTCTGTTTCGACCGCCAAACCTTTCAGAGGAGCATTTGCAACCGTTGGGCACCATTTCTGAGTCAATTGTCGAAAGTCAGATTTTTTCATGAAATTGTGACCCAGGGGCTTAGGGATTTTTTCAAAAAAATATTTTTCTGCCGGTTAAGTTGTGGAGGGCTGATTTCTTGTCCTGTAATAAAAAGACTTCTCTTTCGACCGCCAAACCTTTCAGGGGAGCATTAGCAACCGTTTGGCACCATTTTTGACTCAATTGCCAAAAGTCAGGTTTTTGATGAAATTGTGACCCCGGGGCTTAGGGATTTTTTCAAAAAAATATTTTCTTGCCGGTTAAGTTGTCGAGGGCTGATTTCTTTTCCTGTGATAAAAAAAACTTCTCTTTCGACCGCCAAACCTTTCAGAGGAGCATTTGCAACCGCTGGGCACCATTTCTGAGTCAATTGCCGAAAGTCAGATTTTTGATGAAATTGTGATCCCGGGGCTTAGGGATTTTTTCAAAAAAATATTTTCTTGCAGGTTAAGTTGTCGAGGGCTGATTTCTTTTACTGTGATAAAAAAACTTCTGTTTCGACCGCCAAACCTTTCAGAGGAGCATTTGCAACATTTGGGCACCATTTCTGAGTCAATTGCCAAAAGTCAGATTTTTGATGAAATTGTGACCCCGGGGCTTAGGGATTTTTTCAAAAAAATATTTTCTTGCAGGTTAAGTTGTCGAGGGCTGATTTCTTTTACTGTGATAAAAAAACTTGTGTTTCGACCGCCAAACCTTTCAGAGGAGCATTTGCAACATTTGGGCACCATTTCTGAGTGCACTGTCGAAAGTCAGGTTTTTGATGAAATTGTGACCCCGGGGCTTAAGGATTTTTTCAAAAAAATATTTTTCTGCCGGTTAAGTTGTCGAGGGCTGATTTCTTGTCCTGTAATAAAAAGACTTCTCTTTCGACCGCCAAACCTTTCAGGGGAGCATTAGCAACCGTTTGGCACCATTTTTGACTCAATTGCCAAAAGTCAGGTTTTTGATGATATTGTGACCCCGGGGCTTAGGGATTTTTTCAAAAAAATATTTTCTTGCCGGTTAAGTTGTCGAGGGCTGATTTCTTTTCCTGTGATAAAAAAAACTTCTGTTTTGACCGCCAAACCTTTCAGAGGAGCATTTGCAACCGCTGGGACCATTTCTGAGTCAATTGCCGAAAGTCAGATTTTTGATGAAATTGTGACCCCGGGGCTTAGGGATTTTTTAAAAAAAATATATTTCTGCAGGTTAAGTTGTCGAGGCCTGATTTCTTTTCCTGTGATAAAAAGCCTTCTGTTTCTACCGCCAAACCTTTCAGAGGAGCATTTGCAACCGCTGGGCACCAATTCTGAGTCAATTGCCGAAAGTCAGATTTTTGATGAAATTGTGACCCCGGGGCTTAGGGATTTTTTAAAAAAAATATTTTCTTGCGTGTTAAGTTGTCGAGGGCTGATTTCTTTTCCTGTGATAAAAAGATTTCTGTTTTGACCGCCAAACCTTTCAGAGGAGCATTTGCAACCGCTGGGCACCAATTCTGAGTCAATTGCCGAAAGTCAGATTTTTGATGAAATTGTGACCCCGGGGATTAGGGATTTTTTCAAAAAAATGTTTTCTTGCAGGTTAAGTTGTCGAGGGCTGATTACTTTTCCTGTGATAAAAAAACTTCTGTTTCGACCGCCAAACCTTTCAGAGGAGCATTTGCAACCGTTGGGCACCATTTCTGAGTCAATTGCCGAAAGTTAGAGTTTTGATGAAATTGTGATCCCGGGGCTTAGGGATTTTTTCAAAAAAATATTTTTCTGCCGGTTAAGTTGTCGAGGGCTGATTTCTTTTCCAGTGATAAAATGCCTTCTCTTCCGATCGTTAAACTTTTCAGAGGAGCATTTGCAACCGTTTGGCACCATTTTTGAGTCAATTGCCGAAATTCAGAGTTTTTATGAAATTGTGACCCCGGGGCTTAGGGATTTTTTCAAAAAAATTTATTTCTGCCGATTAAGTTGTCGAGGGTGATTTCTTATCCTGTGATAAAAAGACATCTGTTTCGACCGCCAAACCTTTCAGAGGAGCATTTGCAACCGTTGGGGACCATTTTTGAGTCAATTGACGAAAGTCAGAGTTTTGATGAAATTGTGATCCCGGGGCTTAGGGATTTTTTCAAAAAAATATTTTCTTGCAGGTTAAGTTGTCGAGGGCTGATTTCTTTTCCTGTGATAAAAAGACTGCTGTTTCGACCGCCAAACCTTTCAGAGGAGCATTTGCAACCGTTGGGGACCATTTCTGAGTCAATTGTGAAAAGTCAGGTTTTGGATGAAATTGTGACCCCGGGGCTTAGGGAATTTTTCAAAAAAATATTTTTCTGCCGGTTAAGTTGTCGAGGGCTGATTTCTTGTCCTGTAATAAAATGACTTCTCTTTCGACCGCCAAACCTTTCAGGGGAGCATTAGCAACCGTTTGGCACCATTTTTGACTCAATTGCCAAAAGTCAGTTTTTTGATGAAATTGTGACCCGGGGCTTAGGGATTTTTTCAAAAAAATATTTTCTTGCCGGTTAAGTTGTCGAGGGCTGATTTCTTTTCCTGTGATAAAAAAACCTTCTCTTTCGACCGCCAAACCTTTCAGAGGAGCATTTGCAACCACTGGGCACCATTTCTGAGTCAATTGCCGAAAGTCAGATTTTTGATGAAATTGTGACCCCGGAGCTTAGGGATTTTTTCAAAAAAATATATTTCTGCAGGTTAAGTTGTCGAGGGCTGATTTCTTTTCCTGTGATAAAAAGCCTTCTGTTTCGACCGCCGAACCTTTCAGAGGATCATTTGCAACAGCTGTGCACCATTTCTGAGTGCACTGTCGAAAGTCAGGTTTTTGATGAAATTGTGACCCCGGGGCTTAGGGATTTTTTCAAAAAAATATTTTTCTGCCGGTTAAGTTGTGGAGGGCTGATTTCTTGTCCTGTAATAAAAAGACTTCTGTTTCGACCGCCAGACCTTTCAGGGGAGCATTAGCAACCGTTGGGCACCATTTTTGACTCAATTGCCAAAAGTCAGGTTTTTGATGAAATTGTGATCCCGGGGCTTAGGGATTTTTTCAAAAAAATATTTTCTTGCCGGTTAAGTTGTCGAGGGCTGATTTCTTTTCCTGTGATAAAAAAAACTTCTCTTTCGACCGCCAAACCTTTCAGGGGAGCATTAGCAACCTTTTGGCACCATTTTTGACTCAATTGCCAAAAGTCAGGTTTTTGATGAAACTGTGACCCCGGGGCTTAGGGATTTTTTTAAAAAAATATTTTTCTGCCGGTTAAGTTGTCGAGGGCTGTTTTCTTTTCCTGTGATAAAAAGACTTCTGTTTCGACCGCCAAACCTTTCAGAGGAGCATTTGCAACCGCTGGGCACCATGTCTGAGTCAATTGCCGAAATCAGATTTTTGATGAAATTGTGACCCCGGGGCTTAGGGTTTTTTTCAAAAAAATATTTTCTTGCAGGTTAAGTTGTCGAGGGCTGATTTCTTTTACTGTGCTAAAAAAACTTCTGTTTCGACCGCCAAACCTTTCAGAGGAGCATTTGCAACATTTGGGCACCATTTCTGAGTGCACTGTCGAAAGTCATATTTTTGATGAAATTGTGATCCCGGGGCTTAGGGATTTTTTCAAAAAAATATTTTTCTGCCGGTTAAGTTGTCGAGGGCTGATTTCTTGTCCTGTAATAAAAAGACTTCTCTTTCGACCGCCAAACCTTTCAGGGGAGCATTAGCAACCGTTTGGCACCATTTTTGACTCAATTGCCAAAAGTCAGGTTTTTGATGAAATTGTGACCCCGGGGCTTAGGGATTTTTTCAAAAAAATATTTTCTTGCCGGTTAAGTTGTCGAGGGCTGATTTCTTTTCCTGTGATAAAAAAAACTTCTGTTTTGATCGCCAAACCTTTCAGAGGAGCATTTGCAACCGCTGGGCACCATTTCTGAGTCAATTGCCGAAAGTCAGATTTTTGATGAAATTGTGACCCCGGAGCTTAGGGATTTTTTCAAAAAAATATATTTCTGCAGGTTAAGTTGTCGAGGGCTGATTTCTTTTCCTGTGATAAAAAGCCTTCTGTTTCGAACGCCAAACCTTTCAGAGGAGCATTTGCGACCGTCAAGGACCATTTTTGATTCAATTGCCGAAAGTTAGAGTTTTGATGAAATTGTGACCCTGGGGCTTAGGGAATTTTTCAAAAAAATATTTTTCTGCCGGTTAAGTTGTCGAGGGCTGATTTCTTGTCCTGTAATAAAAAGACTTCTCTTTCGACCGCCAAACCTTTCAGGGGAGCATTAGCAACCGTTTGGCACCATTTTTGACTCAATTGCCAAAAGTCAGTTTTTTTATGAAATTGTGACCCCGGGGCTTAGGGATTTTTTCAAAAAAATATTTTCTTACCGGTTAAGTTGTAGAGGGCTGATTTCTTTTCCTGTGATAAAAAAACCTTCTCTTTCGACCGCCAAACCTTTCAGAGGAGCATTTGCAACCGTTGGGGACCATTTCTGAGTCAATTGCCGATAGTCAGATTTTTGATGAAATTGTGACCCCGGAGCTTAGGGATTTTTTCAAAAAAATATATTTCTGCAGGTTAAGTTGTCGAGGGCTGATTTCTTTTCCTGTGATAAAAAAACTTCTGTTTCGACTGCCAACCCTTTCAGAGGAGCTTTTGCAACCGTTGGGGACCATTTCTGAGTCAATTGCCAAAAGTCAGATTTTTGATGAAATTGTGACCCCGGGGCTTAGGGATTTTTTCAAAAAAATATTTTCTTGCAGGTTAAGTTGTCGAGGGCTGATTTCTTTTCCTGTGATAAAAAGCCTTCTGTTTTAACCGCCAAACCTTTCAGAGGAGCATTTGCAACCGTTGGGGACCATTTTTGAGTCAATTGCCGAAAGTCAGAGTTTTGATGAAATTGTGATCCCGGGGCTTAGGGATTTTTTCAAAAAAATATTTTCTTGCAGGTTAAGTTGTCGAGGGCTGATTTCTTTTACTGTGATAAAAAAACTTCGGTTTCGACCGCCAAACCTTTCAGAGGAGCATTTGCAACATTTGGGCACCATTTCTGAGTGCACTGTCGAAAGTCAGATTTTTGATGAAATTGTGATCCCGGGGCTTAGGGATTTTTTCAAAAAAATATTTTTCTGCCGGTTAAGTTGTCGAGGGCTGATTTCTTGTCCTGTAATAAAAAGACTTCTCTTTCGACCGCCAAACCTTTCAGGGGAGCATTAGCAACCGTTTGGCACCATTTTTGATTCAATTGCCAAAAGTCAGATTTTTGATGAAATTGTGACCCCGGGGCTTAGGGATTTTTTCAAAAAAATATTTTCTTGCCGGTTAAGTTGTCGAGGGCTGATTTCTTTTCCTGTGATAAAAAAAACTTCTGTTTTGACCGCCAAACCGTTCAGAGGAGCATTTGCAACCGCTGGGCACCATTTCTGAGTCAATTGCCGAAAGTCAGATTTTTGATGAAATTGTGACCCCGGAGCTTAGGGATTTTATCAAAAAAATATATTTCCGCAGGTTAAGTTGTCGAGGGCTGATTTCTTTTCCTGTGATAAAAAGACTTCTGTTTCGACCGCCAAACCTTTCAGAGGAGCATTTGCGACCGTCAAGGACCATTTTTGATTCAATTGCCGAAAGTTAGAGTTTTGATGAAATTGTGACCCCGGGGCTTAGGGATTTTTTCAAAAAAATATTTTCTTGCCGGTTAAGTTGTCGAGGGCTGATTTCTTTTCCTGTGATAAAAAAACCTTCTCTTTCGACCGCCAAACGTTTCAGAGGAGCATTTGCAACCACTGGGCACCATTTCTGAGTCAATTGCCGATAGTCAGATTTTTGATGAAATTGTGACCCCGGAGCTTAGGGATTTTTTCAAAAAAATATATTTCTGCAGGTTAAGTTGTCGAGGGCTGATTTCTTTTCCTGTGATAAAAAGCCTTCTGTTTCGACCGCCAAACCTTTCAGAGGAGCATTTGCGACCGTCAAGGACCATTTTTGATTCAATTGCCGAAAGTTAGAGTTTTGATGAAATTGTGACCCCGGGGCTTAGGGATTTTTTCAAAAAAATATTTTCTTGCCGGTTAAGTTGTCGAGGGCTGATTTCTTTTCCTGTGATAAAAAAACCTTCTCTTTCGACCGCCAAACGTTTCAGAGGAGCATTTGCAACCACTGGGCACCATTTCTGAGTCAATTGCCGATAGTCAGATTTTTGATGAAATTGTGACCCCGGAGCTTAGGGATTTTTTCAAAAAAATATATTTCTGCAGGTTAAGTTGTCGAGGGCTGATTTCTTTTCCTGTGATAAAAAGCCTTCTGTTTCGACCGCCGAACCTTTCAGAGGATCATTTGCAACAGCTGTGCACCATTTCTGAGTGCACTGTCGAAAGTCAGGTTTTTGATGAAATTGTGACCCCGGGGCTTAGGGATTTTTTCAAAAAAATATTTTTCTGCCGGTTAAGTTGTGGAGGGCTGATTTCTTGTCCTGTAATAAAAAGACTTCTGTTTCGACCGCCAGACCTTTCAGGGGAGCATTAGCAACCGTTGGGCACCATTTTTGACTCAATTGCCAAAAGTCAGGTTTTTGATGAAATTGTGATCCCGGGGCTTAGGGATTTTTTCAAAAAAATATTTTCTTGCCGGTTAAGTTGTCGAGGGCTGATTTCTTTTCCTGTGATAAAAAAAACTTCTCTTTCGACCGCCAAACCTTTCAGGGGAGCATTAGCAACCTTTTGGCACCATTTTTGACTCAATTGCCAAAAGTCAGGTTTTTGATGAAACTGTGACCCCGGGGCTTAGGGATTTTTTTAAAAAAATATTTTTCTGCCGGTTAAGTTGTCGAGGGCTGTTTTCTTTTCCTGTGATAAAAAGACTTCTGTTTCGACCGCCAAACCTTTCAGAGGAGCATTTGCAACCGCTGGGCACCATGTCTGAGTCAATTGCCGAAATCAGATTTTTGATGAAATTGTGACCCCGGGGCTTAGGGTTTTTTTCAAAAAAATATTTTCTTGCAGGTTAAGTTGTCGAGGGCTGATTTCTTTTACTGTGCTAAAAAAACTTCTGTTTCGACCGCCAAACCTTTCAGAGGAGCATTTGCAACATTTGGGCACCATTTCTGAGTGCACTGTCGAAAGTCATATTTTTGATGAAATTGTGATCCCGGGGCTTAGGGATTTTTTCAAAAAAATATTTTTCTGCCGGTTAAGTTGTCGAGGGCTGATTTCTTGTCCTGTAATAAAAAGACTTCTCTTTCGACCGCCAAACCTTTCAGGGGAGCATTAGCAACCGTTTGGCACCATTTTTGACTCAATTGCCAAAAGTCAGGTTTTTGATGAAATTGTGACCCCGGGGCTTAGGGATTTTTTCAAAAAAATATTTTCTTGCCGGTTAAGTTGTCGAGGGCTGATTTCTTTTCCTGTGATAAAAAAAACTTCTGTTTTGATCGCCAAACCTTTCAGAGGAGCATTTGCAACCGCTGGGCACCATTTCTGAGTCAATTGCCGAAAGTCAGATTTTTGATGAAATTGTGACCCCGGAGCTTAGGGATTTTTTCAAAAAAATATATTTCTGCAGGTTAAGTTGTCGAGGGCTGATTTCTTTTCCTGTGATAAAAAGCCTTCTGTTTCGAACGCCAAACCTTTCAGAGGAGCATTTGCGACCGTCAAGGACCATTTTTGATTCAATTGCCGAAAGTTAGAGTTTTGATGAAATTGTGACCCTGGGGCTTAGGGAATTTTTCAAAAAAATATTTTTCTGCCGGTTAAGTTGTCGAGGGCTGATTTCTTGTCCTGTAATAAAAAGACTTCTCTTTCGACCGCCAAACCTTTCAGGGGAGCATTAGCAACCGTTTGGCACCATTTTTGACTCAATTGCCAAAAGTCAGTTTTTTTATGAAATTGTGACCCCGGGGCTTAGGGATTTTTTCAAAAAAATATTTTCTTACCGGTTAAGTTGTAGAGGGCTGATTTCTTTTCCTGTGATAAAAAAACCTTCTCTTTCGACCGCCAAACCTTTCAGAGGAGCATTTGCAACCGTTGGGGACCATTTCTGAGTCAATTGCCGATAGTCAGATTTTTGATGAAATTGTGACCCCGGAGCTTAGGGATTTTTTCAAAAAAATATATTTCTGCAGGTTAAGTTGTCGAGGGCTGATTTCTTTTCCTGTGATAAAAAAACTTCTGTTTCGACTGCCAACCCTTTCAGAGGAGCTTTTGCAACCGTTGGGGACCATTTCTGAGTCAATTGCCAAAAGTCAGATTTTTGATGAAATTGTGACCCCGGGGCTTAGGGATTTTTTCAAAAAAATATTTTCTTGCAGGTTAAGTTGTCGAGGGCTGATTTCTTTTCCTGTGATAAAAAGCCTTCTGTTTTAACCGCCAAACCTTTCAGAGGAGCATTTGCAACCGTTGGGGACCATTTTTGAGTCAATTGCCGAAAGTCAGAGTTTTGATGAAATTGTGATCCCGGGGCTTAGGGATTTTTTCAAAAAAATATTTTCTTGCAGGTTAAGTTGTCGAGGGCTGATTTCTTTTACTGTGATAAAAAAACTTCGGTTTCGACCGCCAAACCTTTCAGAGGAGCATTTGCAACATTTGGGCACCATTTCTGAGTGCACTGTCGAAAGTCAGATTTTTGATGAAATTGTGATCCCGGGGCTTAGGGATTTTTTCAAAAAAATATTTTTCTGCCGGTTAAGTTGTCGAGGGCTGATTTCTTGTCCTGTAATAAAAAGACTTCTCTTTCGACCGCCAAACCTTTCAGGGGAGCATTAGCAACCGTTTGGCACCATTTTTGATTCAATTGCCAAAAGTCAGATTTTTGATGAAATTGTGACCCCGGGGCTTAGGGATTTTTTCAAAAAAATATTTTCTTGCCGGTTAAGTTGTCGAGGGCTGATTTCTTTTCCTGTGATAAAAAAAACTTCTGTTTTGACCGCCAAACCGTTCAGAGGAGCATTTGCAACCGCTGGGCACCATTTCTGAGTCAATTGCCGAAAGTCAGATTTTTGATGAAATTGTGACCCCGGAGCTTAGGGATTTTATCAAAAAAATATATTTCCGCAGGTTAAGTTGTCGAGGGCTGATTTCTTTTCCTGTGATAAAAAGACTTCTGTTTCGACCGCCAAACCTTTCAGAGGAGCATTTGCGACCGTCAAGGACCATTTTTGATTCAATTGCCGAAAGTTAGAGTTTTGATGAAATTGTGACCCCGGGGCTTAGGGATTTTTTCAAAAAAATATTTTCTTGCCGGTTAAGTTGTCGAGGGCTGATTTCTTTTCCTGTGATAAAAAAACCTTCTCTTTCGACCGCCAAACGTTTCAGAGGAGCATTTGCAACCACTGGGCACCATTTCTGAGTCAATTGCCGATAGTCAGATTTTTGATGAAATTGTGACCCCGGAGCTTAGGGATTTTTTCAAAAAAATATATTTCTGCAGGTTAAGTTGTCGAGGGCTGATTTCTTTTCCTGTGATAAAAAGCCTTCTGTTTCGACCGCCAAACCTTTCAGAGGAGCATTTGCGACCGTCAAGGACCATTTTTGATTCAATTGCCGAAAGTTAGAGTTTTGATGAAATTGTGACCCCGGGGCTTAGGGATTTTTTCAAAAAAATATTTTCTTGCCGGTTAAGTTGTCGAGGGCTGATTTCTTTTCCTGTGATAAAAAAACCTTCTCTTTCGACCGCCAAACGTTTCAGAGGAGCATTTGCAACCACTGGGCACCATTTCTGAGTCAATTGCCGATAGTCAGATTTTTGATGAAATTGTGACCCCGGAGCTTAGGGATTTTTTCAAAAAAATATATTTCTGCAGGTTAAGTTGTCGAGGGCTAATTTCTTTTCCTGTGATAAAAAGACTTCTGTTTCGACCGCCAAACCTTTCAGAGGAGCATTTGCAACCGCTGGGCACCATTTCTGAGTCAATTGCCGAAAGTTAGAGTTTTGATGAAATTGTGACCCCGGGGCTTAGGGATTTTTTCAAAAAAATATTTTTCTGCCGGTTAAGTTGTCGAGGGCTAATTTCTTTTCCTGTGATAAAAAGACTTCTGTTTCGACCGCCAAACCTTTCAGAGGAGCATTTGCAACTGCTGGGCACCATTTCTGAGTCAATTGCCGAAAGTCAGATTTTTGATGAAATTGTGACCCCGGGGCTTAGGGATTTTTTCAAAAAAATATTTTCTTGCCGGTTAAGTTGTCGAGGGCTGATTTCTTTTCCTGTGATAAAAAAACCTTCTCTTTCGACCGCCTAACGTTTCAGAGGAGCATTTGCAACCACTGGGCACCATTTCTGAGTCAATTGCCGATAGTCAGATTTTTGATGAAATTGTGACCCCGGAGCTTAGGGATTTTTTCAAAAAAATATATTTCTGCAGGTTAAGTTGTCGAGGGCTGATTTCTTTTCCTGTGATAAAAAGCCTTCTGTTTCGACCGCCAAACCTTTCAGAGGAGCATTTGCGACCGTCAAGGACCATTTTTGATTCAATTGCCGAAAGTTAGAGTTTTGATGAAATTGTGACCCCGGGGCTTAGGGATTTTTTCAAAAAAATATTTTCTTGCCGGTTAAGTTGTCGAGGGCTGATTTCTTTTCCTGTGATAAAAAAACCTTCTCTTTCGACCGCCAAACGTTTCAGAGGAGCATTTGCAACCACTGGGCACCATTTCTGAGTCAATTGCCGATAGTCAGATTTTTGATGAAATTGTGACCCCGGAGCTTAGGGATTTTTTCAAAAAAATATATTTCTGCAGGTTAAGTTGTCGAGGGCTAATTTCTTTTACTGTTATAAAAAGACTTCTGTTTCGACCGCCAAACCTTTCAGAGGAGCATTTGCAACCGCTGGGCACCATTTCTGAGTCAATTGCCGAAAGTTAGAGTTTTGATGAAATTGTGACCCCGGGGCTTAGGGATTTTTTCAAAAAAATATTTTTCTGCCGGTTAAGTTGTCGAGGGCTAATTTCTTTTCCTGTGATAAAAAGACTTCTGTTTCGACCGCCAAACCTTTCAGAGGAGCATTTGCAACTGCTGGGCACCATTTCTGAGTCAATTGCCGAAAGTCAGATTTTTGATGAAATTGTGACCCCGGGGCTTAGGGATTTTTTCAAAAAAATATTTTCTTGCGTGTTAAGTTGTCGAGGGTTGATTTCTTTTCCTGTGATAAAAAGATTTCCGTTTCGACCGCCAAACCTTTCAGAGGAGCATTTGCAACCGCTGGGCACCATGTCTGAGTAAATTGCCAAAAGTCAGGTTTTTGATGAAATTGTGACCCCGGAGCTTAGGGATTTTTTCAAAAAAATATATTTCTGCAGGTTAAGTTGTCGAGGGCTGATTTCTTTTCCTGTGATAAAAAGTCTTCTGTTTCCACCGCCAAACCTTTCAGGGGATCATTAGCAACCGTTTGGCACCATTTTTGACTCAATTGCCAAAAGTCAGGTTTTTGATGAAATTGTGACCCCGGGGCTTAGGGATTTTTTCAAAAAAATATTTTCTAGCCGGTTAAGTTGTCGAGGGCTGATTTCTTTTCCTGTGATAAAAAAAACTTCTCTTTCGACTGCCAAACCTTTCAGAGGAGCATTTGCAACCGTTGGGGACCATTTTTGAGTCAATTGCCGAAAGTCAGAGTTTTGATGAAATTGTGATCCCGGGGCTTAGGGATTTTTTCAAAAAAATATTTTCTTGCAGGTTAAGTTGTCGAGGGCTGATTTCTTTTACTGTGATAAAAAAACTTCTGTTTCGACCGCCAAACCTTTCAGAGGAGCATTTGCAACATTTGGGCACCATTTCTGAGTGCACTGTCGAAAGTCAGATTTTTGATGAAATTGTGATCCCGGGGCTTAGGGATTTTTTCAAAAAAATATTTTTCTGCCGGTTAAGTTGTCGAGGGCTGATTTCTTGTCCTGTAATAAAAAGACTTCTCTTTCGACCGCCAAACCTTTCAGGGGAGCATTAGCAACCGTTTGGCACCATTTTTGACTCAATTGCCAAAAGTCAGGTTTTTGATGAAATTGTGACCCCGGGGCTTAGGGATTTTTTCAAAAAAATATTTTCTTGCAGGTTAAGTTGTTGAGGGCTGATTTCTTTTCCTGTGATAAAAAAACTTCTGTGTCGACTGCCAAACCTTTCAGAGGAGCATTTGCAACCGTTGGGGACCATTTTTGAGTCAATTGCCGAAAGTCAGAGTTTTGATGAAATTGTGATCCCGGGGCTTAGGGATTTTTTCAAAAAAATATTTTCTTGCAGGTTAAGTTGTCGAGGGCTGATTTCTTTTACTGTGATAAAAAAACTTCGGTTTCGACCGCCAAACCTTTTAGAGGAGCATTTGCAACATTTGGGCACCATTTCTGAGTGCACTGTCGAAAGTCAGATTTTTGATGAAATTGTGATCCCGGGGCTTAGGGATTTTTTCAAAAAAATATTTTTCTGCCGGTTAAGTTGTCGAGGGCTGATTTCTTGTCCTGTAATAAAAAGACTTCTCTTTCGACCGCCAAACCTTTCAGGGGAGCATTAGCAACCGTTTGGCACCATTTTTGATTCAATTGCCAAAAGTCAGATTTTTGATGAAATTGTGACCCCGGGGCTTAGGGATTTTTTCAAAAAAATATTTTCTTGCCGGTTAAGTTGTCGAGGGCTGATTTCTTTTCCTGTGATAAAAAAAACTTCTGTTTTGACCGCCAAACCTTTCAGAGGAGCATTTGCAACCGCTGGGCACCATTTCTGAGTCAATTGCCGAAAGTCAGATTTTTGATGAAATTGTGACCCCGGAGCTTAGGGATTTTATCAAAAAAATATATTTCCGCAGGTTAAGTTGTCGAGGGCTGATTTCTTTTCCTGTGATAAAAAGACTTCTGTTTCGACCGCCAAACCTTTCAGAGGAGCATTTGCGACCGTCAAGGACCATTTTTGATTCAATTGCCGAAAGTTAGAGTTTTGATGAAATTGTGACCCCGGGGCTTAGGGATTTTTTCAAAAAAATATTTTCTTGCCGGTTAAGTTGTCGAGGGCTGATTTCTTTTCCTGTGATAAAAAAACCTTCTCTTTCGACCGCCAAACGTTTCAGAGGAGCATTTGCAACCACTGGGCACCATTTCTGAGTCAATTGCCGATAGTCAGATTTTTGATGAAATTGTGACCCCGGAGCTTAGGGATTTTTTCAAAAAAATATATTTCTGCAGGTTAAGTTGTCGAGGGCTAATTTCTTTTCCTGTGATAAAAAGACTTCTGTTTCGACCGCCAAACCTTTCAGAGGAGCATTTGCAACCGCTGGGCACCATTTCTGAGTCAATTGCCGAAAGTTAGAGTTTTGATGAAATTGTGACCCCGGGGCTTAGGGATTTTTTCAAAAAAATATTTTTCTGCCGGTTAAGTTGTCGAGGGCTAATTTCTTTTCCTGTGATAAAAAGACTTCTGTTTCGACCGCCAAACCTTTCAGAGGAGCATTTGCAACTGCTGGGCACCATTTCTGAGTCAATTGCCGAAAGTCAGATTTTTGATGAAATTGTGACCCCGGGGCTTAGGGATTTTTTCAAAAAAATATTTTCTTGCCGGTTAAGTTGTCGAGGGCTGATTTCTTTTCCTGTGATAAAAAAACCTTCTCTTTCGACCGCCAAACGTTTCAGAGGAGCATTTGCAACCACTGGGCACCATTTCTGAGTCAATTGCTGATAGTCAGATTTTTGATGAAATTGTGACCCCGGAGCTTAGGGATTTTTTCAAAAAAATATATTTCTGCAGGTTAAGTTGTCGAGGGCTGATTTCTTTTCCTGTGATAAAAAGCCTTCTGTTTCGACCGCCAAACCTTTCAGAGGAGCATTTGCGACCGTCAAGGACCATTTTTGATTCAATTGCCGAAAGTTAGAGTTTTGATGAAATTGTGACCCCGGGGCTTAGGGATTTTTTCAAAAAAATATTTTCTTGCCGGTTAAGTTGTCGAGGGCTGATTTCTTTTCCTGTGATAAAAAAACCTTCTCTTTCGACCGCCAAACGTTTCAGAGGAGCATTTGCAACCACTGGGCACCATTTCTGAGTCAATTGCCGATAGTCAGATTTTTGATGAAATTGTGACCCCGGAGCTTAGGGATTTTTTCAAAAAAATATATTTCTGCAGGTTAAGTTGTCGAGGGCTAATTTCTTTTCCTGTGATAAAAAGACTTCTGTTTCGACCGCCAAACCTTTCAGAGGAGCATTTGCAACCGCTGGGCACCATTTCTGAGTCAATTGCCGAAAGTCAGAGTTTTGATGAAATTGTGACCCCGGGGCTTAGGGATTTTTTCAAAAAAATATTTTTCTGCCGGTTAAGTTGTCGAGGGCTAATTTCTTTTCCTGTGATAAAAAGACTTCTGTTTCGACCGCCAAACCTTTCAGAGGAGCATTAGCAACCGTTTGGCACCATTTTTGACTCGATTGCCAAAAGTCAGGTTTTTGATGAAATTGTGACCCCGGGGCTTAGGGATTTTTTCAAAAAAATATTTTCTTGCAGGTTAAGTTGTTGAGGGCTGATTTCTTTTCCTGTGATAAAAAAACTTCTGTGTCGACTGCCAAACCTTTCAGAGGAGCATTTGCAACCGTTGGGGACCATTTTTGAGTCAATTGCCGAAAGTCAGAGTTTTGATGAAATTGTGATCCCGGGGCTTAGGGATTTTTTCAAAAAAATATTTTCTTGCAGGTTAAGTTGTCGAGGGCTGATTTCTTTTACTGTGATAAAAAAACTTCGGTTTCGACCACCAAACCTTTTAGAGGAGCATTTGCAACATTTGGGCACCATTTCTGAGTGCAGTGTCGAAAGTCAGATTTTTGATGAAATTGTGATCCCGGGGCTTAGGGATTTTTTCAAAAAAATATTTTTCTGCCGGTTAAGTTGTCGAGGGCTGATTTCTTGTCCTGTAATAAAAAGACTTCTCTTTCGACCGCCAAACCTTTCAGGGGAGCATTAGCAACCGTTTGGCACCATTTTTGATTCAATTGCCAAAAGTCAGATTTTTGATGAAATTGTGACCCCGGGGCTTAGGGATTTTTTCAAAAAAATATTTTCTTGCCGGTTAAGTTGTCGAGGGCTGATTTCTTTTCCTGTGATAAAAAAAACTTCTGTTTTGACCGCCAAACCTTTCAGAGGAGCATTTGCAACCGCTGGGCACCATTTCTGAGTCAATTGCCGAAAGTCAGATTTTTGATGAAATTGTGACCCCGGGGTTTAGGGATTTTATCAAAAAAATATATTTCCGCAGGTTAAGTTGTCGAGGGCTGATTTCTTTTCCTGTGATAAAAAGACTTCTGTTTCGACCGCCAAACCTTTCAGAGGAGCATTTGCGACCGTCAAGGACCATTTTTGATTCAATTGCCGAAAGTTAGAGTTTTGATGAAATTGTGACCCCGGGGCTTAGGGATTTTTTCAAAAAAATATTTTCTTGCCGGTTAAGTTGTCGAGGGCTGATTTCTTTTCCTGTGATAAAAAAACCTTCTCTTTCGACCGCCAAACCTTTCAGAGGAGCATTTGCAACCACTGGGCACCATTTCTGAGTCAATTGCCGATAGTCAGATTTTTGATGAAATTGTGACCCCGGAGCTTAGGGATTTTTTCAAAAAAATATATTTCTGCAGGTTAAGTTGTCGAGGGCTGATTTCTTTTCCTGTGATAAAAAGCCTTCTGTTTCGACCGCCAAACCTTTCAGAGGAGCATTTGCGACCGTCAAGGACCATTTTTGATTCAATTGCCGAAAGTTAGAGTTTTGATGAAATTGTGACCCCGGGGCTTAGGGATTTTTTCAAAAAAATATTTTTCTGCCGGTTAAGTTGTCGAGGGCTGATTTCTTGTCCTGTAATAAAAAGACTTCTCTTTCGACCGCCAAACCTTTCAGAGGAGCATTTGCAACCGCTGGGCACCATGTCTGAGTAAATTGCCAAAAGTCAGGTTTTTGATGAAATTGTGACCCCGGAGCTTAGGGATTTTTTCAAAAAAATATATTTCTGCAGGTTAAGTTGTCGAGGGCTGATTTCTTTTCCTGTGATAAAAAGCCTTCTGTTTCGACCGCCAAACCTTTCAGGGGATCATTAGCAACCGTTTGGCACCATTTTTGACTCAATTGCCAAAAGTCAGGTTTTTGATGAAATTGTGACCCCGGGGCTTAGGGATTTTTTCAAAAAAATATTTTCTTGCCGGTTAAGTTGTCGAGGGCTGATTTCTTTTCGTGATAAAAAAAACTTCTCTTTCGACCGCCAAACCTTTCAGAGGAGCATTTACAACCGCTGGGCACCATTTCTGAGTCAATTGCCGAAAGTCAGATTTTTGATGAAATTGTGACCCCGGGGCTTAGGGATTTTTTCAAAAAAATATTTTCTTGCAGGTTAAGTTGTCGAGGGCTGATTTCTTTTCCTGTGATAAAAAGATTTCTGTTTCGACCGCCAAACCTTTCAGAGGAGCATTTACAACCGCTGGGCACCATTTCTGAGTCAATTGCCGAAAGTCAGAGTTTTGATGAAATTGTGATCCCGGGGCTTAGGGATTTTTTCAAAAAAATATTTTTCTGCCGGTTAAGTTGTCGAGGGCTGATTTCTTGTCCTGTAATAAAAAGACTTCTCTTTCGACCGCCAAACCTTTCAGGGGAGCATTAGCAACCGTTTGGCACCATTTTTGACTCAATTGCCAAAAGTCAGGTTTTGGATGAAATTGTGACCCCGGAGCTTAGGGATTTTTTCAAAAAAATATATTTCTGCAGGTTAAGTTGTCGAGGGCTGATTTCTTTTCCTGTGATAAAAAAAACTTCTCTTTCGACCGCCAAACCTTTCAGAGGAGCATTTGCAACCGTTGGGCACCATTTCTGAGTCAATTGCCGAAAGTCAGATTTTTGATGAAATTGTGATCCCGGGGCTTAGGGATTTTTTCAAAAAAATATTTTCTTGCAGGTTAAGTTGTTGAGGGCTGATTTCTTATCCTGTGATAAAAAGACATCTGTTTTGACCTCCAAACCTTTCAGAGGAGCATTTGCAACCGTTGGGCTCCATTTCTGAGTCAATTGCCGAAAGTCAGATTTTTGATGAAATTGTGACCCCGGGGCTTAGGGATTTTTTCAAAAAAATATTTTTCTGCCGGTTAAGTTGTCGAGGGCTGATTTCTTTTCCTGTGATAAAAAGACTTCTGTTTCGACCGCCAAACCTTTCAGAGGAGCATTTGCAACCGCTGGGAACCATTTCTGAGTCAATTGCCGAACGTCAGATTTTTGATGAAATTGTGACCCCGGGGCTTAGGGATTTTTTCAAAAAAATATTTTCTTGCAGGTTAAGTTGTCGAGGGCTGATTACTTTTCCTGTGATAAAAAAACTTCTGTTTCGACTGCCAAACCTTTCAGAGGAGCATTTGCAACTGTTGGGGACCATTTCTGAGTCAATTGCCAAAAGTCAGATTTTTGATGAAATTGTGACCCCGGGGCTTAGGGATTTTTTCAAAAAAATATTTTCTTGCTGGTTAAGTTGTCGAGGGCTCATTTATTTTCCTGTGATAAAAAGCCTTCTGTTTCGACCGCCAAACCTTTCAGAGGAGCATTTGCAACCGTTGGGGACCATTTTTGAGTCCACTGTCGAAAGTCAGATTTTTGATGAAATTGTGACCCCGGGGCTTAGGGATTTTTTCAAAAAAATATTTTCTTGCAGGTTAAGCTGTCGAGGGCTGATTTCTTTTCCTGTGATAAAAAGCCTTCTGTTTTAACCGCCAAACCTTTCAGAGGAGCATTTGCAACCGTCGAAGACCATTTTTGATTCAATTGCCGAAAGTTAGAGTTTTGATGAAATTGTGACCCCGGGGCTTAGGGATTTTTTCAAAAAAAATCTTTTTCTGCCGGTTTAGTTGTCGAGGGTTACTTTCTTTTCCTGTGATAAAAAGCCTTCTGTTTCGACCGCCAAACCTTTCAGAGGAGCATTTGCAACCGCTGGGCACCATTTCTGAGTCAATTGCCGAAAGTCAGATTTTTGATGAAATTGTGACCCCGGGGCTTAGGGATTTTTTCAAAAATATGTTTTCTTGCAGGTTAAGTTGTCGAGGGCTGATTACTTTTCCTGTGATAAAAAGACTTCTCTTTCGACCGCCAAACCTTTCAGAGGAGCATTTGCAACCGTTGGGGACCATTTTTTAGTCAATTGCCGAAAGTCAGATTTTTGATGAAATTGTGACCCCGGGGCTTAGGGATTTTTTCAAAAAAATCTTTTTCTGCCGGTTAAGTTGTGGAGGGCTGATTTCTTTTCCAGTGATAAAATGCCTTCTCTTTCGATCGTTAAACTTTTCAGGGGAGCATTTGCAACCGTTTGGCACCATTTTTGAGTCAATTGCCGAAATTCAGAGTTTTTATGAAATTGTGACCCCGGGGCTTAGGGATTTTTTCAAAAAAAATTATTTCTGCCGATTAAGTTGTCGAGGGCTGATTTCTTATCCTGTGATAAAAAGACATCTGTTTTGACCGCCAAACCTTTCAGAGGAGCATGTGCAACCGTTGGGCTCCATTTCTGAGTCAATTGCCGAAAGTCAGATTTTTGATGAAATTGTGACCCCGGGGCTTAGGGATTTTTTCAAAAAAATATTTTTCTGCCGGTTAAGTTGTCGAGGGCTGATTTCTTTTACTGTGATAAAAAAACTTCGGTTTCGACCGCCAAACCTTTTAGAGGAGCATTTGCAACATTTGGGCACCATTTCTGAGTGCACTGTCGAAAGTCAGATTTTTGATGAAATTGTGATCCCGGGGCTTAGGGATTTTTTCAAAAAAATATTTTTCTGCCGGTTAAGTTGTCGAGGGCTGATTTCTTGTCCTGTAATAAAAAGACTTCTCTTTCGACCGCCAAACCTTTCAGGGGAGCATTAGCAACCGTTTGGCACCATTTTTGATTCAATTGCCAAAAGTCAGATTTTTGATGAAATTGTGACCCCGGGGCTTAGGGATTTTTTCAAAAAAATATTTTCTTGCCGGTTAAGTTGTCGAGGGCTGATTTCTTTTCCTGTGATAAAAAAAACTTCTGTTTTGACCGCCAAACCTTTCAGAGGAGCATTTGCAACCGCTGGGCACCATTTCTGAGTCAATTGCCGAAAGTCAGATTTTTGATGAAATTGTGACCCCGGAGCTTAGGGATTTTATCAAAAAAATATATTTCCGCAGGTTAAGTTGTCGAGGGCTGATTTCTTTTCCTGTGATAAAAAGACTTCTGTTTCGACCGCCAAACCTTTCAGAGGAGCATTTGCGACCGTCAAGGACCATTTTTGATTCAATTGCCGAAAGTTAGAGTTTTGATGAAATTGTGACCCCGGGGCTTAGGGATTTTTTCAAAAAAATATTTTCTTGCCGGTTAAGTTGTCGAGGGCTGATTTCTTTTCCTGTGATAAAAAAACCTTCTCTTTCGACCGCCAAACGTTTCAGAGGAGCATTTGCAACCACTGGGCACCATTTCTGAGTCAATTGCCGATAGTCAGATTTTTGATGAAATTGTGACCCCGGAGCTTAGGGATTTTTTCAAAAAAATATATTTCTGCAGGTTAAGTTGTCGAGGGCTGATTTCTTTTCCTGTGATAAAAAGCCTTCTGTTTCGACCGCCAAACCTTTCAGAGGAGCATTTGCGACCGTCAAGGACCATTTTTGATTCAATTGCCGAAAGTTAGAGTTTTGATGAAATTGTGACCCCGGGGCTTAGGGATTTTTTCAAAAAAATATTTTCTTGCCGGTTAAGTTGTCGAGGGCTGATTTCTTTTCCTGTGATAAAAAAACCTTCTCTTTCGACCGCCAAACGTTTCAGAGGAGCATTTGCAACCACTGGGCACCATTTCTGAGTCAATTGCCGATAGTCAGATTTTTGATGAAATTGTGACCCCGGAGCTTAGGGATTTTTTCAAAAAAATATATTTCTGCAGGTTAAGTTGTCGAGGGCTAATTTCTTTTCCTGTGATAAAAAGACTTCTGTTTCGACCGCCAAACCTTTCAGAGGAGCATTTGCAACCGCTGGGCACCATTTCTGAGTCAATTGCCGAAAGTTAGAGTTTTGATGAAATTGTGACCCCGGGGCTTAGGGATTTTTTCAAAAAAATATTTTTCTGCCGGTTAAGTTGTCGAGGGCTAATTTCTTTTCCTGTGATAAAAAGACTTCTGTTTCGACCGCCAAACCTTTCAGAGGAGCATTTGCAACTGCTGGGCACCATTTCTGAGTCAATTGCCGAAAGTCAGATTTTTGATGAAATTGTGACCCCGGGGCTTAGGGATTTTTTCAAAAAAATATTTTCTTGCCGGTTAAGTTGTCGAGGGCTGATTTCTTTTCCTGTGATAAAAAAACCTTCTCTTTCGACCGCCAAACGTTTCAGAGGAGCATTTGCAACCACTGGGCACCATTTCTGAGTCAATTGCCGATAGTCAGATTTTTGATGAAATTGTGACCCCGGAGCTTAGGGATTTTTTCAAAAAAATATATTTCTGCAGGTTAAGTTGTCGAGGGCTGATTTCTTTTCCTGTGATAAAAAGCCTTCTGTTTCGACCGCCAAACCTTTCAGAGGAGCATTTGCGACCGTCAAGGACCATTTTTGATTCAATTGCCGAAAGTTAGAGTTTTGATGAAATTGTGACCCCGGGGCTTAGGGATTTTTTCAAAAAAATATTTTCTTGCCGGTTAAGTTGTCGAGGGCTGATTTCTTTTCCTGTGATAAAAAAACCTTCTCTTTCGACCGCCAAACGTTTCAGAGGAGCATTTGCAACCGCTGGGCACCATTTCTGAGTCAATTGCCGAAAGTCAGATTTTTGATGAAATTGTGACCCCGGGGCTTAGGGATTTTTTCAAAAATATGTTTTCTTGCAGGTTAAGTTGTCGAGGGCTGATTACTTTTCCTGTGATAAAAAGACTTCTCTTTCGACCGCCAAACCTTTCAGAGGAGCATTTGCAACCGTTGGGGACCATTTTTTAGTCAATTGCCGAAAGTCAGATTTTTGATGAAATTGTGACCCCGGGGCTTAGGGATTTTTTCAAAAAAATCTTTTTCTGCCGGTTAAGTTGTGGAGGGCTGATTTCTTTTCCAGTGATAAAATGCCTTCTCTTTCGATCGTTAAACTTTTCAGGGGAGCATTTGCAACCGTTTGGCACCATTTTTGAGTCAATTGCCGAAATTCAGAGTTTTTATGAAATTGTGACCCCGGGGCTTAGGGATTTTTTCAAAAAAAATTATTTCTGCCGATTAAGTTGTCGAGGGCTGATTTCTTATCCTGTGATAAAAAGACATCTGTTTTGAACGCCAAACCTTTCAGAGGAGCATGTGCAACCGTTGGGCTCCATTTCTGAGTCAATTGCCGAAAGTCAGATTTTTGATGAAATTGTGACCCCGGGGCTTAGGGATTTTTTCAAAAAAATATTTTTCTGCCGGTTAAGTTGTCGAGGGCTGATTTCTTTTACTGTGATAAAAAAACTTCGGTTTCGACCGCCAAACCTTTTAGAGGAGCATTTGCAACATTTGGGCACCATTTCTGAGTGCACTGTCGAAAGTCAGATTTTTGATGAAATTGTGATCCCGGGGCTTAGGGATTTTTTCAAAAAAATATTTTTCTGCCGGTTAAGTTGTCGAGGGCTGATTTCTTGTCCTGTAATAAAAAGACTTCTCTTTCGACCGCCAAACCTTTCAGGGGAGCATTAGCAACCGTTTGGCACCATTTTTGATTCAATTGCCAAAAGTCAGATTTTTGATGAAATTGTGACCCCGGGGCTTAGGGATTTTTTCAAAAAAATATTTTCTTGCCGGTTAAGTTGTCGAGGGCTGATTTCTTTTCCTGTGATAAAAAAAACTTCTGTTTTGACCGCCAAACCTTTCAGAGGAGCATTTGCAACCGCTGGGCACCATTTCTGAGTCAATTGCCGAAAGTCAGATTTTTGATGAAATTGTGACCCCGGAGCTTAGGGATTTTATCAAAAAAATATATTTCCGCAGGTTAAGTTGTCGAGGGCTGATTTCTTTTCCTGTGATAAAAAGACTTCTGTTTCGACCGCCAAACCTTTCAGAGGAGCATTTGCGACCGTCAAGGACCATTTTTGATTCAATTGCCGAAAGTTAGAGTTTTGATGAAATTGTGACCCCGGGGCTTAGGGATTTTTTCAAAAAAATATTTTCTTGCCGGTTAAGTTGTCGAGGGCTGATTTCTTTTCCTGTGATAAAAAAACCTTCTCTTTCGACCGCCAAACGTTTCAGAGGAGCATTTGCAACCACTGGGCACCATTTCTGAGTCAATTGCCGATAGTCAGATTTTTGATGAAATTGTGACCCCGGAGCTTAGGGATTTTTTCAAAAAAATATATTTCTGCAGGTTAAGTTGTCGAGGGCTGATTTCTTTTCCTGTGATAAAAAGCCTTCTGTTTCGACCGCCAAACCTTTCAGAGGAGCATTTGCGACCGTCAAGGACCATTTTTGATTCAATTGCCGAAAGTTAGAGTTTTGATGAAATTGTGACCCCGGGGCTTAGGGATTTTTTCAAAAAAATATTTTCTTGCCGGTTAAGTTGTCGAGGGCTGATTTCTTTTCCTGTGATAAAAAAACCTTCTCTTTCGACCGCCAAACGTTTCAGAGGAGCATTTGCAACCACTGGGCACCATTTCTGAGTCAATTGCCGATAGTCAGATTTTTGATGAAATTGTGACCCCGGAGCTTAGGGATTTTTTCAAAAAAATATATTTCTGCAGGTTAAGTTGTCGAGGGCTAATTTCTTTTCCTGTGATAAAAAGACTTCTGTTTCGACCGCCAAACCTTTCAGAGGAGCATTTGCAACCGCTGGGCACCATTTCTGAGTCAATTGCCGAAAGTTAGAGTTTTGATGAAATTGTGACCCCGGGGCTTAGGGATTTTTTCAAAAAAATATTTTTCTGCCGGTTAAGTTGTCGAGGGCTAATTTCTTTTCCTGTGATAAAAAGACTTCTGTTTCGACCGCCAAACCTTTCAGAGGAGCATTTGCAACTGCTGGGCACCATTTCTGAGTCAATTGCCGAAAGTCAGATTTTTGATGAAATTGTGACCCCGGGGCTTAGGGATTTTTTCAAAAAAATATTTTCTTGCCGGTTAAGTTGTCGAGGGCTGATTTCTTTTCCTGTGATAAAAAAACCTTCTCTTTCGACCGCCAAACGTTTCAGAGGAGCATTTGCAACCACTGGGCACCATTTCTGAGTCAATTGCCGATAGTCAGATTTTTGATGAAATTGTGACCCCGGAGCTTAGGGATTTTTTCAAAAAAATATATTTCTGCAGGTTAAGTTGTCGAGGGCTGATTTCTTTTCCTGTGATAAAAAGCCTTCTGTTTCGACCGCCAAACCTTTCAGAGGAGCATTTGCGACCGTCAAGGACCATTTTTGATTCAATTGCCGAAAGTTAGAGTTTTGATGAAATTGTGACCCCGGGGCTTAGGGATTTTTTCAAAAAAATATTTTCTTGCCGGTTAAGTTGTCGAGGGCTGATTTCTTTTCCTGTGATAAAAAAACCTTCTCTTTCGACCGCCAAACGTTTCAGAGGAGCATTTGCAACCACTGGGCACCATTTCTGAGTCAATTGCCGATAGTCAGATTTTTGATGAAATTGTGACCCCGGAGCTTAGGGATTTTTTCAAAAAAAAATATTTCTGCAGGTTAAGTTGTCGAGGGCTAATTTCTTTTCCTGTGATAAAAAGACTTCTGTTTCGACCGCCAAACCTTTCAGAGGAGCATTTGCAACCGCTGGGCACCATTTCTGAGTCAATTGCCGAAAGTTAGAGTTTTGATGAAATTGTGACCCCGGGGCTTAGGGATTTTTTCAAAAAAATATTTTTCTGCCGGTTAAGTTGTCGAGGGCTAATTTCTTTTCCTGTGATAAAAAGACTTCTGTTTCGACCGCCAAACCTTTCAGAGGAGCATTTGCAACTGCTGGGCACCATTTCTGAGTCAATTGCCGAAAGTCAGATTTTTGATGAAATTGTGACCCCGGGGCTTAGGGATTTTTTCAAAAAAATATTTTCTTGCGTGTTAAGTTGTCGAGGGTTGATTTCTTTTCCTGTGATAAAAAGATTTCCGTTTCGACCGCCAAACCTTTCAGAGGAGCATTTGCAACCGCTGGGCACCATGTCTGAGTAAATTGCCAAAAGTCAGGTTTTTGATGAAATTGTGACCCCGGAGCTTAGGGATTTTTTCAAAAAAATATATTTCTGCAGGTTAAGTTGTCGAGGGCTGATTTCTTTTCCTGTGATAAAAAGTCTTCTGTTTCGACCGCCAAACCTTTCAGGGGATCATTAGCAACCGTTTGGCACCATTTTTGACTCAATTGCCAAAAGTCAGGTTTTTGATGAAATTGTGACCCCGGGGCTTAGGGATTTTTTCAAAAAAATATTTTCTAGCCGGTTAAGTTGTCGAGGGCTGATTTCTTTTCCTGTGATAAAAAAAACTTCTCTTTCGACTGCCAAACCTTTCAGAGGAGCATTTGCAACCGTTGGGGACCATTTTTTAGTCAATTGCCGAAAGTCAGAGTTTTGATGAAATTGTGATCCCGGGGCTTAGGGATTTTTTCCAAAAAATATTTTCTTGCAGGTTAAGTTGTCGAGGGCTGATTTCTTTTACTGTGATAAAAAAACTTCTGTTTCGACCGCCAAACCTTTCAGAGGAGCATTTGCAACATTTGGGCACCATTTCTGAGTGCACTGTCGAAAGTCAGATTTTTGATGAAATTGTGATCCCGGGGCTTAGGGATTTTTTCAAAAAAATATTTTTCTGCCGGTTAAGTTGTCGAGGGCTGATTTCTTGTCCTGTAATAAAAAGACTTCTCTTTCGACCGCCAAACCTTTCAGGGGAGCATTAGCAACCGTTTGGCACCATTTTTGACTCAATTGCCAAAAGTCAGGTTTTTGATGAAATTGTGACCCCGGGGCTTAGGGATTTTTTCAAAAAAATATTTTCTTGCAGGTTAAGTTGTTGAGGGCTGATTTCTTTTCCTGTGATAAAAAAACTTCTGTGTCGACTGCCAAACCTTTCAGAGGAGCATTTGCAACCGTTGGGGACCATTTTTGAGTCAATTGCCGAAAGTCAGAGTTTTGATGAAATTGTGATCCCGGGGCTTAGGGATTTTTTCAAAAAAATATTTTCTTGCAGGTTAAGTTGTCGAGGGCTGATTTCTTTTACTGTGATAAAAAAACTTCGGTTTCGACCACCAAACCTTTTAGAGGAGCATTTGCAACATTTGGGCACCATTTCTGAGTGCACTGTCGAAAGTCAGATTTTTGATGAAATTGTGATCCCGGGGCTTAGGGATTTTTTCAAAAAAATATTTTTCTGCCGGTTAAGTTGTCGAGGGCTGATTTCTTGTCCTGTAATAAAAAGACTTCTCTTTCGACCGCCAAACCTTTCAGGGGAGCATTAGCAACCGTTTGGCACCATTTTTGATTCAATTGCCAAAAGTCAGATTTTTGATGAAATTGTGACCCCGGGGCTTAGGGATTTTTTCAAAAAAATATTTTCTTGCCGGTTAAGTTGTCGAGGGCTGATTTCTTTTCCTGTGATAAAAAAAACTTCTGTTTTGACCGCCAAACCTTTCAGAGGAGCATTTGCAACCGCTGGGCACCATTTCTGAGTCAATTGCCGAAAGTCAGATTTTTGATGAAATTGTGACCCCGGGGTTTAGGGATTTTATCAAAAAAATATATTTCCGCAGGTTAAGTTGTCGAGGGCTGATTTCTTTTCCTGTGATAAAAAGACTTCTGTTTCGACCGCCAAACCTTTCAGAGGAGCATTTGCGACCGTCAAGGACCATTTTTGATTCAATTGCCGAAAGTTAGAGTTTTGATGAAATTGTGACCCCGGGGCTTAGGGATTTTTTCAAAAAAATATTTTCTTGCCGGTTAAGTTGTCGAGGGCTGATTTCTTTTCCTGTGATAAAAAAACCTTCTCTTTCGACCGCCAAACCTTTCAGAGGAGCATTTGCAACCACTGGGCACCATTTCTGAGTCAATTGCCGATAGTCAGATTTTTGATGAAATTGTGACCCCGGAGCTTAGGGATTTTTTCAAAAAAATATATTTCTGCAGGTTAAGTTGTCGAGGGCTGATTTCTTTTCCTGTGATAAAAAGCCTTCTGTTTCGACCGCCAAACCTTTCAGAGGAGCATTTGCGACCGTCAAGGACCATTTTTGATTCAATTGCCGAAAGTTAGAGTTTTGATGAAATTGTGACCCCGGGGCTTAGGGATTTTTTCAAAAAAATATTTTTCTGCCGGTTAAGTTGTCGAGGGCTGATTTCTTGTCCTGTAATAAAAAGACTTCTCTTTCGACCGCCAAACCTTTCAGAGGAGCATTTGCAACCGCTGGGCACCATGTCTGAGTAAATTGCCAAAAGTCAGGTTTTTGATGAAATTGTGACCCCGGAGCTTAGGGATTTTTTCAAAAAAATATATTTCTGCAGGTTAAGTTGTCGAGGGCTGATTTCTTTTCCTGTGATAAAAAGCCTTCTGTTTCGACCGCCAAACCTTTCAGGGGATCATTAGCAACCGTTTGGCACCATTTTTGACTCAATTGCCAAAAGTCAGGTTTTTGATGAAATTGTGACCCCGGGGCTTAGGGATTTTTTCAAAAAAATATTTTCTTGCCGGTTAAGTTGTCGAGGGCTGATTTCTTTTCGTGATAAAAAAAACTTCTCTTTCGACCGCCAAACCTTTCAGAGGAGCATTTACAACCGCTGGGCACCATTTCTGAGTCAATTGCCGAAAGTCAGAGTTTTGATGAAATTGTGATCCCGGGGCTTAGGGATTTTTTCAAAAAAATATTTTTCTGCCGGTTAAGTTGTCGAGGGCTGATTTCTTGTCCTGTAATAAAAAGACTTCTCTTTCGACCGCCAAACCTTTCAGGGGAGCATTAGCAACCGTTTGGCACCATTTTTGACTCAATTGCCAAAAGTCAGGTTTTGGATGAAATTGTGACCCCGGAGCTTAGGGATTTTTTCAAAAAAATATATTTCTGCAGGTTAAGTTGTCGAGGGCTGATTTCTTTTCCTGTGATAAAAAAAACTTCTCTTTCGACCGCCAAACCTTTCAGAGGAGCATTTGCAACCGTTGGGCACCATTTCTGAGTCAATTGCCGAAAGTCAGATTTTTGATGAAATTGTGATCCCGGGGCTTAGGGATTTTTTCAAAAAAATATTTTCTTGCAGGTTAAGTTGTTGAGGGCTGATTTCTTATCCTGTGATAAAAAGACATCTGTTTTGACCTCCAAACCTTTCAGAGGAGCATTTGCAACCGTTGGGCTCCATTTCTGAGTCAATTGCCGAAAGTCAGATTTTTGATGAAATTGTGACCCCGGGGCTTAGGGATTTTTTCAAAAAAATATTTTTCTGCCGGTTAAGTTGTCGAGGGCTGATTTCTTTTCCTGTGATAAAAAGACTTCTGTTTCGACCGCCAAACCTTTCAGAGGAGCATTTGCAACCGCTGGGAACCATTTCTGAGTCAATTGCCGAACGTCAGATTTTTGATGAAATTGTGACCCCGGGGCTTAGGGATTTTTTCAAAAAAATATTTTCTTGCAGGTTAAGTTGTCGAGGGCTGATTACTTTTCCTGTGATAAAAAAACTTCTGTTTCGACTGCCAAACCTTTCAGAGGAGCATTTGCAACTGTTGGGGACCATTTCTGAGTCAATTGCCAAAAGTCAGATTTTTGATGAAATTGTGACCCCGGGGCTTAGGGATTTTTTCAAAAAAATATTTTCTTGCTGGTTAAGTTGTCGAGGGCTCATTTATTTTCCTGTGATAAAAAGCCTTCTGTTTCGACCGCCAAACCTTTCAGAGGAGCATTTGCAACCGTTGGGGACCATTTTTGAGTCCACTGTCGAAAGTCAGATTTTTGATGAAATTGTGACCCCGGGGCTTAGGGATTTTTTCAAAAAAATATTTTCTTGCAGGTTAAGCTGTCGAGGGCTGATTTCTTTTCCTGTGATAAAAAGCCTTCTGTTTTAACCGCCAAACCTTTCAGAGGAGCATTTGCAACCGTCGAAGACCATTTTTGATTCAATTGCCGAAAGTTAGAGTTTTGATGAAATTGTGACCCCGGGGCTTAGGGATTTTTTCAAAAAAAATCTTTTTCTGCCGGTTTAGTTGTCGAGGGTTACTTTCTTTTCCTGTGATAAAAAGCCTTCTGTTTCGACCGCCAAACCTTTCAGAGGAGCATTTGCAACCGCTGGGCACCATTTCTGAGTCAATTGCCGAAAGTCAGATTTTTGATGAAATTGTGACCCCGGGGCTTAGGGATTTTTTCAAAAATATGTTTTCTTGCAGGTTAAGTTGTCGAGGGCTGATTACTTTTCCTGTGATAAAAAGACTTCTCTTTCGACCGCCAAACCTTTCAGAGGAGCATTTGCAACCGTTGGGGACCATTTTTTAGTCAATTGCCGAAAGTCAGATTTTTGATGAAATTGTGACCCCGGGGCTTAGGGATTTTTTCAAAAAAATCTTTTTCTGCCGGTTAAGTTGTGGAGGGCTGATTTCTTTTCCAGTGATAAAATGCCTTCTCTTTCGATCGTTAAACTTTTCAGGGGAGCATTTGCAACCGTTTGGCACCATTTTTGAGTCAATTGCCGAAATTCAGAGTTTTTATGAAATTGTGACCCCGGGGCTTAGGGATTTTTTCAAAAAAAATTATTTCTGCCGATTAAGTTGTCGAGGGCTGATTTCTTATCCTGTGATAAAAAGACATCTGTTTTGACCGCCAAACCTTTCAGAGGAGCATGTGCAACCGTTGGGCTCCATTTCTGAGTCAATTGCCGAAAGTCAGATTTTTGATGAAATTGTGACCCCGGGGCTTAGGGATTTTTTCAAAAAAATATTTTTCTGCCGGTTAAGTTGTCGAGGGCTGATTTCTTTTCCTGTGATAAAAAGACTTCTGTTTCGACCGCCAAACCTTTCAGAGGAGCATTTGCAACCGCTGGGCACCATTTCTGAGTCAATTGCTGAAAGTCAGATTTTTGATGAAATTGTGACCCCCGGGGCTTAGGGATTTTTTCAAAAAAATATTTTCTTGCAGGTTAAGTTGTCGAGGGCTGATTTCTTTTCCTGTGATAAAAAAACTTCTGTTTCGACCGCCAAACCTTTCAGAGGAGCATTTGCAACCGTTGGGCACCATTTCTGAGTCAATTGTCGAAAGTCAGATTTTTTCATGAAATTGTGACCCCGGGGCTTAGGGATTTTTTCAAAAAAATATTTTTCTGCCGGTTAAGTTGTCGAGGGCTGATTTCTTTTCCTGTGATAAAAAAACCTTCTCTTTCGACCACCAAACCTTTCAGAGGAGCATTTGCAACCGCTGGGCACCATTTCTGAGTCAATTGCCGAAAGTCAGATTTTTGATGAAATTGTGATCCCGGAGCTTAGGGATTTTTTCAAAAAAATATATTTCTGCAGGTTAAGTTGTCGAGGGCTGATTTCTTTTCCTGTGATAAAAAGCCTTCTGTTTCGACCACCAAACCTTTCAGAGGATCATTTGCAACCGCTGGGCACCATTTCTGAGTCAATTGCTGAAAGTCAGATTTTTGATGAAATTGTGACCCCGGGGCTTAGGGATTTTTTCAAAAAAATATTTTTCTGCCGGTTAAGTTGTCGAGGGCTGATTTCTTTTCCTGTGATAAAAAAAACTTCTGTTTTGACCGCCAAACCTTTCAGAGGAGCATTTGAAACCGTCGAAGACCATTTTTGATTCAATTGCCGAAAGTTAGAGTTTTGATGAAATTGTGACCCCGGGGCTTAGGGATTTTTTCAAAAAAATCTTTTTCTGCCGGTTAAGTTGTCGAGGGTTACTTTCTTTTCCTGTGATAAAAAGACTTCTGTTTCGACCGCCAAACCTTTCAGAGGAGCATTTGCAACCGCTGGGCACCATTTCTGAGTCAATTGCTGAAAGTCAGATTTTTGATGAAATTGTGACCCCGGGGCTTAGGGATTTTTTCAAAAAAAAATATTTCTGCCGGTTAAGTTGTCGAGGGCTGATTTCTTGTCCTGTAATAAAAAGACTTCTCTTTCGACCGCCAAACCTTTCAGGGGAGCATTAGCAACCGTTTGGCACCATTTTTGACTCAATTGCCAAAAGTCAGGTTTTTGGTGAAATTGTGACCCCGGGGCTTAGGGATTTTTTCAAAAAAATATTTTCTTGCCGGTTAAGTTGTCGAGGGCTGATTTCTTTTCCTGTGATAAAAAAACCTTCTCTTTCGACCCCCAAACCTTTCAGAGGAGCATTTGCAACCGCTGGGCACCATTTCTGAGTCAATTGCCGAAAGTCAGATTTTTGATGAAATTGTGACCCCGGGGCTTAGGGATTTTTTCAAAAAAAAATATTTCTGCAGGTTAAGTTGTCGAGGGCTGATTTCTTATCCTGTGATAAAAAGACATCTGTTTTGACCGCCAAACCTTTCAGAGGAGCATGTGCAACCGTTGGGCTCCATTTCTGAGTCAATTGCCGAAAGTCAGATTTTTGATGAAATTGTGACCCCGGGGCTTAGGGATTTTTTCAAAAAAATATTTTTCTGCCGGTTAAGTTGTCGAGGGCTGATTTCTTTTCCTGTGATAAAAAGACTTCTGTTTCGACCGCCAAACCTTTCAGAGGAGCATTTGCAACCGCTGGGCACCATTTCTGAGTCAATTGCCGAAAGTCAGATTTTTGATGAAATTGTGACCCCCGGGGCTTAGGGATTTTTTCAAAAAAATATTTTCTTGCAGGTTAAGTTGTCGAGGGCTGATTTCTTTTCCTGTGATAAAAAAACTTCTGTTTCGACCGCCAAACCTTTCAGAGGAGCAATTGCAACCGTTGGGCACCATTTCTGAGTCAATTGTCGAAAGTCAGATTTTTTCATGAAATTGTGACCCCGGGGCTTAGGGATTTTTTCAAAAAAATATTTTTCTGCCGGTTAAGTTGTCGAGGGCTGATTTCTTCTCCTGTGATAAAAAAACCTTCTCTTTCGACCACCAAACCTTTCAGAGGAGCATTTGCAACCGCTGGGCACCATTTCTGAGTCAATTGCCGAAAGTCAGATTTTTGATGAAATTGTGATCCCGGAGCTTAGGGATTTTTTCAAAAAAATATATTTCTGCAGGTTAAGTTGTCGAGGGCTGATTTCTTTTCCTGTGATAAAAAGCCTTCTGTTTCGACCACCAAACCTTTCAGAGGATCATTTGCAACCGCTGGGCACCATTTCTGAGTCAATTGCCGAAAGTCAGATTTTTGATGAAATTGTGACCCCGGGGCTTAGGGATTTTTTCAAAAAAATATTTTTCTGCCGGTTAAGTTGTCGAGGGCTGATTTCTTTTCCTGTGATAAAAAAAACTTCTGTTTTGACCGCCAAACCTTTCAGAGGAGCATTTGAAACCGTCGAAGACCATTTTTGATTCAATTGCCGAAAGTTAGAGTTTTGATGAAATTGTGACCCCGGGGCTTAGGGATTTTTTCAAAAAAATCTTTTTCTGCCGGTTAAGTTGTCGAGGGTTACTTTCTTTTCCTGTGATAAAAAGACTTCTGTTTCGACCGCCAAACCTTTCAGAGGAGCATTTGCAACCGCTGGGCACCATTTCTGAGTCAATTGCTGAAAGTCAGATTTTTGATGAAATTGTGACCCCGGGGCTTAGGGATTTTTTCAAAAAAAATTATTTCTGCCGGTTAAGTTGTCGAGGGCTGATTTCTTGTCCTGTAATAAAAAGACTTCTCTTTCGACCGCCAAACCTTTCAGGGGAGCATTAGCAACCGTTTGGCACCATTTTTGACTCAATTGCCAAAAGTCAGGTTTTTGGTGAAATTGTGACCCCGGGGCTTAGGGATTTTTTCAAAAAAATATTTTCTTGCCGGTTAAGTTGTCGAGGGCTGATTTCTTTTCCTGTGATAAAAAAACCTTCTCTTTCGACCGCCAAACCTTTCAGAGGAGCATTTGCAACCGCTGGGCACCATTTCTGAGTCAATTGCCGAAAGTCAGATTTTTGATGAAATTGTGACCCCCGGGGCTTAGGGATTTTTTCAAAAAAATATTTTCTTGCAGGTTAAGTTGTCGAGGGCTGATTTCTTTTCCTGTGATAAAAAAACTTCTGTTTCGACCGCCAAACCTTTCAGAGGAGCATTTGCAACCGTTGGGCACCATTTCTGAGTCAATTGTCGAAAGTCAGATTTTTTCATGAAATTGTGACCCCGGGGCTTAGGGATTTTTTCAAAAAAATATTTTTCTGCCGGTTAAGTTGTCGAGGGCTGATTTCTTTTCCTGTGATAAAAAAACCTTCTCTTTCGACCACCAAACCTTTCAGAGGAGCATTTGCAACCGCTGGGCACCATTTCTGAGTCAATTGCCGAAAGTCAGATTTTTGATGAAATTGTGATCCCGGAGCTTAGGGATTTTTTCAAAAAAATATATTTCTGCAGGTTAAGTTGTCGAGGGCTGATTTCTTTTCCTGTGATAAAAAGCCTTCTGTTTCGACCACCAAACCTTTCAGAGGATCATTTGCAACCGCTGGGCACCATTTCTGAGTCAATTGCCGAAAGTCAGATTTTTGATGAAATTGTGACCCCGGGGCTTAGGGATTTTTTCAAAAAAATATTTTTCTGCCGGTTAAGTTGTCGAGGGCTGATTTCTTTTCCTGTGATAAAAAAAACTTCTGTTTTGACCGCCAAACCTTTCAGAGGAGCATTTGAAACCGTCGAAGACCATTTTTGATTCAATTGCCGAAAGTTAGAGTTTTGATGAAATTGTGACCCCGGGGCTTAGGGATTTTTTCAAAAAAATCTTTTTCTGCCGGTTAAGTTGTCGAGGGTTACTTTCTTTTCCTGTGATAAAAAGACTTCTGTTTCGACCGCCAAACCTTTCAGAGGAGCATTTGCAACCGCTGGGCACCATTTCTGAGTCAATTGCTGAAAGTCAGATTTTTGATGAAATTGTGACCCCGGGGCTTAGGGATTTTTTCAAAAAAAATTATTTCTGCCGGTTAAGTTGTCGAGGGCTGATTTCTTGTCCTGTAATAAAAAGACTTCTCTTTCGACCGCCAAACCTTTCAGGGGAGCATTAGCAACCGTTTGGCACCATTTTTGACTCAATTGCCAAAAGTCAGGTTTTTGGTGAAATTGTGACCCCGGGGCTTAGGGATTTTTTCAAAAAAATATTTTCTTGCCGGTTAAGTTGTCGAGGGCTGATTTCTTTTCCTGTGATAAAAAAACCTTCTCTTTCGACCCCCAAACCTTTCAGAGGAGCATTTGCAACCGCTGGGCACCATTTCTGAGTCAATTGCCGAAAGTCAGATTTTTGATGAAATTGTGACCCCGGGGCTTAGGGATTTTTTCAAAAAAAAATATTTCTGCAGGTTAAGTTGTCGAGGGCTGATTTCTTATCCTGTGATAAAAAGACATCTGTTTTGACCGCCAAACCTTTCAGAGGAGCATGTGCAACCGTTGGGCTCCATTTCTGAGTCAATTGCCGAAAGTCAGATTTTTGATGAAATTGTGACCCCGGGGTTTAGGGATTTTTTCAAAAAAATATTTTTCTGCCGGTTAAGTTGTCGAGGGCTGATTTCTTTTCCTGTGATAAAAAGACTTCTGTTTCGACCGCCAAACCTTTCAGAGGAGCATTTGCAACCGCTGGGCACCATTTCTGAGTCAATTGCCGAAAGTCAGATTTTTGATGAAATTGTGACCCCCGGGGCTTAGGGATTTTTTCAAAAAAATATTTTCTTGCAGGTTAAGTTGTCGAGGGCTGATTTCTTTTCCTGTGATAAAAAAACTTCTGTTTCGACCGCCAAACCTTTCAGAGGAGCATTTGCAACCGTTGGGCACCATTTCTGAGTCAATTGCCGAAAGTCAGATTTTTGATGAAATTGTGACCCCGGGGCTTAGGGATTTTTTCAAAAAAATATTTTTCTGCCGGTTAAGTTGTCGAGGGCTGATTTCTTTTCCTGTGATAAAAAGACTTCTGTTTCGACCGCCAAACCTTTCAGAGGAGCATTTGCAACCGCTGGGCACCATTTCTGAGTCAATTGCTGAAAGTCAGATTTTTGATGAAATTGTGACCCCCGGGGCTTAGGGATTTTTTCAAAAAAATATTTTCTTGCAGGTTAAGTTGTCGAGGGCTGATTTCTTTTCCTGTGATAAAAAAACTTCTGTTTCGACCGCCAAACCTTTCAGAGGAGCATTTGCAACCGTTGGGCACCATTTCTGAGTCAATTGTCGAAAGTCAGATTTTTTCATGAAATTGTGACCCCGGGGCTTAGGGATTTTTTCAAAAAAATATTTTTCTGCCGGTTAAGTTGTCGAGGGCTGATTTCTTTTCCTGTGATAAAAAAACCTTCTCTTTCGACCACCAAACCTTTCAGAGGAGCATTTGCAACCGCTGGGCACCATTTCTGAGTCAATTGCCGAAAGTCAGATTTTTGATGAAATTGTGATCCCGGAGCTTAGGGATTTTTTCAAAAAAATATATTTCTGCAGGTTAAGTTGTCGAGGGCTGATTTCTTTTCCTGTGATAAAAAGCCTTCTGTTTCGACCACCAAACCTTTCAGAGGATCATTTGCAACCGCTGGGCACCATTTCTGAGTCAATTGCCGAAAGTCAGATTTTTGATGAAATTGTGACCCCGGGGCTTAGGGATTTTTTCAAAAAAATATTTTTCTGCCGGTTAAGTTGTCGAGGGCTGATTTCTTTTCCTGTGATAAAAAAAACTTCTGTTTTGACCGCCAAACCTTTCAGAGGAGCATTTGAAACTGTCGAAGACCATTTTTGATTCAATTGCCGAAAGTTAGAGTTTTGATGAAATTGTGACCCCGGGGCTTAGGGATTTTTTCAAAAAAATCTTTTTCTGCCGGTTAAGTTGTCGAGGGTTACTTTCTTTTCCTGTGATAAAAAGACTTCTGTTTCGACCGCCAAACCTTTCAGAGGAGCATTTGCAACCGCTGGGCACCATTTCTGAGTCAATTGCTGAAAGTCAGATTTTTGATGAAATTGTGACCCCGGGGCTTAGGGATTTTTTCAAAAAAATATTTTTCTGCCGGTTAAGTTGTCGAGGGCTGATTTCTTTTCCTGTGATAAAAAAAACTTCTGTTTTGACCGCCAAACCTTTCAGAGGAGCATTTGAAACCGTCGAAGACCATTTTTGATTCAATTGCCGAAAGTTAGAGTTTTGATGAAATTGTGACCCCGGGGCTTAGGGATTTTTTCAAAAAAATCTTTTTCTGCCGGTTAAGTTGTCGAGGGTTACTTTCTTTTCCTGTGATAAAAAGACTTCTGTTTCGACCGCCAAACCTTTCAGAGGAGCATTTGCAACCGCTGGGCACCATTTCTGAGTCAATTGCTGAAAGTCAGATTTTTGATGAAATTGTGACCCCGGGGCTTAGGGATTTTTTCAAAAAAAATTATTTCTGCCGGTTAAGTTGTCGAGGGCTGATTTCTTGTCCTGTAATAAAAAGACTTCTCTTTCGACCGCCAAACCTTTCAGGGGAGCATTAGCAACCGTTTGGCACCATTTTTGACTCAATTGCCAAAAGTCAGGTTTTTGGTGAAATTGTGACCCCGGGGCTTAGGGATTTTTTCAAAAAAATATTTTCTTGCCGGTTAAGTTGTCGAGGGCTGATTTCTTTTCCTGTGATAAAAAAACCTTCTCTTTCGACCCCCAAACCTTTCAGAGGAGCATTTGCAACCGCTGGGCACCATTTCTGAGTCAATTGCCGAAAGTCAGATTTTTGATGAAATTGTGACCCCGGGGCTTAGGGATTTTTTCAAAAAAAAATATTTCTGCAGGTTAAGTTGTCGAGGGCTGATTTCTTATCCTGTGATAAAAAGACATCTGTTTTGACCGCCAAACCTTTCAGAGGAGCATGTGCAACCGTTGGGCTCCATTTCTGAGTCAATTGCCGAAAGTCAGATTTTTGATGAAATTGTGACCCCGGGGCTTAGGGATTTTTTCAAAAAAATATTTTTCTGCCGGTTAAGTTGTCGAGGGCTGATTTCTTTTCCTGTGATAAAAAGACTTCTGTTTCGACCGCCAAACCTTTCAGAGGAGCATTTGCAACCGCTGGGCACCATTTCTGAGTCAATTGCCGAAAGTCAGATTTTTGATGAAATTGTGACCCCCGGGGCTTAGGGATTTTTTCAAAAAAATATTTTCTTGCAGGTTAAGTTGTCGAGGGCTGATTTCTTTTCCTGTGATAAAAAAACTTCTGTTTCGACCGCCAAACCTTTCAGAGGAGCATTTGCAACCGTTGGGCACCATTTCTGAGTCAATTGTCGAAAGTCAGATTTTTTCATGAAATTGTGACCCCGGGGCTTAGGGATTTTTTCAAAAAAATATTTTTCTGCCGGTTAAGTTGTCGAGGGCTGATTTCTTTTCCTGTGATAAAAAAACCTTCTCTTTCGACCACCAAACCTTTCAGAGGAGCATTTGCAACCGCTGGGCACCATTTCTGAGTCAATTGCCGAAAGTCAGATTTTTGATGAAATTGTGATCCCGGAGCTTAGGGATTTTTTCAAAAAAATATGTTTCTGCAGGTTAAGTTGTCGAGGGCTGATTTCTTTTCCTGTGATAAAAAGCCTTCTGTTTCGACCACCAAACCTTTCAGAGGATCATTTGCAACCGCTGGGCACCATTTCTGAGTCAATTGCCGAAAGTCAGATTTTTGATGAAATTGTGACCCCGGGGCTTAGGGATTTTTTCAAAAAAATATTTTTCTGCCGGTTAAGTTGTCGAGGGCTGATTTCTTTTCCTGTGATAAAAAAAACTTCTGTTTTGACCGCCAAACCTTTCAGAGGAGCATTTGAAACCGTCGAAGACCATTTTTGATTCAATTGCCGAAAGTTAGAGTTTTGATGAAATTGTGACCCCGGGGCTTAGGGATTTTTTCAAAAAAATCTTTTTCTGCCGGTTAAGTTGTCGAGGGTTACTTTCTTTTCCTGTGATAAAAAGACTTCTGTTTCGACCGCCAAACCTTTCAGAGGAGCATTTGCAACCGCTGGGCACCATTTCTGAGTCAATTGCTGAAAGTCAGATTTTTGATGAAATTGTGACCCCGGGGCTTAGGGATTTTTTCAAAAAAAATTATTTCTGCCGGTTAAGTTGTCGAGGGCTGATTTCTTGTCCTGTAATAAAAAGACTTCTCTTTCGACCGCCAAACCTTTCAGGGGAGCATTAGCAACCGTTTGGCACCATTTTTGACTCAATTGCCAAAAGTCAGGTTTTTGGTGAAATTGTGACCCCGGGGCTTAGGGATTTTTTCAAAAAAATATTTTCTTGCCGGTTAAGTTGTCGAGGGCTGATTTCTTTTCCTGTGATAAAAAAACCTTCTCTTTCGACCCCCAAACCTTTCAGAGGAGCATTTGCAACCGCTGGGCACCATTTCTGAGTCAATTGCCGAAAGTCAGATTTTTGATGAAATTGTGACCCCGGGGCTTAGGGATTTTTTCAAAAAAAAATATTTCTGCAGGTTAAGTTGTCGAGGGCTGATTTCTTATCCTGTGATAAAAAGACATCTGTTTTGACCGCCAAACCTTTCAGAGGAGCATGTGCAACCGTTGGGCTCCATTTCTGAGTCAATTGCCGAAAGTCAGATTTTTGATGAAATTGTGACCCCGGGGCTTAGGGATTTTTTCAAAAAAATATTTTTCTGCCGGTTAAGTTGTCGAGGGCTGATTTCTTTTCCTGTGATAAAAAGACTTCTGTTTCGACCGCCAAACCTTTCAGAGGAGCATTTGCAACCGCTGGGCACCATTTCTGAGTCAATTGCCGAAAGTCAGATTTTTGATGAAATTGTGACCCCCGGGGCTTAGGGATTTTTTCAAAAAAATATTTTCTTGCAGGTTAAGTTGTCGAGGGCTGATTTCTTTTCCTGTGATAAAAAAACTTCTGTTTCGACCGCCAAACCTTTCAGAGGAGCAATTGCAACCGTTGGGCACCATTTCTGAGTCAATTGTCGAAAGTCAGATTTTTTCATGAAATTGTGACCCCGGGGCTTAGGGATTTTTTCAAAAAAATATTTTTCTGCCGGTTAAGTTGTCGAGGGCTGATTTCTTCTCCTGTGATAAAAAAACCTTCTCTTTCGACCACCAAACCTTTCAGAGGAGCATTTGCAACCGCTGGGCACCATTTCTGAGTCAATTGCCGAAAGTCAGATTTTTGATGAAATTGTGATCCCGGAGCTTAGGGATTTTTTCAAAAAAATATATTTCTGCAGGTTAAGTTGTCGAGGGCTGATTTCTTTTCCTGTGATAAAAAGCCTTCTGTTTCGACCACCAAACCTTTCAGAGGATCATTTGCAACCGCTGGGCACCATTTCTGAGTCAATTGCCGAAAGTCAGATTTTTGATGAAATTGTGACCCCGGGGCTTAGGGATTTTTTCAAAAAAATATTTTTCTGCCGGTTAAGTTGTCGAGGGCTGATTTCTTTTCCTGTGATAAAAAAAACTTCTGTTTTGACCGCCAAACCTTTCAGAGGAGCATTTGAAACCGTCGAAGACCATTTTTGATTCAATTGCCGAAAGTTAGAGTTTTGATGAAATTGTGACCCCGGGGCTTAGGGATTTTTTCAAAAAAATCTTTTTCTGCCGGTTAAGTTGTCGAGGGTTACTTTCTTTTCCTGTGATAAAAAGACTTCTGTTTCGACCGCCAAACCTTTCAGAGGAGCATTTGCAACCGCTGGGCACCATTTCTGAGTCAATTGCTGAAAGTCAGATTTTTGATGAAATTGTGACCCCGGGGCTTAGGGATTTTTTCAAAAAAAATTATTTCTGCCGGTTAAGTTGTCGAGGGCTGATTTCTTGTCCTGTAATAAAAAGACTTCTCTTTCGACCGCCAAACCTTTCAGGGGAGCATTAGCAACCGTTTGGCACCATTTTTGACTCAATTGCCAAAAGTCAGGTTTTTGGTGAAATTGTGACCCCGGGGCTTAGGGATTTTTTCAAAAAAATATTTTCTTGCCGGTTAAGTTGTCGAGGGCTGATTTCTTTTCCTGTGATAAAAAAACCTTCTCTTTCGACCGCCAAACCTTTCAGAGGAGCATTTGCAACCGCTGGGCACCATTTCTGAGTCAATTGCCGAAAGTCAGATTTTTGATGAAATTGTGACCCCCGGGGCTTAGGGATTTTTTCAAAAAAATATTTTCTTGCAGGTTAAGTTGTCGAGGGCTGATTTCTTTTCCTGTGATAAAAAAACTTCTGTTTCGACCGCCAAACCTTTCAGAGGAGCATTTGCAACCGTTGGGCACCATTTCTGAGTCAATTGTCGAAAGTCAGATTTTTTCATGAAATTGTGACCCCGGGGCTTAGGGATTTTTTCAAAAAAATATTTTTCTGCCGGTTAAGTTGTCGAGGGCTGATTTCTTTTCCTGTGATAAAAAAACCTTCTCTTTCGACCACCAAACCTTTCAGAGGAGCATTTGCAACCGCTGGGCACCATTTCTGAGTCAATTGCCGAAAGTCAGATTTTTGATGAAATTGTGATCCCGGAGCTTAGGGATTTTTTCAAAAAAATATATTTCTGCAGGTTAAGTTGTCGAGGGCTGATTTCTTTTCCTGTGATAAAAAGCCTTCTGTTTCGACCACCAAACCTTTCAGAGGATCATTTGCAACCGCTGGGCACCATTTCTGAGTCAATTGCCGAAAGTCAGATTTTTGATGAAATTGTGACCCCGGGGCTTAGGGATTTTTTCAAAAAAATATTTTTCTGCCGGTTAAGTTGTCGAGGGCTGATTTCTTTTCCTGTGATAAAAAAAACTTCTGTTTTGACCGCCAAACCTTTCAGAGGAGCATTTGAAACCGTCGAAGACCATTTTTGATTCAATTGCCGAAAGTTAGAGTTTTGATGAAATTGTGACCCCGGGGCTTAGGGATTTTTTCAAAAAAATCTTTTTCTGCCGGTTAAGTTGTCGAGGGTTACTTTCTTTTCCTGTGATAAAAAGACTTCTGTTTCGACCGCCAAACCTTTCAGAGGAGCATTTGCAACCGCTGGGCACCATTTCTGAGTCAATTGCTGAAAGTCAGATTTTTGATGAAATTGTGACCCCGGGGCTTAGGGATTTTTTCAAAAAAAATTATTTCTGCCGGTTAAGTTGTCGAGGGCTGATTTCTTGTCCTGTAATAAAAAGACTTCTCTTTCGACCGCCAAACCTTTCAGGGGAGCATTAGCAACCGTTTGGCACCATTTTTGACTCAATTGCCAAAAGTCAGGTTTTTGGTGAAATTGTGACCCCGGGGCTTAGGGATTTTTTCAAAAAAATATTTTCTTGCCGGTTAAGTTGTCGAGGGCTGATTTCTTTTCCTGTGATAAAAAAACCTTCTCTTTCGACCCCCAAACCTTTCAGAGGAGCATTTGCAACCGCTGGGCACCATTTCTGAGTCAATTGCCGAAAGTCAGATTTTTGATGAAATTGTGACCCCGGGGCTTAGGGATTTTTTCAAAAAAAAATATTTCTGCAGGTTAAGTTGTCGAGGGCTGATTTCTTATCCTGTGATAAAAAGACATCTGTTTTGACCGCCAAACCTTTCAGAGGAGCATGTGCAACCGTTGGGCTCCATTTCTGAGTCAATTGCCGAAAGTCAGATTTTTGATGAAATTGTGACCCCGGGGCTTAGGGATTTTTTCAAAAAAATATTTTTCTGCCGGTTAAGTTGTCGAGGGCTGATTTCTTTTCCTGTGATAAAAAGACTTCTGTTTCGACCGCCAAACCTTTCAGAGGAGCATTTGCAACCGCTGGGCACCATTTCTGAGTCAATTGCCGAAAGTCAGATTTTTGATGAAATTGTGACCCCCGGGGCTTAGGGATTTTTTCAAAAAAATATTTTCTTGCAGGTTAAGTTGTCGAGGGCTGATTTCTTTTCCTGTGATAAAAAAACTTCTGTTTCGACCGCCAAACCTTTCAGAGGAGCATTTGCAACCGTTGGGCACCATTTCTGAGTCAATTGCCGAAAGTCAGATTTTTGATGAAATTGTGACCCCGGGGCTTAGGGATTTTTTCAAAAAAATATTTTTCTGCCGGTTAAGTTGTCGAGGGCTGATTTCTTTTCCTGTGATAAAAAGACTTCTGTTTCGACCGCCAAACCTTTCAGAGGAGCATTTGCAACCGCTGGGCACCATTTCTGAGTCAATTGCTGAAAGTCAGATTTTTGATGAAATTGTGACCCCCGGGGCTTAGGGATTTTTTCAAAAAAATATTTTCTTGCAGGTTAAGTTGTCGAGGGCTGATTTCTTTTCCTGTGATAAAAAAACTTCTGTTTCGACCGCCAAACCTTTCAGAGGAGCATTTGCAACCGTTGGGCACCATTTCTGAGTCAATTGTCGAAAGTCAGATTTTTTCATGAAATTGTGACCCCGGGGCTTAGGGATTTTTTCAAAAAAATATTTTTCTGCCGGTTAAGTTGTCGAGGGCTGATTTCTTTTCCTGTGATAAAAAAACCTTCTCTTTCGACCACCAAACCTTTCAGAGGAGCATTTGCAACCGCTGGGCACCATTTCTGAGTCAATTGCCGAAAGTCAGATTTTTGATGAAATTGTGATCCCGGAGCTTAGGGATTTTTTCAAAAAAATATATTTCTGCAGGTTAAGTTGTCGAGGGCTGATTTCTTTTCCTGTGATAAAAAGCCTTCTGTTTCGACCACCAAACCTTTCAGAGGATCATTTGCAACCGCTGGGCACCATTTCTGAGTCAATTGCCGAAAGTCAGATTTTTGATGAAATTGTGACCCCGGGGCTTAGGGATTTTTTCAAAAAAATATTTTTCTGCCGGTTAAGTTGTCGAGGGCTGATTTCTTTTCCTGTGATAAAAAAAACTTCTGTTTTGACCGCCAAACCTTTCAGAGGAGCATTTGAAACCGTCGAAGACCATTTTTGATTCAATTGCCGAAAGTTAGAGTTTTGATGAAATTGTGACCCCGGGGCTTAGGGATTTTTTCAAAAAAATCTTTTTCTGCCGGTTAAGTTGTCGAGGGTTACTTTCTTTTCCTGTGATAAAAAGACTTCTGTTTCGACCGCCAAACCTTTCAGAGGAGCATTTGCAACCGCTGGGCACCATTTCTGAGTCAATTGCTGAAAGTCAGATTTTTGATGAAATTGTGACCCCGGGGCTTAGGGATTTTTTCAAAAAAAATTATTTCTGCCGGTTAAGTTGTCGAGGGCTGATTTCTTGTCCTGTAATAAAAAGACTTCTCTTTCGACCGCCAAACCTTTCAGGGGAGCATTAGCAACCGTTTGGCACCATTTTTGACTCAATTGCCAAAAGTCAGGTTTTTGGTGAAATTGTGACCCCGGGGCTTAGGGATTTTTTCAAAAAAATATTTTCTTGCCGGTTAAGTTGTCGAGGGCTGATTTCTTTTCCTGTGATAAAAAAACCTTCTCTTTCGACCCCCAAACCTTTCAGAGGAGCATTTGCAACCGCTGGGCACCATTTCTGAGTCAATTGCCGAAAGTCAGATTTTTGATGAAATTGTGACCCCGGGGCTTAGGGATTTTTTCAAAAAAAAATATTTCTGCAGGTTAAGTTGTCGAGGGCTGATTTCTTATCCTGTGATAAAAAGACATCTGTTTTGACCGCCAAACCTTTCAGAGGAGCATGTGCAACCGTTGGGCTCCATTTCTGAGTCAATTGCCGAAAGTCAGATTTTTGATGAAATTGTGACCCCGGGTCTTAGGGATTTTTTCAAAAAAATATTTTTCTGCCGGTTAAGTTGTCGAGGGCTGATTTCTTTTCCTGTGATAAAAAGACTTCTGTTTCGACCGCCAAACCTTTCAGAGGAGCATTTGCAACCGCTGGGCACCATTTCTGAGTCAATTGCCGAAAGTCAGATTTTTGATGAAATTGTGACCCCCGGGGCTTAGGGATTTTTTCAAAAAAATATTTTCTTGCAGGTTAAGTTGTCGAGGGCTGATTTCTTTTCCTGTGATAAAAAAACTTCTGTTTCGACCGCCAAACCTTTCAGAGGAGCATTTGCAACCGTTGGGCACCATTTCTGAGTCAATTGTCGAAAGTCAGATTTTTTCATGAAATTGTGACCCCGGGGCTTAGGGATTTTTTCAAAAAAATATTTTTCTGCCGGTTAAGTTGTCGAGGGCTGATTTCTTTTCCTGTGATAAAAAAACCTTCTCTTTCGACCACCAAACCTTTCAGAGGAGCATTTGCAACCGCTGGGCACCATTTCTGAGTCAATTGCCGAAAGTCAGATTTTTGATGAAATTGTGATCCCGGAGCTTAGGGATTTTTTCAAAAAAATATGTTTCTGCAGGTTAAGTTGTCGAGGGCTGATTTCTTTTCCTGTGATAAAAAGCCTTCTGTTTCGACCACCAAACCTTTCAGAGGATCATTTGCAACCGCTGGGCACCATTTCTGAGTCAATTGCCGAAAGTCAGATTTTTGATGAAATTGTGACCCCGGGGCTTAGGGATTTTTTCAAAAAAATATTTTTCTGCCGGTTAAGTTGTCGAGGGCTGATTTCTTTTCCTGTGATAAAAAAAACTTCTGTTTTGACCGCCAAACCTTTCAGAGGAGCATTTGAAACCGTCGAAGACCATTTTTGATTCAATTGCCGAAAGTTAGAGTTTTGATGAAATTGTGACCCCGGGGCTTAGGGATTTTTTCAAAAAAATCTTTTTCTGCCGGTTAAGTTGTCGAGGGTTACTTTCTTTTCCTGTGATAAAAAGACTTCTGTTTCGACCGCCAAACCTTTCAGAGGAGCATTTGCAACCGCTGGGCACCATTTCTGAGTCAATTGCTGAAAGTCAGATTTTTGATGAAATTGTGACCCCGGGGCTTAGGGATTTTTTCAAAAAAAATTATTTCTGCCGGTTAAGTTGTCGAGGGCTGATTTCTTGTCCTGTAATAAAAAGACTTCTCTTTCGACCGCCAAACCTTTCAGGGGAGCATTAGCAACCGTTTGGCACCATTTTTGACTCAATTGCCAAAAGTCAGGTTTTTGGTGAAATTGTGACCCCGGGGCTTAGGGATTTTTTCAAAAAAATATTTTCTTGCCGGTTAAGTTGTCGAGGGCTGATTTCTTTTCCTGTGATAAAAAAACCTTCTCTTTCGACCCCCAAACCTTTCAGAGGAGCATTTGCAACCGCTGGGCACCATTTCTGAGTCAATTGCCGAAAGTCAGATTTTTGATGAAATTGTGACCCCGGGGCTTAGGGATTTTTTCAAAAAAAAATATTTCTGCAGGTTAAGTTGTCGAGGGCTGATTTCTTTTCCTGTGATAAAAAGCCTTCTGTTTTGACCGCCAAACCTTTCAGAGGATCATTTGCAACCGCTGGGCACCATTTCTGAGTCAATTGCTGAAAGTCAGATTTTTGATGAAATTGTGACCCCGGAGCTTAGGGATTTTTTCAAAAAAAAATTTTTCTGCCGGTTAAGTTGTCGAGGGCTGATTTCTTTTCCTGTGATAAAAAAACTTCTGTTTCGACCGCCAAACCTTTCAGAGGAGCATTTGCAACATTTGGGCACCATTTCTGAGTCAATTGCCGAAAGTTAGAGTTTTGATGAAATTGTGATCCCGGGGCTTAGGGATTTTTTCAAAAAAATATTTTTCTGCCGGTTAAGTTGTCGAGGGCTGATTTCTTTTCCTGTGATAAAAAGACTTCTCTTTCGACCGCCAAACCTTTCAGAGGAGCATTTGCAACCGTTGGGGACCATTTCTGAGTCAATTGCCAAAAGTCAGAGTTTTGATGAAATTGTGATCCCGGGGCTTAGGGATTTTTTCAAAAAAATATTTTCTTGCAGGTTAAGTTGTCGAGGGCTGATTTCTTTTCCTGTGATAAAATGCCTTCTCTTTCGATTGTTAAACTTTTCAGGGGAGCATTTGCAACCGTTTGGCACCATTTTTGAGTCAATTGCCGAAATTCAGAGTTTTTATGAAATTGTGACCCCGGGGCTTAGGGATTTTTTCAAAAAAAATTATTTCTGCCGATTAAGTTGTCGAGGGTGATTTCTTATCCTGTGATAAGAAGACATCTGTTTCGACCGCCAAACCTTTCAGAGGAGCATGTGCAACCGTTGGGCACCATTTCTGAGTCAATTGTCGAAAGTCAGATTTTTTCATGAAATTGTGACCCCGGGGCTTAGGGATTTTTTCAAAAAAATATTTTTCTGCCGGTTAAGTTGTGGAGGACTGGTTTCATGTCCTGTAATAAAAAGACTTCTCTTTCGACCGCCAAACCTTTAAGAGGAGCATTTGCAACCGCTGGGCACCATTTCTGAGTCAATTGCCGAAAGTCAGATTTTTGATGAAATTGTGATCCCGGGGCTTAGGGATTTTTTCAAAAAAATATTTTCTTGCAGGTTAAGTTGTCGAGTGCTGATTTCTTTTCCTGTGATAAAAAGACTTCTCTTTCGACCGCCAAACCTTTCAGGGGAGCATTAGCAACCGTTTGGCACCATTTTTGACTCAATTGCCAAAAGTCAGGTTTTTGATGAAATTGTGACCCCGGGGCTTAGGGATTTTTTCAAAAAAATATTTTTCTGCCGCTTAAGTTGTCGAGGGCTGATTTCTTTTCCTGTGATAAAAAACCTTCTCTTTCGACCGCCAAACCTTTCAGAGGAGCATTTGCAACCGTTGGGCTCCATTTCTGAGTCAATTGCCGAAAGTCAGATTTTTGATGAAATTGTGACCCCGGGGCTTAGGGATTTTTTCAAAAAAATATTTTCTTGCAGGTTAAGTTGTCGAGGGCTGATATCTTTTCCTGTGATAAAAAACCTTCTGTTTCGACAGCCAAACCTTTCAGAGGAGCATTTGCAACTGTTTGGCACCATTTTTGAGTCAATTGCCGAAATTCAAAGTTTTTATGAAATTGTGACCCCGGGGCTTAGGGATTTTTTCAAAAAAAATTATTTCTGCCGATTAAGTTGTCGAGGGTGATTTCTTATCCTGTGATAAAAAGACATCTGTTTTGACCGCCAAACCTTTCAGAGGAGCATGTGCAACCGTTGGGCTCCATTTCTGAGTCAATTGCCGAAAGTCAGATTTTTGATGAAATTGTGACCCCGGGGCTTAGGGATTTTTTCAAAAAAATATTTTTCTGCCGGTTAAGTTGTCAAGGGCTGATTTCTTTTCCTGTGATAAAAAAAATTTCTGTTTTGACCGCCAAACCTTTCAGAGGAGCATTTGCAACCGTCAAAGACCATTTTTGATTCAATTGCCGAAAGATAGAGTTTTGATGAAATTGTGACCCCGGGGCTTAGGGATTTTTTTAAAAAAAATCTTTTTCTGCCGGTTAAGTTGTCGAGGGTTACTTTCTTTTCCTGTGATAAAAAGACTTCTGTATCGACCGCCAAACCTTTCAGAGGAGCATTTGCAACCGCTGGGCACCATTTCTGAGTCAATTGCCGAAAGTCAGATTTTTGATGAAATTGTGACCCCGGGGCTTAGGGATTTTTTCATAAAAAATTATTTCTGCCGATTAAGTTGTCGAGGGTGTTTTCTTATCCTGTGATAAAAAGACATCTGTTTTGACCTCCAAACCTTTCAGAGGAGCATTTGCAACCGTTGGGCTCCATTTCTGAGTCAATTGCCGAAAGTCAGATTTTTGATGAAATTGTGACCCCGGGGCTTAGGGATTTTTTCAAAAAAATATTTTTCTGCCGGTTAAGTTGTCGAGGGCTGATTTCTTTTCCTGTGATAAAAAGACTTCTGTTTCGACCGCCAAACCTTTCAGAGGAGCATTTGCAACCGCTGGGAACCATTTCTGAGTCAATTGCCGAACGTCAGATTTTTGATGAAATTGTGACCCCGGGGCTTAGGGATTTTTTCAAAAAAATATTTTCTTGCAGGTTAAGTTGTCGAGGGCTGATTACTTTTCCTGTGATAAAAAAACTTCTGTTTCGACTGCCAAACCTTTCAGAGGAGCATTTGCAACTGTTGGGGACCATTTCTGAGTCAATTGCCAAAAGTCAGATTTTTGATGAAATTGTGACCCCGGGGCTTAGGGATTTTTTCAAAAAAATATTTTCTTGCTGGTTAAGTTGTCGAGGGCTCATTTATTTTCCTGTGATAAAAAGCCTTCTGTTTCGACCGCCAAACCTTTCAGAGGAGCATTTGCAACCGTTGGGGACCATTTTTGAGTCCACTGTCGAAAGTCAGATTTTTGATGAAATTGTGACCCCGGGGCTTAGGGATTTTTTCAAAAAAATATTTTCTTGCAGGTTAAGCTGTCGAGGGCTGATTTCTTTTCCTGTGATAAAAAGCCTTCTGTTTTAACCGCCAAACCTTTCAGAGGAGCATTTGCAACCGTCGAAGACCATTTTTGATTCAATTGCCGAAAGTTAGAGTTTTGATGAAATTGTGACCCCGGGGCTTAGGGATTTTTTCAAAAAAATATTTTCTTGCAGGTTAAGTTGTCGAGGGTTACTTTCTTTTCCTGTGATAAAAAGCCTTCTGTTTTAACCGCCAAACCTTTCAGAGGAGCATTTGCAACCGCTGGGCACCATTTCTGAGTAAATTGCCGAAAGTCAGATTTTTGATGAAATTGTGACCCCGGGGCTTAGGGATTTTTTCAAAAATATGTTTTCTTGCAGGTTAAGTTGTCGAGGGCTGATTACTTTTCCTGTGATAAAAAGACTTCTCTTTCGACCGCCAAACCTTTCAGAGGAGCATTTGCAACCGTTGGGGACCATTTTTTAGTCAATTGCCGAAAGTCAGATTTTTGATGAAATTGTGACCCCGGGGCTTAGGGATTTTTTCAAAAAAATCTTTTTCTGCCGGTTAAGTTGTGGAGGGCTGATTTCTTTTCCAGTGATAAAATGCCTTCTCTTTCGATCGTTAAACTTTTCAGGGGAGCATTTGCAACCGTTTGGCACCATTTTTGAGTCAATTGCCGAAAGTCAGATTTTTGATGAAATTGTGACCCCGGGGCTTAGGGATTTTTTCAAAAAAATATTTTTCTGCCGGTTAAGTTGTCGAGGGCTGATTTCTTTTTCTGTGATAAAAAGACTTCTGTTTCGACCGCCAAACCTTTCAGAGGAGCATTTGCAACCGCTGGGCACCATTTCTGAGACAATTGCCGAAAGTCAGATTTTTGATGAAATTGTGACCCCCGGGGCTTAGGGATTTTTTCAAAAAAATATTTTCTTGCAGGTTAAGTTGTCGAGGGCTGATTTCTTTTCCTGTGATAAAAAAACTTCTGTTTCGACCGCCAAACCTTTCAGAGGAGCATTTGCAACGGCTGGGCACCATTTCTGAGTCAATTGTTGAAAGTCAGATTTTTTCATGAAATTGTGACCCCGGGGCTTAGGGATTTTTTCAAAAAAATATTTTTCTGCCGGTTAAGTTGTCGAGGGCTGATTTCTTTTCCTGTGATAAAAAAACCTTCTCTTTCGACCGCCAAACCTTTCAGAGGAGCATTTGCAACCGCTGGGCACCATTTCTGAGTCAATTGCCGAAAGTCAGATTTTTGATGAAATTGTGATCCCGGAGCTTAGGGATTTTTTCAAAAAAATATATTTCTGCAGGTTAAGTTGTCGAGGGCTGATTTCTTTTCCTGTGATAAAAAGCCTTCTGTTTCGACCACCAAACCTTTCAGAGGATCATTTGCAACCGCTGGGCACCATTTTTGAGTCAATTGCCGAAAGTCAGATTTTTGATGAAATTGTGACCCCGGGGCTTAGGGATTTTTTCAAAAAAATATTTTTCTGCCGGTTAAGTTGTCGAGGGCTGATTTCTTTTCCTGTGATAAAAAAAACTTCTGTTTTGACCGCCAAACCTTTCAGAGGAGCATTTGAAACCGTCGAAGACCATTTTTGATTCAATTGCCGAAAGTTAGAGTTTTGATGAAATTGTGACCCCGGGGCTTAGGGATTTTTTCAAAAAAATCTTTTTCTGCCGGTTAAGTTGTCGAGGGTTACTTTCTTTTCCTGTGATAAAAAGACTTCTGTTTCGACCGCCAAACCTTTCAGAGGAGCATTTGCAACCGCTGGGCACCATTTCTGAGTCAATTGCTGAAAGTCAGATTTTTGATGAAATTGTGACCCCGGGGCTTAGGGATTTTTTCAAAAAAAATTATTTCTGCCGATTAAGTTGTCGAGGGTGATTTCTTATCCTGTGATAAAAAGACATCTGTTTTGACCGCCAAACCTTTCAGAGGAGCATGTGCAACCGTTGGGCTCCATTTCTGAGTCAATTGCCGAAAGTCAGATTTTTGATGAAATTGTGACCCCGGGGCTTAGGGATTTTTTCAAAAAAATATTTTTCTGCCGGTTAAGTTGTCGAGGGCTAATTTCTTTTCCTGTGATAAAAAGCCTTCTGTTTCGACCACCAAACCTTTCAGAGGAGCATTTGCAACCGTTGGGCACCATTTCTGAGTCAATTGTCGAAAGTAAGATTTTTTCATCAAATTGTGACCCCGGGGCTTAGGGATTTTTTCAAAAAAATATTTTTCTGCCGGTTAAGTTGTCGAGGGCTGATTTCTTGTCCTGTAATAAAAAGACTTCTCTTTCGACCGCCAAACCTTTCAGGGGAGCATTAGCAACCGTTTGGCACCATTTTTGACTCAATTGCCAAAAGTCAGGTTTTTGGTGAAATTGTGACCCCGGGGCTTAGGGATTTTTTCAAAAAAATATTTTCTTGCCGGTTAAGTTGTCGAGGGCTGATTTCTTTTCCTGTGATAAAAAAACCTTCTCTTTCGACCCCCAAACCTTTCAGAGGAGCATTTGCAACCGCTGGGCACCATTTCTGAGTCAATTGCCGAAAGTCAGATTTTTGATGAAATTGTGACCCCGGGGCTTAGGGATTTTTTCAAAAAAAAATATTTCTGCAGGTTAAGTTGTCGAGGGCTGATTTCTTTTCCTGTGATAAAAAGCCTTCTGTTTTGACCGCCAAACCTTTCAGAGGAGCATTTGCAACATTTGGGCACCATTTCTGAGTCAATTGCCGAAAGTTAGAGTTTTGATGAAATTGTGATCCCGGGGCTTAGGGATTTTTTCAAAAAAATATTTTTCTGCCGGTTAAGTTGTCGAGGGCTGATTTCTTTTCCTGTGATAAAAAGACTTCTCTTTCGACCGCCAAACCTTTCAGAGGAGCATTTGCAACCGTTGGGGACCATTTCTGAGTCAATTGCCAAAAGTCAGAGTTTTGATGAAATTGTGATCCCGGGGCTTAGGGATTTTTTCAAAAAAATATTTTCTTGCAGGTTAAGTTGTCGAGGGCTGATTTCTTTTCCTGTGATAAAATGCCTTCTCTTTCGATTGTTAAACTTTTCAGGGGAGCATTTGCAACCGTTTGGCACCATTTTTGAGTCAATTGCCGAAATTCAGAGTTTTTATGAAATTGTGACCCCGGGGCTTAGGGATTTTTTCAAAAAAAATTATTTCTGCCGATTAAGTTGTCGAGGGTGATTTCTTATCCTGTGATAAGAAGACATCTGTTTCGACCGCCAAACCTTTCAGAGGAGCATGTGCATCCGTTGGGCACCATTTCTGAGTCAATTGTCGAAAGTCAGATTTTTTCATGAAATTGTGACCCCGGGGCTTAGGGATTTTTTCAAAAAAATATTTTTCTGCCGGTTAAGTTGTGGAGGACTGGTTTCATGTCCTGTAATAAAAAGACTTCTCTTTCGACCGCCAAACCTTTAAGAGGAGCATTTGCAACCGCTGGGCACCATTTCTGAGTCAATTGCCGAAAGTCAGATTTTTGATGAAATTGTGATCCCGGGGCTTAGGGATTTTTTCAAAAAAATATTTTCTTGCAGGTTAAGTTGTCGAGTGCTGATTTCTTTTCCTGTGATAAAAAGACTTCTCTTTCGACCGCCAAACCTTTCAGGGGAGCATTAGCAACCGTTTGGCACCATTTTTGACTCAATTGCCAAAAGTCAGGTTTTTGATGAAATTGTGACCCCGGGGCTTAGGGATTTTTTCAAAAAAATATTTTTCTGCCGGTTAAGTTGTCGAGGGCTGATTTCTTTTCCTGTGATAAAAAACCTTCTCTTTCGACCGCCAAACCTTTCAGAGGAGCATTTGCAACCGTTGGGCTCCATTTCTGAGTCAATTGCCGAAAGTCAGATTTTTGATGAAATTGTGACCCCGGGGCTTAGGGATTTTTTCAAAAAAATATTTTCTTGCAGCTTAAGTTGTCGAGGGCTGATTTCTTTTCCTGTGATAAAAAAACTTCTGTTTCGACAGCCAAACCTTTCAGAGGAGCATTTGCAACCGTTGGGGACCATTTTTGAGTCAATTGCCGAAAGTTAGAGTTTTGATGAAATTGTGACCCCGGGGCTTAGGGATTTTTTCAAAAAAATATTTTTCTGCCGGTTAAGTTGTGGAGTGCTGATTTCTTTTCCAGTGATAAAATGCCTTCTCTTTCGATCGTTAAACTTTTCAGGGGAGCATTTGCAACTGTTTGGCACCATTTTTGAGTCAATTGCCGAAATTCAAAGTTTTTATGAAATTGTGACCCCGGGGCTTAGGGATTTTTTCAAAAAAAATTATTTCTGCCGATTAAGTTGTCGAGGGTGATTTCTTATCCTGTGATAAAAAGACATCTGTTTTGACCGCCAAACCTTTCAGAGGAGCATGTGCAACCGTTGGGCTCCATTTCTGAGTCAATTGCCGAAAGTCAGATTTTTGATGAAATTGTGACCCCGGGGCTTAGGGATTTTTTCAAAAAAATATTTTTCTGCCGGTTAAGTTGTCAAGGGCTGATTTCTTTTCCTGTGATAAAAAAAATTTCTGTTTTGACCGCCAAACCTTTCAGAGGAGCATTTGCAACCGTCAAAGACCATTTTTGATTCAATTGCCGAAAGATAGAGTTTTGATGAAATTGTGACCCCGGGGCTTAGGGATTTTTTTAAAAAAAATCTTTTTCTGCCGGTTAAGTTGTCGAGGGTTACTTTCTTTTCCTGTGATAAAAAGACTTCTGTTTCGACCGCCAAACCTTTCAGAGGAGCATTTGCAACCGCTGGGCACCATTTCTGAGTCAATTGCCGAAAGTCAGATTTTTGATGAAATTGTGACCCCGGGGCTTAGGGATTTTTTCAAAAAAATGTTTTCTTGCAGGTTAAGTTGTCGAGGGCTGATTACTTTTCCTGTGATAAAAAAACTTCTGTTTCGACCGCCAAACCTTTCAGAGGAGCATTTGCAACCGTTGGGCACCATTTCTGAGTCAATTGCTGAAAGTTAGAGTTTTGATGAAATTGTGACCCCGGGGCTTAGGGATTTTTTTCAAAAAAATCTTTTTCTGCCGGTTAAGTTGTCGAGGGTTACTTTCTTTTCCTGTGATAAAAAGACTACTGTTTCGACCGCCAAACCTTTCAGAGGAGCATTTGCAACCGCTGGGCACCATTTCTGAGTCATTTTGCCGAAAGTCAGATTTTTGATGAAATTGTGACCCCGGGGCTTAGGGACTTTTTCAAAAAAATATTTTTCTGCCGGTTAAGTTGTCGAGGGCTGATTTCTTTTCCTGCGATAAAAAGACTTCTCTTTCGACCGCCAAACCTTTCAGAGGAGCATTTGCAATGTTGGGGACCATTTTTTAGTCAATTGCCGAAAGTTAGAGTTTTGATGAAATTGTGACCCCGGGGCTTAGGGATTTTTACAAAAAAATATTTTTCTGCCGGTTAAGTTGTGGAGGGCTGATTTCTTTTCCTGTGATAAAATGCATTCTCATTCGATCGTTAAACTTTTCAGGGGAGCATTTGCAACCGTTTGGCACCATTTTTGAGTCAATTGCCGAAATTCAGAGTTTTTATGAAATTGTGACCCCGGGGCTTAGGGATTTTTTCATAAAAAATTATTTCTGCCGATTAAGTTGTCGAGGGTGTTTTCTTATCCTGTGATAAAAAGACATCTGTTTTGACCTCCAAACCTTTCAGAGGAGCATTTGCAACCGTTGGGCTCCATTTCTGAGTCAATTGCCGAAAGTCAGATTTTTGATGAAATTGTGACCCCGGGGCTTAGGGATTTTTTCAAAAAAATATTTTTCTGCCGGTTAAGTTGTCGAGGGCTGATTTCTTTTCCTGTGATAAAAAGACTTCTGTTTCGACCGCCAAACCTTTCAGAGGAGCATTTGCAACCGCTGGGAACCATTTCTGAGTCAATTGCCGAACGTCAGATTTTTGATGAAATTGTGACCCCGGGGCTTAGGGATTTTTTCAAAAAAATATTTTCTTGCAGGTTAAGTTGTCGAGGGCTGATTACTTTTCCTGTGATAAAAAAAATTCGGTTTCGACCGCCAAACCTTTCAGAGGAGCATTTGCAACCGTTGGGCACCATTTCTGAGTCAATTGTCGAAAGTCAGATTTTTGATGAAATTGTGACCCCGGGGCTTAGGGATTTTTTCATAAAAATATTTTCTTGCCGGGTAAGTTGTCGAGGGCTGATTTCTTTTCCTGTGATAAAAAAACTTCTGTTTTGACCGCCAAACCTTTCAGAGGAGCATTTGCAACCGCTGGGAACCATTTCTGAGTCAATTGCCGAAATTCAGAGTTTTTATGAAATTGTGACCCCGGGGCTTAAGGATTTTTTCAAAAAAATATTTTTCTGCCGGTTAAGTTGTGGAGGGCTGATTTCTTTTCCTGTGATAAAAAGACTTCTCTTTCGACCGCCAAACCTTTCAGAGGAGCATTTGCAACCGTTGGGGACCATTTTTGAGTCAATTGGCGAAAGTTAGAGCTTTGATGAAATTGTGACCCCGGGGCTTAGGGATTTTTTCAAAAAAATGTTTTCTTGCAGGTTAAGTTGTCGAGGGCTGATTACTTTTCCTGTGATAAAAAAACTTCTGTTTCGACCGCCAAACCTTTCAGAGGAGCATTTGCAACCGCTGGGCACCATTTCTGAGTCAATTGCCGAAAGTTAGAGTTTTGATGAAATTGTGACCCCGGGGCTTAGGGATTTTTTTCAAAAAAATCTTTTTCTGCCGGTTAAGTTGTCGAGGGTTACTTTCTTTTCCTGTGATAAAAAGACTACTGTTTCGACCGCCAAACCTTTCAGAGGAGCATTTGCAACCGCTGGGCACCATTTCTGAGTCATTTTGCCGAAAGTCAGATTTTTGATGAAATTGTGACCCCGGGGCTTAGGGATTTTTACAAAAAAATATTTTTCTGCCGGTTAAGTTGTGGAGGGCTGATTTCTTTTCCTGTGATAAAATGCATTCTCATTCGATCGTTAAACTTTTCAGGGGAGCATTTGCAACCGTTTGGCACCATTTTTGAGTCAATTGCCGAAATTCAGAGTTTTTATGAAATTGTGACCCCAGGGCTTAGGGATTTTTTCAAAAAAATATTTTTCTGCCGGTTAAGTTGTCGAGGGCTGATTTCTTTTCCTGTGATAAAAAGACTCCTGTTTCGACCGCCAAACCTTTCAGAGGAGCATTTGCAACCGCTGGGAACCATTTCTGAGTCAATTGCCGAAAGTCAGATTTTTAATGAAATTGTGACCCCGGGGCTTAGGGATTTTTTCAAAAAAATATTTTCTTGCAGGTTAAGTTGTCGAGGGCTGATTTCTTTTCCTGTGATAAAAAAACTTCTGTTTCGACCGCCAAACCTTTCAGAGGAGCATTTGCAACTGTTGGGCACCATTTCTGAGTCAATTGCCGAAATTCAGAGTTTTTATGAAATTGTGACCCCGGGGCTTAGGGATTTTTTCAAAAAAATATTTTTCTGCCGCTTAAGTTGTGGAGGGCTGATTTCTTTTCCTGTGATAAAAAGACTTCTCTTTCGACCGCCAAACCTTTCAGAGGAGCATTTGCAACCGTTGGGGACCATTTTTGAGTCAATTGTCGAAAGTCAGATTTTTTCATGAAATTGTGACCCCGGGGCTTAGGGATTTTTTCAAAAAAATATTTTATTGCTGGTTAAGTTGTCGAGGGCTGATTTCTTTTCCTGTGATAAAAAGCCTTCTGTTTCGACCGCCAAACCTTTCAGAGGAGCATTTGCAACCGTTGGGCACCATTTCTGAGTCAATTGTCGAAAGTCAGATTTTTGATGAAATTGTGACCCCGGGGCTTAGGGATTTTTTCAAAAAAATATTTTCTTGCCGGGTAAGTTGTCGAGGGCTGATTTCTTTTCCTGTGATAAAAAGACTTCTGTTTCGACCGCCAAACCTTTCAGAGGAGCATTTGCAACCGCTGGGAACCATTTCTGAGTCAATTGCCGAAAGTCAGATTTTTGATGAAATTGTGATCCCGGGGCTTAGGGATTTTTTCAAAAAAATATTTTCTTGCAGGTTAAGTTGTCGAGTGCTGATTTCTTTTCCTGTGATAAAAAGACTTCTCTTTCGACCGCCAAACCTTTCAGAGGAGCATTAGCAACCGTTTGGCACCATTTTTGACTCAATTGCCAAAAGTCAGGTTTTTGATGAAATTGTGACCCCGGGGCTTAGGGATTTTTTCAAAAAAATATTTTCTTGCTGGTTAAGTTGTCGAGGGCTGATTTCTTTTCCTGTGATAAAAAGCCTTCTGTTTCGACCGCCAAACCTTTCAGAGGAGCATTTGCAACCGTTGGGGACCATTTTTGACTCAATTGACGAAAGTCAGAGTTTTGATGAAATTGTGATCCCGGGGCTTTGGGATTTTTTCAAAAAAATATTTTCTTGCAGGTTAAGTTGTTGAGGGCTGATTTCTTTTCCTGTGATAAAAAAACTTCTGTTTCGACCGCCAAACCTTTCAGAGGAGCATTTGCAACCGTTGGGCACCATTTCTGAGTCCACTGTCGAAAGTCAGATTTTTGATGAAATTGTGACCCCGGGGCTTAGGGATTTTTTCAAAAAAATATTTTTCTGCCGGTTAAGTTGTCGAGGGCTGATTTCTTGTCCTGTAATAAAAAGACTTCTCTTTCGACCGCCAAACCTTTCAGGGGAGCATTAGCAACCGTTTGGCACCATTTTTGACTCAATTGCCAAAAGTCAGGTTTTTGATGAAATTGTGACCCCGGGGCTTAGGGATTTTTTCAAAAAAATATTTTTCTGCCGGTTAAGTTGTCGAGGGCTGATTTCTTTTCCTGTGATAAAAAGCCTTCTGTTTCGACCGCCAAACCTTTCAGAGGAGCATTTGCAACCGTTGGGCTCCATTTCTGAGTCAATTGCCGAAAGTCAGATTTTTGATGAAATTGTGACCCCGGGGCTTAGGGATTTTTTCAAAAAAATATTTTCTTGCAGGTTAAGTTGTCGAGGGCTGATTTCTTTTCCTGTGATAAAAAAACTTCTGTTTCGACCGCCAAACCTTTCAGAGGAGCATTTGCAACCGTTGGGCACCATTTTTGAGTCAATTGCCGAAATTCAGAGTTTTTATGAAATTGTGACCCCGGGGCTTAGGGATTTTTTCAAAAAAAAATATTTCTGCCGATTAAGTTGTCGAGGGTGATTTCTTATCCTGTGATAAAAAGACATCTGTTTTGACCGCCAAACCTTTCAGAGGAGCATGTGCAACCGTTGGGCTCCATTTCTGAGTCAATTGCCGAAAGTCAGATTTTTGATGAAATTGTGACCCCGGGGCTTAGGGATTTTTTCAAAAAAATATTTTTCTGCCGGTTAAGTTGTCAAGGGCTGATTTCTTTTCCTGTGATAAAAAAAACTTCTGTTTTGACCGCCAAACCTTTTAGAGGAGCACTTGCAACCGTCAAAGACCATTTTTGATTCAATTGCCGAAAGATAGAGTTTTGATGAAATTGTGACCCCGGGGCTTAGGGATTTTTTTAAAAAAATCTTTTTCTGCCGGTTAAGTTGTCGAGGGTTACTTTCTTTTCCTGTGATAAAAAGACTTCTGTTTCGACCGCCAAACCTTTCAGAGGAGCATTTGCAACCGCTGGGCACCATTTCTGAGTCAATTGCCGAAAGTCAGATTTTTGATGAAATTGTGACCCCGGGGCTTAGGGATTTTTTCAAAAAAATGTTTTCTTGCAGGTTAAGTTGTCGAGGGCTGATTACTTTTCCTGTGATAAAAAAACTTCTGTTTCGACCGCCAAACCTTTCAGAGGAGCATTTGCAACCGTTGGGCACCATTTCTGAGTCAATTGCCGAAAGTTAGAGTTTTGATGAAATTGTGACCCCGGGGCTTAGGGATTTTTTTCAAAAAAATCTTTTTCTGCCGGTTAAGTTGTCGAGGGTTACTTTCTTTTCCTGTGATAAAAAGACTACTGTTTCGACCGCCAAACCTTTCAGAGGAGCATTTGCAACCGCTGGGCACCATTTCTGAGTCATTTTGCCGAAAGTCAGATTTTTGATGAAATTGTGACCCCGGGGCTTAGGGACTTTTTCAAAAAAATATTTTTCTGCCGGTTAAGTTGTCGAGGGCTGATTTCTTTTCCTGTGATAAAAAGCCTTCTGTTTCGACCGCCAAACCTTTCAGAGGAGCATTTGCAACCGTTGGGGACCATTTTTGACTCAATTGACGAAAGTCAGAGTTTTGATGAAATTGTGATCCCGGGGCTTTGGGATTTTTTCAAAAAAATATTTTCTTGCAGGTTAAGTTGTTGAGGGCTGATTTCTTTTCCTGTGATAAAAAAACTTCTGTTTCGACCGCCAAACCTTTCAGAGGAGCATTTGCAACCGTTGGGCACCATTTCTGAGTGCACTGTCGAACGTCAGATTTTTGATGAAATTGTGACCCCGGGGCTTAGGGATTTTTTCAAAAAAATATTTTTCTGCCGGTTAAGTTGTCGAGGGCTGATTTCTTTTCCTGTGATAAAAAAACTTCTGTTTCGACCGCCAAACCTTTCAGAGGAGCATTTGCAACCTTTGGGGACCATTTTTGAGTCAATTGCCGAAAGTTAGAGTTTTGATGAAATTGTGACCCCGGGGCTTAGGGATTTTTTCAAAAAAATATTTTTCTGCCAGTTAAGTTGTGGAGTGCTGATTTCTTTTCCAGTGATAAAATGCCTTCTCTTTCGATCGTTAAACTTTTCAGGGGAGCATTTGCAACTGTTTGGCACCATTTTTGAGTCAATTGCCGAAATTCAGAGTTTTTATGAAATTGTGACCCCGGGGCTTAGGGATTTTTTCAAAAAAAAATATTTCTGCCGATTAAGTTGTCGAGGGTGATTTCTTATCCTGTGATAAAAAGACATCTGTTTTGACCGCCAAACCTTTCAGAGGAGCATGTGCAACCGTTGGGCTCCATTTCTGAGTCAATTGCCGAAAGTCAGATTTTTGATGAAATTGTGACCCCGGGGCTTAGGGATTTTTTCAAAAAAATATTTTTCTGCCGGTTAAGTTGTCAAGGGCTGATTTCTTTTCCTGTGATAAAAAAAACTTCTGTTTTGACCGCCAAACCTTTTAGAGGAGCACTTGCAACCGTCAAAGACCATTTTTGATTCAATTGCCGAAAGATAGAGTTTTGATGAAATTGTGACCCCGGGGCTTAGGGATTTTTTAAAAAAAATCTTTTTCTGCCGGTTAAGTTGTCGAGGGTTACTTTCTTTTCCTGTGATAAAAAGACTTCTGTTTCGACCGCCAAACCTTTCAGAGGAGCATTTGCAACCGCTGGGCACCATTTCTGAGTCAATTGCCGAAAGTCAGATTTTTGATGAAATTGTGACCCCGGGGCTTAGGGATTTTTTCAAAAAAATGTTTTCTTGCAGGTTAAGTTGTCGAGGGCTGATTACTTTTCCTGTGATAAAAAAACTTCTGTTTCGACCGCCAAACCTTTCAGAGGAGCATTTGCAACCGTTGGGCACCATTTCTGAGTCAATTGCCGAAAGTTAGAGTTTTGATGAAATTGTGACCCCGGGGCTTAGGGATTTTTTTCAAAAAAATCTTTTTCTGCCGGTTAAGTTGTCGAGGGTTACTTTCTTTTCCTGTGATAAAAAGACTTCTGTTTCGACCGCCAAACCTTTCAGAGGAGCATTTGCAACCGCTGGGCACCATTTCTGAGTCAATTGCCGAAAGTCAGATTTTTGATGAAATTGTGACCCCGGGGCTTAGGGACTTTTTCAAAAAAATATTTTTCTGCCGGTTAAGTTGTCGAGGGCTGATTTCTTTTCCTGTGATAAAAAGACTTCTCTTTCGACCGCCAAACCTTTCAGAGGAGCATTTGCAACCGTTGGGCACCATTTCTGAGTCAATTGTCGAAAGTCAGATTTTTGATGAAATTGTGACCCCGGGGCTTAGGGATTTTTTCAAAAAAATATTTTCTTGCTGATTAAGTTGTCGAGGGCTGATTTCTTTTCCTGTGATAAAAAGCCTTCTGTTTCGACCGCCAAACCTTTCAGAGGAGCATTTGCAACCGTTGGGGACCATTTTTGACTCAATTGACGAAAGTCAGAGTTTTGATGAAATTGTGATCCCGGGGCTTTGGGATTTTTTCAAAAAAATATTTTCTTGCAGGTTAAGTTGTTGAGGGCTGATTTCTTTTCCTGTGATAAAAAAACTTCTGTTTCGACCGCCAAACCTTTCAGAGGAGCATTTGCAACCGTTGGGCACCATTTCTGAGTCCACTGTCGAAAGTCAGATTTTTGATGAAATTGTGACCCCGGGGCTTAGGGATTTTTTCAAAAAAATATTTTTCTGCCGGTTAAGTTGTCGATGGCTGATTTCTTGTCCTGTAATAAAAAGACTTCTCTTTCGACCGCCAAACCTTTCAGGGGAGCATTAGCAACCGTTTGGCACCATTTTTGACTCAATTGCCAAAAGTCAGGTTTTTGATGAAATTGTGACCCCGGGGCTTAGGGATTTTTTCAAAAAAATATTTTTCTGCCGGTTAAGTTGTCGAGGGCTGATTTCTTTTCCTGTGATAAAAAGCCTTCTGTTTCGACCGCCAAACCTTTCAGAGGAGCATTTGCAACCGTTGGGCTCCATTTCTGAGTCAATTGCCGAAAGTCAGATTTTTGATGAAATTGTGACCCCGGGGCTTAGGGATTTTTTCAAAAAAATATTTTCTTGCAGGTTAAGTTGTCGAGGGCTGATTTCTTTTCCTGTGATAAAAAAACTTCTGTTTCGACCGCCAAACCTTTCAGAGGAGCATTTGCAACCTTTGGGGACCATTTTTGAGTCAATTGCCGAAAGTTAGAGTTTTGATGAAATTGTGACCCCGGGGCTTAGGGATTTTTTCAAAAAAATATTTTTCTGCCAGTTAAGTTGTGGAGTGCTGATTTCTTTTCCAGTGATAAAATGCCTTCTCTTTCGATCGTTAAACTTTTCAGGGGAGCATTTGCAACTGTTTGGCACCATTTTTGAGTCAATTGCCGAAATTCAGAGTTTTTATGAAATTGTGACCCCGGGGCTTAGGGATTTTTTCAAAAAAAAATATTTCTGCCGATTAAGTTGTCGAGGGTGATTTCTTATCCTGTGATAAAAAGACATCTGTTTTGACCGCCAAACCTTTCAGAGGAGCATGTGCAACCGTTGGGCTCCATTTCTGAGTCAATTGCCGAAAGTCAGATTTTTGATGAAATTGTGACCCCGGGGCTTAGGGATTTTTTCAAAAAAATATTTTTCTGCCGGTTAAGTTGTCAAGGGCTGATTTCTTTTCCTGTGATAAAAAAAACTTCTGTTTTGACCGCCAAACCTTTTAGAGGAGCATTTGCAACCGTCAAAGACCATTTTTGATTCAATTGCCGAAAGATAGAGTTTTGATGAAATTGTGACCCCGGGGCTTAGGGATTTTTAAAAAAAAATCTTTTTCTGCCGGTTAAGTTGTCGAGGGTTACTTTCTTTTCCTGTGATAAAAAGACTTCTGTTTCGACCGCCAAACCTTTCAGAGGAGCATTTGCAACCGCTGGGCACCATTTCTGAGTCAATTGCCGAAAGTCAGATTTTTTATGAAATTGTGACCCCGGGGCTTAGGGATTTTTTCAAAAAAATGTTTTCTTGCAGGTTAAGTTGTCGAGGGCTGATTACTTTTCCTGTGATAAAAAAACTTCTGTTTCGACCGCCAAACCTTTCAGAGGAGCATTTGCAACCGTTGGGCACCATTTCTGAGTCAATTGCCGAAAGTTAGAGTTTTGATGAAATTGTGACCCCGGGGCTTAGGGATTTTTTTCAAAAAAATCTTTTTCTGCCGGTTAAGTTGTCGAGGGTTACTTTCTTTTCCTGTGATAAAAAGACTACTGTTTCGACCGCCAAACCTTTCAGAGGAGCATTTGCAACCGCTGGGCACCATTTCTGAGTCATTTTGCCGAAAGTCAGATTTTTGATGAAATTGTGACCCCGGGGCTTAGGGACTTTTTCAAAAAAATATTTTTCTGCCGGTTAAGTTGTCGAGGGCTGATTTCTTTTCCTGTGATAAAAAGACTTCTCTTTCGACCGCCAAACCTTTCAGAGGAGCATTTGCAACCGTTGGGCACCATTTCTGAGTCAATTGTCGAAAGTCAGATTTTTGATGAAATTGTGACCCCGGGGCTTAGGGATTTTTTCAAAAAAATATTTTCTTGCCGGGTAAGTTGTCGAGGGCTGATTTCTTTTCCTGTGATAAAAAGACTTCTGTTTCGACCGCCAAACCTTTCAGAGGAGCATTTGCAACCGCTGGGAACCATTTCTGAGTCAATTGCCGAAAGTCAGATTTTTGATGAAATTGTGATCCCGGGGCTTAGGGATTTTTTCAAAAAAATATTTTCTTGCTGGTTAAGTTGTCGAGGGCTGATTTCTTTTCCTGTGATAAAAAGCCTTCTGTTTCGACCGCCAAACTTTTCAGAGGAGCATTTGCAACCGTTGGGGACCATTTTTGACTCAATTGACGAAAGTCAGAGTTTTGATGAAATTGTGATCCCGGGGCTTTGGGATTTTTTCAAAAAAATATTTTCTTGCAGGTTAAGTTGTTGAGGGCTGATTTCTTTTCCTGTGATAAAAAAACTTCTGTTTCGACCGCCAAACCTTTCAGAGGAGCATTTGCAACCGTTGGGCACCATTTCTGAGTCCACTGTCGAAAGTCAGATTTTTGATGAAATTGTGACCCCGGGGCTTAGGGATTTTTTCAAAAAAAATATTTTTCTGCCGGTTAAGTTGTCGAGGGCTGATTTCTTGTCCTGTAATAAAAAGACTTCTCTTTCGACCGCCAAACCTTTCAGGGGAGCATTAGCAACCGTTTGGCACCATTTTTGACTCAATTGCCAAAAGTCAGGTTTTTGATGAAATTGTGACCCCGGGGCTTAGGGATTTTTTCAAAAAAATATTTTTCTGCCAGTTAAGTTGTGGAGTGCTGATTTCTTTTCCAGTGATAAAATGCCTTCTCTTTCGATCGTTAAACTTTTCAGGGGAGCATTTGCAACTGTTTGGCACCATTTTTGAGTCAATTGCCGAAATTCAGAGTTTTTATGAAATTGTGACCCCGGGGCTTAGGGATTTTTTCAAAAAAAAATATTTCTGCCGATTAAGTTGTCGAGGGTGATTTCTTATCCTGTGATAAAAAGACATCTGTTTTGACCGCCAAACCTTTCAGAGGAGCATGTGCAACCGTTGGGCTCCATTTCTGAGTCAATTGCCGAAAGTCAGATTTTTGATGAAATTGTGACCCCGGGGCTTAGGGATTTTTTCAAAAAAATATTTTTCTGCCGGTTAAGTTGTCAAGGGCTGATTTCTTTTCCTGTGATAAAAAAAACTTCTGTTTTGACCGCCAAACCTTTTAGAGGAGCATTTGCAACCGTCAAAGACCATTTTTGATTCAATTGCCGAAAGATAGAGTTTTTATGAAATTGTGACCCCGGGGCTTAGGGATTTTTTAAAAAAAATCTTTTTCTGCCGGTTAAGTTGTCGAGGGTTACTTTCTTTTCCTGTGATAAAAAGACTTCTGTTTCGACCGCCAAACCTTTCAGAGGAGCATTTGCAACCGCTGGGCACCATTTCTGAGTCAATTGCCGAAAGTCAGATTTTTGATGAAATTGTGACCCCGGGGCTTAGGGATTTTTTCAAAAAAATGTTTTCTTGCAGGTTAAGTTGTCGAGGGCTGATTACTTTTCCTGTGATAAAAAAACTTCTGTTTCGACCGCCAAACCTTTCAGAGGAGCATTTGCAACCGTTGGGCACCACTTCTGAGTCAATTGCCGAAAGTTAGAGTTTTGATGAAATTGTGACCCCGGGGCTTAGGGATTTTTTTCAAAAAAATCTTTTTCTGCCGGTTAAGTTGTCGAGGGTTACTTTCTTTTCCTGTGATAAAAAGACTACTGTTTCGACCGCCAAACCTTTCAGAGGAGCATTTGCAACCGCTGGGCACCATTTCTGAGTCATTTTGCCGAAAGTCAGATTTTTGATGAAATTGTGACCCCGGGGCTTAGGGACTTTTTCAAAAAAATATTTTTCTGCCGGTTAAGTTGTCGAGGGCTGATTTCTTTTCCTGTGATAAAAAGACTTCTCTTTCGACCGCCAAACCTTTCAGAGGAGCATTTGCAACCTTTGGGGACCATTTTTGAGTCAATTGCCGAAAGTTAGAGTTTTGATGAAATTGTGACCCCGGGGCTTAGGGATTTTTTCAAAAAAATATTTTTCTGCCGGTTAAGTTGTGGGGGGCTGATTTCTTTTCCAGTGATAAAATGCATTCTCATTCGATCGTTAAACTTTTCAGGGGAGCATTAGCAACCGTTTGGCACCATTTTTGAGTCAATTGCCGAAATTCAGAGTTTTTATGAAATTGTGACCCCGGGGCTTAGGGATTTTTTCAAAAAAATATTTTTCTGCCGGTTAAGTTGTCGAGGGCTGATTTCTTTTCCTGTGATAAAAAAACTTCTGTTTCGACTGCCAAACCTTTCAGAGTAGCATTTGCAACCATTGGGGACCATTTTTTAGTCAATTGACGAAAGTCAGAGTTTTGATGAAATTGTGATCCCGGGGCTTAGGGATTTTTTCAAAAAAATATTTTCTTGCAGGTTAAGTTGTCGAGGGCTGATTTCTTTTCCTGTGATAAAATGCCTTCTCTTTCGATCGTTAAACTTTTCAGGGGAGCATTTGCAACCGTTTGGCACCATTTTTGAGTCAATTGCCGAAATTCAGAGTTTTTATGAAATTGTGACCCCGGGGCTTAGGGATTTTTTCAAAAAAAATTATTTCTGCCGATTAAGTTGTCGAGGGTGATTTCTTATCCTGTGATAAGAAGACATCTGTTTTGACCGCCAAACCTTTCAGAGGAGCATGTGCAACCGTTGGGCACCATTTCTGAGTCAATTGACGAAAGTCAGATTTTTTCATGAAATTGTGACCCCGGGGCTTAGGGATTTTTTCAAAAAAATATTTTTCTGCCGGTTAAGTTGTGGAGGACTGATTTCTTGTCCTGTAATAAAAAGACTTCTCTTACGACCGCCAAACCTTTCAGAGGAGCATTTGCAACCGCTGGGCACCATTTCTGAGTCAATTGCCGAAAGTCAGATTTTTGATGAAATTGTGATCCCGGGGCTTAGGGATTTTTTCAAAAAAATATTTTCTTACTGGTTAAGTTGTCGAGGGCTGATTTCTTTTCCTGTGATAAAAAGCCTTCTGTTTCGACCGCCAAACCTTTCAGAGGAGCATTTGCAACCGTTGGGGACCATTTTTGAGTCAATTGACGAAAGTCAGAGTTTTGATGAAATTGTGATCCCGGGGCTTTGGGATTTTTTCAAAAAAATATTTTCTTGCAGGTTAAGTTGTCGAGGGCTGATTTCTTTTCCTGTGATAAAAAAACTTCTCTTACGACCGCCAAACCTTTCAGAGGAGCATTTGCAACCGCTGGGCACCATTTCTGAGTCAATTGCCGAAAGTCAGATTTTTGATGAAATTGTGATCCCGGGGCTTAGGGATTTTTTCAAAAAAATATTTTCTTGCAGGTTAAGTTGTCGAGTGCTGATTTCTTTTCCTGTGATAAAAAGACTTCTCTTTCGACCGCCAAACCTTTCAGGGGAGCATTAGCAACCGTTTGGCACCATTTTTGACTCAATTGCCAAAAGTCAGGTTTTTGATGAAATTGTGACCCCGGGGCTTAGGGATTTTTTCAAAAAAATATTTTCTTGCTGGTTAAGTTGTCGAGGGCTGATTTCTTTTCCTGTGATAAAAAGCCTTCTGTTTCGACAGCCAAACCTTTCAGAGGAGCATTGGCAACCGTTGGGGACCATTTTTGAGTCAATTGACGAAAGTCAGAGTTTTGATGAAATTGTGATCCCGGGGCTTTGGGATTTTTTCAAAAAAATATTTTCTTGCAGGTTAAGTTGTCGAGGGCTGATTTCTTTTCCTGTGATAAAAAAACTTCTGTTTCGACCGCCAAACCTTTCAGAGGAGCATTTGCAACCGTTGGGGACCATTTTTGAGTCAATTGACGAAAGTCAGAGTTTTGATGAAATTGTGATCCCGGGGCTTAGGGATTTTTTCAAAAAAATATTTTCTTGCAGGTTAAGTTGTCGAGGGCTGATTTCTTTTCCTGTGATAAAATGCCTTCTCTTTCGATCGTTAAACTTTTCAGGGGAGCATTTGCAACCGTTTGGCACCATTTTTGAGTCAATTGCCGAAATTCAGAGTTTTTATGAAATTGTGACCCCGGGGCTTAGGGATTTTTTCAAAAAAAATTATTTCTGCCGATTAAGTTGTCGAGGGTGATTTCTTATCCTGTGATAAGAAGACATCTGTTTTGACCGCCAAACCTTTCAGAGGAGCATGTGCAACCGTTGGGCACCATTTCTGAGTCAATTGACGAAAGTCAGATTTTTTCATGAAATTGTGACCCCGGGGCTTAGGGATTTTTTCAAAAAAATATTTTTCTGCCGGTTAAGTTGTGGAGGACTGATTTCTTGTCCTGTAATAAAAAGACTTCCCTTACGACCGCCAAACCTTTCAGAGGAGCATTTGCAACCGCTGGGCACCATTTCTGAGTCAATTGCCGAAAGTCAGATTTTTGATGAAATTGTGATCCCGGGGCTTAGGGATTTTTTCAAAAAAATATTTTCTTGCAGGTTAAGTTGTCGAGTGCTGATTTCTTTTCCTGTGATAAAAAGACTTCTCTTTCGACCGCCAAACCTTTCAGGGGAGCATTAGCAACCATTTGGCACCATTTTTGACTCAATTGCCAAAAGTCAGGTTTTTGATGAAATTGTGACCCCGGGGCTTAGGGATTTTTTCAAAAAAATATTTTCTTGCTGGTTAAGTTGTCGAGGGCTGATTTCTTTTCCTGTGATAAAAAGCCTTCTGTTTCGACCGCCAAACCTTTCAGAGGAGCATTTGCAACCGTTGGGGACCATTTTTGAGTCAATTGACGAAAGTCAGAGTTTTGATGAAATTGTGATCCCGGGGCTTTGGGATTTTTTCAAAAAAATATTTTCTTGCAGGTTAAGTTGTCGAGGGCTGATTTCTTTTCCTGTGATAAAAAACCTTCTCTTTCGACCGCCAAACCTTTCAGAGGAGCATTTGCAACCGCTGGGCACCATTTCTGAGTCAATTGCCGAAAGTCAGATTTTTGATGAAATTGTGATCCCGGGGCTTAGGGATTTTTTCAAAAAAATATTTTCTTGCAGGTTAAGTTGTCGAGTGCTGATTTCTTTTCCTGTGATAAAAAGACTTCTCTTTCGACCGCCAAACCTTTCAGGGGAGCATTAGCAACCGTTTGGCACCATTTTTGACTCAATTGCCAAAAGTCAGGTTTTTGATGAAATTGTTACCCCGGGGCTTAGGGATTTTTTCAAAAAAATATTTTTCTGCCGGTTAAGTTGTCGAGGGCTGATTTCTTTTCCTGTGATAAAAAACCTTCTCTTTCGACCGCCAAACCTTTCAGAGGAGCATTTGCAACCGTTGGGCTCCATTTCTGAGTCAATTGCCGAAAGTCAGATTTTTGATGAAATTGTGATCCCGGGGCTTAGGGATTTTTTCAAAAAAATATTTTCTTGCTGGTTAAGTTGTCGAGGGCTGATTTCTTTTCCTGTGATAAAAAGCCTTCTGTTTCGACCGCCAAACCTTTCAGAGGAGCATTGGCAACCGTTGGGGACCATTTTTGAGTCAATTGACGAAAGTCAGAGTTTTGATGAAATTGTGATCCCGGGGCTTTGGGATTTTTTCAAAAAAATATTTTCTTGCAGGTTAAGTTGTTGAGGGCTGATTTCTTTTCCTGTGATAAAAAAACTTCTGTTTCGACCGCCAAACCTTTCAGAGGAGCATTTGCAACCGTTGGGCACCATTTCTGAGTCCACTGTCGAAAGTCAGATTTTTGATGAAATTGTGACCCCGGGGCTTAGGGATTTTTTCAAAAAAATATTTTTCTACCGGTTAAGTTGTCGAGGGCTGATTTCTTGTCCTGTAATAAAAAGACTTCTCTTTCGACCGCCAAACCTTTCAGGGGAGCATTAGCAACCGTTTGGCACCATTTTTGAGTCAATTGCCGAAAGTCAGATTTTTGATGAAATTGTGACCCCGGGGCTTAGGGATTTTTTCAAAAAAATATTTTTCTGCCGGTTAAGTTGTCGAGGGCTGATTTCTTTTCCTGTGGTAAAAAACCTTCTCTTTCGACCGCCAAACCTTTCAGAGGAGCATTTGCAACCGTTGGGCTCCATTTCTGAGTCAATTGCCGAAAGTCAGATTTTTGATGAAATTGTGACCCCGGGGCTTAGGGATTTTTTCAAAAAAATATTTTCTTGCAGGTTAAGTTGTCAAGGGCTGATTTCTTTTCCTGTGATAAAAAAACTTCTGTTTCGACCGCCAAACCTTTCAGAGGAGCATTTGCAACCGTTTGGCACCATTTCTGAGTCAATTGTCGAAAGTCAGATTTTTGATGAAATTGTGACCCCGGGGCTTAGGGATTTTTTCAAAAAAATATTTTCTTGCAGGTTAAGCTGTCGAGGGCTGATTTCTTTTCCTGTGATAAAAAGCCTTCTGTTTTAACCGCCAAACCTTTCAGAGGAGCATTTGCAACCGTTGGGGACCATTTTTGAGTCAATTGCCGAAAGTTAGAGTTTTGATGAAATTGTGACCCCGGGGCTTAGGGACTTTTTCAAAAAAATATTTTTCTGCCGGTTAAGTTGTCAAGGGCTGATTTCTTTTCCTGTGATAAAAAGACTTCTCTTTCGACCGCCAAACCTTTCAGAGGAGCATTTGCAATGTTGGGGACCATTTTTTAGTCAATTGCCGAAAGTTAGAGTTTTGATGAAATTGTGACCCCGGGGCTTAGGGATTTTTTCAAAAAAATATTTTTCTGCCGGTTAAGTTGTCAAGGGCTGATTTCTTTTCCTGTGATAAAAAAAACTTCTGTTTTGACCGCCAAACCTTTCAGAGGAGCATTTGCAACCGTCAAAGACCATTTTTGATTCAATTGCCGAAAGATAGAGTTTTGATGAAATTGTGACCCCGGGGCTTAGGGATTTTTTTAAAAAAATCTTTTTCTGCCGGTTAAGTTGTCGAGGGTTACTTTCTTTTCCTGTGATAAAAAGACTTCTGTTTCGACCGCCAAACCTTTCAGAGGAGCATTTGCAACGGATGGGCACCATTTCTGAGTCAATTGCCGAAAGCCAGATTTTTGATGAAATTGTGACCCCGGGGCTTAGGGATTTTTTCAAAAAAATGTTTTCTTGCAGGTTAAGTTGTCGAGGGCTGATTACTTTTCCTGTGATAAAAAAACTTCTGTTTCGACCGCCAAACCTTTCAGAGGAGCATTTGCAACCGTTGGGCACCATTTCTGAGTCAATTGCCGAAAGTCAGAGTTTTGATGAAATTGTGACCCCGGGGCTTAGGGATTTTTTCAAAAAAATCTTTTTCTGCCGGTTAAGTTGTCGAGGGTTACTTTCTTTTCCTGTGATAAAAAGAGTTCTGTTTCGACCGCCAAACCTTTCAGAGGAGCATTTGCAACCGTTGGGCACCATTTCTGAGTCATTTTGCCGAAAGTCAGATTTTTGATGAAATTGTGACCCCGGGGCTTAGGGACTTTTTCAAAAAAATATTTTTCTGAAGGTTAAGATGTCGAGGGCTGATTTCTTTTCCTGTGATAAAAAGACTTCTCTTTCGACCGCCAAACCTTTCAGAGGAGCATTTGCAATGTTGGGGACCATTTTTTAGTCAATTGCCGAAAGTTAGAGTTTTGATGAAATTGTGACCCCGGGGCTTAGGGATTTTTTCAAAAAAATATTTTTCTGCCGGTTAAGTTGTGGGGGGCTGATTTCTTTTCCAGTGATAAAATGCATTCTCATTCGATCGTTAAACTTTTCAGAGGAGCATTTGCAACTGTTTGGCACCATTTTTGAGTCAATTGCCGAAATTCAGAGTTTTTATGAAATTGTGACCCCGGGGCTTAGGGATTTTTTCATAAAAAATTATTTCTGCCGATTAAGTTGTCGAGGGTGTTTTCTTATCCTGTGATAAAAAGACATCTGTTTTGACCTCCAAACCTTTCAGAGGAGCATGTGCAACCGTTGGGCTCCATTTCTGAGTCAATTGCCGAAAGTCAGATTGTTGATGAAATTGTGACCCCGGGGCTTAGGGATTTTTTCAAAAAAATATTTTTCTGCCGGTTAAGTTGTCGAGGGCTGATTTCTTTTCCTGTGATAAAAAGACTTCTGTTTCGACCGCCAAACCTTTCAGAGGAGCATTTGCAACCGCTGGGAACCATTTCTGAGTCAATTGCCGAAAGTCAGATTTTTGATGAAATTGTGACCCCGGGGCTTAGGGATTTTTTCAAAAAAATATTTTCTTGCAGGTTAAGTTGTCGAGGGCTGATTTCTTTTCCTGTGATAAAAAAACTTCTGTTTCGACCGCCAAACCTTTCAGAGGAGCATTTGCAACCGTTGGGCACCATTTCTGAGTCAATTGTCGAAAGTCAGATTTTTGATGAAATTGTGACCCCGGGGCTTAGGGATTTTTTCAAAAAAATATTTTCTTGCCGGGTAAGTTGTCGACGGCTGATTTCTTTTCCTGTGATAAAAAAAACTTCTCTTTTGACCGCGAAACCTTTCAGAGGAGCATTTGCAACCGCTGGGCACCATTTCTGAGTCAATTGCCGAAAGTCAGATTTTTGATGAAATTGTGACCCCGGAGTTTAGGGATTTTTTCAAAAAAATATATTTCTGCAGGTTAAGTTGTCGAGGGCTGATTTCTTTTCCTATGATAAAAAGCCTTCTGTTTCGACCGCCAAACCTTTCAAAGGAGCATTTGCAACCGTCGAGGACCATGTTTGATTCAATTGCCGAAAGTTAGAGTTTTGATGAAATTGTGATCCCGGGGCTTAGGGATTTTTTCAAAAAAATATTTTTCTGCCGGTTAAGTTGTGGAGGGCTGATTTCTTTTCCTGTGATAAAAAGCCTTCTGTTTCGACCGCCAAACCTTTCAGAGGAGCATTTGCAACCGTTGGGGACCATTTCTGAGTCAATTGTCGAAAGTCAGATTTTTGATGAAATTGTGACCCCGGGGCTTAGGGATTTTTTCAAAAAAATATTTTCTTGCAGGTTAAGTTGTCGAGGGCTGATTTCTTTTCCTGTGATAAAAAGCCTTCTGTTTCGACCGCCAAACCTTTCAGAGGAGCATTTGCAACCGTTGGGGACCATTTTTGAGTCAATTGCCGAAAGTCAGAGTTTTGATGAAATTGTGATCCCGGGGCTTAGGGATTTTTTCAAAAAAATATTTTCTTGCAGGTTAAGTTGTGGAGGGCTGATTTCTTTTCCTGTGATAAAAAGACTTCTCTTTCGACCGCCAAACCTTTCAAAGGAGCATTTGCAACCGTTGGGGACCATTTTTGAGTCAATTGCCGAAAGTTAGAGTTTTGATGAAATTGTGACCCCGGGGCTTAGGGATTTTTTCAAAAAAATATTTTTCTGCCGGTTAAGTTGTGGAGGGCTGATTTCTTTTCCAGTGATAAAATGCCTTCTCTTTCGATCGTTAAACTTTTCAGGGGAGCATTTGCAACCGTTTGGCACCATTTTTGAGTCAATTGCCGAAATTCAGAGTTTTTATGAAATTGTGACCCCGGGGCTTAGGGATTTTTTCAAAAAAAATTATTTCTGCCGATTAAGTTGTCGAGGGTGATTTCTTATCCTGTCATAAAAAGACATCTGTTTTGACCGCCAAACCTTTCAGAGGAGCATGTGCAACCGTTGGGCTCCATTTCTGAGTCAATTGCCGAAAGTCAGATTTTTGATGAAATTGTGACCCCGGGGCTTAGGGATTTTTTCAAAAAAATATTTTTCTGCCGGTTAAGTTGTCGAGGGCTGATTTCTTTTCCTGTGATAAAAAAAACTTCTGTTTTGACCGCCAAACCTTTCAGAGGAGCATTTGCAACCGTCAAAGACCATTTTTGATTCAATTGCCGAAAGATAGAGTTTTGATGAAATTGTGACCCCGGGGCTTAGGGATTTTTTCAAAAAAATCTTTTTCTGCCGGTTAAGTTGTCGAGGGTTACTTTCTTTTCCTGTGATAAAAAGACTTCTGTTTCGACCGCCAAACCTTTCAGAGGAGCATTTGCAACCGCTGGGCACCATTTCTGAGTCAATTGCCGAAAGTCAGATTTTTGATGAAATTGTGACCCCGGGGCTTAGGGATTTTTTCAAAAAAATGTTTTCTTGCAGGTTAAGTTGTCGAGGGCTGATTACTTTTCCTGTGATAAAAAAACTTCTGTTTCGACCGCCAAACCTTTCAGAGGAGCATTTGCAACCGTTGGGCACCATTTCTGAGTCAATTGCCGAAAGTTAGAGTTTTGATGAAATTGTGACCCCGGGGCTTAGGGATTTTTTCAAAAAAATCTTTTTCTGCCGGTTAAGTTGTCGAGGGTTACTTTCTTTTCCTGTGATAAAAAGAGTTCTGTTTCGACCGCCAAACCTTTCAGAGGAGCATTTGCAACCGCTGGGCACCATTTCTGAGTCAATTGCCGAAAGTCAGATTTTTGATGAAATTGTGACCCCGGGGCTTAGGGATTTTTTTTAAAAAATATTTTTCTGCCGGTTAAGTTGTCGAGGGCTGATTTCTTTTCCTGTGATAAAAAGACTTCTCTTTCGACCGCCAAACCTTTCAGAGGAGCATTTGCAACTGTTGGGGACCATTTTTTAGTCAATTGCCGAAAGTTAGAGTTTTGATGAAATTGTGACCCCGGGGCTTAGGGATTTTTTCAAAAAAATATTTTTCATCCGGTTAAGTTGTCGAGGGCTGATTTATTTTCCTGTGATAAAATGCCTTCTCTTTCGATCGTTAAACTTTTCAGGGGAGCATTTGCAACCGTTTGGCACCATTTTTGAGTCAATTGCCGAAATTCAGAGTTTTTATGAAATTGTGACCCCGGGGCTTAGGGATTTTTTCATAAAAAATTATTTCTGCCGATTAAGTTGTCGAGGGTGTTTTCTTATCCTGTGATAAAAAGACATCTGTTTTGACCTCCAAACCTTTCAGAGGAGCATTTGCAACCGTTGGGCTCCATTTTTGAGTCAATTGCCGAAATTGAGAGTTTTTATGAAATTGTGACCCCGGGGCTTAGGGATTTTTTCAAAAAAAAAATTTTCTGCCGGTTAAGTTGTGGAGGGCTGATTTCTTGTCCTGTAATAAAAAGATTTCTGTTTCGACCGCCAAACCTTTCAGAGGAGCATTTGCAACCGTTGGGCACCATTTCTGAGTCAATTGCCGAAAGTCAGATTTTTGATGAAATTGTGACCCCGGGGCTTAGGGACTTTTTCAAAAAAATATTTTCTTGCAGGTTAAGTTGTCGGGGGCTGATTTCTTTTCCTGTGATAAAAAAACTTCTGTTTCGACTGCCAAACATTTCAGAGGAGCATTTGCAACCGTTGGGCACTATTTCTGAGTCAATTGTCGAAAGTCAGATTTTTGATGAAATTGTGACCCCGGGGCTTAGGGATTTTTTCAAAAAAAATATTTTTCTGCCAGTTAAGTTGTCGAGGGCTGATTTCTTTTCCTGTGATAAAAAAACTTCTGTTTCGACTGCCAAACCTTTCAGAGGAGCATTTGCAACCGTTGGGGACCATTTTTGAGTCAATTGCCGAAAGTCAGAGTTTTGATGAAATTGTGATCCCGGGGCTTAGGGATTTTTTCAAAAAAATATTTTCTTGCAGGTTAAGTTGTGGAGGGCTGATTTCTTTTCCTGTGATAAAAAGACTTCTCTTTCGACCGCCAAACCTTTCAGAGGAGCATTTGCAACCGTTGGGGACCATTTTTGAGTCAATTGCCGAAAGTTAGAGTTTTGATGAAATTGTGACCCCGGGGCTTAGGGATTTTTTCAAAAAAATATTTTTCTGCCGGTTAAGTTGTGGAGGGCTGATTTCTTTTCCAGTGATAAAATGCCTTCTCTTTCGATCGTTAAACTTTTCAGGGGAGCATTTGCAACCGTTTGGCACCATTTTTGAGTCAATTGCCGAAATTCAGAGTTTTTATGAAATTGTGACCCCGGGGCTTAGGGATTTTTTCAAAAAAAATTATTTCTGCCGATTAAGTTGTCGAGGGTGATTTCTTATCCTGTCATAAAAAGACATCTGTTTTGACCGCCAAACCTTTCAGAGGAGCATGTGCAACCGTTGGGCTCCATTTCTGAGTCAATTGCCGAAAGTCAGATTTTTGATGAAATTGTGACCCCGGGGCTTAGGGATTTTTTCAAAAAAATGTTTTCTTGCAGGTTAAGTTGTCGAGGGCTGATTACTTTTCCTGTGATAAAAAAACTTCTGTTTCGACCGCCAAACCTTTCAGAGGAGCATTTGCAACCGTTGGGCACCATTTCTGAGTCAATTGCCGAAAGTTTGAGTTTTGATGAAATTGTGACCCCGGGGCTTAGGGATTTTTTCAAAAAAATCTTTTTCTGCCGGTTAAGTTGTCGAGGGTTACTTTCTTTTCCTGTGATAAAAAGAGTTCTGTTTCGACCGCCAAACCTTTCAGAGGAGCATTTGCATCCGCTGGGCACCATTTCTGAGTCAATTGCCGAAAGTCAGATTTTTGATGAAATTGTGACCCCGGGGCTTAGGGATTTTTTCAAAAAAATATTTTTCTTCCGGTTAAGTTGTCGAGGGCTGATTTCTTTTCCTGTGATAAAATGCCTTCTCTTTCGATCGTTAAACTTTTCTTTTTTTTTTTATAAATATTTATTAAGGTTTTTTTTAAAATATAAATGCACACATCAAACAATCTTACTTTTATAACAACAAATTCTTCACTTCTTTGGACTCCCTCACGTCCCCCTCTCCCATTTACATCATTAAAAAAAAGAATTTTTCCAAACAAATTATCAACTTGTTTACAATCTCATGTCCACACATTCCAATATAATTTAACACTTTTTCCAGTAAAATTTTTATAATTTCTTTAGTCTCACTTATCATCAAATTTAAATCTAGTTTAGTGGTGGCCAGTTTTTTATAATCTAGCATCCTTCTTAACATTCAAACAAATTACAATGTTTTTGTAGATACATCTTGAATTTCTCCCAGTCTTCCTCCATCTTTTCTTCTCCCAGGTCTCGGATTCTGCCAGTCATCTCGGCCAGTTGCATATAGTCCATCAGCTGCATCTGCCACTCTTCCAGTGTGGGTAAATCTTGAGTTTTCCAATTTTTTGCGATGAGAATCCTTGCTGCCGTTGTTGCATACATGAAAAATGTTCGATCCTTCTTTAACACCTTCTGGCCGACAATACCCAGAAGGAAGGCCTCTGGTTTCTTAGTGAAGGTATACTTAAATACCTTTTTCAGCTCATTGTATATCATTTCCCAGAAGGCCTTCACCTTAGGGCATGTCCACCAGAGGTGGAAGAATGTTCCTTCATTTTCTTTACATTTCCAACATTTATTGTCAGACGAATGGTATATTTTGGCAAGTTTAACTGGGGTCATGTACCATCTATATATCATTTTCATAACATTTTCCTTCAGAGCATTACATGCAGTGAAGTTCAACCCAGTGGTCCACAACCTTTCCCAGTCCTCGAACATAATGTTATGCCCAATATCCTGTGCCCATTTTATCATAGCCGATTTAACCATTTCGTCTTGTGTGTTCCATTTTAGCAGCAAGTTATACATTCTAGATAGTACCTTGGTTTTGGGTTCTAACAATTCTGTTTCTAACTTCGATTTCTCCACCTGGAACCCTAACTTTTTGTCATTTTTGAAAACTTCTTTAATCTGAGCATAATGTAACCAGTCTCGCACCTTATCCTTCATTTTCTCCAAACTCTGCAATTTCCAATTGTCTCCATCTTTTTCTAATAATTCCCAATATTTTGGCCATTTGGCCTCCATATTGGGTCTTTTTAGGGCCTTAGCCTCCAGAGGTGAGAGCCACCTTGGAGTTTTGTTTTCCAATAAGTCTTTATATTTCGTCCAGACATTGAACAGTGCTTTCCTGACAATATGGTTCTTAAAGGCCTTATTGATCTTAACTTTGTCATACCATAAGTATGCATGCCAACCAAAAGCATTGTTAAAACCTTCCAAGTCCAGCACGTCAGTGTCTTCGAGAAGTAGCCAATCTTTTAGCCAACAGAAAGCTGCGGCTTCATAGTACAACTTTAAGTCTGGCAGGGCAAAGCCACCTCTTTCTTTCGCATCTGTTAATATCTTAAACTTAATTCTGGGCTTTTTGCCCTGCCAGACAAATTTAGATATATCTTTCTGCCACTTCCGGAAGCACTCCGTTTTGTCCACAAGATCGTTAAACTTTTCAGGGGAGCATTTGCAACCGTTTGGCACCATTTTTGAGTCAATTGCCGAAATTGAGAGTTTTTATGAAATTGTGACCCCGGGGCTTAGGGATTTTTTCAAAAAAAAAATTTTCTGCCGGTTAAGTTGTGGAGGGCTGATTTCTTGTCCTGTAATAAAAAGATTTCTGTTTCGACCGCCAAACCTTTCAGAGGAGCATTTGCAACCGTTGGGCACCATTTCTGAGTCAATTGCCGAAAGTCAGATTTTTGATGAAATTGTGACCCCGGGGCTTAGGGACTTTTTCAAAAAAATATTTTCTTGCAGGTTAAGTTGTCGGGGGCTGATTTCTTTTCCTGTGATAAGAAAACTTCTGTTTCGACTGCCAAACATTTCAGAGGAGCATTTGCAACCGTTGGGCACTATTTCTGAGTCAATTGTCGAAAGTCAGATTTTTGATGAAATTGTGACCCCGGGGCTTAGGGATTTTTTCAAAAAAAATATTTTTCTGCCAGTTAAGTTGTCGAGGGCTGATTTCTTTTCCTGTGATAAAAAGCCTTCTGTTTCGACCGCCAAACCTTTCAGAGAAGCATTTGCAACCGTTAGGGAACCATTTCTGAGTCAATAGCCAAAAGTCAGATTTTTGATGAAATTGTGACCCCGGGGCTTAGGGATTTTTTCAAAAAAATATTTTCTTGCAGGTTAAGTTGTCGAGGGCTGATTTCTTTTCCTGTGATAAAAAGCCTTCTGTTTCGACCGCCAAACCTTTCAGAGGAGCATTTGCAACCGTTGGGCACCATTTTTGAGTCAATTGCCGAAAGTCAGAGTTTTGATGAAATTGTGACCCCGGGGCTTAGGGATTTTTTCAAAAAAATATTTTCTTGCAGGTTAAGTTGTCGAGGGCTGATTTCTTTTCCTGTGATAAAAAAACTTCTGTTTCAACCGCCAAACCTTTCAGAGGAGCATTAGCAACTGTTTGGCACCATTTCTGAGTCAATTGTCGAAAGTCAGATTTTTTCATGAAATTGTGACCCCGGGGCTTAGCGATTTTTTCAAAAAAAATATTTTTCTGCCGGTTAAGTTGTCGAGGGCTGATTTCTTGTCCTGTAATAAAAAGACTTCTCTTTCGACCGCCAAACCTTTCAGAGGAGCATTTGCAACCGCTGGGCACCATTTCTGAGTCAATTGCCGAAAGTCAGATTTTTGATGAAATTGTGATCCCGGGGCTTAGGGATTTTTTCAAAACAATATTTTCTTGCAGGTTAAGTTGTCGAGTGCTGATTTCTTTTCCTGTGATAAAAAAACTTCTGTTTCGACTGCCAAACCTTTCAGAGGAGCATTTGCAACTGTTGGGCACCATTTCTGAGTCAATTGCCAAAAGTCAGATTTTTGATGAAATTGTGACCCCGGGGCTTAGGGATTTTTTCAAAAAAATATTTTCTTGCTTGTTAAGTTGTCGAAGGCTGATTTATTTTCCTGCGATAAAAAGCCTTCTGTTTCGACCGCCAAACCTTTCAGAGGAGCATTTGCAACCGCTGGGCACCATTTCTGAGTCAATTGCCGAAAGTCAGATTTTTGATGAAATTGTGATCCCGGGGCTTAGGGATTTTTTCAAAACAATATTTTCTTGCAGGTTAAGTTGTCGAGTGCTGATTTCTTTTCCTGTGATAAAAAAACTTCTGTTTCGACTGCCAAACCTTTCAGAGGAGCATTTGCAACTGTTGGGCACCATTTCTGAGTCAATTGCCAAAAGTCAGATTTTTGATGAAATTGTGACCCCGGGGCTTAGGGATTTTTTCAAAAAAATATTTTCTTGCTTGTTAAGTTGTCGAAGGCTGATTTATTTTCCTGCGATAAAAAGCCTTCTGTTTCGACCGCCAAACCTTTCAGAGGAGCATTTGCAACCGTTGGGGACCATTTTTGAGTCCACTGTCGAAAGTCAGATTTTTGATGAAATTGTGACCCCGGAGCTTAGGGATTTTTTCAAAAAAATATATTTCTGCAGGTTAAGTTGTCGAGGGCTGATTTCTTTTCCTGTGATAAAAAGCCTTCTGTTTCGACCGCCAAACCTTTCAGAGGAGCATTTGCAACCGCTGGGCACCATTTCTGAGTCAATTGCCGAAAGTCAGATTTTTGATGAAATTGTGACCCCGGGGCTTAGGGATTTTTTCAAAAAAAATATTTTTCTGCCGGTTAAGTTGTCGAGGGCTGATTTCTTGTCCTGTAATAAAAAGACTTCTCTTTCGACCGCCAAACCTTTCAGAGGAGCATTTGCAACCGCTGGGCACCATTTCTGAGTCAATTGCCGAAAGTCAGATTTTTGATGAAATTGTGATCCCGGGGCTTAGGGATTTTTTCAAAAAAATATTTTCTTGCAGGTTAAGTTGTCGAGTGCTGATTTCTTTTCCTGTGATAAAAAAACTTCTGTTTCGACTGCCAAACCTTTCAGAGGAGCATTTGCAACCGTTGGGGACCATTTCTGAGTCAATTGCCAAAAGTCAGATTTTTGATGAAATTGTGATCCCGGGGCTTAGGGATATTTTCAAAAAAAATTTTCTTGCAGGTTAAGTTGTCGAGGGCTGATTTCTTTTCCTGTGATAAAAAGCCTTCTGTTTCGACCGCCAAACCTTTCAGAGGAGCATTTGCAACCGTTGGGGACCATTTTTGAGTCAATTGCCGAAAGTCAGAGTTTTGATGAAATTGTGACCCCGGGGCTTAGGGATTTTTTCAAAAAAAATCTTTTTCTGCCGGTTAAGTTGTCGAGGGCTGATTTCTTGTCCTGTAATAAAAAGACTTCTCTTTCGACCGCCAAACCTTTCAGAGGAGCATTTGCAACCGCTGGGCACCATTTCTGAGTCAATTGCCGAAAGTCAGATTTTTGATGAAATTGTGATCCCGGGGCTTAGGGATTTTTTCAAAAAAATATTTTCTTGCAGGTTAAGTTGTCGAGTGCTGATTTCTTTTCCTGTGATAAAAAAACTTCTGTTTCGACTGCCAAACCTTTCAGAGGAGCATTTGCAACCGTTGGGGACCATTTCTGAGTCAATTGCCAAAAGTCAGATTTTTGATGAAATTGTGATCCCGGGGCTTAGGGATTTTTTCAAAAAAATATTTTCTTGCAGGTTAAGTTGTCGAGGGCTGATTTCTTTTCCTGTGATAAAAAGCCTTCTGTTTCGACCGCCAAACCTTTCAGAGGAGCATTTGCAACCGTTGGGGAACATTTTTGAGTCAATTGCCGAAAGTCAGAGTTTTGATGAAATTGTGACCCCGGGGCTTATGGATTTTTTCAAAAAAATATTTTCTTGCAGGTTAAGTTGTCGAGGGCTGATTTCTTTTCCTGTGATAAAAAAACTTCTGTTTCAACCGCCAAACCTTTCAGAGGAGCATTTGCAACCGCTGGGCACCATTTCTGAGTCAATTGCCGAAAGTCAGATTTTTGATGAAATTGTGACCCCGGGGCTTAGGGATTTTTTCAAAAAAATATTTTCTTGCAGGTTAAGTTGTCGAGGGCTGATTTCTTGTCCTGTGATAAAAAAACTTCTGTTTCGACCGCCAAACCTTTCAGAGGAGCATTAGCAACCGTTTGGCACCATTTCTGAGTCAATTGCCGAAAGTCAGATTTTTGATGAAATTGTGACCCCGGGGCTTAGGGATTTTTTCAAAAAAAATGTTTTCTTGCAGGTTAAGTTGTCGAGGGCTGATTACTTTTCCTGTGATAAAAAAATTTCTGTTTCGACCGCCAAACCTTTAAGAGGAGCATTTGCAACCGTTGGGCACCATTTCTGAGTCAATTGCCGAAAGTTAGAGTTTTGATGAAATTGTGGTCCCGGGGCTTTGGGATTTTTTCAAAAAAATATTTTTCTGCCGGTTAAGTTGTCGAGGGCTGATTTCTTTTCCTGAGATAAAAAGACTTCTCTTTCGACCGCCAAACTTTTCAGAGGAGCATTTGCAACCGTTGGGGACCATTTTTGAGTCAATTGGCGAAAGTTAGAGTTTTGATGAAATTGTGATCCCGGGGCTTAGGGATTTTTTCAAAAAAATATTTTCTTGCAGGTTAAGTTGTCGAGGGCTGATTTCTTTTACTGTGATAAAAAAACTTCTGTTTCGACCGCCAAACCTTTCAGAGGAGCATTTGCAACCGTTGGGCACCATTTCTGAGTGCACTGTCGAACGTCAGATTTTTGATGAAATTGTGACCCCGGGGCTTAGGGATTTTTTCAAAAAAATATTTTTCTGCCGGTTAAGTTGTCGAGGGCTGATTTCTTTTCCTGTGATAAAAAGACTTCTCTTTCGACCGCCAAACCTTTCAGAGGAGCATTTGCAACTGTTGGGGACCATTTTTTAGTCAATTGCCGAAAGTTAGAGTTTTGATGAAATTGTGACCCCGGGGCTTAGGGATTTTTTCAAAAAAATATTTTTCTTCCGGTTAAGTTGTCGAGGGCTGATTTCTTTTCCAGTGATAAAATGCCTTCTCTTTCGATCGTTAAACTTTTCAGGGGAGCATTTGCAACCGTTTGGCACCATTTTTGAGTCAATTGCCGAAATTGAGAGTTTTTATGAAATTGTCTTGCAGGTTAAAACTTCTGTTTCGACCGCCAAACCTTTCAGAGGAGCATTTGCAACCGTTGGGGACCATTTTTGAGTCCACTGTCGAAAGTCAGATTTTTGATGAAATTGTGACCCCAGGGCTTAGGGATTTTTTCAAAAAAATATTTTTCTGCCGGTTAAGTTGTCGAGGGCTGATTTCTTGTCCTGTAATAAAAAGACTTCTCTTTCGACCGCCAAACCTTTCAGGGGAGCATTAGCAACCGTTTGGCACCATTTTTGACTCAATTGCCAAAAGTCAGGTTTTTGATGAAATTGTGACCCCGGGGCTTAGGGATTTTTTCAAAAAAATATTTTTCTGCCGGTTAAGTTGTCGAGGGCTGATTTCTTTTCCTGTGATAAAAAAACTTCTGTTTCGACCGCCAAACCTTTCAGAGGAGCATTAGCAACCGTTTGGCACCATTTCTGAGTCAATTGCCGAAAGTCAGATTTTTGATGAAATTGTAATCCCGGGGCTTAGGGATTTTTTCAAAAAAATATTTTCTTGCAGGTTAAGTTGTCGAGTGCTGATTTCTTTTCCTGTGATAAAAAAACTTCTGTTTCGACTGCCAAACCTTTCAGAGGAGCATTTGCAACCGCTGGGCACCATTTCTGAGTCAATTGCCGAAAGTCAGATTTTTGATGAAATTGTGACCCCGGGGCTTAGGGATTTTTTCAAAAAAAATATTTTTCTGCCGGTTAAGTTGTCGAGGGCTGATTTCTTGTCCTGTAATAAAAAGACTTCTCTTTCGACCGCCAAACCTTTCAGAGGAGCATTTGCAACCGCTGGGCACCATTTCTGAATCAATTGCCGAAAGTCAGATTTTTGATGAAATTGTGATCCCGGGGCTTAGGGATTTTTTCAAAAAAATATTTTCTTGCAGGTTAAGTTGTCGAGTGCTGATTTCTTTTCCTGTGATAAAAAAACTTCTGTTTCGACTGCCAAACCTTTCAGAGGAGCATTTGCAACCGCTGGGCACCATTTCTGAGTCAATTGCCGAAAGTCAGATTTTTGATGAAATTGTGACCCCGGGGCTTAGGGATTTTTTCAAAAAAAATCTTTTTCTGCCGGTTAAGGTGTCGAGGGCTGATTTCTTTTCCTGTGATAAAATGCCTTCTCTTTCGATCGTTAAACTTTTCAGGGGAGCATTTGCAACCGTTTGGCACCATTTTTGAGTCAATTGCCGAAATTGAGAGTTTTTATGAAATTGTGACCCCGGGGCTTAGGGATTTTTTCAAAAAAAAAATTTTCTGCCGGTTAAGTTGTGGAGGGCTGATTTCTTGTCCTGTAATAAAAAGATTTCTGTTTCGACCGCCAAACCTTTCAGAGGAGCATTTGCAACCGTTGGGCACCATTTCTGAGTCAATTGCCGAAAGTCAGATTTTTGATGAAATTGTGACCCCGGGGCTTAGGGACTTTTTCAAAAAAATATTTTCTTGCAGGTTAAGTTGTCGGGGGCTGATTTCTTTTCCTGTGATAAAAAAACTTCTGTTTCGACTGCCAAACATTTCAGAGGAGCATTTGCAACCGTTGGGCACTATTTCTGAGTCAATTGTCGAAAGTCAGATTTTTGATGAAATTGTGACCCCGGGGCTTAGGGATTTTTTCAAAAAAAATATTTTTCTGCCAGTTAAGTTGTCGAGGGCTGATTTCTTTTCCTGTGATAAAAAGCCTTCTGTTTCGACCGCCAAACCTTTCAGAGGAGCATTTGTAACCGTTGGGGACCATTTCTGAGTCAATTGTCGAAAGTCAGATTTTTGATGAAATTGTGACCCCGGGGCTTAGGGATTTTTTCAAAAAAAATATTTTTCTGCCGGTTAAGTTGTCGAGGGCTGATTTCTTGTCCTGTAATAAAAAGACTTCTCTTTCGACCGCCAAACCTTTCAGAGGAGCATTTGCAACCGCTGGGCACCATTTCTGAATCAATTGCCGAAAGTCAGATTTTTGATGAAATTGTGATCCCGGGGCTTAGGGATTTTTTCAAAAAAATATTTTCTTGCAGGTTAAGTTGTCGAGTGCTGATTTCTTTTCCTGTGATAAAAAAACTTCTGTTTCGACTGCCAAACCTTTCAGAGGAGCATTTGCAACCGCTGGGCACCATTTCTGAGTCAATTGCCGAAAGTCAGATTTTTGATGAAATTGTGACCCCGGGGCTTAGGGATTTTTTCAAAAAAAATCTTTTTCTGCCGGTTAAGGTGTCGAGGGCTGATTTCTTTTCCTGTGATAAAATGCCTTCTCTTTCGATCGTTAAACTTTTCAGGGGAGCATTTGCAACCGTTTGGCACCATTTTTGAGTCAATTGCCGAAATTGAGAGTTTTTATGAAATTGTGACCCCGGGGCTTAGGGATTTTTTCAAAAAAAAAATTTTCTGCCGGTTAAGTTGTGGAGGGCTGATTTCTTGTCCTGTAATAAAAAGATTTCTGTTTCGACCGCCAAACCTTTCAGAGGAGCATTTGCAACCGTTGGGCACCATTTCTGAGTCAATTGCCGAAAGTCAGATTTTTGATGAAATTGTGACCCCGGGGCTTAGGGACTTTTTCAAAAAAATATTTTCTTGCAGGTTAAGTTGTCGGGGGCTGATTTCTTTTCCTGTGATAAAAAAACTTCTGTTTCGACTGCCAAACATTTCAGAGGAGCATTTGCAACCGTTGGGCACTATTTCTGAGTCAATTGTCGAAAGTCAGATTTTTGATGAAATTGTGACCCCGGGGCTTAGGGATTTTTTCAAAAAAAATATTTTTCTGCCAGTTAAGTTGTCGAGGGCTGATTTCTTTTCCTGTGATAAAAAGCCTTCTGTTTCGACCGCCAAACCTTTCAGAGGAGCATTTGTAACCGTTGGGGACCATTTCTGAGTCAATTGTCGAAAGTCAGATTTTTGATGAAATTGTGACCCCGGGGCTTAGGGATTTTTTCAAAAAAATATTTTCTTGCAGGTTAAGTTGTCGAGGGCTGATTTCTTTTCCTGTGATAAAAAGCCTTCTGTTTCGACCGCCAAACCTTTCAGAGGAGCATTTGCAACCGTTGGGCACCATTTTTGAGTCAATTGCCGAAAGTCAGAGTTTTGATGAAATTGTGACCCCGGGGCTTAGGGATTTTTTCAAAAAAATATTTTCTTGCAGGTTAAGTTGTCGAGGGCTGATTTCTTTTCCTGTGATAAAAAAACTTCTGTTTCAACCGCCAAACCTTTCAGAGGAGCATTAGCAACTGTTTGGCACCATTTCTGAGTCAATTGTCGAAAGTCAGATTTTTTCATGAAATTGTGACCCCGGGGCTTAGCGATTTTTTCAAAAAAAATATTTTTCTGCCGGTTAAGTTGTCGAGGGCTGATTTCTTGTCCTGTAATAAAAAGACTTCTCTTTCGACCGCCAAACCTTTCAGAGGAGCATTTGCAACCGCTGGGCACCATTTCTGAGTCAATTGCCGAAAGTCAGATTTTTGATGAAATTGTGATCCCGGGGCTTAGGGATTTTTTCAAAACAATATTTTCTTGCAGGTTAAGTTGTCGAGTGCTGATTTCTTTTCCTGTGATAAAAAAACTTCTGTTTCGACTGCCAAACCTTTCAGAGGAGCATTTGCAACTGTTGGGCACCATTTCTGAGTCAATTGCCAAAAGTCAGATTTTTGATGAAATTGTGACCCCGGGGCTTAGGGATTTTTTCAAAAAAATATTTTCTTGCTTGTTAAGTTGTCGAAGGCTGATTTATTTTCCTGCGATAAAAAACTTCTGTTTCGACCGCCAAACCTTTAAGAGGAGCATTTGCAACCGTTGGGCACCATTTCTGAGTCAATTGCCGAAAGTTAGAGTTTTGATGAAATTGTGGTCCCGGGGCTTTGGGATTTTTTCAAAAAAATATTTTTCTGCCGGTTAAGTTGTCGAGGGCTGATTTCTTTTCCTGAGATAAAAAGACTTCTCTTTCGACCGCCAAACTTTTCAGAGGAGCATTTGCAACCGTTGGGGACCATTTTTGAGTCAATTGGCGAAAGTTAGAGTTTTGATGAAATTGTGATCCCGGGGCTTAAGGATTTTTTCAAAAAAATATTTCCTTGCAGGTTAAGTTGTCGAGGGCTGATTTCTTTTACTGTGATAAAAAAACTTCTGTTTCGACCGCCAAACCTTTCAGAGGAGCATTTGCAACCGTTGGGCACCATTTCTGAGTGCACTGTCGAACGTCAGATTTTTGATGAAATTGTGACCCCGGGGCTTAGGGATTTTTTCAAAAAAATATTTTTCTTCCGGTTAAGTTGTCGAGGGCTGATTTCTTTTCCAGTGATAAAATGCCTTCTCTTTCGATCGTTAAACTTTTCAGGGGAGCATTTGCAACCGTTTGGCACCATTTTTGAGTCAATTGCCGAAATTGAGAGTTTTTATGAAATTGTCTTGCAGGTTAAAACTTCTGTTTCGACCGCCAAACCTTTCAGAGGAGCATTTGCAACCGTTGGGGACCATTTTTGAGTCCACTGTCGAAAGTCAGATTTTTGATGAAATTGTGACCCCAGGGCTTAGGGATTTTTTCAAAAAAATATTTTTCTGCCGGTTAAGTTGTCGAGGGCTGATTTCTTGTCCTGTAATAAAAAGACTTCTCTTTCGACCGCCAAACCTTTCAGGGGAGCATTAGCAACCGTTTGGCACCATTTTTGACTCAATTGCCAAAAGTCAGGTTTTTGATGAAATTGTGACCCCGGGGCTTAGGGATTTTTTCAAAAAAATATTTTTCTGCCGGTTAAGTTGTCGAGGGCTGATTTCTTTTCCTGTGATAAAAAAACTTCTGTTTCGACCGCCAAACCTTTCAGAGGAGCATTAGCAACCGTTTGGCACCATTTCTGAGTCAATTGCCGAAAGTCAGATTTTTGATGAAATTGTGACCCCGGGGCTTAGGGATTTTTTCAAAAAAATGTTTTCTTGCAGGTTAAGTTGTCGAGGGCTGATTACTTTTCCTGTGATAAAAAAACTTCTGTTTCGACCGCCAAACCTTTAAGAGGAGCATTTGCAACCGTTGGGCACCATTTCTGAGTGCACTGTCGAACGTCAGATTTTTGATGAAATTGTGACCCCGGGGCTTAGGGATTTTTTCAAAAAAATATTTTTCTTCCGGTTAAGTTGTCGAGGGCTGATTTCTTTTCCAGTGATAAAATGCCTTCTCTTTCGATCGTTAAACTTTTCAGGGGAGCATTTGCAACCGTTTGGCACCATTTTTGAGTCAATTGCCGAAATTGAGAGTTTTTATGAAATTGTGACCCCGGGGCTTAGGGATTTTTTCAAAAAAATATTTTCTTGCAGGTTAAGTTGTCGAGGGCTGATTTCTTTTCCTGTGATAAAAAGTCTTCTGTTTCGACCGCCAAACCTTTCAGAGGAGCATTTGCAACCGTTGGGGACCATTTTTGAGTCAATTGCCGAAAGTCAGAGTTTTGATGAAATTGTGACCCCGGGGCTTAGGGATTTTTTCAAAAAAATATTTTCTTGCAGGTTAAGTTGTCGAGGGCTGATTTCTTTTCCTGTGATAAAAAAACTTCTGTTTCAACCGCCAAACCTTTCAGAGGAGCATTTGCAACCATTGGGCACCATTTCTGAGTCAATTGTCGAAAGTCAGATTTTTTCATGAAATTGTGACCCCGGGGCTTAGGGATTTTTTCAAAAAAAATATTTTTCTGCCGGTTAAGTTGTCGAGGGCTGATTTCTTGTCCTGTAATAAAAAGACTTCTCTTTCGACCGCCAAACCTTTCAGAGGAGCATTTGCAACCGCTGGGCACCATTTCTGAGTCAATTGCCGAAAGTCAGATTTTTGATGAAATTGTGATCCCGGGGCTTAGGGATTTTTTCAAAAAAATATTTTCTTGCAGGTTAAGTTGTCGAGTGCTGATTTCTTTTCCTGTGATAAAAAAACTTCTGTTTCGACTGCCAAACCTTTCAGAGGAGCATTTGCAACCGTTGGGGACCATTTTTGAGTCAATTGGCGAAAGTTAGAGTTTTGATGAAATTGTGATCCCGGGGCTTAGGGATTTTTTCAAAAAAATATTTTCTTGCAGGTTAAGTTGTCGAGGGCTGATTTCTTTTACTGTGATAAAAAAACTTCTGTTTCGACCGCCAAACCTTTCAGAGGAGCATTTGCAACCGTTGGGCACCATTTCTGAGTGCACTGTCGAACGTCAGATTTTTGATGAAATTGTGACCCCGGGGCTTAGGGATTTTTTCAAAAAAATATTTTTCTGCCGGTTAAGTTGTCGAGGGCTGATTTCTTTTCCTGTGATAAAAAGACTTCTCTTTCGACCGCCAAACCTTTCAGAGGAGCATTTGCAACTGTTGGGGACCATTTTTTAGTCAATTGCCGAAAGTTAGAGTTTTGATGAAATTGTGACCCCGGGGCTTAGGGATTTTTTCAAAAAAATATTTTTCTTCCGGTTAAGTTGTCGAGGGCTGATTTCTTTTCCAGTGATAAAATGCCTTCTCTTTCGATCGTTAAACTTTTCAGGGGAGCATTTGCAACCGTTTGGCACCATTTTTGAGTCAATTGCCGAAATTGAGAGTTTTTATGAAATTGTGACCCCGGGGCTTAGGGATTTTTTAAAAAAAAAAATTTTCTGCCGGTTAAGTTGTGGAGGGCTGATTTCTTGTCCTGTAATAAAAAGATTTCTGTTTCGACCGCCAAACCTTTCAGAGGAGCATTTGCAACCGTTGGGCACCATTTCTGAGTCAATTGCCGAAAGTCAGATTTTTTCATGAAATTGTGACCCCGGGGCTTAGGGACTTTTTCAAAAAAATATTTTCTTGCAGGTTAAGTTGTCGGGGGCTGATTTCTTTTCCTGTGATAAAAAAACTTCTGTTTCGACTGCCAAACATTTCAGAGGAGCATTTGCAACCGCTGGGCACCATTTCTGAGTCAATTGCCGAAAGTCAGATTTTTGATGAAATTGTGATCCCGGGGCTTAGGGATTTTTTCAAAAAAATATTTTCTTGCAGGTTAAGTTGTCGAGTGCTGATTTCTTTTCCTGTGATAAAAAAACTTCTGTTTCGACTGCCAAACCTTTCAGAGGATCATTTGCAACCGTTGGGGACCATTTCTGAGTCAATTGCCAAAAGTCAGATTTTTGATGAAATTGTGACCCCGGGGCTTAGGGATTTTTTCAAAAAAATATTTTCTTGCTGGTTAAGTTGTCGAGGGCTGATTTATTTTCCTGTGATAAAAAAACTTCTGTTTCGACCGCCAAACCTTTCAGAGGAGCATTTGCAACCGTTGGGGACCATTTTTGAGTCCACTGTCGAAAGTCAGATTTTTGATGAAATTGTGACCCCAGGGCTTAGGGATTTTTTCAAAAAAATATTTTTCTGCCGGTTAAGTTGTCGAGGGCTGATTTCTTGTCCTGTAATAAAAAGACTTCTCTTTCGACCGCCAAACCTTTCAGGGGAGCATTAGCAACCGTTTGGCACCATTTTTGACTCAATTGCCAAAAGTCAGGTTTTTGATGAAATTGTGACCCCGGGGCTTAGGGATTTTTTCAAAAAAATATTTTTCTGCCGGTTAAGTTGTCGAGGGCTGATTTCTTTTCCTGTGATAAAAAAACTTCTGTTTCGACCGCCAAACCTTTCAGAGGAGCATTAGCAACCGTTTGGCACCATTTCTGAGTCAATTGCCGAAAGTCAGATTTTTGATGAAATTGTGACCCCGGGGCTTAGGGATTTTTTCAAAAAAATGTTTTCTTGCAGGTTAAGTTGTCGAGGGCTGATTACTTTTCCTGTGATAAAAAAACTTCTGTTTCGACCGCCAAACCTTTAAGAGGAGCATTTGCAACCGTTGGGCACCATTTCTGAGTCAATTGCCGAAAGTTAGAGTTTTGATGAAATTGTGGTCCCGGGGCTTTGGGATTTTTTCAAAAAAATATTTTTCTGCCGGTTAAGTTGTCGAGGGCTGATTTCTTTTCCTGAGATAAAAAGACTTCTCTTTCGACCGCCAAACTTTTCAGAGGAGCATTTGCAACCGTTGGGGACCATTTTTGAGTCAATTGGCGAAAGTTAGAGTTTTGATGAAATTGTGATCCCGGGGCTTAGGGATTTTTTCAAAAAAATATTTCCTTGCAGGTTAAGTTGTCGAGGGCTGATTTCTTTTACTGTGATAAAAAAACTTCTGTTTCGACCGCCAAACCTTTCAGAGGAGCATTTGCAACCGTTGGGCACCATTTCTGAGTGCACTGTCGAACGTCAGATTTTTGATGAAATTGTGACCCCGGGGCTTAGGGATTTTTTCAAAAAAATATTTTTCTTCCGGTTAAGTTGTCGAGGGCTGATTTCTTTTCCAGTGATAAAATGCCTTCTCTTTCGATCGTTAAACTTTTCAGGGGAGCATTTGCAACCGTTTGGCACCATTTTTGAGTCAATTGCCGAAATTGAGAGTTTTTATGAAATTGTGACCCCGGGGCTTAGGGATTTTTTCAAAAAAAAAATTTTCTGCCGGTTAAGTTGTGGAGGGCTGATTTCTTGTCCTGTAATAAAAAGATTTCTGTTTCGACCGCCAAACCTTTCAGAGGAGCATTTGCAACCGTTGGGCACCATTTCTGAGTCAATTGCCGAAAGTCAGATTTTTGATGAAATTGTGACCCCGGGGCTTAGGGACTTTTTCAAAAAAATATTTTCTTGCAGGTTAAGTTGTCGGGGGCTGATTTCTTTTCCTGTGATAAAAAAACTTCTGTTTCGACCGCCAAACATTTCAGAGGAGCATTTGCAACCGTTGGGCACCATTTCTGAGTCAATTGTCGAAAGTCAGATTTTTGATGAAATTGTGACCCCGGGGCTTAGGGATTTTTTCAAAAAAAATATTTTTCTGCCAGTTAAGTTGTCGAGGGCTGATTTCTTTTCCTGTGATAAAAAGCCTTCTGTTTCGACCGCCAAACCTTTCAGAGGAGCATTTGCAACCGTTGGGGACCATTTCTGAGTCAATTGTCGAAAGTCAGATTTTTGATGAAATTGTGACCCCGGGGCTTAGGGATTTTTTCAAAAAAATATTTTCTTGCAGGTTAAGTTGTCGAGGGCTGATTTCTTTTCCTGTGATAAAAAGTCTTCTGTTTCGACCGCCAAACCTTTCAGAGGAGCATTTGCAACCGTTGGGGACCATTTTTGAGTCAATTGCCGAAAGTCAGAGTTTTGATGAAATTGTGACCCCGGGGCTTAGGGATTTTTTCAAAAAAATATTTTCTTGCAGGTTAAGTTGTCGAGGGCTGATTTCTTTTCCTGTGATAAAAAAACTTCTGTTTCAACCGCCAAACCTTTCAGAGGAGCATTTGCAACCATTGGGCACCATTTCTGAGTCAATTGTCGAAAGTCAGATTTTTTCATGAAATTGTGACCCCGGGGCTTAGGGATTTTTTCAAAAAAAATATTTTTCTGCCGGTTAAGTTGTCGAGGGCTGATTTCTTGTCCTGTAATAAAAAGACTTCTCTTTCGACCGCCAAACCTTTCAGAGGAGCATTTGCAACCGCTGGGCACCATTTCTGAGTCAATTGCCGAAAGTCAGATTTTTGATGAAATTGTGATCCCGAGGCTTAGGGATTTTTTCAAAAAAATATTTTCTTGCAGGTTAAGTTGTCGAGTGCTGATTTCTTTTCCTGTGATAAAAAAAACTTCTGTTTCGACTGCCAAACCTTTCAGAGGAGCATTTGCAACCGTTGGGGACCATTTCTGAGTCAATTGCCAAAAGTCAGATTTTTGATGAAATTGTGACCCCGGGGCTTAGGGATTTTTTCAAAAAAATATTTTCTTGCTTGTTAAGTTGTCGAGGGCTGATTTATTTTCCTGTGATAAAAAGCCTTCTGTTTCGACCGCCAAACCTTTCAGAGGAGCATTTGCAACCGTTGGGGACCATTTTTGAGTCCACTGTCGAAAGTCAGATTTTTGATGAAATTGTGACCCCGGAGCTTTGGGATTTTTTCAAAAAAATATTTTTCTGCCGGTTAAGTTGTCGAGGGCTGATTTCTTTTCCTGTGATAAAAAGACTTCTCTTTCGACCGCCAAACCTTTCAGAGGAGCATTTGCAACTGTTGGGGACCATTTTTTAGTCAAGTGCCGAAAGTTAGAGTTTTGATGAAATTGTGACCCCGGGGCTTAGGGATTTTTTCAAAAAAATATTTTTCTTCCGGTTAAGTTGTCGAGGGCTGATTTCTTTTCCAGTGATAAAATGCCTTCTCTTTCGATCGTTAAACTTTTCAGGGGAGCATTTGCAACCGTTTGGCACCATTTTTGAGTCAATTGCCGAAATTGAGAGTTTTTATGAAATTGTGACCCCGGGGCTTAGGGATTTTTTCAAAAAAAAATTTTTCTGCCGGTTAAGTTGTGGAGGGCTGATTTCTTGTCCTGTAATAAAAAGATTTCTGTTTCGACCGCCAAACCTTTCAGAGGAGCATTTGCAACCGTTGGGCACCATTTCTGAGTCAATTGCCGAAAGTCAGATTTTTGATGAAATTGTGACCCCGGGGCTTAGGGACTTTTTCAAAAAAATATTTTCTTGCAGGTTAAGTTGTCGGGGGCTGATTTCTTTTCCTGTGATAAAAAAACTTCTGTTTCGACTGCCAAACATTTCAGAGGAGCATTTGCAACCGTTGGGCACCATTTCTGAGTCAATTGTCGAAAGTCAGATTTTTGATGAAATTGTGACCCCGGGGCTTAGGGATTTTTTCAAAAAAAATATTTTTCTGCCAGTTAAGTTGTCGAGGGCTGATTTCTTTTCCTGTGATAAAAAGCCTTCTGTTTCGACCGCCAAACCTTTCAGAGGAGCATTTGCAACCGTTGGGGACCATTTCTGAGTCAATTGTCGAAAGTCAGATTTTTGATGAAATTGTGACCCCGGGGCTTAGGGATTTTTTCAAAAAAATATTTTCTTGCAGGTTAAGTTGTCGAGGGCTGATTTCTTTTCCTGTGATAAAAAGCCTTCTGTTTCGACCGCCAAACCTTTCAGAGGAGCATTTGCAACCGTTGGGGACCATTTTTGAGTCAATTGCCGAAAGTTAGAGTTTTGATGAAATTGTGACCCCGGGGCTTAGGGATTTTTTCAAAAAAATATTTTCTTGCTTGTTAAGTTGTCGAGGGCTGATTTCTTTTCCTGTGATAAAAAGCCTTCTGTTTCGACCGCCAAACCTTTCAGAGGAGCATTTGCAACCGTTGGGGACCATTTTTGAGTCCACTGTCGAAAGTCAGATTTTTGATGAAATTGTGACCCCGGAGCTTAGGGATTTTTTCAAAAAAATATATTTCTGCAGGTTAAGTTGTCGAGGGCTGATTTCTTTTCCTGTGATAAAAAGCCTTCTGTTTCGACCGCCAAACCTTTCAGAGGAGCATTTGCAACCGCTGGGCACCATTTCTGAGTCAATTGCCGAAAGTCAGATTTTTGATGAAATTGTGACCCCGGGGCTTAGGGATTTTTTCAAAAAAATATTTTCTTGCAGGTTAAGTTGTCGAGGGCTGATTTCTTGTCCTGTAATAAAAAGACTTCTCTTTCGACCGCCAAACCTTTCAGAGGAGCATTTGCAACCGCTGGGCACCATTTCTGAGTCAATTGCCGAAAGTCAGATTTTTGATGAAATTGTGATCCCGGGGCTTAGGGATTTTTTCAAAAAAATATTTTCTTGTAGGTTAAGTTGTCGAGGGCTGATTTATTTTCCTGTGATAAAAAGACTTCTGTTTCGACCGCCAAACCTTTCAGAGGAGCATTTGCAACCGTTGGGGACCATTTTTGAGTCCACTGTCGAAAGTCAGATTTTTGATGAAATTGTGACCCCGGGGCTTAGGGATTTTTTCAAAAAAATATTTTCTTGCCGGTTAAGTTGTCGAGGGCTGATTTCTTTTCCTGTGATAAAAAAAACTTCTGTTTTGACCGCCAAATCTTTCAGAGTAGCATTTGCAACCGCTGGGCACCATTTCTGAGTCAATTGCCGAAAGTCAGATTTTTGATGAAATTGTGACCCCGGAGCTTAGGGATTTTTTCAAAAAAATATATTTCTGCAGGTTAAGTTGTCGAGGGCTGATTTCTTTTCCTGTGATAAAAGGCCTTCTGTTTCGACCGCCAAACCTTTCAGAGGAGCATTTGCAACCGTCGAGGACCATTTTTGATTCAATTGCCGAAAGTTAGAGTTTTGATGAAATTGTGACCCCGGGGCTTAGGGATTTTTTCAAAAAAATATTTTTCTGCCGGTTAAGTTGTCGAGGGCTGATTTCTTTTCCTGTGATAAAAAGACTTCTGTTTCGACCGCCAAACCTTTCAGAGGAGCATTTGCAACCGCTGGGCACCATTTCTGAGTCAATTGCCGAAAGTCAGATTTTTGATGAAATTGTGACCCCGGGGCTTAGGGATTTTTTCAAAAAAATATTTTCTTGCAGGTTAAGTTGTCGAGGGCTGATTTCTTTTCCTGTGATAAAAAAACTTCTGTTTCAACCGCCAAACCTTTCAGAGGAGCATTTGCAACCGTTGGGCACCATTTCTGAGTCAATTGTCGAAAGTCAGATTTTTTCATGAAATTGTGACCCCGGGGCTTAGGGATTTTTTTTAAAAAAATATTTTTCTGCCGGTTAAGTTGTGGAGGGCTGATTTCTTTTCCTGTGATAAAAAGCCTTCTGTTTCGACCGCCAAACCTTTCAGAGGAGCATTTGCAACCGTTGGGGAACATTTTTGAGTCCACTGTCGAAAGTCAGATTTTTGATGAAATTGTGACCCCGGAGCTTAGGGATTTTTTCAAAAAAATATTTTTCTGCAGGTTAAGTTGTCGAGGGCTGATTTCTTTTCCTGTGATAAAAAAACTTCTGTTTCGACCGCCAAACCTTTCAGAGGAGCATTTGCAACCGCTGGGCACCATTTCTGAGTCAATTGCCGAAAGTCAGATTTTTGATGAAATTGTGACCCCGGGGCTTAGGGATTTTTTCAAAAAAATATTTTCTTGCAGGTTAAGTTGTGGAGGGCTGATTTCTTGTCCTGTAATAAAAAGACTTCTCTTTCGACCGCCAAACCTTTCAGAGGAGCATTTGCAACCGCTGGGCTCCATTTCTGAGTCAATTGCCGAAAGTCAGATTTTTGATGAAATTGTGATCCCGGGGCTTAGGGATTTTTTCAAAAAAATATTTTCTTGCAGGTTAAGTTGTCGAGTGCTGATTTCTTTTCCTGTGATAAAAAAACTTCTGTTTCGACTGCCAAACCTTTCAGAGGAGCATTTGCAACCGTTGGGCACCATTTCTGAGTGCACTGTCGAACGTCAGATTTTTGATGAAATTGTGACCCCGGGGCTTAGGGATTTTTTCAAAAAAATATTTTCTTCCTGGTTAAATTGTCGAGGGCTGATTTATGTTCCTGTGATAAAAAGCCTTCTGTTTCGACCGCCAAACCTTTCAGAGGAGCATTTGCAACCGTTGGGGACCATTTTTGAGTCCACTGTCGAAAGTCAGATTTTTGATGAAATTGTGACCCCGGGGCTTAGGGATTTTTTCACAAAAATATTTTTCTGCCGGTTAAGTTGTCGAGGGCTGATTTCTTGTCCTGTAATAAAAAGACTTCTCTTTCGACCGCCAAACCTTTCAGGGGAGCATTAGCAACCGTTTGGCACCATTTTTGACTCAATTGCCAAAAGTCAGGTTTTTGATGAAATTGTGACCCCGGGGCTTAGGGATTTTTTCAAAAAAATATTTTTCTGCCGGTTAAGTTGTCGAGGGCTGATTTCTTTTCCTGAGATAAAAAGACTTCTCTTTCGACCGCCAAACTTTTCAGAGGAGCATTTGCAACCGTTGGGCACCATTTCTGAGTCAATTGTCGAAAGTCAGATTTTTGATGAAATTGTGACCCCGGGGCTTAGGGATTTTTTCAAAAAAAATATTTTTCTGCCAGTTAAGTTGTCGAGGGCTGATTTCTTTTCCTGTGATAAAAAGCCTTCTGTTTCGACCGCCAAACCTTTCAGAGGAGCATTTGCAACCGTTGGGGACCATTTCTGAGTCAATTGTCGAAAGTCAGATTTTTGATGAAATTGTGACCCCGGGGCTTAGGGATTTTTTCAAAAAAATATTTTCTTGCAGGTTAAGTTGTCGAGGGCTGATTTCTTTTCCTGTGATAAAAAGTCTTCTGTTTCGACCGCCAAACCTTTCAGAGGAGCATTTGCAACCGTTGGGGACCATTTTTGAGTCAATTGCCGAAAGTCAGAGTTTTGATGAAATTGTGACCCCGGGGCTTAGGGATTTTTTCAAAAAAATATTTTCTTGCAGGTTAAGTTGTCGAGGGCTGATTTCTTTTCCTGTGATAAAAAAACTTCTGTTTCAACCGCCAAACCTTTCAGAGGAGCATTTGCAACCATTGGGCACCATTTCTGAGTCAATTGTCGAAAGTCAGATTTTTTCATGAAATTGTGACCCCGGGGCTTAGGGATTTTTTCAAAAAAAATATTTTTCTGCCGGTTAAGTTGTCGAGGGCTGATTTCTTGTCCTGTAATAAAAAGACTTCTCTTTCGACCGCCAAACCTTTCAGAGGAGCATTTGCAACCGCTGGGCACCATTTCTGAGTCAATTGCCGAAAGTCAGATTTTTGATGAAATTGTGATCCCGAGGCTTAGGGATTTTTTCAAAAAAATATTTTCTTGCAGGTTAAGTTGTCGAGTGCTGATTTCTTTTCCTGTGATAAAAAAAACTTCTGTTTCGACTGCCAAACCTTTCAGAGGAGCATTTGCAACCGTTGGGGACCATTTCTGAGTCAATTGCCAAAAGTCAGATTTTTGATGAAATTGTGACCCCGGGGCTTAGGGATTTTTTCAAAAAAATATTTTCTTGCTTGTTAAGTTGTCGAGGGCTGATTTATTTTCCTGTGATAAAAAGCCTTCTGTTTCGACCGCCAAACCTTTCAGAGGAGCATTTGCAACCGTTGGGGACCATTTTTGAGTCCACTGTCGAAAGTCAGATTTTTGATGAAATTGTGACCCCGGAGCTTTGGGATTTTTTCAAAAAAATATTTTTCTGCCGGTTAAGTTGTCGAGGGCTGATTTCTTTTCCTGTGATAAAAAGACTTCTCTTTCGACCGCCAAACCTTTCAGAGGAGCATTTGCAACTGTTGGGGACCATTTTTTAGTCAAGTGCCGAAAGTTAGAGTTTTGATGAAATTGTGACCCCGGGGCTTAGGGATTTTTTCAAAAAAATATTTTTCTTCCGGTTAAGTTGTCGAGGGCTGATTTCTTTTCCAGTGATAAAATGCCTTCTCTTTCGATCGTTAAACTTTTCAGGGGAGCATTTGCAACCGTTTGGCACCATTTTTGAGTCAATTGCCGAAATTGAGAGTTTTTATGAAATTGTGACCCCGGGGCTTAGGGATTTTTTCAAAAAAAAAATTTTCTGCCGGTTAAGTTGTGGAGGGCTGATTTCTTGTCCTGTAATAAAAAGATTTCTGTTTCGACCGCCAAACCTTTCAGAGGAGCATTTGCAACCGTTGGGCACCATTTCTGAGTCAATTGCCGAAAGTCAGATTTTTGATGAAATTGTGACCCCGGGGCTTAGGGACTTTTTCAAAAAAATATTTTCTTGCAGGTTAAGTTGTCGGGGGCTGATTTCTTTTCCTGTGATAAAAAAACTTCTGTTTCGACTGCCAAACATTTCAGAGGAGCATTTGCAACCGTTGGGCACCATTTCTGAGTCAATTGTCGAAAGTCAGATTTTTGATGAAATTGTGACCCCGGGGCTTAGGGATTTTTTCAAAAAAATATTTTCTTGCAGGTTAAGTTGTCGAGGGCTGATTTCTTGTCCTGTAATAAAAAGACTTCTCTTTCGACCGCCAAACCTTTCAGAGGAGCATTTGCAACCGCTGGGACCATTTCTGAGTCAATTGCCGAAAGTCAGATTTTTGATGAAATTGTGATCCCGGGGCTTAGGGATTTTTTCAAAAAAATATTTTCTTGTAGGTTAAGTTGTCGAGGGCTGATTTATTTTCCTGTGATAAAAAGACTTCTGTTTCGACCGCCAAACCTTTCAGAGGAGCATTTGCAACCGTTGGGGACCATTTTTGAGTCCACTGTCGAAAGTCAGATTTTTGATGAAATTGTGACCCCGGGGCTTAGGGATTTTTTCAAAAAAATATTTTCTTGCCGGTTAAGTTGTCGAGGGCTGATTTCTTTTCCTGTGATAAAAAAAACTTCTGTTTTGACCGCCAAATCTTTCAGAGTAGCATTTGCAACCGCTGGGCACCATTTCTGAGTCAATTGCCGAAAGTCAGATTTTTGATGAAATTGTGACCCCGGAGCTTAGGGATTTTTTCAAAAAAATATATTTCTGCAGGTTAAGTTGTCGAGGGCTGATTTCTTTTCCTGTGATAAAAGGCCTTCTGTTTCGACCGCCAAACCTTTCAGAGGAGCATTTGCAACCGTCGAGGACCATTTTTGATTCAATTGCCGAAAGTTAGAGTTTTGATGAAATTGTGACCCCGGAGCTTAGGGATTTTTTCAAAAAAATATTTTCTTGCAGGTTAAGTTGTCGAGGGCTGATTTCTTTTCCTGTGATAAAAAAACTTCTGTTTCAACCGCCAAAATTTCAGAGGAGCATTTGCAACCGTTGGGCACCATTTCTGAGTCAATTGTCGAAAGTCAGATTTTTTCATGAAATTGTGACCCCGGGGCTTAGGGATTTTTTTAAAAAAAATATTTTTCTGCCGGTTAAGTTGTGGAGGGCTGATTTCTTTTCCTGTGATAAAAAGCCTTCTGTTTCGACCGCCAAACCTTTCAGAGGAGCATTTGCAACCGTTGGGGAACATTTTTGAGTCCACTGTCGAAAGTCAGATTTTTGATGAAATTGTGACCCCGGAGCTTAGGGATTTTTTCAAAAAAATATTTTTCTGCAGGTTAAGTTGTCGAGGGCTGATTTCTTTTCCTGTGATAAAAAAACTTCTGTTTCGACCGCCAAACCTTTCAGAGGAGCATTTGCAACCGCTGGGCACCATTTCTGAGTCAATTGCCGAAAGTCAGATTTTTGATGAAATTGTGACCCCGGGGCTTAGGGATTTTTTCAAAAAAATATTTTCTTGCAGGTTAAGTTGTGGAGGGCTGATTTCTTGTCCTGTAATAAAAAGACTTCTCTTTCGACCGCCAAACCTTTCAGAGGAGCATTTGCAACCGCTGGGCTCCATTTCTGAGTCAATTGCCGAAAGTCAGATTTTTGATGAAATTGTGATCCCGGGGCTTAGGGATTTTTTCAAAAAAATATTTTCTTGCAGGTTAAGTTGTCGAGTGCTGATTTCTTTTCCTGTGATAAAAAAACTTCTGTTTCGACTGCCAAACCTTTCAGAGGAGCATTTGCAACCGTTGGGCACCATTTCTGAGTGCACTGTCGAACGTCAGATTTTTGATGAAATTGTGACCCCGGGGCTTAGGGATTTTTTCAAAAAAATATTTTCTTCCTGGTTAAATTGTCGAGGGCTGATTTATGTTCCTGTGATAAAAAGCCTTCTGTTTCGACCGCCAAACCTTTCAGAGGAGCATTTGCAACCGTTGGGGACCATTTTTGAGTCCACTGTCGAAAGTCAGATTTTTGATGAAATTGTGACCCCGGGGCTTAGGGATTTTTTCACAAAAATATTTTTCTGCCGGTTAAGTTGTCGAGGGCTGATTTCTTGTCCTGTAATAAAAAGACTTCTCTTTCGACCGCCAAACCTTACAGGGGAGCATTAGCAACCGTTTGGCACCATTTTTGACTCAATTGCCAAAAGTCAGGTTTTTGATGAAATTGTGACCCCGGGGCTTAGGGATTTTTTCAAAAAAATATTTTTCTGCCGGTTAAGTTGTCGAGGGCTGATTTCTTTTCCTGAGATAAAAAGACTTCTCTTTCGACCGCCAAACTTTTCAGAGGAGCATTTGCAACCGTTGGGCACCATTTCTGAGTCAATTGTCGAAAGTCAGATTTTTGATGAAATTGTGACCCCGGGGCTTAGGGATTTTTTCAAAAAAAATATTTTTCTGCCAGTTAAGTTGTCGAGGGCTGATTTCTTTTCCTGTGATAAAAAGCCTTCTGTTTCGACCGCCAAACCTTTCAGAGGAGCATTTGCAACCGTTGGGGACCATTTCTGAGTCAATTGTCGAAAGTCAGATTTTTGATGAAATTGTGACCCCGGGGCTTAGGGATTTTTTCAAAAAAATATTTTCTTGCAGGTTAAGTTGTCGAGGGCTGATTTCTTTTCCTGTGATAAAAAGTCTTCTGTTTCGACCGCCAAACCTTTCAGAGGAGCATTTGCAACCGTTGGGGACCATTTTTGAGTCAATTGCCGAAAGTCAGAGTTTTGATGAAATTGTGACCCCGGGGCTTAGGGATTTTTTCAAAAAAATATTTTCTTGCAGGTTAAGTTGTCGAGGGCTGATTTCTTTTCCTGTGATAAAAAAACTTCTGTTTCAACCGCCAAACCTTTCAGAGGAGCATTTGCAACCGTTGGGGACCATTTCTGAGTCAATTGCCGAAAGTCAGATTTTTGATGAAATTGTGACCCCGGGGCTTAGGGATTTTTTCAAAAAAAATATTTTTCTGCCGGTTAAGTTGTCGAGGGCTGATTTCTTGTCCTGTAATAAAAAGACTTCTCTTTCGACCGCCAAACCTTTCAGAGGAGCATTTGCAACCGCTGGGCACCATTTCTGAGTCAATTGCCGAAAGTCAGATTTTTGATGAAATTGTGATCCCGAGGCTTAGGGATTTTTTCAAAAAAATATTTTCTTGCAGGTTAAGTTGTCGAGTGCTGATTTCTTTTCCTGTGATAAAAAAAACTTCTGTTTCGACTGCCAAACCTTTCAGAGGAGCATTTGCAACCGTTGGGGACCATTTCTGAGTCAATTGCCAAAAGTCAGATTTTTGATGAAATTGTGACCCCGGGGCTTAGGGATTTTTTCAAAAAAATATTTTCTTGCTTGTTAAGTTGTCGAGGGCTGATTTATTTTCCTGTGATAAAAAGCCTTCTGTTTCGACCGCCAAACCTTTCAGAGGAGCATTTGCAACCGTTGGGGACCATTTTTGAGTCCACTGTCGAAAGTCAGATTTTTGATGAAATTGTGACCCCGGAGCTTTGGGATTTTTTCAAAAAAATATTTTTCTGCCGGTTAAGTTGTCGAGGGCTGATTTCTTTTCCTGTGATAAAAAGACTTCTCTTTCGACCGCCAAACCTTTCAGAGGAGCATTTGCAACTGTTGGGGACCATTTTTTAGTCAAGTGCCGAAAGTTAGAGTTTTGATGAAATTGTGACCCCGGGGCTTAGGGATTTTTTCAAAAAAATATTTTTCTTCCGGTTAAGTTGTCGAGGGCTGATTTCTTTTCCAGTGATAAAATGCCTTCTCTTTCGATCGTTAAACTTTTCAGGGGAGCATTTGCAACCGTTTGGCACCATTTTTGAGTCAATTGCCGAAATTGAGAGTTTTTATGAAATTGTGACCCCGGGGCTTAGGGATTTTTTCAAAAAAAAAATTTTCTGCCGGTTAAGTTGTGGAGGGCTGATTTCTTGTCCTGTAATAAAAAGATTTCTGTTTCGACCGCCAAACCTTTCAGAGGAGCATTTGCAACCGTTGGGCACCATTTCTGAGTCAATTGCCGAAAGTCAGATTTTTGATGAAATTGTGACCCCGGGGCTTAGGGATTTTTTCAAAAAAATATTTTCTTGCAGGTTAAGTTGTCGGGGGCTGATTTCTTTTCCTGTGATAAAAAAACTTCTGTTTCGACTGCCAAACATTTCAGAGGAGCATTTGCAACCGTTGGGCACCATTTCTGAGTCAATTGTCGAAAGTCAGATTTTTGATGAAATTGTGACCCCGGGGCTTAGGGATTTTTTCAAAAAAAATATTTTTCTGCCAGTTAAGTTGTCGAGGGCTGATTTCTTTTCCTGTGATAAAAAGCCTTCTGTTTCGACCGCCAAACCTTTCAGAGGAGCATTTGCAACCGTTGGGGACCATTTCTGAGTCAATTGTCGAAAGTCAGATTTTTGATGAAATTGTGACCCCGGGGCTTAGGGATTTTTTCAAAAAAATATTTTCTTGCAGGTTAAGTTGTCGAGGGCTGATTTCTTTTCCTGTGATAAAAAGCCTTCTGTTTCGACCGCCAAACCTTTCAGAGGAGCATTTGCAACCGTTGGGGACCATTTTTGAGTCAATTGCCGAAAGTTAGAGTTTTGATGAAATTGTGACCCCGGGGCTTAGGGATTTTTTCAAAAAAATATTTTCTTGCTTGTTAAGTTGTCGAGGGCTGATTTCTTTTCCTGTGATAAAAAGCCTTCTGTTTCGACCGCCAAACCTTTCAGAGGAGCATTTGCAACCGTTGGGGACCATTTTTGAGTCCACTGTCGAAAGTCAGATTTTTGATGAAATTGTGACCCCGGAGCTTAGGGATTTTTTCAAAAAAATATATTTCTGCAGGTTAAGTTGTCGAGGGCTGATTTCTTTTCCTGTGATAAAAAGCCTTCTGTTTCGACCGCCAAACCTTTCAGAGGAGCATTTGCAACCGCTGGGCACCATTTCTGAGTCAATTGCCGAAAGTCAGATTTTTGATGAAATTGTGACCCCGGGGCTTAGGGATTTTTTCAAAAAAATATTTTCTTGCAGGTTAAGTTGTCGAGGGCTGATTTCTTGTCCTGTAATAAAAAGACTTCTCTTTCGACCGCCAAACCTTTCAGAGGAGCATTTGCAACCGCTGGGACCATTTCTGAGTCAATTGCCGAAAGTCAGATTTTTGATGAAATTGTGATCCCGGGGCTTAGGGATTTTTTCAAAAAAATATTTTCTTGTAGGTTAAGTTGTCGAGGGCTGATTTATTTTCCTGTGATAAAAAGACTTCTGTTTCGACCGCCAAACCTTTCAGAGGAGCATTTGCAACCGTTGGGGACCATTTTTGAGTCCACTGTCGAAAGTCAGATTTTTGATGAAATTGTGACCCCGGGGCTTAGGGATTTTTTCAAAAAAATATTTTCTTGCCGGTTAAGTTGTCGAGGGCTGATTTCTTTTCCTGTGATAAAAAAAACTTCTGTTTTGACCGCCAAATCTTTCAGAGTAGCATTTGCAACCGCTGGGCACCATTTCTGAGTCAATTGCCGAAAGTCAGATTTTTGATGAAATTGTGACCCCGGAGCTTAGGGATTTTTTCAAAAAAATATATTTCTGCAGGTTAAGTTGTCGAGGGCTGATTTCTTTTCCTGTGATAAAAGGCCTTCTGTTTCGACCGCCAAACCTTTCAGAGGAGCATTTGCAACCGTCGAGGACCATTTTTGATTCAATTGCCGAAAGTTAGAGTTTTGATGAAATTGTGACCCCGGGGCTTAGGGATTTTTTCAAAAAAATATTTTTCTGCCGGTTAAGTTGTCGAGGGCTGATTTCTTTTCCTGTGATAAAAAGACTTCTGTTTCGACCGCCAAACCTTTCAGAGGAGCATTTGCAACCGCTGGGCACCATTTCTGAGTCAATTGCCGAAAGTCAGATTTTTGATGAAATTGTGACCCCGGGGCTTAGGGATTTTTTCAAAAAAATATTTTCTTGCAGGTTAAGTTGTCGAGGGCTGATTTCTTTTCCTGTGATAAAAAAACTTCTGTTTCAACCGCCAAACCTTTCAGAGGAGCATTTGCAACCGTTGGGCACCATTTCTGAGTCAATTGTCGAAAGTCAGATTTTTTCATGAAATTGTGACCCCGGGGCTTAGGGATTTTTTTTAAAAAAATATTTTTCGGCCGGTTAAGTTGTGGAGGGCTGATTTCTTTTCCTGTGATAAAAAGCCTTCTGTTTCGACCGCCAAACCTTTCAGAGGAGCATTTGCAACCGTTGGGGAACATTTTTGAGTCCACTGTCGAAAGTCAGATTTTTGATGAAATTGTGACCCCGGAGCTTAGGGATTTTTTCAAAAAAATATTTTTCTGCAGGTTAAGTTGTCGAGGGCTGATTTCTTTTCCTGTGATAAAAAAACTTCTGTTTCGACCGCCAAACCTTTCAGAGGAGCATTTGCAACCGCTGGGCACCATTTCTGAGTCAATTGCCGAAAGTCAGATTTTTGATGAAATTGTGACCCCGGGGCTTAGGGATTTTTTCAAAAAAATATTTTCTTGCAGGTTAAGTTGTGGAGGGCTGATTTCTTGTCCTGTAATAAAAAGACTTCTCTTTCGACCGCCAAACCTTTCAGAGGAGCATTTGCAACCGCTGGGCTCCATTTCTGAGTCAATTGCCGAAAGTCAGATTTTTGATGAAATTGTGATCCCGGGGCTTAGGGATTTTTTCAAAAAAATATTTTCTTGCAGGTTAAGTTGTCGAGTGCTGATTTCTTTTCCTGTGATAAAAAAACTTCTGTTTCGACTGCCAAACCTTTCAGAGGAGCATTTGCAACCGTTGGGCACCATTTCTGAGTGCACTGTCGAACGTCAGATTTTTGATGAAATTGTGACCCCGGGGCTTAGGGATTTTTTCAAAAAAATATTTTCTTCCTGGTTAAATTGTCGAGGGCTGATTTATGTTCCTGTGATAAAAAGCCTTCTGTTTCGACCGCCAAACCTTTCAGAGGAGCATTTGCAACCGTTGGGGACCATTTTTGAGTCCACTGTCGAAAGTCAGATTTTTGATGAAATTGTGACCCCGGGGCTTAGGGATTTTTTCACAAAAATATTTTTCTGCCGGTTAAGTTGTCGAGGGCTGATTTCTTGTCCTGTAATAAAAAGACTTCTCTTTCGACCGCCAAACCTTTCAGGGGAGCATTAGCAACCGTTTGGCACCATTTTTGACTCAATTGCCAAAAGTCAGGTTTTTGATGAAATTGTGACCCCGGGGCTTAGGGATTTTTTCAAAAAAATATTTTTCTGCCGGTTAAGTTGTCGAGGGCTGATTTCTTTTCCTGAGATAAAAAGACTTCTCTTTCGACCGCCAAACTTTTCAGAGGAGCATTTGCAACCGTTGGGGACCATTTTTGAGTCAATTGGCGAAAGTTAGAGTTTTGATGAAATTGTGATCCCGGGGCTTAGGGATTTTTTCAAAAAAATATTTTCTTGCAGGTTAAGTTGTCGAGGGCTGATTTCTTTTACTGTGATAAAAAAACTTCTGTTTCGACCGCCAAACCTTTCAGAGGAGCATTTGCAACCGTTGGGCACCATTTCTGAGTGCACTGTCGAACGTCAGATTTTTGATGAAATTGTGACCCCGGGGCTTAGGGATTTTTTCAAAAAAATATTTTTCTGCCGGTTAAGTTGTCGAGGGCTGATTTCTTTTCCTGTGATAAAAAGACTTCTCTTTCGACCGCCAAACCTTTCAGAGGAGCATTTGCAACTGTTGGGGACCATTTTTCAGTCAATAGCCGAAAGTTAGAGTTTTGATGAAATTGTGACCCCGGGGCTTAGGGATTTTTTCAAAAAAATATTTTTCTTCCGGTTAAGTTGTCGAGGGCTGATTTCTTTTCCAGTGATAAAATGCCTTCTCTTTCGATCGTTAAACTTTTCAGGGGAGCATTTGCAACCGTTTGGCACCATTTTTGAGTCAATTGCCGAAATTGAGAGTTTTTATGAAATTGTGACCCCGGGGCTTAGGGATTTTTTCAAAAAAAAAATTTTCTGCCGGTTAAGTTGAGGAGGGCTGATTTCTTGTCCTGTAATAAAAAGATTTCTGTTTCGACCGCCAAACCTTTCAGAGGAGCATTTGCAACCGTTGGGCACCATTTCTGAGTCAATTGCCGAAAGTCAGATTTTTGATGAAATTGTGATCCCGGGGCTTAGGGACTTTTTCAAAAAAATATTTTCTTGCAGGTTAAGTTGTCGGGGGCTGATTTCTTTTCCAGTGATAAAAAAACTTCTGTTTCGACTGCCAAACATTTCAGAGGAGCATTTGCAACCGTTGGGCACCATTTCTGAGTCAATTGTCGAAAGTCAGATTTTTGATGAAATTGTGACCCCGGGGCTTAGGGATTTTTTCAAAAAAAATATTTTTCTGCCAGTTAAGTTGTCGAGGGCTGATTTCTTTTCCTGTGATAAAAAGCCTTCTGTTTCGACCGCCAAACCTTTCAGAGGAGCATTTGCAACCGTTGGGGACCATTTCTGAGTCAATTGTCGAAAGTCAGATTTTTGATGAAATTGTGACCCCGGGGCTTAGGGATTTTTTCAAAAAAATATTTTCTTGCAGGTTAAGTTGTCGAGGGCTGATTTCTTTTCCTGTGATAAAAAGCCTTCTGTTTCGACCGCCAAACCTTTCAGAGGAGCATTTGCAACCGTTGGGGACCATTTTTGAGTCAATTGCCGAAAGTCAGAGTTTTGATGAAATTGTGACCCCGGGGCTTAGGGATTTTTTCAAAAAAATATTTTCTTGCAGGTTAAGTTGTCGAGGGCTGATTTCTTTTCCTGTGATAAAAAAACTTCTGTTTCAACCGCCAAACCTTTCAGAGGAGCATTTGCAACCATTGGGCACCATTTCTGAGTCAATTGTCGAAAGTCAGATTTTTTCATGAAATTGTGACCCCGGGGCTTAGGGATTTTTTCAAAAAAAATATTTTTCTGCCGGTTAAGTTGTCGAGGGCTGATTTCTTTTCCTGAGATAAAAAGACTTCTCTTTCGACCGCCAAAACTTTCAGAGGAGCATTTGCAACCGCTGGGCACCATTTCTGAGTCAATTGCCGAAAGTCAGATTTTTGATGAAATTGTGATCCCGGGGCTTAGGGATTTTTTCAAAAAAATATTTTCTTGCAGGTTAAGTTGTCGAGTGCTGATTTATTTTCCTGTGATAAAAAGCCTTCTGTTTCGACCACCAAACCTTTCAGAGGAGCATTTGCAACCGTTGGGGACCATTTTTGAGTCCACTGTCGAAAGTCAGATTTTTGATGAAATTGTGACCCCGGAGCTTAGGGATTTTTTCAAAAAAATATATTTCTGCAGGTTAAGTTGTCGAGGGCTGATTTCTTTTCCTGTGATAAAAAGCCTTCTGTTTCGACCGCCAAACCTTTCAGAGGAGCATTTGCAACCGCTGGGCACCATTTCTGATTCAATTGCCGAAAGTTAGAGTTTTGATGAAATTGTGGTCCCGGGGCTTTGGGATTTTTTCAAAAAAATATTTTTCTGCCGGTTAAGTTGTCGAGGGCTGATTTCTTTTCCTGAGATAAAAAGACTTCTCTTTCGACCGCCAAACCTTTCAGAGGAGCATTTGCAACCGCTGGGAACCATTTTTGAGTCCACTGTCGAAAGTCAGATTTTTGATGAAATTGTGACCCCGGAGCTTAGGGATTTTTTCAAAAAAATATATTTCTGCAGGTTAAGTTGTCTAGGGCTGATTTCTTTTCCTGTGATAAAAAGCCTTCTGTTTCGACCGCCAAACCTTTCAGAGGAGCATTTGCAACCGTTGGGCACCATTTCTGAGTGCACTGTCGAACGTCAGATTTTTGATGAAATTGTGACCCCGGGGCTTAGGGATTTTTTCAAAAAAAAATTTTTCTGCCGGTTAAGTTGTCGAGGGCTGATTTCTTTTCCTGTGATAAAAAGACTTCTCTTTCGACCGCCAAACCTTTCAGAGGAGCATTTGCAACTGTTGGGGACCATTTTTTAGTCAATTGTCGAAAGTCAGATTTTTGATGAAATTGTGACCCCGGGGCTTAGGGATTTTTTCAAAAAAATATTTTCTTGCAGGTTAAGTTGTCGAGGGCTGATTTCTTTTCCTGTGATAAAAAGCCTTCTGTTTCGACCGCCAAACCTTTCAGAGGAGCATTTGCAACCGTTGGGGACCATTTTTGAGTCAATTGCCGAAAGTCAGAGTTTTGATGAAATTGTGACCCCGGGGCTTAGGGATTTTTTCAAAAAAATATTTTCTTGCTTGTTAAGTTGTCGAGGGCTGATTTCTTTTCCTGTGATAAAAAGCCTTCTGTTTCGACCGCCAAACCTTTCAGAGGAGCATTTGCAACCGTTGGGGACCATTTTTGAGTCCACTGTCGAAAGTCAGATTTTTGATGAAATTGTGACCCCGGAGCTTAGGGATTCTTTCAAAAAAATATATTTCTGCAGGTTAAGTTGTCAAGGGCTGATTTCTTTTCCTGTGATAAAAAGCCTTCTGTTTCGACCGCCAAACCTTTCAGAGGAGCATTTGCAACCGCTGGGCACCATTTCTGAGTCAATTGCCGAAAGTCAGATTTTTGACGAAATTGTGACCCCGGGGCTTAGGGATTTTTTCAAAAAAATATTTTCTTGCAGGTTAAGTTGTCGAGGGCTGATTTCTTGTCCTGTAATAAAAAGACTTCTCTTTCGACCGCCAAACCTTTCAGAGGAGCATTTGCAACCGCTGGGCACCATTTCTGAGTCAATTGTCGAAAGTCAGATTTTTGATGAAATTGTGATCCCGGGGCTTAGGGATTTTTTCAAAAAAATATTTTCTTGTAGGTTAAGTTGTCGAGGGCTGATTTATTTTCCTGTGATAAAAAGACTTCTCTTTCGACCGCCAAACCTTTCAGAGGAGCATTTGCAACTGTTGGGGACCATTTTTTAGTCAATTGTCGAAAGTCAGATTTTTGATGAAATTGTGACCCCGGGGCTTAGGGATTTTTTCAAAAAAATATTTTTCTGCCGGTTAAGTTGTCGAGGGTGATTTCTTATCCTGTGATAAAAAGACATCTGTTTTGACCGCCAAACCTTTCAGAGGAGCATGTGCAACCGTTGGGCTCCATTTCTGAGTCAATTGCCGAAAGTCAGATTTTTGATGAAATTGTGACCCCGGGGCTTAGGGATTTTTTCAAAAAAATATTTTTCTGCCGGTTAAGTTGTCGAGGGCTGATTTCTTTTCCTGTGATAAAAAGACTTCTGTTTCGACCGCCAAACCTTTCAGAGGAGCATTTGCAACCGCTGGGAACCATTTCTGAGTCAATTGCCGAAAGTCAGATTTTTTCATGAAATTGTGACCCCGGGGCTTAGGGATTTTTTCAAAAAAATATTTTCTTGCAGGTTAAGTTGTCGGGGGCTGATTTCTTTTCCTGTGATAAAAAAACTTCTGTTTCGACCGCCAAACCTTTCAGAGGATCATTTGCAACCGCTGGGCACCATTTCTGAGTCAATTGCCGAAAGTCAGATTTTTGATGAAATTGTGACCCCGGAGCTTAGGGATTTTTTCAAAAAAATATATTTCTGCCGATTAAGTTGTCGAGGGTGATTTCTTATCCTGTGATAAAAAGACATCTGTTTTGACCGCCAAACCTTTCAGAGGAGCATGTGCAACCGTTGGGCTCCATTTCTGAGTCAATTGCCGAAAGTCAGATTTTTGATGAAATTGTGACCCCGGGGCTTAGGGATTTTTTCAAAAAAATATTTTTCTGCCGGTTAAGTTGTCGAGGGCTGATTTCTTTTCCTGTGATAAAAAGACTTCTGTTTCGACCGCCAAACCTTTCAGAGGAGCATTTGCAACCGCTGGGAACCATTTCTGAGTCAATTGCCGAAAGTCAGATTTTTTCATGAAATTGTGACCCCGGGGCTTAGGGATTTTTTCAAAAAAATATTTTTCTGCCGGTTAAGTTGTCGAGGGCTGATTTCTTTTCCTGTGATAAAAAGACTTCTGTTTCGACCGCCAAACCTTTCAGAGGAGCATTTGCAACCGCTGGGAACCATTTCTGAGTCCACTGTCGAAAGTCAGATTTTTTCATGAAATTGTGACCCCGGGGCTTAGGGATTTTTTCACAAAAATATTTTTCTGCCGGTTAAGTTGTCGAGGGCTGATTTCTTGTCCTGTAATAAAAAGACTTCTCTTTCGACCGCCAAACCTTTCAGGGGAGCATTAGCAACCGTTTGGCACCATTTTTGACTCAATTGCCAAAAGTCAGGTTTTTGATGAAATTGTGACCCCGGGGCTTAGGGATTTTTTCAAAAAAATATTTTTCTGCCGGTTAAGTTGTCGAGGGCTGATTTCTTTTCCTGAGATAAAAAGACTTCTCTTTCGACCGCCAAACTTTTCAGAGGAGCATTTGCAACCGTTGGGGACCATTTTTGAGTCAATTGGCGAAAGTTAGAGTTTTGATGAAATTGTGATCCCGGGGCTTAGGGATTTTTTCAAAAAAATATTTTCTTGCAGGTTAAGTTGTCGAGGGCTGATTTCTTTTACTGTGATAAAAAAACTTCTGTTTCGACCGCCAAACCTTTCAGAGGAGCATTTGCAACCGTTGGGCACCATTTCTGAGTGCACTGTCGAACGTCAGATTTTTGATGAAATTGTGACCCCGGGGCTTAGGGATTTTTTCAAAAAAATATTTTTCTGCCGGTTAAGTTGTCGAGGGCTGATTTCTTTTCCTGTGATAAAAAGACTTCTCTTTCGACCGCCAAACCTTTCAGAGGAGCATTTGCAACTGTTGGGGACCATTTTTCAGTCAATAGCCGAAAGTTAGAGTTTTGATGAAATTGTGACCCCGGGGCTTAGGGATTTTTTCAAAAAAATATTTTTCTTCCGGTTAAGTTGTCGAGGGCTGATTTCTTTTCCAGTGATAAAATGCCTTCTCTTTCGATCGTTAAACTTTTCAGGGGAGCATTTGCAACCGTTTGGCACCATTTTTGAGTCAATTGCCGAAATTGAGAGTTTTTATGAAATTGTGACCCCGGGGCTTAGGGATTTTTTCAAAAAAAAAATTTTCTGCCGGTTAAGTTGAGGAGGGCTGATTTCTTGTCCTGTAATAAAAAGATTTCTGTTTCGACCGCCAAACCTTTCAGAGGAGCATTTGCAACCGTTGGGCACCATTTCTGAGTCAATTGCCGAAAGTCAGATTTTTGATGAAATTGTGATCCCGGGGCTTAGGGACTTTTTCAAAAAAATATTTTCTTGCAGGTTAAGTTGTCGGGGGCTGATTTCTTTTCCAGTGATAAAAAAACTTCTGTTTCGACTGCCAAACATTTCAGAGGAGCATTTGCAACCGTTGGGCACCATTTCTGAGTCAATTGTCGAAAGTCAGATTTTTGATGAAATTGTGACCCCGGGGCTTAGGGATTTTTTCAAAAAAAATATTTTTCTGCCAGTTAAGTTGTCGAGGGCTGATTTCTTTTCCTGTGATAAAAAGCCTTCTGTTTCGACCGCCAAACCTTTCAGAGGAGCATTTGCAACCGTTGGGGACCATTTCTGAGTCAATTGTCGAAAGTCAGATTTTTGATGAAATCGTGACCCCGGGGCTTAGGGATTTTTTCAAAAAAATATTTTCTTGCAGGTTAAGTTGTCGAGGGCTGATTTCTTTTCCTGTGATAAAAAGCCTTCTGTTTCGACCGCCAAACCTTTCAGAGGAGCATTTGCAACCGTTGGGGACCATTTTTGAGTCAATTGCCGAAAGTCAGAGTTTTGATGAAATTGTGACCCCGGGGCTTAGGGATTTTTTCAAAAAAATATTTTCTTGCAGGTTAAGTTGTCGAGGGCTGATTTCTTTTCCTGTGATAAAAAAACTTCTGTTTCAACCGCCAAACCTTTCAGAGGAGCATTTGCAACCATTGGGCACCATTTCTGAGTCAATTGTCGAAAGTCAGATTTTTTCATGAAATTGTGACCCCGGGGCTTAGGGATTTTTTCAAAAAAAATATTTTTCTGCCGGTTAAGTTGTCGAGGGCTGATTTCTTTTCCTGAGATAAAAAGACTTCTCTTTCGACCGCCAAACCTTTCAGAGGAGCATTTGCAACCGCTGGGCACCATTTCTGAGTCAATTGCCGAAAGTCAGATTTTTGATGAAATTGTGATCCCGGGGCTTAGGGATTTTTTCAAAAAAATATTTTCTTGCAGGTTAAGTTGTCGAGTGCTGATTTATTTTCCTGTGATAAAAAGCCTTCTGTTTCGACCACCAAACCTTTCAGAGGAGCATTTGCAACCGTTGGGGACCATTTTTGAGTCCACTGTCGAAAGTCAGATTTTTGATGAAATTGTGACCCCGGAGCTTAGGGATTTTTTCAAAAAAATATATTTCTGCAGGTTAAGTTGTCGAGGGCTGATTTCTTTTCCTGTGATAAAAAGCCTTCTGTTTCGACCGCCAAACCTTTCAGAGGAGCATTTGCAACCGCTGGGCACCATTTCTGATTCAATTGCCGAAAGTTAGAGTTTTGATGAAATTGTGGTCCCGGGGCTTTGGGATTTTTTCAAAAAAATATTTTTCTGCCGGTTAAGTTGTCGAGGGCTGATTTCTTTTCCTGAGATAAAAAGACTTCTCTTTCGACCGCCAAACCTTTCAGAGGAGCATTTGCAACCGCTGGGAACCATTTTTGAGTCCACTGTCGAAAGTCAGATTTTTGATGAAATTGTGACCCCGGAGCTTAGGGATTTTTTCAAAAAAATATATTTCTGCAGGTTAAGTTGTCTAGGGCTGATTTCTTTTCCTGTGATAAAAAGCCTTCTGTTTCGACCGCCAAACCTTTCAGAGGAGCATTTGCAACCGTTGGGCACCATTTCTGAGTGCACTGTCGAACGTCAGATTTTTGATGAAATTGTGACCCCGGGGCTTAGGGATTTTTTCAAAAAAAAATTTTTCTGCCGGTTAAGTTGTCGAGGGCTGATTTCTTTTCCTGTGATAAAAAGACTTCTCTTTCGACCGCCAAACCTTTCAGAGGAGCATTTGCAACTGTTGGGGACCATTTTTTAGTCAATTGTCGAAAGTCAGATTTTTGATGAAATTGTGACCCCGGGGCTTAGGGATTTTTTCAAAAAAATATTTTCTTGCAGGTTAAGTTGTCGAGGGCTGATTTCTTTTCCTGTGATAAAAAGCCTTCTGTTTCGACCGCCAAACCTTTCAGAGGAGCATTTGCAACCGTTGGGGACCATTTTTGAGTCAATTGCCGAAAGTCAGAGTTTTGATGAAATTGTGACCCCGGGGCTTAGGGATTTTTTCAAAAAAATATTTTCTTGCTTGTTAAGTTGTCGAGGGCTGATTTCTTTTCCTGTGATAAAAAGCCTTCTGTTTCGACCGCCAAACCTTTCAGAGGAGCATTTGCAACCGTTGGGGACCATTTTTGAGTCCACTGTCGAAAGTCAGATTTTTGATGAAATTGTGACCCCGGAGCTTAGGGATTCTTTCAAAAAAATATATTTCTGCAGGTTAAGTTGTCAAGGGCTGATTTCTTTTCCTGTGATAAAAAGCCTTCTGTTTCGACCGCCAAACCTTTCAGAGGAGCATTTGCAACCGCTGGGCACCATTTCTGAGTCAATTGCCGAAAGTCAGATTTTTGACGAAATTGTGACCCCGGGGCTTAGGGATTTTTTCAAAAAAATATTTTCTTGCAGGTTAAGTTGTCGAGGGCTGATTTCTTGTCCTGTAATAAAAAGACTTCTCTTTCGACCGCCAAACCTTTCAGAGGAGCATTTGCAACCGCTGGGCACCATTTCTGAGTCAATTGTCGAAAGTCAGATTTTTGATGAAATTGTGATCCCGGGGCTTAGGGATTTTTTCAAAAAAATATTTTCTTGTAGGTTAAGTTGTCGAGGGCTGATTTATTTTCCTGTGATAAAAAGACTTCTGTTTCGACCGCCAAACCTTTCAGAGGAGCATTTGCAACCGTTGGGGACCATTTTTGAGTCCACTGTCGAAAGTCAGATTTTTGATGAAATTGTGACCCCGGGGCTTAGGGATTTTTTCAAAAAAATATTTTCTTGCCGGTTAAGTTGTCGAGGGCTGATTTCTTTTCCTGTGATAAAAAAAACTTCTGTTTTGACCGCCAAACCTTTCAGAGTAGCATTTGCAACCGCTGGGCACCATTTCTGAGTCAATTGCCGAAAGTCAGATTTTTGATGAAATTGTGACCCCGGAGCTTAGGGATTTTTTCAAAAAAATATATTTCTGCAGGTTAAGTTGTCGAGGGCTGATTTATTTTCCTGTGATAAAAAGCCTTCTGTTTCGACCGCCAAAACTTTCAGAGGAGCATTTGCAACCGTTGGGGACCATTTTTGAGTCCACTGTCGAAAGTCAGATTTTTGATGAAATTGTGACCCCGGGGCTTAGGGATTTTTTCACAAAAATATTTTTCTGCCGGTTAAGTTGTCGAGGGCTGATTTCTTGTCCTGTAATAAAAAGACTTCTCTTTCGACCGCCAAACCTTTCAGGGGAGCATTAGCAACCGTTTGGCACCATTTTTGACTCAATTGCCAAAAGTCAGGTTTTTGATGAAATTGTGACCCCGGGGCTTAGGGATTTTTTCAAAAAAATATTTTTCTGCCGGTTAAGTTGTCGAGGGCTGATTTCTTTTCTTGTGATAAAAAAACTTCTGTTTCGACCGCCAAACCTTTCAGAGGAGCATTTGCAACCGTTGGGCACCATTTCTGAGTCAATTGCCGAAAGTCAGATTTTTGATGAAATTGTGACCCCGGGGCTTAGGGATTTTTTCAAAAAAATATTTTCTTGCAGGTTAAGTTGTCGGGGGCTGATTTCTTTTCCTGTGATAAAAAAACTTCTGTTTCGACCGCCAAACCTTTCAGAGGATCATTTGCAACCGCTGGGCACCATTTCTGAGTCAATTGCCGAAAGTCAGATTTTTGATGAAATTGTGACCCCGGAGCTTAGGGATTTTTTCAAAAAAATATATTTCTGCCGATTAAGTTGTCGAGGGTGATTTCTTATCCTGTGATAAAAAGACATCTGTTTTGACCGCCAAACCTTTCAGAGGAGCATGTGCAACCGTTGGGCTCCATTTCTGAGTCAATTGCCGAAAGTCAGATTTTTGATGAAATTGTGACCCCGGGGCTTAGGGATTTTTTCAAAAAAATATTTTTCTGCCGGTTAAGTTGTCGAGGGCTGATTTCTTTTCCTGTGATAAAAAGACTTCTGTTTCGACCGCCAAACCTTTCAGAGGAGCATTTGCAACCGCTGGGAACCATTTCTGAGTCAATTGCCGAAAGTCAGATTTTTTCATGAAATTGTGACCCCGGGGCTTAGGGATTTTTTCAAAAAAATATTTTCTTGCAGGTTAAGTTGTCGGGGGCTGATTTCTTTTCCTGTGATAAAAAAACTTCTGTTTCGACCGCCAAACCTTTCAGAGGATCATTTGCAACCGCTGGGCACCATTTCTGAGTCAATTGCCGAAAGTCAGATTTTTGATGAAATTGTGACCCCGGAGCTTAGGGATTTTTTCAAAAAAATATATTTCTGCCGATTAAGTTGTCGAGGGTGATTTCTTATCCTGTGATAAAAAGACATCTGTTTTGACCGCCAAACCTTTCAGAGGAGCATGTGCAACCGTTGGGCTCCATTTCTGAGTCAATTGCCGAAAGTCAGATTTTTGATGAAATTGTGACCCCGGGGCTTAGGGATTTTTTCAAAAAAATATTTTTCTGCCGGTTAAGTTGTCGAGGGCTGATTTCTTTTCCTGTGATAAAAAGACTTCTGTTTCGACCGCCAAACCTTTCAGAGGAGCATTTGCAACCGCTGGGAACCATTTCTGAGTCAATTGCCGAAAGTCAGATTTTTTCATGAAATTGTGACCCCGGGGCTTAGGGATTTTTTCAAAAAAATATTTTTCTGCCGGTTAAGTTGTCGAGGGCTGATTTCTTTTCCTGTGATAAAAAGACTTCTGTTTCGACCGCCAAACCTTTCAGAGGAGCATTTGCAACCGCTGGGAACCATTTCTGAGTCAATTGTCGAAAGTCAGATTTTTTCATGAAATTGTGACCCCGGGGCTTAGGGATTTTTTCAAAAAAATATTTTTCTGCCGGTTAAGTTGTCGAGGGCTGATTTCTTTTCCTGTGATAAAAAAACCTTCTCTTTCGACCGCCAAACCTTTCAGAGGAGCATTTGCAACCGCTGGGCACCATTTCTGAGTCAATTGCCGAAAGTCAGATTTTTGATGAAATTGTGACCCCGGAGCTTAGGGATTTTTTCAAAAAAATATATTTCTGCAGGTTAAGTTGTCGAGGGCTGATTTCTTTTCCTGTGATAAAAAGCCTTCTGTTTCGACCGCCAAACCTTTCAGAGGATCATTTGCAACCGCTGGGCACCATTTCTGAGTCAATTGCCGAAAGTCAGATTTTTGATGAAATTGTGACCCCGGAGCTTAGGCATTTTTTCAAAAAAATATATTTCTGCCGATTAAGTTGTCGAGGGTGATTTCTTATCCTGTGATAAAAAGACATCTGTTTTGACCGCCAAACCTTTCAGAGGAGCATGTGCAACCGTTGGGCTCCATTTCTGAGTCAATTGCCGAAAGTCAGATTTTTGATGAAATTGTGACCCCGGGGCTTAGGGATTTTTTCAAAAAAATATTTTTCTGCCGGTTAAGTTGTCGAGGGCTGATTTCTTTTCCTGTGATAAAAAAAACTTCTGTTTTGACCGCCAAACCTTTCAGAGGAGCATTTGCAACCGTCGAAGACCATTTTTGATTCAATTGCCGAAAGTTAGAGTTTTGATGAAATTGTGACCCCGGGGCTTAGGGATTTTTTCAAAAAAATCTTTTTCTGCCGGTTAAGTTGTCGAGGGTTACTTTCTTTTCCTGTGATAAAAAGACTTCTGTTTCGACCGCCAAACCTTTCAGAGGAGCATTTGCAACCGCTGGGCACCATTTCTGAGTCAATTGCCGAAAGTCATATTTTTGATGAAATTGTGACCCCGGGGCTTAGGGATTTTTTCAAAAAAAATTATTTCTGCCGATTAAGTTGTCGAGGGTGATTTCTTATCCTGTGATAAAAAGACATCTGTTTTGACCGCCAAACCTTTCAGAGGAGCATGTGCAACCGTTGGGCTCCATTTCTGAGTCAATTGCCGAAAGTCAGATTTTTGATGAAATTGTGACCCCGTGGCTTAGGGATTTTTTCAAAAAAATATTTTCTTGCAGGTTAAGTTGTGGAGGGCTGATTTCTTTTCCTGTAATAAAAAGACTTCTGTTTCGACCGCCAAACCTTTCAGAGGAGCATTTGCAACCGCTGGGAACCATTTCTGAGTCAATTGCCGAAAGTCAGATTTTGAATGAAATTGTGACCCCGGGGCTTAGGGATTTTTTCAAAAAAATATTTTTCTGCCGGTTAAGTTGTCGAGGGCTGATTTCTTTTCCTGTGATAAAAAAACCTTCTCTTTCGACCGCCAAACCTTTCAGAGGAGCATTTGCAACCGCTGGGCACCATTTCTGAGTCAATTGCCGAAAGTCAGATTTTTGATGAAATTGTGACCCCGGAGCTTAGGGATTTTTTCAAAAAAATATTTTTCTGCCGGTTAAGTTGTCGAGGGCTGATTTCTTTTCCTGTGATAAAAAGCCTTCTGTTTCGACCGCCAAACCTTTCAGAGGATCGTTTGCAACCGCTGGGCACCATTTCTGAGTCAATTGCCGAAAGTCAGATTTTTGATGAAATTGTGACCCCGGGGCTTAGAGATTTTTTCAAAAAAATATTTTTCTGCCGGTTAAGTTGTCGAGGGCTGATTTCTTTTCCTGTGATAAAAAAAACTTCTGTTTTGACCGCCAAACCTTTCAGAGGAGCATTTGCAACCGTCGAAGACCATTTTTGATTCAATTGCCGAAAGTTAGAGTTTTGATGAAATTGTGACCCCGGGGCTTAGGGATTTTTTCAAAAAAATCTTTTTCTGCCGGTTAAGTTGTCGAGGGTTACTTTCTTTTCCTGTGATAAAAAGACTTCTGTTTCGACCGCCAAACCTTTCAGAGGAGCATTTGCAACCGCTGGGCACCATTTCTGAGTCAATTGCCGAAAGTCAGATTTTTGATGAAATTGTGACCCCGGGGCTTAGGGATTTTTTCAAAAAAATATTTTCTTGCAGGTTAAGTTGTCGAGGGCTGATTTCTTTTCCTGTGATAAAAAGCCTTCTGTTTCGACCGCCAAACCTTTCAGAGGAGCATTTGCAACCGCTGGGCACCATTTCTGAGTCAATTGCCGAAAGTCAGATTTTTGATGAAATTGTGACCCTGGGGCTTAGGGATTTTTTCAAAAAAATATTTTCTTGCAGGTTAAGTTGTGGAGGGCTGATTTCTTGTCCTGTGATAAAAAAACTTCTGTTTCGACTGCCAAACCTTTCAGAGGAGCATTTGCAACCGTTGGGGACCATTTCTGAGTCAATTGCCAAAAGTCAGATTTTTGATGAAATTGTGACCCCGGGGCTTAGGGATTTTTTCAAAAAAATATTTTCTTGCTGGTTAAGTTGTCGAGGGCTGATTTATTTTCCTGTGATAAAAAGCCTTCTGTTTCGACCGCCAAACCTTTCAGAGGAGCATTTGCAACCGTTGGGGACCATTTTTGAGTCCACTGTTGAAAGTCAGATTTTTGATGAAATTGTGACCCCGGGGCTTAGGGATTTTTTCAAAAAAATATTTTTCTGCCGGTTAAGTTGTCGAGGGCTGATTTCTTGTCCTGTAATAAAAAGACTTCTCTTTCGACCGCCAAACCTTTCAGGGGAGCATTAGCAACCGTTTGGCACCATTTTTGACTCAATTGCCAAAAGTCAGGTTTTTGATGAAATTGTGACCCCGGGGCTTAGGGATTTTTTCAAAAAAATATTTTCTTGCAGGTTAAGTTGTCGGGGGCTGATTTCTTTTCCTGTGATAAAAAAACTTCTATTTCGACCGCCAAACCTTTCAGAGGAGCATTTGCAACTGTTGGGCACCATTTCTGAGTCAATTGTCGAAAGTCAGATTTTTGATGAAATTGTGACCACGGGGCTTAGGGATTTTTTCAAAAAAAATATTTTTCTGCCATTTAAGTTGTCGAGGGCTGATTTCTTTTCCTGTGGTAAAAAGCCTTCTGTTTCGACCGCCAAACCTTTCAGAGGAGCATTTGCAACCGTTGGGCACCATTTCTGAGTCAATTGTCGAAAGTCAGATTTTTGATGAAATTGTGACCCCGGGGCTTAGGGATTTTTTCAAAAAAAATATTTTTCTGCCAGTTAAGTTGTCGAGGGCTGATTTCTTTTCCTGTGGTAAAAAGCCTTCTGTTTCGACCGCCAAACCTTTCAGAGGAGCATTTGCAACCGTTGGGGACCATTTCTGAGTCAATTGTCGAAAGTCAGATTTTTGATGAAATTGTGACCCCGGGGCTTAGGGAATTTTTCAAAAAAATATTTTTCTGCCGGTTAAGTTGTCGAGGGCTGATTTCTTGTCCTGTAATAAAAAGAATTATCTTTCGACCGCCAAACCTTTCAGGGGAGCATTAGCAACCGTTTGGCACCATTTTTGACTCAATTGCCAAAAGTCAGGTTTTTGATGAAATTGTGACCCCGGGGCTTAGGGATTTTTTCCAAAAAATATTTTCTTGCCGGTTAAGTTGTCGAGGGCTGATTTCTTTTCCTGTGATAAAAAAACCTTCTCTTTCGACCCCCAAACCTTTCAGAGGAGCATTTGCAACCGCTGGGCACCATTTCTGAGCCAATTGCCGAAAGTCAGATTTTTGATGAAATTGTGACCCCGGGGCTTAGGGATTTTTTCAAAAAAATATATTTCTGCAGGTTAAGTTGTCGAGGGTGATTTCTTTTCCTGTGATAAAAAGACATCTGTTTTGACCGCCAAACCTTTCAGAGGAGCATGTGCAACCGTTGGGCTCCATTTCTGAGTCAATTGCCGAAAGTCAGATTTTTGATGAAATTGTGACCCCGGGGCTTAGGGATTTTTTCAAAAAAATATTTTTCTGCCGGTTAAGTTGTCGAGGGCTGATTTCTTTTCCTGTGATAAAAAAAACTTCTGTTTTGACCGCCAAACCTTTCAGAGGAGCATTTGCAACCGTCGAAGACCATTTTTGATTCAATTGCCGAAAGTTAGAGTTTTGATGAAATTGTGACCCCGGGGCTTAGGGATTTTTTCAAAAAAATCTTTTTCTGCCGGTTAAGTTGTCGAGGGTTACTTTCTTTTCCTGTGATAAAAAGACTTCTGTTTCGACCGCCAAACCTTTCAGAGGAGCATTTGCAACCGCTGGGCACCATTTCTGAGTCAATTGCCGAAAGTCAGATTTTTGATGAAATTGTGACCCCGGGGCTTAGGGATTTTTTCAAAAAAATATTTTCTTGCAGGTTAAGTTGTCGAGGGCTGATTTCTTTTCCTGTGATAAAAAGACTTCTGTTTCGACCGCCAAACGTTTCAGAGGAGCATTTGCAACCGCTGGGAACCATTTCTGAGTCAATTGCCGAAAGTCAGATTTTTGATGAAATTGTGACCCCGGGGCTTAGGGATTTTTTCAAAAAAATATTTTCTTGCAGGTTAAGTTGTCGAGGGCTGATTTCTTTTCCTGTGATAAAAAAACTTCTGTTTCGACCGCCAAACCTTTCAGAGGAGCATTTGCAACCGTTGGGCACCATTTCTGAGTCAATTGTCGAAAGTCAGATTTTTTCATGAAATTGTGACCCCGGGGCTTAGGGATTTTTTCAAAAAAATATTTTTCTGCCGGTTAAGTTGTCGAGGGCTGATTTCTTTTCCTGTGATAAAAAAACCTTCTCTTTCGACCGCCAAACCTTTCAGAGGAGCATTTGCAACGGCTGGGCACCATTTCTGAGTCAATTGCCGAAAGTCAGATTTTTGATGAAATTGTGACCCCGGAGCTTAGGGATTTTTTCAAAAAAATATATTTCTGCAGGTTAAGTTGTCGAGGGCTGATTTCTTTTCCTGTGATAAAAAGCCTTCTGTTTCGACCGCCAAACCTTTCAGAGGATCATTTGCAACCGCTGGGCACCATTTCTGAGTCAATTGCCGAAAGTCAGATTTTTGATGAAATTGTGACCCCGGAGCTTAGGGATTTTTTCAAAAAAATATATTTCTGCCGATTAAGTTGTCGAGGGTGATTTCTTATCCTGTGATAAAAAGACATCTGTTTTGACCGCCAAACCTTTCAGAGGAGCATGTGCAACCGTTGGGCTCCATTTCTGAGTCAATTGCCGAAAGTCAGATTTTTGATGAAATTGTGACCCCGGGGCTTAGGGATTTTTTCAAAAAAATATTTTTCTGCCGGTTAAGTTGTCGAGGGCTGATTTCTTTTCCTGTGATAAAAAAAACTTCTGTTTTGACCGCCAAACCTTTCAGAGGAGCATTTACAACCGTCGAAGACCATTTTTGATTCAATTGCCGAAAGTTAGAGTTTTGATGAAATTGTGACCCCGGGGCTTAGGGATTTTTTCAAAAAAATCTTTTTCTGCCGGTTAAGTTGTCGAGGGTTACTTTCTTTTCCTGTGATAAAAAGACTTCTGTTTCGACCGCCAAACCTTTCAGAGGAGCATTTGCAACCGCTGGGCACCATTTCTGAGTCAATTGCCGAAAGTCAGATTTTTGATGAAATTGTGACCCCGGGGCTTAGGGATTTTTTCAAAAAAATATTTTCTTGCAGGTTAAGTTGTCGAGGGCTGATTTCTTTTCCTGTGATAAAAAGACTTCTGTTTCGACCGCCAAACGTTTCAGAGGAGCATTTGCAACCGCTGGGAACCATTTCTGAGTCAATTGCCGAAAGTCAGATTTTTGATGAAATTGTGACCCCGGGGCTTAGGGATTTTTTCAAAAAAATATTTTCTTGCAGGTTAAGTTGTCGAGGGCTGATTTCTTTTCCTGTGATAAAAAAACTTCTGTTTCGACCGCCAAACCTTTCAGAGGAGCATTTGCAACCGTTGGGCACCATTTCTGAGTCAATTGTCGAAAGTCAGATTTTTTCATGAAATTGTGACCCCGGGGCTTAGGGATTTTTTCAAGAAAATATTTTTCTGCCGGTTAAGTTGTCGAGGGCTGATTTCTTTTCCTGTGATAAAAAAACCTTCTCTTTCGACCGCCAAACCTTTCAGAGGAGCATTTGCAACGGCTGGGCACCATTTCTGAGTCAATTGCCGAAAGTCAGATTTTTGATGAAATTGTGACCCCGGAGCTTAGGGATTTTTTCAAAAAAATATATTTCTGCAGGTTAAGTTGTCGAGGGCTGATTTCTTTTCCTGTGATAAAAAGACTTCTGTTTCGACCGCCAAACCTTTCAGAGGAGCATTTGCAACCGCTGGGCACCATTTCTGAGTCAATTGCCGAAAGTCAGATTTTTGATGAAATTGTGACCCCGGAGCTTAGGGATTTTTTCAAAAAAATATATTTCTGCCGATTAAGTTGTCGAGGGTGATTTCTTATCCTGTGATAAAAAGACATCTGTTTTGACCGCCAAACCTTTCAGAGGAGCATGTGCAACCGTTGGGCTCCATTTCTGAGTCAATTGCCGAAAGTCAGATTTTTGATGAAATTGTGACCCCGGGGCTTAGGGATTTTTTCAAAAAAATATTTTTCTGCCGGTTAAGTTGTCGAGGGCTAATTTCTTTTCCTGTGATAAAAAGACTTCTGTTTCGACCGCCAAACCTTTCAGAGGAGCATTTGCAACCGCTGGGAACCATTTCTGAGTCAATTGCCGAAAGTCAGATTTTTGATGAAATTGTGACCCCGGGGCTTAGGGATTTTTTCAAAAAAATATTTTCTTGCAGGTTAAGTTGTCGAGGGCTGATTTCTTTTCCTGTGATAAAAAAACTTCTGTTTCGACCGCCAAACCTTTCAGAGGAGCATTTGCAACCGTTGGGCACCATTTCTGAGTCAATTGTCGAAAGTAAGATTTTTTCATCAAATTGTGACCCCGGGGCTTAGGGATTTTTTCAAAAAAATATTTTTCTGCAGGTTAAGTTGTCGAGGGCTGATTTCTTGTCCTGTAATAAAAAGACTTCTCTTTCGACCGCCAAACCTTTCAGAGGAGCATTTGCAACCGCTGGGCACCATTTCTGAGTCAATTGCCGAAAGTCAGATTTTTGATGAAATTGTGACCCCGGGGCTTAGGGATTTTTTCAAAAAAATATTTTCTTGCAGGTTAAGTTGTCGAGGGCTGATTTCTTTTCCTGTGATAAAAAGACTTCTGTTTCGACCGCCAAACCTTTCAGAGGAGCATTTGCAACCGCTGGGAACCATTTCTGAGTCAATTGCCGAAAGTCAGATTTTTGATGAAATTGTGACCCCGGGGCTTAGGGATTTTTTCAAAAAAATATTTTCTTGCAGGTTAAGTTGTCGAGGGCTGATTTCTTTTCCTGTGATAAAAAAACTTCTGTTTCGACCGCCAAACCTTTCAGAGGAGCATTTGCAACCGTTGGGCACCATTTCTGAGTCAATTGTCGAAAGTCAGATTTTTTCATGAAATTGTGACCCCGGGGCTTAGGGATTTTTTCAAGAAAATATTTTTCTGCCGGTTAAGTTGTCGAGGGCTGATTTCTTTTCCTGTGATAAAAAAACCTTCTCTTTCGACCGCCAAACCTTTCAGAGGAGCATTTGCAACGGCTGGGGACCATTTCTGAGTCAATTGCCGAAAGTCAGATTTTTGATGAAATTGTGACCCCGGAGCTTAGGGATTTTTTCAAAAAAATATATTTCTGCAGGTTAAGTTGTCGAGGGCTGATTTCTTTTCCTGTGATAAAAAGACTTCTCTTTCGACCGCCAAACCTTTCAGAGGATCATTTGCAACCGCTGGGCACCATTTCTGTGTCAATTGCCGAAAGTCAGATTTTTGATGAAATTGTGACCCCGGAGCTTAGGGATTTTTTCAAAAAAATATATTTCTGCCGATTAAGTTGTCGAGGGTGATTTCTTATCCTATGATAAAAAGACATCTGTTTTGACCGCCAAACCTTTCAGAGGAGCATGTGCAACCGTTGGGCTCCATTTCTGAGTCAATTGCCGAAAGTCAGATTTTTGATGAAATTGTGACCCCGGGGCTTAGGGATTTTTTCAAAAAAATATTTTTCTGCCGGTTAAGTTGTCGAGGGCTAATTTCTTTTCCTGTGATAAAAAGACTTCTGTTTCGACCGCCAAACCTTTCAGAGGAGCATTTGCAACCGCTGGGAACCATTTCTGAGTCAATTGCCGAAAGTCAGATTTTTGATGAAATTGTAACCCCGGGGCTTAGGGATTTTTTCAAAAAAATATTTTCTTGCAGGTTAAGTTGTCGAGGGCTGATTTCTTTTCCTGTGATAAAAAAACTTCTGTTTCGACCGCCAAACCTTTCAGAGGAGCATTTGCAACCGTTGGGCACCATTTCTGAGTCAATTGTCGAAAGTAAGATTTTTTCATCAAATTGTGACCCCGGGGCTTAGGGATTTTTTCAAAAAAATATTTTTCTGCAGGTTAAGTTGTAGAGGGCTGATTTCTTGTCCTGTAATAAAAAGACTTCTCTTTCGACCGCCAAACCTTTCAGAGGAGCATTTGCAACCGCTGGGCACCATTTCTGAGTCAATTGCCGAAAGTCAGATTTTTGATGAAATTGTGACCCCGGAGCTTAGGGATTTTTTCAAAAAAATATATTTCTGCAGGTTAAGTTGTCGAGGGCTGATTTCTTTTCCTGTGATAAAAAGCCTTCTGTTTCGACCGCCAAACCTTTCAGAGGATCATTTGCAACCGCTGGGCACCATTTCTGAGTCAATTGCCGAAAGTCAGATTTTTGATGAAATTGTGACCCCGGAGCTTAGGGATTTTTTCAAAAAAATATATTTCTGCCGATTAAGTTGTCGAGGGTGATTTCTCATCCTGTGATAAAAAGACATCTGTTTTGACCGCCAAACCTTTCAGAGGAGCATGTGCAACTGTTGGGCTCCATTTCTGAGTCAATTGCCGAAAGTCAGATTTTTGATGAAATTGTGACCCCGGGGCTTAGGGATTTTTTCAAAAAAATATTTTTCTGCCGGTTAAGTTGTCGAGGGCTAATTTCTTTTCCTGTGATAAAAAGACTTCTGTTTCGACCGCCAAACCTTTCAGAGGAGCATTTGCAACCGCTGGGAACCATTTCTGAGTCAATTGCCGAAAGTCAGATGTTTGATGAAATTGTAACCCCGGGGCTTAGGGATTTTTTCAAAAAAATATTTTCTTGCATGTTAAGTTGTCGGGGGCTGATTTCTTTTCCTGTGATAAAAAAACTTCTGTTTCGACCGCCAAACATTTCAGAGGAGCATTTGCAACCGTTGGGCACCATTTCTGAGTCAATTGTCGAAAGTAAGATTTTTTCATCAAATTGTGACCCCGGGGCTTAGGGATTTTTTCAAAAAAATATTTTTCTGCCGGTTAAGTTGTCGAGGGCTGATTTCTTGTCCTGTAATAAAAAGACTTCTCTTTCGACCGCCAAACCTTTCAGGGGAGCATTAGCAACCGTTTGGCACCATTTTTGACTCAATTGCCAAAAGTCAAGTTTTTGATGAAATTGTGACCCCGGGGCTTAGGGATTTTTTCAAAAAAATATTTTTCTGCCGGTTAAGTTGTCGAGGGCTGATTTCTTTTCCTGTGATAAAAAAACTTCTGTTTCGACTGCCAAACCTTTCAGAGGAGCATTTGCAACCGTTGGGCACCATTTCTGAGTCAATTGCCGAACGTCAGATTTTTGATGAAATTGTGACCCCAGGTCTTAGGGATTTTTTCAAAAAAATATTTTCTTGCAGGTTAAGTTGTCGGGGGCTGATTTCTTTTCCTGTGATAAAAAAACTTCGGTTTCGACCGCCAAACCTGTCAGAGGAGCATTTGCAACCGTTGGGCACCATTTCTGAGTCAATTGTCAAAAGTCAGACTTTTGATGAAATTGTGACCCCGGGGCTTAGGGATTTTTTCAAAAAAAATATTTTTCTGCCGGTTAAGTTGTCGAGGGCTGATTTCTTTTCCTGTGATAAAAAAAACTTCTGTTTTGACCGCCAAACCTTTCAGAGGAGCATTTGCAACCGTCGAAGACCATTTTGGATTCAATTGCCGAAAGTTAGAGTTTTGATGAAATTGTGACCCCGGGGCTTAGGGATTTTTTCAAAAAAAATCTTTTTCTGCCGGTTAAGTTGTCGAGGGCTGATTACTTTTCCTGTGATAAAAAAACTTCTGTTTCGACCGCCAAACCTTTCAGAGGAGCATTTGCAACCGTTGGGCACCATTTCTGAGTGAATTGCTGAAAGTTAGAGTTTTGATGAAACTGTGATCCCGGGGCTTAGGGATTTTTTCAAAAAAATATTTTTCTGACGGTTAAGTTGTCGAGGGCTGATTTCTTTTCCTGTGATAAAAAGACTTCTCTTTCGACCGCCAAACATTTCAGAGGAGCATTTGCAACCGTTTGGCACCATTTTTGAGTCAATTGCCGAAATTCAGAGTTTTTATGAAATTGTGACCCCGGAGCTTAGGGATTTTTTCAAAAAAATATTTTCTTGCAGGTTAAGTTTTCGAGTGCTTATTTCTTTTCCTGTGATAAAAAAACTTCTGTTTCGACTGCCAAACCTTTCAGAGGAGCATTTGCAACCGTTGGGGACCATTTCTTAGTCAATTGCCAAAAGTCAGATTTTTGATGAAATTGTGACCCCGGGGCTTAGGGATTTTTTCAAAAAAATATTTTCTTGCTGGTTAAGTTGTCGAGGGCTGATTTATTTTCCTGTGATAAAAAGCCTTCTGTTTCGACCGCCAAACCTTTCAGAGTAGCATTTGCAAGCGTTGGGGACCATTTTTGAGTCAATTGACGAAAGTCAGAGTTTTGATGAAATTGTGATCCCGGGGCTTAGGGATTTTTTCAAAAAAAATTTTTCTTGCAGGTTAAGTTGTCGAGGGCTGATTACTTTTCCTGTGATAAAATGCCTTCTCTTTCGATCGTTAAACTTTTCAGGGGAGGATTTGCAACCGTTTGGCACCATTTTTGAGTCAATTGCCGAAATTCAGAGTTTTTATGAAATTGTGACCCCGGGGCTTAGGGATTTTTTCAAAAAAAATTATTTCTGCCGATTAAGTTGTCGAGGGTGATTTCTTATCCTGTGATAAGAAGACATCTGTTTTGACCGCCAAACCTTTCAGAGGATCATGTGCAACCGTTGGGCACCATTTCTGAGTCAATTGTCGAAAGTCAGATTTTTTCATGAAATTGTGACCCCGGGGCTTAGGGATTTTTTCAAAAAAATATTTTTCTGCCGGTTAAGTTGTCGAGGGCTGATTTCTTTTCCTGTGATAAAAAAACTTCTGTTTCGACTGCCAAACCTTTCAGAGGAGCATTTGCAACCGTTGGGGACCATTTCTGAGTCAATTGCCAAAAGTCAGGTTTTTGATGAAATTGTGACCCCGGGGCTTAGGGATTTTTTCAAAAAAATATTTTCTTGCTGGTTAAGTTGTCGAGGGCTGATTTCTTTTCCAGTGATAAAATGCCTTCTCTTTCGACCGCCAAACTTTTCAGGGGAGCATTTGCAACTGTTTGGCACCATTTTTGAGTCAATTGCCGAAAGTTAGAGTTTTGATGAAATTGTGACCCCGGGGCTTAGGGATTTTTTCAAAAAAATATTTTTCTGCCGGTTAAGTTGTCAAGGGCTGATTTCTTTTCCTGTGATAAAAAAAACTTCTGTTTTGACCGCCAAACCTTTCAGAGGAGCATTTGCAACCGTCAAAGACCATTTTTGATTCAATTGCTGAAAGATAGAGTTTTGATGAAATTGTGACCCCGGGGCTTAGGGATTTTTTCAAAAAAATCTTTTTCTGCCGGTTAAGTTGTCGAGGGTTACTTTCTTTTCCTGTGATAAAAAGACTTCAGTTTCGACCGCCAAACCTTTCAGAGGAGCATTTGCAACCGCTGGGCACCATTTCTGAGTCAATTGCCGAAAGTCAGATTTTTTATGAAATTGTGACCCCGGGGCTTAGGGATTTTTTCAAAAAAATGTTTTCTTGCAGGTTAAGTTGTCGAGGGCTGATTACTTTTCCTGTGATAAAAAAACTTCTGTTTCGACTGACAAACCTTTCAGAGGAGCATTTGCAACCGTTGGGGACCATTTCTGAGTCAATTGCCAAAAGTCAGATATTTGATGAAATTGTGATCCCGGGGCTTAGGGATTTTTTCAAAAAAATATTTTTCTGCCGGTTAAGTTGTCGAGGGCTGATTTCTTTTCCTGTGATAAAAAGACTTCTCTTTCGACCGCCAAACCTTTCAGGGGAACATTTGCAACCGCTGGGCACCATTTCTGAGTCAATTGCCAAAAGTCAGATTTTTGATGAAATTGTGACCCCGGGGCTTAGGGATTTTTTCAAAAAAATATTTTTCTGCCGGTTAAGTTGTCGAGGGCTGATTTCTTTTCCTGTGATAAAAAGACTTCTCTTTCGACCGCCAAACCTTTCAGGGGAACATTTGCAACCGCTGGGCACCATTTCTGAGTCAATTGCCAAAAGTCAGATTTTTGATGAAATTGTGACCCCGGGGCTTAGGGATTTTTTCAAAAAAATATTTTTCTGCCGGTTAAGTTGTGGAGGGCTGATTTCTTGTCCTGTAATAAAAAGACTTCTCTTTCGACCGCCAAACCTTTCAGAGGAGCATTTGCGACCGTCAAGGACCATTTCTGAGTCAATTGCCAAAAGTCAGATTTTTGATGAAATTGTGACCCCGGGGCTTAGGGATTTTTTCAAAAAAATATTTTCTTGCTGGTTAAGTTGTCGAGGGCTGATTTCTTTTCCTGTGATAAAAAGCCTTCTGTTTCGACCGCCAAACCTTTCAGAGTAGCATTTGCAAGCGTTGGGGACCATTTTTGAGTCAATTGACTAAAGTCAGAGTTTTGATGAAATTGTGATCCCGGGGCTTAGGGATTTTTTCAAAAAAATATTTTTCTGCCGGTTAAGTTGTGGAGGGCTGATTTCTTTTCCTGTGATAAAAAGCCTTCTGTTTCGACCGCCAAACCTTTCAGAGGAGCATGTGCAACCGCTGGGCACCATTTCTGAGTCAATTGTCGAAAGTCAGATTTTTTCATGAAATTGTGACCCCGGGGCTTAGGGATTTTTTCAAAAAAATATTTTCTTGCAGGTTAAGTTGTCGAGGGCTGATTTCTTTTCCTGTGATAAAATGCCTTCTCTTTCGATCGTTAAACTTTTCAGGGGAGCATTTGCAACCGTTTGGCACCATTTTTGAGTCAATTGCCGAAATTCAGAGTTTTTATGAAATTGTGACCCCGGGGCTTAGGGATTTTTTCAAAAAAAATTATTTCTGCCGATTAAGTTGTCGAGGGTGATTTCTTATCCTGTGATAAGAAGACATCTGTTTTGACCGCCAAACCTTTCAGAGGAGCATGTGCAACCGTTGGGCACCATTTCTGAGTCAATTGCGTGGACAGGCGGAGTCCCCAGATCCCGAGTGGTCCCCCCGTCATGTGGAATAACGACTCTAGACAACGTGCTATGGGATTAAATTGGCCACAACTTTATTAAATTTCGAATGTGGGTAGACCTTGGCTCAGGCATTGGGCGTTCTCCCTCCCTAGTCCCCAGCCGGGGACCTAGGGAGCATCAGGGTTATCCAGTGTGTGTGGGGGGGATGGGCCGGCTCTGGAGAACATATGTTCAAGCAGAGATAGCCGCCCCCGTTACGCTGCCGCAGGGGAGAGCAATGACGACCTTTCGGCGTACGGCCAAAGCCTCCCTTCAAAAACCCCTTTAACAGGGAACCCTGGTATCGCCGCCGCAAAGAGGAAGATGGACTAAAGGATTCCGCCCAAGGCCTGATACCGCCAAAGTTGTGACGTTTTGCTACGGGAAAGGCGAAACCTGCCAATGCAGGGAAATTCCTTTCCGGCCCTTTAACAGCGACCTTATCGTAGCAGCGCCCGCATACCTGTGGAGACAGGTTAACCTGCAAAACCTATGAAAAAAAAAAGTTAACCTGCAAAAGAAGACATTAACTGAGGGTGGGTAGGGTGGGAGAAGCTCTGGAGCCAAGTGAGGATTAACAATTAAGATCCACCCTCTATTGTGTGGGCAGGTAATCCCTCCCCTTACCTGGCCTGGTTTCCCTGGCAACACTTCCCCCAGGTGGGATTGGACAACTCGCTGGGGTAGGCGGGGACCTCCAGGTATCCCACCTGGGGGAAGGCAAAGCCTATGCTGATGGGGCCACTCCAGATCCAGGGCTGCACGCGTCCACGCAAAAGGCGCCCCCCGTTTTAAGTGGGGAGCGGTCATTGCGTGGACAGGCGGAGTCCCCAGATCCCGAGTGGTCCCCCCGTCATGTGGAATAACGACTCTAGACAACGTGCTATGGGATTAAATTGGCCACAACTTTATTAAATTTCAAATGTGGGTAGACCTTGGCTCAGGCATTGGGCGTTCTCCCTCCCTAGTCCCCAGCCGGGGACCTAGGGAGCATCAGGGTTATCCAGTGTGTGTGTGGGGGATGGGCCGGCTCTGGAGAACATATGTTCAAGCAGAGATAGCCACCCCCGTTACGCCGCCGCAGGGGAGAGCAATGACGACCTTTCGGCGTACGGCCAAAGCCTCCCTTCAAAAACCCCTTTAACGGGGAACCCTGGTATCGCCGCCGCAAAGAGGAAGATGGACTAAAGGATTCCGCCCAAGGCCTGATACCGCCACCCGAGACCGCAAAGATTGCGGTCTCGCCGCCAAGACTACCTACATCTGAAAAACCCCTTTGCCATCCTCCAACCAGTCAATCAGGCCATGCCTGATGTCGCTCAGCCAACGCTCGTTACCACGGTCCGATAGGTGCACGCCATCGGGCCGGAATAGCTCCTTCATGTAGACTTTAATGTTGGGGTGTTTTGCGACCCGACCTCCGATGCGAGTGATTGCAGAGCGCACTGCCCTATTGATTTTTTCAATGGTGTAATTAAGTCTAGTGGGATTGATGTTGCCACGCCAATGCAAGCGTGGCAGAAGTTCAGACCAGAAAATCGTGATGTTGGGGTGAGCGGCATGTACGCTTTCCAGGTCCGCGATCGCTGTTTTAATCAGAATTATGCTTTTTTGCACGATCAAGTCATTTTCGCCAAGGTGGAGCACAACCGCGTTTGGCGGATGGCGGAACGCAAGTTCGTGACGCAACCGAGGGAGCAGGGCATCCCATCGCATTCCACGTTGGCCGAACCAAGAAATGGAGATCTTTGGCTGCAGACCCAGGTGTTCTCCGCCTGGACCAGTAGTGGCATGGATGGCCGCCCAATGCACTATGCTGTGGCCGAAGATCCACACATGTTTGGGGGTTGAGCCTGAAAGAAAGGATTATATGGTATCTGTCAGTGACTGCTGGTTGTTTCGAATATAGCCTTTGAAGGCAGCTGAACGCCACCGCCCCATTGTTTTTATGTGTTCTGCCGGGAGGCCGCTCGCAGCTGCCGAGGTTGCTGCACCAATACGAAATGAATGCCCGGAGAATTGTGCCGGGTCGCCTCCACAAGCATGGATGGCCTTACGCAATATTGAGACAAATTGGCAACGGGTCATGGGGCGGCCTGATGCATGAATGAGGAGGGGGCCTGGTCCAGGAGGACGTACCTTCAGGAATTTGCGTGTGTCCGCGACAGGGCATGGTCCAGTGTGTGGGGAGGAGGCTAGACTTAGCGTGGAACCCCTACCTAGTTGATCGGTTTTGGACACTTCGATTTTGACTTGTATCATGCGTCTGTCAAGGTTGATATCAGCCAGAGACAAGCCCCTGCGATGAGGTGACAATGTGCCCCCTATGCACTCCCCGATACGGAGTGCACCAAAGAAGGCCAGGGAGAAGGCTGCCCTGAAGAGCCTGACCTCATAGTTGGACCAGCAAATACTGGGGCATCCCAGTATCAGCTGGAGGATTTCTATGGTTACTGGCCTCCTCTTATCTGGAATGGGCGGGTGGGAGCGACGCCACCCTGCAATAAGCTTCCTTACGTGGAAAGTGTTACAGGGGTCTGGGAGCCAAAAACAGTTGCTTAAGTAGGAGATAGCGGCCTTGTGCAGGCTGATGGTTTTTAGGGCCATGCCCCTACGCTTTAGGTGAACCAGATATTTTAGAACATCAGACTCCTTAGCTGTACGCCTGCGACGTAAGCCAAACTTATCTCTGAACCCCTCGAATTGGGACCATGCTCTGGTGTAGGACCGCAGCGTTGATGGTGCAAGGGCGGTCAGAACTCCTGCTGTCACTTCTCCCGTCCAATTTCCCAGAGGTCCTCCGGAAAGGCTTCTGGGAGTTGATCAGCCTCGGGTGCTAGGTCGCGAAAGCGCTCCATCTGAAAGCGAGACAGGGCATCTGCGATGTCGTTATTGAGGCCCGTCAGGCATATTCCAGAATCTAATGGACTCTCTGAATCTAATGGCTCCTCTGAAAGGTTTGGCGGTCAAAACAGATGTCTTTTTATCACAGGATAAGAAATCACCCTCGACAACTTAATCGGCAGAAATAATTTTTTTTGAAAAAATCCCTAAGCCCCGGGGTCACAATTTCATCAAAAATCTGACTTTCGACAGTGGACTCAAAAATGGTCCCCAACGGTTGCAAATGCTCCTCTGAAAGGTTTGGCGGTCGAAACAGAAGTCTTTTTATCACAGGAAAATAAATCAGCCCTCGACAACTTAACCAGCAAGAAAATATTTTTTTTAAAAAATCCCTAAGCCCCGGGGTCACAATTTCATCAAAAATCTGACTTTTGGCAATTGACTCAGAAATGGTCCCCAACGGTTGCAAATGCTCCTCTGAAAGGTTTGGCAGTCGAAACAGAAGTTTTTTTATCACAGGAAAAGAAATCAGCACTCGACAACTTAACCTGCAAGAAAATATTTTTTTGAAAAAATCCCTAAGCCCCGGGATCACAATTTCATCAAAAATCTGACTTTCGGCAATTGACTCAGAAATGGTGCCCAGCGGTTGCAAATGCTCCTCTGAAAGGTTTGGCGGTCGAAAGAGAAGTCTTTTTATTACAGGACAAGAAATCAGCCCTCCACAACTTAACCTGCAAGAAAATATTTTTTTGAAAAAATCCCTAAGCGGGTCACAATTTCATCAAAAATCTGACTTTCGGCAATTGACTCAGAAATGGTGCCCAGCGGTTGCAAATGCTCTTCTGAAAGGTTTGGCGGTCGAAACAGAAGGCTTTTTATCACAGGAAAAGAAATCAGCCCTCGACAACTTAACCTGCAGAAATATATTTTTTTGAAAAAATCCCTAAGCTCCGGAGTCACAATTTCATCAAAAATCTGACTTTCGACAGTGGACTCAGAAATGGTCCCCAACGGTTGCAAATGCTCCTCTGAAAGGTTTGGCGGTCGAAACAGAAGGCTTTTTATCACAGGAAAAGAAATCAGCCCTCGACAACTTAACTGGCAGAAAAATATTTTTTTTGAAAAAATCCCTAAGCCCCGGGGTCACAATTTCACCAAAAATCTGACTTTCGACAATTGACTCAGAAATGGTGCCCAACGGTTGCAAATGCTCCTCTGAAAGGTTTGGCAGTCGAAACAGAAGTTTTTTTATCACAGGAAAAGAAATCAGCCCCCGACAACTTAACCTGCAAGAAAATATTTTTTTGAAAAAGTCCCTAAGCCCCGGGGTCACAATTTCATCAAAAATCTGACTTTCGGCAATTGACTCAGAAATGGTGCCCAACGGTTGCAAATGCTCCTCTGAAAGGTTTGGCGGTCGAAACAGAAATCTTTTTATTACAGGACAAGAAATCAGCCCTCCACAACTTAACCGGCAGAAATTTTTTTTTTTGAAAAAATCCCTAAGCCCCGGGGTCACAATTTCATAAAAACTCTCAATTTCGGCAATTGACTCAAAAATGGTGCCAAACGGTTGCAAATGCTCCCCTGAAAAGTTTAACGATCGAAAGAGAAGGCAATTTATCACAGGAAAAGAAATCAGCCCTCGACAACTTAACCGGAAGAAAAATATTTTTTTGAAAAAATCCCTAAGCCCCGGGGTCACAATTTCATCAAAACTCTAACTTTCGGCAATTGACTAAAAAATGGTCCCCAACGGTTGCAAATGCTCCTCTGAAAGGTTTGGCGGTCGAAAGAGAAGTCTTTTTATCACAGGAAAAGAAATCAGCCCTCGACAACTTAACCGGCAGAAAAATATTTTTTTGAAAAAATCCCTAAGCCCCGGGGTCACAATTTCATCAAAAATCTGACTTTCGGCAATTGACTCAGAAATGGTCCCCAACGGTTGCAAATGCTCCTCTGAAAGGTTTGGCAGTCGAAACAGAAGTTTTTTTATCACAGGAAAAGAAATCAGCACTCGACAACTTAACCTGCAAGAAAATATTTTTTTGAAAAAATCCCTAAGCCCCGGGATCACAATTTCATCAAAAATCTGACTTTCGGCAATTGACTCAGAAATGGTGCCCAGCGGTTGCAAATGCTCCTCTGAAAGGTTTGGCGGTCGAAAGAGAAGTCTTTTTATTACAGGACAAGAAATCAGCCCTCCACAACTTAACCTGCAAGAAAATATTTTTTTGAAAAAATCCCTAAGCGGGTCACAATTTCATCAAAAATCTGACTTTCGGCAATTGACTCAGAAATGGTGCCCAGCGGTTGCAAATGCTCTTCTGAAAGGTTTGGCGGTCGAAACAGAAGGCTTTTTATCACAGGAAAAGAAATCAGCCCTCGACAACTTAACCTGCAGAAATATATTTTTTTGAAAAAATCCCTAAGCTCCGGGGTCACAATTTCATCAAAAATCTGACTTTCGACAGTGGACTCAGAAATGGTCCCCAACGGTTGCAAATGCTCCTCTGAAAGGTTTGGCGGTCGAAACAGAAGGCTTTTTATCACAGGAAAAGAAATCAGCCCTCGACAACTTAACTGGCAGAAAAATATTTTTTTTGAAAAAATCCCTAAGCCCCGGGGTCACAATTTCACCAAAAATCTGACTTTCGACAATTGACTCAGAAATGGTGCCCAACGGTTGCAAATGCTCCTCTGAAAGGTTTGGCGGTCGAAACAGAAGGCTTTTTATCACAGGAAAAGAAATCAGCCCTCGACAACTTAACTGGCAGAAAAATATTTTTTTTGAAAAAATCCCTAAGCCCCGGGGTCACAATTTCACCAAAAATCTGACTTTCGACAATTGACTCAGAAATGGTGCCCAACGGTTGCAAATGCTCCTCTGAAAGGTTTGGCAGTCGAAACAGAAGTTTTTTTATCACAGGAAAAGAAATCAGCCCCCGACAACTTAACCTGCAAGAAAATATTTTTTTGAAAAAGTCCCTAAGCCCCGGGGTCACAATTTCATCAAAAATCTGACTTTCGGCAATTGACTCAGAAATGGTGCCCAACGGTTGCAAATGCTCCTCTGAAAGGTTTGGCGGTCGAAACAGAAATCTTTTTATTACAGGACAAGAAATCAGCCCTCCACAACTTAACCGGCAGAAATTTTTTTTTTTGAAAAAATCCCTAAGCCCCGGGGTCACAATTTCATAAAAACTCTCAATTTCGGCAATTGACTCAAAAATGGTGCCAAACGGTTGCAAATGCTCCCCTGAAAAGTTTAACGATCGAAAGAGAAGGCAATTTATCACAGGAAAAGAAATCAGCCCTCGACAACTTAACCGGAAGAAAAATATTTTTTTGAAAAAATCCCTAAGCCCCGGGGTCACAATTTCATCAAAACTCTAACTTTCGGCAATTGACTAAAAAATGGTCCCCAACGGTTGCAAATGCTCCTCTGAAAGGTTTGGCGGTCGAAAGAGAAGTCTTTTTATCACAGGAAAAGAAATCAGCCCTCGACAACTTAACCGGCAGAAAAATATTTTTTTGAAAAAATCCCTAAGCCCCGGGGTCACAATTTCATCAAAAATCTGACTTTCGGCAATTGACTCAGAAATGGTGCCCAGCGGTTGCAAATGCTCCTCTGAAAGGTTTGGCGGTCGAAACAGAAGTCTTTTTATCACAGGAAAAGAAATCAGCCCTCGACAACTTAACCGGCAGAAAAAGATTTTTTTGAAAACATCCCTAAGTCCCGGGGTCACAATTTCATCAAAACTCTAACTTTCGGCAATTGACTCAGAAATGGTGCCCAACGGTTGCAAATGCTCCTCTGAAAGGTTTGGCGGTCGAAACAGAAGTTTTTTTATCACAGGAAAAGTAATCAGCCCTCGACAACTTAACCTGCAAGAAAACATTTTTTTGAAAAAATCCCTAAGCCCCGGGGTCACAATTTCATCAAAAATCTGAATTTCGGCAATTGACTCAGAAATGGAGCCCAACGGTTGCACATGCTCCCCTGAAAAGTTTAACGATCGAAAGAGAAGGCATTTTATCACTGGAAAAGAAATCAGCCCTCCACAACTTAACCGGCAGAAATATATTTTTTTGAAAAAATCCCTAAGCTCCGGGGTCACAATTTCATAAAAAATCTGACTTTCGGCAATTGACTCAGAAATGGTGCCCAGCGGTTGCAAATGCTCCTCTGAAAGGTTTGGCGGTCGAAAGAAAAGGTTTTTTTATCACAGGAAAAGAAATCAGCCTTCGACAACTTAACCGGCAAGAAAATGTTTTTTTGAAAAAATCCCTAAGCCCCGGGGTCACAATTTCATCAAAAATCTGACTTTCGACAATTGACTCAGAAATGGTGCCCAACGGTTGCAAATGCTCCTCTGAAAGGTTTGGCGGTCGAAACAGAAGTTTTTTTATCACAGGAAAAGAAATCAGCCCTCGACAACTTAACCGGCAGAAAAATATTTTTTTGAAAAAATCCCTAAGCCCCGGGGTCACAATTTCATCAAAAATCTGAATTTCGGCAATTGACTCAAAAATGGTGCCAAACGGTTGCAAATGCTCCCTGAAAAGTTTAACGATCGAAAGAGAAGGCATTTTATCACTGGAAAAGAAATCAGCCATCCACAACTTAACCGGCAGAAAAATATTTTTTTGAAAAAATCCCTAAGCCCCGGGGTCACAATTTCATCAAAAATCTGACTTTCGGCAATTGACTCAGAAATGGTTCCCAGCGGTTGCAAATGCTCCTCTGAAGGCTTTGGCGGTCAAAACAGATGTCTTTTTATCACAGGAAAAGAAAGTAACCCTCGACAACTTAACCGGCAGAAAAAGATTTTTTTGAAAAAATCCCTAAGCCCCGGGGTCACAATTTCATCAAAACTCTATCTTTCGGCAATTGAATCAAAAATGGTCTTTGACGGTTGCAAATGCTCCTCTGAAAGGTTTGGCGGTCAAAACAGAAGTTTTTTTTATCACAGGAAAAGAAATCAGCCCTTGACAACTTAACCGGCAGAAAAATATTTTTTTGAAAAAATCCCTAAGCCCCGGGGTCACAATTTCATCAAAAATCTGACTTTCGGCAATTGACTCAGAAATGGAGCCCAACGGTTGCACATGCTCCTCTGAAAGGTTTGGCGGTCGAAAGAGAAGTCTTTTTATCACAGGAAAAGAAATCAGCCCTCCACATCTTAACCGGCAGAAATATATTTTTGTGAAAAAATCCCTAAGCCCCGGGGTCACAATTTCATCAAAAATCTGACTTTCGACAATTGACTCAGAAATGGAGCCCAACGGTTGCAAATGCTCCTCTGAAAGGTTTGGCGGTTGAAAGAGAAGTCTTTTTATTACAGGACAAGAAATCAGCCCTCGACAACTTAACCGGCAGAAAAATATTTTTTTGAAAAAATCCCTAAGCCCCGGGGTCACAATTTCATCAAAAATCTGACTTTCGACAGTGGACTCAGAAATGGTGCCCAACGGTTGCAAATGCTCCTCTGAAAGGTTTGGCGGTCGAAACAGAAGTTTTTTTATCACAGGAAAAGAAATCAGCCCTCGACAACTTAACCAGCAAGAAAATATTTTTTTGAAAAAATCCCAAAGCCCCGGGATCACAATTTCATCAAAACTCTGAATTTCGGCAATTGACTCAAAAATGGTCCCCAACGGTTGCAAATGCTCCTCTGAAAGGTTTGGCGGTCGAAACAGAAGGCTTTTTATCACAGGAAAAGAAATCAGCCCTCGACAACTTAACCAGCAAGAAAATATTTTTTTGAAAAAATCCCTAAGCCCCGGGGTCACAATTTCATCAAAAATCTGACTTTCGGCAATTGACTCAGAAATGGTCCCCAACGGTTGCAAATGCTCCTCTGAAAGGTTTGGCGGTCGTAAGAGAAGTCTTTTTATTACAGGACAAGAAATCAGTCCTCCACAACTTAACCGGCAGAAAAATATTTTTTTGAAAAAATCCCTAAGCCCCGGGGTCACAATTTCATGAAAAAATCTGACTTTCGACAATTGACTCAGAAATGGTGCCCAACGGTTGCACATGCTCCTCTGAAAGGTTTGGCGGTCAAAACAGATGTCTTCTTATCACAGGATAAGAAATCACCATCGACAACTTAATCGGCAGAAATAATTTTTTTTGAAAAAATCCCTAAGCCCCGGGGTCACAATTTCATAAAAACTCTGAATTTCGGCAATTGACTCAAAAATGGTGCCAAACGGTTGCAAATGCTCCCCTGAAAAGTTTAACGATCGAAAGAGAAGGCATTTTATCACAGGAAAAGAAATCAGCCCTCGACAACTTAACCTGCAAGAAAATATTTTTTTGAAAAAATCCCTAATCCCCGGGATCACAATTTCATCAAAACTCTGACTTTTGTTTTTATGAGTTTTTATGAAATTGTGACCCCGGGGCTTAGGGATTTTTTCAAAAAAAATTATTTTTGCCGATTAAGTTGTCGAGGGTGATTTCTTATCCTGTGATAAAAAGACATCTGTTTTGACCGCCAAACCTTTCAGAGGAGCATGTGCAACCGTTGGGCTCCATTTCTGAGTCAATTGCCGAAAGTCAGATTTTTGATGAAATTGTGACCCCGGGGCTTAGGGATTTTTTCAAAAAAATATTTTTCTGCCGGTTAAGTTGTCGAGGGCTGATTTCTTTTCCTGTGATAAATAAAACTTCTGTTTTGACCGCCAAACCTTTCAGAGGAGCATTTGCAACCGTCGAAGACCATTTTTGATTCAATTGCCGAAAGATAGAGTTTTGATGAAATTGTGACCCCGGGGCTTAGGGATTTTTTTCAAAAAAATCTTTTTCTGCCAGTTAAGTTGTCGAGGGTTACTTTCTTTTCCTGTGATAAAAAGACTTCTGTTTCGACCGCCAAACCTTTCAGAGGAGCATTTGCAACCGCTGGGCACCATTTCTGAGTCAATTGCCGAAAGTCAGATTTTTGATGAAATTGTGACCCCGGGGCTTAGGGATTTTTTCAAAAAAATATTTTTCTGCCGGTTAAGTTGTCGAGGGCTGATTTCTTTTCCTGTGATAAAAAGACTTCTCTTTCGACCGCCAAACCTTTCAGAGGAGCATTTGCAACCGTTGGGGACCATTTTTTAGTCAATTGCCGAAAGTTAGAGTTTTGATGAAATTGTGACCCCGGGGCTTAGGGATTTTTTCAAAAAAATATTTTTCTTCCGGTTAAGTTGTGGAGGGCTGATTTCTTTTCCAGTGATAAATTGCCTTCTCTTTCGATCGTTAAACTTTTCAGGGGAGCATTTGCAACCGTTTGGCACGATTTTGGAGTCAATTGTCGAAAGTCAGATTTTTGATCAAATTGTGACCCCGGGGCTTAGGGATTTTTTCAAAAAAAATATTTTTCTGCCAGTTAAGTTGTCGAGTGCTTATTTCTTTTCCTGTGATAAAAAAACTTCTGTTTCGACTGCCAAACCTTTCAGAGGAGCATTTGCAACCGTTGGGGACCATTTCTGAGTCAATTGCCAAAATTCAGATTTTTGATGAAATTGTGACCCCGGGGCTTAGGGATTTTTTCAAAAAAATATTTTCTTGCTGGTTAAGTTGTCGAGGGCTGATTTATTTTCCTGTGATAAAAAGCCTTCTGTTTCGACCGCCAAACCTTTCAGAGTAGCATTTGCAACCGTTGGGGACCATTTTTGAGTTAATTGACGAAAGTCAGAGTTTTGATGAAATTGTGATCCCAGGGATTAGGGATTTTTTCAAAAAAATATTTTCTTGCAGGTTAAGTTGTCGAGGGCTGATTTCTTTTCCTGTGATAAAATGCCTTCTCTTTCGATCGTTAAACTTTTCAGGGGAGCATTTGCAACCGTTTGGCACCATTTTTGAGTCAATTGCCGAAATTCAGAGTTTTTATGAAATTGTGACCCCGGGGCTTAGGGATTTTTTCAAAAAAAATTATTTCTGCCGATTAAGTTGTCGAGGGTGATTTCTTATTCTGTGATAAGAAGACATCTGTTTTGACCGCCAAACCTTTCAGAGGAGCATGTGCAACCGTTGGGCACCATTTCTGAGTCAATTGCCGAAATTCAGAGTTTTTATGAAATTGTGACCCCGGGGCTTAGGGATTTTTTCAAAAAAATATTTTTCTGCCGGTTAAGTTGTGGGGGACTGATTTCTTGTCCTGTAATAAAAAGACTTCTCTTACGACCGCCAAACCTTTCAGAGGAGCATTTGCAACCGCTGGGCACCATTTCTGAGTCAATTGCCGAAAGTCAGATTTTTGATGAAATTGTGATCCCGGGGCTTAGGGATTTTTTCAAAAAAATATTTTCTTGCAGGTTAAGTTGTCGAGGGCTGATTTCTTTTCCTGTGATAAAAAGACTTCTCTTTCGACCGCCAAACCTTTCAGGGGAGCATTAGCAACCGTTTGGCACCATTTTTGACTCAATTGCCAAAAGTCAGGTTTTTGATGAAATTGTGACCCCGGGGCTTAGGGATTTTTTCAAAAAAATATTTTCTTGCTGGTTAAGTTGTCGAGGGCTGATTTCTTTTCCTGTGATAAAAAGCCTTCTGTTTCGACCGCCAAACCTTTCAGAGGAGCATTTGCAACCGTTGGGGACCATTTTTGAGTCAATTGACGAAAGTCAGAGTTTTGATGAAATTGTGATCCCGGGGCTTTGGGATTTTTTCAAAAAAATATTTTCTTGCAGGTTAAGTTGTCGAGGGCTGATTTCTTTTCCTGTGATAAAAAAACTTCTGTTTCGACCGCCAAACCTTTCAGAGGAGCATTTGCAACCGTTGGGCACCATTTCTGAGTCCACTGTCGAAAGTCAGATTTTTGATGAAATTGTGACCCCGGGGCTTAGGGATTTTTTCAAAAAAATATTTTTCTGCCGGTTAAGTTGTCGAGGACTGATTTCTTTTCCTGTAATAAAAAGACTTCTCTTTAGACCGCCAAACCTTTCAGGGGAGCATTAGCAACCGTTTGGCACCATTTTTGACTCAATTGCCAAAAGTCAGGTTTTTGATGAAATTGTGACCCCGGGGCTTAGGGATTTTTTCAAAAAAATATTTTTCTGCCGGTTAAGTTGTCGAGGGCTGATTTCTTTTCCTGTGATAAAAAACCTTCTCTTTCGACCGCCAAACCTTTCAGAGGAGCATTTGCAACCGTTGGGCTCCATGTCTGAGTCAATTGTCGAAAGTCAGATTTTTGATGAAATTGTGACCCCGGGGCTTAGGGATTTTTTCACAAAAATATATTTCTGCCGGTTAAGTTGTGGAAGGCTGATTTCTTTTCCTGTGATAAAAAGACTTCTCTTTCGACCGCCAAACCTTTCAGAGGAGCATTTGCAACCGTTGGGGACCATTTTTGAGTCAATTGCCGAAAGTTAGAGTTTTGATGAAATTGTGACCCCGGGGGCTTAGGGATTTTTTCAAAAAAATATTTTTCTGCCGGTTAAGTTGTGGAGTGCTGATTTCTTTTCCAGTGATAAAATGCCTTCTCTTTCGATCGTTAAACTTTTCAGGGGAGCATTTGCAACTGTTTGGCACCATTTTTGAGTCAATTGCCGAAATTCAGAGTTTTTATGAAATTGTGACCCCGGGGCTTAGGGATTTTTTCAAAAAAAATTATTTCTGCCGATTAAGTTGTCGAGGGTGATTTCTTATCCTGTGATAAAAAGACATCTGTTTTGACCGCCAAACCTTTCAGAGGAGCATGTGCAACCGTTGGGCTCCATTTCTGAGTCAATTGCCGAAAGTCAGATTTTTGATGAAATTGTGACCCCGGGGCTTAGGGATTTTTTCAAAAAAATATTTTTCTGCCGGTTAAGTTGTCAATGGCTGATTTCTTTTCCTGTGATAAAAAAAACTTCTGTTTTGACCGCCAAACCTTTCAGAGGAGCATTTGCAACCGTCAAAGACCATTTTTGATTCAATTGCCGAAAGATAGAGTTTTGATGAAATTGTGACCCCGGGGCTTAGGGATTTTTTCAAAAAAATCTTTTTCTGCCGGTTAAGTTGTCGAGGGTTACTTTCTTTTCCTGTGATAAAAAGACATCTGTTTCGACCGCCAAACCTTTCAGAGGAGCATTTGCAACCGTTGGGCACCATTTCTGAGTCAATTGTCGAAAGTCAGATTTTTGATGAAATTGTGACCCCGGGGCTTAGGGATTTTTTCAAAAAAATATTTTTCTGCCGGTTAAGTTGTGGATGGCTGATTTCTTTTCCAGTGATAAAATGCCTTCTCTTTCGATCGTTAAACTTTACAGGGGAGCATTTGCAACCGTTTGGCACCATTTTTGAGTCAATTGCCGAAATTCAGAGTTTTTATGAAATTGTGACCCCGGGGCTTAGGGATTTTTTCAAAAAAAATTATTTCTGCCGATTAAGTTGTCGAGGGTGATTTCTTATTCTGTGATAAGAAGACATCTGTTTTGACCGCCAAACCTTTCAGAGGAGCATGTGCAACCGTTGGGCACCATTTCTGAGTCAATTGTCGAAAGTCAGATTTTTTCATGAAATTGTGACCCCGGGGCTTAGGGATTTTTTCAAAAAAATATTTTTCTGCCGGTTAAGTTGTGGGGGACTGATTTCTTGTCCTGTAATAAAAAGACTTCTCTTACGACCGCCAAACCTTTCAGAGGAGCATTTGCAACCGCTGGGCACCATTTCTGAGTCAATTGCCGAAAGTCAGATTTTTGATGAAATTGTGATCCCGGGGCTTAGGGATTTTTTCAAAAAAATATTTTCTTGCAGGTTAAGTTGTCGAGGGCTGATTTCTTTTCCTGTGATAAAAAGACTTCTCTTTCGACCGCCAAACCTTTCAGGGGAGCATTAGCAACCGTTTGGCACCATTTTTGACTCAATTGCCAAAAGTCAGGTTTTTGATGAAATTGTGACCCCGGGGCTTAGGGATTTTTTCAAAAAAATATTTTCTTGCTGGTTAAGTTGTCGAGGGCTGATTTCTTTTCCTGTGATAAAAAGCCTTCTGTTTCGACCGCCAAACCTTTCAGAGGAGCATTTGCAACCGTTGGGGACCATTTTTGAGTCAATTGACGAAAGTCAGAGTTTTGATGAAATTGTGATCCCGGGGCTTTGGGATTTTTTCAAAAAAATATTTTCTTGCAGGTTAAGTTGTCGAGGGCTGATTTCTTTTCCTGTGATAAAAAAACTTCTGTTTCGACCGCCAAACCTTTCAGAGGAGCATTTGCAACCGTTGGGCACCATTTCTGAGTCCACTGTCGAAAGTCAGATTTTTGATGAAATTGTGACCCCGGGGCTTAGGGATTTTTTCAAAAAAATATTTTTCTGCCGGTTAAGTTGTCGAGGACTGATTTCTTTTCCTGTAATAAAAAGACTTCTCTTTAGACCGCCAAACCTTTCAGGGGAGCATTAGCAACCGTTTGGCACCATTTTTGACTCAATTGCCAAAAGTCAGGTTTTTGATGAAATTGTGACCCCGGGGCTTAGGGATTTTTTCAAAAAAATATTTTTCTGCCGGTTAAGTTGTCGAGGGCTGATTTCTTTTCCTGTGATAAAAAACCTTCTCTTTCGACCGCCAAACCTTTCAGAGGAGCATTTGCAACCGTTGGGCTCCATGTCTGAGTCAATTGTCGAAAGTCAGATTTTTGATGAAATTGTGACCCCGGGGCTTAGGGATTTTTTCACAAAAATATATTTCTGCCGGTTAAGTTGTGGAAGGCTGATTTCTTTTCCTGTGATAAAAAGACTTCTCTTTCGACCGCCAAACCTTTCAGAGGAGCATTTGCAACCGTTGGGGACCATTTTTGAGTCAATTGCCGAAAGTTAGAGTTTTGATGAAATTGTGACCCCGGGGGCTTAGGGATTTTTTCAAAAAAATATTTTTCTGCCGGTTAAGTTGTGGAGTGCTGATTTCTTTTCCAGTGATAAAATGCCTTCTCTTTCGATCGTTAAACTTTTCAGGGGAGCATTTGCAACTGTTTGGCACCGTTTTTGAGTCAATTGCCGAAATTCAGAGTTTTTATGAAATTGTGACCCCGGGGCTTAGGGATTTTTTCAAAAAAAATTATTTCTGCCGATTAAGTTGTCGAGGGTGATTTCTTATCCTGTGATAAAAAGACATCTGTTTTGACCGCCAAACCTTTCAGAGGAGCATGTGCAACCGTTGGGCTCCATTTCTGAGTCAATTGCCGAAAGTCAGATTTTTGATGAAATTGTGACCCCGGGGCTTAGGGATTTTTTCAAAAAAATATTTTTCTGCCGGTTAAGTTGTCAATGGCTGATTTCTTTTCCTGTGATAAAAAAAACTTCTGTTTTGACCGCCAAACCTTTCAGAGGAGCATTTGCAACCGTCAAAGACCATTTTTGATTCAGTTGCCGAAAGATAGAGTTTTGATGAAATTGTGACCCCGGGGCTTAGGGATTTTTTCAAAAAAATCTTTTTCTGCCGGTTAAGTTGTCGAGGGTTACTTTCTTTTCCTGTGATAAAAAGACATCTGTTTTGACCGCCAAACCCTTCAGAGGAGCATTTGCAACCGCTGGGAACCATTTCTGAGTCAATTGCCGAAAGTCAGATTTTTGATGAAATTGTGACCCCGGGGCTTAGGGATTTTTTCAAAAAAATATTTTCTTGCAGGTTAAGTTGTCGAGGGCTGATTTCTTTTCCTGTGATAAAAAAACTTCTGTTTCGACCGCCAAACCTTTCAGAGGAGCATTTGCAACCGTTGGGCACCATTTCTGAGTCAATTGTCGAAAGTCAGATTTTTGATGAAATTGTGACCCCGGGGCTTAGGGATTTTTTCAAAAAAATATTTTTCTGCCGGTTAAGTTGTGGATGGCTGATTTCTTTTCCAGTGATAAAATGCCTTCTCTTTCGATCGTTAAACTTTACAGGGGAGCATTTGCAACCGTTTGGCACCATTTTTGAGTCAATTGCCGAAATTCAGAGTTTTTATGAAATTGTGACCCCGGGGCTTAGGGATTTTTTCAAAAAAAATTATTTCTGCCGATTAAGTTGTCGAGGGTGATTTCTTATCCTGTGATAAAAAGACATCTGTTTTGACCGCCAAACCTTTCAGAGGAGCATATGCAACCGTTGGGCTCCATTTCTGAGTCAATTGCCGAAAGTCAGATTTTTGATGAAATTGTGACCCCGGGGCTTAGGGATTTTTTCAAAAAAATATTTTTCTGCCGGTTAAGTTGTCGAGGGCTGATTTCTTTTCCTGTGATAAAAAAACTTCTGTTTCGACCGCCAAACCTTTCAGAGGAGCATTTGCAACCGTTGGGCACCATTTCTGAGTCAATTGTCGAAAGTCAGATTTTTGATGAAATTGTGACCCCGGGGCTTAGGGATTTTTTCAAAAAAACATTTTCTTGCCGGTTAAGTTGTCGAGGGCTGATTTCTTTTCCTGTGATAAAAAAACCTTCTCTTTCGACCGCCAAACCTTTCAGAGGAGCATTTGCAACCGCTGGGCACCATTTCTGAGTCAATTGCCGAAAGTTAGAGTTTTGATGAAATTGTGGTCCCGGGGCTTTGGGATTTTTTCAAAAAAATATTTTTCTGCCGGTTAAGTTGTCGAGGGCTGATTTCTTTTCCTGTGATAAAAAAACTTCTGTTTCGACCGCCAAACCTTTCAGAGGAGCATTTGCAACCGTTGGGCACCATTTCTGAGTCAATTGTCGAAAGTCAGATTTTTGATGAAATTGTGACCCCGGAGCTTAGGGATTTTTTCAAAAAAATATATTTCTGCCGGTTAAGTTGTGGAGGGCTGATTTCTTTTCCTGTGATAAAAAGACTTCTCTTTCGACCGCCAAACCTTTCAGAGGAGCATTTGCAACCGTTGGGGACCATTTTTGAGTCAATTGCCGAAAGTTAGAGTTTTGATGAAATTGTGACCCCGGGGCTTAGGGATTTTTTCAAAAAAATATTTTTCTGCCGGTTAAGTTGTGGAGGGCTGATTTCTTTTCCAGTGATAAAATGCCTTCTCTTTCGATCGTTAAACTTTTCAGGGGAGCATGTGCAACCGTTGGGCTCCATTTCTGAGTCAATTGCCGAAATTCAGATTTTTGATGAAATTGTGACCCCGGGGCTTAGGGATTTTTTCAAAAAAATGTTTTCTTGCAGGTTAAGTTGTCGAGGGCTGATTACTTTTCCTGTGATAAAAAAACTTCTGTTTCGACCGCCAAACCTTTCAGAGGAGCATTTGCAACCGTTGGGCACCATTTCTGAGTCAATTGCCGAAAGTTAGAGTTTTGATGAAATTGTGACCCCGGGACTTAGGGATTTTTTCAAAAAAATCTTTTTCTGGCGGTTAAGTTGTCGAGGGTTACTTTCTTTTCCTGTGATAAAAAGACTTCTGTTTCGACCGCCAAACCTTTCAGAGGAGCATTTGCAACCGCTGGGCACCATTTCTGAGTCAATTGCCGAAAGTCAGATTTTTGATGAAATTGTGACCCCGGGGCTTAGGGATTTTTTTCAAAAAAATATTTTTCTGCCGGTTAAGTTGTCGAGGGCTGATTTCTTTTCCTGTGATAAAAAGACTTCTCTTTCGACCGCCAAACCTTTCAGAGGAGCATTTGCAACCGTTGGGGACCATTTTTTAGTCAATTGCCGAAAGTTAGAGTTTTGATGAAATTGTGACCCCGGGGCTTAGGGATTTTTTCAAAAAAATATTTTTCTTCCGGTTAAGTTGTCGAGGGCTGATTTCTTTTCCAGTGATAAATTGCCTTCTCTTTCGATCGTTAAACTTTTCAGGGGAGCATTTGCAACCGTTTGGCACCATTTTTGAGTCAATTGCCGAAATTGAGAGTTTTTATGAAATTGTGACCCCGGGGCTTAGGGATTTTTTCAAAAAAAAAATTTTCTGCCGGTTAAGTTGTGGAGGGCTGATTTCTTGTCCTGTATTAAAAAGATTTCTGTTTCGACCGCCAAACCTTTCAGAGGAGCATTTGCAACCGTTGGGCACCATTTCTGAGTCAATTGCCGAAAGTCAGATTTTTGATGAAATTGTGACCCCGGGGCTTAGGGACTTTTTCAAAAAAATATTTTCTTGCAGGTTAAGTTGTCGGGGGCTGATTTCTTTTCCTGTGATAAAAAAACTTCTGTTTCGACTGCCAAACCTTTCAGAGGAGCATTTGCAACCGTTGGGCACCATTTCTGAGTCAATTGTCGAAAGTCAGATTTTTGGTGAAATTGTGACCCCGGGGCTTAGGGATTTTTTCAAAAAAAATATTTTTCTGCCAGTTAAGTTGTCGAGGGCTGATTTCTTTTCCTGTGATAAAAATCCTTCTGTTTCGACCGCCAAACCTTTCTGAGGAGCATTTGCAACCGTTGGGGACCATTTCTGAGTCCACTGTCGAAAGTCAGATTTTTGATGAAATTGTGACCCCGGGGCTTAGGGATTTTTTCAAAAAAATATTTTCTTGCAGGTTAAGTTGTGGAGGGCTGATTTCTTGTCCTGTAATAAAAAGACTTCTCTTTCGACCGCCAAACCTTTCAGAGGTGCATTTGCAACCGCTGGGCACCATTTCTGAGTCAATTGCCGAAAGTCAGATTTTTGATGAAATTGTGATCCCGGGGCTTAGGGATTTTTTCAAAAAAATATTTTCTTGCAGGTTAAGTTGTCGTGTGCTGATTTCTTTTCCTGTGATAAAAAAACTTCTGTTTCGACTGCCAAACCTTTCAGAGGAGAATTTGCAACCGTTGGGGACCATTTCTGAGTCAATTGCCAAAAGTCAGATTTTTGATGAAATTGTGACCCCGGGGCTTAGGGATTTTTTCAAAAAAATATTTTCTTGCTGGTTAAGTTGTCGAGGGCTGATTTATTTTCCTGTGATAAAAAGACTTCTGTTTCGACCGCCAAACCTTTCAGAGGAGCATTTGCAACCGTTGGGGACCATTTTTGAGTCCACTGTCGAAAGTCAGATTTTTGATGAAATTGTGACCCCGGGGCTTAGGGATTTTTTCAAAAAAAATTATTTCTGCCGATTAAGTTGTCGAGGGTGATTTCTTATCCTGTGATAAAAAGACATCTGTTTTGACCGCCAAACCTTTCAGAGGAGCATATGCAACCGTTGGGCTCCATTTCTGAGTCAATTGCCGAAAGTCAGATTTTTGATGAAATTGTGACCCCGGGGCTTAGGGATTTTTTCAAAAAAATATTTTTCTGCCGGTTAAGTTGTCGAGGGCTGATTTCTTTTCCTGTGATAAAAAAACCTTCTCTTTCGACCGCCAAACCTTTCAGAGGAGCTTTTGCAACCGCTGGGCACCATTTCTGAGTCAATTGCCGAAAGTCAGATTTTTGATGAAATTGTGACCCCGGAGCTTAGGGATTTTTTCAAAAAAATATTTTTCTGCCGGTTAAGTTGTGGAGGGCTGATTTCTTTTCCAGTGATAAAATGCCTTCTCTTTCGATCGTTAAACTTTTCAGGGGAGCATTTGCAACCGTTTGGCACCATTTTTGAGTCAATTGCCGAAATTCAGAGTTTTTATGAAATTGTGACCCCGGGGCTTAGGGATTTTTTCAAAAAAAATTATTTTTGCCGATTAAGTTGTCGAGGGTGATTTCTTATCCTGTGATAAAAAGACATCTGTTTTGACCGCCAAACCTTTCAGAGGAGCATGTGCAACCGTTGGGCTCCATTTCTGAGTCAATTGCCGAAAGTCAGATTTTTGATGAAATTGTGACCCCGGGGCTTAGGGATTTTTTCAAAAAAATCTTTTTCTGCCAGTTAAGTTGTCGAGGGTTACTTTCTTTTCCTGTGATAAAAAGACTTCTGTTTCGACCGCCAAACCTTTCAGAGGAGCATTTGCAACCGCTGGGCACCATTTCTGAGTCAATTGCCGAAAGTCAGATTTTTGATGAAATTGTGACCCCGGGGCTTAGGGATTTTTTCAAAAAAATATTTTTCTGCCGGTTAAGTTGTCGAGGGCTGATTTCTTTTCCTGTGATAAAAAGACTTCTCTTTCGACCGCCAAACCTTTCAGAGGAGCATTTGCAACCGTTGGGGACCATTTTTTAGTCAATTGCCGAAAGTTAGAGTTTTGATGAAATTGTGACCCCGGGGCTTAGGGATTTTTTCAAAAAAATATTTTTCTTCCGGTTAAGTTGTGGAGGGCTGATTTCTTTTCCAGTGATAAATTGCCTTCTCTTTCGATCGTTAAAGTTTTCAGGGGAGCATTTGCAACCGTTTGGCACCATTTTTGAGTCAATTGCCGAAATTGAGAGTTTTTATGAAATTGTGACCCCGGGCTTAGGGATTTTTTCAAAAAAAAAATTTTCTGCCGGTTAAGTTGTGGAGGGCTGATTTCTTGTCCTGTAATAAAAAGATTTCTGTTTCGACCGCCAAACCTTTCAGAGGAGCATTTGCAACCGTTGGGCACCATTTCTGAGTCAATTGCCGAAAGTCAGATTTTTGATGAAATTGTGACCCCGGGGCTTAGGGACTTTTTCAAAAAAATATTTTCTTGCAGGTTAAGTTTTCGGGTGCTGATTTCTTTTCCTGTGATAAAAAGCCTTCTGTTTCGACCGCCAAACCTTTCAGAGGAGCATTTGCAACCGTTGGGGACCATTTCTGAGTCAATTGTCGAAAGTCAGATTTTTCATGAAATTGTGACCCCGGGGCTTAGGGATTTTTTCAAAAAAATATTTTCTTGCAGGTTAAGTTGTCGAGGGCTGATTTCTTTTCCTGTGATAAAAAGCCTTCTGTTTCGACCGCCAAACCTTTCAGAGGAGCATTTGCAACCGTTGGGGACCATTTTTGAGTCAATTGCCAAAAGTCAGATTTTTGATGAAATTGTGACCCCGGGGCTTAGGGATTTTTTCAAAAAAATATTTTCTTGCAGGTTAAGTTGTCGAGGGCTGATTTCTTTTCCTGTGATAAAAAGCCTTCTGTTTCGACCGCCAAACCTTTCAGAGGAGCATTTGCAACCGTTGGGGACCATTTTTGAGTCAATTGCCGAAAGTCAGAGTTTTGATGAAATTGTGATCCCGGGGCTTAGGGATTTTTTCAAAAAAATATTTTCTTGCAGGTTAAGTTGTCGAGGGCTGATTTCTTTTCCTGTGATAAAAAAACTTCTCTTTCGACCGCCAAACCTTTCAGGGGAGCATTTGCAACCGTTTGGCACCATTTTTGACTCAATTGCCAAAAGTCAGGGTTTTGATGAAATTGTGACCCCGGGGCGTAGGGATTTTTTCAAAAAAATATTTTTCTGCCGGTTAAGTTGTGGAGGGCTGATTTCTTGTCCTGTAATAAAAAAACTTCTGTTTCGACCGCCAAACTTTCAGAGGAGCGTTTGCAACCGTTGGGCACCATTTCTGAGTCAATTGCCGAAAGTTAGAGTTTTGATGAAATTGTGACCCCGGAGCTTAGGGATTTTTTCAAAAAAATATATTTCTGCAGGTTAAGTTGTGGAGGGCTGATTTCTTGTCCTGTAATAAAAAGATTTCTGTTTCGACCGCCAAACCTTTCAGAGGAGCATTTGCAACCGTTGGGCACCATTTCTGAGTCAATTGCCGAAAGTCAGATTTTTGATGAAATTGTGACCCCGGGGCTTAGGGACTTTTTCAAAAAAATATTTTCTTGCAGGTTAAGTTGTCGGGGGCTGATTTCTTTTCCTGTGATAAAAAAACTTCTGTTTCGACTGCCAAACCTTTCAGAGGAGCATTTGCAACCGTTGGGCAGCATTTCTGAGTCAATTGTCGAAAGTCAGATTTTTGATGAAATTGTGACCCCGGGGCTTAGGGATTTTTTCAAAAAAAATATTTTTCTGCCAGTTAAGTTGTCGAGGGCTGATTTCTTTTCCTGTGATAAAAAGCCTTCTGTTTCGACCGCCAAACCTTTCAGAGGAGCATTTGCAACCGTTGGGGACCATTTCTGAGTCCACTGTCGAAAGTCAGATTTTTGATGAAATTGTGACCCCGGAGCTTAGGGATTTTTTCAAAAAAATATATTTCTGCAGGTTAAGTTGTCGAGGGCTGATTTCTTTTCCTGTGATAAAAAAACTTCTGTTTCGACCGCCAAACCTTTCAGAGGAGCATTTGCAACCGCTGGGCACCATTTCTGAGTCAATTGCCGAAAGTCAGATTTTTGATGAAATTGTGACCCCGGGGCTTAGGGATTTTTTCAAAAAAATATTTTCTTGCAGGTTAAGTTGTGGAGGGCTGATTTCTTGTCCTGTAATAAAAAGACTTCTCTTTCGACCGCCAAACCTTTCAGAGGAGCATTTGCAACCGCTGGGCACCATTTCTGAGTCAATTGCCGAAAGTCAGATTTTTGATGAAATTGTGATCCCGGGGCTTAGGGATTTTTTCAAAAAAATATTTTCTTGCAGGTTAAGTTGTCGTGTGCTGATTTCTTTTCCTGTGATAAAAAAACTTCTGTTTCGACTGCCAAACCTTTCAGAGGAGCATTTGCAACCGTTGGGGACCATTTCTGAGTCAATTGCCAAAAGTCAGATTTTTGATGAAATTGTGACCCCGGGGCTTAGGGATTTTTTCAAAAAAATATTTTCTTGCTGGTTAAGTTGTCGAGGGCTGATTTATTTTCCTGTGATAAAAAGACTTCTGTTTCGACCGCCAAACCTTTCAGAGGAGCATTTGCAACCGTTGGGGACCATTTTTGAGTCCACTGTCGAAAGTCAGATTTTTGATGAAATTGTGACCCCGGGGCTTAGGGATTTTTTCAAAAAAAATTATTTCTGCCGATTAAGTTGTCGAGGGTGATTTCTTATCCTGTGATAAAAAGATTTCTGTTTTGACCGCCAAACCTTTCAGAGGAGCATATGCAACCGTTGGGCTCCATTTCTGAGTCAATTGCCGAAAGTCAGATTTTTGATGAAATTGTGACCCCGGGGCTTAGGGATTTTTTCAAAAAAATATTTTTCTGCCGGTTAAGTTGTCGAGGGCTGATTTCTTTTCCTGTGATAAAAAAACCTTCTCTTTCGACCGCCAAACCTTTCAGAGGAGCATTTGCAACCGCTGGGCACCATTTCTGAGTCAATTGCCGAAAGTTAGAGTTTTGATGAAATTGTGACCCCGGGGCTTAGGGATTTTTTCAAAAAAATATTTTTCTGCCGGTTAAGTTGTGGAGGGCTGATTTCTTTTCCAGTGATAAAATGCCTTCTCTTTCGATCGTTAAACTTTTCAGGGGAGCATTTGCAACCGTTTGGCACCATTTTTGAGTCAATTGCCGAAATTCAGAGTTTTTATGAAATTGTGACCCCGGGGCTTAGGGATTTTTTCAAAAAAAATTATTTTTGCCGATTAAGTTGTCGAGGGTGATTTCTTATCCTGTGATAAAGAGACATCTGTTTTGACCGCCAAACCTTTCAGAGGAGCATGTGCAACCGTTGGGCTCCATTTCTGAGTCAATTGCCGAAAGTCAGATTTTTGATGAAATTGTGACCCCGGGGCTTAGGGATTTTTTCAAAAAAATATTTTTCTGCCGGTTAAGTTGTCGAGGGCTGATTTCTTTTCCTGTGATAAATAAAACTTCTGTTTTGACCGCCAAACCTTTCAGAGGAGCATTTGCAACCGTCTAAGACCATTTTTGATTCAATTGCCGAAAGATAGAGTTTTGATGAAATTGTGACCCCGGGGCTTAGGGATTTTTTCAAAAAAATATTTTCTTGCAGGTTAAGTTGTCGAGGGCTGATTTCTTTTCCAGTGATAAAATGCCTTCTCTTTCGACCGCCAAACCTTTCAGAGGAGCATTTGCAACCGTTGGGGACCATTTCTGAGTCAATTGTCGAAAGTCAGATTTTTGATGAAATTGTGACCCCGGGGCTTAGGGATTTTTTCAAAAAAATATTTTCTTGCAGGTTAAGTTGTCGAGGGCTGATTTCTTTTCCTGTGATAAAAAGCCTTCTGTTTCGACCGCCAAACCTTTCAGAGGAGCATTTGCAACCGTTGGGGACCATTTCTGAGTCAATTGCCGAAAGTCAGATTTTTGATGAAATTGTGACCCCGGGGCTTAGGGATTTTTTCAAAAAAATATTTTCTTGCAGGTTAAGTTGTCGAGGGCTGATTTCTTTTCCTGTGATAAAAAGCCTTCTGTTTCGACCGCCAAACCTTTCAGAGGAGCATTTGCAACCGTTGGGGACCATTTTTGAGTCAATTGCCGAAAGTCAGAGTTTTGATGAAATTGTGATCCCGGGGCTTAGGGATTTTTTCAAAAAAATATTTTCTTGCAGGTTAAGTTGTCGAGGGCTGATTTCTTTTCCTGTGATAAAAAAACTTCTCTTTCGACCGCCAAACCTTTCAGGGGAGCATTTGTAACCGTTTGGCACCATTTTTGACTCAATTGCCAAAAGTCAGGTTTTTGATGAAATTGTGACCCCGGGGCTTAGGGATTTTTTCAAAAAAATATTTTTCTGCCGGTTAAGTTGTGGAGGGCTGATTTCTTGTCGTGTAATAAAAAAACTTCTGTTTCGACCGCTAAACTTTCAGAGGAGCATTTGCAACCGTTGGGCACCATTTCTGAGTCAATTGCCGAAAGTTAGAGTTTTGATGAAATTGTGAGCCCGGGGCTTTGGGATTTTTTCAAAAAAATAATTTTCTGCCTGTTAAGTTGTCGAGGGCTGATTTCTTGTCCTGTAATAAAAAGACTTCTCTTTCAACCGCCAAAGCTTTCAGGGGAGCATTAGCAACCGTTTGGCACCATTTTTGAGTCAATTGGCGAAAGTTAGAGTTTTGATGAAATTGTGACCCCGGGGCTTAGGGATTTTTTCAAAAAAATATTTTTCTGCCGGTTAAGTTGTGGAGGGCTGATTTCTTTTCCTGTGATAAAAAGACTTCTGTTTAGACCGCCAAACCTTTCAGAGGAGCATTTGCAACCGTCGAAGACCATTTTTGATTCAATTGCCGAAAGATAGAGTTTTGATGAAATTGTGACCCCGGGGCTTAGGGACTTTTTCAAAAAAATATTTTCTTGCAGGTTAAGTTTTCGGGTGCTGATTTCTTTTCCTGTGATAAAAAAACTTCTGTTTCGACTGCCAAACCTTTCAGAGGAGCATTTGCAACCGTTGGGCACCATTTCTGAGTCAATTGTCGAAAGTCAGATTTTTGATGAAATTGTGACCCCGGGGCTTAGGGATTTTTTCAAAAAAAATATTTTTCTGCCATTTAAGTTGTCGAGGGCTGATTTCTTTTCCTGTGATAAAAAGCCTTCTGTTTCGACCGCCAAACCTTTCAGAGGAGCATTTGCAACCGTTGGGGACCATTTCTGAGTCAATTGTCGAAAGTCAGATTTTTGATGAAATTGTGACCCCGGGGCTTAGGGATTTTTTCAAAAAAATATTTTCTTGCAGGTTAAGTTGTCGAGGGCTGATTTCTTTTCCTGTGATAAAAAGCCTTCTGTTTCGACCGCCAAACCTTTCAGAGGAGCATTTGCAACCGTTGGGGACCATTTCTGAGTCAATTGCCGAAAGTCAGATTTTTGATGAAATTGTGACCCCGGGGCTTAGGGATTTTTTCAAAAAAATATTTTCTTGCAGGTTAAGTTGTCGAGGGCTGATTTCTTTTCCTGTGATAAAAAGCCTTCTGTTTCGACCGCCAAACCTTTCAGAGGAGCATTTGCAACCGTTGGGGACCATTTTTGAGTCAATTGCCGAAAGTCAGAGTTTTGATGAAATTGTGATCCCGGGGCTTAGGGATTTTTTCAAAAAAATATTTTCTTGCAGGTTAAGTTGTCGAGGGCTGATTTCTTTTCCTGTGATAAAAAAACTTCTCTTTCGACCGCCAAACCTTTCAGGGGAGCATTTGCAACCGTTTGGCACCATTTTTGACTCAATTGCCAAAAGTCAGGTTTTTGATGAAATTGTGACCCCGGGGCTTAGGGATTTTTTCAAAAAAATATTTTTCTGCCGGTTAAGTTGTGGAGGGCTGATTTCTTGTCCTGTAATAAAAAAACTTCTGTTTCGACCGCCAAACTTTCAGAGGAGCATTTGCAACCGTTGGGCACCATTTCTGAGTCAATTGCCGAAAGTTAGAGTTTTGATGAAATTGTGAGCCCGGGGCTTTGGGATTTTTTCAAAAAAATAATTTTCTGCCTGTTAAGTTGTCGAGGGCTGATTTCTTGTCCTGTAATAAAAAGACTTCTCTTTCAACCGCCAAACCTTTCAGGGGAGCATTAGCAACCGTTTGGCACCATTTTTGAGTCAATTGGCGAAAGTTAGAGTTTTGATGAAATTGTGACCCCGGGGTTAGGGATTTTTTCAAAAAAATATTTTTCTGCCGGTTAAGTTGTGGAGGGCTGATTTCTTTTCCTGTGATAAAAAGACTTCTGTTTAGACCGCCAAACCTTTCAGAGGAGCATTTGCAACCGCTGGGCACCATTTCTGAGTCAATTGCCGAAAGTCAGATTTTTGATGAAATTGTGATCCCGGGGCTTAGGGATTTTTTCAAAAAAATATTTTCTTGCAGGTTAAGTTGTCGAGTGCTGATTTCTTTTCCTGTGATAAAAAAACTTCTGTTTCGACTGCCAAACCTTTCAGAGGAGCATTTGCAACCGTTGGGGACCATTTCTGAGTCAATTGCCAAAAGTCAGATTTTTGATGAAATTGTGACCCCGGGGCTTAGGGATTTTTTCAAAAAAATATTTTCTTGCTGGTTAAGTTGTCAAGGGCTGATTTCTTTTCCTGTGATAAAAAGCCTTCTGTTTCGACCGCCAAACCTTTCAGAGGAGCATTTGCAACCGCTGGGCACCATTTCTGAGTCAATTGCCGAAAGTCAGATTTTTGATAAAATTGTGACCCCGGGGCTTAGGGATTTTTTCAAAAAAATATTTTCTTGCAGGTTAAGTTGTGGAGGGCTGATTTCTTGTCCTGTAATAAAAAGACTTCTCTTTCGACCGCCAAACCTTTCAGAGGAGCATTTGCAACCGCTGGGCACCATTTCTGAGTCAATTGCCGAAAGTCAGATTTTTGATGAAATTGTGATCCCGGGGCTTAGGGATTTTTTCAAAAAAATATTTTCTTGCTGGTTAAGTTGTCGAGGGCTGATTTATTTTCCTGTGATAAAAAGACTTCTGTTTCGACCGCCAAACCTTTCAGTGGAGCATTTGCAACCGTTGGGGACCATTTTTGAGTCCACTGTCGAAAGTCAGATTTTTGATGAAATTGTGAACCCCGGGGCTTAGGGATTTTTTCAAAAAAATATTTTTCTGCCGGTTAAGTTGTCGAGGGCTGATTTCTTGTCCTGTAACAAAAAGACTTCTCTTTCGACCGCCAAACCTTTCAGGGGAGCATTAGCAACCGTTTGGCACCATTTTTCACTCAATTGCCAAAAGTCAGGTTTTTGATGAAATTGTGACCCCGGGGCTTAGGGATTTTTTCAAAAAAATATTTTTCTGCCGGTTAAGTTGTCGAGGGCTGATTTCTTTTCCTGTGATAAAAAAACTTCTGTTTCGACCGCCAAACCTTTCAGAGGAGCATTTGCAACCGTTGGGCACCATTTCTGAGTCAATTGCCGAAAGTCAGATTTTTGATGAAATTGTGACCCCGGGGCTTAGGGATTTTTTTAAAAAAAATATTTTCTTGCAGGTTAAGTTGTCGAGGGCTGATTTCTTTTCCTGTGATAAAAAAACTTCTGTTTCGACCGCCAAACCTTTCAGAGGAGCATTTGCAACCGTTGGGCACCATTTCTGAGTCAATTGTCGAAAGTCAGATTTTTGATGAAATTGTGACCCCGGGGCTTAGGGATTTTTTCAAAAAAAATATTTTTCTGCCAGTTAAGTTGTCGAGGGCTGATTTCTTTTCCTGTGGTAAAAAGCCTTCTGTTTCGACCGCCAAACCTTTCAGAGGAGCATTTGCAACCGTTGGGGACCATTTCTGAGTCAATTGTCGAAAGTCAGATTTTTGATGAAATTGTGACCCCGGGGCTTAGGGATTTTTTCAAAAAAATATTTTTCTGCCGGTTAAGTTGTCGAGGGCTGATTTCTTTTCCTGTGATAAAAAGCCTTCTGTTTCGACCGCCAAACCTTTCAGAGGAGCATTTGCAACCGCTGGGCACCATTTCTGAGTCAATTGCCGAAAGTCAGATTTTTGATAAAATTGTGACCCCGGGGCTTAGGGATTTTTTCAAAAAAATATTTTCTTGCAGGTTAAGTTGTGGAGGGCTGATTTCTTGTCCTGTAATAAAAAGACTTCTCTTTCGACCGCCAAACCTTTCAGAGGAGCATTTGCAACCGCTGGGCACCATTTCTGAGTCAATTGCCGAAAGTCAGATTTTTGATGAAATTGTGATCCCGGGGCTTAGGGATTTTTTCAAAAAAATATTTTGTTGCAGGTTAAGTTGTCGAGGGCTGATTTCTTTTCCTGTGATAAAAAAACTTCTGTTTCGACCGCCAAACCTTTCAGAGGAGCATTTGCAACCGTTGGGGACCATTTCTGAGTCAATTGCCAAAAGTCAGAGTTTTGATGAAATTGTGACCCCGGGGTTTAGGGATTTTTTCAAAAAAATATTTTCTTGCTGGTTAAGTTGTCGAGGGCTGATTTCTTTTCCTGTGATAAAAAGACTTCTGTTTCGACCGCCAAACCTTTCAGAGGAGCATTTGCAACCGTTGGGGACCATTTCTGAGTCAATTGTCGAAAGTCAGATTTTTGATGAAATTGTGACCCCGGGGCTTAGGGATTTTTTCAAAAAAATATTTTTCTGCCGGTTAAGTTGTCGAGGGCTGATTTCTTTTCCTGTGATAAAAAAACTTCTGTTTCGACCGCCAAACCTTTCAGAGGAGCATTTGCAACCGTTGGGCACCATTTCTGAGTCAATTGCCGAAAGTCAGATTTTTGATGAAATTGTGACCCCGGGGCTTAGGGATTTTTTTTAAAAAAATATTTTCTTGCAGGTTAAGTTGTCGAGGGCTGATTTCTTTTCCTGTGATAAAAAAACTTCTGTTTCGACCGCCAAACCTTTCAGAGGAGCATTTGCAACCGTTGGGCACCATTTCTGAGTCAATTGTCGAAAGTCAGATTTTTGATGAAATTGTGACCCCGGGGCTTAGGGATTTTTTCAAAAAAAATATTTTTCTGCCAGTTAAGTTGTCGAGGGCTGATTTCTTTTCCTGTGGTAAAAAGCCTTCTGTTTCGACCGCCAAACCTTTCAGAGGAGCATTTGCAACCGTTGGGGACCATTTCTGAGTCAATTGTCGAAAGTCAGATTTTTGATGAAATTGTGACCCCGGGGCTTAGGGATTTTTTCAAAAAAATATTTTTCTGCCGGTTAAGTTGTCGAGGGCTGATTTCTTTTCCTGTGATAAAAAGACTTCTCTTTCGACCGCCAAACCTTTCAGAGGAGCATTTGCAACCGTTGGGGACCATTTTTGAGTCCACTGTCGAAAGTCAGATTTTTGATGAAATTGTGAACCCCGGGGCTTAGGGATTTTTTCAAAAAAATATTTTTCTGCCGGTTAAGTTGTCGAGGGCTGATTTCTTGTCCTGTAATAAAAAGACTTCTCTTTCGACCGCCAAACCTTTCAGGGGAGCATTAGCAACCGTTTGGCACCATTTTTCACTCAATTGCCAAAAGTCAGGTTTTTGATGAAATTGTGACCCCGGGGCTTAGGGATTTTTTCAAAAAAATATTTTTCTGCCGGTTAAGTTGTCGAGGGCTGATTTCTTTTCCTGTGATAAAAAAACTTCTGTTTCGACCGCCAAACCTTTCAGAGGAGCATTTGCAACCGTTGGGCACCATTTCTGAGTCAATTGTCGAAAGTCAGATTTTTGATGAAATTGTGACCCCAGGGCTTAGGGATTTTTTCAAAAATATTTTTTTCTGCCGGTTAAGTTGTGGAGGGCTGATTTCTTTTCCAGTGATAAAAAGACTTCTCTTTCGACCGCCAAACCTTTCAGGGGAGCATTAGCAACCGTTTGGCACCATTTTTCACTCAATTGCCAAAAGTCAGGTTTTTGATGAAATTGTGACCCCGGGGCTTAGGGATTTTTTCAAAAAAATATTTTTCTGCCGGTTAAGTTGTCGAGGGCTGATTTCTTTTCCTGTGATAAAAAAACTTCTGTTTCGACCGCCAAACCTTTCAGAGGAGCATTTGCAACCGTTGGGCACCATTTCTGAGTCAATTGCCGAAAGTCAGATTTTTGATGAAATTGTGACCCCGGGGCTTAGGGATTTTTTTTAAAAAAATATTTTCTTGCAGGTTAAGTTGTCGAGGGCTGATTTCTTTTCCTGTGATAAAAAAACTTCTGTTTCGACCGCCAAACCTTTCAGAGGAGCATTTGCAACCGTTGGGCACCATTTCTGAGTCAATTGTCGAAAGTCAGATTTTTGATGAAATTGTGACCCCGGGGCTTAGGGATTTTTTCAAAAAAAATATTTTTCTGCCAGATAAGTTGTCGAGGGCTGATTTCTTTTCCTGTGGTAAAAAGCCTTCTGTTTCGACCGCCAAACCTTTCAGAGGAGCATTTGCAACCGTTGGGGACCATTTCTGAGTCAATTGTCGAAAGTCAGATTTTTGATGAAATTGTGACCCCGGGGCTTAGGGATTTTTTCAAAAAAATATTTTTCTGCCGGTTAAGTTGTCGAGGGCTGATTTATTTTCCTGTGATAAAAAGACTTCTGTTTCGACCGCCAAACCTTTCAGAGGAGCATTTGCAACCGCTGGGCACCATTTCTGAGTCAATTGCCGAAAGTCAGATTTTTGATAAAATTGTGACCCCGGGGCTTAGGGATTTTTTCAAAAAAATATTTTCTTGCAGGTTAAGTTGTGGAGGGCTGATTTCTTGTCCTGTAATAAAAAGACTTCTCTTTCGACCGCCAAACCTTTCAGAGGAGCATTTGCAACCGCTGGGCACCATTTCTGAGTCAATTGCCGAAAGTCAGATTTTTGATGAAATTGTGATCCCGGGGCTTAGGGATTTTTTCAAAAAAATATTTTGTTGCAGGTTAAGTTGTCGAGGGCTGATTTCTTTTCCTGTGATAAAAAAACTTCTGTTTCGACCGCCAAACCTTTCAGAGGAGCATTTGCAACCGTTGGGGACCATTTCTGAGTCAATTGCCAAAAGTCAGAGTTTTGATGAAATTGTGACCCCGGGGTTTAGGGATTTTTTCAAAAAAATATTTTCTTGCTGGTTAAGTTGTCGAGGGCTGATTTCTTTTCCTGTGATAAAAAGACTTCTGTTTCGACCGCCAAACCTTTCAGAGGAGCATTTGCAACCGTTGGGGACCATTTCTGAGTCAATTGTCGAAAGTCAGATTTTTGATGAAATTGTGACCCCGGGGCTTAGGGATTTTTTCAAAAAAATATTTTTCTGCCGGTTAAGTTGTCGAGGGCTGATTTCTTTTCCTGTGATAAAAAAACTTCTGTTTCGACCGCCAAACCTTTCAGAGGAGCATTTGCAACCGTTGGGCACCATTTCTGAGTCAATTGCCGAAAGTCAGATTTTTGATGAAATTGTGACCCCGGGGCTTAGGGATTTTTTTTAAAAAAATATTTTCTTGCAGGTTAAGTTGTCGAGGGCTGATTTCTTTTCCTGTGATAAAAAAACTTCTGTTTCGACCGCCAAACCTTTCAGAGGAGCATTTGCAACCGTTGGGCACCATTTCTGAGTCAATTGTCGAAAGTCAGATTTTTGATGAAATTGTGACCCCGGGGCTTAGGGATTTTTTCAAAAAAAATATTTTTCTGCCAGTTAAGTTGTCGAGGGCTGATTTCTTTTCCTGTGGTAAAAAGCCTTCTGTTTCGACCGCCAAACCTTTCAGAGGAGCATTTGCAACCGTTGGGGACCATTTCTGAGTCAATTGTCGAAAGTCAGATTTTTGATGAAATTGTGACCCCGGGGCTTAGGGATTTTTTCAAAAAAATATTTTTCTGCCGGTTAAGTTGTCGAGGGCTGATTTCTTTTCCTGTGATAAAAAGACTTCTCTTTCGACCGCCAAACCTTTCAGAGGAGCATTTGCAACCGTTGGGGACCATTTTTTAGTCAATTGCCGAAAGTTAGAGTTTTGATGAAATTGTGACCCCGGGGCTTAGGGATTTTTTCAAAAAAATCTTTTTCTGCCGGTTAAGTTGTGGAGGGCTGATTTCTTTTCCAGTGATAAAATGCCTTCTCTTTCGATCGTTAAACTTTTCAGGGGAGCATTTGCAACCGTTTGGCACCATTTTTGAGTCAATTGCCGAAATTCAGAGTTTTTATGAAATTGTGACCCCGGGGCTTAGGGATTTTTTCAAAAAAATATTTTTCTGCCGGTTAAGTTGTCGAGGGCTGATTTCTTTTCCTGTGATAAAAAAACTTCTGTTTCGACCGCCAAACCTTTCAGAGGAGCATTTGCAACCGTTGGGCACCATTTCTGAGTCAATTGCCGAAAGTCAGATTTTTGATGAAATTGTGACCCCGGGGCTTAGGGATTTTTTTAAAAAAAATATTTTCTTGCAGGTTAAGTTGTCGAGGGCTGATTTCTTTTCCTCTGATAAAAAGCCTTCTGTTTCGACCGCCAAACCTTTCAGAGGAGCATTTGCAACCGCTGGGCACCATTTCTGAGTCAATTGCCGAAAGTCAGATTTTTGATAAAATTGTGACCCCGGGGCTTAGGGATTTTTTCAAAAAAATATTTTCTTGCAGGTTAAGTTGTGGAGGGCTGATTTCTTGTCCTGTAATAAAAAGACTTCTCTTTCGACCGCCAAACCTTTCAGAGGAGCATTTGCAACCGCTGGGCACCATTTCTGAGTCAATTGCCGAAAGTCAGATTTTTGATGAAATTGTGATCCCGGGGCTTAGGGATTTTTTCAAAAAAATATTTTGTTGCAGGTTAAGTTGTCGAGGGCTGATTTCTTTTCCTGTGATAAAAAAACTTCTGTTTCGACTGCCAAACCTTTCAGAGGAGCATTTGCAACCGTTGGGGACCATTTCTGAGTCAATTGCCAAAAGTCAGATTTTTGATGAAATTGTGACCCCGGGGCTTAGGGATTTTTTCAAAAAAATATTTTCTTGCTGGTTAAGTTGTCGAGGGCTGATTTATTTTCCTGTGATAAAAAGACTTCTGTTTCGACCGCCAAACCTTTCAGAGGAGCATTTGCAAACGTTGGGGACCATTTTTGAGTCCACTGTCGAAAGTCAGATTTTTGATGAAATTGTGAACCCCGGGGCTTAGGGATTTTTTCAAAAAAATATTTTTCTGCCGGTTAAGTTGTCGAGGGCTGATTTCTTGTCCTGTAATAAAAAGACTTCTCTTTCGACCGCCAAACCTTTCAGGGGAGCATTAGCAACCGTTTGGCACCATTTTTCACTCAATTGCCAAAAGTCAGGTTTTTGATGAAATTGTGACCCCGGGGCTTAGGGATTTTTTCAAAAAAATATTTTTCTGCCGGTTAAGTTGTCGAGGGCTGATTTCTTTTCCTGTGATAAAAAAACTTCTGTTTCGACCGCCAAACCTTTAAGAGGAGCATTTGCAACCGTTGGGCACCATTTCTGAGTCAATTGCCGAAAGTCAGATTTTTGATGAAATTGTGACCCCGGGGCTTAGGGATTTTTTTTAAAAAAATATTTTCTTGCAGGTTAAGTTGTCGAGGGCTGATTTCTTTTCCTGTGATAAAAAAACTTCTGTTTCGACCGCCAAACCTTTCAGAGGAGCATTTGCAACAGTTGGGCACCATTTCTGAGTCAATTGTCGAAAGTCAGATTTTTGATGAAATTGTGACCCCGGGGCTTAGGGATTTTTTCAAAAAAAATATTTTTCTGCCAGTTAAGTTGTCGAGGGCTGATTTCTTTTCCTGTGGTAAAAAGCCTTCTGTTTCGACCGCCAAACCTTTCAGAGGAGCATTTGCAACCGTTGGGCACCATTTCTGAGTCAATTGCCGAAAGTTAGAGTTTTGATGAAATTGTGACCCCGGGGCTTAGGGATTTTTTCAAAAAAATCTTTTTCTGCCGGTTAAGTTGTGGAGGGCTGATTTCTTTTCCAGTGATAAAATGCCTTCTCTTTCGATCGTTAAACTTTTCAGGGGAGCATTTGCAACCGTTTGGCACCATTTTTGAGTCAATTGCCGAAATTCAGAGTTTTTATGAAATTGTGACCCCGGGGCTTAGGGATTTTTTTAAAAAAAATTATTTCTGCCGATTAAGTTGTCGAGGGTGATTTCTTATCCTGTGATAAAAAGACATCTGTTTTAACCGCCAAACCTTTCAGAGGAGCATTTGCAACCGTCGAAGACCATTTTTGATTCAATTGCCGAAAGTTAGAGTTTTGATGAAATTGTGACCCCGGGGCTTAGGGATTTTTTCAAAAAAATCTTTTTCTGCCGGTTAAGTTGTCGAGGGTTACTTTCTTTTCCTGTGATAAAAAGACTTCTGTTTCGACCGCCAAACCTTTCAGAGGAGCATTTGCAACCACTGGGAACCATTTCTGAGTCAATTGCCGAAAGTCAGATTTTTGATGAAATTGTGACCCCGGAGCTTAGGGATTTTTTCAAAAAAATATATTTCTGCAGGTTAAGTTGTCGAGGGCTGATTTCTTTTCCTGTGATAAAAAGCCTTCTCTTTCGACCGCCAAACCTTTCAGAGGATCATTTGCAACCGCTGGGCACCATTTCTGAGTCAATTGCCGAAAGTCAGATTTTTGATGAAATTGTGACCCCGGAGCTTAGGGATTTTTTCAAAAAAATATATTTCTGCCGATTAAGTTGTCGAGGGTGATTTCTTATCCTGTGATAAAAAGACATCTGTTTTGACCGCCAAACCTTTCAGAGGAGCATGTGCAACCGTTGGGCTCCATTTCTGAGTCAATTGCCGAAAGTCAGATTTTTGATGAAATTGTGACCCCGGGGCTTAGGGATTTTTTCAAAAAAATATTTTTCTGCCGGTTAAGTTGTCGAGGGCTGATTTCTTTTCCTGTGATAAAAAAAACTTCTGTTTTGACCGCCAAACCTTTCAGAGGAGCATTTGCAACCGTCGAAGACCATTTTTGATTCAATTGCCGAAAGTTAGAGTTTTGATGAAATTGTGACCCCGGGGCTTAGGGATTTTTTCAAAAAAATCTTTTTCTGCCGGTTAAGTTGTCGAGGGCTGATTTCTTTTCCTGTGATAAAAAAAACTTCTGTTTTGACCGCCAAACCTTTCAGAGGAGCATTTGCAACCGTTGGGCACCATTTCTGAGTCAATTGTCGAAAGTCAGATTTTTGATGAAATTGTGACCCCGGGGCTTAGGGATTTTTTCAAAAAAAATATTTCTCTGCCGGTTAAGTTGTCGAGGGCTGATTTCTTGTCCTGTAATAAAAAGACTTCTCTTTCGACCGCCAAACCTTTCAGGGGAGCATTAGCAACCGTTTGGCACCATTTTTGACTCAATTGCCAAAAGTCAGGTTTTTGATGAAATTGTGACCCCGGGGCATAGGGATTTTTTCAAAAAAAAAATTTCTTGTCGGTTAAGTTGTCGAGGGCTGATTTCTTTTCCTGTGATAAAAAGACTTCTGTTTCGACCGCCAAACCTTTCAGAGGAGCATTTGCAACCGCTGGGCACCATTTCTGAGTCAATTGCCGAAAGTCAGATTTTTGATGAAATTGTGACCCCGGGGCTTAGGGATTTTTTCAAAAAAAATATTTTTCTGCCAGTTAAGTTGTCGAGGGCTGATTTCTTTTCCTGTGGTAAAAAGCCTTCTGTTTCGACCGCCAAACCTTTCAGAGGAGCATTTGCAACCGTTGGGGACCATTTCTGAGTCAATTGTCGAAAGTCAGATTTTTGATGAAATTGTGACCCCGGGGCTTAGGGATTTTTTCAAAAAAAATTTTTTCTGCCGGTTAAGTTGTCGAGGGCTGATTTCTTTTCCTGTGATAAAAAAAACTTCTGTTTTGACCGCCAAACCTTTCAGAGGAGCATTTGCAACCGTCGAAGACCATTTTTGATTCAATTGCCGAAAGTTAGAGTTTTGATGAAATTGTGACCCCGGGGCTTAGGGATTTTTTCAAAAAAAATCTTTTTCTGCCGGTTAAGTTGTCGAGGGTTACTTTCTTTTCCTGTGATAAAAAGACTTCTGTTTCGACCGCCAAACCTTTCAGAGGAGCATTTGCAACCACTGGGAACCATTTCTGAGTCAATTGCCGAAAGTCAGATTTTTGATGAAATTGTGACCCCGGGGCTTAGGGATTTTTTTTAAAAAAAATATTTCTGCCGATTAAGTTGTCGAGGGTGATTTCTTATCCTGTGATAAAAAGACATCTGTTTTGACCGCCAAACCTTTCAGAGGAGCATTTGCAACCGTCGAAGACCATTTTTGATTCAATTGCCGAAAGTTAGAGTTTTGATGAAATTGTGACCCCGGGGCTTAGGGATTTTTTCAAAAAAATCTTTTTCTGCCGGTTAAGTTGTCGAGGGTTACTTTCTTTTCCTGTGATAAAAAGACTTCTGTTTCGACCGCCAAACCTTTCAGAGGAGCATTTGCAACCACTGGTAACCATTTCTGAGTCAATTGCCGAAAGTCAGATTTTTGATGAAATTGTGACCCCGGAGCTTAGGGATTTTTTCAAAAAAATATATTTCTGCAGGTTAAGTTGTCGAGGGCTGATTTCTTTTCCTGTGATAAAAAGCCTTCTCTTTCGACCGCCAAACCTTTCAGAGGATCATTTGCAACCGCTGGGCACCATTTCTGAGTCAATTGCCGAAAGTCAGATTTTTGATGAAATTGTGACCCCGGAGCTTAGGGATTTTTTCAAAAATATATATTTCTGCCGATTAAGTTGTCGAGGGTGATTTCTTATCCTGTGATAAAAAGACATCTGTTTTGACCGCCAAACCTTTCAGAGGAGCATGTGCAACCGTTGGGCTCCATTTCTGAGTCAATTGCCGAAAGTCAGATTTTTGATGAAATTGTGACCCCGGGGCTTAGGGATTTTTTCAAAAAAATATTTTTCTGCCGGTTAAGTTGTCGAGGGCTGATTTCTTTTCCTGTGATAAAAAAAACTTCTGTTTTGACCGCCAAACCTTTCAGAGGAGCATTTGCAACCGTCGAAGACCATTTTTGATTCAATTGCCGAAAGTTAGAGTTTTGATGAAATTGTGACCCCGGGGCGTAGGGATTTTTTCAAAAAAATCTTTTTCTGCCGGTTAAGTTGTCGAGGGCTGATTTCTTTTCCTGTGATAAAAAAAACTTCTGTTCTGACCGCCAAACCTTTCAGAGGAGCATTTGCAACCGTTGGGCACCATTTCTGAGTCAATTGTCGAAAGTCAGATTTTTGATGAAATTGTGACCCCGGGGCTTAGGGATTTTTTCAAAAAAAATATTTCTCTGCCGGTTAAGTTGTCGAGGGCTGATTTCTTGTCCTGTAATAAAAAGACTTCTCTTTCGACCGCCAAACCTTTCAGGGGAGCATTAGCAACCGTTTGGCACCATTTTTGACTCAATTGCCAAAAGTCAGGTTTTTGATGAAATTGTGACCCCGGGGCATAGGGATTTTTTCAAAAAAAAAATTTCTTGTCGGTTAAGTTGTCGAGGGCTGATTTCTTTTCCTGTGATAAAAAGACTTCTGTTTCGACCGCCAAACCTTTCAGAGGAGCATTTGCAACCGCTGGGCACCATTTCTGAGTCAATTGCCGAAAGTCAGATTTTTGATGAAATTGTCACCCCGGGGCTTAGGGATTTTTTCAAAAAAAATATTTTTCTGCCAGTTAAGTTGTCGAGGGCTGATTTCTTTTCCTGTGGTAAAAAGCCTTCTGTTTCGACCGCCAAACCTTTCAGAGGAGCATTTGCAACCGTTGGGGACCATTTCTGAGTCAATTGTCGAAAGTCAGATTTTTGATGAAATTGTGACCCCGGGGCTTAGGGATTTTTTCAAAAAAATATTTTTCTGCCGGTTAAGTTGTCGAGGGCTGATTTCTTTTCCTGTGATAAAAAAAACTTCTGTTTTGACCGCCAAACCTTTCAGAGGAGCATTTGCAACCGTCGAAGACCATTTTTGATTCAATTGCCGAAAGTTAGAGTTTTGATGAAATTGTGACCCCGGGGCTTAGGGATTTTTTCAAAAAAAATCTTTTTCTGCCGGTTTAGTTGTCGAGGGTTACTTTCTTTTCCTGTGATAAAAAGACTTCTGTTTCGACCGCCAAACCTTTCAGAGGAGCATTTGCAACCGCTGGGCACCATTTCTGAGTCAATTGCCGAAAGTCAGATTTTTGATGAAATTGTGACCCCGGGGCTTAGGGATTTTTTCAAAAATATGTTTTCTTGCAGGTTAAGTTGTCGAGGGCTGATTACTTTTCCTGTGATAAAAAGACTTCTCTTTCGACCGCCAAACCTTTCAGAGGAGCATTTGCAACCGTTGGGGACCATTTTTTAGTCAATTGCCGAAAGTTAGAGTTTTGATGAAATTGTGACCCCGGGGCTTAGGGATTTTTTCAAAAAAATCTTTTTCTGCCGGTTAAGTTGTGGAGGGCTGATTTCTTTTCCAGTGATAAAATGCCTTCTCTTTCGATCGTTAAACTTTTCAGGGGAGCATTTGCAACCGTTTGGCACCATTTTTGAGTCAATTGCCGAAATTCAGAGTTTTTATGAAATTGTGACCCCGGGGCTTAGGGATTTTTTTTAAAAAAATTATTTCTGCCGATTAAGTTGTCGAGGGTGATTTCTTATCCTGTGATAAAAAGACATCTGTTTTGACCGCCAAACCTTTCAGAGGAGCATTTGCAACCGTCGAAGACCATTTTTGATTCAATTGCCGAAAGTTAGAGTTTTGATGAAATTGTGACCCCGGGGCTTAGGGATTTTTTCAAAAAAATCTTTTTCTGCCGGTTAAGTTGTCGAGGGTTACTTTCTTTTCCTGTGATAAAAAGACTTCTGTTTCGACCGCCAAACCTTTCAGAGGAGCATTTGCAACCACTGGGAACCATTTCTGAGTCAATTGCCGAAAGTCAGATTTTTGATGAAATTGTGACCCCGGAGCTTAGGGATTTTTTCAAAAAAATATATTTCTGCAGGTTAAGTTGTCGAGGGCTGATTTCTTTTCCTGTGATAAAAAGCCTTCTCTTTCGACCGCCAAACCTTTCAGAGGATCATTTGCAACCGCTGGGCACCATTTCTGAGTCAATTGCCGAAAGTCAGATTTTTGATGAAATTGTGACCCCGGAGCTTAGGGATTTTTTCAAAAAAATATATTTCTGCCGATTAAGTTGTCGAGGGTGATTTCTTATCCTGTGATAAAAAGACATCTGTTTTGACCGCCAAACCTTTCAGAGGAGCATGTGCAACCGTTGGGCTCCATTTCTGAGTCAATTGCCGAAAGTCAGATTTTTGATGAAATTGTGACCCCGGGGCTTAGGGATTTTTTCAAAAAAATATTTTTCTGCCGGTTAAGTTGTCGAGGGCTGATTTCTTTTCCTGTGATAAAAAAAACTTCTGTTTTGACCGCCAAACCTTTCAGAGGAGCATTTGCAACCGTCGAAGACCATTTTTGATTCAATTGCCGAAAGTTAGAGTTTTGATGAAATTGTGACCCCGGGGCTTAGGGATTTTTTCAAAAAAATCTTTTTCTGCCGGTTAAGTTGTCGAGGGCTGATTTCTTTTCCTGTGATAAAAAAAACTTCTGTTTTGACCGCCAAACCTTTAAGAGGAGCATTTGCAACCGTTAGGCACCATTTCTGAGTCAATTGTCGAAAGTCAGATTTTTGATGAAATTGTGACCCCGGGGCTTAGGGATTTTTTCAAAAAAAATATTTCTCTGCCGGTTAAGTTGTCGAGGGCTGATTTCTTGTCCTGTAATAAAAAGACTTCTCTTTCGACCGCCAAACCTTTCAGGGGAGCATTAGCAACCGTTTGGCACCATTTTTGACTCAATTGCCAAAAGTCAGGTTTTTGATGAAATTGTGACCCCGGGGCATAGGGATTTTTTCAAAAAAAAAATTTCTTATCGGTTAAGTTGTCGAGGGCTGATTTCTTTTCCTGTGATAAAAAGACTTCTGTTTCGACCGCCAAACCTTTCAGAGGAGCATTTGCAACCGCTGGGCACCATTTCTGAGTCAATTGCCGAAAGTCAGATTTTTGATGAAATTGTGACCCTGGAGCTTAGGGATTTTTTCAAAAAAATATATTTCTGCAGGTTAAGTTGTTGAGGGCTGATTTCTTTTCCTGTGATAAAAAGCCTTCTGTTTCAACCGCCAAACCTTTCAGAGGATCATTTGCAACCGCTGGGCACGATTTCTGAGTTAATTGCCGAAAGTCAGATTTTTGATGAAATTGTGACCCCGGAGCTTAGGGATTTTTTCAAAAAAATATTTTTCTGCCGGTTAAGTTGTCGAGGGCTGATATCTTTTCCTGTGATAAAAAGACTTCTCTTTCGACCGCCAAACCTTTCAGAGGAGCATTTGCAACCGTTTGGCACCATTTTTGAGTCAATTGCCGAAATTCAGAGTTTTTATGAAATTGTGACCCCGGGGCTTAGGGATTTTTTCAAAAAAATATTTTGTTGCAGGTTAAGTTGTCGAGGGCTGATTTCTTTTCCTGTGATAAAAAAACTTCTGTTTCGACTGCCAAACCTTTCAGAGGAGCATTTGCAACCGTTGGGGACCATTTCTGAGTCAATTGCAAAAGTCAGATTTTTGATGAAATTGTGACCCCGGGGCTTAGGGATTTTTTCAAAAAAATATTTTCTTGCTGGTTAAGTTGTCGAGGGCTGATTTATTTTCCTGTGATAAAAAGCCTTCTGTTTCGACCGCCAAACCTTTCAGAGGAGCATTTGCAACCGTTGGGGACCATTTTTGAGTCAATTGACGAAAGTCAGAGTTTTGATGAAATTGTGACCCCGGGGCTTAGGGATTTCTTCAAAAAAATATTTTCTTGCATTTTAAGTTGTCGAGGGCTGATTTCTTTTCCTGTGATAAAATGCCTTCTCTTTCGATCGTTAAACTTTTCAGGGGAGCATTTGCAACCGTTTGGCACCATTTTTGAGTCAATTGCCGAAATTCAGAGTTTTTATGAAATTGTGACCCCGGGGCTTAGGGATTTTTTCAAAAAAAATTATTTCTGCTGATTAAGTTGTCGAGGGTGATTTCTTATCCTGTGATAAGAAGACATCTGTTTTGACCGCCAAACCTTTCAGAGGAGCATGTGCAACCGTTGGGCTCCATTTCTGAGTCAATTGCCGAAAGTCAGATTTTTGATGAAATTGTGACCCCGGCGCTTAGGGATTTTTTCAAAAAAATATTTTTCGGCCGGTTAAGTTGTGGAGGGCTGATTTCTTTTCCTGTGATAAAAAGACTTCTGTTTCGACCGCCAAACCTTTCAGAGGAGCATTTGCAACCGCTGGGACCATTTCTGAGTCAATTGCCGAAAGTCAGATTTTTTTTGAAATTGTGATCCCGGGGCTTAGGGATTTTTTCAAAAAAATATTTTCTTGCAGGTTAAGTTGTCGAGGGCTGATTTATTTTCCTGTGATAAAAAGACTTCTGTTTCGACCGCCAAACCTTTCAGAGGAGCATTTGCAACCGTTGGGGACCATTTTTGAGTCCACTGTCGAAAGTCAGATTTTTGATGAAATTGTGAACCCCGGGGCTTAGGGATTTTTTCAAAAAAATATTTTTCTGCCGGTTAAGTTGTCGAGGGCTGATTTCTTGTCCTGTAATAAAAAGACTTCTCTTTCGACCACCAAACCTTTCAGGGGAGCATTAGCAACCGTTTGGCACCATTTTTCACTCAATTGCCAAAAGTCAGGTTTTTGATGAAATTGTGCCCCGGGGCTTAGGGATTTTTTCAAAAAAATATTTTTCTGCCGGTTAAGTTGTCGAGGGCTGATTTCTTTTCCTGTGATAAAAAAACTTCTGTTTCGACCGCCAAACCTTTCAGAGGAGCATTTGCAACCGTTGGGCACCATTTCTGAGTCAATTGCCGAAAGTCAGATTTTTGATGAAATTGTGACCCCGGGGCTTAGGGATTTTTTTTAAAAAAATATTTTCTTGCAGGTTAAGTTGTCGAGGGCTGATTTCTTTTCCTGTGATAAAAAAACTTCTGTTTCGACCGCCAAACCTTTCAGAGGAGCATTTGCAACCGTTGGGCACCATTTCTGAGTCAATTGTCGAAAGTCAGATTTTTGATGAAATTGTGACCCCGGGGCTTAGGGATTTTTTCAAAAAAAATATTTTTCTGCCAGTTAAGTTGTCGAGGGCTGATTTCTTTTCCTGTGGCAAAAAGCCTTCTGTTTCGACCGCCAAACCTTTCAGAGGAGCATTTGCAACCGTTGGGGACCATTTCTGAGTCAATTGTCGAAAGTCAGATTTTTGATGAAATTGTGACCCCGGGGCTTAGGGATTTTTTCAAAAAAATATTTTTCTGCCGGTTAAGTTGTCGAGGGCTGATTTCTTTTCCTGTGATAAAAAAAACTTCTGTTTTGACCGCCAAACCTTTCAGAGGAGCATTTGCAACCGTCGAAGACCATTTTTGATTCTATTGCCGAAAGTTAGAGTTTTGATGAAATTGTGACCCCGGGGCTTAGGGATTTTTTCAAAAAAAATCTTTTTCTGCCGGTTTAGTTGTCGAGGGTTACTTTCTTTTCCTGTGATAAAAAGACTTCTGTTTCGACCGCCAAACCTTTCAGAGGAGCATTTGCAACCGCTGGGCACCATTTCTGAGTCAATTGCCGAAAGTCAGATTTTTGATGAAATTGTGACCCCGGGGCTTAGGGATTTTTTCAAAAATATGTTTTCTTGCAGGTTAAGTTGTCGAGGGCTGATTACTTTTCCTGTGATAAAAAGACTTCTCTTTCGACCGCCAAACCTTTCAGAGGAGCATTTGCAACCGTTGGGGACCATTTTTTAGTCAATTGCCGAAAGTTAGAGTTTTGATGAAATTGTGACCCCGGGGCTTAGGGATTTTTTCAAAAAAATCTTTTTCTGCCGGTTAAGTTGTGGAGGGCTGATTTCTTTTCCAGTGATAAAATGCCTTCTCTTTCGATCGTTAAACTTTTCAGGGGAGCATTTGCAACCGTTTGGCACCATTTTTGAGTCAATTGCCGAAATTCAGAGTTTTTATGAAATTGTGACCCCGGGGCTTAGGGATTTTTTTTAAAAAAATTATTTCTGCCGATTAAGTTGTCGAGGGTGATTTCTTATCCTGTGATAAAAAGACATCTGTTTTGACCGCCAAACCTTTCAGAGGAGCATTTGCAACCGTCGAAGACCATTTTTGATTCAATTGCCGAAAGTTAGAGTTTTGATGAAATTGTGACCCCGGGGCTTAGGCATTTTTTCAAAAAAATCTTTTTCTGCCGGTTAAGTTGTCGAGGGTTACTTTCTTTTCCTGTGATAAAAAGACTTCTGTTTCGACCGCCAAACCTTTCAGAGGAGCATTTGCAACCACTGGGAACCATTTCTGAGTCAATTGCCGAAAGTCAGATTTTTGATGAAATTGTGACCCCGGAGCTTAGGGATTTTTTCAAAAAAATATATTTCTGCCGATTAAGTTGTCGAGGGTGATTTCTTATCCTGTGATAAAAAGACATCTGTTTTGACCGCCAAACCTTTCAGAGGAGCATGTGCAACCGTTGGGCTCCATTTCTGAGTCAATTGCCGAAAGTCAGATTTTTGATGAAATTGTGACCCCGGGGCTTAGGGATTTTTTCAAAAAAATCTTTTTCTGCCGGTTAAGTTGTCGAGGGCTGATTTCTTTTCCTGTGATAAAAAAAACTTCTGTTTTGACCGCCAAACCTTTCAGAGGAGCATTTGCAACCGTCGAAGACCATTTTTGATTCAATTGCCGAAAGTTAGAGTTTTGATGAAATTGTGACCCCGGGGCTTAGGGATTTTTTCAAAAAAAATATTTTTCTGCCGGTTAAGTTGTCGAGGGCTGATTTCTTGTCCTGTAATAAAAAGACTTCTCTTTCGACCGCCAAACCTTTCAGGGGAGCATTAGCAACCGTTTGGCACCATTTTTGACTCAATTGCCAAAAGTCAGGTTTTTGATGAAATTGTGACCCCGGGGCATAGGGATTTTTTCAAAAAAAATATTTCTTGTCGGTTAAGTTGTCGAGGGCTGATTTCTTTTCCTGTGATAAAAAGACTTCTGTTTCGACCGCCAAACCTTTCAGAGGAGCATTTGCAACCGCTGGGCACCATTTCTGAGTCAATTGCCGAAAGTCAGATTTTTGATGAAATTGTGACCCTGGGGCTTAGGGATTTTTTCAAAAAAATATATTTCTGCAGGTTAAGTTGTTGAGGGCTGATTTCTTTTCCTGTGATAAAAAGCCTTCTGTTTCAACCGCCAAACCTTTCAGAGGATCATTTGCAACCGCTGGGCACCATTTCTGAGTCAATTGCCGAAAGTCAGATTTTTGATGAAATTGTGACCCCGGAGCTTAGGGATTTTTTCAAAAAAATATTTTTCTGCCGGTTAAGTTGTCGAGGGCTGATTTCTTTTCCTGTGATAAAAAGACTTCTGTTTCAACCGCCAAACCTTTCAGAGGAGCATTTGCAACCGTTTGGCACCATTTTTGAGTCAATTGCCGAAATTCAGAGTTTTTATGAAATTGTGACCCTGGGGCTTAGGGATTTTTTCAAAAAAATATATTTCTGCAGGTTAAGTTGTTGAGGGCTGATTTCTTTTCCTGTGATAAAAAGCCTTCTGTTTCAACCGCCAAACCTTTCAGAGGATCATTTGCAACCGCTGGGCACCATTTCTGAGTCAATTGCCGAAAGTCAGATTTTTGATGAAATTGTGACCCCGGAGCTTAGGGATTTTTTCAAAAAAATATTTTTCTGCCGGTTAAGTTGTCGAGGGCTGATTTCTTTTCCTGTGATAAAATGACTTCTGTTTCAACCGCCAAACCTTTCAGAGGAGCATTTGCAACCGTTGGGGACCATTTCTGAGTCAATTGCAAAAGTCAGATTTTTGATGAAATTGTGACCCCGGGGCTTAGGGATTTTTTCAAAAAAATATTTTCTTGCTGGTTAAGTTGTCGAGGGCTGATTTATTTTCCTGTGATAAAAAGCCTTCTGTTTCGACCGCCAAACCTTTCAGAGGAGCATTTGCAACCGTTGGGGACCATTTTTGAGTCAATTGACGAAAGTCAGAGTTTTGATGAAATTGTGACCCCGGGGCTTAGGGATTTCTTCAAAAAAATATTTTCTTGCATTTTAAGTTGTCGAGGGCTGATTTCTTTTCCTGTGATAAAATGCCTTCTCTTTCGATCGTTAAACTTTTCAGGGGAGCATTTGCAACCGTTTGGCACCATTTTTGAGTCAATTGCCGAAATTCAGAGTTTTTATGAAATTGTGACCCCGGGGCTTAGGGATTTTTTCAAAAAAATATTTTCTTGCAGGTTAAGTTGTCGAGGGCTGATTTCTTTTCCTGTGATAAAAAAACTTCTCTTTTGACCGCCAAACCTTTCAGGGGAGCATTTGCAACCGTATGGCACCATTTTTGACTCAATTGCCAAAAGTCAGGTTTTTGATGAAATTGTGACCCCGGGGCTTAGGGATTTTTTCAAAAAAATATTTTTCTGCCGGTTAAGTTGTGGAGGGCTGATTTCTTGTCCTGTAATAAAAAAACTTCTGTTTCGACCGCCAAACTTTCAGAGGAGCGTTTGCAACCGTTGGGCACCATTTCTGAGTCAATTGCCGAAAGTTAGAGTTTTGATGAAATTGTGAGCCCGGGGCTTTGGGATTTTTTCAAAAAAATAATTTTCTGCCTGTTAAGTTGTCGAGGGCTGATTTCTTGTCCTGTAATAAAAAGACTTCTCTTTCAACCGCCAAACCTTTCAGGGGAGCATTAGCAACCGTTTGGCACCATTTTTGAGTCAATTGGCGAAAGTTAGAGTTTTGATGAAATTGTGACCCCGGGGCTTAGGGATTTTTTCAAAAAAATATTTTTCTGCCGGTTAAGTTGTGGAGGGCTGATTTCTTTTCCTGTGATAAAAAGACTTCTGTTTCGACCGCCAAACCTTTCAGAGGAGCATTTGCAACCGCTGGGCACCATTTCTGAGTCAATTGCCGAAAGTCAGATTTTTGATGAAATTGTGACCCCGGGGCTTAGGGATTTTTTCAAAAAAATATTTTCTTGCTGGTTAAGTTGTCAAGGGCTGATTTATTTTCCTGTGATAAAAAGACTTCTGTTTCGACCGCCAAACCTTTCAGAGGAGCATTTGCAACCGTTGGGGACCATTTTTGAGTCCACTGTCGAAAGTCAGATTTTTGATGAAATTGTGACCCCGGGGCTTAGGGATTTTTTCAAAAAAATATTTTTCTGCCGGTTAAGTTGTCGAGGGCTGATTTCTTTTCCTGTAATAAAAAAACTTCTGTTTCGACCGCCAAACCTTTCAGAGGAGCATTTGCAACCGTTGGGCACCATTTCTGAGTCAATTGCCGAAAGTCAGATTTTTGATGAAATTGTGACCCCGGGGCTTAGGGATTTTATCAAAAAAATGTTTTTCTGCCGGTTAAGTTGTCGAGGGCTGATTTCTTTTCCTGTGATAAAAAAAACTTCTGTTTTGACCGCCAAACCTTTCAGAGGAGCATTTGCAACCGTCGAAGACCATTTTTGATTCAATTGCCGAAAGTTAGAGTTTTGATGAAATTGTGACCCCGGGGCTTAGGGATTTTTTCAAAAAAAATCATTTTCTGCCGGTTTAGTTGTCGAGGGTTACTTTCTTTTCCTGTGAAAAAAAAAGACTTCTGTTTCGACCGCCAAACCTTTCAGAGGAGCATTTGCAACCGCTGGGCACCATTTCTGAGTCAATTGCCGAAAGTCAGATTTTTGATGAAATTGTGACCCCGGGGCTTAGGGATTTTTTCAAAAAAATATTTTTCTGCCGGTTAAGTTGTCGAGGGCTGATTTCTTTTCCTGTGATAAAAAGACTTCTGTTTCGACCGCCAAACCTTTCAGAGGAGCATTTGCAACCGTTGGGGACCATTTCTGAGTCAATTGTCGAAAGTCAGATTTTTGATGAAATTGTGACCCCTGGGCTTAGGGAATTTTTCAAAAAAATATTTTTCTGCCGGTTAAGTTGTCGAGGGCTGATTTCTTGTCCTGTAATAAAAAGACTTCTCTTTTGACCGCCAAACCTTTCAGGGGAGCATTAGCAACCGTTTGGCACCATTTTTGACTCAATTGCCAAAAGTCAGGTTTTTGATGAAATTGTGACCCCGGGGCTTAGGGATTTTTTCAAAAAAATATTTTCTTGCCGGTTAAGTTGTCGAGGGCTGATTTCTTTTCCTGTGATAAAAAAACCTTCTCTTTCGACCCCCAAACCTTTCAGAGGAGCATGTGCAACCGCTGGGCACCATTTCTGAGTCAATTGCCGAAAGTCAGATTTTTGATGAAATTGTGACCCCGGAGCTTAGGGATTTTTTCAATAAAATATTTTTCTGCCGGTTAAGTTGTCGAGGGCTGATTTCTTTTCCTGTGATAAAAAGCCTTCTGTTTCGACCGCCAAACCTTTCAGAGGATCATTTGCAACCGCTGGGCACCATTTCTGAGTCAATTGCTGAAAGTCAGATTTTTGATGAAATTGTGACCCCGGGGCTTAGGGATTTTTTCAAAAAAATATATTTCTGCCGATTAAGTTGTCGAGGGCTGATTTCTTTTCCTGTGATAAAAAAAACTTCTGTTTTGACCGCCAAACCTTTCAGAGGAGCATTTGCAACCGTCGAAGACCATTTTTGATTCAATTGCCGAAAGTTAGAGTTTTGATGAAATTGTGAACCCGGGGCTTAGGGATTTTTTTAAAAAAATCTTTTTCTGCCGGTTAAGTTGTGGAGGGCTGATTTCTTTTCCAGTGATAAAATGCCTTCTCTTTCGATCGTTAAACTTTTCAGGGGAGCATTTGCAACCGTTTGGCACCATTTTTGAGTCAATTGCCGAAATTCAGAATTTTTATGAAATTGTGACCCCGGGGCTTAGGGATTTTTTTAAAAAAAATTATTTCTGCCGATTAAGTTGTCGAGGGTGATTTCTTATCCTGTGATAAAAAGACATCTGTTTTGACCGCCAAACCTTTCAGAGGAGCATGTGCAACCGTTGGGCTCCATTTCTGAGTCAATTGCCGAAAGTCAGATTTTTGATGAAATTGTGACCCCGGGGCTTAGGGATTTTTTCAAAAAAATATTTTTCTGCCGGTTAAGTTGTCGAGGGCTGATTTCTTTTCCTGTGATAAAAAGACTTCTGTTTCGACCGCCAAACCTTTCAGAGGAGCATTTGCAACCACTGGGAACCATTTCTGAGTCAATTGCCGAAAGTCAGATTTTTGATGAAATTGTGACCCCGGAGCTTAGGGATTTTTTCAAAAAAATATATTTCTGCAGGTTAAGTTGTCGAGGGCTGATTTCTTTTCCTGTGATAAAAAGCCTTCTCTTTCGACCGCCAAACCTTTCAGAGGATCATTTGCAACTGCTGGGCACCATTTCTGAGTCAATTGCCGAAAGTCAGATTTTTGATGAAATTGTGACCCCGGAGCTTAGGGATTTTTTCAAAAAAATATATTTCTGCCGATTAAGTTGTCGAGGGTGATTTCTTATCCTGTGATAAAAAGACATCTGTTTTGACCGCCAAACCTTTCAGAGGAGCATGTGCAACCGTTGGGCTCCATTTCTGAGTCAATTGCCGAAAGTCAGATTTTTGATGAAATTGTGACCCCGGGGCTTAGGGATTTTTTCAAAAAAATATTTTTCTGCCGGTTAAGTTGTCGAGGGCTGATTTCTTTTCCTGTGATAAAAAAAACTTCTGTTTTGACCGCCAAACCTTTCAGAGGAGCATTTGCAACCGTCGAAGACCATTTTTGATTCAATTGCCGAAAGTTAGAGTTTTGATGAAATTGTGACCCCGGGGCTTAGGGATTTTTTCAAAAAAATCTTTTTCTGCCGGTTAAGTTGTCGAGGGCTGATTTCTTTTCCTGTGATAAAAAAAACTTCTGTTTTGACCGCCAAACCTTTCAGAGGAGCATTTGCAACCGTTGGGCACCATTTCTGAGTCAATTGTCGAAAGTCAGATTTTTGATGAAATTGTGACCCCGGGGCTTAGGGATTTTTTCAAAAAAAATATTTTTCTGCCGGTTAAGTTGTCGAGAGCTGATTTCTTGTCCTGTAATAAAAAGACTTCTCTTTCGACCGCCAAACCTTTCAGGGGAGCATTAGCAACCGTTTGGCACCATTTTTGACTCAATTGCCAAAAGTCAGGTTTTTGATGAAATTGTGACCCCGGAGCTTAGGGATTTTTTCAAAAAAATATATTTCTGCAGGTTAAGTTGTCGAGGGCTGATTTCTTTTCCTGTGATAAAAAGCCTTCTCTTTCGACCGCCAAACCTTTCAGAGGATCATTTGCAACTGCTGGGCACCATTTCTGAGTCAATTGCCGAAAGTCAGATTTTTGATGAAATTGTGACCCCGGGGCTTAGGGATTTTTTCAAAAAAATATCTTTCTTCCGGTTAAGTTGTCGAGGGCTGATTTCTTTTCCTGTGATAAAAAAAACTTCTGTTTTGACCGCCAAACCTTTCAGAGGAGCATTTGCAACCGTCGAAGACCATTTTTGATTCAATTGCCGAAAGTTAGAGTTTTGATGAAATTGTGACCCCGGGGCTTAGGGATTTTTTCAAAAAAATCTTTTTCTGCCGGTTAAGTTGTCGAGGGCTGATTTCTTTTCCTGTGATAAAAAAAACTTCTGTTTTGACCGCCAAACCTTTCAGAGGAGCATTTGCAACCGTTGGGGACCATTTCTGAGTCAATTGTCGAAAGTCAGATTTTTGATGAAATTGTGACCCCGGGGCTTAGGGATTTTTTCAAAAAAAATATTTTTCTGCCGGTTAAGTTGTCGAGGGCTGATTTCTTGTCCTGTAATAAAAAGACTTCTCTTTCGACCGCCAAACCTTTCAGGGGAGCATTAGCAACCGTTTGGCACCATTTTTGACTCAATTGCCAAAAGTCAGGTTTTTGATGAAATTGTGACCCCGGGGCTTAGGGATTTTTTCAAAAAAAAAAATTCTTGCCGGTTAAGTTGTCGAGGGCTGATTTCTTTTCCTGTGATAAAAAGACTTCTGTTTCGACCGCCAAACCTTTCAGAGGAGCATTTGCAACCGCTGGGCACCATTTCTGAGTCAATTGCCGAAAGTCAGATTTTTGAGGAAATTGTGACCCTGGAGCTTAGGGATTTTTTCAAAAAAATATATTTCTGCAGGTTAAGTTGTTGAGGGCTGATTTCTTTTCCTGTGATAAAAAGCCTTCTGTTTCAACCGCCAAACCTTTCAGAGGATCATTTGCAAGCGCTGGGCACCATTTCTGAGTCAATTGCCGAAAGTCAGATTTTTGATGAAATTGTGACCCCGGAGCTTAGGGATTTTTTCAAAAAAATATTTTTCTGCCGGTTAAGTTGTCGAGGGCTGATTTCTTTTCCTGTGATAAAAAGACTTCTCTTTCGACCGCCAAACCTTTCAGAGGAGCATTTGCAACCGTTTGGCACCATTTTTGAGTCAATTGCCGAAATTCAGAGTTTTTATGAAATTGTGACCCCGGGGCTTAGGGATTTTTTCAAAAAAATATTTTGTTGCAGGTTAAGTTGTCGAGTGCTTATTTCTTTTCCTGTGATAAAAAAACTTCTGTTTCGACTGCCAAACCTTTCAGAGGAGCATTTGCAACCGTTGGGGACCATTTCTGAGTCAATTGCAAAAGTCAGAGTTTTTATGAAATTGTGACCCCGGGGCTTAGGGATTTTTTCAAAAAAAATTATTTCTGCTGATTAAGTTGTTGAGGGCTGATTTCTTTTCCTGTGATAAAAAGCCTTCTGTTTCAACCGCCAAACCTTTCAGAGGATCATTTGCAACCGCTGGGCACCATTTCTGAGTCAATTGCCGAAAGTCAGATTTTTGATGAAATTGTGACCCCGGAGCTTAGGGATTTTTTCAAAAAAATATTTTTCTGCCGGTTAAGTTGTCGAGGGCTGATTTCTTTTCCTGTGATAAAAAGACTTCTCTTTCGACCGCCAAACCTTTCAGAGGAGCATTTGCAACCGTTTGGCACCATTTTTGAGTCAATTGCCGAAATTCAGAGTTTTTATGAAATTGTGACCCCGGGGCTTAGGGATTTTTTCAAAAAAATATTTTGTTGCAGGTTAAGTTGTCGAGTGCTTATTTCTTTTCCTGTGATAAAAAAACTTCTGTTTCGACTGCCAAACCTTTCAGAGGAGCATTTGCAACCGTTGGGGACCATTTCTGAGTCAATTGCAAAAGTCAGATTTTTGATGAAATTGTGACCCCGGGGCTTAGGGATTTTTTCAAAAAAATATTTTCTTGCTGGTTAAGTTGTCGAGGGCTGATTTATTTTCCTGTGATAAAAAGCCTTCTGTTTCGACCGCCAAACCTTTCAGAGGAGCATTTGCAACCGTTGGGGACCATTTTTGAGTCAATTGACGAAAGTCAGAGTTTTGATGAAATTGTGACCCCGGGGCTTAGGGATTTCTTCAAAAAAATATTTTCTTGCATTTTAAGTTGTCGAGGGCTGATTTCTTTTCCTGTGATAAAATGCCTTCTCTTTCGATCGTTAAACTTTTCAGGGGAGCATTTGCAACCGTTTGGCACCATTTTTGAGTCAATTGCCGAAATTCAGAGTTTTTATGAAATTGTGACCCCGGGGCTTAGGGATTTTTTCAAAAAAAATTATTTCTGCTGATTAAGTTGTCGAGGGTGATTTCTTATCCTGTGATAAGAAGACATCTGTTTTGACCGCCAAACCTTTCAGAGGAGCATGTGCAACCGTTGGGCTCCATTTCTGAGTCAATTGCCGAAAGTCAGATTTTTGATGAAATTGTGACCCCGGCGCTTAGGGATTTTTTCAAAAAAATATTTTTCGGCCGGTTAAGTTGTGGAGGGCTGATTTCTTTTCCTGTGATAAAAAGACTTCTGTTTCGACCGCCAAACCTTTCAGAGGAGCATTTGCAACCGCTGGGACCATGTCTGAGTCAATTGCCGAAAGTCAGATTTTTGATGAAATTGTGACCCCGGAGCTTAGGGATTTTTTCAAAAAAATATTTTTCTGCCGGTTAAGTTGTCGAGGGCTGATTTCTTTTCCTGTGATAAAAAGACTTCTCTTTCGACCGCCAAACCTTTCAGAGGAGCATTTGCAACCGTTTGGCACCATTTTTGAGTCAATTGCCGAAATTCAGAGTTTTTATGAAATTGTGACCCCGGGGCTTAGGGATTTTTTCAAAAAAATATTTTGTTGCAGGTTAAGTTGTCGAGTGCTTATTTCTTTTCCTGTGATAAAAAAACTTCTGTTTCGACTGCCAAACCTTTCAGAGGAGCATTTGCAACCGTTGGGGACCATTTCTGAGTCAATTGCAAAAGTCAGATTTTTGATGAAATTGTGACCCCGGGGCTTAGGGATTTTTTCAAAAAAATATTTTCTTGCTGGTTAAGTTGTCGAGGGCTGATTTATTTTCCTGTGATAAAAAGCCTTCTGTTTCGACCGCCAAACCTTTCAGAGGAGCATTTGCAACCGTTGGGGACCATTTTTGAGTCAATTGACGAAAGTCAGAGTTTTTATGAAATTGTGACCCCGGGGCTTAGGGATTTTTTCAAAAAAAATTATTTCTGCTGATTAAGTTGTTGAGGGCTGATTTCTTTTCCTGTGATAAAAAGCCTTCTGTTTCAACCGCCAAACCTTTCAGAGGATCATTTGCAACCGCTGGGCACCATTTCTGAGTCAATTGCCGAAAGTCAGATTTTTGATGAAATTGTGACCCCGGAGCTTAGGGATTTTTTCAAAAAAATATTTTTCTGCCGGTTAAGTTGTCGAGGGCTGATTTCTTTTCCTGTGATAAAAAGACTTCTCTTTCGACCGCCAAACCTTTCAGAGGAGCATTTGCAACCGTTTGGCACCATTTTTGAGTCAATTGCCGAAATTCAGAGTTTTTATGAAATTGTGACCCCGGGGCTTAGGGATTTTTTCAAAAAAATATTTTGTTGCAGGTTAAGTTGTCGAGTGCTTATTTCTTTTCCTGTGATAAAAAAACTTCTGTTTCGACTGCCAAACCTTTCAGAGGAGCATTTGCAACCGTTGGGGACCATTTCTGAGTCAATTGCAAAAGTCAGATTTTTGATGAAATTGTGACCCCGGGGCTTAGGGATTTTTTCAAAAAAATATTTTCTTGCTGGTTAAGTTGTCGAGGGCTGATTTATTTTCCTGTGATAAAAAGCCTTCTGTTTCGACCGCCAAACCTTTCAGAGGAGCATTTGCAACCGTTGGGGACCATTTTTGAGTCAATTGACGAAAGTCAGAGTTTTGATGAAATTGTGACCCCGGGGCTTAGGGATTTCTTCAAAAAAATATTTTCTTGCATTTTAAGTTGTCGAGGGCTGATTTCTTTTCCTGTGATAAAATGCCTTCTCTTTCGATCGTTAAACTTTTCAGGGGAGCATTTGCAACCGTTTGGCACCATTTTTGAGTCAATTGCCGAAATTCAGAGTTTTTATGAAATTGTGACCCCGGGGCTTAGGGATTTTTTCAAAAAAAATTATTTCTGCTGATTAAGTTGTCGAGGGTGATTTCTTATCCTGTGATAAGAAGACATCTGTTTTGACCGCCAAACCTTTCAGAGGAGCATGTGCAACCGTTGGGCTCCATTTCTGAGTCAATTGCCGAAAGTCAGATTTTTGATGAAATTGTGACCCCGGCGCTTAGGGATTTTTTCAAAAAAATATTTTTCGGCCGGTTAAGTTGTGGAGGGCTGATTTCTTTTCCTGTGATAAAAAGACTTCTGTTTCGACCGCCAAACCTTTCAGAGGAGCATTTGCAACCGCTGGGACCATGTCTGAGTCAATTGCCGAAAGTCAGATTTTTGATGAAATTGTGATCCCGGGGCTTAGGGATTTTTTCAAAAAAATATTTTCTTGCAGGTTAAGTTGTCGAGTGCTGATTTCTTTTCCTGTGATAAAAAAACTTCTGTTTCGACTGCCAAACCTTTCAGAGGAGCATTTGCAACCGTTGGGGACCATTTCTGAGTCAATTGCCAAAAGTCAGATTTTTGATGAAATTGTGACCCCGGGGCTTAGGGATTTTTTCAAAAAAATATTTTCTTGCTGGTTAAGTTGTCGAGGGCTGATTTATTTTCCTGTGATAAAAAGCCTTCTGTTTCGACCGCCAAACCTTTCAGAGGAGCATTTGCAACCGTTGAGCACCATTTCTGAGTCCACTGTCGAAAGTCAGATTTTTGATGAAATTGTGACCCCGGGGCTTAGGGATTTTTTCAAAAAAATATTTTTCTGCCGGTTAAGTTGTCGAGGGCTGATTTCTTGTCGTGTAATAAAAAGACTTCTCTTTCGACCGCCAAACCTTTCAGGGGAGCATTAGCAACCGTTTGGCACCATTTTTGACTCAATTGCCAAAAGTCAGGTTTTTGATGAAATTGTGACCCCGGGGCTTAGGGATTTTTTCAAAAAAATATTTTCTTGCGGGTTAAGTTGTCGAGGGCTGATTTCTTTTCCTGTGATAAAAAACCTTCTCTTTCGACCGCCAAACCTTTCAGAGGAGCATTTGCAACCGTTGGGCTCCATTTTTGAGTCAATTGCCGAAAGTCAGATTTTTGATGAAATTGTGACCCCGGGGCTTAGGGATTTTTTCAAAAAAATATTTTCTTGCAGGTTAAGTTGTCGAGGGCTGATTTCTTTTCCTGTGATAAAAAGACTTCTGTTTCGACCGCCAAACCTTTCAGAGGAGCATTTGCAACTGTTTGGCACCATTTTTGAGTCAATTGCCGAAATTCAGAGTTTTTATGAAATTGTGACCCCGGGGCTTAGGGATTTTTTCAAAAAAAATTATTTCTGCCGATTAAGTTGTCGAGGGTGATTTCTTATCCTGTGATAAAAAGACATCTGTTTGGACCGCCAAACCTTTCAGAGGAGCATGTGCAACCGTTGGGCTCCATTTCTGACTCAATTGCCGAAAGTCAGATTTTTGATGAAATTGTGACCCCGGGGCTTAGGGATTTTTTCAAAAAAATATTTTTCTGCCGGTTAAGTTGTCGAGTGCTGATTTCTTGTCCTGTAATAAAAAGACTTCTCTTTCGACCGCCAAACCTTTCAGGGGAGCATTAGCAACCGTTGGGCACTATTTTTGAGTCAATTGCCGAAAGTCAGAGTTTTGATGAAATTGTGATCCCGGGGCTTAGGGATTTTTTCAAAAAAATATTTTCTTGCAGGTTAAGTTGTCGAGGGCTGATTTCTTTTCCTGTGATAAAAAAAACTTCTGTTTTGACCGCCAAACCTTTCAGAGGAGAATTTGCAACCGTCAAAGACCATTTTTGATTCAATTGCCGAAAGATAGAGTTTTGATGAAATTGTGACCCCGGGGCTTAGGGATTTTTTCAAAAATATATTTTTCTGCCGGTTAAGTTGTCGAGGGCTGATTTCTTTTCCTGTGATAAAAAGACTTCTCTTTCGACCGCCAAACCTTTCAGGGGAGCATTAGCAACCGTTGGGCACTATTTTTGAGTCAATTGCCGAAAGTCAGAGTTTTGATGAAATTGTGATCCCGGGGCTTAGGGATTTTTTCAAAAAAATATTTTCTTGCAGGTTAAGTTGTCGAGGGCTGATTTCTTTTCCTGTGATAAAAAAACTTCTCTTTCGACCGCCAAACCTTTCAGGGGAGCTTTTGCAACCGTTGGGCACCATTTCTGAGTCAATTGTCGAAAGTCAGATTTTTTCATGAAATTGTGACCCCGGGGCTTAGGGATTTTTTCAAAAAAAAAATTTTCTGCCGGTTAAGTTGTGGAGGGCTGATTTCTTGTCCTGTAATAAAAAGACTTCTCTTTCGACCGCCAAACCTTTCAGGGGAGCATTAGCAACCGTTTGGCACCATTTTTGACTCAATTGCCAAAAGTCAGGTTTTTGATGAAATTGTGACCCCGGGGCTTAGGGATTTTTTCAAAAAAATATTTTCTTGCCGGTTAAGTTGTCGAGGGCTGATTTCTTTTCCTGTGATAAAAAAACTTCTGTTTCGACTGCCAAACCTTTCAGAGGAGCATTTGCAACCGTTGGGCTCCATTTGTGAGTCAATTGCCGAAAGTCAGATTTTTGATGAAATTGTGACCCCGGAGCTTAGGGATTTTTTCAAAAAAAATTATTTCTGCCGATTAAGTTGTCGAGGGTGATTTCTTATCCTGTGATAAAAAGACATCTGTTTGGACCGCCAAACCTTTCAGAGGAGCATGTGCAACAGTTGGGCTCCATTTCTGAGTCAATTGCCGAAAGTCAGATTTTTGATGAAATTGTGACCCCGGGGCTTAGGGATTTTTTCAAAAAAATATTTTTCTGCCGGTTAAGTTGTCAAGGGCTGATTTCTTTTCCTGTGATAAAAAAAACTTCTGTTTTGACCGCCAAACCTTTCAGAGGAGAATTTGCAACCGTCAAAGACCATTTTTGATTCAATTGCCGAAAGATAGAGTTTTTATGAAATTGTGACCCCGGGGCTTAGGGATTTTTTCAAAAAAATATTTTTCTGCCGGTTAAGTTGTCGAGGGCTGATTTCTTTTCCTGTGATAAAAAGACTTCTCTTTCGACCGCCAAACCTTTCAGGGGAGCTTTTGCAACCGTTGGGCACCATTTCTGAGTCAATTGTCGAAAGTCAGATTTTTTCATGAAATTGTGACCCCGGGGCTTAGGGATTTTTTCAAAAAAAAAATTTTCTGCCGGTTAAGTTGTGGAGGGCTGATTTCTTGTCCTGTAATAAAAAGACTTCTCTTTCGACCGCCAAACCTTTCAGGGGAGCATTAGCAACCGTTTGGCACCATTTTTGACTCAATTGCCAAAAGTCAGGTTTTTGATGAAATTGTGACCCCGGGGCTTAGGGATTTTTTCAAAAAAATATTTTCTTGCCGGTTAAGTTGTCGAGGGCTGATTTCTTTTCCTGTGATAAAAAAACTTCTCTTTCGACCGCCAAACCTTTCAGAGGAGCATTTACAACCGCTGGGCACCATTTCTGAGTCAATTGCCGAAAGTCAGATTTTTGATGAAATTGTGATCCCAGGGCTTAGGGATTTTTTCAAAAAAAGATTTTCTTGCAGGTTAAGTTGTCGAGGGCTGATTTCTTTTCCTGTGATAATAAAACTTCTGTTTCGACTGCCAAACCTTTCAGAGGAGCATTTGCAACCGTTGGGGACCATTTCTGAGTCAATTGCCAAAAGTCAGATTTTTGATGAAATTGTGACCCCGGGGCTTAGGGATTTTTTCAAAAAAATATTTTTCTGCCGGTTAACTTGTCGAGTGCTGATTTCTTGTACTGTGATAAAAAAGACTTCTGTTTCGAACGCCAAACCTTTCAGAGGAGCATCTGCAACCGTTGGGCACCATTTCTGACTCAATTGCCAAAAGTCAGGTTTTTGATGAAATTGTGACCCCGGGGCTTAGGGATTTTTTCAAAAAAATATTTTCTTGCCGGTTAAGTTGTCGAGTGCTGGTTTTTTTTCCTGTGATAAAAAAACTTCTGTTTCGACCGCCAAACCTTTCAGAGGAGCATTTACAACCGTTGGGCACCATTTCTGAGTCAATTGCCGAAAGTCAGATTTTTGATGAAATTGTGACCCCGGGGCTTAGGGATTTGTTCAAAAAAATATTTTTCTGCCGGTTAAGTTGTCGAGGGCTGATTTCTTTTCCTGTGATAAAAAGACTTCTGTTTCGACTGCAAAACCTTTCAGAGGAGCATTTGCAACCGCTGGGCACCATTTTTGAATCAATTGCCGAAAGTCAGATTTTTGATGAAATTGTGACTCCGGGGCTTAGGGATTTGTTCAAAAAAATATTTTTCTGCCGGTAAAGTTGTCGAGGGCTGATTTCTTTTCCTGTGATATAAAGACTTCTGTTTCGAACGCCAAACCTTTCAGAGGTGCCTTTGCAAGCGTTGGGCAACATTTCTGAGTCAATTGCCGAAAGTCAGATTTTTGATGAAATTGTGACCCCGGGGCTTAGGGATTTTTTTAAAAAAATATTTTTCTGCCGGTTAAGTTGTCGAGGGCTGATTTCTTTTCCTGTGATAAAAAGACTTCTGTTTCGACGGCTAAACCTTTCAGGGGAGCATTTGCAACTGTTTGGCACCACTGTTGAATCAATTGCCAAAAGTCCGGTTTTTGATAAAATTGTGACCCCGGGGCTTAGGGATTTTTTCAAAAAAATCTTTTTCTGCGGGTTAAGTTGTCGAGGGCTGATTTCTTGTACTGTGATAAAAAAGACTTCTTTTTCGACCGCCAAACCTTTCAGAAGAGCCTTTGCAACCGTTGGGCACCATTTCTGAGTCTATTGCCGAAAGTCAGAGTTTTGATGAAATTGTGACCCCGGGGCTTAGGGATTTTTTTTAAAAAAATCTTTTTCTGCCGGTTAAGTTGTTGAGGGCTGATTTCTTTTCCTGTGATAAAAAGACTTCTATTTCAACTGCAAAACCTTTCAGGAGACCATTAGCAACCGTTGGGCACCATTTTTGACTCAACTGACAAAAGTCAGGTTTTTGATGAAATTGTGACCCCGGGGCTTAGGGAATTTTTCAAAAAAATATTTTCTTGCCGGTTAAGTTGTCGAGTGCTGGTTTTTTTCCCTGTGATAAAAAAACTTCTGCTTCGACCGCCAAACCTTTCAGAGGAGCATTTACAACCGTTGGGCACCATTTCTGAGTCAATAGCCAAAAGTCAGATTTTTGATGAAATTGTGACCCCGGGGCTTAGGGATTTTTTCAAAAAAATATTTTTCTGCCGGTTAAGTTGTCGAGGGGTGATTTCTTTTCCTGTGATAAAAAGACTTCTGTTTCGACCGTCAAACCTTTCAGAGGTCCCTTTGCAAGCGTTGGGCAACATTTCTGAGTCAATTTCCGAAAGTCAGATTTTTGATGAAATTGTGACCCCGGGGTTTAGGGATTTTTTAAAAAAAATATTTTTCTGCCGGTTAAGTTGTCGTGGGCTGATTTCTTGTCCTGTGATAAAAAGCCTTCTGTTTCGACCGCCAAACCTTTCAGAGGAGCATTTACAACCGTTGGGCACCATTTCTGAGTCAATTGCAAAAAGTCAGATTTTTGATGAAATTGTGACCCCGGGACTTAGGGAATTTTTCAAAAAAATATTTTCTTGCCGGTTAAGTTGTCGAGGGCTGATTTCTTTTCCTGTGATAAAAAGACTTCTGTTTCGAACGCCAAACTTTTCAGGGGAGCAATAGGAACCCTTGGGCACCATTTTTGACTCAATTGCCAAAAGTCAGGTTTTTGATGAAATTGTGACCCCGGGCCCGGCTTAGGGATTTTTTCAAAAAAATAGTTTCTTGCCGGTTAAGTTGTCGAGGGCTGATTTTTTTTCCTGTGATAAAAAAACTTCTGTTTCGACCGCCAAACCTTTCAGAGGTGCCTTTGCAAGCGTTGGGCACCATTTCTGAGTCAATAGCTAAAAGTCAGATTTTTGATGAAATTGTGACCCCGGGGCTTAGGGATTTTTTTTAAAAAATATTTTCTTGCCGGTTAAGTTGTCGAGGGCTGATTTTTTTCCCTGTGATAAAAAAACTTCTGTTTCGACCGCCAAACCTTTCAGAGGAGCATTTACAACCGTTGGGCACCATTTCTGGGTCAATAGCTAAAAGTCAGATTTTTGATGAAATTGTGACCCCGGGGCTTAGGGATTTTTTCAAAAAAATATTTTTCTGCCGGTTAAGTTGTTGAGGGCTGATTTTTTTTCCTGTGATAAAAAAACTTTTGTTTCGACCGCCAAACCTTTCAGAGGAGCATTTACAACCGTTGGGCACCATTTCTGAGTCAATTGCAAAAAGTCAGATTTTTGATGAAATTGTGACCCCGGGACTTAGGGAATTTTTCAAAAAAATATTTTCTTGCCGGTTAAGTTGTCGAGGGCTGATTTCTTTTCCTGTGATAAAAAGACTTCTGTTTCGACCGCCAAACCTTTCAGGGGAGCATTTGCAACCGCTGGGCACCATTTCTGAGTCTATTGCCGAAAGTCAGAGTTTTGATGAAATTGTGACCCCGGGGCTTAGGGATTTTTTTAAAAAAATATTTTTCTGCAGGTTAAGTTGTCGAGGGCTGATTTCTTTTCCTGTGATAAAAAGACTTCTCTTTCAACTGCAAAGCCTTTCAGGGGAGCATTAGCAACCGTTGGGCACCATTTTTGACTCAATTGCCAAAAGTCAGGTTTTTGATGAAATTGTGACCCCGGGGCTTAGGGATTTTTTCAAAAAAATATTTTTCTGCCGGTTAAGTTGTCGAGGGCTGATTTCTTTTCCTGTGATAAAAAGACTTCTGTTTCGACCGCCAAACATTTCAGGGGAGCATTTGCAACCATTTGGCACCACTGTTGAATCAATTGCCAAAAGTCCGGTTTTTGATAAAATTGTGACCCCGGGGCTTAGGGATTTTTTCAAAAATATCTTTTTCTGCCGGTTAAGTTGTCGAGGGCTGATTTCTTTTCCTGTGATAAAAAGACTTCTGTTTCGACTGCAAAACCTTTCAGAGGAGCATTTGCAACCGCTGGGCACCATTTTTGAATCAATTGCCGAAAGTCAGATTTTTGATGAAATTCTGACCCCGGGTCTTAGGGATTTTTTGACAAAAAAATATTTTTCTGCCGGTTAAGTTGTCGAGGGCTGATTTCTTTTCCTGTGATATAAAGACTTCTGTTTCGAACGCCAAACCTTTCAGGGGAGCATTTGCAACCGCTGGGCACCATTTCTGAGTCTATTGCCGAAAGTCAGAGTTTTGATGAAATTGTGACCCCGGGGCTTAGGGATTTTTTTAAAAAAATCTTTTTCTGCCGGTTAAGTTGTCGAGGGCTGATTTCTTTTCCTGTGATAAAAAGACTTCTATTTCAACTGCAAAACCTTTCAGGAGAGCATTAGCAACCGTTGGGCACCATTTTTTACTCAATTGCCAAAAGTCAGGTTTTTGATGAAATTGTGACCCCGGGGCTTAGGGATTTTTTCAAAAAAATATTTTCTTGCCGGTTAAGTTGTCGAGTGCTGATTTTTTTCCCTGTGATAAAAAAACTTCTGCTTCGACCGCCAAACCTTTCAGAGGAGCATTTACAACCGTTGGGCACCATTTCTGAGTCAATAGCCAAAAGTCAGATTTTTGATGAAATTGTGACCCCGGGGCTTAGGGATTTTTTCAAAAAAATATTTTTCTGCCGGTTAAGTTGTCGAGGGCTGATTTCTTTTCCTGTGATAAAAAGACTTCTATTTCAACTGCAAAACCTTTCAGGAGAACATTAGCAACCGTTGGGCACCATTTTTGACTCAATTGCCAAAAGTCAGGTTTTTGATGAAATTGTGACCCCGGGGCTTAGGGATTTTTTCAAAAAAATATTTTCATGCCGGTTAAGTTGTCGAGGGCTGATTTTTTTTCCTGTGATAAAAAAACTTCTGTTTCGACCGCCAAACCTTTCAGAGGAGCATTTACAACCGTTGGGCACCATTTCTGAGTCAATAGCCAAAAGTCAGATTTTTGATGAAATTGTGACCCCGGGGCTTAGGGATTTTTTCAAAAAAATATTTTTCTGCCGGTTAAGTTGTCGAGGGCTGATTTCTTTTCCTGTGATAAAAAGACTTCTATTTCAACTGCAAAACCTTTCAGGAGAGCATTAGCAACCGTTGGGCACCATTTTTGACTCAATTGCCAAAAGTCAGGTTTTTGATGAAATTGTGACCCCGGGGCTTAGGGATTTTTTCAAAAAAATATTTTCATGCCGGTTAAGTTGTCGAGGGCTGATTTTTTTTCCTGTGATAAAAAAACTTCTGTTTCGACCGCCAAACCTTTCAGAGGAGCATTTACAACCGTTGGGCACCATTTCTGAGTCAATAGCCAAAAGTCAGATTTTTGATGAAATTGTGACCCCGGGGCTTAGGGATTTTTTCAAAAAAATATTTTTCTGCCGGTTAAGTTGTCGAGGGCTGATTTCTTTTCCTGTGATAAAAAGACTTCTGTTTCGACCGCCAAACCTTTCAGAGGTGCCTTTGCAACCGTTGGGCACCATTTCTGATTCAACTGCCGAAAGTCAGGTTTTTGATGAAATTGTGACCCCGGGGCTTAGGGATTTTTTCAAAAAAATTTTTTTCTGCCGGTTAAGTTGTCGAGGGCTGATTTCTTTTCCTGTGATAAAAAGACTTCTCTTTCAACTGCAAAACCTTTCAGGGGAGCATTAGCAACCGTTGGGCACCATTTTTGACTAAATTGCCAAAAGTCAGGTTTTTGATGAAATTGTGACCCCGGGGCTTAGGGATTTTTTCAAAAAAATATTTTCATGCCGGTTAAGTTGTCGAGGGCTGATTTTTTTTCCTGTGATAAAAAAACTTCTGTTTCGACCGCCAAACCTTTCAGAGGAGCATTTACAACCGTTGGGCACCATTTCTGAGTCAATAGCCAAAAGTCAGATTTTTGATGAAATTGTGACCCCGGGGCTTAGGGATTTTTTCAAAAAAATATTTTTCTGCCGGTTAAGTTGTCGAGGGCTAATTTCTTTTCCTGTGATAAAAAGACTTCTATTTCAACTGCAAAACCTTTCAGGAGAGCATTAGCAACCGTTGGGCACCATTTTTGACTCAATTGCCAAAAGTCAGGTTTTTGATGAAATTGTGACCCCGGGGCTTAGGGATTTTTTCAAAAAAATATTTTCATGCCGGTTAAGTTGTCGAGGGCTGATTTTTTTTCCTGTGATAAAAAAACTTCTGTTTCGACCGCCAAACCTTTCAGAGGAGCATTTACAACCGTTGGGCACCATTTCTGAGTCAATAGCCAAAAGTCAGATTTTTGATGAAATTGTGACCCCGGGGCTTAGGGATTTTTTCAAAAAAATATTTTTCTGCCGGTTAAGTTGTCGAGGGCTGATTTCTTGTACTGTGATAAAAAAGACTTCTGTTTCCACCGCCAAACCTTTCAGAGGAGCCTTTGCAACCGTTTGGCACCACTTTTGAATCAATTGCCAAAAGTCCGGGTTTTGATAAAATTGTGACCCCGGGGCTTAGGGAATTTTTCAAAAAAAAATTTCTGCCGATTAAGTTGTCGAGGGCTGATTTCTTTTCCTGTGATAAAAAGACTTCTCTTTCGAGCGCCAAACCTTTCAGAGGAGCATTTGCAACCGCAGCGCAACATTTCTGAGTCAATTTCCGAAAGTCAGATTTTTGATGAAATTGTGACCCCGGGGCTTAGGGATTTTTTCAAAAAAATTTTTTTCTGCCGGTTAAGTTGTCGAGGGCTGATTTCTTTTCCTGTGATAAAAAGACTTCTCTTTCAACTGCAAAACCTTTCAGGGGAGCATTAGCAACCGTTGGGCACCATTTTTGACTAAATTGCCAAAAGTCAGGTTTTTGATGAAATTGTGACCCCGGGGCTTAGGGATTTTTTCAAAAAAATATTTTCTTGCCGGTTAAGTTGTCGAGGGCAGATTTTTTTTCCTGTGATAAAAAAACTTCTGTTTCGACCACCAAACCTTTCAGAGGAGCATTTACAACCGTTGGGCACCATTTCTGAGTCAATTGCCCAAAGTCAGGTTTTTGATGAAATTGTGACCCCGGGGCTTAGGGATTTTTTCAAAAATATATTTTTCTGCCGGTTAAGTTGTCGAGGGCTGATTTCTTTTCCTGTGATAAAAAGACTTCTGTTTCGACGGCCAAACCTTTCAGGGGAGCATATGCAATTGTTTGGCACCACTGTTGAATCAATTGCCAAAAGTCCGGTTTTTGATAAAATTGTGACCCCGGGGCTTAGGGATTTTTTTAAAAAAATATTTTTCTGCCGGTTAAGTTTTCGAGGGCTGATTTTTTTTCCTGTGATAAAAAGACATCTATTTCGATCGCCAAACCTTTCAGGGGAGCATTTGCAACCGCTGGGCACCATTTCTGAGTCTATTGCCGAAAGTCAGAGTTTTGATGAAATTGAGACCCCGGGGCTTAGGGATTTTTTTAAAAAAAATCTTTTTCTGCCGGTTAAGTTGTCGAGGGCTGATTTCTTTTCCTGTGATAAAAAGACTTCTCTTTCAACTGTAAAACCTTTCAGAGGAGCATTAGCAAACGTTGGGCACCATTTTTGAATCAATTGCCGAAAGTCAGATTTTTGATGAAATTGTGACCCCGGGGCTTAGGGATTTTTTCAAAAAAATATTTTTCTGCCGGTTAAGTTGTTGAGGGCTGATTTCTTTTCCTGTGATAAAAAAAACTTTTGTTTCAAGCGCCAAACCTTTCAGAGGAGCATTTACAACCGTTGGGCACCATTTCTGAGTCAATTGCAAAAAGTCAGATTTTTGATGAAATTGTGACCCCGGGGCTTAGGGAATTTTTCAAAAAAAAATTTCTGCCGATTAAGTTGTCGAGGGCTGATTTCTTTTCCTGTGATAAAAAGACTTCTCTTTCAACTGCAAAACCTTTCAGGGGAGCATTAGCAACCGTTGGGCACCATTTCTGAGTCTATTGCCGAAAGTCAGAGTTTTGATGAAATTGTGACCCCGGGTCTTAGGGATTTTTTCAAAAAAATATTTTTCTGCCGGTTAAGTTGTCGAGGGCTGATTTCTTTTCCTGTGATAAAAAGACTTCTCTTTCAACTGCAAAACCTTTCTGGGGAGCATTAGCAACCGTTGGGCACCATTTCTGAGTCTATTGCCGAAAGTCAGATTTTTGATGAAATTGTGACCCCGGGGCTTAGGGATTTTTTCAAAAAAATATTTTTCTGCCGGTTAAGTTGTCGAGGGCTGATTTCTTTTCCTGTGATAAAAAGACTTCTGTTTCGACCGCCAAACCTTTCAGAGGAGCATTTGCAACCGCTGGGCACCATTTTTGAATCAATTGCCAAAAGTCCGGGTTTTGATAAAATTGTGACCCCGGGGCTTAGGGAATTTTTCAAAAAAAAATTTCTGCCGATTAAGTTGTCGAGGGCTGATTTCTTTTCCTGTGATAAAAAGACTTCTCTTTCGAGCGCCAAACCTTTCAGAGGAGCATTTGCAACCGCAGCGCAACATTTCTGAGTCAATTTCCGAAAGTCAGATTTTTGATGAAATTGTGACCCCGGGGCTTAGGGATTTTTTCAAAAAAATTTTTTTCTGCCGGTTAAGTTGTCGAGGGCTGATTTCTTTTCCTGTGATAAAAAGACTTCTCTTTCAACTGCAAAACCTTTCAGGGGAGCATTAGCAACCGTTGGGCACCATTTCTGAGTCAATAGCCAAAAGTCAGATTTTTGATGAAATTGTGACCCCGGGGCTTAGGGATTTTTTCAAAAAAATATTTTTCTGCCGGTTAAGTTGTCGAGGGCTGATTTCTTTTCCTGTGATAAAAAGACTTCTATTTCAACTGCAAAACCTTTCAGGAGAGCATTAGCAACCGTTGGGCACCATTTTTGACTCAATTGCCAAAAGTCAGGTTTTTGATGAAATTGTGACCCCGGGGCTTAGGGATTTTTTCAAAAAAATATTTTCATGCCGGTTAAGTTGTCGAGGGCTGATTTTTTTTCCTGTGATAAAAAAACTTCTGTTTCGACCGCCAAACCTTTCAGAGGAGCATTTACAACCGTTGGGCACCATTTCTGAGTCAATAGCCAAAAGTCAGATTTTTGATGAAATTGTGACCCCGGGGCTTAGGGATTTTTTCAAAAAAATATTTTTCTGCCGGTTAAGTTGTCGAGGGCTGATTTCTTGTACTGTGATAAAAAAGACTTCTGTTTCCACCGCCAAACCTTTCAGAGGAGCCTTTGCAACCGTTTGGCACCACTTTTGAATCAATTGCCAAAAGTCCGGGTTTTGATAAAATTGTGACCCCGGGGCTTAGGGAATTTTTCAAAAAAAAATTTCTGCCGATTAAGTTGTCGAGGGCTGATTTCTTTTCCTGTGATAAAAAGACTTCTCTTTCGAGCGCCAAACCTTTCAGAGGAGCATTTGCAACCGCAGCGCAACATTTCTGAGTCAATTTCCGAAAGTCAGATTTTTGATGAAATTGTGACCCCGGGGCTTAGGGATTTTTTCAAAAAAATTTTTTTCTGCCGGTTAAGTTGTCGAGGGCTGATTTCTTTTCCTGTGATAAAAAGACTTCTCTTTCAACTGCAAAACCTTTCAGGGGAGCATTAGCAACCGTTGGGCACCATTTTTGACTAAATTGCCAAAAGTCAGGTTTTTGATGAAATTGTGACCCCGGGGCTTAGGGATTTTTTCAAAAAAATATTTTCTTGCCGGTTAAGTTGTCGAGGGCAGATTTTTTTTCCTGTGATAAAAAAACTTCTGTTTCGACCACCAAACCTTTCAGAGGAGCATTTACAACCGTTGGGCACCATTTCTGAGTCAATTGCCCAAAGTCAGGTTTTTGATGAAATTGTGACCCCGGGGCTTAGGGATTTTTTCAAAAATATATTTTTCTGCCGGTTAAGTTGTCGAGGGCTGATTTCTTTTCCTGTGATAAAAAGACTTCTGTTTCGACGGCCAAACCTTTCAGGGGAGCATATGCAATTGTTTGGCACCACTGTTGAATCAATTGCCAAAAGTCCGGTTTTTGATAAAATTGTGACCCCGGGGCTTAGGGATTTTTTTAAAAAAATATTTTTCTGCCGGTTAAGTTTTCGAGGGCTGATTTTTTTTCCTGTGATAAAAAGACATCTATTTCGATCGCCAAACCTTTCAGGGGAGCATTTGCAACCGCTGGGCACCATTTCTGAGTCTATTGCCGAAAGTCAGAGTTTTGATGAAATTGAGACCCCGGGGCTTAGGGATTTTTTTAAAAAAAATCTTTTTCTGCCGGTTAAGTTGTCGAGGGCTGATTTCTTTTCCTGTGATAAAAAGACTTCTCTTTCAACTGTAAAACCTTTCAGAGGAGCATTAGCAAACGTTGGGCACCATTTTTGAATCAATTGCCGAAAGTCAGATTTTTGATGAAATTGTGACCCCGGGGCTTAGGGATTTTTTCAAAAAAATATTTTTCTGCCGGTTAAGTTGTTGAGGGCTGATTTCTTTTCCTGTGATAAAAAAAACTTTTGTTTCAAGCGCCAAACCTTTCAGAGGAGCATTTACAACCGTTGGGCACCATTTCTGAGTCAATTGCAAAAAGTCAGATTTTTGATGAAATTGTGACCCCGGGGCTTAGGGAATTTTTCAAAAAAAAATTTCTGCCGATTAAGTTGTCGAGGGCTGATTTCTTTTCCTGTGATAAAAAGACTTCTCTTTCAACTGCGAAACCTTTCAGGGGAGCATTAGCAACCGTTGGGCACCATTTCTGAGTCTATTGCCGAAAGTCAGAGTTTTGATGAAATTGTGACCCCGGGTCTTAGGGATTTTTTCAAAAAAATATTTTTCTGCCGGTTAAGTTGTCGAGGGCTGATTTCTTTTCCTGTGATAAAAAGACTTCTCTTTCAACTGCAAAACCTTTCTGGGGAGCATTAGCAACCGTTGGGCACCATTTCTGAGTCTATTGCCGAAAGTCAGATTTTTGATGAAATTGTGACCCCGGGGCTTAGGGATTTTTTCAAAAAAATATTTTTCTGCCGGTTAAGTTGTCGAGGGCTGATTTCTTTTCCTGTGATAAAAAGACTTCTGTTTCGACCGCCAAACCTTTCAGAGGAGCATTTGCAACCGCTGGGCACCATTTTTGAATCAATTGCCGAAAGTCAGATTTTTCATGAAATTGTGACCCCGGGGCTTAGGGATTTTTTCAAAAAAATATTTTTCTGCCGGTTAAGTTTTCGAGGGCTGATTTCTTTTCCTGCGATAAAAAGACTTCTGTTTCGACCGCCAAACTTTTCAGGGGAGCATTTGCAACCGCAGGGCAACATTTCTGATTCAACTGCCGAAAGTCAGATTTTTGATGAAATTGTGACCCCGGGTCTTAGGGATTTTTTCAAAAAAATATTTTTCTGCCGGTTAAGTTGTCGAGGGCTGATTTCTTTTCCTGTGATAAAAAGACATCTATTTCGACCGCCAAACCTTTCAGGGGAGCATTTGCAACCGCTGGGCACCATTTCTGAGTCTATTGCCGAAAGTCAGAGTTTTGATGAAATTGTGACCCCGGGGCTTACGGATTTTTTCAAAAAAATCTTTTTCTGCCGGTTAAGTTGTCGAGGGCTGATTTCTTTTCCTGTGATAAAAAGACTTCTGTTTCGACCGCCAAACTTTTCAGAGGAGCCTTTGCAACCGTTGGGCACCATTTTTGACTCAATTGTCGAAAGTCAGGTTTTTGCTGAAATTGTGACCCCGGGGCTTAGGGAATTTTTCAAAAAAATATTTTCTTGCCGGTTAAGTTGTCGAGGGCTGGTTTTTTTCCCTGTGATAAAAAAACTTCTGTTTCGACCGCCAAACCTTTCAGGGGAGCATTTGCAACCGTTTGGCACCACTGTTGAATCAGTTGCCAAAAGTCAGGTTTTTGATAAAATTGTGACCCCGGGGCTTAGGGATTTTTTCAAAAAAATCTTTTTCTGCGGGTTAAGTTGTCGAGGGCTGATTTCTTGTACTGTGATAAAAAAGACTTCTTTTTCGACTGCCAAACCTTTCAGAGGAGCCTTTGCAACCGTTGGGCACCATTTCTGATTCAACTGCCGAAAGTCAGATTTTTGATGAAATTGTGACCCCGGGTCTTAGGGATTTTTTCAAAAAAATATTTTTATGCCGGTTAAGTTGTCGAGGGCTGATTTCTTTTCCTGTGATAAAAAGACATCTATTTCGACCGCCAAACCTTTCAGGGGAGCATTTGCAACCGCTGGGCACCATTTCTGAGTCTATTGCCGAAAGTCAGGTTTTTGATGAAATTGTGACCCCGGGGCTTAGGGAATTTTTCAAAAAAATATTTTCTTGCCGGTTAAGTTGTCGAGGGCTGATTTTTTTTCCTGTGATAAAAAGAGTTCTGTTTCGACCGCCAAACCTTTCAGGGGAGCATTTGCAACCGCAGCGCAACATTTCTGAGTGAATTGCCGAAAGTCAGATTTTTGATGAAATTGTGACCCCGGGGCTTAGGGATTTTTTCAAAAAAAAAATTTTCTGCCGATTAAGTTGTCGAGGGCAGATTTCTTTTCCTGTGATAAAAAGACTTCTCTTTCAACTGCAAATCCTTTCAGGGGAGCATTAGCAACCGTTGGGCAGCATTTCTGAGTCTATTGCCGAAAGTCAGATTTTTGATGAAATTGTGACCCCGGGGTTTAGGGTTTTTTTCAAAAAAATCTTTTTCTGCGGGTTAAGTTGTCGAGGGCTGATTTCTTGTACTGTGATAAAAAAGACTTCTTTTTCGACTGCCAAACCTTTCAGAGGAGCATTTGCAACCGTTGGGCACCATTTCTGATTCAACTGCCGAAAGTCAGATTTTTGATGAAATTGTGACCCCGGGTCTTAGGGATTTTTTCCAAAAAATATTTTTCTGCCGGTTAAGTTGTCGAGGGCTGATTTCTTTTTCTGTGATAAAAAGACATCTATTTCGACCGCCAAACTTTTCAGGGGATCATTTGCAACCGCTGGGCACCATTTCTGAGTCTATTGCTGAAAGTCAGAGTTTTGATGAAATTGTGACCCCGGGGCTTAGGGATTTTTTCAAAAAAATCTTTTTCTGCCGGTTAAGTTGTCGAGGGCTGATTTCTTTTCCTGTGATAAAAAGACTTCTGTTTCGACCGCCAAACTTTTCAGAGGAGCCTTTGCAACCGTTGGGCACCATTTTTGACTGAATTGCCGAAAGTCAGGTTTTTGATGAAATTGTGACCCCGGGTCTTAGGGATTTTTTCAAAAAAATACTTTTCTGCCGGTTAAGTTGTCGAGGGCTGATTTCTTTTCCTTAGGGTTCCTTAGGGTTCCTTAGGGTTCCTTAGGCTTAGGGATTTTTTCAAAAAAATATTTTTTGGCCAGTTAAGTTGTCGAGGGCTGCTTTCTTTTCCTGTGATAAAAAGACTTCTGTTTCGACCGCCAAACCTTTCAGGGGAGCATTTGCAACCGCAGGGCAACATTTCTGATTCAACTGCCGAAAGTCAGATTTTTCATGAAATTGTGACCCCGGGTCTTAGGGATTTTTTCAAAAAAATACTTTTCTGCCGGTTAAGTTGTCGAGGGCTGATTTCTTTTCCTGTGATAAAAAGACATCTATTTCGACCGCCAAACCTTTCAGGGGAGCATTTGCAACCGCAGGGCAACATTTCTGAGTGAATTGGCGAAAGTCAGATTTTTGATGAAATTGTGACCCCGGGGCTTAGGGATTTTTTCAAAAAAAAAATTTTCTGCCGATTAAGTTGTCGAGGGCTGATTTCTTTTCCTGTGATAAAAAGACATCTATTTCGACCGCCAAACCTTTCAGGGGAGCATTTGCAACCGCTGGGCACCATTTCTGAGTCTATTGCCGAAAGTCAGAGTTTTGATGAAATTGTGACCCCGGGGCTTAGGGATTTTTTTAAAAAAATATTTTTCTGCCGGTTAAGTTGTCGAGGGCTGATTTCTTTTCCTGTGATAAAAAGACTTCTGTTTCGACGGCTAAACCTTTCAGGGGAGCATTTGCAACTGTTTGGCACCACTGTTGAATCAATTGCCAAAAGTCCGGTTTTTGATGAAATTGTGACCCCGGGGCTTAGGGATTTTTTCAAAAAAATCTTTTTCTGCCGGTTAAGTTGTCGAGGGCTGATTTTTTTTCCTGTGATAAAAAAACTTCTGTTTCAACTGCAAAACCTTTCAGGAGAGCATTAGCAACCGTTGGGCACCATTTTTTACTCAATTGCCAAAAGTCAGGTTTTTGATGAAATTGTGACCCCGGGGCTTAGGGATTTTTTCAAAAAAATATTTTCTTCCCGGTTAAGTTGTCGAGTGCTGATTTTTTTCCCTGTGATAAAAAAACTTCTGCTTCGACCGCCAAACCTTTCAGAGGAGCATTTACAACCGTTGGGCACCATTTTTTACTCAATTGCCGAAAGTCAGGTTTTTGATGAAATTGTGACCCCGGGGCTTAGGGAATTTTTCAAACAAATATTTTCTTGCCGGTTAAGTTGTCGAGGGCTGATTTTTTTTCCTGTGATAAAAAAACTTCTGTTTCGACCGCCAAACCTTTCAGAGGAGCATTTACAACCGTTGGGCACCATTTCTGAGTCAATAGCCAAAAGTCAGATTTTTGATGAAATTGTGACCCTGGGGCTTAGGGATTTTTTCAAAAAAATATTTTTTGGCCGGTTAAGTTGTCGAGGGCTGATTTCTTTTCCTGTGATAAAAAGACTTCTGTTTCGACCGCCAAACCTTTCAGGGGAGCATTTGCAACCGCAGGGCAACATTTCTGAGTCAATTGCCGAAAGTCAGATTTTTGATGAAATTGTGACCCCGGGTCTTAGGGATTTTTTCCCAAAAAAAATTTCTGCCGATTAAGTTGTCGAGGGCTGATTTCTTTTCCTGTGATAAAAAGACTTCTCTTTCAACTGCAAAACCTTTCAGGGGAGCATTAGCAACCGTTGGGCACCATTTCTGAGTCTATTGCCGAAAGTCAGAGTTTTGATGAAATTGTGACCCCGGGGTTTAGGGATTTTTTTAAAAAAAATATTTTCTTGCCGGTTAAGTTGTCGAGGGCTGATTTCTTTTCCTGTGATAAAAAGACATCTATTTCGACCGCCAAACCTTTCAGAGGTGCCTTTGCAAGCGTTGGGCAACATTTCTGAGTCAATTGCCGAAAGTCAGATTTTTGATGAAATTGTGACCCCGGGGCTTAGGGATATTTTCAAATAAATATTTTTCTGCCGGTTAAGTTGTCGAGGGCTGATTTCTTTTCCTGCGATAAAAAGACTTCTGTTTCGACCGCCAAACCTTTCAGGGGAGCATTTGCAACCGTTTGGCACCACTGTTGAATCAATTGCCAAAAGTCCGGTTTTTGATAAAATTGTGACCCGGGGGCTTAGGGATATTTTCAAAAAAATATTTTTCTGCCGGTTAAGTTGTCGAGGGCTGATTTCTTTTCCTGTGATAAAAAGACTTCTGTTTCGACCGTCAAACCTTTCAGAGGAGCATTTGCAACCGCTGGGCACCATTTTTGAATCAATTGCCGAAAGTCAAATTTTTCATGAAATTGTGACCCCGGGTCTTAGGGATTTTTTCAAAAAAATATTTTTCTGCCGGTTAAGTTGTCGAGGGCTGATTTCTTTTCCTGTGATAAAAAGACATCTATTTCGACCGCCAAACCTTTCAGAGGTGCCTTTGCAAGCGTTGGGCAACATTTCTGAGTCAATTGCCGAAAGTCAGGTTTTTGATGAAATTGTGACCCCGGGGCTTAGGGATATTTTCAAAAAAATCTTTTTCTGCCGGTTAAGCTGTCGAGGGCTGATTTCTTTTCCCGTGATAAAAAGACTTCTGTTTCGACCGCCAAACCTTTCAGGGGAGCATTTGCAACCGTTTGGCACCACTGTTGAATCAGTTGCCAAAAGACCGGTTTTTGATAAAATTGTGACCCCGGGGCTTAGGGATTTTTTCAAAAAAATCTTTTTCTGCGGGTTAAGTTGTCGAGGGCTGATTTCTTGTACTGTGATAAAAAAGACTTCTTTTTCGACTGCCAAACCTTTCAGAGGAGCATTTGCAACCGTTGGGCACCATTTCTGATTCAACTGCCGAAAGTCAGATTTTTGATGAAATTGTGACCCCGGGTCTTAGGGATTTTTTCAAAAAAATATTTTTCTGCCGGTTAAGTTGTCGAGGGCTGATTTCTTTTCCTGTGATAAAAAGACATCTATTTCGACCGCCAAACCTTTCAGGGGAGCATTTGCAACCGCTGGGCACCATTTCTGAGTCTATTGCCGAAAGTCAGAGTTTTGATGAAATTGTGACCCCGGGTCTTAGGGATTTTTTCAAAAAAATCTTTTTCTGCCGATTAAGTTGTCGAGGGCTGATTTCTTTTCCTGTGATAAAAAGACTTCTCTTTCAACTGCAAAACCTTTCTAGGGAACATTAGCAACCGTTGGGCACCATTTTTGACTCAATTGCCAAAAGTCAGGTTTTTGATGAAATTGTGACCCCGGGGCTTAGGGAATTTTTCAAAAAAATATTTTCTTGCCGGTTAAGTTGTCGAGGGCTGATTTTTTTTCCTGTGATAAAAAAACTTCTGTTACGACCGCCAAACCTTTCAGAGGAGCATTTACAACCGTTGGGCACCATTTCTGAGTCAATAGGCAAAAGTCAGATTTTTGATGAAATTGTGACCCCGGGGCTTAGGGATTTCTTCAAAAAAATATTTTTTGGCCGGTTAAGTTGTCGAGGGCTGATTTCTTTTCCTGTGATAAAAAGACTTCTGTTTCGACCGCCAAACCTTTCAGGGGAGCATTTGCAACCGCAGGGCAACATTTCTGAGTCAATTGCCGAAAGTCAGATTTTTGATGAAATTGTGACCCCGGGGCTTAGGGATTTTTTCCCCAAAAAAAATTTTCTGCCGATTAAGTTGTCGAGGGCTGATTTCTTTTCCTGTGAGAAAAAGACTTCTCTTTCAACTGCAAAACCTTTCAGGGGAGCATTAGCAACCGTTGGGCACCATTTCTGAGTCTATTGCCGAAAGTCAGAGTTTTGATGAAATTGTGACCCCGGGGTTTAGGGATTTTTTCAAAAAAATATTTTCTTGCCGGTTAAGTTGTCGAGGGCTGATTTCTTTTCCTGTGATAAAAAGACTTCTGTTTTGACCGCCAAACCTTTCAGAGGTGCCTTTGCAACCGTTGGGCACCATTTTTGAATCAATTGCCGAAAGTCAAATTTTTCATGAAATTGTGACCCCGGGTCTTAGGGATTTTTTCAAAAAAATATTTTTCTGCCGGTTAAGTTGTCGAGGGCTGATTTCTTTTCCTGTGATAAAAAGACATCTATTTCGACCGCCAAACCTTTCAGAGGTGCCTTTGCAAGCGTTGGGCAACATTTCTGAGTCAATTGCCGAAAGTCAGATTTTTGATGAAATTGTGACCCCGGGTCTTAGGGATATTTTCAAAAAAATATTTTTCTGCCGGTTAAGTTGTCGAGGTCTGATTACTTTTCCCGTGATAAAAAGACTTCTCTTTCAACCGCAAAACCTTTCAGGGGAGCATTAGCAACCGTTTGGCACCATTTTTGACTCAATTTCCCAAAGTCAGGTTCTTGATGAAATTGTGACCCCGGGGCTTAGGGATTTTTTCAAAAAAATATTTTTCTGCCGGTTAAGTTGTCGAGGTCTGATTACTTTTCCCGTGATAAAAAGACTTCTCTTTCAACCGCAAAACCTTTCAGGGGAGCATTAGCAACCGTTTGGCACCATTTTTGACTCAATTTCCCAAAGTCAGGTTCTTGATGAAATTGTGACCCCGGGGCTTAGGGATTTTTTCAAAAAAATATTTTTCTGCCGGTTAAGTTGTCGAGGTCTGATTACTTTTCCCGTGATAAAAAGACTTCTCTTTCAACCGCAAAACCTTTCAGGGGAGCATTAGCAACCGTTTGGCACCATTTTTGACTCAATTTCCCAAAGTCAGGTTCTTGATGAAATTGTGACCCCGGGGCTTAGGGATTTCTTCAAAAAAATATTTTTTGGCCGGTTAAGTTGTCGAGGGCTGATTTCTTTTCCTATGATAAAAAGACTTCTGTTTCGACCGCCAAACCTTTCAGGGGAGCATTTGCAACCGCAGGGCAACATTTCTGAGTCAATTGCCGAAAGTCAAATTTTTGATGAAATTGTGACCCCGGGGCTTAGGGATTTTTTCCCAAAAAAAAATTTTCTCCCGAATAAGTTGTCGAGGGCTGATTTCTTTTCCTGTGATAAAAAGACTTCTCTTTCAACTGCAAAACCTTTCAGGGGAGCATTAGCAACCGTTGGGCACCATTTCTGAGTCTATTGCCGAAAGTCAGAGTTTTGATGAAATTGTGACCCCGGGGTTTAGGGATTTTTTCAAAAAAATATTTTCTTGCCGGTTAAGTTGTCGAGGGCTGATTTCTTTTCCTGTGATAAAAAGACTTCTGTTTTGACCGCCAAACCTTTCAGAGGTGCCTTTGCAAGCGTTGGGCAACATTTCTGAGTCAATTGCCGAAAGTCAGATTTTTGATGAAATTGTGATCCCGGGGCTTAGGGATATTTTCAAAAAAATCTTTTTCTGCCGGTTAAGTTGTCGAGGGCTGATTTCTTGTACTGTGATAAAAAAGACTTCTGTTTCGACCGCCAAACCTTTCAGAGGAGCCTTTGCAACCGTTGGGCACCATTTTTGAATCAATTGCCGAAAGTCAAATTTTTCATGAAATTGTGACCCCGGGTCTTAGGGATTTTTTCAAAAAAATATTTTTCTGCCGGTTAAGTTGTCGAGGGCTGATTTCTTTTCCTGTGATAAAAAGACATCTATTTCGACCGCCAAACCTTTCAGAGGTGCCTTTGCAAGCGTTGGGCAACATTTCTGAGTCAATTGCCGAAAGTCAGATTTTTGATGAAATTGTGACCCCGGGTCTTAGGGATATTTTCAAATAAATATTTTTCTGCCGGTTAAGTTGTCGAGGGCTGATTTCTTTTCCTGCGATAAAAAGACTTCTGTTTCGACCGCCAAACCTTTCAGGGGAGCATTTGCAACCGTTTGGCACCACTGTTGAATCAATTGCCAAAAGTCCGGGTTTTGATAAAATTGTGACCCGGGGGCTTAGGGATATTTTCAAAAAAATATTTTTCTGCCGGTTAAGTTGTCGAGGGCTGATTTCTTTTCCTGTGATAAAAAGACTTCTGTTTCGACCGTCAAACCTTTCAGAGGAGCATTTGCAACCGCTGGGCACAATTTTTGAATCAATTGCCGAAAGTCAAATTTTTCATGAAATTGTGACCCCGGGTCTTAGGGATTTTTTCAAAAAAATATTTTTCTGCCGGTTAAGTTGTCGAGGGCTGATTTCTTTTCCTGCGATAAAAAGACATCTATTTCGACCGCCAAACCTTTCAGAGGTGCCTTTGCAAGCGTTGGGCAACAATTCTGAGTCAATTGCCGAAAGTCTGATTTTTGATGAAATTGTGACCCCGGGGCTTAGGGATATTTTCAAAAAAATCTTTTTCTGCCGGTTAAGCTGTCGAGGGCTGATTTCTTTTCCCGTGATAAAAAGACTTCTCTTTCAACCGCAAAACCTTTCAGAGGAGCATTTGCAACCGTTTGGCACCATTTCTGAGTCAATTGCCGAAAGTCAGATTTTTGATGAAATTGTGACCCCGGGGCTTAGGGATTTTTTCAAAAAAATATTTTTCTGCCGGTTAAGTTGTCGAGGGCTGATTTCTTTTCCTGTGATAAAAAGACTTCTGTTTCGACCGCCAAACCTTTCAGAGGTGCCTTAGCAAGCGTTGGGCAACATTTCTGAGTCAATTGCCGAAAGTCAGATTTTTGATGAAATTGTGAACCCGGGTTTTTCAAAAAAATCTTTTTCTGCCGGTTAAGTTGTCGAGGGCTGATTTCTTTTCCGGCGATAAAAAGACTTCTGTTTCGACCGCCAAACCTTTCAGGGGAGCATTTGCAACCGTTTGGCACCACTGTTGAATCAATTGCCAAAAGTCCGGTTTTTGATAAAATTGTGACCCCTGGGCTTAGGGATTTTTTCAAAAAAATCTTTTTCTGCCGGTTAAGTTGTCGAGGGCTGATTTCTTGTACTGTGATAAAAAAGACTTCTGTTTCGAACGCCAAACCTTTCAGAGGAGCCTTTGCAACCGTTGGGCACCATTTCTGAGTCAATTGCCGAAAGTCAGATTTTTGATGAAATTGTGACCCCGGGTCTTAGGGATTTTTTCAAAAAAATATTTTTCTGCCGGTTAAGTTGTCGAGGTCTGATTACTTTTCCCGTGATAAAAAGATTTCTCTTTCAACCGCAAAACCTTTCAGGGGAGCATTAGCAACCGTTTGGCACAATTTTTGACTCAATTTCCCAAAGTCAGGTTCTTGATGAAATTGTGACCCCGGGGCTTAGGGATTTTTTCAAAAAAATCTTTTTCTGCCGGTGAAGTTGTCGAGGGCTGATTTCTTTTCCTGCGATAAAAAGACTTCTGTTTCGACCGCCAAACCTTTCAGGGGAGCATTTCCAACCGTTTGGCACCACTGTTGAATCAATTGCCAAAAGTCCGGTTTTTGATAAAATTGTGACCCGGGGGCTTAGGGATATTTTCAAAAAAATATTTTTCTGCCGGTTAAGTTGTCGAGGGCTGATTTCTTTTCCTGTGATAAAAAGACTTCTGTTTCGACCGTCAAACCTTTCAGAGGAGCATTTGCAACCGCTGGGCACCATTTTTGAATCAATTGCCGAAAGTCAAATTTTTCATGAAATTGTGACCCCGGGTCTTAGGGATTTTTTCAAAAAAATATTTTTCTGCCGGTTAAGTTGTCGAGGGCTGATTTCTTTTCCTGTGATAAAAAGACATCTATTTCGACCGCCAAACCTTTCAGAGGTGCCTTTGCAAGCGTTGGGCAACATTTCTGAGTCAATTGCCGAAAGTCAGGTTTTTGATGAAATTGTGACCCCGGGGCTTAGGGATATTTTCAAAAAAATCTTTTTCTGCCGGTTAAGCTGTCGAGGGCTGATTTCTTTTCCCGTGATAAAAAGACTTCTGTTTCGACCGCCAAACCTTTCAGGGGAGCATTTGCAACCGTTTGGCACCACTGTTGAATCAGTTGCCAAAAGACCGGTTTTTGATAAAATTGTGACCCCGGGGCTTAGGGATTTTTTCAAAAAAATCTTTTTCTGCGGGTTAAGTTGTCGAGGGCTGATTTCTTGTACTGTGATAAAAAAGACTTCTTTTTCGACTGCCAAACCTTTCAGAGGAGCATTTGCAACCGTTGGGCACCATTTCTGATTCAACTGCCGAAAGTCAGATTTTTGATGAAATTGTGACCCCGGGTCTTAGGGATTTTTTCAAAAAAATATTTTTCTGCCGGTTAAGTTGTCGAGGGCTGATTTCTTTTCCTGTGATAAAAAGACATCTATTTCGACCGCCAAACCTTTCAGGGGAGCATTTGCAACCGCTGGGCACCATTTCTGAGTCTATTGCCGAAAGTCAGAGTTTTGATGAAATTGTGACCCCGGGTCTTAGGGATTTTTTCAAAAAAATCTTTTTCTGCCGATTAAGTTGTCGAGGGCTGATTTCTTTTCCTGTGATAAAAAGACTTCTCTTTCAACTGCAAAACCTTTCTAGGGAACATTAGCAACCGTTGGGCACCATTTTTGACTCAATTGCCAAAAGTCAGGTTTTTGATGAAATTGTGACCCCGGGGCTTAGGGAATTTTTCAAAAAAATATTTTCTTGCCGGTTAAGTTGTCGAGGGCTGATTTTTTTTCCTGTGATAAAAAAACTTCTGTTACGACCGCCAAACCTTTCAGAGGAGCATTTACAACCGTTGGGCACCATTTCTGAGTCAATAGGCAAAAGTCAGATTTTTGATGAAATTGTGACCCCGGGGCTTAGGGATTTCTTCAAAAAAATATTTTTTGGCCGGTTAAGTTGTCGAGGGCTGATTTCTTTTCCTGTGATAAAAAGACTTCTGTTTCGACCGCCAAACCTTTCAGGGGAGCATTTGCAACCGCAGGGCAACATTTCTGAGTCAATTGCCGAAAGTCAGATTTTTGATGAAATTGTGACCCCGGGGCTTAGGGATTTTTTCCCCAAAAAAAATTTTCTGCCGATTAAGTTGTCGAGGGCTGATTTCTTTTCCTGTGAGAAAAAGACTTCTCTTTCAACTGCAAAACCTTTCAGGGGAGCATTAGCAACCGTTGGGCACCATTTCTGAGTCTATTGCCGAAAGTCAGAGTTTTGATGAAATTGTGACCCCGGGGTTTAGGGATTTTTTCAAAAAAATATTTTCTTGCCGGTTAAGTTGTCGAGGGCTGATTTCTTTTCCTGTGATAAAAAGACTTCTGTTTTGACCGCCAAACCTTTCAGAGGTGCCTTTGCAACCGTTGGGCACCATTTTTGAATCAATTGCCGAAAGTCAAATTTTTCATGAAATTGTGACCCCGGGTCTTAGGGATTTTTTCAAAAAAATATTTTTCTGCCGGTTAAGTTGTCGAGGGCTGATTTCTTTTCCTGTGATAAAAAGACATCTATTTCGACCGCCAAACCTTTCAGAGGTGCCTTTGCAAGCGTTGGGCAACATTTCTGAGTCAATTGCCGAAAGTCAGATTTTTGATGAAATTGTGACCCCGGGTCTTAGGGATTTTTTCAAAAAAATATTTTTCTGCCGGTTAAGTTGTCGAGGTCTGATTACTTTTCCCGTGATAAAAAGACTTCTCTTTCAACCGCAAAACCTTTCAGGGGAGCATTAGCAACAGTTTGGCACCATTTTTGACTCAATTTCCCAAAGTCAGGTTCTTGATGAAATTGTGACCCCGGGGCTTAGGGATTTCTTCAAAAAAATATTTTTTGGCCGGTTAAGTTGTCGAGGGCTGATTTCTTTTCCTATGATAAAAAGACTTCTGTTTCGACCGCCAAACCTTTCAGGGGAGCATTTGCAACCGCAGGGCAACATTTCTGAGTCAATTGCCGAAAGTCAAATTTTTGATGAAATTGTGACCCCGGGGCTTAGGGATTTTTTCCCAAAAAAAAATTTTCTCCCGAATAAGTTGTCGAGGGCTGATTTCTTTTCCTGTGATAAAAAGACTTCTCTTTCAACTGCAAAACCTTTCAGGGGAGCATTAGCAACCGTTGGGCACCATTTCTGAGTCTATTGCCGAAAGTCAGAGTTTTGATGAAATTGTGACCCCGGGGTTTAGGGATTTTTTCAAAAAAATATTTTCTTGCCGGTTAAGTTGTCGAGGGCTGATTTCTTTTCCTGTGATAAAAAGACTTCTGTTTTGACCGCCAAACCTTTCAGAGGTGCCTTTGCAAGCGTTGGGCAACATTTCTGAGTCAATTGCCGAAAGTCAGATTTTTGATGAAATTGTGATCCCGGGGCTTAGGGATATTTTCAAAAAAATCTTTTTCTGCCGGTTAAGTTGTCGAGGGCTGATTTCTTGTACTGTGATAAAAAAGACTTCTGTTTCGACCGCCAAACCTTTCAGAGGAGCCTTTGCAACCGTTGGGCACCATTTTTGAATCAATTGCCGAAAGTCAAATTTTTCATGAAATTGTGACCCCGGGTCTTAGGGATTTTTTCAAAAAAATATTTTTCTGCCGGTTAAGTTGTCGAGGGCTGATTTCTTTTCCTGTGATAAAAAGACATCTATTTCGACCGCCAAACCTTTCAGAGGTGCCTTTGCAAGCGTTGGGCAACATTTCTGAGTCAATTGCCGAAAGTCAGATTTTTGATGAAATTGTGACCCCGGGTCTTAGGGATATTTTCAAATAAATATTTTTCTGCCGGTTAAGTTGTCGAGGGCTGATTTCTTTTCCTGCGATAAAAAGACTTCTGTTTCGACCGCCAAACCTTTCAGGGGAGCATTTGCAACCGTTTGGCACCACTGTTGAATCAATTGCCAAAAGTCCGGGTTTTGATAAAATTGTGACCCGGGGGCTTAGGGATATTTTCAAAAAAATATTTTTCTGCCCATTAAGTTGTCGAGGGCTGATTTCTTTTCCTGTGATAAAAAGACTTCTGTTTCGACCGTCAAACCTTTCAGAGGAGCATTTGCAACCGCTGGGCACAATTTTTGAATCAATTGCCGAAAGTCAAATTTTTCATGAAATTGTGACCCCGGGTCTTAGGGATTTTTTCAAAAAAATATTTTTCTGCCGGTTAAGTTGTCAAGGGCTGATTTCTTTTCCTGCGATAAAAAGACTTCTGTTTCGACCGCCAAACCTTTCAGAGGTGCCTTTGCAAGCGTTGGGCAACATTTCTGAGTCAATTGCCGAAAGTCTGATTTTTGATGAAATTGTGACCCCGGGGCTTAGGGATATTTTCAAAAAAATCTTTTTCTGCCGGTTAAGCTGTCGAGGGCTGATTTCTTTTCCCGTGATAAAAAGACTTCTCTTTCAACCGCAAAACCTTTCAGAGGAGCATTTGCAACCGTTTGGCACCATTTCTGAGTCAATTGCCGAAAGTCAGATTTTTGATGAAATTGTGACCCCGGGGCTTAGGGATTTTTTCAAAAAAATATTTTTCTGCCGGTTAAGTTGTCGAGGGCTGATTTCTTTTCCTGTGATAAAAAGACTTCTGTTTCGACCGCCAAACCTTTCAGAGGTGCCTTAGCAAGCGTTGGGCAACATTTCTGAGTCAATTGCCGAAAGTCAGATTTTTGATGAAATTGTGAACCCGGGTTTTTCAAAAAAATCTTTTTCTGCCGGTTAAGTTGTCGAGGGCTGATTTCTTTTCCGGCGATAAAAAGACTTCTGTTTCGACCGCCAAACCTTTCAGGGGAGCATTTGCAACCGTTTGGCACCACTGTTGAATCAATTGCCAAAAGTCCGGTTTTTGATAAAATTGTGACCCCTGGGCTTAGGGATTTTTTCAAAAAAATCTTTTTCTGCCGGTTAAGTTGTCGAGGGCTGATTTCTTGTACTGTGATAAAAAAGACTTCTGTTTCGAACGCCAAACCTTTCAGAGGAGCCTTTGCAACCGTTGGGCACCATTTCTGAGTCAATTGCCGAAAGTCAGATTTTTGATGAAATTGTGACCCCGGGTCTTAGGGATTTTTTCAAAAAAATATTTTTCTGCCGGTTAAGTTGTCGAGGTCTGATTACTTTTCCCGTGATAAAAAGATTTCTCTTTCAACCGCAAAACCTTTCAGGGGAGCATTAGCAACCGTTTGGCACAATTTTTGACTCAATTTCCCAAAGTCAGGTTCTTGATGAAATTGTGACCCCGGGGCTTAGGGATTTTTTCAAAAAAATCTTTTTCTGCCGGTGAAGTTGTCGAGGGCTGATTTCATTTCCTGCGATAAAAAGACTTCTGTTTCGACCGCCAAACCTTTCAGGGGAGCATTTGCAACCGTTTGGCACCATTTCTGAGTCAATTGCCGAAAGTCAGATTTTTGATGAAATTGTGACCCCGGGTCTTAGGGATTTTTTCAAAAAAATATTTTTCTGCCGGTTAAGTTGTCGAGGGCTGATTTCTTTTCCTGCGATAAAAAGACTTCTGTTTCGACCGCCAAACCTTTCAGAGGTGCCTTTGCAAGCGTTGGGCAACATTTCTGAGTCAATTGTCGAAAGTCAGATTTTTGATGAAATTGTGACCCCGGGGCTTAGGGATTTTTTCAAAAAAATATTTTTCTGCTGGTTAAGTTGTCGAGGGCTGATTTCTTTTCCTGCGATAAAAAGACTTCTGTTTCGACCGCCAAACCTTTCAGGGGAGCATTTGCAACCGTTTGGCACCACTGTTGAATCAATTGCCAGAAGTCCGGTTTTTGATAAAATTGTGACCCCGGGGCTTAGGGATTTTTTCAAAAAAATCTTTTCTGCCGGTTAAGTTGTCGAGGGCTGATTTCTTTTCCTGCGATAAAAAGACTTCTGTTTCGACCGCCAAACCTTTCAGAGGTGCCTTTGCAAGCGTTGGGCACCACTATTGAATCAATTGCCGAAAGTCAGATTTTTGATGAAATTTTGACCCCGGGGCTTAGGGATTTTTTCAAAAAAATATTTTTCTGCCGGTTAAGTTGTCGAGGGCTGATTTCTTGTACTGTGATAAAAAAGACTTCTGTTTCGACCGCCAAACCTTTCAGAGGAGCATTTGCAACCGTTGGGCACCATTTCTGAGTCAATTGCCGAAAGTCAGATTTTTGATGAAATTGTGACCCCGGGGGTTAGGGATATTTTCCAAAAAATCTTTTTCTGCCGGTTAAGCTGTCGAGGGCTGATTTCTTTTCCCGTGATAAAAAGACTTCTCTTTCAACCGCAAAACCTTTCAGGGGAGCATTAGCAACCGTTTGGCACCATTTTTGACTCAATTTCCCAAAGTCAGGTTCTTGATGAAATTGTGACCCCGGGGCTTAGGGATTTTTTCAAAAAAATCTTTTTCTGCCGGTTAAGTTGTCGAGTGCTGATTTCTTTTTCTGCGATAAAAATACTTCTGTTTCGACCGCCAAACCTTTCAGGGGAGCATTTGCAACCGTTTGGCACCACTGTTGAATCAATTGCCAGAAGTTCGGTTTTTGATAAAATTGTGACCCCGGGGCTTAGGGATTTTTTCAAAAAAATCTTTTCTGCCGGTTAAGTTGTCGAGGGCTGATTTCTTTTCCTGTGATAAAAAGACTTCTGTTTCGACCGCCAAACCTTTCAGAGGAGCATTTGCAACCGCTGGGCACCATTTTTGAATCAATTGCCGAAAGTCAGATTTTTGATGAAATTGTGACCCCGGGGCTTAGGGATTTTTTCAAAAAAATATTTTTCTGCCGGTTAAGTTGTCGAGTGCTGATTTCTTTTCCTGCGATAAAAAGACTTCTGTTTCGACCGCCAAACCTTTCAGAGGTGCCTTTGCAAGCGTTGGGCACCACTGCTGAATCAATTGCCGAAAGTCAGATTTTTGATGAAATTTTGACCCCGGGGCTTAGGGATTTTTTCAAAAAAATATTTTTCTGCCGGTTAAGTTGTCGAGGGCTGATTTCTTGTACTGTGATAAAAAAGACTTCTGTTTCGACCGCCAAACCTTTCAGAGGAGCCTTTGCAACCGTTGGGCACCATTTCTGAGTCAATTGCCGAAAGTCAGATTTTTGATGAAATTGTGACCCCGGGGCTTAGGGATATTTTCCAAAAAATCTTTTTCTGCCGGTTAAGCTGTCGAGGGCTGATTTCTTTTCCCGTGATAAAAAGACTTCTCTTTCAACCGCAAAACCTTTCAGGGGAGCATTAGCAACCGTTTGGCACCATTTTTGACTCAATTGCCCAAAGTCAGGTTTTTGATGAAATTGTGACCCCGGGGCTTAGGGATTTTTTCAAAAAAATCTTTTTCTGCCGGTTAAGTTGTCGAGGGCTAATTTCTTTTCCTGCGATAAAAAGACTTTTGTTTCGACCGCGAAACCTTTCAGAGGAGCATTTGCAACCGTTTGGCACCATTTCTGAGTCAATTGCCGAAAGTCAGATTTTTGATGAAATTGTGACCCCGGGGCTTAGGGATTTTTTCAAAAAAATATTTTTCTGCCGGTTAAGTTGTCGAGGGCTGATTTCTTTTCCTGTGATAAAAAGACTTCTGTTTCGACCGCCAAACCTTTCAGAGGTGCCTTTGCACGCGTTGGGCAACATTTCTGAGTCAATTGCCGAAAGTCAGATTTTTGATGAAATTGTGACCCCGTGTCTTAGGGATTTTTTCAAAAAAATATTTTTCTGCCGGTTAAGTTGTCGAGGGCTGATTTCTTTTCCTGCGATAAAAAGACTTCTGTTTCGACCGCCAAACCTTTCAGGGGAGCATTTGCAACCGTTTGGCACCACTGTTGAATCAATTGCCGAAAGTCCGGTTTTTGATAAAATTATGACCCCGGGGCTTAGGGATTTTTTCAAAAAAATCTTTTTCTGCCGGTTAAGTTGTCGAGGGCTAATTTCTTTTCCTGTGATAAAAAGACTTCTGTTTCGACCGCCAAACCTTTCAGAGGAGCATTTGCAACCGTTTGGCACCATTTCTGAGTCAATTGCCGAAAGTCAGATTTTTGATGAAATTGTGACCCCGTGTCTTAGGGATTTTTTCAAAAAAATATTTTTCTGCCGGTTAAGTTGTCGAGGGCTGATTTCTTTTCCTGCGATAAAAAGACTTCTGTTTCGACCGCCAAACCTTTCAGAGGTGCCTTTGCAAGCGTTGGGCACCATTTCTGAGTCAATTGCCGAAAGTCAGATTTTTGATGAAATTGTGACCCCGGGTCTTAGGGATTTTTTCAAAAAAATATTTTTCTGCCGGTTAAGTTGTCGAGGGCTGATTTCTTTTCCTGCGATAAAAAGACTTCTCTTTCAACCGCAAAACCTTTCAGGGGAGCATTTGCAACCGTTTGGCACCATTTTTGACTCAATTGCCCAAAGTCAGGTTTTTGATGAAATTGTGACCCAGGGGCTTAGGGATTTTTTCAAAAAAATATTTTTCTGCCGGTTAAGTTGTCGACGGCTGATTTCTTGTACTGTGATAAAAAAGACTTCTGTTTCCACCGCCAAACCTTTCAGAGGAGCCTTTGCAACCGTTTGGCACCACTGTTGAATCAATTGCCAAAAGTAAAGTTTTTGATAAAATTGTGACCCCGGGGCTTAGGGATTTTTTCAAAAAAATCTTTTTCTGCCGGTTAAGTTGTCAAGGGCTGATTTCTTTTCCTGTGATAAAAAGACTTCTGTTTCGACCGTCAAACCTTTCAGAGGAGCATTTGCAACCGCTGGGCACAATTTTTGAATCAATTGCCGAAAGTCAAATTTTTCATGAAATTGTGACCCCGGGTCTTAGGGATTTTTTCAAAAAAATATTTTTCTGCCGGTTAAGTTGTCAAGGGCTGATTTCTTTTCCTGCGATAAAAAGACTTCTGTTTCGACCGCCAAACCTTTCAGAGGTGCCTTTGCAAGCGTTGGGCAACATTTCTGAGTCAATTGCCGAAAGTCTGATTTTTGATGAAATTGTGACCCCGGGGCTTAGGGATATTTTCAAAAAAATCTTTTTCTGCCGGTTAAGCTGTCGAGGGCTGATTTCTTTTCCCGTGATAAAAAGACTTCTCTTTCAACCGCAAAACCTTTCAGAGGAGCATTTGCAACCGTTTGGCACCATTTCTGAGTCAATTGCCGAAAGTCAGATTTTTGATGAAATTGTGACCCCGGGGCTTAGGGATTTTTTCAAAAAAATATTTTTCTGCCGGTTAAGTTGTCGAGGGCTGATTTCTTTTCCTGTGATAAAAAGACTTCTGTTTCGACCGCCAAACCTTTCAGAGGTGCCTTAGCAAGCGTTGGGCAACATTTCTGAGTCAATTGCCGAAAGTCAGATTTTTGATGAAATTGTGAACCCGGGTTTTTCAAAAAAATCTTTTTCTGCCGGTTAAGTTGTCGAGGGCTGATTTCTTTTCCGGCGATAAAAAGACTTCTGTTTCGACCGCCAAACCTTTCAGGGGAGCATTTGCAACCGTTTGGCACCACTGTTGAATCAATTGCCAAAAGTCCGGTTTTTGATAAAATTGTGACCCCTGGGCTTAGGGATTTTTTCAAAAAAATCTTTTTCTGCCGGTTAAGTTGTCGAGGGCTGATTTCTTGTACTGTGATAAAAAAGACTTCTGTTTCGAACGCCAAACCTTTCAGAGGAGCCTTTGCAACCGTTGGGCACCATTTCTGAGTCAATTGCCGAAAGTCAGATTTTTGATGAAATTGTGACCCCGGGTCTTAGGGATTTTTTCAAAAAAATATTTTTCTGCCGGTTAAGTTGTCGAGGTCTGATTACTTTTCCCGTGATAAAAAGATTTCTCTTTCAACCGCAAAACCTTTCAGGGGAGCATTAGCAACCGTTTGGCACAATTTTTGACTCAATTTCCCAAAGTCAGGTTCTTGATGAAATTGTGACCCCGGGGCTTAGGGATTTTTTCAAAAAAATCTTTTTCTGCCGGTGAAGTTGTCGAGGGCTGATTTCATTTCCTGCGATAAAAAGACTTCTGTTTCGACCGCCAAACCTTTCAGGGGAGCATTTGCAACCGTTTGGCACCATTTCTGAGTCAATTGCCGAAAGTCAGATTTTTGATGAAATTGTGACCCCGGGTCTTAGGGATTTTTTCAAAAAAATATTTTTCTGCCGGTTAAGTTGTCGAGGGCTGATTTCTTTTCCTGCGATAAAAAGACTTCTGTTTCGACCGCCAAACCTTTCAGAGGTGCCTTTGCAAGCGTTGGGCAACATTTCTGAGTCAATTGTCGAAAGTCAGATTTTTGATGAAATTGTGACCCCGGGGCTTAGGGATTTTTTCAAAAAAATATTTTTCTGCTGGTTAAGTTGTCGAGGGCTGATTTCTTTTCCTGCGATAAAAAGACTTCTGTTTCGACCGCCAAACCTTTCAGGGGAGCATTTGCAACCGTTTGGCACCACTGTTGAATCAATTGCCAGAAGTCCGGTTTTTGATAAAATTGTGACCCCGGGGCTTAGGGATTTTTTCAAAAAAATCTTTTCTGCCGGTTAAGTTGTCGAGGGCTGATTTCTTTTCCTGCGATAAAAAGACTTCTGTTTCGACCGCCAAACCTTTCAGAGGTGCCTTTGCAAGCGTTGGGCACCACTATTGAATCAATTGCCGAAAGTCAGATTTTTGATGAAATTTTGACCCCGGGGCTTAGGGATTTTTTCAAAAAAATATTTTTCTGCCGGTTAAGTTGTCGAGGGCTGATTTCTTGTACTGTGATAAAAAAGACTTCTGTTTCGACCGCCAAACCTTTCAGAGGAGCATTTGCAACCGTTGGGCACCATTTCTGAGTCAATTGCCGAAAGTCAGATTTTTGATGAAATTGTGACCCCGGGGGTTAGGGATATTTTCCAAAAAATCTTTTTCTGCCGGTTAAGCTGTCGAGGGCTGATTTCTTTTCCCGTGATAAAAAGACTTCTCTTTCAACCGCAAAACCTTTCAGGGGAGCATTAGCAACCGTTTGGCACCATTTTTGACTCAATTTCCCAAAGTCAGGTTCTTGATGAAATTGTGACCCCGGGGCTTAGGGATTTTTTCAAAAAAATCTTTTTCTGCCGGTTAAGTTGTCGAGTGCTGATTTCTTTTTCTGCGATAAAAAGACTTCTGTTTCGACCGCCAAACCTTTCAGGGGAGCATTTGCAACCGTTTGGCACCACTGTTGAATCAATTGCCAGAAGTCCGGTTTTTGATAAAATTGTGACCCCGGGGCTTAGGGATTTTTTCAAAAAAATCTTTTCTGCCGGTTAAGTTGTCGAGGGCTGATTTCTTTTCCTGTGATAAAAAGACTTCTGTTTCGACCGCCAAACCTTTCAGAGGAGCATTTGCAACCGCTGGGCACCATTTTTGAATCAATTGCCGAAAGTCAGATTTTTGATGAAATTGTGACCCCGGGGCTTAGGGATTTTTTCAAAAAAATATTTTTCTGCCGGTTAAGTTGTCGAGTGCTGATTTCTTTTCCTGCGATAAAAAGACTTCTGTTTCGACCGCCAAACCTTTCAGAGGTGCCTTTGCAAGCGTTGGGCACCACTGCTGAATCAATTGCCGAAAGTCAGATTTTTGATGAAATTTTGACCCCGGGGCTTAGGGATTTTTTCTAAAAAATATTTTTCTGCCGGTTAAGTTGTCGAGGGCTGATTTCTTGTACTGTGATAAAAAAGACTTCTGTTTCGACCGCCAAACCTTTCAGAGGAGCCTTTGCAACCGTTGGGCACCATTTCTGAGTCAATTGCCGAAAGTCAGATTTTTGATGAAATTGTGACCCCGGGGCTTAGGGATATTTTCCAAAAAATCTTTTTCTGCCGGTTAAGCTGTCGAGGGCTGATTTCTTTTCCCGTGATAAAAAGACTTCTCTTTCAACCGCAAAACCTTTCAGGGGAGCATTAGCAACCGTTTGGCACCATTTTTGACTCAATTGCCCAAAGTCAGGTTTTTGATGAAATTGTGACCCCGGGGCTTAGGGATTTTTTCAAAAAAATCTTTTTCTGCCGGTTAAGTTGTCGAGGGCTAATTTCTTTTCCTGCGATAAAAAGACTTTTGTTTCGACCGCGAAACCTTTCAGAGGAGCATTTGCAACCGTTTGGCACCATTTCTGAGTCAATTGCCGAAAGTCAGATTTTTGATGAAATTGTGACCCCGGGGCTTAGGGATTTTTTCAAAAAAATATTTTTCTGCCGGTTAAGTTGTCGAGGGCTGATTTCTTTTCCTGTGATAAAAAGACTTCTGTTTCGACCGCCAAACCTTTCAGAGGTGCCTTTGCACGCGTTGGGCAACATTTCTGAGTCAATTGCCGAAAGTCAGATTTTTGATGAAATTGTGACCCCGTGTCTTAGGGATTTTTTCAAAAAAATATTTTTCTGCCGGTTAAGTTGTCGAGGGCTGATTTCTTTTCCTGCGATAAAAAGACTTCTGTTTCGACCGCCAAACCTTTCAGGGGAGCATTTGCAACCGTTTGGCACCACTGTTGAATCAATTGCCGAAAGTCCGGTTTTTGATAAAATTATGACCCCGGGGCTTAGGGATTTTTTCAAAAAAATCTTTTTCTGCCGGTTAAGTTGTCGAGGGCTAATTTCTTTTCCTGTGATAAAAAGACTTCTGTTTCGACCGCCAAACCTTTCAGAGGAGCATTTGCAACCGTTTGGCACCATTTCTGAGTCAATTGCCGAAAGTCAGATTTTTGATGAAATTGTGACCCCGTGTCTTAGGGATTTTTTCAAAAAAATATTTTTCTGCCGGTTAAGTTGTCGAGGGCTGATTTCTTTTCCTGCGATAAAAAGACTTCTGTTTCGACCGCCAAACCTTTCAGAGGTGCCTTTGCAAGCGTTGGGCACCATTTCTGAGTCAATTGCCGAAAGTCAGATTTTTGATGAAATTGTGACCCCGGGTCTTAGGGATTTTTTCAAAAAAATATTTTTCTGCCGGTTAAGTTGTCGAGGGCTGATTTCTTTTCCTGCGATAAAAAGACTTCTCTTTCAACCGCAAAACCTTTCAGGGGAGCATTTGCAACCGTTTGGCACCATTTTTGACTCAATTGCCCAAAGTCAGGTTTTTGATGAAATTGTGACCCAGGGGCTTAGGGATTTTTTCAAAAAAATATTTTTCTGCCGGTTAAGTTGTCGACGGCTGATTTCTTGTACTGTGATAAAAAAGACTTCTGTTTCCACCGCCAAACCTTTCAGAGGAGCCTTTGCAACCGTTTGGCACCACTGTTGAATCAATTGCCAAAAGTAAAGTTTTTGATAAAATTGTGACCCCGGGGCTTAGGGATTTTTTCAAAAAAATCTTTTTCTGCCGGTTAAGTTGTCAAGGGCTGATTTCTTTTCCTGTGATAAAAAGACTTCTGTTTCGACCGTCAAACCTTTCAGAGGAGCATTTGCAACCGCTGGGCACAATTTTTGAATCAATTGCCGAAAGTCAAATTTTTCATGAAATTGTGACCCCGGGTCTTAGGGATTTTTTCAAAAAAATATTTTTCTGCCGGTTAAGTTGTCAAGGGCTGATTTCTTTTCCTGCGATAAAAAGACTTCTGTTTCGACCGCCAAACCTTTCAGAGGTGCCTTTGCAAGCGTTGGGCAACATTTCTGAGTCAATTGCCGAAAGTCTGATTTTTGATGAAATTGTGACCCCGGGGCTTAGGGATATTTTCAAAAAAATCTTTTTCTGCCGGTTAAGCTGTCGAGGGCTGATTTCTTTTCCCGTGATAAAAAGACTTCTCTTTCAACCGCAAAACCTTTCAGAGGAGCATTTGCAACCGTTTGGCACCATTTCTGAGTCAATTGCCGAAAGTCAGATTTTTGATGAAATTGTGACCCCGGGGCTTAGGGATTTTTTCAAAAAAATATTTTTCTGCCGGTTAAGTTGTCGAGGGCTGATTTCTTTTCCTGTGATAAAAAGACTTCTGTTTCGACCGCCAAACCTTTCAGAGGTGCCTTAGCAAGCGTTGGGCAACATTTCTGAGTCAATTGCCGAAAGTCAGATTTTTGATGAAATTGTGAACCCGGGTTTTTCAAAAAAATCTTTTTCTGCCGGTTAAGTTGTCGAGGGCTGATTTCTTTTCCGGCGATAAAAAGACTTCTGTTTCGACCGCCAAACCTTTCAGGGGAGCATTTGCAACCGTTTGGCACCACTGTTGAATCAATTGCCAAAAGTCCGGTTTTTGATAAAATTGTGACCCCTGGGCTTAGGGATTTTTTCAAAAAAATCTTTTTCTGCCGGTTAAGTTGTCGAGGGCTGATTTCTTGTACTGTGATAAAAAAGACTTCTGTTTCGAACGCCAAACCTTTCAGAGGAGCCTTTGCAACCGTTGGGCACCATTTCTGAGTCAATTGCCGAAAGTCAGATTTTTGATGAAATTGTGACCCCGGGTCTTAGGGATTTTTTCAAAAAAATATTTTTCTGCCGGTTAAGTTGTCGAGGTCTGATTACTTTTCCCGTGATAAAAAGATTTCTCTTTCAACCGCAAAACCTTTCAGGGGAGCATTAGCAACCGTTTGGCACAATTTTTGACTCAATTTCCCAAAGTCAGGTTCTTGATGAAATTGTGACCCCGGGGCTTAGGGATTTTTTCAAAAAAATCTTTTTCTGCCGGTGAAGTTGTCGAGGGCTGATTTCATTTCCTGCGATAAAAAGACTTCTGTTTCGACCGCCAAACCTTTCAGGGGAGCATTTGCAACCGTTTGGCACCATTTCTGAGTCAATTGCCGAAAGTCAGATTTTTGATGAAATTGTGACCCCGGGTCTTAGGGATTTTTTCAAAAAAATATTTTTCTGCCGGTTAAGTTGTCGAGGGCTGATTTCTTTTCCTGCGATAAAAAGACTTCTGTTTCGACCGCCAAACCTTTCAGAGGTGCCTTTGCAAGCGTTGGGCAACATTTCTGAGTCAATTGTCGAAAGTCAGATTTTTGATGAAATTGTGACCCCGGGGCTTAGGGATTTTTTCAAAAAAATATTTTTCTGCTGGTTAAGTTGTCGAGGGCTGATTTCTTTTCCTGCGATAAAAAGACTTCTGTTTCGACCGCCAAACCTTTCAGGGGAGCATTTGCAACCGTTTGGCACCACTGTTGAATCAATTGCCAGAAGTCCGGTTTTTGATAAAATTGTGACCCCGGGGCTTAGGGATTTTTTCAAAAAAATCTTTTCTGCCGGTTAAGTTGTCGAGGGCTGATTTCTTTTCCTGCGATAAAAAGACTTCTGTTTCGACCGCCAAACCTTTCAGGGGAGCATTTGCAACCGTTTGGCACCACTGTTGAATCAATTGCCAGAAGTCCGGTTTTTGATAAAATTGTGACCCCGGGGCTTAGGGATTTTTTCAAAAAAATCTTTTCTGCCGGTTAAGTTGTCGAGGGCTGATTTCTTTTCCTGCGATAAAAAGACTTCTGTTTCGACCGCCAAACCTTTCAGAGGTGCCTTTGCAAGCGTTGGGCACCACTATTGAATCAATTGCCGAAAGTCAGATTTTTGATGAAATTTTGACCCCGGGGCTTAGGGATTTTTTCAAAAAAATATTTTTCTGCCGGTTAAGTTGTCGAGGGCTGATTTCTTGTACTGTGATAAAAAAGACTTCTGTTTCGACCGCCAAACCTTTCAGAGGAGCATTTGCAACCGTTGGGCACCATTTCTGAGTCAATTGCCGAAAGTCAGATTTTTGATGAAATTGTGACCCCGGGGGTTAGGGATATTTTCCAAAAAATCTTTTTCTGCCGGTTAAGCTGTCGAGGGCTGATTTCTTTTCCCGTGATAAAAAGACTTCTCTTTCAACCGCAAAACCTTTCAGGGGAGCATTAGCAACCGTTTGGCACCATTTTTGACTCAATTTCCCAAAGTCAGGTTCTTGATGAAATTGTGACCCCGGGGCTTAGGGATTTTTTCAAAAAAATCTTTTTCTGCCGGTTAAGTTGTCGAGTGCTGATTTCTTTTTCTGCGATAAAAAGACTTCTGTTTCGACCGCCAAACCTTTCAGGGGAGCATTTGCAACCGTTTGGCACCACTGTTGAATCAATTGCCAGAAGTCCGGTTTTTGATAAAATTGTGACCCCGGGGCTTAGGGATTTTTTCAAAAAAATCTTTTCTGCCGGTTAAGTTGTCGAGGGCTGATTTCTTTTCCTGTGATAAAAAGACTTCTGTTTCGACCGCCAAACCTTTCAGAGGAGCATTTGCAACCGCTGGGCACCATTTTTGAATCAATTGCCGAAAGTCAGATTTTTGATGAAATTGTGACCCCGGGGCTTAGGGATTTTTTCAAAAAAATATTTTTCTGCCGGTTAAGTTGTCGAGTGCTGATTTCTTTTCCTGCGATAAAAAGACTTCTGTTTCGACCGCCAAACCTTTCAGAGGTGCCTTTGCAAGCGTTGGGCACCACTGCTGAATCAATTGCCGAAAGTCAGATTTTTGATGAAATTTTGACCCCGGGGCTTAGGGATTTTTTCAAAAAAATATTTTTCTGCCGGTTAAGTTGTCGAGGGCTGATTTCTTGTACTGTGATAAAAAAGACTTCTGTTTCGACCGCCAAACCTTTCAGAGGAGCCTTTGCAACCGTTGGGCACCATTTCTGAGTCAATTGCCGAAAGTCAGATTTTTGATGAAATTGTGACCCCGGGGCTTAGGGATATTTTCCAAAAAATCTTTTTCTGCCGGTTAAGCTGTCGAGGGCTGATTTCTTTTCCCGTGATAAAAAGACTTCTCTTTCAACCGCAAAACCTTTCAGGGGAGCATTAGCAACCGTTTGGCACCATTTTTGACTCAATTGCCCAAAGTCAGGTTTTTGATGAAATTGTGACCCCGGGGCTTAGGGATTTTTTCAAAAAAATCTTTTTCTGCCGGTTAAGTTGTCGAGGGCTAATTTCTTTTCCTGCGATAAAAAGACTTTTGTTTCGACCGCGAAACCTTTCAGAGGAGCATTTGCAACCGTTTGGCACCATTTCTGAGTCAATTGCCGAAAGTCAGATTTTTGATGAAATTGTGACCCCGGGGCTTAGGGATTTTTTCAAAAAAATATTTTTCTGCCGGTTAAGTTGTCGAGGGCTGATTTCTTTTCCTGTGATAAAAAGACTTCTGTTTCGACCGCCAAACCTTTCAGAGGTGCCTTTGCACGCGTTGGGCAACATTTCTGAGTCAATTGCCGAAAGTCAGATTTTTGATGAAATTGTGACCCCGTGTCTTAGGGATTTTTTCAAAAAAATATTTTTCTGCCGGTTAAGTTGTCGAGGGCTGATTTCTTTTCCTGCGATAAAAAGACTTCTGTTTCGACCGCCAAACCTTTCAGGGGAGCATTTGCAACCGTTTGGCACCACTGTTGAATCAATTGCCGAAAGTCCGGTTTTTGATAAAATTATGACCCCGGGGCTTAGGGATTTTTTCAAAAAAATCTTTTTCTGCCGGTTAAGTTGTCGAGGGCTAATTTCTTTTCCTGTGATAAAAAGACTTCTGTTTCGACCGCCAAACCTTTCAGAGGAGCATTTGCAACCGTTTGGCACCATTTCTGAGTCAATTGCCGAAAGTCAGATTTTTGATGAAATTGTGACCCCGTGTCTTAGGGATTTTTTCAAAAAAATATTTTTCTGCCGGTTAAGTTGTCGAGGGCTGATTTCTTTTCCTGCGATAAAAAGACTTCTGTTTCGACCGCCAAACCTTTCAGAGGTGCCTTTGCAAGCGTTGGGCACCATTTCTGAGTCAATTGCCGAAAGTCAGATTTTTGATGAAATTGTGACCCCGGGTCTTAGGGATTTTTTCAAAAAAATATTTTTCTGCCGGTTAAGTTGTCGAGGGCTGATTTCTTTTCCTGCGATAAAAAGACTTCTCTTTCAACCGCAAAACCTTTCAGGGGAGCATTTGCAACCGTTTGGCACCATTTTTGACTCAATTGCCCAAAGTCAGGTTTTTGATGAAATTGTGACCCAGGGGCTTAGGGATTTTTTCAAAAAAATATTTTTCTGCCGGTTAAGTTGTCGACGGCTGATTTCTTGTACTGTGATAAAAAAGACTTCTGTTTCCACCGCCAAACCTTTCAGAGGAGCCTTTGCAACCGTTTGGCACCACTGTTGAATCAATTGCCAAAAGTAAAGTTTTTGATAAAATTGTGACCCCGGGGCTTAGGGATTTTTTCAAAAAAATCTTTTTCTGCCGGTTAAGTTGTCGAGGGCTGATTTCTTGTACTGTGATAAAAACGACTTCTGTTTCGACCGCCAAACCTTTCAGAGGTTCCTTTGCAACCGTTGGGCACCATTTTTGACTCAATTGCCCAAAGTCAGGTTTTTGATGAAATTGTGACCCCGGGGCTTAGGGATTTTTTCAAAAAAATATTTTTCTGCCGGTTAAGTTGTCGAGGGCTGATTTCTTTTCCTGTGATAAAAAGACTTCTGTTTCGACCGCCAAACCTTTAAGGGGAGCATTTGCAACCGTTTGGCACCAATGTTGAATCAATTGCCAAAAGTCCGGTTTTTGATAAAATTGTGACCCCGGGGCTTAGCGATTTTTTCAAAAAAATCTTTTTCTGCCGGTTAAGTTGTCGAGGGCTGATTTCTTTTCCTGTGATAAAAAGACTTCTGTTTCGACCGCCAAACCTTTCAGAGGAGCATTTGCAACCGCTGGGCACCATTTTTGAATCAATTGCCGAAAGTCAAATTTTTCATGAAATTGTGACCCGGGTCTTAGGGATTTTTTCAAAAAAATATTTTTCTGCCGGTTAACTTGTCGAGGGCTGATTTCTTTTCCTGCGATTAAAAGACTTCTCTTTCAACCGCAAAACCTTTCAGGGGAGCATTAGCAACCGTTTGGCACCATTTTTGACTCAATTGCCCAAAGTCAGGCTTTTGATGAAATTGTGACCCCGGGGCTTAGGGATTTTTTCAAAAAAATATTTTTCTGCCGGTTAAGTTGTCGAGGGCTGATTTCTTGTACTGTGATAAAAAAGACTTCTGTTTCCACCGCCAAACCTTTCAGAGGAGCCTTTGCAACCGTTTGGCACCACTTTTGAATCAATTGCCAAAAGTCCGGTTTTTGATAAAATTGTGACCCCGGGGCTTAGGGATTTTTTCAAAAAAATCTTTTTCTGCCGGTTAAGTTGTCGAGGGCTGATTTCTTGTACTGTGATAAAAACGACTTCTGTTTCGACCGCCAAACCTTTCAGAGGTTCCTTTGCAACCGTTGGGCACCATTTTTGACTCAATTGCCCAAAGTCAGGTTTTTGATGAAATTGTGACCCCGGGGCTTAGGGATTTTTTCAAAAAAATCTTTTTCTGCCGGTTAAGTTGTCGAGGGCTAATTTCTTTTCCTGTGATAAAAAGACTTCCGTTTCGACCGCGAAACCTTTCAGAGGAGCATTTGCAACCGTTTGGCACCATTTCTGAGTCAATTGCCGAAAGTCAGATTTTTGATGAAATTGTGACCCCGGGGCTTAGGGATTTTTTCAAAAAAATATTTTTCTGCCGGTTAAGTTGTCGAGGGCTGATTTCTTTTCCTGCGATAAAAAGACTTCTGTTTCGACCGCCAAAACTTTCAGAGGTGCCTTTGCAAGCGTTGGGCAACATTTCTACGTCAATTGCCGAAAGTCAGATTTTTGATGAAATTGTGACCCCGGGGCTTAGGGATTTTTTCAAAAAAATCTTTTTCTGCCGGTTAAGTTGTCGAGGGCTGATTTCTTGTACTGTGATAAAAACGACTTCTGTTTCGACCGCCAAACCTTTCAGAGGTTCCTTTGCAACCGTTGGGCACCATTTCTGAGTCAATTGCCGAAAGTCAGATTTTTGATGAAATTGTGACCCCGGGGCTTAGGGATATTTTCAAAAAAATCTTTTTCTGCCGGTTAAGCTGTCGAGGGCTGATTTCTTTTCCCGTGATAAAAAGACTTCTCTTTCAACCGCAAAACCTTTCAGCGGAGCATTTGCAACCGTTTGGCACCATTTTTGACTCAATTGCCCAAAGTCAGGTTTTTGATGAAATTGTGACCCCGGGGCTTAGGGATTTTTTCAAAAAAATATTTTTCTGCCGGTTAAGTTGTCGAGAGCTGATTTCTTTTCCTGTGATAAAAAGACTTCTGTTTCAACCGCCAAACTTTTCAGAGGAGCCTTTGCAACCGTTGGGCACCATTTTTGACTCAATTGCCAAAAGTCATGTTTTGGATGAAATTGTGACCCCGGGGCTTAGGGATTTTTTCAAAAAAATATTTTTCTGCCCGTTAAGTTGTCGAGGGCTGATTTCTTTTCCTGTGATAAAAAGACTTCTGTTTCGACCGCCAAACCTTTCAGAGGTGCCTTTGCTCGCGTTGGGCAACATTTCTGAGTCAATTGCCGAAAGTCAGATTTTTGATGAAATTGTGACCCCGGGGCTTAGGGATATTTTCAAAAAAATATTTTTCTGCCGGTTAAGTTGTCGAGGGCTGATTTCTTTTCCTGCGATAAAAAGACTTCTGTTTCGACCGCCAAACCTTTCAGGGGAGCATTTGCAACCGTTTGGCACCACTGTTGAATCAATTGCCAAAAGTCCGGTTTTTGATAAAATTGTGACCCCGGGGCTTAGGGATTTTTTCAAAAAAATCTTTTTCTGCCGGTTAAGTTGTCGAGAGCTGATTTCTTGTACTGTGATAAAAAAGACTTCTGTTTCCACTGCCAAACCTTTCAGAGGAGCCTTTGCAACCGTTTGGCACCACTGTTGAATCAATTGCCAAAAGTCCGGTTTTTGATAAAATTGTGACCCCGGGGCATAGGGATTTTTTCAAAAAAATCTTTTTCTGCCGGTTAAGTTGTCGAGGGCTGATTTCTTGTACTGTGATAAAAACGACTTCTGTTTCGACTGCCAAACCTTTCAGAGGTTCCTTTGCAACCGTTGGGTACCATTTCTGTGTCAATTGCCGAAAGTCAGATTTTTGATGAAATTGTGACCCCGGGGCTTAGGGATTTTTTCAAAAAAATATTTTTCTGCCGGTTAAGTTGTCGAGGGCTGATTTCTTTTCCTGTGATAAAAAGACTTCTGTTTCGACCGCCAAACCTTTCAGAGGAGCATTTGCAACCGTTGGGGACCATTTCTGAGTCAATTTCCCAAAGTCAGGTTTTTGATGAAATTGTGACCCCGGGGCTTAGGGATTTTTTCAAAAAAATCTTTTTCTGCCGGTTAAGTTATCGAGGGCTAATTTCTTTTCCTGTGATAAAAAGACTTCTGTTTCGACCGCCAAACCTTTCAGAGGAGCATTTGCAACCGTTTGGCACCATTTCTGAGTCAATTGCCGAAAGTCAGATTTTTGATGAAATTGTAACCCCGTGTCTTAGGGATTTTTTCAAAAAAATATTTTTCTGCCAGTTAAGTTGTCGAGGGCTGATTTCTTTTCCTGCGATAAAAAGACTTCTGTTTCGACCGCCAAACCTTTCAGAGGTGCCTTTGCTCGCGTTGGGCAACATTTCTGAGTCAATTGCCGAAAGTCAGATTTTTGATGAAATTGTGACCCCGGGGCTTAGGGATATTTTCAAAAAAATATTTTTCTGCCGGTTAAGTTGTCGAGGGCTGATTTCTTTTCCTGCGATAAAAAGACTTCTGTTTCGACCGCCAAACCTTTCAGGGGAGCATTTGCAACCGTTTGGCACCACTGTTGAATCAATTGCCAAAAGTCCGGTTTTTGATAAAATTGTGACCCCGGGGCTTAGGGATTTTTTCAAAAAAATCTTTTTCTGCCGGTTAACTTGTCGAGAGCTGATTTCTTGTACTGTGATATAAAAGACTTCTGTTTCCACCGCCAAACCTTTCAGAGGAGCCTTTGCAACCGTTTGGCACCACTGTTGAATCAATTGCCAAAAGTCCGGTTTTTGATAAAATTGTGACCCCGGGGCATAGGGATTTTTTCAAAAAAATCTTTTTCTGCCGGTTAAGTTGTCGAGGGCTGATTTCTTGTACTGTGATAAAAACGACTTCTGTTTCGACCGCCAAACCTTTCAGAGGTTCCTTTGCAACCGTTGGGCACCATTTCTGAGTCAATTGCCGAAAGTCAGATTTTTGATGAAATTGTGACCCCGGGGCTTAGGGATTTTTTCAAAAAAATATTTTTCTGCCGGTTAAGTTGTCGAGGGCTGATTTCTTTTCCTGTGATAAAAAGACTTCTGTTTCGACCGCCAAACCTTTCAGAGGAGCATTTGCAACCGTTTGGCACCATTTCTGAGTCAATTTCCCAAAGTCAGGTTTTTGATGAAATTGTGACCCCGGGGCTTAGGGATTTTTTCAAAAAAATCTTTTTCTGCCGGTTAAGTTGTCGAGGGCTAATTTCTTTTCCTGTGATAAAAAGACTTCTGTTTCGACCGCCAAACCTTTCAGAGGAGCATTTGCAACCGTTTGGCACCATTTCTGAGTCAATTGTCGAAAGTCAGATTTTTGATGAAATTGTGACCCCGTGTCTTAGGGATTTTTTCAAAAAAATATTTTTCTGCCAGTTAAGTTGTCGAGGGCTGATTTCTTTTCCTGCGATAAAAAGACTTCTGTTTCGACCGCCAAACCTTTCAGAGGTGCCTTTGCAAGCGTTGGGCAACATTTCTGAGTCAATTGCCGAAAGTCAGATTTTTGATGAAATTGTGACCCCGGGTCTTAGGGATTTTTTCAAAAAAATATTTTTCTGCCGGTTAAGTTGTCGAGGGCTGATTTCTTTTCCTGCGATAAAAAGACTTCTGTTTCGACCGCCAAACCTTTCAGAGTTGCCTTTGCAAGCGTTGGGCAACATTTCTGAGTCAATTGCCGAAAGTCAAATTTTTCATGAAATTGTGACCCCCGGTTTTTCAAAAAAATATTTTTCTGCCGGTTAAGTTGTCGAGGGCTGATTTCTTTTCCTGCGATAAAAAGACTTCTGTTTCGACCGCCAAACCTTTCAGGGGAGCATTTGCAACCGTTTGGCACCACTGTTGAATCAATTGCCAAAAGTCCGGTTTTTGATAAAATTGTGACCCCGGGGCTTAGGGATTTTTTCAAAAAAATCTTTTTCTGCCGGTTAAGTTGTCGAGAGCTGATTTCTTGTACTGTGATATAAAAGACTTCTGTTTCCACCGCCAAACCTTTCAGAGGAGCCTTTGCAACCGTTTGGCACCACTGTTGAATCAATTGCCAAAAGTCCGGTTTTTGATAAAATTGTGACCCCGGGGCATAGGGATTTTTTCAAAAAAATCTTTTTCTGCCGGTTAAGTTGTCGAGGGCTGATTTCTTGTACTGTGATAAAAACGACTTCTGTTTCGACCGCCAAACCTTTCAGAGGTTCCTTTGCAACCGTTGGGCACCATTTCTGAGTCAATTGCCGAAAGTCAGATTTTTGATGAAATTGTGACCCCGGGGCTTAGGGATTTTTTCAAAAAAATATTTATCTGCCGGTTAAGTTGTCGAGGGCTGATTTCTTTTCCTGTGATAAAAAGACTTCTGTTTCGACCGCCAAACCTTTCAGAGGAGCATTTGCAACCGTTTGGCACCATTTCTGAGTCAATTTCCCAAAGTCAGGTTTTTGATGAAATTGTGACCCCGGGGCTTAGGGATTTTTTCAAAAAAATCTTTTTCTGCCGGTTAAGTTGTCGAGGGCTGATTTCTTTTCCTGCGATAAAAAGACTTCTGTTTCGACAGCCAAAACTTTCAGAGGTGCCTTTGCAAGCGTTGGGCAACATTTCTACGTCAATTGCCGAAAGTCAGATTTTTGATGAAATTGTGACCCCGTGTCTTAGGGATTTTTTCAAAAAAATATTTTTCTGCCAGTTAAGTTGTCGAGGGCTGATTTCTTGTACTGTGATAAAAACGACTTCTGCTTCGACCGCCAAACCTTTCAGAGGTTCCTTTGCAACCGTTGGGCACCATTTCTGAGTCAATTGCCGAAAGTCAGATTTTTGATGAAATTGTGACCCCGGGGCTTAGGGATATTTTCAAAAAAATCTTTTTCTGCCGGTTAAGCTGTCGAGGGCTGATTTCTTTTCCCGTGATAAAAAGACTTCTCTTTCAACCGCAAAACCTTTCAGCGGAGCATTTGCAACCGTTTGGCACCATTTTTGACTCAATTGCCCAAAGTCAGGTTTTTGATGAAATTGTGACCCCGGGGCTTAGGGATTTTTTCAAAAAAATCTTTTTCTGCCGGTTAAGTTGTCGAGAGCTGATTTCTTGTACTGTGATAAAAAAGACTTCTGTTTCAACCGCCAAACCTTTCAGAGGAGCCTTTGCAACCGTTTGGCACCACTGTTGAATCAATTGCCAAAAGTCCGGTTTTTGATAAAATTGTGACCCCGGGGCATAGGGATTTTTTCAAAAAAATCTTTTTCTGCCGGTTAAGTTGTCGAGGGCTGATTTCTTGTACTGTGATAAAAACGACTTCTGTTTCGACTGCCAAACCTCTCAGAGGTTCCTTTGCAACCGTTGGGTACCATTTCTGTGTCAATTGCCGAAAGTCAGATTTTTGATGAAATTGTGACCCCGGGGCTTAGGGATTTTTTCAAAAAAATATTTTTCTGCCGGTTAAGTTGTCGAGGGCTGATTTCTTTTCCTGTGATAAAAAGACTTCTGTTTCGACCGCCAAACCTTTCAGAGGAGCATTTGCAACCGTTTGGCACCATTTCTGAGTCAATTTCCCAAAGTCAGGTTTTTGATGAAATTGTGACCCCGGGGCTTAGGGATTTTTTCAAAAAAATCTTTTTCTGCCGGTTAAGTTGTCGAGGGCTAATTTCTTTTCCTGTGATAAAAAGACTTCTGTTTCGACCGCCAAACCTTTCAGAGGAGCATTTGCAACCGTTTGGCACCATTTCTGAGTCAATTGCCGAAAGTCAGATTTTTGATGAAATTGTGACCCCGGGGCTTAGGGATTTTTTCAAAAAAATATTTTTCTGCCAGTTAAGTTGTCGAGGGCTGATTTCTTTTCCTGCGATAAAAAGACTTCTGTTTCGACCGCCAAACCTTTCAGAGGTGCCTTTGCAAACGTTGGGCAACATTTCTACGTCAATTGCCGAAAGTCAGATTTTTGATGAAATTGTGACCCCGGGGCTTAGGGATTTTTTCAAAAAAATCTTTTTCTGCCGGTTAAGTTGTCGAGAGCTGATTTCTTGTACTGTGATATAAAAGACTTCTGTTTCCACCGCCAAACCTTTCAGAGGAGCCTTTCCAACCGTTTGGCACCACTGTTGAATCAATTGCCAAAAGTCCGGTTTTTGATAAAATTGTGACCCCGGGGCATAGGGATTTTTTCAAAAAAATCTTTTTCTGCCGGTTAAGTTGTCGAGGGCTGATTTCTTGTACTGTGATAAAAACGACTTCTGTTTCGACCGCCAAACCTTTCAGAGGTTCCTTTGCAACCGTTGGGCACCATTTCTGAGTCAATTGCCGAAAGTCAGATTTTTGATGAAATTGTGACCCCGGGGCTTAGGGATTTTTTCAAAAAAATATTTTTCTGCCGGTTAAGTTGTCGAGGGCTGATTTCTTTTCCTGTGATAAAAAGACTTCTGTTTCGACCGCCAAACCTTTCAGAGGAGCATTTGCAACCGTTTGGCACCATTTCTGAGTCAATTTCCCAAAGTCAGGTTTTGATGAAATTGTGACCCCGGGGCTTAGGGATTTTTTCAAAAAAATCTTTTTCTGCCGGTTAAGTTGTCGAGGGCTAATTTCTTTTCCTGTGATAAAAAGACTTCTGTTTCGACCGCCAAACCTTTCAGAGGAGCATTTGCAACCGTTTGGCACCATTTCTGAGTCAATTGTCGAAAGTCAGATTTTTGATGAAATTGTGACCCCGTGTCTTAGGGATTTTTTCAAAAAAATATTTTTCTGCCAGTTAAGTTGTCGAGGGCTGATTTCTTTTCCTGCGATAAAAAGACTTCTGTTTCGACCGCCAAACCTTTCAGAGGTGCCTTTGCAAGCGTTGGGCAACATTTCTGAGTCAATTGCCGAAAGTCAGATTTTTTATGAAATTGTGACCCCGGGTCTTAGGGATTTTTTCAAAAAAATATTTTTCTGCCGGTTAAGTTGTCGAGGGCTGATTTCTTTTCCTGCGATAAAAAGACTTCTGTTTCGACCGCCAAACCTTTCAGAGTTGCCTTTGCAAGCGTTGGGCAACATTTCTGAGTCAATTGCCGAAAGTCAAATTTTTCATGAAATTGTGACCCCCGGTTTTTCAAAAAAATATTTTTCTGCCGGTTAAGTTGTCGAGGGCTGATTTCTTTTCCTGTGATAAAAAGACTTCTGTTTCGACCGCCAAACCTTTCAGAGGAGCATTTGCAACCGCTGGGCACCATTTTTGAATCAATTGCCGAAAGTCAGATTTTTGATGAAATTGTGACCCCGGGTCTTAGGGATTTTTTCAAAAAAATATTTTTCTGCCGGTTAAGTTGTCGAGGGCTGATTTCTTTTCCTGCGATAAAAAGACTTCTGTTTCGACCGCCAAACCTTTCAGAGGTGCCTTTGCAAACGTTGGGCAACATTTCTACGTCAATTGCCGAAAGTCAGATTTTTGATGAAATTGTGACCCCGGGGCTTAGGGATTTTTTCAAAAAAATATTTTTCTGCCGGTTAAGTTGTCGAGGGCTGATTTCTTTTCCTGTGATAAAAAGACTTCTGTTTCGACCGCCAAACCTTTCAGAGGAGCATTTGCAACCGTTTGGCACCATTTCTGAGTCAATTGCCGAAAGTCAGATTTTTGATGAAATTGTGACCCCGTGTCTTAGGGATTTTTTCAAAAAAATATTTTTCTGCCAGTTAAGTTGTCGAGGGCTGATTTCTTTTCCTGCGATAAAAAGACTTCTGTTTCGACCGCCAAACCTTTCAGAGGTGCCTTTGCTCGCGTTGGGCAACATTTCTGAGTCAATTGCCGAAAGTCAGATTTTTGATGAAATTGTGACCCCGGGGCTTAGGGATATTTTCAAAAAAATATTTTTCTGCCGGTTAAGTTGTCGAGGGCTGATTTCTTTTCCTGCGATAAAAAGACTTCTGTTTCGACCGCCAAACCTTTCAGGGGAGCATTTGCAACCGTTTGGCACCACTGTTGAATCAATTGCCAAAAGTCCGGTTTTTGATAACATTGTGACCCCGGGGCTTAGGGATTTTTTCAAAAAAATCTTTTTCTGCCGGTTAAGTTGTCGAGAGCTGATTTCTTGTACTGTGATATAAAAGACTTCTGTTTCCACCGCCAAACCTTTCAGAGGAGCCTTTGCAACCGTTTGGCACCACTGTTGAATCAATTGCCAAAAGTCCGGTTTTTGATAAAATTGTGACCCCGGGGTATAGGGATTTTTTCAAAAAAATCTTTTTCTGCCGGTTAAGTTGTCGAGGGCTGATTTCTTGTACTGTGATAAAAACGACTTCTGTTTCGACCGCCAAACCTTTCAGAGGTGCCTTTGCAAGCGTTGGGCAACATTTCTGAGTCAATTGCCGAAAGTCAGATTTTTGATGAAATTGTGACCCCGGGTCTTAGGGATTTTTTCAAAAAAATATTTTTCTGCCGGTTAAGTTGTCGAGGGCTGATTTCTTTTCCTGCGATAAAAAGACTTCTGTTTCGACCGCCAAACCTTTCAGAGTTGCCTTTGCAAGCGTTGGGCAACATTTCTGAGTCAATTGCCGAAAGTCAAATTTTTCATGAAATTGTGACCCCCGGTTTTTCAAAAAAATATTTTTCTGCCGGTTAAGTTGTCGAGGGCTGATTTCTTTTCCTGTGATAAAAAGACTTCTGTTTCGACCGCCAAACCTTTCAGAGGAGCATTTGCAACCGCTGGGCACCATTTTTGAATCAATTGCCGAAAGTCAGATTTTTGATGAAATTGTGACCCCGGGTCTTAGGGATTTTTTCAAAAAAATATTTTTCTGCCGGTTAAGTTGTCGAGGGCTGATTTCTTTTCCTGCGATAAAAAGACTTCTGTTTCGACCGCCAAACCTTTCAGAGGTGCCTTTGCAAGCGTTGGGCAACATTTCTACGTCATTTGCCGAAAGTCAGATTTTTGATGAAATTGTGACCCCGGGGCTTAGGGATTTTTTCAAAAAAATATTTTTCTGCCGGTTAAGTTGTCGAGGGCTGATTTCTTTTCCTGTGATAAAAAGACTTCTGTTTCGACCGCCAAACCTTTCAGGGAGCATTTGCAACCGTTTGGCACCACTGTTGAATCAATTGCCAAAAGTCAGGTTTTTGATAAAATTGTGACCCCGGGGCTTAGGGATTTTTTCAAAAAAATCTTTTTCTGCCGGTTAAGTTGTCGAGGGCTGATTTCTTGTACTGTGATAAAAAAGACTTCTGTTTCGACCGCCAAACCTTTCAGAGGAGCCTTTGCAACCGTTGGGCACCATTTCTGAGTCAATTGCCGAAAGTCAGATTTTTGATGAAATTGTGACCCGGGGCTTAGGGATATTTTCCAAAAAATCTTTTTCTGCCGGTTAAGCTGTCGAGGGCTGATTTCTTTTCCCGTGATAAAAAGACTTCTCTTTCAACCGCAAAACCTTTCAGGGGAGCATTAGCAACCGTTTGGCACCATTGTTGACTCAATTGCCCAAAGTCAGGTTTTTGATGAAATTGTGACCCCGGGGCTTAGGGATTTTTTCAAAAAAATCTTTTTCTGCCGGTTAAGTTGTCGAGGGCTAATTTCTTTTCATGTGATAAAAAGACTTCTGTTTCGACCGCGAAACCTTTCAGAGGAGCATTTGCAACCGTTTGGCACCATTTCTGAGTCAATTGCCGAAAGTCAGATTTTTGATGAAATTGTGACCCCGGGGCTTAGGGATTTTTTCAAAAAAATATTTTTCTGCCGGTTAAGTTGTCGAGGGCTGATTTCTTTTCCTGTGATAAAAAGACTTCTGTTTCGACCGCCAAACCTTTCAGAGGAGCATTTGCAACCGCTGGGCACCATTTTTGAATTAATTGCCGAAAGTCAAATTTTTCATGAAATTGTGACCCCGGGTCTTAGGGATTGTTTCAAAAAATTTTTTTTCTGCCGGTTAAGTTGTCGAGGGCTGTTTTCTTTTCCTGTGGTAAAAAGACCTCTATTTCGACCGCCAAACCTTTCAGAGGTGCCTTTGCAAGCGTTGGGCAACATTTCTGAGTCAATTGCCGAAAGTCAGATTTTTGATGAAATTGTGACCCCGGGGCTTAGGGATATTTTCAAAAAAATCTTTTTCTGCCGGTTAAGCTGTCGAGGGCTGATTTCTTGTACTGTGATAAAAAAGACTTCTGTTTCGACCGCCAAACCTTTCAGAGGAGCCTTTGCAACCGTTGGGCACCATTTCTGAGTCAATTGCCGAAAGTCAGATTTTTGATGAAATTGTGACCCGGGGCTTAGGGATATGTTCCAAAAAATCTTTTTCTGCCGGTTAAGCTGTCGAGGGCTGATTTCTTTTCCCGTGATAAAAAGACTTCTCTTTCAACCGCAAAACCTTTCAGGGGAGCATTAGCAACCGTTTGGCACCATTGTTGACTCAATTGCCCAAAGTCAGGTTTTTGATGAAATTGTGACCCCGGGGCTTAGGGATTTTTTCAAAAAAATCTTTTTCTGCCGGTTAAGTTGTCGAGGGCTAATTTCTTTTCATGTGATAAAAAGACTTCTGTTTCGACCGCGAAACCTTTCAGAGGAGCATTTGCAACCGTTTGGCACCATTTCTGAGTCAATTGCCGAAAGTCAGATTTTTGATGAAATTGTGACCCCAGGGCTTAGGGATTTTTTCAAAAAAATATTTTTCTGCCGGTTAAGTTGTCGAGGCCTGATTTCTTTTCCTGTGATAAAAAGACTTCTGTTTCGACCGCCAAACCTTTCAGAGGAGCATTTGCAACCGCTGGGCACCATTTTTGAATTAATTGCCGAAAGTCAAATTTTTCATGAAATTGTGACCCCGGGTCTTAGGGATTGTTTCAAAAAAATATTTTTCTGCCGGTTAAGTTGTCGAGGGCTGTTTTCTTTTCCTGTGGTAAAAAGACCTCTATTTCGACCGCCAAACCTTTCAGAGGTGCCTTTGCAAGCGTTGGGCAACATTTCTGAGTCAATTGCCGAAAGTCAGATTTTTGATGAAATTGTGACCCCGGGGCTTAGGGATATTTTCAAAAAAATCTTTTTCTGCCTGTTAAGCTGTCGAGGGCTGATTAATTTTCCCGTGATAAAAAGACTTCTCTTTCAACCGCAAAACCTTTCAGAGGAGCATTTGCAACCGTTTGGCACCATTTCTGAGTCAATTGCCGAAAGTCAGATTTTTGATGAAATTGTGACCCCGGGGCTTAGGGATTTTTTCAAAAAAATATTTTTCTACCGGTTAAGTTGTCGAGGGCTGATTTCTTTTCCTGTGATAAAAAGACTTCTGTTTCGACCGCCAAACCTTTAAGGGGAGCATTTGCAACCGTTTGGCACCACTGTTGAATCAATTGCCAAAAGTCCGGTTTTTGATAAAATTGTGACCCCGGGTCTTAGGGATTTTTTCAAAAAAATATTTTTCTGCCGGTTAAGTTGTCGAGGGCTGATTTCTTTTCCTGCGATAAAAAGACTGCTCTTTCAACCGCAAAACCTTTCAGGGGAGCATTAGCAACCGTTTGGCACCATTTTTGACTCAATTGCCCAAAGTCAGGTTTTTGATGAAATTGTGACCCCGGCGCTTAGGGATTTTTTCAAAAAAATATTTTTCTGCCGGTTAAGTTGTCGAGGGCTGATTTCTTGTACTGTGATAAAAAAGACTTCTGTTTCCACCGCCAAACCTTTCAGAGGAGCCTTTGCAACCGTTTGGCACCACTGTTGAATCAATTGCCAAAAGTCCGGTTTTTGATAAAATTGTGACCCCGGGGCTTAGGGATTTTTTCAAAAAAATCTTTTTCTGCGGGTTAAGTTGTCGAGGGCTGATTTCTTGTACTGTGATAAAAACGACTTCTGTTTCGACCGCCAAACCTTTCAGAGGTTCCTTTGCAACCGTTGGGCACCATTTTTGACTCAATTGCCCAAAGTCAGGTTTTTGATGAAATTGTGACCCCGGGGCTTAGGGATTTTTTCAAAAAAATCTTTTTCTGCCGGTTAAGTTGTCGAGGGCTGATTTCTTTTCCTGCGATAAAAAGACTTCTGTTTCGACCGCCAAACCTTTCAGAGGTGCCTTTGCAAGCGTTGGGCAACATTTCTGAGTCAATTGCCGAAAGTCAGATTTTTGATGAAATTGTGACCCCGGGTCTTAGGGATTTTTTCAAAAAAATATTTTTCTGCCGGTTAAGTTGTCGAGGGCTGATTTCTTTTCCTGCGATAAAAAGACTTCTGTTTCGACCGCCAAACCTTTCAGAGTTGCCTTTGCAAGCGTTGGGCAACATTTCTGAGTCAATTGCCGAAAGTCAAATTTTTCATGAAATTGTGACCCCCGGTTTTTCAAAAAAATATTTTTCTGCCGGTTAAGTTGTCGAGGGCTGATTTCTTTTCCTGCGATAAAAAGACTTCTGTTTCGACCGCCAAACCTTTCAGGGGAGCATTTGCAACCGTTTGGCACCACTGTTGAATCAATTGCCAAAAGTCCGGTTTTTGATAAAATTGTGACCCCGGGGCTTAGGGATTTTTTCAAAAAAATCTTTTTCTGCCGGTTAAGTTGTCGAGAGCTGATTTCTTGTACTGTGATATAAAAGACTTCTGTTTCCACCGCCAAACCTTTCAGAGGAGCCTTTGCAACCGTTTGGCACCACTGTTGAATCAATTGCCAAAAGTCCGGTTTTTGATAAAATTGTGACCCCGGGGCATAGGGATTTTTTCAAAAAAATCTTTTTCTGCCGGTTAAGTTGTCGAGGGCTGATTTCTTGTACTGTGATAAAAACGACTTCTGTTTCGACCGCCAAACCTTTCAGAGGTTCCTTTGCAACCGTTGGGCACCATTTCTGAGTCAATTGCCGAAAGTCAGATTTTTGATGAAATTGTGACCCCGGGGCTTAGGGATTTTTTCAAAAAAATATTTATCTGCCGGTTAAGTTGTCGAGGGCTGATTTCTTTTCCTGTGATAAAAAGACTTCTGTTTCGACCGCCAAACCTTTCAGAGGAGCATTTGCAACCGTTTGGCACCATTTCTGAGTCAATTTCCCAAAGTCAGGTTTTTGATGAAATTGTGACCCCGGGGCTTAGGGATTTTTTCAAAAAAATCTTTTTCTGCCGGTTAAGTTGTCGAGGGCTGATTTCTTTTCCTGCGATAAAAAGACTTCTGTTTCGACAGCCAAAACTTTCAGAGGTGCCTTTGCAAGCGTTGGGCAACATTTCTACGTCAATTGCCGAAAGTCAGATTTTTGATGAAATTGTGACCCCGTGTCTTAGGGATTTTTTCAAAAAAATATTTTTCTGCCAGTTAAGTTGTCGAGGGCTGATTTCTTGTACTGTGATAAAAACGACTTCTGCTTCGACCGCCAAACCTTTCAGAGGTTCCTTTGCAACCGTTGGGCACCATTTCTGAGTCAATTGCCGAAAGTCAGATTTTTGATGAAATTGTGACCCCGGGGCTTAGGGATATTTTCAAAAAAATCTTTTTCTGCCGGTTAAGCTGTCGAGGGCTGATTTCTTTTCCCGTGATAAAAAGACTTCTCTTTCAACCGCAAAACCTTTCAGCGGAGCATTTGCAACCGTTTGGCACCATTTTTGACTCAATTGCCCAAAGTCAGGTTTTTGATGAAATTGTGACCCCGGGGCTTAGGGATTTTTTCAAAAAAATCTTTTTCTGCCGGTTAAGTTGTCGAGAGCTGATTTCTTGTACTGTGATAAAAAAGACTTCTGTTTCAACCGCCAAACCTTTCAGAGGAGCCTTTGCAACCGTTTGGCACCACTGTTGAATCAATTGCCAAAAGTCCGGTTTTTGATAAAATTGTGACCCCGGGGCATAGGGATTTTTTCAAAAAAATCTTTTTCTGCCGGTTAAGTTGTCGAGGGCTGATTTCTTGTACTGTGATAAAAACGACTTCTGTTTCGACTGCCAAACCTCTCAGAGGTTCCTTTGCAACCGTTGGGTACCATTTCTGTGTCAATTGCCGAAAGTCAGATTTTTGATGAAATTGTGACCCCGGGGCTTAGGGATTTTTTCAAAAAAATATTTTTCTGCCGGTTAAGTTGTCGAGGGCTGATTTCTTTTCCTGTGATAAAAAGACTTCTGTTTCGACCGCCAAACCTTTCAGAGGAGCATTTGCAACCGTTTGGCACCATTTCTGAGTCAATTTCCCAAAGTCAGGTTTTTGATGAAATTGTGACCCCGGGGCTTAGGGATTTTTTCAAAAAAATCTTTTTCTGCCGGTTAAGTTGTCGAGGGCTAATTTCTTTTCCTGTGATAAAAAGACTTCTGTTTCGACCGCCAAACCTTTCAGAGGAGCATTTGCAACCGTTTGGCACCATTTCTGAGTCAATTGCCGAAAGTCAGATTTTTGATGAAATTGTGACCCCGGGGCTTAGGGATTTTTTCAAAAAAATATTTTTCTGCCAGTTAAGTTGTCGAGGGCTGATTTCTTTTCCTGCGATAAAAAGACTTCTGTTTCGACCGCCAAACCTTTCAGAGGTGCCTTTGCAAACGTTGGGCAACATTTCTACGTCAATTGCCGAAAGTCAGATTTTTGATGAAATTGTGACCCCGGGGCTTAGGGATTTTTTCAAAAAAATCTTTTTCTGCCGGTTAAGTTGTCGAGAGCTGATTTCTTGTACTGTGATATAAAAGACTTCTGTTTCCACCGCCAAACCTTTCAGAGGAGCCTTTCCAACCGTTTGGCACCACTGTTGAATCAATTGCCAAAAGTCCGGTTTTTGATAAAATTGTGACCCCGGGGCATAGGGATTTTTTCAAAAAAATCTTTTTCTGCCGGTTAAGTTGTCGAGGGCTGATTTCTTGTACTGTGATAAAAACGACTTCTGTTTCGACCGCCAAACCTTTCAGAGGTTCCTTTGCAACCGTTGGGCACCATTTCTGAGTCAATTGCCGAAAGTCAGATTTTTGATGAAATTGTGACCCCGGGGCTTAGGGATTTTTTCAAAAAAATATTTTTCTGCCGGTTAAGTTGTCGAGGGCTGATTTCTTTTCCTGTGATAAAAAGACTTCTGTTTCGACCGCCAAACCTTTCAGAGGAGCATTTGCAACCGTTTGGCACCATTTCTGAGTCAATTTCCCAAAGTCAGGTTTTGATGAAATTGTGACCCCGGGGCTTAGGGATTTTTTCAAAAAAATCTTTTTCTGCCGGTTAAGTTGTCGAGGGCTAATTTCTTTTCCTGTGATAAAAAGACTTCTGTTTCGACCGCCAAACCTTTCAGAGGAGCATTTGCAACCGTTTGGCACCATTTCTGAGTCAATTGTCGAAAGTCAGATTTTTGATGAAATTGTGACCCCGTGTCTTAGGGATTTTTTCAAAAAAATATTTTTCTGCCAGTTAAGTTGTCGAGGGCTGATTTCTTTTCCTGCGATAAAAAGACTTCTGTTTCGACCGCCAAACCTTTCAGAGGTGCCTTTGCAAGCGTTGGGCAACATTTCTGAGTCAATTGCCGAAAGTCAGATTTTTTATGAAATTGTGACCCCGGGTCTTAGGGATTTTTTCAAAAAAATATTTTTCTGCCGGTTAAGTTGTCGAGGGCTGATTTCTTTTCCTGCGATAAAAAGACTTCTGTTTCGACCGCCAAACCTTTCAGAGTTGCCTTTGCAAGCGTTGGGCAACATTTCTGAGTCAATTGCCGAAAGTCAAATTTTTCATGAAATTGTGACCCCCGGTTTTTCAAAAAAATATTTTTCTGCCGGTTAAGTTGTCGAGGGCTGATTTCTTTTCCTGTGATAAAAAGACTTCTGTTTCGACCGCCAAACCTTTCAGAGGAGCATTTGCAACCGCTGGGCACCATTTTTGAATCAATTGCCGAAAGTCAGATTTTTGATGAAATTGTGACCCCGGGTCTTAGGGATTTTTTCAAAAAAATATTTTTCTGCCGGTTAAGTTGTCGAGGGCTGATTTCTTTTCCTGCGATAAAAAGACTTCTGTTTCGACCGCCAAACCTTTCAGAGGTGCCTTTGCAAACGTTGGGCAACATTTCTACGTCAATTGCCGAAAGTCAGATTTTTGATGAAATTGTGACCCCGGGGCTTAGGGATTTTTTCAAAAAAATATTTTTCTGCCGGTTAAGTTGTCGAGGGCTGATTTCTTTTCCTGTGATAAAAAGACTTCTGTTTCGACCGCCAAACCTTTCAGAGGAGCATTTGCAACCGTTTGGCACCATTTCTGAGTCAATTGCCGAAAGTCAGATTTTTGATGAAATTGTGACCCCGTGTCTTAGGGTTTTTTTCAAAAAAATATTTTTCTGCCAGTTAAGTTGTCGAGGGCTGATTTCTTTTCCTGCGATAAAAAGACTTCTGTTTCGACCGCCAAACCTTTCAGAGGTGCCTTTGCTCGCGTTGGGCAACATTTCTGAGTCAATTGCCGAAAGTCAGATTTTTGATGAAATTGTGACCCCGGGGCTTAGGGATATTTTCAAAAAAATATTTTTCTGCCGGTTAAGTTGTCGAGGGCTGATTTCTTTTCCTGCGATAAAAAGACTTCTGTTTCGACCGCCAAACCTTTCAGGGGAGCATTTGCAACCGTTTGGCACCACTGTTGAATCAATTGCCAAAAGTCCGGTTTTTGATAACATTGTGACCCCGGGGCTTAGGGATTTTTTCAAAAAAATCTTTTTCTGCCGGTTAAGTTGTCGAGAGCTGATTTCTTGTACTGTGATATAAAAGACTTCTGTTTCCACCGCCAAACCTTTCAGAGGAGCCTTTGCAACCGTTTGGCACCACTGTTGAATCAATTGCCAAAAGTCCGGTTTTTGATAAAATTGTGACCCCGGGGTATAGGGATTTTTTCAAAAAAATCTTTTTCTGCCGGTTAAGTTGTCGAGGGCTGATTTCTTGTACTGTGATAAAAACGACTTCTGTTTCGACCGCCAAACCTTTCAGAGGTGCCTTTGCAAGCGTTGGGCAACATTTCTGAGTCAATTGCCGAAAGTCAGATTTTTGATGAAATTGTGACCCCGGGTCTTAGGGATTTTTTCAAAAAAATATTTTTCTGCCGGTTAAGTTGTCGAGGGCTGATTTCTTTTCCTGCGATAAAAAGACTTCTGTTTCGACCGCCAAACCTTTCAGAGTTGCCTTTGCAAGCGTTGGGCAACATTTCTGAGTCAATTGCCGAAAGTCAAATTTTTCATGAAATTGTGACCCCCGGTTTTTCAAAAAAATATTTTTCTGCCGGTTAAGTTGTCGAGGGCTGATTTCTTTTCCTGTGATAAAAAGACTTCTGTTTCGACCGCCAAACCTTTCAGAGGAGCATTTGCAACCGCTGGGCACCATTTTTGAATCAATTGCCGAAAGTCAGATTTTTGATGAAATTGTGACCCCGGGTCTTAGGGATTTTTTCAAAAAAATATTTTTCTGCCGGTTAAGTTGTCGAGGGCTGATTTCTTTTCCTGCGATAAAAAGACTTCTGTTTCGACCGCCAAACCTTTCAGAGGTGCCTTTGCAAGCGTTGGGCAACATTTCTACGTCATTTGCCGAAAGTCAGATTTTTGATGAAATTGTGACCCCGGGGCTTAGGGATTTTTTCAAAAAAATATTTTTCTGCCGGTTAAGTTGTCGAGGGCTGATTTCTTTTCCTGTGATAAAAAGACTTCTGTTTCGACCGCCAAACCTTTCAGGGAGCATTTGCAACCGTTTGGCACCACTGTTGAATCAATTGCCAAAAGTCAGGTTTTTGATAAAATTGTGACCCCGGGGCTTAGGGATTTTTTCAAAAAAATCTTTTTCTGCCGGTTAAGTTGTCGAGGGCTGATTTCTTGTACTGTGATAAAAAAGACTTCTGTTTCGACCGCCAAACCTTTCAGAGGAGCCTTTGCAACCGTTGGGCACCATTTCTGAGTCAATTGCCGAAAGTCAGATTTTTGATGAAATTGTGACCCGGGGCTTAGGGATATTTTCCAAAAAATCTTTTTCTGCCGGTTAAGCTGTCGAGGGCTGATTTCTTTTCCCGTGATAAAAAGACTTCTCTTTCAACCGCAAAACCTTTCAGGGGAGCATTAGCAACCGTTTGGCACCATTGTTGACTCAATTGCCCAAAGTCAGGTTTTTGATGAAATTGTGACCCCGGGGCTTAGGGATTTTTTCAAAAAAATCTTTTTCTGCCGGTTAAGTTGTCGAGGGCTAATTTCTTTTCATGTGATAAAAAGACTTCTGTTTCGACCGCGAAACCTTTCAGAGGAGCATTTGCAACCGTTTGGCACCATTTCTGAGTCAATTGCCGAAAGTCAGATTTTTGATGAAATTGTGACCCCGGGGCTTAGGGATTTTTTCAAAAAAATATTTTTCTGCCGGTTAAGTTGTCGAGGGCTGATTTCTTTTCCTGTGATAAAAAGACTTCTGTTTCGACCGCCAAACCTTTCAGAGGAGCATTTGCAACCGCTGGGCACCATTTTTGAATTAATTGCCGAAAGTCAAATTTTTCATGAAATTGTGACCCCGGGTCTTAGGGATTGTTTCAAAAAATTTTTTTTCTGCCGGTTAAGTTGTCGAGGGCTGTTTTCTTTTCCTGTGGTAAAAAGACCTCTATTTCGACCGCCAAACCTTTCAGAGGTGCCTTTGCAAGCGTTGGGCAACATTTCTGAGTCAATTGCCGAAAGTCAGATTTTTGATGAAATTGTGACCCCGGGGCTTAGGGATATTTTCAAAAAAATCTTTTTCTGCCGGTTAAGCTGTCGAGGGCTGATTTCTTGTACTGTGATAAAAAAGACTTCTGTTTCGACCGCCAAACCTTTCAGAGGAGCCTTTGCAACCGTTGGGCACCATTTCTGAGTCAATTGCCGAAAGTCAGATTTTTGATGAAATTGTGACCCGGGGCTTAGGGATATGTTCCAAAAAATCTTTTTCTGCCGGTTAAGCTGTCGAGGGCTGATTTCTTTTCCCGTGATAAAAAGACTTCTCTTTCAACCGCAAAACCTTTCAGGGGAGCATTAGCAACCGTTTGGCACCATTGTTGACTCAATTGCCCAAAGTCAGGTTTTTGATGAAATTGTGACCCCGGGGCTTAGGGATTTTTTCAAAAAAATCTTTTTCTGCCGGTTAAGTTGTCGAGGGCTAATTTCTTTTCATGTGATAAAAAGACTTCTGTTTCGACCGCGAAACCTTTCAGAGGAGCATTTGCAACCGTTTGGCACCATTTCTGAGTCAATTGCCGAAAGTCAGATTTTTGATGAAATTGTGACCCCAGGGCTTAGGGATTTTTTCAAAAAAATATTTTTCTGCCGGTTAAGTTGTCGAGGCCTGATTTCTTTTCCTGTGATAAAAAGACTTCTGTTTCGACCGCCAAACCTTTCAGAGGAGCATTTGCAACCGCTGGGCACCATTTTTGAATTAATTGCCGAAAGTCAAATTTTTCATGAAATTGTGACCCCGGGTCTTAGGGATTGTTTCAAAAAAATATTTTTCTGCCGGTTAAGTTGTCGAGGGCTGTTTTCTTTTCCTGTGGTAAAAAGACCTCTATTTCGACCGCCAAACCTTTCAGAGGTGCCTTTGCAAGCGTTGGGCAACATTTCTGAGTCAATTGCCGAAAGTCAGATTTTTGATGAAATTGTGACCCCGGGGCTTAGGGATATTTTCAAAAAAATCTTTTTCTGCCTGTTAAGCTGTCGAGGGCTGATTAATTTTCCCGTGATAAAAAGACTTCTCTTTCAACCGCAAAACCTTTCAGAGGAGCATTTGCAACCGTTTGGCACCATTTCTGAGTCAATTGCCGAAAGTCAGATTTTTGATGAAATTGTGACCCCGGGGCTTAGGGATTTTTTCAAAAAAATATTTTTCTACCGGTTAAGTTGTCGAGGGCTGATTTCTTTTCCTGTGATAAAAAGACTTCTGTTTCGACCGCCAAACCTTTAAGGGGAGCATTTGCAACCGTTTGGCACCACTGTTGAATCAATTGCCAAAAGTCCGGTTTTTGATAAAATTGTGACCCCGGGTCTTAGGGATTTTTTCAAAAAAATATTTTTCTGCCGGTTAAGTTGTCGAGGGCTGATTTCTTTTCCTGCGATAAAAAGACTGCTCTTTCAACCGCAAAACCTTTCAGGGGAGCATTAGCAACCGTTTGGCACCATTTTTGACTCAATTGCCCAAAGTCAGGTTTTTGATGAAATTGTGACCCCGGCGCTTAGGGATTTTTTCAAAAAAATATTTTTCTGCCGGTTAAGTTGTCGAGGGCTGATTTCTTGTACTGTGATAAAAAAGACTTCTGTTTCCACCGCCAAACCTTTCAGAGGAGCCTTTGCAACCGTTTGGCACCACTGTTGAATCAATTGCCAAAAGTCCGGTTTTTGATAAAATTGTGACCCCGGGGCTTAGGGATTTTTTCAAAAAAATCTTTTTCTGCGGGTTAAGTTGTCGAGGGCTGATTTCTTGTACTGTGATAAAAACGACTTCTGTTTCGACCGCCAAACCTTTCAGAGGTTCCTTTGCAACCGTTGGGCACCATTTTTGACTCAATTGCCCAAAGTCAGGTTTTTGATGAAATTGTGACCCCGGGGCTTAGGGATTTTTTCAAAAAAATCTTTTTCTGCCGGTTAAGTTGTCGAGGGCTAATTTCTTTTCCTGTGATAAAAAGACTTCTGTTTCGACCGCGAAACCTTTCAGAGGAGCATTTGCAACCGTTTGGCACCATTTCTGAGTCAATTGCCGAAAGTCAGATTTTTGATGAAATTGTGACCCCGGGGCTTAGGGATTTTTTCAAAAAAATATTTTTCTGCCGGTTAAGTTGTCGAGGGCTGATTTCTTTTCCTGTGATAAAAAGACTTCTGTTTCGACCGCCAAACCTTTCAGAGGAGCATTTGCAACCTCTGGGCACCATTTTTGAATCAATTGCCGAAAGTCAAATTTTTCATGAAATTGTGACCCCGGGTCTTAGGGATTTTTTCAAAAAAATATTTTTCTGCCGGTTAAGTTGTCGAGGGCTGATTTCTTTTCCTGTGATAAAAAGACTTCTGTTTCGACCGCCAAACCTTTCAGAGTTGCCTTTGCAAGCGTTGGGCAACATTTCTGAGTCAATTGCCGAAAGTCAGATTTTTGATGAAATTGTGACCCCCGGTTTTTCAAAAAAATATTTTTCTGCCGGTTAAGTTGTCGAGGGCTGATTTCTTTTCCTGTGATAAAAAGACTTCTGTTTCGACCGCCAAACCTTTCAGAGGAGCATTTGCAACCGCTGGGCACCATTTTTGAATGAATTGCCGAAAGTCAGATTTTTGATGAAATTGTGACCCCGGGGCTTAGGGATTTTTTCAAAAAAATCTTTTTCTGCCGGTTAAGTTGTCGAGGGCTAATTTCTTTTCATGTGATAAAAAGACTTCTGTTTCGACCGCGAAACCTTTCAGAGGAGCATTTGCAACCGTTTGGCACCATTTCTGAGTCAATTGCCGAAAGTCAGATTTTTGATGAAATTGTGACCCCGGGGCTTAGGGATTTTTTCAAAAAAATATTTTTCTGCCGGTTAAGTTGTCGAGGGCTGATTTCTTTTCCTGTGATAAAAAGACTTCTGTTTCGACCGCCAAACCTTTCAGAGGAGCATTTGCAACCGCTGGGCACCATTTTTGAATCAATTGCCGAAAGTCAGATTTTTCATGAAATTGTGACCCCGGGTCTTAGGGATTTTTTCAAAAAAATATTTTTCTGCCGGTTAAGTTGTCGAGGGTTGATTTCTTTTCCTGCGATAAAAAGACTTCTGTTTCGACCGCCAAACTTTTCAGAGGAGCCTTTGCAACCGTTGGGCACCATTTTTGACTCAATTGCCAAAAGTCCGGTTTTTGATAAAATTGTGACCCCGGGGCTTAGGGATTTTTTCAAAAAAATATTTTTCTGCCGGTTAAGTTGTCGAGGGCTGATTTCTTGTACTGTGATAAAAACGACTTCTGTTTCGACCGCCAAACCTTTCAGAGGTTCCTTTGCAACCGTTGGGCACCATTTCTGAGTCAATTGCCGAAAGTCAGATTTTTGATGAAATTGTGACCCCGGGGCTTAGGGATTTTTTCAAAAAAATATTTTTCTGCCGGTTAAGTTGTCGAGGGCTGATTTCTTTTCCTGTGATAAAAAGACTTCTGTTTCGACCGCCAAACCTTTCAGAGGAGCATTTGCAACCGCTGGGCACCATTTTTGAAACAATTGCCGAAAGTCAGATTTTTCATAAAATTGTGACCCCGGGTCTTAGGGATTTTTTCAAAAAAATATTTTTCTGCCGGTTAAGTTGTCGAGAGCTGATTTCTTTTCCTGCGATAAAAAGACTTCTGTTTCGACCGCCAAACTTTTCAGAGGAGCCTTTGCAACCGTTGGGCACCATTTTTGACTCAATTGCCAAAAGTCCGGTTTTTGATAAAATTGTGACCCCGGGGCTTAGGGATTTTTTCAAAAAAATATTTTTCTGCCGGTTAAGTTGTCGAGGGCTGATTTCTTGTACTGTGATAAAAAAGACTTCTGTTTCCACCGCCAAACCTTTCAGAGGAGCCTTTGCAACCGTTTGGCACCACTGCTGAATCAATTGCCAAAAGTCCGGTTTTTGATAAAATTGTGACCCCGGGGTTTAGGGATTTTTTCAAAAAAATCTTTTTCTGCCGGTTAAGTTGTCGAGGGCTGATTTCTTGTACTGTGATAAAAACGACTTCTGTTTCGACCGCCAAACCTTTCAGAGGTTCCTTTGCAACCGTTGGGCACCATTTCTGAGTCAATTGCCAAAAGTCAGATTTTTCATGAAATTGTGACCCCGGGTCTTAGGGATTTTTTCAAAAAAATATTTTTCTGCCGGTTAAGCTGTCGAGGGCTGATTTTTTTCCCGTGATAAAAAGACTTCTCTTTCAACTGCAAAACCTTTCAGGGGAGCATTAGCAACCGTTTGGCACCATTTTTGACTCAATTGCCCAAAGTCAGGTTTTTGATGAAATTGTGACCCCGGGGCTTAGGGATTTTTTCAAAAAAATCTTTTTCTGCCGGTTAAGTTGTCGAGGGCTAATTTCTTTTCCTGTGATAAAAAGACTTCTGTTTCGACCGCCAAACCTTTCAGAGGAGCATTTGCAACCGTTTGGTACCATTTCTGAGTCAATTGCCGAAAGTCAGATTTTTGATGAAATTGTGACCCCGGGGCTTAGGGATTTTTTCAAAAAAAATTTTTTCTGCCGCTTAAGTTGTTGAGGGCTGATTTCTTTTCCTGTGATAAAAAGACTTCTCTTTCAACTGCAAAACCTTTCAGGGGAGCATTAGCAACCGTTGGGCACCATTTTTGACTCAATTGCCAAAAGTCAGGTTTTTGATGAAATTGTGACCCCGGGGCTTAGGGAATTTTTCAAAAAAATATTTTCTTGCCGTTTAAGTTGTCGAGGGCTGATTTCTTTTCCTGTGATAAAAAGACTACTCTTTCAACTGCAAAACCTTTCAGGGGAGCATTTGCAACCGTTGGGCACCATTTTTGACTCAATAGCCAAAAGTCAGGTTTTTGATGATATTGTGACCCCGGGGCTTAGGGATATTTTCAAAAAAATATTTTTCTGCCGGTTAAGTTGTCGAGGGCTAATTTCTTTTCCCGTGATAAAAAGACTTCTGTTTCGACCGCCAAACCTTTCAGAAGAGCATTTGCAACCGTTGGGCACCATTTCTGAGTCAATTGCCGAAAGTCAGATTTTTGATGAAATTGTGACCCCGGGGCTTAGGGATTTTTTCAGAAAAATATTTTTCTGCCGGTTAAGTTGTCGAGGGCTGATTTCTTCTCCTGTGATAAATAAACTTCTGTTTCAACCGCCAAACCTTTCAGAGGAGCATTTACAACCGTTGGGCAACATTTCTGAGTCAATTGCCGAAAGTCAGATTTTTGATGAAATTGTGACCCCGGGGCTTAGGGATTTTTTCAAAAAAATATTTTTCTTCCGGTTAAGTTGTCGAGGGCTGATTTCTTTTCCTGTGATAAAAAGCCTTCTATTTCGACTGCCAAACCTTTCAGAGGAGCATTTGCAACCGTTGGGCTCCATTTTCGAATCAATTGCCGAAAGTCAGATTTTTGATGAAATTTATGGATTTTTTCAAAAAAATATTTCTCTGCCGGTTAAGTTGTCGAGGGCTGATTTCTTGTCCTGTGATAAAAAAGACTTCTGTTTCGACCGCCAAACCTTTCAGAGGAGCCTTTGCAACCGTTGGGCACCATTTCTGAGTCAATTGCCGAAAGTCAGATTTTTGATGAAATTGTAACCCCGGGCGGGGGCTTAGGGATTTTTTCAAAAGAATATTTTTCTGCCGTTTAAGTTGTCGAGGGGTGATTTCTTTTCCTGTGATAAAAAAGACTTCTGTTTCGACCGCCAAACCTTTCAGAGGAGCCTTTGCAACCGTTGGACACCATTTCTGAGTCTATTGCCGAAAGTCAGAGTTTTGATGAAATTGTGACCCCGGGGCTTAGGGATTTTTTCAAAAAAATATTTTTCTGCCGGTTAAGTTGTCGAGGGCTGATTTCTTTTCCTGTGATAAGAAGCCTTCTGTTTCGACCACCCAACCTTTCAGAGGAGCATTTGCAACCACTGGGGGACCATTTTTGAGTCAATTGCCGAAAGTCAGAGTTTTGATGAAATTGTGTCCCCGGGGCTTAGGAATTTTTAAGAGTGAGCCTTTAATGTTTGATGTTTTATTGTGTTTTAATATTCTCTTGGGAGCCACCCAGAGTGGCTGGGGAAACTAGATGATGTTCATTGCTGGTAGGGAAGCCAGCAAAAGATACTGAAGTTGGCAATTTGTTGTTGTTTAGTCGTTTAGTCGTGTCCGACTCTTCATGACCCCATGGACCAGAGAACGCCAGGCACCTCTGTCCTCCACTGCCCTCCGCAGTCAAACTCATGCTGGTAACCTCGAAAACACTATCCAACCACCTCGTCCTCTGTGCCCTCCATCTTTCCCAACATCAGGGTCTTTTCCAGGGAGTCTTCTCTTCTCATGAGGTGGCCAAAGTACTGGAGCCTCAGCTTCACAATCTGTCCTTCCAGTGAGCACTCAGGGTTGATTTCCTTCAGTATGGAGAGGTTTTATCTTCTTGCAGTCCATGGGACTCTCAAGAGTCTCCTCCAGCACCACAATTCAAAAGCATCAATTCTTTGGTAATCAGCCTTCTTTGTGGTCCAGCTCTCACTTCCATACATCACTACTGGGAAAACCATAGCTTTAACTATACGGACCTTTGTTGGCAAAGTGATGTCTCTGCTTTTTAAGATGCTCTCTAGGTTTGTCATCGCTTTTAATTTCGTGGCTGCTGTAACCATCTGCAGTGATCATTGAGCCCAAGAAAGTAAAATCTCTCACTACCTCCATTTCTTCCCCTTCTATTTGCCAGGAGGTGATGGGACCAGTGGCCATGATCTTCGTTTTTGTTGTTGTTGTTGTTGAGCCCAGGGGTGGGGAACCTGTGTCCTTTCAGAGGTTGCGGCCATTGGTCAAGGATGATGGGAGTTGAGTCCATCAAGGACAAGCAAAAAACAAACAAACAAACAAACAAAAACGAAGTTGGCAAAGGAGCCAGCAAAAGAACCTTGCCCACATTTGCACAAACCTGTCTCAAGCATTGCTCACAAGAACTCGTGAACAGTCTTTGATACCGATCTTCATATATACTTTTGAAATCCCCCTCCCCATTTTCAATCTTCAATCTTAAGCGCACAAATCTGCTCACAAGGTGCCAAGCCGAGAGGGTGCTGCGGGGGGCACCACAACAATGACAAAAAATGGAAAGTTACAGGTAGGCAGCCCTGTTGGTCTGCCATAGTCGAAACAAAATAAAAAAAATTCCTTCCAGTAGAGACCAACTACCGTACGTTTGTTATTGGTATGTATCTGAAGAATTGTGCATGCACATGAAAGCTCATACCAATAACAAACTTAGTTGGTTTCCAAGGTGCTACTGGAAGAAATTTTTAAATTTTGTTTAAAAAATGGAAAGTGAGAGGTGTTGGTGGTGGGGCACTAAAATTTCAGGTCACTGCTGAAATTTAAAGTCTGCCACTGATGAGATTACAGGGGTTCCTGGTACTCACTTGGGGTTGTGTTTCCACTGGGAAATCAAGACACAGCAGAGAACAGGGCCTTTAAGAAATATGGTTTATTTTAGACATATTTACACCTAGGTCTACTTTCGAGCTCAGAGCACGACATCTCAAGAAGGCCATGATCCCTCAGAAGTGCAGCACTGGATCCCCAAGGGATCCCGAAAAACTTCTCTGTGCTTCTGCCTCCTTCTGCCAACATGATTCTGACCTGCGTGGCCTCTGCCTGATGATACGGCTCCACCTTTCTCTTTCCCCAGCGCTGTGTGGGCAAAATGTGTCCCCCCCCACCCTGTTTCCTCTGTCATGGAAGCTGGACTCCTAAACCTTTCTCTGCCCAAAGTAACCATGGCAACTCTGTTTCACAGATTCAGGAATCCTGCTTTGATGTACTGATGACTAACTATTGTCCATTCTCTACACATTGATGGCTTTCCTCCCCAGGCTGTTTCCCAGTTCTGTCTGCTAACATTTACTAATTTTAGGAAATCATAGAGAGGACCTGGCAACCAGGGATGCTGCCTATCACATTTACTTTATTTTAATGCAGATTCTCTTCACGCTTGATGTGACTGTCAGGCCTCATGCATTCGCAAAAGCAGAGGAGAAAGAATTGCCGTATTTTTTGCTCCATAAGACTCACTTTTCCCCTCCTAAAAAGTAAGGGGAAATGTGTGTGTGTCTTATGGAGCGCATGCAGCGCATGCAGGCTGCGCAGCTATCCCAGAAGCCAGAACAGCAAGAGGGATTGCTGCTTTCACTGCTGTTCTGGCTTCTAAGATTCAGAATATTTTTTTTCTTGTTTTCCTCCTCCCAAAACTAGATGCGTCTTGTGGTCCGGTGAGTCTTATAGAGCGAAAAATACAGTAAATACACTTTGCTTTTACAGAAGCAGATTTTGACGCCTCCTACCCCACTAAGAAAACATGGGCATAGCCAAGGGGGGCAGGGAGGCGCAGCTGCCTCCCCCATCAATAAAAAAATCAATAAAAATACATAGCTTACTGAGGTTCTGCTCCCCTAAAGAAAATCCTGGCTATGCCCATGTAAGAAAACCTTTCCTTTTTCAGTGCATCATGGTAAACCAATATGTTACAATAACTTTAAATCTGCTTACAAATATAGTATTTCTGCTCCAAATATAGGATTTCCTTAAAACAATACTGTTGTTGTTGTTTAGTCGTTTAGTCATGTCCGACTCTTCGTGACCCCATGGATTAGAGCATGGCAGGCCCTTCTGTCTTCCACTGCCTCCCGCAGTTTTGTCAAACTCATGCTGGTAGCTTCCAGAACACGGTCCAACCATCTTGTCCTCTGTCGTCCCCTTCTCCTTGTGCCCTCCATCTTTCCCAACATCAGGGTCTTTTCCAGGGAATCTTCTCTTCTCATGGGGTGGCCAAAGTATTGGAGCCTCAGCTTCACATAGAATCATATAGTTGGAAGAGACCACAAGGGCCATCGAGTCCAACCCCCTGCCAAGCAGGAAATGATCTGTCCTTCCAGTGAGCACTCAGGGCTGATTTCATTCAGAATGGAGAGGTTTGATCTTCTTGCAGTCCATGGGACTCTCAAGAGTCTCCTCCAGCACCAGAATTCAAAAGCATCAATTCTTTGGCGATCAGCCTTCTTTATGGTCCAGCTCTCACTTCCATACATCCCTACTGGGAAAACCATAGCTTTAACTATACGGACCTTTGTCGGCAAGGTGATGTCTCTGCTTTTTAAGATGCTACTTTTGTGTAAAGTAAAAAACCTGGAGAAAAATTACAATCCATTTTTTTCTATTTTTTATTTGCAAAACAAAACACATTTTCATGAATCTGTATGATTTGGGCAGAGGCAGAAGTAGACTCCTTTGCACTCTTGGCAAGGAGCTGTATTCTCCAACCCCCTCACCATCTCTTGTGCCCTTGCCAATGGGAATATACCAGCCCCTCCAAAGCCAGGAGAGATCATGAATTTAAAGACTATCTGCAGAAACACTGTAAAATTAATGAATGTTAAAATGATGTTGGATTGAAAATAAGTGGCATTAGCAACAAAGTTAATAAGAATATGCAAAAATGAATTGATGGAAATATAGAGTTATAATATGTTAAGATATAGAGTTAAGATGAATGAAAGAGATTTGCTGATTTGATTATGTAAATGTTGTATTTTTATTTTTTCATGTATTTTTGTACTTATGTTTTTGTAAAACTTTAATAAATATTTCTTTAAAAAAACAAAAAACACAAAGCCAGGAGAGATCATGAACCAGAAACTCAAAAAGTTTGATTTCCATCACCTTTGGCGCCCTGCCAGTGACTTCCTCCACAGCCATATTGGTGTGGTGTGCTGTTATCTGGTCTGTTTCCCCTCCCCTCCTCCTCCTCCATTGATCCATCTGCCTGCCTGCCTTTTTTATATGAATATTTATTGAATTATATGACAAATAATGAAAGAACTCTCATTCATCACGTTATATACAATTATTCTCCCTCCTCTCCTCTGAACTTCCCACAACTCCCCCTCTGCTGAGTTATTTAGTTTTATTTATTATATCCTGCTTTTCCTACAAAATAAAACCCCTTATCATTTCTCTGAAATATCTGTTACTCAAATGAAACTGTGAATGTTTATTCAAATCCTGCCAGCGAATCCAGTCCATTCTGTTGTTTCTGCAAATAAACTGTAAATGGTTCCCAGACTCTTTTGAAGTCCTTTTTGTCCTTCCCTTTTAGTTTCTCTGTTAGCTTAGCCAATTCTGCATAGTTCCTCAGTTTTTCATGCCATTGTTCCTTTGATGGTTTTTCTTCCTTCTTCTAGTATTGTGCAATCAAGATTCTTTCCACTGTTGTAGCATCCATAAATAATGTCCATTTTTCTTTTGGTAACTCTGGATTTGAGATACTTAACAAAAAGGCTTCAGGATGTTTAACAAAATTCATGAAATTACACGGAAATGGTGTACAGATGGTCTATCACACCAGTGAAAATGGCAAAGATGTTTAGGAAAGAAAATAACAGATGTTAGAGATGTAAGGAAAAGGAAGGAACATTTTATCATATGTGGTGGGAATGCAAATGCATTAAAAAATATTGGGAAACGATATACAATGAATTGAAAAAAATGTTTAAAATGTCTGCCTTCCTTCCTAAGCTGCTCCCTCTGCTGGCTGCTTCCCCTTTGGCCTCCTCTTGCAACTTTTTTTAAAAAAATATTTTTTATTAAGTTTTAAAAATAACAACAGACAAGAAAAGAAAAACAAATACACAAAAATACAAAGTTATAAAATACATAAAAAAGAAAAATAGTTTCAAAAAGGAAAAGAAAAAACACATTTAAAAAGAAGAAAAAACACAAAAATCCCTCTTTTTACTTCTCATCTTTGATTCACTTATTTTCTTGACTTCCTTACATCTCCCTTTTTTGTATCCCTGTTGAAAATTAATTCAGCAAATTCATGTCCAATTAATTTATCTAATTATCCATCTAATCTTATTTTTAACCTCGTTGCTAGAACCCCTTCAATTCATTTCAACGCCATTAGTATTCAAAAATTTTACAATATTTCTGTAAATAAATTTTAAATTTCTTCCAATCTTCTTCCACCAACTCTTCTCCCTGGTCTTGGATTCTGCCAGTCATTTCCGCCATTTCCATATATTCCATTACTCTCCTCTTGCAACTTTTGCCCACTCTCGCCATCTTTCTTCCCTGTGAGCCTCATTGGGCACTTGGTTCACACTTCTAAAGGTGCCACCAGCCATCTGGGGAGCGGGTGCCATAGGGTTGCTGTGATGGCCCATGCCAGTGACTCCACAGAGGTATTACTGAGGCATTTGCAGTTTGACAGTCCCGCACCGAGGGCCTTCTGCCAATTCCCTCACTACGAGAAGCCAAGTTACAGGGAACCAGGCAGAGGGCCTTCTCAGTTGTGGCACCCACCCTGTGGAACACCCTCCCATCAGATGTCAAGGAAATAAACAACTATCGGACTTTTAGAAGACGGCTCTGTTTAGGGAAGCTTTTAATATTTGACGGATCATTGTATTTTAGTATTCTGCTGGAAGCCGCCCAGAGTGGCTGGGGAAACCCAGCCAGATGGGCAGGGTATAAATAATAAATTATTATTATATATTATTATGACAGATCACTCTGCTTCCTAGGCGAAAAATGGTGCAAACAGGCTTTTTATTGGGATACAGTGACTTTTGCAGTTGTTTTTAAAGTTGCATTTATAACCTTTATTCCAAAAGAGGATGCGGATTTAACACAAGTAAAGAATTATAGACCAATCTCTTTATTAAACACGGACTATAAAATCTTCGCAGGAATAATGGCAGAGAGATTAAAAAAAGTTTTACAAGAAATCATTCATGAAGACCAAGCGGGTTTCCTTCCTGGCAGACAGATGAGAGATAATGTGAGGAATATTATAAATATTTTGGAATACCTGACAGCCAGGAATGAGAAACAGGCAATGCTAATGTTTGTGGATGCCGAAAAGGCATTTGATAATGTATCATGGGACTTTATGTTGAAAAACATAGAACAGAGGGGAATGGGAAACGATTTCTTTAATGGAATAAGGGCAATCTATACGGAACAAAGGGCAAAATTGATAGTAAATAATGTGATAACAGAAGAAATCAAAATATCAAAAGGTACCAGACAGGGTTGCCCACTCTCACCACTATTATTTATAATGGTCCTTGAGGTCTTTCTGGACTCAATTAGGAAAAACAAAAGCATAAAGGGGGTGACAGTAGGCCAAAATCAATATAAAGTCAAAGCCTTTGCCGATGATTTGGTTCTAACGGTGGAAGAACCGATGGAGAATGCAGCTGAGATATTGGAGGAAATTGAAAAATTTGGAGAGGTGGCAGGTTTCATAATAAATAGGAAGAAGACTAAAATTATAGCTAAAAATATGGAAAAAAACAATGATGGAAGTATTGCAACAACAAACGGGTATTGAAATTGCTAAAAAGGTTAAATATCTGGGAATATGGCTAACTCCAAAAAATATTGACTTGTTCCAAAATAACTACGTTCCAGTGTGGAATGGAATTAAGAAGGACCTGGAGGTATGGGGAAGGCTAAAACTATCCCTTTGGGGTAGAATCTCAATGATCAAGATGTCGGTGCTACCAAAGATGTTATTTTTATTTCAGATGATTCCAATACTAAAAGGAGTGGCGATTTTCAAAGAATGGCAAAGAATGATTTCAAGATATATTTGGCAGAGCAAAAAGCCGAGAATTAAATATAAATTACTAACAGATGCAAAAGAAAGAGGAGGCTTTGCCCTGCCAGATTTGAAGTTATATTATGAGGCATCATGTCTTTGCTGGTTAAAAGAATGGATAAAACTTAAAAATACAAAGCTCCTGGATTTGGAAGGGTTTGATAACAGATTTGGGTGGCATGCGCATCTTTGGAAAGAGAAGAAAAAGGGTTATAAATCGTTTGAAAACCATATCTTCCGGAGATCGTTAATTGAAATTTGGGACAGATATAAAAATATATTAGAAACGGGGGTCCCACATTGGTTATCCCCACTAGAGGTTATAGGTGTCAAAAAAACTAATATGAGAAGTGAATGGATTACTTATGGAGATTTGGTGGTGAAAGAAGGAGGGAAATGGAGATTGAAACCATATGAACAAGTAAAAGAATATGTGTATGATTGGTTGCATTACTACCAGATTAGCGAAATGTTTAAAAAGGATGTGAAAGAAAAGGGATGTGAAGAAAAAGAGTCGAAATTTCAAACAGAAATTGTTAATAATGATTGTAAGATAATTTCAAAAATGTACAAAATCTTATTGGAATGGCATACAATGGATGAGGAAGTAAAAGCGGTAATGATCCAATGGGCCAGAGATTTAGGATATAACATAGATATGGACGATTGGCAAAAAATATGGAATGAAAATTTGAAGTTTACAGCATGCACCACACTAAAAGAAAATGTTATGAAAATGGTATATAGGTGGTATATGACACCAGTAAAATTGGCAAAAATGTACAAAACTTGTAATAAATGTTGGAAATGTAAGGAGAAAGAAGGTACATTTATGCATATGTGGTGGGATTGTAAGAAAGTAAAGGGGTTCTGGGAGTCGATATACAATGAATTAAAGAAAATGCTGAAATATAGCTTTGTTAAGAAACCAGAAACCTTTTTGCTGGGAATAACAAGAATGGATATAAATAGGAGGGACTGTAAACTTTTCCAATATGCAATAACCGCAACAAGAACACTGATGGCTCAAAAATGGAAACAAGAAGTACCGACTTTGGAAGAATGGAGAACAAAATTAACAGACTACGCAGAACTGGACAAATTAACTGGGAAAATTAGATTTCAAAAGGACCACAAGTTTTTTGCGGACTGGGGAAAATTTACAGAGTATTTGAAAACTGTTTGTGAGGAATATACAGCGCTAGTGTGCTTTAAAGAAGCTTTGTGAAAATATAAGGAATATTGTAAGAAAGTAAAGGAGGATAGAAATATGGTATTTAAAGGCAATACTAAAATTAAGGAATGTGAAGACATGAATTTAATTACGAATGATTGTCAGAGAAGTTGAGGGAGGTCGAATAAGCTAAAATATGTGATGTGGAAATTTGTATGATTGGAGTTTCTATGGAAAAATTTAATAAAAACCTTTATATATATATATAAAAAAAGTTGCAAATCAATGAAGCATGGGACTGAGTGAGGGAGAAATCTCTGGAACAACAATGGGATATTAGCTCTGCCCAAGGCATGATGGATAACAGTAAAACCGGGAAAAGATTGACATAACATTTTACAGGGCAGGAAGAAACACCTCAGACAGAATAAATGTCACACACAGGAAGAACAAGGATATAGTTGGAGATCCTCACCTGTAGTTTCATGAATTATTTAATTATTTAATATGTCAATACGGATGGAAGTTATAAATATTACAGCTGTTGTATAAGGGATTATTATTACGACTGGAATGTAATTGAGATCAATAAGATTTTGGAATGCAGAAATAAATCATCAAATCAATTCCAGCACCTTATCTAAATTATGTAATTTGGTATTTGAATGATTGCTATTAGTAATTGTATTATAAATTGGTATTGTTATAATGAGACTACTATTGGATCATAATTGAAAATCAATAAAAATTATTATAAAAAGGGGGAGGTGCCCAGAGTGGAGAGGCACCAATTTTGTGCCATCCTGGGCCTGGGCCCTTGGTCAACCGGTCCAACCCCTAAGTACACCCCTGGATTTGGGGGGTACAGTTTTTGAAATGCACACCACTGAAAAACAGCATAAAAGTAGTCATAAACAATAAAACCCATCATAAAGTACACAACCAAATTGAACAATGCCCATGTAAACCATAAAAAGTTCTAAAAATAAAGATACGTAAAAATTGATATCAAGAGTTGAGTGTGAATTTCATGCTCTTTATTCAGCTCGTAGAAGCAATGAATGAAACTTTCCACAAAACGTCTAGCTATATACAGTGGTACCTCGGGATGTGAACGGGATCCATTCTGGAGCCCTGTTCCCATCCTTAATGGAACACAAGACACGATGGTGCATCTGCGCATGCGCGGGTCGCGTTTTGCCGCTTCCGCGCATGCGCATGACGTCATTTTTAGCATCTGTGCATGCACAAGCGTCGAAACCCGGAAGTAACGCGCTCCATTACTTCCAGGTTGCCACGGAGCGCAACCCGAAAGGGCTTAACCTGAAGCACATTCAACCTGAGGTATGACTGTATACATTATTTACACAATGGGCCCCACGTGATTGGCTAATTCTGGGCTGCTCCTGCAGGCCAATCAGGTCGCTGATTGACTTCCACCTGGAGCTGGATTGGGTGGCTCCTGCGGACCAATCAGACTGCTGCATTCCGGATCCTATTGTTCTAGGATTCAGCTCAGTACATAACCATCAATAACAGCAAGATGTCCCCTCCGCCCGGGCAAAACCCCAAACTCTTTATTGCTTTCTCCAGTTTCCTGTTTCCATTTCTGTAGCTCTGTAGGATTTTTTAATTTTTGAGATCAGATTGTACTTTAGCTCAATTGCCCAGAAAAGAAGAATAAGCCTCCACTTCAAAAATGCACATCCTATGGCGAAAGACTGGCTTGAGGTATGATACTGCTGTGCTTGCTCCTTTTGTACAATAATGGGTTTGTATTCTTTACTGATCCTATTAAATTTGAACAGGGTGGTTATCTATGCTGTGGCATATAATTAGTCCTCCAGCAGTGCTTAATTCCAGGATCCTTTATGTAGCAGATGTGCATCTTCACCCTGCTGGAATTCAATGGGTCACTTCAGATCTCTGTTGAAAGTATAATGATGTTGCCATGGGGTGATAACACTCTGTAGGAGACAGAAGCTTCCTTCTGAAACTCTTTCCTCCACCATACTTCTCGCTTGCTACTTTTCGCTTTTCATCTGCTGGGTTTTCTTCACCATATTTACGGAAAACAGATCCTCTCCCTTTCTCACTATATACAGTTACAGATAGGTAGCCGTGTTGGTCTGCCATAGTCAAAACAAAACAAATTCCTTCCAGTAGCACCTTAAAGACCAACTAAGTCAGTTCTTGGTATGAGCTTTCGTGTGCATGCACACTTCTTCAGATCTGAAGTATCTGAAGAAGGGTATCTGAAGAAGTGTGCATGTACACGAAAGCTCATACCAAGAACTGACTTAGTTGGTCTTTAAGGTGCTACTGGAAGGAATTTGTTTTGTTTTTTCTCTCACTATATATGAGAGAAGAATATAAGGCAGCTGGAGTTCTTATTGTCACTTTTCTGAATGTTTGATTTGGCCATTTCAGGGTGAAGGCAAATGTAGCATTCAACCATGTGGTGTTGTTGTTGTTGTTTAGTGGTGTCCGACTCTTTGTGACCCCATGGACCAGAGCACACCAGGCACTCCTGTCTTCCACTGCCTCCCGCAGTTTGGTCAAACTCATGCTGGTAGCTTCAAGAACACTGTCCAACCATCTCTTCCTGTGTCGTCCCCTTCTCCTTGTGCCCTCCATCTTTCCCAACATCAGGGTCTTTTCCAGGGAGTCTTCTCTTCTCCTGAGGTGGCCAAAGTATTGGAGCCTCAGCTTCAGGATCTGTCCTTCCAGTGAGCACTCAGGGCTGATTTCCTTCAGAATGGAGAGGTTTGATCTTCTTGCAGTCCATGGGACGCTCAAGAGTCTCCTCCAGCACCATAATTCAAAAGCATCAATTCTTCGACGATCAGCCTTCTTTATGGTCCAGCTCTCACTTCCATATAACACTACTGGGAAAACCATAGCTTTAACTATACGGACCTTTGTTGGCAAGGTGATATTTCTGCTTTTTAGGATGCTGTCTAGGTTTGTCATTGCTTTTCTCCCAAGAAGCAGGCGTCTTTTAATATCATGGCTGCTGTCACCATCTGCAGTGATCATGGAGTCCAAGAAAGTAAAATCTCTCACTGCCTTCATTTCTTCCCCTTCTATTTGTCAGGAGGTGATGGGCCCAGTGGCCATGATGTTCGTTTTTTTGATGTTGAGCTTCAGACCATATTTTCTGCTCTCCACTTTCACCCTCATTAAAAGGTTCTTTAATTCCTCCTCACTTTCTGCCATCAAGATTGTGTCATCTGCATATCTGAGGTTGTTGATATTTCTTCCGGCAGAAGTAGTTTGAATAATTTCCCATGCTCTCAAATGTTTGTTCAAACCAAGTTCTGCCACTCATAGTGGCACTTTCTATCCATGTTTACTCACATCAAAGGAATTTACTGTGTGCATAGGATTTCAGCATACAATTTTGGCAGTTGTGCATAGGATTGGAGTGGAAATGTGGAAACTGTTTTCCTTGGGATGTTGTTGGACTCCGACTCCCATCAGCCCCAGTCAGCACAGCGAACGGTCAGGGATGATGGGAGCTTTATTCTGAGAACATCTGGAGGGCATCACATTTGCAAACCGGGCCTTATTTGAATCTCACTGTTGTCATTCAGTTCTCAGTGCATCAAACATGGCATCAACATAGGCCTGTAGCTTAGGAATGTCCCAGCCGCCAGATTTAGTTAGAAAATAAATATTGAAAGTTGCTAGAGAGAAATAACTTTTTTTGCTTTTCCAAAGTCTGACTTGGGAAGGGGTAAAAGGAGAAGCTAGAAGAGGAAAAGGAAGCAGAGATGTTGTTTGACCTAGCAGGGATAAATACTTTCACCTCAAGTGTGAAAGTCAGTTTTTATCTTGTCAATAACTTGAAAATAATTGAAATGGTAAGGTTTTGATAAATTCCTAGGAACGTGAACCCCCCAAGTATTCAAGGGATGCAAAGCGTGGTTTTATATCTATGTTCCTTGTAACAAAAAGTTGTGTTGTAAGGCCTGTGTTCCAGAATATAGCCTTGGATTTATCACGGTTAATTTTAAAACCTGAAATCAAGCCCGGGGGGGGGGGGCTATTTATTTCTTGAGTCCATGCAGAGTAAATTCTGGGTCAGGTATCATTATAGAAATGTCATCAGTGAACATAATAATAATAATAATAATAATAATAATAATAACAACAACAACAACAACAACAACAACAACAACAACAACAACAAATTTTATTTTTCCCCCTGCCCTCCCCGGCCAGAGCTGGGCTCAGGGCGGCTAACACCAATAAAATTTCAGTAAAAACATAATAAGAAAAAAAGGGGGGAAATTAAAATACAGGTTAAAATGCAATTTAAAAATGCAGCCTCATTTTAAAAGTCAAACCCATAAGGGGAAGGAAACATAAGGGTCAGTCTGAGTCCAAACCAAAGGCCAGGCAGAACAGCTCTGTCTTGCAGGCCCTGCGGAAAGATGTCAAGTCCCGCAGGGCCCTAGTCTCTTGTGACAGAGCGTTCCACCAAGTCGGGGCCAGTACTGAAAAGGCCCTGTCCCTAATTGAGACCAATCTAACCACCTTGCGACTTGGGACCTCCAAAATGTTGTCATTTGTGGACCTTAAGGTCCTCCGCGGGGCATACCAGGAGAGGCGGTTCTGTAGGTACATGGGTCCTAGGCTGCATAGAGCTTTAAAGGTCAAAACCAGCACCTTATACCTGACCCTGCACTCCACCGGGAGACAGTGCTTAACAGGTGCTGCGAGTTATCAAGTTCATGGCAACTGAATTGTCTCTGAGGATATTAGCCAATGGGTCTAATGACAAAATAAGTAAAAATGGGGACAAGGGGTGACATTGTTTCACTACTCTGTGAAGCACTGAAGGATGAGAATCAACATTGTTGGCTTGTACGTAATCAACTTGATCGGCACACAGAGTTTTGAGAACACTTCCTCCAATTTGTCACTTATCTGCAATTTCCGCCTCAGGCATGGCAGGAAAGGCCATTCCAAGTGGCCCAGGTCATTTTGTGTGAGAGAGAGATTTTTCATATGAGACCCGGTTTACATCTGTATCTATACAATTTGATTTCGTAACCGTGACTACAGTGTACGGCTGATGAGAAGCTGCTGAATGGGTGAACAGACTGTTGAAAAATACTGTGCTTAAGTTGGTGTGAGTAAAATGGAAAATTCGTTCTCCGTGTTATCATTGTAATGTCCCATTCATACATGTAAGCCATCACTTGATGTTGCAGTCATCATGTGCTAAGCGTGAATATCTGGCAGAACTAGCACACTGACGACATGGGAAGGAGCTCCTGAATTTCACTGGTAAAAGACTTTTGAATAGAGAATGTGAAGTTAAATATATGGTGATGGTGGATTTGAATGCAAAAGTCATTTGCTGTATTTGTGTAACTGAAGCCATTCCAAAACAAAATAAAGTACATTACGCGCTTAAAATAATTACTGAGACCAGACATTCTGTCAGATAAGAGTTTTCTCCCCTGATCATTTACCTTATCATCCCTACAAACATTTCTCCTTAAAATTGCCATTGTTTGCGTGGCATCATTGCAAAGCCAAATCAGAATGAGAGCAGGTAGATGTCATGATATCTGAAAGCAAATCAGAGCGAAGGAAATGCTTTTTGCTTATTTATCCTGGGGGTAAAAAAAGGGGGGGGGGTGGAAGCGTTTGCTGAAACAGAGAGGAAGAATGGTTGACGCTGCTGCCAGGACCACAAGCAGATAGCAAAGAAGGCTCAAAATGTGTGACAGATAATTTTTGGTTCAGCCTTAGTTTATTTCTTACTTCCTTTATTTACAACCTTTTCCAGAGAATGCTTACTTTATGCTTTCTGTAATTTGTACTGCAGCAAAACTTAGCAAGTGTTTTTTTCCCCTTCTCAACTTGAGACTTTTTGTGTGGTTAAATGTCACCAAGATGAATTTCCCCATCTATCTTTTGGGGGAGCAACAATGAAACCTACCCACCTTTTTTTAAACAAACTGCTAAAGATAGTTTCCTCAGCTTTTATGGACCATCTCTGCAGATATGCATCGGTTATACATTATTTGGAAAGGCTGTTCAAACTGATGAAAAATGCCCCATTGGCTTGAATACATGGTTATGTTGGTGCCTAAATCACAGCCAGTTACTTAAGAGAGTTTTTGACATTTGCAAAAACTTGTTGTTGTTGTTGTTTATTTGTTTAGTCGTGTCCGACTCTTCGTGACCCCATGGACCAGAGCACGCCAGGCACTTCTGTCTTCCACTGCCTCCCGCAGTTTGATCAAACTCATGCTGGTAGCCTCGAGAACACTGTCCAACCATCTCATCCTCTGTCGTCCCCTTCTCCTTGTGTCCTCCATCTTTCCCAACATCAGGGTCTTTTCCAGGGAGTCTTCTCTTCTCATGAGGTGGCCAAAGTCTTGGAGCCTCAGTTTCAGGATTTATCCTTCCAGTGAGCACTCAGGGCTGATTTCCTTAAAAATGGATAGGTTTGATCTTCTTGCAGTCCATGGGACTCTCAAGAGTCTCCTCCAGCACCATAATTCAAAAGCATCGATTCTTCGACGATCAGCCTTTTTTATCGTCCAGCTCTCACTACCATACATCACTACTGGGAAAACCATAGCTTTAACTATACGGACCTTTGTTGGCAAGGTGATGTCTCTGCTTTTTAAGACGCTGTCTAGGTTTGCCATCGCTTTTCTCCCAAGGAGCAGGCGTCTTTTAATTTCGTGACTGCTGTCACCATCTGCAGTGATCATGGAGCCCAAGAAAGTAAAATCTCTCACTGCCTCCATTTCCTCCCCTTCTATTTGCCAGGAGGTGATGGGACCAGTGGCCATGATCTTCGTTTTTTTGATGTTGAGCTTCAGACCATATTTTGCGCTCTCCTCTTTCACCCTCATTAAAAGGTTCTTTAATTCCTCCTCACTTCCTGCCATCAAGGTTGTGTCATCTGCATATCTGAGGTTGTTGATATTTCTTCCGGCGATCTTAATTCCGGCTTGGGATTCATCCAGCCCAGCCTTTCGCATGATGAATTCTGCATATAAGTTAAATAAGCAGGGAGACAATATACAGCCTTGCCGTACTCCTTTCCCAATTTTGAACCAACCAGTTGTTCCATATCCAGTTCTAACTGTAGCTTCTTGTCCCACATAGAGATTTCTCAGGAGACAGATGAGGTGATCAGGCACTCCCATTTCTTTGAGAACTTGCCATAGTTTGCTGTCGTCGACACAGTCAAAGGCTTTTGCATAGTCAATGAAGCAGAAGTAGATGTCTTTCTGGAACTCTCTAGCTTTCTCCATAATCCAGTGCATGTTTACAATTTGGTCTCTGGTTCCTCTGCCCCTTCAAAATTGCAAAAACTAGGGACACACGTATGACTGTAGAGATAAAGCATAGCCACATAACTGCCCTGTTTCCCTTGCTTTTTCTGACTATGCCACTCCTTTAATTAGAGTTTTGAATAAATCAATAGCTCCACCTGCTGACAGCTGAAAGAAATTTCGTTTCCCATCCCATCCACTGTTCTACTGCTACCAATCAACCTAGACCCAGCAGAGATGACCCAGGACTGTGCAATTAGTGATCTTGGGGACTGCATTTTTTAGTGACCTCCCATGCGATGTGTGTGTGAGACTGGACCGCTTTCTCAAATATACTGTGCTTAAGTGCAGCATTTGAACATTATGATCCGAACCATGGTAGTGATTGACCTCAACCAGCTTTTCTTTGATCATGCTGTCCAGCGTCACATTACCAAGCTCATTTCTGTAAAATAATTATTGCTCCTTTGCTGTACATTATTGTGAAGCATCAAACCTGATTTTGAGATGATAATGGAGATGATAGTCACTTGTGCAATCCTCTTATCAAACTGTTTTCTCCCTTGCACATTTTCTACCATGAACCTTACTTCTCACCTGATGTGTGTGTGTACACACACACACACACATATACACATATGTATATGTATATGTATATATAAGGTCTGTATAGTTAAAGCTATACAGTTATCCCAGTACAGTGGTGCCTCGCAAGTTTTTTCTTCTTGCGAGTTTTTCGTCTTGCAAAGCACGGTTTCCCATAGGAATGCATTGAAAATCAATTAATGCGTTCCTATGGAGACCGCTTGCCAGGCTGGCGGTGCGGAGAAGGGCTTTTCTCCCCACCGCAAGCCTTCAGGACAGGTACGGGAACAGAGGGGAAGGTGCGCAGCGCTTCTCCTCTGTTCCCGGGGCTTGCGGTGGGAGGAGGGTTTTTCCTCCCCACCGCCAACATTCAGAACATCATTCTGAAAGTTGGCGGTGGGAAGGAAAACCCTCCTCCCACCGCAAGTCTTCAGGACAGCCATCTGAAGGCTGGCGGCGGGAGGAGGTCTCTCCGCCCCACCGCCAGCCTTCGGAGCAGCCATCCGAAGGCTGGCGGCGGGAGGAGGTCTCTCAGCCCCACCGCCAGCCTTCGGAGCCGCCATCCGAAGGCTGGCGGCGGGTGGAGGTCTCTCCGCCCCACCGCCAGCCTTCGGAGGAGGTCTGAGGACAGTGGGGAAGACGCGCTGCGCTTCCCCGCTGTCCCGGAGATTTCCCTATGGGCTTTCGTCTTGCGAAGAAAGCCCATAGGGAAATTCGTTTTGCGAAGCGCCTCCAAAACGGAAAACCCTTTCATCTAGTGGGTTTTCCGTCTTGCGAGGCGTTCGTCTTGCGGGGCACCGCTGTAGTAATACATAGAAGTGAAAGCTGGACCATAAAGAAGGCTGATTGTCAAAGAATTGATGCTTTGGGATTAAGGTGCTGGAGGAGACTCTTGAGAGTCCCATGGACTGCAAGAAGATCAAACCTCCATTCTGAAGGAAATCAGCCCTGAGTGCTCACTGGAAGGACAGATCATGAAGCTGAGGCTCCAATACTTTGGCTGTAGCAGGACCCCCCCCCAATCATTCAGTTTGTACAAACTTCACTCACACTCACACACTACATACGCTACACTTCTGTTATAAATTCATAGAAAATTAACCATACATCGGATTTGCACTGTTCCACTTTCATTTTACTCCATGAAGGAAGGACTACAAAATGGGGAAGGTTTGATACAGGGCACCCAAAATCCCATCAGCATACCAGCACATCCACAGGAGCCCTGCCCAGTTGCTATCCCAACCCTGATGGTCCTAGACAGAAGACCATCAAGATCACAAAGAACTTGCATATGGGAGTGGATTCAGCACAATAATTAGCTCTTCCCTCTGGGGGCAGGAAACTGCAAACTCCCCTCTGTCACCTGGAAAGTACTCATGGGGAGGGGGGAAAGGGGGAACCAGCCAGGTGACAGGACACTCAGGTTACCACCACAACTCCTCCCTCAACCCCTCCTTTCTGTGATGTATGCATGATGTTTCTGGGGGTGGGCTTGATCTAGAGGAGGGGAATTTCAAAAGTCTTTATAAGACCTTGCACACCATTTTTTCTGTGTCTTTCCTCTCTCCTGCAAGTGAGGGGAGCACCCTGTTGCAACAGTTCAATAAAGGCCAAGCCTACAGGCTGATGTTTTGCTCCAAGTTATCCTGGTTGGTGTCTTTGTTCTTGTCCAAGGGAGCCCTCGGATTTTTCCGTTAACATGGCCACCTCATGAGAAGAGAAGACTCCCTGGAAAAGACCCTGATGCTGGGAAAGATGGGGGGCACAAGGAGAAGGGGACGACTGAGGACGAGATGGTTGGACAGTGTTCTCAAAGCTACCAGCATGAGTTTGACCAAACTGCAGGAGGCAGTAGAAGACAGGAGTGCCTGGCGTGCTCTGGTCCATGGGGTCACGAAGAGTCGGACACGACTAAACAACAACAATATATATTAGCAGGTGTTCTGAAAACCTGGAGCCATTATCAGGAAAAATGTGCAATGTGGAGAAAATCAGGAAGTGAAATGAAGTGAAATGAGCATTCTCTTGCTCAAGCAGAGTAGTGAAGCACACATTGTCACTAAAAAAAATTTGTAAGCAAGAAGGCATTTATTAAGGACAGCAGTACTTTAGAAAGCAAAACAACCCTAATGTGTATGCTTAGCAAACTCATTCTCTGAATATGAATCCAGATACTTTGAACTCCCATCTATAACACCAGTTGGGGGGGGGGGGGAGAGAGAGATAAGGAGGACCCAGAACAGTCAGAGAATTTCACTCCCTCCCCCATGATAAAAATACCCCCTCTCCATTTTTGCCATTCTCAAAGGGGTAGCGAACTGAGTGACAAATCCGGAGGAATGCTAAACTGTAGAGTCAGAAAATATAAAGGTCTCTTATACTGCTAGTGCCTGTCTGAGTGTTTGAGAGGGGGGGCAAGAGAGAGGCTGGTTTTTGTGGGCCTTTAAAAAGTTATTCTTGAGAACGAGGGTTTTCAAACGCTGGTCCACAGACCATCAAGAATTCATGAGCTTCAATCAGGTGGTCCTCAGTGTGACTGTGGAACTGGGCTTGAAGTAGGATATGACAGCACATACATTGTATTAAAGGTAAAGGTAAAGGGACCCCTGACCATTAGGTCCAGTCGTGGCCGACTCTGGGTTTGTGGCGCTCATCTCGCTTTATTGGCCGAGGGAGCCGGCATACAGCTTCCGGGTCATGTGACCAGCACAACTAAGCCGCTTCTGGCGAACCAGAGCAGCGCACGGAAGCGCCGTTTACCTTCCCGCCGGAGCTGTACCTATTTATCTACTTGCACTTTGATGTGCTTTCGAACTGCTAGGTTGGCAGGAGCAGGGACCGAGCAACAGGAGCTCACCCCGTCATGGGGATTTGAACCGCCAACCTTCTGATCATCAAGTCCTAGGCTCTGTGATTTAACCCACAGCTCCACCCGCGTCCCATTTATTGTATTAAGTATTCATATAATTTTTTATTTGCCTTTTTATTGTTTCTTTTAATTCTATGTATTGCAATTAAGAGTAGCAGGTTAGAAATAACAGCAAAAAAGTGGAATAAAAACTCATACAGCATCTAGCACAGCACATCCCAGTGCTCCTGTGTTCCATCATGCTCTGTGAGCATGTCCAGTCCCCGTTAGGCTGTTTTGGAGTTGCTGTTTTTAAAAATCAGTTTTATTGGTTTTTCAGTGATGTGCACCTTGTATACTGTCCCCAAAGAGAAATTAAATATATCGGGAGATAAGGAAAACAACAAACAAAATCCTCCTGCCTATTCTGGAAGCCAGGCAAGGGGTCATATTCATGCCCCTGAGGTTTTTATTTATTTGTGGCATATTTTTATACAGCGCCTATAAGGAAATTATCTGGGTATCATACAGAAGAACAGTTATCATACAATATAAGCCATGAAAAATTCATTTTCAGCAAAGACAAATCAATAACACCAAGTGCAGACGGGTCTGAAACCTTAAAAAAACAACAACCCAAAACCAGAGCCTCAAAATCCATAAAAAATATCAAAAGAGCTCTACGAATTCTGGGAGAATAAAAGTAATACAGACTAGATGCCAGGTAAGCCTTGGGGTGTTATCATCAAGAGGGGCCTTCTTTTGTAGCCGTCAGCTGGATCCCCCTTGGCAGTGTTGACCTATGACCTATGACCTTGAGAAGGAATAAGTAGGAGGAAGTGATCCTTCAAATAACTTGGCTCCAAGCCATTTAAGACTTCAAAGGTTAAAATTGTGGGATATATCCATATAGCCAACAAGCTTAACTCTAATGAATGCATGAAGGGGGTTAAGACCATAGAGTAAGCTGTCCTGCCAGGCTTAGGTAGGTCACACACCCTAACCATGCATTAGGGTTACCAAACTCTCTGTTCTTTCTTCTTCCACCATGTGAACTCTAGCAATAAGGAGGTCTAAGCTGGATGTGCCATCTTTAAGCAAGCCATCTTTGTGTTTCTATACAAATAATTTAGAAACATTTATTACTTTTGGGAATCTAAGTTATACTGCCTGTCTTTTCTTGTTGCTGTATAGAGAAGCACATGAATTTGACCTTTGAAGAGTTTGTAAGTAAACCATTGTTAATGTACCAAATATATGGTCTTTTTCTATGCTAGGGGAAACGGGAATCTTTGGAAGTGGCTTAGAAGGGGATATTTTAAAAGTCCAACAGCCCATATTTCCATGCTTTACTTTGCTGTCTGTTTGGGGATTTTAAATCTCTGCTGGGGCTCTCTCACCAAAGAGTACTTGCCCCAAACCTGGATCTTGACATCCAGGATTTCTCCTTTTATTTTACTGCATCTGTTTTCTCTTTTACCAAATTCAGCATGCCCACATACAATAGGTCACACCAGGGTTGAGGAACTTTTGGTTTTCCAGTTGCTGCTTTAGGGCAACACACCCAGTTCCCCCACACTGGGCACCGAGGGCGACACAACTATGACTATCTCTCCCCCTTCTTTTCGTTCTGCACCACTGGGGATGGAGCTGGCTTTGGTGTACACAACAGGGCTTGGTGCGCTGCTCCCGGAGGAGCCAATGCGGGTGGTGCTTGGCTGATCTGTCTCCATGGCACTGGCGCAGAGGTGGTGCCCAGTCAAGGCTCAAATGCACCCATTCATCTTCCTCCTTTTCCTTTGTGGCTGGTGGTGGAAGGGATGTGATCACTGGCTAAGGAGGCAGCAGCTGGGGGTGCTTGCCTCACACTCTGCCAGCGCCAGAGCATGGTGCGCATGGAGCGCATGGAGAGGTCTTTCCACATTGCAGGAGCGATGAGGAGGCACTGTGTCAGGCCTGAAGAATCTCTTCCTCCCCTCCCAGTGGTTTCAAAGAGCTAGGAGAAAACAAGAAAGCTTTTAAGTACAGTGGTACCTCTGGATGCGAACGGGATCTGTTCCAGAGCCCCGTTCACATCTCGAAGTGAACACAACCTGCGTCTGCGCGGGTCGCGATGCACTGCTTCTGCGCATGCGCGAACGCAAAATGGCGCATGCCATTTTGAGCGTCTGCGCATGCGCGAACAGCGAAACCCAGAAGTAATGTGTTCCGTTACTTCCGGGTCGCCGCAGAGCGCAACCCGAAAACGCTCAACCTGAAGCAACTTCAACCCGAGGTATGACTATATTATTTATTCAGTCGCTGTGGTAACAGACAAAGAATTCTAGTCTTTTCTTCATGATGGAGCGGCTCATTCTGGCTCCTCTCTTCCCCTTCCCCAACAGCACTGGCCTCCACAGAAGCCTCTCATTGCCAAACGCCGCTGGGTACATTGCTCTTGTACCCTCAACGACTGTTGCGCCCTAGGAGACGGAGGAGCTTCTACACTGTCTATTGAAGTGTTCGCTGACTGCTCTCCCCCCTCCCTTAATTCTCCCAATTCAGCGTAGCTTGGCTGCTTGCCTGCCCACCCCTCCCTTGTTATCATTCTCATTGTTTGGCTGCAATTCAAAACTGTCTCTCTCCCCCCTTGTCAGCCCCCTTGTCAGCCCACCATCCCTCTGCCTCTTCATTCCAGACTCTGACACTTGGTGGCTTCATGCCTGCCAAACTGGGCACTCATGCACCACTAGGAGCCACTTCTCCTAGATGAGTAGTTTAAAGAGCTACAAGGGGACGTTTCATTGCACCCTCCCCATTGGTTAGGACAAAGGGAGGAGAGCAGAGCTGTGAGCAGTGAGAAATATTTTTTTTAGGGAGCCATATTGTCTAAGTCTGCCCTGGCTTCTGGATGACAGCTCTGGTTGCCCCTGGCCATTGGCCAGGCCGGCTGGGGTTGATGGGTGATTGAGTCCAACAACATTTGGAGGGCCGCGGATTTCTCACCCCTCCATTACAGGAATCTTAATCAGAACACTGATGACAATAGTCAGGCTATCAAAGTCCCCTGCTTCTTTTTCCCTTTCATTAGGAATTGGGGGGGGGCAGCAGCAAATACATGCAACTGCAATACTTTCACATAGCTGGCTAGACCTGGATAGTATTGGTACTAAGGTAAAAAAAGGTAAAGGACCCCTGGACAGTTAAGTCCAGTCAAAGGCGACTGGGGTTGCGGCGCTCATCTCGCTTTCAGGCCTAGGGAGCAGGCCTTTGTCCACAGACAGCTTTCTGGGTCATGTGGCCAGCAGGACTAAACAGCTTCTGGCGCAACGGGACACCATGATGTAAACCAGAGCAAACAGAAATGCTGTTTGCCTTCCCGCCACAGTGGTACCTATTTATCTATTCGCACTGGTGTGCTTTTGAACTGCTAGGTGGGCAGGAGCTGGGACAGAGCAACGGGAGCTCACCCCGTGGCAGGGATTTGAACTGCTAACCTTATGATCAGCAAGCCCAAGCGGTTCAGTGGTTTAGACCACAGCGCCACCCATGTCCCTTTCAGTATTGGTCAAAGGAGCACCTCAACAACAAAGCCATGATAAGAAGTAACATTTTGTGAAGACAATCAGAGGTCTCATAGCTACTATCATAAAAACACACCAGGTATCTTTTATTATTTTAATAATAATTTATTATTTATACCCCGCCCATATGGCTGGGTTTCCCCAGCTAGATGGGCAGCTCCCAATTGAACATTAAAAACACAATACAGCATTAAACATTAAAAACTTCCCTAAACAGGGCTGCCTTCAGTTGTCTTTTAAAAGTAAGATTGTTGCTTATTTCCTTGACATCTGATGGGAGGGCGTTCCACAGGGCGGGTGCCACTACCAAGAAGGCCCTCTGCCTGGTTCCTATTTTGACAGAATAGCTGCAGAATCCCTTTGGATCTAGACAGTAAGTGCACTTTTATATCTGTCACTATCTGAGTGTGAATTACCGTATTTTTTGCTCTATAAGACTCACTTTTTCCCATCTAAAAAGTAAGGGGAAATGTGTGTGTGTCTTATGGAGCGAATGCAGGCTGCGCAGCTATCACAGAAGCCAGAACAGCAAGAGGGATTGCTGCTTTCACTCTTGCTGCTCTGGCTTCTGAGATTCAGAATATTTTTTTCCTTGTTTTTCTCCTCCAAAAACTAGGCGTGTCTTGTGGTCTGGTGCGTCTTATAGAGCAAAAAATACGGTATATGTCCCATTTCCTGAATTGCTGCTTCCCAAAAAGCTTCCACCAGAGGGCAGGACCACCACATGGTCACGTAAGTCCCTCTATGTCCACAATCCTTCCAAGAATGGGGAAAGTCTCTCTTCAATATCTGAGCCATCCAAGCAGGTGTATAATAACTTTATGGCATTTTCTTCAGGTGAAAGTGGTGTTCCATTGTCATGTACTTGTTCACTTTTTCAATCTCTTATTCCCCCACATCCCGTTTCCATTGATTCCTGAAACCTGAATTTCCCTCAGTGGTTAGCTCAAGGTAAATATTAGTTTCTCTCTGTGCTGATAAGGTTTCAGTTTGTTTATCAGCTGAATCTTATGAAGGGCACTCTGAGTCATTTGTGCTTTCAGGGACAATGTTGCATCATTGAGCAACTCCAAACTGTGACTCTCATCCTTTATGGGTAGTGCAAACTCTTCCAGAACAGACAGAATAATTCTCAGCTGGCGTCTACAACCTAAGGATACTTCAGCATCTCATTGACGTTGCAAGCCCAGAGCCCTTACAGTTGTGCAGCCAGAGAGAGAGAGAGAGAGAGAGAGAGATTATTACTTGCATTGTCTCTGTTCCCTTTGTGACATCATATGGCCTCACAGGGCAAGAAATGTCACCGTGCTTCATCTCGTCTTTGGTCTCAGCTTTGATGTGTTAAGAGTTGAATGAAGATGAAAGACGAAAGTACCACAAAAATAATATTCGGGTATAAACTCAAAGACAGAGATTGTTACTGATATAAAACTTGACATGGGTGAAATTTGTAAAAATGATTTTGAGTCATAAAAGCATAGTATATGACAAGAGAGCAAGAAGAAACACAATGGCAAGTCACAATTATAGACATGAAAAAATATACACCATCTTTTTGTGGGGTGGGGGTGGGGGTGGTTAAGGCCAGCAACACAGCTGAGGATCAATGAATGAGTAACTTTAAAAACAGCCAAATAGTTTGAAACAAAAACCTCACTGTCCCTTCCCTTCTCTTGGTTTCTCCTCATTCTTCCAAGAAGCTATAGGTGAGTGGTTGTCAAATTCCTTTGCAGAAACTGAATTTAGAGGTGGGAATTGCGTGTGTGATTTAAAAGGGACAGGAGGGTTGGGAACACAAATTGCTTGGCAAGTATTGCACAAAGAGGAGAGTAAAGGCACTGCAAGGCAAACGAATTACAATACCCCCTGGAGTCCTGCAAATGGATACTTTAGAGTGGTGGGCAAAGATTCACAACAGCAGAACTGCGAATAGCGAAATCCATTGGGCAAGGAGTTCTTGCAACACAGTCCGAAGACTCAAAGTCAATGACGCCATTTTCACAAACCACGAGAGCGGGCCAAGCTGATTTGCATTTCACAGGCTGTGAACTGAAACAAATTGAGTTTGCGCAAGGGCACAGTAAGGGGGGAAATGAACAAGACTGCAAGCCCCATCACTAGTCATAGCTGAGCTCCATAGAAAGCAGTGGGATAGAGCTTAGTCCTAACTAAACCATCTTGGTGACTTTCAACTAGACTACAAGTGTGAGAATGTGCATATTTACTCAGAAATCCCATTATGTTCATTGGTTTTTGCTCCCCATTAAGGATCTAAGAAGTCACCATTTTCTGATCCACCTGTATTTGTTGCATGAAACACTGTTTTCATTCAGTCTTTTGTCCCAAACCATGCTATTTCTTTCACTGCCCGCTGTGTCAAAATTCTGCAACTTGCATAATTAATTCTGGAAATCATGTTGACATTACGTTATTCCAGCCCATTTTTCTTTTCTTTTCTTTTTTCTTTTCTTTCCCATTTTTCTTTTCTTTTCAGTGCAAAGGAGACATGATGTAAATGCTGGGTAGTGGCAAGGAAATGTAAACATTTGCTGATTTAAAACAACAACAACATATGTCACTCATATTCTCTGGATTGTTTTCCGTTCTGGATATGAGGTGAATAACCAAACACCATCAATTTCTGCTTCTGTTTCTCTGCCATGCCTACTCCCTGGGAACTGCACATAGTTGTGACCTTTTCCTGGATCATGTGTGTCCATTTCATCAGGAAAGCAGCTAGGATTCTGTTTCAATTATTCTTAAATGTCATTTTTGAAGTCCATTAGTGAAGTATCACTGCCTAACAAAATCATATTACGGCAACCACTCCAAATGAAAACTCTCCCATAATCCAAAAATTATCTTATTACAGATGCATTAGATGGTGTAAATGATATCATGAACTGAAGAAACATTCCACTTCATCCCTAGGAGAGAAAAAAAACCTCCATGGCTTCTTCCCACTCTGTTAACTGCCAATGGATTGCACCGTTATACGAATCTGGAAATGAATATCGTCATACTTTGTAAGCTCATGATCTTTGCAATGAATTATAAGTCATTTTGGGTTGCCTTGGGCAAGATAAAGAGACTAACAGATTTAATAAGTAAAAAGTAAAAAAAAAAAAGTAATTGCTATGTTCTGCTTATTAAATGGTGTTGGCCAGAAAATGCAATATAATGTTATAATATAAAGTTATAATGTTTATAACTCTATCATAGAATCATAGAGTTGGAAGGAACTATCAGCAGGAATCTTTCACCCAACATGGGGCTCAAACCTATGATCTGAGATTAAGAGTCTCATGCTCTCCTATAAGTGCCACACTTTGCTTGGAGCCCTTGCTGGCTGTTTCTTTCTGGTGGGTCTTAAGTCCTTCGTCCACAATGAAAAGCTATATTACATGCTCTTTTGTCTCAGACAATACTTTGATAATTACACAACCTTAGTCTCCGTCCTTTATCCCTCTCCTTCCAAACACAATAGTCCTTGCTGGCAGTGGCACACTTAAAATCTAATAGACACAATGCAAATGAAAAATGGAATAAGGAAGGGGAAGGGAATAGGGAGCCAAGTAAACCCAAGTACCAATTCTTACACAAAAATCACATAATTAAAAAAATACATCCTTTATATTATAGGCACCAGCTGGAATAGTTGCTGATGGCACAGTTCTGAGATAGGATAGCTGAAACAGCAGCTGTTCCTAGCTGACCCAGTGGAATTGCTGCCTGTTCTTTCCCTCTGGTGCAGTCAGGTGAAAAGGACTAGAGATGGTAACTTTTTTGGGAGAGGATGAGCCAAAAAGACAGTTTGTCTCAGCCAAGCTGATGGAATGAGCTTAGCTTTCTGTCCTCTGCCCCAAACACAGGATGCTTCCAGATGAGATTTTATCGTTCAATTAGCGCTTTCCCGAATTGTTGTTGCTTTGCAGTATCCACACAGTTTCTTTATTACCAAAATACCAATCTAGACTTTCCCCTAATTTGTTCTGGATTTCACCTTACCACAGAAAACCTGGTGAGTAAATGAGAACCTGTTTTACATTGGCAGCCACCGCTGGTCTGGAAGCTTGATGACACTTCCTGGGACAGTGGTGGTCACAAGTATGGCAGCCCTCTCTATTGCCACAGCCCCTGGTTCCCTCTGCTCTCCCTTTGAGCACAGCCTAGCCATTTTCTTCCTGACATCCCAAATCATAGAATCAACTCGAATTGTGGAGATGGAAGGGACCCAGAGGGTCATGTGGTCCAACCCCCTGCAATGCAGGAATCTCAACTAAAGCGTCCATGGCAGAAAGCCATCCAACCTCTGTTAAGAAAGCCAGTGTGGTGTAGTGGTTAAGAGCGGTGGACTCGTAATCTGGTGAACCGGATTCGCTTCCCCGCTCCTCCACATGCAGCTGCTGGGTGACCTTGGGCCAGTCACACTTCTCTGAAGTCTCTCAACCTCGCTCACCTCACAGAGTGTTTGTTGTGGGGGAGGAAGGGAAAGGAGAATGTTAGCCGCTTTGAGACTCCTTCGGGTAGTGATAAAGCGGGATATCAAATCCAAACTACTCTTCTTCTTCTTCTTCTTCTTCTTCTTCTTCTTCTTCTTCTTCTACTTCTACTTCTACTTCTACTTCTACTTCTACTTCTACTTCTACTTCTACTTCTACTTCTTCAAAACCTCCAAGGAAGGAGAGTCCATTACCTTCTGAGGCCACCAGTGGTTTGAGCCCACCCAGAGACAGCTGTGGGTAAGATTTCTGCATTGCAGGGAGTTGGACTAGATGACCCTCAGAGTCCCTTCCAACTGTATGATTCTATGATGGATTCTTTCATCCATCCATCCATCCATCATGAGTCCTGCAGAAGTGGTCCCTCGCCCAACCAAGAAGGAGCTGGGGCAGGGCAGCCACAGAACTCCAGGACCACTCTTAGGTCTGTGAGACCCTCTTGCCAGACACCCTGAAGAATGGCTGTGGGAAACTCACTGAACTGCTGAGATTGAGTGAGGGACCACCTTACTAAGAAGAAAGTAGAGTTGGATACCTTCTTCCATCAGTTTCCCTGGAACAGTCATTAAGCTAACTGGCCTATGATTTCTAGGTTCCCCCAGGACCCTTAGAACATCATTGTTTCAGGGCTACTGTTTAAGTGCTTAAATGCATGTTCTCGCTTTGGCAGTGCTTTAATAAAGTGCTTCTACCTTGGATGATCTGAGAGGAAATTGAATGCATGATACTTACCTGACTTCTAAGGCAGAAAGCTTCTGGTAGATCTCTTTCTGCTACAGCACGACCCTCCCTCCCACCACCCTGAAAACCCCTCCATTCTGCCCATTGAGAAACGTGCCTACTTTTGGGGTTGTTTTTTTTAAGGTGTCCACACAGAGGTACAGAAATAGCTGCCCACATGTAAAGCCCCATGGCAGAAATGGTGAGCAACCAAAACAGAGAAGAACCAAATGACCCAGTGGAATGGGTTTTGCTGTCTGACGTCCCCTCTCAAATAGCCAGGGGGAAATCATGTGAGCTGGAAACACATGCACCCAGTTTAGACTAACTGCACCCTCTCCCCACAGCCGTGCAAGTGCCACCATGAGCTTGTAAAGGCAAAGGGACCCCTGACCATTATGTCCAGTTGCGGATGACTATGGGGTTGTGGTGCTCATCTCACTTTATTGGCCGAGGGAGCCGGCGTACAGCTTCCGGGTCATGTGGCCAGCATGACTAAACTGCTTCTGACGAACCAGAGCAGCGCACGGAAACGCCGTTTACCTTCCCGCTGGAGTGGTACCTATTTATCTTCTTGCACTTCGTGCTTTCGAACTGCTAGGTTGGCAGGAGCAGGGACCGAGCAACGGAAGCTCACCCTGTTGCAGGGATTCGAACCGCCGACCTTCTGATCGGCAAGGCCTAGGCTCTGTGGTTTAACCCACAGCTCCACCCGCATCCCGTGAGCTTGTAGCCAACAGCATTTACCAGAAGGCACCATTTGTGAGAACTGGAAGTACCAGCAGTGACTGAAACCTAATTGTTGCAATCATGCAAATTGTAATAGCCACAAAAGACCATGTCAGCTCAAAGCACTCAGAGCCTGCTTGTTGTGGGGGTTGGGAAAAGTGCTTGCTTTTTATTTTCTTTGCTCTGCAACACAGGATCTTAGGAAGCTCCTACGGAGTCAGCCCACTGGTTCATCTGGCTCAATACTGCCTACACTGACTGGCAGCAGCTCTCCAGGAATTCAGACAGAGGTATTTCCTAGCCTACCTGGAGATGCTGGACACTGAATCTGGGAGCATCCTTTCCCCTGATGATCAATTGTGATGTTTGAGCATTGGGATTGAAATATACTTGGAGTCGATAGTGGATTTCATGCTCTCTATTCAGCTCATAGTGGTGAGGAGGAATGGAAGTTCCCCCACAATATCTGCTTTATATACATTATTTACACAATGGGCTGCACGTGATTGGCTTATTCCGGGGATTCCCCTGTAGGCCAATCAAGTTGTGGATTCACTTCCACCTGGAGCTGGATTGGGTGGCTCCTGTGGACCAATCAGACTGCTGCATTGGACTAATCAGACTGCTGCATTTTGGATCTTATTGTTCTAGGACCAATCAGACTGCTGCATTTTGGATCCTATTGTTCTAGGACCAATCAGACTGCTGCATTTTGGATCCTATTGTTCTAGGACCAATCAGACTGCTGCATTTTGGATCCTATTGTTCTAGGACCAATCAGACTGCTGCATTTTGGATCCTATTCAACTCAGTACATAACAGGAATATAGTACAATCAGGGAATTGTGGCATGGATTTTGGGAAATGATGCAAAGAGAAATTACAAAAACAAAAAACAGTCTGCTTCAAAATCCTGGTGGTCTAGGCAAGTTTCAACAACTGATGACACATTTGATGGGCTGCCGCTGCATCCTGCCAGGTACAATGGGACATGGAACAATGCTCTGTTTTGTAAAGAAGATGATGCTCACTTTGCCAGCTGGCTCCTTAGACCTGTGGTGATCTACAGCTAGCTCAGGTACAAGGATGACTCAATGGGGCTCCACTAGTAATTGACTCCAGGTGCTGACGAGAAACGTCTGGACAGCCAGGTCTGTCAGCAACCTGAGTTCCTTTAGACAGAAGGTTTCCCCAGCTTGGATGGTGTTGCTGAGTTGCCTTGAAGTTTGATGCCTCCTAGAGCCACTGGTGGAGCAGTGAAGCTGCCTGTGCAGCTGTGCTCCTCTGTGGAGAGAGCTTGGCTGTATTATTAACTCTCCGTCACCAGAAGAGCCAGAGCAGTTCGGAAAAGAGTCACAAGCCATGCAAGCCAATGTCACAGAAGGCAGCAATAGCTCAAATGGGAGCGCTGACAGCCTGGATTCCACTCTTGTCACTTGCACAGAGACAGGGACTTTCACTGAAGCGGAGGAAGAGGAATTGGAATCCTTCTATTATTCCTTCAAGGTATGTTCTGCTTTCCTGCGGTCACTCGCTTTTCTTATTATGATGATCCAGCGGCTTGGCAGGCAGGCAGAGCTCGCCAGTGGGGCACTGAATGCTTTTGCTCTGAGTTGGCAGCTGATTCCCGCCCCTCAATTTGTTTCAATGAAGACTTCGAGGTCAAAGAGGTCTGTGGTTTTTTTTCAGCTGCTGATCAGTGGGAGGAAATTTCAATGTTCAGCGAAGAGCAGGGAAGCGATCTTTCTATAACCAAAGGATGGTATATAGATCTTGAATTGCTTAGGTGATTATGGTGTTTTCCTCGTTTTGGATGCGATGTTTCAGCTGATGTTTCTAATGCAACAATAAACAGCATATTTGTAATTGCATTCCTATTCCTGTGTCTTGAAATTAAGATTGCTTAGATTAGTTTACTTCCTTGTGTTTCTCTGTTAAGTGTGATGCAAATTGATGGAGCTATAGAAATCACTACCAAGACGTAGCCATCCCAACAAATGTACTCTAAGCAACAGGCAGCTGAGTTCTGTGATATGAAAAGCCGTGCCGTCTTTTGAGGCTGTCTATCTCCCTTGCAAGTTTAATTGACTTGTATAAAAGTTTCTGAGGCTGTAATTTTCAAGATGCTGTTGGGGGGGGGGAGATTTGTGAATGGAGACAATTTGATTTCAGCCCTCTCGTTGGAGAGTACCTTGCTATCACCATCACTTAGCAGGTGAAGTTTGGGGGGGGGGGGAAATCTGAACAGAATTATGGCAAACATTTAGTTTGTAGCGTAATTGTCCGGGCTGCTGCCAATCCTTTGATGGATTTAATTTCATCAGGTGGGTTTGTGTGTGTCACAAAAAAACTGACAGTGATCAGTCAGCAGCAGTCAGCGTGGTTTCAAAAATGAGAAGTTGGAAAAGGTCTTTCATCCCTCTGTGGAAGTGTAATGGATCTAGTGGATCTAGGGGTTCAGGGCACATCTGCATAGTAGATGGTCATAGTCGTTTCTGGCTCTCTAGCACACAAGCAGAAAAGGCAGATCAACATGGCTGTGCCCTGGGAGAAAGGTAGTAAGAGCCCTGATAGATCAGGTGCGTCCAATTCAACATCCTGCACAGGGCAGCCCAAGACATTTTGGCAGCTGAGGTGAACCCCAAAATGGTGTCTCTCTCTCTCTCTGCCAGGGGAGAAGGGGTGAGGGAAGATCGACATAAGGGTTAAAAAATGGAAAGAAAGTTGCCATTAGGATCTGCTGCCCTGGTGGATTCTGCTGCCTGAGGCAGTCACCTCACCTTGCCTCATGGTTAAAGGTAAAGGGACCCCTGACCATTAGGTCCAGTCGTGACCGACTCTGGGGTTGCGGTGCTCATCTCGCTTTATTGGCCGAGGGAGCCAGCGTACAGCATGGCCAGCATGACTGAGCCGCTTCTGGCGAACCAGAGCAGCACACGGAAACACCGTTTACCTTCCCGCCAGAGCGGTACCTATTTTATCTACTTGCACTGTGTGCTTTCGAACTACTAGGTTGGCAGGTGCAGGGACCGAGCAACGGGAGCTCACTCCGTCGCGGGGATTCGAACTGCCGACCTTCTGATTAGCAAGTCCTAGGCTCTGTGTTCTAACCCACAGCGCCGCCCTAATCCTATACACCACAGTGGCCAGGAAGCCCACAAACAAGACTGGAAGGCATTTGTCTTTGGGGGACAAAACTATTATATCTGAAAATGTGTAACAAAATTGCAATGGCCACTTCTATTAGGGGAGAGATTTTGGCTAGGGATAATTTGAAGTGGAAAAGCTGACCTCTTCCCCTGTCCATTGCTTTCCCCCAGCTGCCTCCCCTCCCTGCTTCTTGCAAACACATATCTGCAGCATTCCCTCAGCTGCGTCACCCACATTATAGGGAAATCTGATGGATGGAGGAAGGGTTAAGCACTCCCTCCCGCCACAGATTCCCCACTGCAAATCACCACCTTCCAAAGCTGCTTTCACCTCATAGATGTGCTCACTAGGATTTTATTACACATGCGTGCATGTATATGTCATTCTGCCCTCTGCCTAGGTTGCACTGCAAGAGAGCATCTAATTTCCTAAATAAGCATACATAGATGTGCTTCCATGCAGAGAGGAGCAAAGTGATATTTTGTACAAATAAAAATTAAGCGTATTAAGTGAGCATAGGCACAAGCATACTGAGAGCAATCTATTTAATGGTGAGCATTCTCAAATCCCATTGATTTCAGTGCAAGAGAGGGAATCAAGGTCTGCGCTCTCCCATTGGAATAGGTGGGACTGGAACATTATTTAACTTTGGCTGGGAAGCCCTTTCCTTCCACGTAATGGGCACAACCCCGATATGTGTTATGGATGCATGCAAGAGGAGAATGGCATGGATCCTAACAGTGTGGGCAGGAGCAACTTAGCCACCCAGTTGGACCTGCCTCCCTCTTTACCAAACTGGGCAAATGTTAAGAATGCAAGGCAAGCCTGTTGGATCAAACCGATGGCCCATTTAGTCCAGTATCCTCAGAGTAGCTGGCCAGATGCCTGTGGGAAGCTTGCAAGCTGAACATGAGCGCAATGGCACTCTGCCTACCTGCAGTTTCCAGCAACTGACATTCAGAGCCACAATGCCTCTGGCAGCAGAGTAGCCATCATTCGTTATGTGGCAGATGCAAAACACTTTGAAAATGGGACTGGGCTCTGATTCCATATGAAGCACCTTTGAAGAAAATAATTTTCCAGTGCAAAGACTTTTTGCAATTGGTTGCAGCTGAAGCCCCATTGCCGTCTCTCCTTCCAGGAGGTTTACAAGAAAGACGTGTGTGGGTGTGGGTGTGTTGCTTTGTTATGAATTTCGGCTGGATTCTGCTTGAAATGGAAAAATAAAATCAAGAAGCTCTCTTTCTCTCTTATCTTTCTAGTATTTACATCTGTCTGTGAGCCTAAACAACAGCAGCAGCCGCATAATACTAATACTAATACTAATACTAATACTAATACTAATACTAATACTAATACTACTAATAATAATACTAAAATTAGTAGTAATGGTAGTGATTGGGAATAAAGAGAGGGAAAGCTAGTTAACCTTTCCAATTTGAAGATAAATATCCAAGCAGGTCATGCTGTTCTATACAACAGAGCATCTAGGACCAATCAAAAAGAAATAGGACACAACATAAAGAGAAGCAAATATTAATTCCTAATGTAACAAATGCCTCTTGATTGTATCACGCACACATGAAGCTGGGATGTTGTTTCATCCTGGGGCATTTGTCTTGTAGGGACAAGTATTCATTACAGGGACCTGTGTAAAATATCCATTTTTAGACTTCCTACTTTCTGAGCCTACGATCGTAAGCAGGAAACCCCACTTACAACTTTACAACTTTGACCTAAGGCAGCACACTGTCATTGACTTTAGTGGCTTTGCAAATTCTTCCATATTTTTTCTGGGGGGGGGGGTCATCCACATGATAGTGGCCCCCATCTCCAATCCCCCAGCCAAAATCTACTAGCAGTTTCATGGAGACGTGGAATAACACGGGAGCCATGCAAAAAGTACCAAATATAACCCCAATTTTTAAAAAGGAGTCTTGGAAATTATTGTTGTTGTTGTTTGGTCGTTTAGTCGTGTCAGACTCTTCGTGACCCCCTGGACCAGAGCATGCCAGGCACTCCTGTCTTCCACTGCCTCCCGCAGTTTGGTCAAATTCATGCTGGTAGCTTCGAGAACACTGTCCAACCATCTCGCCCTCTGTCGTCCCCTTCTCCTTGTGCCCTCCATCTTTCCCCACATCAAGGTCTTTTCCAGGTAGTCTTCCCTTCTCATGAGGTGGCCAAAGTCTTGGAGCCTCAGCTTCAGGATCTGTCCTTCCAGTGAGCACTCAGGGCTGATTTCCTTCAGAATGGAGAGGTTTGATCTTCTTGCAGTCCATGGGACTCTCAAGAGTCTCCTCCAGCACCATAATTCAAAAGCATCAATTCTTTGGCGATCAGCCTTCTTTATGGTCCAGCTCTCACTTCCATACATCACTACTGGGAAAACCATAGCTTGAACTATACGGACCTTTGTTGGCACGGTGATGTCTCTGCTTGGAAATTATAGGCCGATTCATTTAATGTTTGTCACTGGAAAACTGGTGAAAAGTTCACACTGAGTCATCCACACTGAATCATCCAATATGGATATCTTCTGGGTCTTCTGGGAATTTGCTGACTTGTCACAAGAACTGGAGCTTTATGGGCAAAAAAGCACCATATATACAGTGAGGGGGGAAAAGTATTTGATCCCCTGCTAAATTTGCAGGAGTTTCTGACTTTTGTCTTCTGAGTTTCTGGGGGTTTTCCTGTTGTTATTCTGTCTCTCACAGCTACAATAAACCTACCATTAAAATTATGGACTGGTCATTTCTTCATCAGAGGGCAAACGGACAAATTTAGCAGGGGATCAAATACTTTCCCCCCTCACTGTACATAAAGGCCATATACACACATGGACCATGGAGCAGAGAGAGCAGGGGAAAGGGGGGGGGGGCGGAACGATATCAGAGGTGTGCAACCATCTCCATTCTAAATCACAGCTGGTGCTTTATGAGAAAATCAGTGGCGTAGCATGGGTTGTCAGCACCCAGGGCAAGGCAAGTAATTTGCGCCCCCTAACCTGTGGATTTGCGCCCCCTAACCCTAACCCCCAGATGTTGCGCCCAGTGCGGCCGGCCCCCCCTGCACCCACCACGCTACGCCACTGGAGAAAATGTGGGGTGAAAGAACCCATCTCTTGCCAGAAGTCCTCGCTCAAGGAAGCGGGAAGCCTGCTCCAGGAAGCCAAACTTTTCATTTCTAGAGAAAAAACAAAGAAGATGAAACATAAAAACTCGTCCTATAAAATAATCAAAAGGGGGTGAACGCCTGCTCTTGTCCCACCCCGGAGAAGCAACAAATAATAATAATAATAATAATAATAATAATAATAATAATAATAATAATAATAAAAATAATAAATTTTATTTATACCCTGTCCTCCCCAGCCAAGACCGGGTTCAGGGCAGCTAACAACCAATAATAAAAACAAGCTGATTAAAATACAATTTAAAAAACAAGATTAAAATACAACATTAAAACATTAAGATGCAGCCTCTTCACAGGAGGAGAAAGGAAAAAGGAAAGGGGGGGAGGGGATCAGGCTGATTCCAAGCCAAAGGCGGAACAACTCTGTCTTACAGGCCCTATGGAAAGAAATCAGATCCCGCAGGGCCCTGGTCTCATGAGGCAGAGTGTTCCACCAGGCTGGAGCCAGTGTTGAAAAGGCCCTGGCTCTGGTTGAGGCTAATCTGACTTCCTTAGGGCCCGGGACCTCTAGGGGTGTTGCTATTTATGGACCTTAAGGTCCTCCGTGGGGCATACCAGGAGAGGCTGTTCCGTAGGTACGAGGGTCCTAGGCTGTGAAGGGCTTACAGGTTTTCCCCACAGGTAGCAAGACTCGCTGCCTCCTCTATTCTCTCCTTCCCTGGCATTGGGCAGTGCAAGCTGGGCTAGTTTGGAGACTGCCCTGGAAAATCCCTAGGGAGTGCTCAGTATGTCATTTGAAGCCTGATTCCACTGCTGCTGAAACAACAATTGCATGATTATTCTTTTCAGGCTGCAGTCCTGCCCCCCCCCACTTATCTGGCCGTAAACTCCATTGAACTCAGTGCATAAGACTGCCCTGTTAAAGTCATCTTGTATGATTTGTGTTTAAAAATACAAAGCTCGATTTAATTATACAAGGGGAAGAATGTCAACCAATCCTCCGTATCTCAGACAGACTTGGGAGACGTTTTTATTGAGACATTATTTTGTTGCTTTTATATTGGCTCTTTAAATGATGCTGAGCTTTAAATATTTTCAAAACTGCTGGTTTTAGCTGTCCGTTGAATATTGCTTCTGTTGTTATCTTTGACTTGCTAAGGCACCCTTGAGGATATTAAGATTCCTCTTTAGACACAACAAAACACATATCTTTTAAACAAAAATGCTTCAAATATTATACATATTTATTGAATAAATTAGGAAGAGAGGGTAGCTAGGATTGTCACTGGGAATTGGTTATACTTCAATGATTAAGGACCAGCAGTTGATGATGAAGTGAGACTCAAATTAATTCTATCGAAATGATTATCATTGGAAGAGTTGTTTATCTGCTGCTTTGGGTGCTATGAATTCTCATGCACAACTAATTATTCCGCCTTTGTTATTTCCACCCGCAATAGCTCAATGACTTATAGAAACTTCAGCCAACATATTTCATCAAGGAACTTAATGTAATTACTTGCTTGGGAGATGAACAATTGCCTTGAAGGGAAAGTTGGTCTGTGAGATCCCACCACACCTGCCACCCTATTTCCTTCCTCCTGAGTGAGAGGAAGCCCCTCCAAGAGGTTTTTTCACCTGGGAAAGGGTAATTGCCAGCTAAATCCACAGTCACTGCTGAGCAAGTTCAGCCCGTTTCTTCTTCTTCTTCAATGATGATGATGATGATGACGACGACAACGATAATAATAATAATAATTATTATTATTATTATTATTTATTTATTTATTTATTTATTTATTTATTTATACCCCACCCATCTGGCTAAAAGTCAGGTAGTTGTTTACAGTGGTACCTTGGGTTATAGACGCTTCAGGTTACAGACACTTCAGGTGTCTGTAACTCTGCTAACCCAGAAATAGTACCTCAGGTTAAGAACTTTGCTTCAGGATGAGAATAGAAATCTCACAGCAGCGGCGCGGCGGCAGCGGGAGGCCCCATTAGCTAAAGTGGTGGTTCAGGTTAAGAACAGTTTCAGGTTAAGAACGGACCTCCGGAATGAATTAAGTTCTTAACCTGAGGTACCACTGTATTTCTTTGACATCTGATGAGAGGGTATTCCACGGGTGGGTGCCACCACTGAGGAGACCCTCTGCCTGGTTCCCTGTAACTTGGCTTCTCGCAGTGAGGGAACCGCCCAAAGGAGCTGGACCTCAGTGTCTGGGCTGAAGGATGGAGGTCTGGGCTGAAGGATGGAGTGTCTGGGCTGAAGGATGGAGCTCCAGTGGAGCTGGACCTCAGTGTCTGGGCTGAAGGATGGAAGTGGAGACACTCCTTCAGATCAAACCATGTAGCATGAAAGTGCATTCTGATACACAGGGTAAAGATATTTAATAAATAATAGTAAATAAATAATATTTATCTGGCACTCCTCTTGCTCTTGTGACTCGGCTGATCAATGAGAAGAACGCTGCAGGCCTTGTAACAGTAGGAAGGAACAAAGAGGAAAGAAAGACAAAAGGGTATATTTCTTGGAGACTCTTCAAACTGACTGGAGAATGTGGCATTGTCCTGATAGTGTATAAAATGTTGTCAATATATGCACATATCCCAAGGACTGTTGGGGACTCTGCATAACGGCCAGAGAATGCACAAAATTCAATATTCTGGCCCCATTTACTGCACCAGACTAAATCTCAAGATAAAGCACTTTGTTTCAGCCATGATAAAATAGCGCATATCCTCCTAAAAAAATTGAATGCAGTGTGAAGCATTGTAGATGTACCAGCAAAGTCTTTCCTTGGAAGTGGTAGCATAAATAAGAGCGATCTTATCCACAAGAGACAGTTGTTGCCACCAAATAAATTGATTCTTTTGTCAAGTAAAGATATCATTTTATTTTCTCCACAGACTTAAGTTCTTGCAAACATATAATTGCACGGGTTTTATATTTTTGATGTTGGAAAGATTATTCTAATGCTGATTTAATGTGCTGCCAGGGCAGGGAGGAGATCAACTCATGGAGGAGCAAACAGTCATAATAATATGCAAGATAAACAGACAACCATTGAGCCAGCCATATGGCTAGGAATAGTGATTATACACAAGGAGTGTTTTGAGGATTGGGGAAATTTCATGCACACATGCCTGCTTTTTAAAAGCAAAACATGGATTGAAAGGTGAGTGTAAAACTTTTCAGTGTCACCACAAAAACAGACTTGTTCAACCTGCATATTTATGCTGTGGTGCTTAGTGTTCAATAGCCCTGGAGCTAGAATTTGTGCTCAGGGGCTGATTCTGTTATTCTTCATGGTCACACTGCCATTTAAGATGAAAACAGGCCAAACAGTGATTGCATTTTCCATAACCCACACATGGGGAATGAAAATGCAACTCACTGGACTTTATACATTTGCATAGAAATGTGAATACACATGTTGTATTCCCTAAAATAATAATAATAATAATAATAATAATAATTTATTATTTATACCCCACCCATCTGGCTGGATTTCCCCAGCCACTCTGGGCGGCTCCCAATCAAATATTAAAAACACAATACAGCATTAAACATTACAAAACTTCCCTAAACAGGGCTGCCTTCAGATGTATTTTAAAAGTAGGATAGTTGCTTATTTCCTTGACATCTGATGGGAGGGCGTTCCACAGGGCGGGCACCACTACCGAGGAGGCCCTCTGCCTGGTTCCCTGTAACCTCACTTCTCACAGGGAGGGAACTGCCAGATGGCATTCGGAGCTGGACCTCAGTGTCCGGACAGAACGATGGGGCTGGAGATGCTCCTTTAGGTATACTGGGCCAAGGCCATTTGGTCAGCACCAACAGATAAGTCTGACCAAAGTCTTCTGACAGAGAAGCTTTCTCCCACTGAATGAACTTATGGGAGAATCTTGGACTTGGAACAGAGAACTTGGAACAGGTTCCAAAGCTAGGACTTAGGTTTCATGTTTGTGCTTTAGCTGTGGAGCTCTTCTACACACACACAAAAGGAGTATGGATAACCAACGTGTTTGGCATGTTTCTGGGTGGACTTTTTGATGGCATCCATCTTTCTCATGAGACAATGGAGTGCGCCTCCATTGGGGGTGAAGTTAAACCACTGGGAAATCATGGCGCCTGCTGTGGCTGCAGAAACTGGTAAGCCATAACGGCTGCATTCTGCCTTACTTTTGCTGCATTGGTGGCATTCTTCAAGGCACAAGTCTGTGCAGTGTGTCTGGAAGTCCTGGGCTGCCCAGTCGACAAGACCTCCCTCTCAGCCTTGCTGATGTGGTCCAAAGGACAGCAGAGCAGGACGTTTGGCACAAGTGTGGCTGCAGGTGTACGAGGTGCCATCCAACTGCCTAGGGCAGGGGTCGGCAAGGTTTACCTTGCCTGGGCTGGTTCACTCCAGCGGAGATCACTCCATGGGTTGAATTGTGCGTGCGCGCCCACAATTTCTGGCATCTGCGCAGATGCGATTTCCGGCGCTGTGGAAGTGAGTCCCTGCGCCACACCAGTTTAGCGCAGCATGCAGGGACTTGCCAAGTGGGCAGCTTCATTCGCCCATGGGCCTTAGGTTGCCAACCCCTGGCCTAGGGACTCCCCTCTGGATTTGTGAAGGGTTTGCCTTCTCGGTAGTGTCACCTGCCCTGTGGAACGCCCTCCCACCAGATATCAAAGAGAAGAACATCTACCAAACTTTTAGGAGACATCTGAAGGCAGCCCTGTTTAGGGAAGCTCTTAATATTTTAATGTTTAATACACTATTGTATTTTAATATTCTGTTGGGAGCCGCCCAGACTGGCTGGGGAAACCCAGCCAGATGGGCGGGGTATGAATAAATTATTATTATTATTATTATTATTATTATTATTATTATTATTATTTCTCTCAAAGTTATCCCACAAGGCAACGGGTACTAGGATGCAGTGGCGGAGCAAGCCAATCAGGTGCTTAGGTTGTCGCCTGTGCCCTGCGCCCAGGGGCGGGGCCAGCCAGAGCTGGACGCTCTGGGGGGGCCTCCGAGGAGTCTGCCTGCCTCCTCCCACTCAGCCGCCCTACAGCTGAGGGGGAGGCGGCGGGCGGACTGCTTGGGGCAGCGCAGACCCTGCGGGCGCAAAAGCCATTGCGTCCCTCCCAGGAGAGCCGTGTGGCTTGGGTGCGCTGCGGGCCCCACGGTGAGTGCCACCTGGCATTTTGTCACCCCCCCCATTGGTGACATCTGGGGTGGCCCACCCTCACCACACACCCCTTCCTGCTAGGATGGACTAGGCCAAGTGTAAACAGCAAAAGGCTGAGCAGCCCGCAACAGAACAGAACTGTTTGCTGCACCCAAGGTACCAGTTCTTGTGTTCACCCAAGTTTCACCTCCAGCTTCCAGGACAGGGTCTGGTGACTCTGGCCAGGACAATGTTCGTGCAAGGAGGCTGTTTGTGGCTCTCATGCAGTATGGTCCTCTGCATAGGATATGGATTGAAGTCCCAAATCCAGTGTTTCCCTTTATAGGCAGCCTTTGGGATATGCACTTCTGGGGGGAAATAAATAAATGGTACTACTAATAATCACATCAATAAAAAATACTACTTGTTGTTAGTATGTATTCAAACCCATCATTTATTACTTATATTCATTACTATTAACTGCTCGTAGCATTGTTAGAAGAATTGTAAAGCCCCACGGCTACTAAAAGAACTGTTGAAATAAATTACTACAAATTAAGCTATGACTTGAGACGCGGGTGGCGCTGTGGGTTAAACCACTGAGCCTAGGACTTGCTGATCAGAAGGTCGGCGGTTCGAATCCCCGCAATGGGGTGAGCTCCTGTTGCTCAGTCCCTGCTCCTGCCAACCTAGCAGTTCGAAAGCACGTCAAAGTACAAGCAGATAAATAGGTACCGCTCCGGGGGGAAGGTAAACGGCGTTTCCGTGCGCTGGTTCGCCAGAAGCGGCTTAGTCATGCTGGCCACATGACTTGGAAGCTGTACGCCGGCTCCCTCAGCCAGTAAAGCGAGATGAGCGCCACAACCCCAGAGTCGGCCATGACTGGACCTAATGGTCAGGGGTCCCTTTACCTTTAAGCTATGACTTGCAATTCAAAAAGTTGTAGAAATCACAAATCAGTTTTGCTTTTTTTAAAAAAAAACTTAATTTCAATCAGCGTAAGCATGAAAAAGCATTGGGGACACTTTTCTGTACATTTCTGTGTGCTGCACATCTCCAGCAGTATCCTTGCCTTTGGCAATGGTTTGTTTTGGGATGTGGTGCCTAGAATACAGGAATAGCCTATTTTAGCTCACAATACAGCAATTAAAGCAATTAAAGAGCACCGCCAATACATTATTGTTGCTAGAAAGCCTATATAGTATAAGAAGGTTAATTTTGTGGGAAATAATTCATAATGAGTTGAACAAAAATGTTTTAAAGTACTTTTCCAAAACAAAACAAAACAGAGCCCTTTTTGTTGGGGAAATTCAGACGGAAATTCCCAGGTGTCAAAAAAGGTTATTTATGTATGCCACTACTGCGGCCCATGTTTTGTTAGCCCCCAAATGGAAAACGAGTGAGGTCCCAGCTAAAGAAGAATGGCAACTTAAACTGATGGAATATGCGCAGCTTGTGGACCTAACATATAGAACAAGAGAACAAGAAGAACATAGGTTTAGAGAAGATTGGAAAATGTTTATTGAATATATGGTGTACATTTGAAAACGTGGGCAGCATGAAGATAAATTCAACAGTGTAAATAAGTTTTGATGGATGTAATAATGGAATGATGAATGGTTTAGTTTATATAAAATATGCAGGGATTTATGTTATGCAAAATGAACCATGGAAAGAGAAGAAGGGAAGTCATTGATATTTTAAGGTTGCTTAAATGACTATTCTAAAATGTAAAATGTAAAAAATGTAAAAAATTATACAGAAAAAGGAAGGTTAATTTTGGTTTTAAATGACTAAGGCTTTTAAACACAGAATTAACCAAGCACAAGTTTTACCGCCGCATCTTTCTGCCACTTGGGTAATGTGCTTAACTGCAGCTCAGCATCTGCTACAACTGGATCCATCCATTTAACACAGTATTTTCTTTCTCTGCAGACAGAACAGCTTGTTACCCTTTGGATTCTTTTCATCATAACGGTTGTTGGGAACTCCATTGTTTTGCTCTCCACCTGGAGGAGGAAGAGGAAGTCCAGAATGACTTTCTTTGTGACCCAGCTGGCCATAACAGGTAAAGCTGTGTCAAAAGGGGGCGTGGACTTGCTCATTTATTTTCACTTGGCAGCAAAAAAGGGGATGGTTTTCATACCCAGGGAATGAGCCCTTGTGGGAAAATTTTGCCCTGATACTTGCCTCTTCCATTCGCTGTCCTAGCTCTATTCTGCTGTCCGTCAGATATAGTTGTCCAAGAAACTAGTAAATTTTGCCAAATGCACAGTAGCATAGGGCATGCAACATTATCTGGCCTACGTACTGGAAGGGACTAACAGTGATGAAGCCACAGCTTTTCCATAAATGTGGGGGTTTGGGGCGGGGATAATGAATGAGGAAAATATAATTTCTTATTGATTGAATCCATAGATCAGGTAAAAAAATCCAAATTAAAAAACATCTAAAACTTCACGTAAAAAGATAGATGCATTAAAATGTTGTGCTTGTTTCTGCTAAAACAAGTAGAAATTAATTTTTTTTTGTAAATAATTTTTATTAAGTTTTACAATTTTATATTCAACACAAACATCATTATCAAAAAAAGCATATATGAATCCCAATATCCCCCTCTCCAATGACTTTCCTCAACTTCCTCTTCGGGTTCTCTAAATATTTGCTTCTCCTGCCTATCTTATTCTACCTTAATTTTATAATCTTTTAGTTAAATATTATTATATTCTTATCATTTTTGTACCATATTTTTTCACATTACATCTCACACTTTGATATTTTCTAATTATTACATCTTCACTTGTGTGTTTGTTTTCTTAGTTGTGTTTACTCAAACCCTGCTAGTGAGTCCACCTCTTTACAATATTTCTGTAGATACAGCATAAACGGTTCCCAATCTTTTTTGAAATCTCTATTGTCTTTGTCTCTAGGTTTTCCAGTTAGCTTTACCATTTCATCATATTCCATCATTTTTTCTTGCTATTCTTCTTTCGTTGGTATCTTATCGTCTTTCCATTTTTGGGCTAGTAATATCCTAACCACCATTGTAGTGTACATAAATAATTTCTTCTGCTCTTTTGGCAAGTCTTGACCTGTAATAGAAATTTTAAAAATATAATCTAGGTTCAAAATCCAGCCTTTGGCATATGCACTTCTCATTAGTGCCTTGTAACAGAAAGGTTGATTTTTCTGTCACATATTTCTTTATTTGTAGAGCTCAATATATTGAAGAGGGAAAGACTATATCTAGATAATATGATTTTACTTGCTCTATTTCTTTACTTGCTCTAGTCTATGTACTAGTTGTGCAACATTTTTCACTTACCTAAGATTACTACAAAATTGATGTATAGTCACGAAATTAAAAGACGCCTGCTTCTTGGGAGAAAAGCAATGACAAACCTAGACAGCATCTAAAAAAGCAGAGACATCACCTTGCCAACAAAGGTCCATATAGTTAAAGCTATGGTTTTCCCAGTAGGGATGTATGGAAGTGAGAGCTGGACCATAAAGAAGGCTGATCGCCAAAGAATTGATGCTTTTGAATTATGGTGCTGGAGGAGACTCTTGAGAGTCCCATGGACTGCAAGAAGATCAAACCTATCCATTCTTAAGGAAATCAGCCCTGAGTGCTCACTGGAAGGACAGATTGTGAAGCTGAGGCTCCAATACTTTGGCCACCTCGTGAGAAGAGAAGACTCCCTGGAAAAGATCCTGATGTTGGGAAAGATGGAGGGCACAAGGAGAAGGGGACGAAAGAGGACAAGATGGTTGGACAGTGTTCTCGAAGCTACCAGCATGAGTTTGACCAAACTGCGGGAGGCAGTGGAAGACAGGAGTGCCTGGCGTGCTCTGGTCCATGGGGTCATGAGGAGTCGGACACGACTAAATGACTAAACAACAACAAGACTACTACTTTGGATTTAGCACTGTTAATGACTAGATAATTTTCTGTACAAACTGTCTCAGTAATCTCATACCAGCTTGTGATGTTGAAAATAAAATCATACCATTGGCACAAAGTGATATCCTCACAGGTCTAGCCATAGTGTTAAGCATATCAAAATTTTGGCTATGCAAACTTAGTTCAATAAATTGAATGAAGATAAGATCTGGTCAGACTCCTTCATATATAGGAATCTCACATGGAGGAACAGAATTTCAGTCTTTTCAAAACTTTAAATGTGTTTCTGTGTAAAGCAGCCTAATTGAAAATAATAGCTTCAAATCAACATTTGTTTTTAAACAATTTATCCCCAGAAATCTATATACAGAATCAGAAGCAGCAATGAAGTCAATAAAAGCAGTATGAGCCTTTGCTGTGTATTAAATTATCAAATGGAGTAATTATCAAGGATTCCTGTCCCAAAGCCTGCCTGCTCTTATCTTTGAAGGAGATGTGCTGTATAATTTTAGGCTCATCTATCAATGAGGGTGATTGATGTATAAATCATGGGACCCTTCTGATTCCATTTTTCAAATACTGGGACTATAATGTTACATTTCCAACCTTTGCGGTACAACCTGCAGAAAGCAAGGCAATCCTCATTGCTCTTGAAATTTTCAGTTTGGCAGGAAGTCCTTTCCCGGAGTCTTATTTATTCTTCAATGGCTACATATAAGATTTTACCTCTTGGGAGGATGCAGGAGGCCATAAAGAGATGGAATTAATATCTAATACAGGAAACGTTCCACAGGATATCCTTCCTATTGCAATTTCTTCTTTAAACATGTCTGATTAAAAATGCCCCCACATTGAAGCAACGGCAGATATATCTCAAGATAATTTTATTTTGCTTCCCCTACTTGCCATATGTCCAGATTTCCCCAACATTTTGCTGATTCAGCAAAAATCTACCTGCCCGATTCCTAGACATGTTTGGGAAAACCAGGATGTATGGCAGAAATAAGCAGAGTTTAACATTATTATTTTTTAACATTTTTTTTTAAAAAAAATGTTAAGATATACTTTTGTGAAAAAACCCGAAGCTTTTCTTTTAGGTATGGTAGGAAAGGATATAGGAAAAAAGGACTGCAAGCTTTTCCAATATGCTGTAACGGCAGCGAGAATCCTGTTGGCTCAGAAGTGGAAACAAGAGGAGATACCGACGATAGAAGAATGGAGATCAAAAGTGATAGACTATGCAGAATTGGATAAATTAACTGGGAAAATCAGATATACTAAAGACCAAAAGTTCATCGAGGACTGGGGAAAATTTGTGGATTATCTGAAAAATATATGTGGTGTAAACACAATGCTAGTGGGATTTAAAGAGGCACTGTAAATAAAAATAAGTATTGCTTATTAGAAACAATGGGAGTAAGGAGGAATAATGGCAATACGAAAGAAAGGAATGTGTACTAAAGGTATAAATATGGATGATTGTCAGAGACGCTGAAGGAAGTCAAAAACAGTCACAATTTGTTGTATGCGGGATTAAATGAATAATTGGATGGAAATTTATAAAATGCATAATAATTATTTTTTTTTTTAAAGAAATAAGCAGAGTTTGGCCCATTTGCAACCAAAATCAATGTCAGTCCAAAATTTAGCCTTAAAAAAAACCAGCCAGGTTTTCTTGGCTGCAATTATTTTTTGTAATCTCATCTAAGTTCTTAACATAGACCCTTATATACAGCTTTCGGGGAAGTGCGAACAATTCTTAACTTCTACATTATTTGGGAAGATGGGCCTTCAGCTGTGCAATGGAGAGTTTGATGACTGCCAGCTATGGAAGGAAGGCATTGTTTGCAAATCATGTCCTCCCTCAAAGAGGGCATGTGTTGTGGTGCGACCTGACAACCAAACCCTGTGTTGTGGGTGGGTACGATTAGATAGCCACAACACCCTATTGGTAGGTCCCTCGATGCTCGGTTTAATCAGGCCAATGGGATGCTAGCCAAATGGATCGAGAGACCTATTTATGCCCATGCACGTGATAGATATGGATAGGATTGTACTGTAAGGCAGGATTTTGGATAAAGCGTGCTGGGGGGCGGGCTAATTGATCGTTGGCCACTGATGCGATTGGGGCTTCCCTTGTTGTTGGGAAGAAGTTAATGTTGCCATTTATTGATTGACAGCCAGAAATAGTAAAACTCCTTGCACGAGGCTAGGGCTTCCTCTTTTCGCCCGTGCATCGGATTGCCCATCCTCCCCCCCTCCCTAGAATTAGGGTTGTTTGCTTTGACCTTGCTATGCCTGTCATGGGGTAATCTGCTTTGGAGCGGGGGCCTGGTAGGAATTTTGTCCATCTGGCTGATTGGCTGGGGCCATTTGGTTTTTGCCTATCGTCACAACTTGTAAGGTTTGCGGTTAGGCATTGGTTTATGGTTTGGTTGGTTGAGGGGCATGGATTGGCTGTGCCTGCCCCTCTAATGCTGCTGCTGCTGCTGCAAGGGATTCTGTTAAAGGAATTGGGGGCTAACTATTGCTTGTCCACTCTGTCAAGGGGGCTCGGGCCATAGCAATGAGCTCCTGGTTGCATTTGGGGTGAGGGCAGGTTCCCTGCTCCGTCACTACCCCCAAGTGTATTCCCCTTTTCTGACTTTCGCAGGCATGCGGAATGTCAGTCTGTCCCCCATGGGGGGGGGGCAGATAGTCGCAACCAATGCCTACGCAACCACTCACAAATTTGTATTTTAATAAAGTTGTGGCCAAAATTATGCCAAAAATCTTAAACAAAAATTTCTGTGTGATGTGTGAGTTATTGGGGTGGACCTGGGGACCTCGACACGCAAAAGCCAAAATAATTCAAATTGTTTAATTTATGCAGTTTGCAGATTCCTTTCTCTCTGGCCTATTTAGACTTCCCTTATTCCTAACATTAAGAATAAATTTACTGGTACTTTTAATATCCTGGTGCTCCAGTCCTAATATATTTTGTTGGACTTTAGACTTAGTAATTTAAACAAATACTGGGGTGTAATGTTCCAGTGCTTAAATTAAACAGTATTTTTCATTACTTCACCAGAACAGTCTTCAGAATAACACAGCGAGTTTTGTGTGAAAAATAAAATGAACTTATGCCATCTGGGTTTGAGGACTGAAGAATATATTAGTTTATAGAGAGTGAACTTTTTGGGTGTTATCTTGGAGTGGATAGTTTGAATTATATATATATATATATATATATATATATATATATATATGCAGGTTTTGGTGTCCTCGGGTGTCTTCCCGTGTAAAAGTTGGGGTGTCTAGGCGACGTTTCGACGAGGTCTCACTCGTCATCTTCAGGCTGGTGCTTTCGGCTTCTTGTTACTGGAACAGAGCAGGATCTCAGTGTTTGAGTTCCTATAAATACTGTAGAGGGGGTGTGGTGTATAGCCTCCAATGTTCTGGGCAGAGAGGAAGTTCCCAGGCTAGTGTGCCTTTTCTTCTTTTGTTCCTTAATTACTTGAGAGATATCTTGAGTGATTTCTTGAGTGATATCCTGAGTACCACTTAGGTGGGTCATTAGGTGTGGATTAGTTGCTAAAGTCTTTGTGTCTTGACCTCTTGAACTTTGTGAAGAGTTTTCCTGAGAAGATGGCTGTACTGTACTTAGTTGTGCTCTGGCTTGGCTTCGTGTATAGGGGCGAGCTGTGGTTTTGTGGCTTGTGTCAGCCAGATCTGTGTAGGGATTGCAGGGGGGTGCAGCATCCGGAGGTGCCACCATGGATTGGCTACTGGATGGTGTCTGTAATTCATCTGTGGAGAGGGTCTGGGTTTGGGTCTGGTGTGGTTGATTGGTGTTGGCGTTCTGTGTGCCTCTGGATCTGGTGTCAGTTTTTGTGCACGAAGCCAAGCCAGAGCACAACTAAGTACAGTACAGCCATCTTCTCAGGAAAACTCTTCACAAAGTTCAAGAGGTCAAGACACAAAGACTTTAGCAACTAATCCACACCTAATGACCCACCTAAGTGGTACTCAGGATATCACTCAAGAAATCACTCAAGATATCTCTCAAGTAATTAAGGAACAAAAGAAGAAAAGGCACACTAGCCTGGGAACTTCCTCTCTGCCCAGAACATTGGAGGCTATACACCACACCCCCTCTACAGTATTTATAGGAACTCAAACACTGAGATCCTGCTCTGTTCCAGTAACAAGAAGCCGAAAGCACCAGCCTGAAGATGACGAGTGAGACCTCGTCGAAACGTCGCCTAGACACCCCAACTTTTACACGGGAAGACACCCGAGGACACCAAAACCTGCATATATATATATATATATATATTTGCTTTCGTAGATTTTCACGGGTACAGGAATGCAGGTTTTGGTGTCCTCGGGTGTCTTCCCGTGTAAAAGTTGGGGTGTCTAGGCGACGTTTCGACGAGGTCTCACTCGTCATCTTCAGGCTGGTGCTTTCGGCTTCTTGTTACTGGAACAGAGCAGGATCTCAGTGTTTGAGTTCCTATAAATACTGTAGAGGGGGTGTGGTGTATAGCCTCCAATGTTCTGGGCAGAGAGGAAGTTCCCAGGCTAGTGTGCCTTTTCTTCTTTTGTTCCTTAATTACTTGAGAGATATCGTGAGTGATTTCTTGAGTGATATCCTGAGTACCACTTAGGTGGGTCATTAGGTGTGGATTAGTTGTTAAAGTCTTTGTGTCTTGACCTCTTGAACTTTGTGAAGAGTTTTCCTGAGAAGATGGCTGTACTGTACTTAGTTGTGCTCTGGCTTGGCTTCGTGTATAGGGGCGAGCTGTGGTTTTGTGGCTTGTGTCAGCCAGATCTGTGTAGGGATTGCAGGGGGGTGCAGCATCCGGAGGTGCCACCATGGATTGGCTACTGGATGGTGTCTGTAATTCATCTGTGGAGAGGGTCTGGGTTTGGGTCTGGTGTGGTTGATTGGTGTTGGCGTTCTGTGTGCCTCTGGATCTGGTGTCAGTTTTTGTGGGGAGGGCTAATTTCCAGATGTCTGGCAAGCGGGATGTGTCGTCACGCTTGTTCATGTTGTGAGGGTGTTTCTCTATCTCGATGGCTTCCATGATTATTCTCTTGTGGTGATGTTCCGTGTTAAAGAGCAATTTGGAATCTGCAAAATTAATTTCGTGTCCTGTTTCTTTCATGTGTTGGAAAAGAGAGGAAGTTTTTTCTTCTTTTTTGACGGCATTCTTGTGTTCTGCGATACGTGCATTTATTCGTCTGTTTGTTTGTCCAATGTACGTGGCTGGGCAGACTTTGCAGGGTATTTCATAGATCCCTTGGTTTTCCAACTGGATTTTATCCTTGGGGTTTCTGAGGATATTGGCTATTTTTTGGTTGGTGCAAAAGGCTGTTTTGATATTGTGTTTATGGAGGATTTTGCTAATTTTATCTGTAGTGCCCTTGATATAAGGAAGGAGGGCCATGCCATTGTTTTCTTCTGGTTTTCTTCTGGAAACACCCCCCAAAAACCAAGACACAGAAGAAAACAATGGCATGGCCCTCCTTCCTTATATCAAGGGCACTACAGATAAAATTAGCAAAATCCTCCATAAACACAATATCAAAACAGCCTTTTGCACCAACCAAAAAATAGCCAATATCCTCAGAAACCCCAAGGATAAAATCCAGTTGGAAAACCAAGGGATCTATGAAATACCCTGCAAAGTCTGCCCAGCCACGTACATTGGACAAACAAACAGACGAATAAATGCACGTATCGCAGAACACAAGAATGCCGTCAAAAAAGAAGAAAAAACTTCCTCTCTTTTCCAACACATGAAAGAAACAGGACACGAAATTAATTTTGCAGATTCCAAATTGCTCTTTAACACGGAACATCACCACAAGAGAATAATCATGGAAGCCATCGAGATAGAGAAACACCCTCACAACATGAACAAGCGTGACGACACATCCCGCTTGCCAGACATCTGGAAATTAGCCCTCCCCACAAAAACTGACACCAGATCCAGAGGCACACAGAACGCCAACACCAATCAACCACACCAGACCCAAACCCAGACCCTCTCCACAGATGAATTACAGACACCATCCAGTAGCCAATCCATGGTGGCACCTCCGGATGCTGCACCCCCCTGCAATCCCTACACAGATCTGGCTGACACAAGCCACAAAACCACAGCTCGCCCCTATACACGAAGCCAAGCCAGAGCACAACTAAGTACAGTACAGCCATCTTCTCAGGAAAACTCTTCACAAAGTTCAAGAGGTCAAGACACAAAGACTTTAACAACTAATCCACACCTAATGACCCACCTAAGTGGTACTCAGGATATCACTCAAGAAATCACTCAAGATATCTCTCAAGTAATTAAGGAACAAAAGAAGAAAAGGCACACTAGCCTGGGAACTTCCTCTCTGCCCAGAACATTGGAGGCTATACACCACACCCCCTCTACAGTATTTATAGGAACTCAAACACTGAGATCCTGCTCTGTTCCAGTAACAAGAAGCCGAAAGCACCAGCCTGAAGATGACGAGTGAGACCTCGTCGAAACGTCGCCTAGACACCCCAACTTTTACACGGGAAGACACCCGAGGACACCAAAACCTGCATATATATATATATATATATATATATATATATATATATATATCTGGCAGACAAAGAACCAAAAGTTCTCTCTCCCTCCCCCTCCACATTTTCCTTCCTTCCTTCCTTCCTTCCTTCCTTCCTTCCTTCCTTCCTTCCTTCCTCCTTTCTTTTATTTTCTTCATTTTGGTTTGTGTTTTTATTTAGATTAGTTTTTATCTTTGATAAAAAGATATTTGATATTTGTATCTTTTAAAAAAACGTAAAGTTTATTTTAAAAATTAACAATAAGTCAGCCATTCACCTCTTATAAGAAAAAACAACAACAACTGCCCTTTTTCCCTTATGGGGTACCCAAGAGCCCGTATAGAGTCCTTATGTAGGTTCTCTATTGGTAGGAGAAAATAACAGAGGCCAACCGGAGAGTATTGAGAAGCAAAGCAGCTAGTAAGCCTGATCTTTATTAACCATTGCAACAGGGTAAACCTGTTCAAGGTAAAGGTAAAGGGACCCCTGACCATTAGATCCAGTCATGGCCAATTCTGGTGTTGCGGCGCTCATCTCGCTTTATTGGCCAAGGGAGCCGGCGTACAGCTTCCGGGTCATGTAGCCAGCATGACTAAGCCACTTCTGGTGAACCAGAGCAGTGCACGGAAATGCTGTTCACCTTCCCGCCGGAGTGGTACCTATTTATCTACTTGCAGTTTGATGTGCTTTGAAACTGCTAGGTTGACAGGAGCTTGGGACTGAGCAACAGGAGCTCACCCCGTTGCAGGGATTCAAACCACCGACCTTCTGATCGGCAAGTCCTAGGCTCTGTGGTTTAACCCACTGCACCACCCGCTCAAGACCATCCCCCAAAACATCATCCATACATCACAGAAGGGGCAGTCTACAGCAGAATCCTGTCTGGCAGGAAACCTGTTAATGGGTTTACCGGGAGAGCGTGGTCATTCTTTTGTGATGATAAATACTTAATTCCTGAGTCCAGGTCACAGGCGCACCCTATTCATACACAAATATGCCCTTAAGGCAGGATTTGTGAGCACAGAGACAATGGAGAGGTTTTTCCCATTTCCATCCAAACTGCAGAGGAATATTTGAGGTCACTGAAAGAGTCAAAATGGCTTTAGGATTGTTTTCCAGTACTGTTTCAGACATGTGGTTTATATATTTATGTATGTGTTTGCCTGGTACATTTATGAACATTTATTTTATATCTTAGACCTTATAATTCTCACAACACACCTTTATAATTAGCAAATATTTACCAAAGAGAACAAAGCTGAAGTTCATTCGACAGCACACAAAGCCAGATTTCACAATGACTTGCTAAAACCCTCCAACTCTCACAAAAGCAAAGAGAATGTAATTGGGGGACTATATTTAATGATTTTCAAAAGCAAACCTTCGATCAAAGCAGAGCAATGCAGAAATATAACAAAAGAATAATAGTGTGGAGGACTGATCAATATTACAATATAATGAAACAAAAGACATGTATCATTCAATGAAATATAATAGAACGTGGTTCTTAAAAACTCTCTTAATCAAAGTAGATTGTTTAGCAAAGTCATTTAGAAAGGGCATCAAAACTTGTCACCAAGAGAACAGTTTAAATTATCCCTTGTCAGATTTTTGTAATAGTACTTTGCTTCTGGTTATTGATTTGGAGATTATGGGATGGATCACCACATTGCAACATGCCGGAGCCCCACAAAGGATGTCTTAAATCCCACAAGCTAGAATCTGAATGACAAGCCATGAGGAAACAAAGGTTGGCAGACTTTTGCATTTTAAGGTCGATGTTATTTTTGAATGAATCTCTGAATTCTGAAATTATTCTTGGTTAATACCCTAAGGCAAGCAAAGAGGAGCGAGACGAAGGATAGTGCTGTGTGCAATTGCATTTTGGTAGAGAAGGGTGGTTTTGGTTTGCCTATCGGGTGAACATAAATCAAATGAACTCTTTCCATGGATCAGACAACTGAGCCACACTCTAGTGAAAGATATTCAAGTGCAGAAGCAGGCTTTGTCCACATAATTCTGCTGGCTGGATACGCAACAGGAATAACGACACTCAGCCAGGAAGCTATTTCTGGTTCCACAAGGAGGAAATTTATAAATTACCGTATTTTTCGCCCTATAGGACGCACTTTTTCCCCTCCAAAAATGAAGGGGAAATGTGTGTGTGTCCTATGGGGCGAATGCAGGCTTTCGCTGAAGCCTGGAGAGCAGAGGGGTCGGTGCGCACCGACCCCTCTCGCTCTCCAGGCTTCAGGAGAGCCGCAGTGCCAGCCCCACAAGGTCGGGGGACAGCGGGGAGGCGGAACGCCGCCATCCCGCTGTCTCCCGATGTGGTTTGGAGGCTAACGGCGGGGAGATGCGTGCTTCTCCCCGCCGCCAGCCCCGCAAGCTCCGGGGACAGCTGGGAGGCACAGCGCGTCTTCCCGCTGTCCCCGGACCTGGTCTGCAGGCGGGCGGCGGGGAGAAGAGTGCTTCTCCCCGCTGCCTGCCCCACAAGCGCCTGGGGGAAAAAATAATTCCCCCCCTTTTATTCCCCCCCCAAAAAAACTTGGTGCGTCCTATGGGCCGGTGCATCCTATGGGGCGAAAAATACGGTACCACCTGCTTTTCTGTGGCTTCATTCCACACATGGGTTCCATGGGAGGAGAATGACAGAAGCTCAGGATTTTTTGTGGGGCTGGGTCTTTATTCCCACTCCCCTCCTGTTATAGCAATCTCTAGTGAAACAAGTTTTGCAGGGCCTTGAAGCCTGTGTAACCTGTTTGAACAGGAAAAAAAATAGCAGGGGGGATTGAATTTTCTATACAATGTATAAGCATGGAGCCTTTAAGACTCTGGCAGCACAATCTTGTACATGTCTACTCAAATCAAAATAAAAAAATTCCTTCCAGTAGCACCTTAAAGACCAACTAAGTTAGTTCTTGGTATGAGCTTTCGTGTGCATGCACACTTCTTCATGTGTATCTGAAGAAGTGTGCATGCACACGAAAGCTCATACCAAGAACTAACTTAGTTGGTCTTTAAGGTGCTACTGGAAGGATTTTTTTTATTTTGTTTTGACTATGGCAGACCAACACGGCTACCTATCTGTAACTATGTCTACTCAAATGTAAGTCCCCTTGAGCTTAATGTGACTGAAATAAGTGAGTACAGGGTTGCAGACTGAGAAACATCTGTCTCCACAGAGACGGCTCTGAAGTGCCTTTTCCATGCCAGTTTCATCTGCGAGTGAGAGGCAGATAAAGGGAGGCTAGACTGAGTGTAAGGCCAATAGACAGAGCCAGAGAAGAAGGAGCTCCTACCTCGCTAACCTCTTTTTGAATACACAGGGACAGGCCTCCTGCGTCATCTCTGGCACATAAATCCTGCTTCCTTTTGCCAAGTGCATGCTAGATTTCGCCAAAATGACTCGATGGCAGAGCAACACTCCTAATTCCCTTCTGAACTGAGTCATTCACTTCATTCTTGTTATGTACTGAGGTTCTCACCATGGGCCAGCAGGAGGATACTGTAGATAGTTTTCACTCAGGTCCGCATATGCAAATAAGGAATTGAAAGTGACGTTCAGTGATTGGATAGTTACAGAAAGTTGTTACTGTTGCTTTGTAGTTGAGCTCTATATAAACAGGTTGGCTGAACCCTTCAGTTCAGTTCTGTTCTGGCCCGTGAATAAACAAGAACTGTCTGAAGAATCGCTGTGTCATCTGATATGTTCACCCACAACTTAACAATTCTGAAGACTGTACATTAGACCAGGCAGTGGCGTAGGAAGCGGGGTGCGGTGGGTGTGGTCTGCCCCGGGTGTCATCACTGAGGGGGGTGACAAAATGGCAAAAATATGAGCTTTTAAAGTAAAAAAAAAATTGTTTGGGCTCACGAAACTTTTTAGTTCAGTCAACAAACACAACGAAACGCGGCTGGCACTGGGCGCCACACTGTGGGGGCTGGCACTTCCCACAGGCCCTGCAGTGTGCCCGAGCCATGCGTCTCTCCTGGGAGTGATGTGCTGACGGGCGCCTGCAGGCTCCGCACTGCCTGAAACGGCAGCGTGGGACTTGCGCCTGCCCTCTGCCTCTCACTCAGCCCCCCTACACCTGAGGGGGAGGCGGTGGGCATATGTGGTCTTAGCGTTCTTAACCAAAAGACATTTCTTCCAGTGATAGACCTACATTGGCTTCCAGTACGTTTCCGAGCACAATTCAAAGTGTTGGTGCTGACCTTTAAAGCCCTAAACGGCCTTGGTCCAGTATACCTAAAGGAGTGTCTCCAGCCCCATCGTTCAGCCCGGACACTGAGGTCCAGCACCGAGGGCCTTCTGGAGGTTCCCTCACTGAGAGAAGTGAGACTACAGGGAACCAGGCAGAGGGCCTTCTTGGTAGTGGCACCCACCCTGTGGAACGCCCTCCCACCAGATGTCAAAGAGAAAAACAACTACCAGACCTTTAGAAGACATCTGAAGGCAGCCCTGTTTAGGGAAGCTTTTAATGTATGACATTTTAATGTATTTTTAATCTTTGTTGGAAGCCGCCCAGAGTGGCTGGGGAAACCCAGCCAGATGGGTGGGGTACAAATAATAAATTATTATTATTATTATTATTATTATTATTATTATTATTTGCTTACTTCTGATACTTGATTGATGTGCATCATGTTGAGTTGTTTGAGTGGATGGCTTATGATTTTTGTTCTGTAATGTTGAATACGGAAAACCTATATAAAAAAGTTTTTGTTGCCTTTAAAAGTTTGGGGCAATGGAAATACAAATAACAATGTTGTTTTGTAATGGATTGTTTTAACAATACCTCTGAGTCACACTGCAATGGACTCCAGCTCCATACCTCCATACCTGGACTCCATACCTCTTGAGAAGTATGCATCACAATGTATTATGAGATATATGGAATAATCAAATCGCTTATTCTCAATATGATAACATCTTGTTACAAGCACGGAACTCAAGCAATAAAAAGAAGAAACCAAATCATTTTATCTCTGCTTACTCCTCAGTGCTCAGGCATTTTCTGAATGCATAGCAGTTTATAAATCCTGAAATAAAGGTGTGCTTGTGTATAGGATTGCAGCCTTAGGTACTCATCTGAGCAATATGAGTAAACAGAAAAAAAATAAGAAAAAGTATGAAACAACCCCCTCACCTAATATTTTTATGTGTCTCTGTGTAAACTCATCATTTCCTCTTAATACAGGGGGTATAACCAATTGTACCTTTAGAAGTTAGTGTTAACATTTATTAATATTCATGCTTTTGACCTGAATTTCCCTTTGGCAAGTTTAATAAAGTCATTTGATTGGCACCTCTTCACAGGGAGATTAATTGAAAGCTTTTGTCAGGCAACTGTCAAGTTCTATTTAAGTCCCGAATCCTTTGGGATATGGTTTCAAAATTAACATGTTAATATTAGGGGGGGAAATTTCACGTGGCCCGTGTCAACTTCGGGATGTCATCAAGGGACAGATAGTGTCAGAAAAGTCCTGCAAATTATTATTTATTAAACCTGCTTATCATTTCATGAGGCAATAAATGCTCAGTTATAATCATTTATTGTAGAAAACCCAGCACAGTAACCTATAATTAAAAGCTTCATAAATATTCTGAGGTGGCTCAAACTGCATATTAACAAAGAGTCCATCTGTGGTTTTGATTTGTGTGTTGAAGAACAACAATATAAAACATTCTGGATAAGCTGCAGTTAAGAGTGGGAGAAGGGTGAAGACAGGCCCTCCAAGTGCCCCTATTTTCCAGGGATTTAGAGAAGCCGCCCCAGTTTCCGATTTGATCCTGGAATATCCCGCTTTTCCTTAGGATGTCCCTATTTTCATCGGAGAAACGTTGGAGGGTATGTGAAGAGAGAGTATCTACTTATCTCTTTCCCATATGTTGTTGTTTAGTCGTTTAGTCGTGTCCGACTCTTCGTGACCCCCTGGACCAGAGCACGCCAGGCACTTCTGTCTTCCACTGCCTCCCACAGTTTGGTCAAACTCATGCTGGTATTTTCAAGAACACTGTCCAACCATCTCGTCCTCTGTCGTCCCCTTCTCCTTGTGCCCTCCATCTTTCCCAACATCAGGGTCTTTTCCAGGGAGTCTTCTCTTCTCATGAGGTGGCCAAAGTATTGGAGCCTCAGCTTCAGGATCTGTCCTTCCAGTGAGCACTCAGGGCTGATTTCCTTCAGAATGGAGAGGTTTGATCTTCTTGCAGTCCATGGGACTCTCCAGAGTCTCCTCCAGTACCATAATTCAAAAGCATCAATTCTTTGGCCATCAGCCTTCTTTATGGTCCAGCTCTCACTTCCATACATCACTACTGGGAAAACCATAGCTTTAACTATACCTTTGTTGGCAAGCTTTTAAAGCTCAGAATCCTCATCCCCAAATGACAGGAAGGATACAGTGGAGCTTTCCTGTAGTACCTTTTCCCTCTATGCAAACCTTTGAGTTGGAAAATGTCTAGAAGGAAAAAACCCAAGGAGTCACTCCCTGCCTGCCTTTCTTCCTCCCTCTCAGGGCTGCTTTTGTTGCTTGTTTGCTTGGGTTTTTTAAAAAACAGAACAAGAGAATGCAGAGAAAAAGACTGCAGTTGTCAGCTTCGCCCTTGAGCCGATGCCAATGACTGGGCTCAACCTCTTCAGCCCCGACTGGGCAAGCGAGCTGAAAAAGCACTTCCAGAGACCTTCCACTGCAGAGAAGCAGGTCTAAGTGCAATGGCCTCACAACTTTGAGCTGTGAGCACCAAACTCAGTTCCAAAGTCAGCGGAGCACAGCGGAGTATGAACTACACGAACGACAGCTCTGAAGCGTAACTTCTTCATTCTTCTACAGCTACTGCAAACTAACAACTAAAGACTATCGGAGGCTACTGGACTGCTTGAGTGTTACAGTTGCTTAAGCAGTCATCTTATCTCTACACAGAAAACATTCAGGCTCTCACAGAGTCAGGCTGGAGCGGAAGAAGCGATGAGCAGATTCCGCCCCTTCCTTTCTGACATCATTGTCAGTAGATTTTTCCAATGAGAGGGGTGAAATATCCACAGCAGTTCTCATTGGATTCTGGAAGGGTACCTATGTTAGTCTGTTGCAGAAAAAAACAGGTGTCCTGTGGCACCTTAAAAGTCTAATGGGTTTGATTATGGCACAAGTTTTTTTTGTCGCTCAAGGGCCTGTGCATCAGATCGCATATTCACAGCAGAGACTTTGGTCACATCTGTAACCATATATTTAAAGCACATGGTTTCCTCAAAGAGTCATGGGGACCGCAGTTCATCCCTCGCAGAGCTACAGTCCCCAGCACGCTTGACAAACAACAGGTCCCAGGATTCTTTGGGGGAAGCCATGTGCTCTAAATGCATGGTGTGAATGTGACCTTGGGTAGAATTTGCCATGCAATTTACACAGCACTTGTAATCCATGTTAGATACTTGGGGAATGATATTAACTTAGTGAAAACATAGAATTAAAAGCTTGGGGCAGAGGCAATCAGAGGTTTGAATGAGCTTTCAGAACATCATCCAAAAGTCTCGTCACTATGCCAGGACTATTTGGGCTTTAGGCTGTGGGTTGCTCCAGCTCCTAGTAGATTCTAAAATCTACAATGCAGCCCTTAGCGATAGAGTTAAGATGAGGGCAAAACACCACGAAACAATGCTAACTGGGTTTTCCCACAGTTGCAAAGGCAATGCCGGCAAATTATTATGGGAGGAAAAACACATGTATCTGTTTCACTGCAAGAACGAAGTGTACCTCCAGTTTGAATCTAGAAGGAACAACAAACTCTTGCATGAAAAGAAACTCTCAGCTGTGGCTTCTGGACTATGAAGTGCTTTTGTGGCGATCAAGAGAACTCTTTGGAATCTGAAGCATTTCATTTAAATCAACGGAGCCTGTTCTGCTTATATCTTCCTGAAGATGCAGTGTCATGCCCTTCCGTGCTAACGGAAATGCAGAATTCAAAGCTGGATGGAAAAATAGAATTTGTGTACATTTGTGATATCTGAATCTTCTGTTAAAAAACCAGTAAAAGTACAAATAGTAGATTTGTACAGTGGTACCTTGGGTGGCACTGTGGCTTAAACCACAGAGCCTAGGGCTTGCTGATGAGAAGATCGGTGGTTCGAATCCCCACTGACTGTTAGGTCCAGTCACGGACGACTCTGGGGTTACGGCGCTCATCTCACTTTATTAGCCGAGGGAGCCAGCGTACAGCTTCAGGGTCATGTGGCCAGCATGACTAAGCCGCTTCTGGCGAACCAGAGCAGTGCACGGAAACACCGTTTACCTTCCCGCCAGAGCGGTACCTATTTATCTACTTGCACTTTGACATGCTTTTGAACTGGGACTGAGCAACGGGAGCTCACCCCGTCACGGGGATTCGAATTGCCGACCTTCTGATCAGCAAGTCCTAGGCTCTGTGGTTTAACCCACAGCGCCATCATCTATTTCCTTCCTTTTCAGCTTTAAAGTGAGTTAGTGGGGCAGGGAGACCCCTTCTGGGTGTTGCATCTTAACAGCTGTCTTTTTAATGTAAGGGAGAGGGGTAAATGTTATGGTTCTTTATACAGAGAACTTATTGAGAACAAGTGCCAGTCGTAAAAAACAATGAATTCAATAAAATATTGGCTTTTGCATTCAGTATGCCTCCTGCATGCCCTTGGATCAAACATCGGCAGAATAATTTGCTTTTATGTCAAAGAATAGCAATCAGCCGGTAGCTTTTGTCTTTAGAGTTTTCTGACCATATAAATAGTTCAAGGGCTGGGACTATGCAAGGTAAAGTTCTGCTCTCTTCTTCTGCTTTCTTTTACCTACTGTAACATGGAAAGCTAAAACCAGAATTGCTGGGAAGGCAAATGTCTCCAACATATAACTGCAACTGTAATCATTTAAACAGAAGTTAATTAGAGAGAGATTAGCAATGATAGAGTTAAGAGTGCTGTTCTGCAGCTGCTGCTGAGGTTGCTAAGGATGCTTCTTTATATTCTGTTTTATATTCTGCTGCTTGAGCAGGTTTTATCACGGGGGATATTTGAAAATACTGTTTTGCAGCATTTGCCCAATCCTTCTCAGAGGGACTTACTCCCAAGTAAATGGACAGAAGATTGCAGCAGTGGCCTATTTTCATTTTCCAAAAATAAATCAGCAACATCTGAGTGGCTGAATAGAAGAGAGACACAAAAGCATACTCAATTGCAAAGCTGAAGTTAGGAAACAGACCCAGTTCCTATTATGTTATGCAGGTCTCTCAGGGCAGTTATTCATTGCGACTCCTCATTCACAGTTGAAATAGGAGCAAGAGAAATAATACCCTTATAAGCAAGTGAAATCTGTACCAACATTATTTTTACACAGGAATAGGGAGTGTGTGGCCCTCCAGATGTTGTTGGACTACAACTCTCATCATCCCCAGCTAGGATGGCCAAGATTTAGGACAGTGGGACTTGCAGTCCAACAAGATATGGGGGTCACAGGTTCCCAATCACTGCTTTAACACCCTAAAGACAATGTACTGTATGACATTGTCTGTAAATACAATGCCGTGGAATGTGAGGACAGCTTGAGCAGTACAGTTTCTGGGTATTGAACACACACACAAATCCACACACACACACTTTCACTGGTGTGGTCATAAATTAATGTTGCATGTTAGCAGTTTTTTCTGAATCAAGGACTGCAAAAAACAAATAAATATTGAAGGGGTGTTCAACTATATAGAGCAAATCAACTATTATGCTGTATACTGTGCTTAGTAAGCAACCATGGAAGGGGCAGACAGAAGGAATCCCTGGATCTACTGGTAGATTACACTATGATTCACAGTAGATCAGCAACCCAATGGGCAGGGATTTGGGGTCTAGAGTTCCATTCAGCAGAGTGAGCGGGCGAGTCTCTAGCAAGGCTACTTTAGCACATGTTGAAATAAATTCAATAGTACACTTCATAATCTAAACAGCTTTCCTGCCACAAGACCATTAAGTTCAGGGTTTAAAATGATCTAAGCATATCATTCTTTGAAAATGTTTTCTCCCTCCTCTGTGTAAGCGATTAGTAACTCTGCTGTAGATTGGTACTTGTACATGCAGGTTACCCCAGTGTGTGGGGAGGCAGCTGGCAGCTGGCTCTGACCGCTGGGCCGCCATTTTGAAATTGGCTCCAGCTGCTGCCGGACCATTTCAGACCTGCCTTCACCTCAAAGTCCAGTTGCTGGACCTATTTAAACAAACCACCCAAAGCAGATTCCACAAGCCTGAATACTTCCTGTTTTGGCATTCAGGAAATCTGGGACATATATTGACTATAGTACAGACTGCTCTTGAAAAGCACAGACGTTTGCAGTGGTTCTGCTACTCAACCAACCTCTGGTGTTCAGGGGCAAGCCAGCTCTGTGGTTGGTAAGACCAAATCAGAGGCCCTGTGATGTTATGTCATCATTCATTATTATTAGCAATATGTTTTGAAGTGTTTAAAGCATTTCACATGCAGCAATGCTTATGACAGAGACGGCCTTGGCGCCATGTCCGAGGGCACAATCCACAGGTACCACAGTGGTGATTCCAGACTTACAACCACCCTGTAGAAGAGGGCATCCTTATTTGTTTAATATTGCAGATGAGGAGCTGAGGTCATCAAATTAATTCATAAGATTTGGACATTGGGCTTGGCAGCTTCTTTGCCATCTCACCACCCAACTTATGAGGGTTACTGTCTCTGGCCCTCCTGCCACTAAATTGCAGAGGCATCCTTTACATTTGCTTTTTTCGCTGAAGACAATCTGAAATGATGCTCTGGTTTAATGTCCTGAAGCAACTCCCCCATACGCTATGAAATAATTGAAAAGATTCTCAGGGATAAAAAGATGTCTTGCTTGAGATGCCATCATCTAGCAGGGAAAGGATGTTTCAGCTGCTTCAGAAATGCCAATTCCATCAGTTCATAGAAGGGGCGCTGCTCAGTTTTTCATAAAATGCCTGGAGCAATATACCCAAGGCAAAATGCTAGTGAAACCATGTTGTGTTAGGTTATTAAAGACAAACTTGTTGTGAATTAACTACTGCCTTACAGAGCATTTTTATTTATGTAAGTTTTGTGGTAGTGTACTTGAAACACACTCTTGGTGTATACAGTATTACTACACTTTGCAAGAACTAATTCCCTTTCCCATTTATCAGACTGTCTGAAAGAAAATTATGTCCACAATATTTCATTCCTAGACATGATTAACTCCTTAAAGGATGCTACCTGGAAGGATTCTAATATTAACTACTAAGCAGTTTCGGGCCCCTAGATAAGCCCTATATAAGGCATCAAAGCATCAGTGGCATCAGTGTTCGAAATTCACCAGGCACACCTTGCACCTGGCTTTTGGTCACTTGCAACCAAGTGAAGATGCCCAGGTACCAAGATGGAGCCTGACGTCTCCACCACCTGGGGGTGCATGCCTGCGGATCCTTGGATATGGACTGTTTTCACATATGAGCAACACATCCTGTAAAATTCAATCTGTGATATTTTATCTGGACAATCAGAATGAATTTCCAAAAACTCATACTGAAAAATAGGACTTTCTAGCCATCTGGCCCCCAAAATAGCAGCTGGGCATTCCGTTTTGGTGACTGTAACCCTGGTTCAAGGAGCCATTTGGCACCTAGCTTATATATCTGAGTTTCTAACACTGGACGCCATCTATCTCCTCATGATAACCATATTACTCTGCATGATTCTAATACAGCTTCCGCTCCATCACCCGACATGCAACAGTGGTCTCACCGGGTCTGTCTGCTTTCAACCGGACAATGACAAAATAGGGTCTACCTGATTTTTGTCTTTGAGGAAATTGTCAAGAATTTCAGCCAATATACCAGAGGCTGCAATGTGGCACCTGTGGGCAAAAAAAGTGCCCTTGAGGTCTTCTCCCGGTGCCCATAAAGCCACTGAACCACCTCTTCCCTCAAATGAACTGGGATCTAGTGAGTATAATTTGTATGGTTGGGCACAGGTAGGGGAGTGGGAGCTATGTATAATTTAAGGTAAAGGACACAGGTGGCGCTGTGGGTTAAACCACAGAGCCTAGGACTTGCCGATCAGAAGGTCGGAGGTTCGAATCCCCGCAATGGGGTGAGCTCCCATTGTTCGGTCCCTGCTCTTGCCAACCCAGCAGTTCAAAAGCACGTCAAAAGTGCAAGTAGATAAATAGGTACCGCTCCGGCGGGAAGGTAAATGGAAGGTAAAGCACAGAGCCTAGGGCTTGCTGATGAGAAGATCGGTGGTTCGAATCCCCACTGACTGTTAGGTCCAGTCGCGGATGACTCTGGGGTTGCGGCGCTCATCTCACTTTATTGGCTGAGGGAGCTGGTGTACAGCTTCAGGGTCATGTGGCCAGCATGACTAAGCCGCTTCTGGCGAACCAGAGCAGTGCACGGAAACACCGTTTACCTTCCCACCAGAACGGTACCTATTTATCTACTTGCACTTTGAGGTGCTTTTGAACTGCTAGGTGGGCAGGAGCTGGGACCAAGCAATGGGAGCTCACCCCGTCGCGGGGATTCGAACCACCAACCTTCTGATCAGCAAGCCCTAGGCTCTGTGGTTTAGACCACAGTGCCACCCGCATCCCCTATGTATAATTTAATTTCCCCCAATATCTTAAAATTGTCTCTTGGTATTGTTCTTTTAGGGGGGTGCTTTTATCACATAGTGCATAGTTGTTATGAAAAGTTAGGCTGTGCTGTCAAGCTAGAAGAACTCTATTTGAAGGTCTCAAGCAGAGCCAAGTTATGTTGCTTGCTTCTAATTAGAACCACATGTAGGAAATGGAGGTGACTTGGGGGAGCCGTGATCACCTGTTGTTCATCGCACATTCTGTCAGCCTACCAAGCTGCCTGCTTCAATTAGAACGAACAATAGCCCGATTGCCTTTACCATTTCAAACCACTTAGCCCCAGTACTTTGGCGTCTCCCAACAGATTAGAATCTGAAACGAACATCAAGGCTATTAGTTGATACACTACAGTGAAGGGAGGTCACTGACCTTCCATACTGTGTGCTGCTTCTGTCTATGCAATTTTCAAAATAGAGCAGCGCTCAAAGCAAACCTAATATTTTTGCTGTGGTTTCTGAAGCTTTGCTTAATTGCCTTAACCAACCCAAACACAAGCTCTCAAGCTCTCTCTCTCTCTCTCTCTCTCTCTCTCTCACACACACACACTTTCTGTCTCTCTCCAGCTTGCTAATCCTCACGATCAATTTGCAAATGGGAATTAGAATGTATTTGTCATTTTACAAAGCTGTTGTGACAATTTAATGGCTACTGCCTGCATCTCATCACAATGTAAGTAGATCACACTACAAGGCCTCTCTTGCCCAGTGCTGTGTTCTCACAATTACCAGTCGGATTCCTATGCGAAGCCCACAAGAACAGCACGAGTGCAATAGCTGCCTCCTGCTGTTTGCACACTAGCAACTGTCAATCACTAGCAATATGTCACTGAGGTAATATATAGCCTTCATAACTAATAAGAGCCTTATCCGCCACAGATCTGCCTCTTCCTCTTTCAAAGCTCCCCACTTGGCCATTTTGAGAGCAAATTCCATAACTTAACTATGCACTGTGTAATACTGCCCTGAATTTCCCATCATTCAACTTGGCCGTAGGTTCTAGAGAAAAGCATCTCCCTAATCACTTTATTGGAAGTGAGAGCTGGACCATAAAGAAGGCTGATTGCCGAAGAATTGATGCTTTTGAATTCTGGTGCTGGAGGAGACTCTTGAGAGTCCCGTGGACTGCAAGAAGATAAAACACATCCATTCTGAAGGAAATCAGCCCTGAGTGCTCACTAGAAGGACAGATCCTGAAGCTGAGACTCCAATACTTTGGCCACCTCATGAGAAGAGAAGACTCCCTAGAAAAGACCCTGCTGTTGGGAAAGATGGAGGGCACAAGGAGAAGGGGACGACAGAGGACAAGATGGTTGGACGGTGTTCTCGAAGCTACCAGCATGAGTTTGACCAAACTGCGGGAGGCAGTGGAAGACAGAAGGGCCTGGCGTGCTCTGGTCCATGGGGTCACAAAGAGTTGGACACGACTAAACGACTAAACAAAAACAAGGTCACTTTATTCACGTCATGCATTATCTTATACATTTCTATCCATGCTCCTCCTTACATACATTTTCTCTAAGCTAAAAAGCCCATTGTTCCTCAGAGGGGAATTGTTCTAACTCCTTGATAATTCTGGTTGTCCTTTTCTGTAGTATCCTTTTTGAGGTGTGATGAGCAGAACTGCACACAGTATTCCATGTGGAGCTGCACCACATATTTGTAGGAAGTTATTATGATATTGGCAGTTTTATTTTCAATTGCTAACGCCACTCTCATCAGTAGTTTTCATGATCACCTGCCTGCTACCAGTAACCTTTAATGTGGACCAAGAGTCAACAATTACAGTCACCACCGTTGCCGTGGGAACTGCAGGTTTAGTTTTGGCAACCAGCCTCTGTCAAAAAGCAGCTGTGGCATTTCGTCTGTTAAAAAGAAGAATCAAGCTGCTGTTGTTTCCCCTGTTGAGCAGGTAAATGAGGCTGTCAGATCAACCTCCGCTGCTGAATCACTAATCCTGCCGTGCTTCCCAAACTTTTGACTGACTGAACAGCAGCTAACCTGGCCAAGTTTAAATTCCTTTCTTGCGTATCTCTTTCTGCTGCTTTCCCTCACTTTACACTTTTAGGACTTTAAAATGCAGAAATGGATTTAGGCACTAGGACATGATACATTGTTTAGTCATCCTTCCTTGCTCATACATTCTTTAGTACCATCCTTTGCAGCTTGGAAGATAAGACAATATTGATTTAACCTTCTAAAAACAATAATCCAGGAGGCTTTAAGGCAGACTGGATTTTCGCTGGTATTACCCCTTTTCTCCCCCTGAAAAATAACAATCACACATACATTGTTTTGTGAAGAAGTAAAAGTTGTATTTACTTACACAATCCAGGTCTTGAAGCAGTAGTTACAGTAGCAAAATGAAGGCAGGTTTATGACTACTATTTAAGTTACAAAAGTACAATATCTAAGTTCAAAATGGTGTCTGAGCTCTTCAGGTGGGTGTGATTTTTTTTTGGGGGGGGGTGGCATTGCAAGCGAACTTGAGCCCTCTGGTGGGTCAAGATGGCCCACAAGCCAGAGTTTCCTCACCTCTGCTCTATAGCTTAGTGCTGTTTCCTTTCTCCAGAGCCCTGCTGCAATTTGCAGATCTGCTGAATCTCACATGAGGAATGTCTGCGTACGACAGACGATACCAACTAGGTTGGCTCATCTTTAGAAGTAGATAAGCTCTATTGTAGTAGCCAAAGGCCATGACAAAACCATACAGACACTATTAAAGAAAGAAAGAAATACCTATATATCTATATATCAAAACAGAACTGCTGCCTAAGGTAAAGGTAAAACAGTGCTCATCTCGCTTTATTGGCCGAGGGAGCCGGCGTACAGCTTCTGAGTCATGTGGCCAGCATGACTAAGCCACTTCTGGCGAACCAGAGCAGCGCACGGAAACACCGTTTACTTTCCCACCAGAGCAGTACCTATTTATCTACTTGCACTTTGACGTACTTTCAAACTGCTAGGTTGGCAGGAGCAGGGACCGAACAACGGGAGCTCATCCCGTCGTGGGGATTCGAACCGCCGACCTTCTGATCGGCAAGTCCTAGGCTCTGTGGTTTAACCCACAGCACCACCCACATCCTAATCATCAGAATAATAAAATGCCAATGCATGTGTAAATTAGGGGTCTCCACACAGCATACAGTATTTTTCTATTTAGACATCTGAATCTCCCTTACAGTTTACTGCAATTTTATCCAGATTCTTCTTCCTAATCTTTCTTGCTGCCACATTATGTGTCATGAGGGCATTAACATCACTGAGCAGCCATAGGACCCTCTCTGCCGGGGAGAGACTGCTTTCCTGGACAAACAAGGGATGGTTGGCTGATCTTGCTGGTAACCATTCTGTTTCTGACTAAGCACTAAGACTAAGTCTCAAACTTCCTCAAGGAGCATTATTCTGTGGCTTATTTTAATTAGAACACTAAAGGCATAAATCTATGTTATCTTGAATTTCCACATGATCATTCCAAGTGCCTATAATTATAAACATTAATCAAAGTGGTTCTTTCTGTTGGCAGTGTACAGAATCTTTTTCTTTTCCGTAAAGAATATGTAGAGCACACACTTCTGTCCTAAGTACAGTTACCTGGAACTGAGCCAGGACAAATCAATGGACCGTCTTGCAAGTACAAATAGTTCAAACTGGATTGCAAATGTCACCCAATTGGCCCACGTGAACTACAACCGCTATTAAAAGTGAGCTGCTCTCCCTATACTTGAGTTACAGCTTCTGACAGTACATTATTCGCAGTTATTCGCGCACACACACAAAGGTGCTTGCAATGTGGCAGTACATTTTGCCAAAGTGACTGACCTGCTGTATGTGAAACAGTATTCACCAATCTGATGCCCTCCAGATATTTTGGATTACAACCCCATCTTTAGGCAGAATTAAGGGAGCATGATCAGTTTGGTCGCACTGGACAAAGAGCCTGGGCGGGGCACCACAACTATTATTTAGAATGGAGTGTGAGTGGTTGTTGTTGTTGTTTAGTCGTGTCCGACTCTTTGTGACCGCATGGACCAGAGAACGCCAGGCACTCCTGTCTTCCACTGCCTCCCACAGTTTAGTCAGACTCATGCTGGTAGCTTCGAGACCACTATCCAACTATCTCATCCTCTGTCGTCCCCTTCTCCTTGTGCCCTCCATCTTTCCCAACATCAGGGTCTTTTCCAGGGAGTCTTCTCTTCTCCTGAGGTGGCCAAAATATTGGAGCCACAGCTTCAGGATCTGTCCTTCCAGTGAGCACTCAGGGCTGATTTCCTTAAGAATTGTTAGGTTTGATCTTCTTGCAGTCCATGGGACTCTCAAGAGTCTCCTCCAGCACCATAATTCAAAAGCATCAGTTCTTCAGTGATCAACCTTCTTTATGGTCCAGCTTTCACTTCCATACATCACTACTGGGAAAACAATAGCTTTTACTATACGGACCTTTGTTGGGTTGGCAAGGTGCTGTCTCTACTTTTTAAGATGCTGTCTAGGTTTGTCATTGCTTTTCTCCCAAGAAGCAGGTGTCTTTTAATTTCGTGGCTGCTGATGCCCTCCAGATATTTTGGACAACAACCCCAGATTTAGGGGAGCATGATTTAGGGGAGTGTGAGAGGTGGGGGGTGTCAAATTTTGGTGTTGTAGAGAGCACCACTGGAATCTGAGATCCCAAGGTCCACCACAGACAACACTCCTAAGCCCCAGCAAAGCATGATATAGACATGTTCCAGCATATGGTTCTTAGTAATTGTCAATCATTTCTTAGACTGGAGGAGAACTACAAACTGAGAAATGTTATCTGTTCTAAAACATTACCACCTGTCGACTGAATGCTCTTTGACCCTGTCAAAAGCTCGTTGCCAATGGAAAATTTATACATAGACAGGGATTTTTGGTTGGTCTTTTTGCTGGCATGCTAATATGTGTAGAGAGTGGTTTTTTTGTGAGGGGAATGGGGGATGCACTCAAATGTGAACCACTTGCATAGAGCCACCTGCAGTCCTAGGAAGCTTCTACCAGATGATATCGAGAACCTTGGTTCTCGAACTTAATCCATTCCAGAAAAGTCCGTTCAACTTCCAAAACGTTTGAAGAAGCTGAAGGAGAAACACACACCTTTCAAAGCTAGCTGAGCTATGGGAGATGGAGTGGAATGGTTGGAATCTTGAGCAGGGAGCCTTTCACACTGAAGCATTTTGTTCTAGTTCCCAGTTGTACATTATACTAGAAATATGTTTACTTTGGTGTGACATAAATTGTTCTTCATATCAGTATATGACAATGAAATTCTCCGATGAAAAGCATTGCCATTCAAGGAAGCCTAATGTTGGAAGATTTGGGGTTGGTAAAAGAAAATACTTCTTTATCACAGTCCAAAGCTAAACTTTTAACTTGGGTGCTTATTGCCACATGAGACAGTTGTTGTTGTTTAGTCATTTAGTCATGTCCGACTCTTCGTGACCCCATGGGCCAGAGGACGGCAGGCACTACTGTCTTCCACTGCCTCCCGCAGTTTGGTCAAACTCATGCTGGTAGCTTCGAGAACACTGTCCAACCATCTCGTCCTCTGTCGTCCCCTTCTCCTTGTGCCCTCCATCTTTCCCAACATCAGGGTCTTTTCCAAGGAGTCTTCTCTTCTCATGAGGTGGCCAAAGTATTGGAGCCTCAGCTTCAGGATCTGTCCTTCCAGTGAGAACTCAGGGCTGATTTCCTTCAGAATGGATAGGTTTGATCTTCCTGCAGTCCATGGGACTCTCAAGAGTCTCCTCCAGCACCAGAATTCAAAAGCATCAATTCTTTGGCGATCAGTCTTCTTTATGGTCCAGCTTTCACTTCCATACATACATGAGACAGTAATGGCCACCAACTTGGATGGATTCAAAAGAGGACTAGAGAAATTTAAGGAAGACAAGCCTATCAATGACTTGATCTATTAACCCTATCTAACAGGCTCTTCTTGTGTTCTTAAACTCAAACTGTGTGGTGTTTCTTCTGAATTAGCACGTTGTTAGGGCTTGCAGTCAAAACCCAAGACTCTTCCTTTCTGTGTTGTACAACAGTTATTGTTTCAGCAAACATTTAATCTCGTAGAGCTTTTCACTGTGGAGAGTGTGGACATCAATAAAGCTTAAATGAATTCCACTTTATTTCATCTCTTGGTTCCTAAATTTGATACAAAATATTGATACCTCATGAATAATTCATCCATGCTTGTCAATTTCTCTTTGGTCTAGATTAATATGCATCACAAACCTTGAAGCAAAAGTTACTTTTTGAAGTCCTCTTTTATCTACTAGACAAGAGGTTTCATTTTATTTTAAAAAAATGTTTACCCCCTTTTGAGTGAAAAAGGCTCCCTGAGTGGTTTATATATCAATTTAAAGAGTACCAGTCCCTGACCTCAGCTATAAAATCTAAAAGGCACACACAAAATGAAAAAGTAATGGAGAGACAGCCTTGACAGAATTATCCATCTACTACATTAGCAAATGCTAATATAGGAATATCTATTTGAATTGTGGATATGTTTTTGTTTCTGTTAGTCAGAAGAGGACAAGGGTAGATGTAAATATTTCTGAGACTTGTTCAACTTTCAGATTTCAAACAGGACCATCTTTTGCATTTATGCAGAATTAGCTTTATGGTATTATGAGCTACTGCAGTAACCCAACTTCATGGATGATAGGTGCATCTCTTTTCATTACAGGCTGAGAGGATCAGTTAGTTCTTTTTAAAAAATCTACATCTGCATCTAATGTGCATCAATTCAAGGTGCTGGTATAAAGCCTTAAGCCAGGCACCCCCAAACTCGGCCCTCCAGATGTTTTGGGACTACAATTCTCATCATCCCTGACCACTGGTCCTAGGGATGATGGGAGTTGTAGTCCCCAAAACATCTGGAGGGCTGAGTTTGGGGGTGCCTGCCTTACGTAGTTTGGAACCCTAGGACCCAAAGAAACATTTATTCCTATCATTTCTGGAGGTACTCCTTTGAGTTCCCCCATGGGCTGAAATTTGGAGAATGGCAACAAGTGTCTGGCCCCCTGCCTCTGGAATGCTGTCTCCAGGGAACCTAACCTGGTGCCCCTTTTACAATCCTTTTGGTACCAGAGGAAGACTTCTTTTTTTTCTCCAGGCTTCGTAGCAATACCAACATTTTAGTGCTTTGGATTTATATATCTTTTCTCAGCTGTTGATTTGATATTGTCTGTTGGGTTTGCGATTTTCTGAATGGGGATCCTGTGTCTTCTTGAGATTTGTGCCCTAAGAAGGATTTTGCTGTTGGTTGCTGTCTTTATGTCTAACTTACGTATTGTAACATTTTGCATTTGTGATTTTCTTCCCTCTTTTAATTGCAAGTCGCCCAGAGGCTTCTTGCAAAGTTGACACATAAATTTAAATAAGTAAATAATCTGCATGCATGGCTCTCAACCCAGCAAGGCATCAACGCCATGAATTGGCACTAAGTCATAGCTCCCTCATTGGACGGGCCCACTCGCTGGAGTGGGCTTGCATGTTCCTATGACCCTTGTGAGCGAAGCCATTGGGAGTCTCATATTCCCAGCAGGGTCACAGCAGGGTCACCCAAGGCGGTAAGGTCAAAGGGGAGGAGCTAGATAAAGAATGATCCAAGAAGTCCCCAACGGCAGAACAAGCAGTATGTTACAACGGCTGTTGTATTCTACTCATGTAAAAACACCAGGCAAACCCCACAAATAACCCAGAGATGCATTTTAAATAAAAGCACACATTCTACTCATGTAAAAACACCAGGCAGGCCCCACAAATAACCCAGAGATGCATTTTAAATAAAAGAGCACATTCTACTCGTGTAAAAACATTCTGATTCCTGGACTGTCCACGGGCCGGATTTAGAAGGCGATTGGGCTAGATCTGGCCCCCAGGCCTTAGGTTGCCTACCCATGTTCTATAGGATCCTGCCCATTCCTCAAAATCAGAAGGAAACAGCCTTTTCTGAGTCCCATCTAGGGTGGAGACATGTTGATGACAAGTGACAAGGCCCTTTCAGTGTCCTCACCAATGTTGCCCCCTAAAGCATGGGTGGCTCCTTCTGATTTGTCTCTCGTTTGCCAACATATTTTTATTTTGGTGGGCTTTCATGTTGTTTTCTAACTTGCATTCTCTGCTATTGATGCTTTGAAATGGATTTTAATGTTGTGCAATTTTTGTATTTTAATTTAATCTTTTTGTATTTTAATATATTTGCATCATATTATACTTGATTTTTAATTGTTGTAAGCTTCCCTGAGTGGCACATGGGTGCCAGACTGTAACGATAGACACTTATCTCCATTGTGCATGTTGGTGTATTACTGTACAGCTCATGTAGGCTGTCACTGTTTCAGTATAAAATGTTAACCCAGTCACATTATTTTAAGCGCTGGGTTTCCAAAAGATGTCAGAAGACAAGTTCAATGAAAGTTAGACTTCATAAACGTTTTCCTGTCAGGGTGTCCCTACTGAAGAGAGATGAGTTTCATTTCATTGCCGATTGCTTCAAGCTATGGAGGAGGCAGGGAAAGATCTTGATATACTACAAGATTTGTGGGAGGCATTTTGCTCAGAAAGGCCTGTAGGGTATGGGAAACGATCAAACTTAAGGCTACTAAGAACTGCAGAAATGATTTATGTGGCTCTCCAGAGGAGGAAATGGAAAGATGGTTTAATAAGAGTGCTGGTGGCACTTGACTTGTGTCAGAGATAATTCCATGTGAAAGGTGGGGTTCCTTTTAAAAAAATAGTAAAAATATTATACAAGTACATGTAGTCACTAAAAAAACACAAATGTGTTCTGAGCTAATACTCTGTGCATGTCTGACAGCAAGATCCCAGAGCAGAGACGGGCCTTCCTTATTTGCCCTCTTTGAAAGATTTCCCCAGTGAGATATTGCATTCTGCTTTCCCCTTTCAACCCCCACCTGGGATAGAAGTAAAAGCATGGAGATATTTGCTTTGCTTTAAAGGTAAAGGTAAAGGGACCCCTGACCATTAGGTCCAGTCATGGCCGACTCTGGGGTTGCGGCTTTCATCTTGCTTTACTGGCCAAGGGAGCCGGCATACAGCTTCCAGGTCATGTGGCCAGCATGACTAACCATGGCAAACCAGAGCAGCACATGGAAACACCATTTACCTTCCCGCCAGAGTGGTACCTATTTATCTACTTGCACTTTGAAGTGCTTTTGAACTGCTAGGTTGGCAGGAGCAGGGACCGAGCAACGGGAGCTTACCCCATCGCAGGGATTCGAACTGCCGACCTTCTGATCAGCAAGTCCTAGGCTCTGTGGTTTAACCCACAGCGCCACCTTTGCTTTGCTTTACTAGCCGGAATGGTTTAGCATTACACAAAGCGAAAGTTTGTAGCATTTTAGCACTTTCCTGAATCCTGACATGCCTGGATTTTATAACACTTTTTATTTTTTTCTCTGTCTTTTTTTGGGGGGGGGGAATTATCACTGGTCAACAACAAATTTGTTGTCTGCATTTTTTCAGTTGATTTAGGACGAATCTGATGTGCTGAATCCAAAAATCAGATTGGTTTTGCTCAATCAGGTCAAGTTTTTGAGCTATGGCCACATGTCTTTTTTTACGTTTTTGTTCACATGTACGCTTGTGTGGAGCATTTTAGAAGAAGTTGGTGGAGGTAAAATGCCATGTTGAATAATTGTTTTGATTGGAAATGATTATTTTAATGACAAGAAGTATTTAGGTCCGATAGTTCTGGGTGATTATGTCGAAAAGGGATCAGTTTGAAGTCATAAAACCTTGAAATCTTCCATAAATTGGTGCGGCGAAGCATAAAGTTGGGGGATCAAAACTAAGTTAATCCAGATTTTCAATCAGCACGTCATCCTGTAGCTCATTGTGATGAAATTCCAGTGCTTATCTTCGGAGAACTTCCTGACATTAGTGACAAAGATGACTCCAGTGTTGAAGGACATGAAGAAGAAGAAGTGGTTCTTGAAGATGATGCTCCACATCCATTTTCCCAAAAGGAGTTGAATGATCTAGTTTGCGACCTCAGCTTGTCAAAGGACTCTGCTGAACTGTTGGCATCCAGATTAGAGGAAAAACACCTCCTCTCTGACAGTGCTCACAGCAGCTTCTTCCGCAACAGGCATTAAGAGTACCTCCGTTTTTTCTCGGAAGTGAAGGACTTGGTGTACTGTGCAGATATTGCGCAGCTTCTGCTCAAGCTTGGAGTGTCACAGTACGAACCCAAAGATTGGAGACTGTTCATTGACAGCAGCAAGCAATCACTGAAATGTGTTCTGCTACACAACGCAACCAGTTTGCCTCTATACCCCTGGCTCACTCAACTACACTGAAGGAGAACTATGAAGCGGTGAAGTATGTGCTGGAGAAAATTGGTTATGATCAGCATAAGTGGTTTATTTGTGTTGACCTGAAGATGGTGAACTTTTTGTTGGGACAACAGTCTGGCTTCACCAAGTACCCATGTTTTCTGTGCATTTGGGATAGTAGGGACCGTGCTCAGCATTACACGAAGGAGGACTGGCCTGTGTGGGAGGAATTGGTGCCTTGCAAAGAAAGGAATGTTATCAACGACCCTCTGGTGGACAGAGACAGAATACTCTTCCCACCGCTGCACATCAAGATAGGCTTAATCAAGCAGTTCACCAAGGCTCTGGACAAGGATGGTGACTGCTTCACTTACTTGTGTCAGGCTTTTCCAGGATTGACCATGGAGAAGTTGAAAGCTGGCATTTTTGACGGTCCTCAGATCTGTCAGCTCATCAGAGATCCAGAGTTCAGAAACTCAATGAACGAAGTGGAACTGGAAGCGTGGAAGGCATTTGTTCTGGTAGTGAAGAACTTTCTGGGCAACAATAAGGCCAGAAACTACGCAGAACTTGTCAACAACATGCTGACTGCTTTCAGAAACCTGGGCTGCAACATGAGCGTCAAGATGCACTACCTATTTTCACATATGGACCAGTTTCCTGAGAACCTGGGTTCAATGAGTGACGAGCAAGGGGAGAGATTCCATCAGGACATGAAAGAGATGGAGACCAGGTATCAGGGTTGCTGGGACGCAGTCATGATGGCTGACTACTGTTGGACTCTGAAGAGAGACCTCCCTGCCGCTGAGCGGAAGTTCAAGCCCTGAAGTTTGAAAAATGGTGAAGCAACATGCAATTTACGTGTACTTACCTTTATCAATGCCCACCATTCAGTTTACAGTAAACCTGACCTGATGGAGAGAAATGGATGCCATTTCCTGATTCAGCAGTGCAAAAATACCCTAAATCAGTTGTAGAAATCTAGACAACATTCAAAAAGTTAAAAATTGTTGCCCAGTGTTTCCTCCTGACCAGAAGCATGGAGGGAAAGGGACAGAACATGGAGAAGCAGCCAGGTGCATGGAGACAAGAGTTCTCTGAGAGAACATCAAGTTGCTATGAGACAGAAAATTTGACGGGGCTGCTCTCAGTCTCTTCCTGTTTCCATGATGGACCACTGGTAGATTTAAGATCCAGCACAGATGTGGATCTCAACTTCATTGAGAGCTACTGCAAGCTCTTGCAGACTGTCTCTCCCAACACCAGCCACCTCAGGCCCTACAACAGGCAGGGGAGCCTCTGTTGGCAGTTGTGCCATCACTGTTGGGGGAGGCACACTCCTGCCATGCCCATATCATAATGTGTACTGCTCATACCTAATGCACTGGAGTATTATGAGAGGTAGTGATGTATGGAAGTGAGAGCTGGACCATAAAGAAGGCTGATCACCGAATAATTGATGCCTTTGAATTCTGGTGCTGGAGGAGACTCTTGAGAGTCCAGTGGACTGCAAGAAGATCAAACCTCTCCATTCTTAAGGAAATCAGCCCTGAGTTCTCACTGGAAGGACAGATCCTGAAGCCGAGGCTGCAATACTTTGGCCACCTCATGAGAAGAGAAGACTCCCTGGAAAAGACCCTGATGTTGGGAAAGATGGAGGGCACAAGGAGAAGGGGACGACAGAGGACAAGATGGTTGGACAGTGTTCTCGAAGCTACCAGCATGAGTTTGACCAAACTGCGGGAGACAGTGGAAGACAGGAGTGCCTGGTGTGCTCTGGTCCAGGGGGTCATGAAGAGTTGGACACGACCAAATGACTAAACAACAACAAATTATGAGAGGAGTGAGTGCCTGCTCCTTTACCATGTGGGAAGGATCGCCAGTCTGGAAAGTGAATGCAGATACCCATGTTCTACCTAATACCTGATATGGTTGGCATCCGTCTGTCTCAGGAGACAATGAAGGATTTCACCTTTGGGGGAGAAGTCAAACTGTTGGATCCATGTTCTACCAAATACAGTGGTACCTCAGGTTAAGAACTTAATTCGTTCTGGAGGTCAGTTCTTAACCTGAAACTGTTCTTAACCTGAGGTACCACTTTAGCTAATGGGGCGTCCCGCTGCTGCTGCTGCGCTGCCGCCGCCGCACAATTTCTGTTCTCATCCTGAAGCAAAGTTCTTAACCTGAGGTACTATTTCTGGGTTAGCGGAGTCTGTAACCTGAAGCAATGTGTGGCTTATAATGGTCAATCTCATTTAGATATCTATTTGGATATATGAATTGCTTATATGAGTCTATATCAGAGGTCAGCAAACTTTTTCAGCAGGGGGCTGGTCCAATGTCCCTCAGACCTTGTGGGGGGGGGGTCCCAGATGATATTTTGAAAAGAAAAAAAATGAACTAATTCCTATGCCCCACAAATAACCCAGAGATGCATTTTAAATAAAAGCACATATTCTACTCGTGTAAACACACACTGATTCCCGGACCATCCACAGGCCGGATTTAGAAGGTGATTGGGCCGGATCCAGCCCCCAGGCCTTAGTTTGCCTACCCATGGTCTACTGTATATGTTTAACACTAGACTTGATGGGATGTTATTAATATCAGCTGGTTATATTTGTGTCTCATTCTCTGTTTCATATTTCCAAATAAAAATTATAAAAATATGGATACATATGTGTGTGTGTGTGTGTGTGTGTGCGTGCGCGTGCGCGCGCACATGATTACAGAAACAAGGACAACACCATATGACTTGTGGATCAAAACAACCTACATGAGCAATATTGTATCCACTCCAGTGCTTTCGGACTTAATAGTCAAGTTCCCATTGACCTTTTTTCTTAATAATCACCAGTGCCCAATCTCATGTGCCTTATGAGTAATATCACTTACTTACTGGAGTTACTATGGCAATAGTTTGAACTTCAACCATTAAGTAGGTCCAGACATCAGTGTAATCCTATGTCAGATTCCTAAGTGCCTCTTCCTGCTTCTGTAATGGATTTACTCTAATAGTCGTAAAAAGGTTGCGCGATACAAGTGCTTTTCTTATTCTTTTCTCCAGTGTGGGAATAGAAGCTTTGAGGGAGGGAGTTTTGGGTTGGGAAAACAGTACGGGGAGATGGGGCTTAATACAACTCCTACAGAGGTAAAATCGGCAAAGGTTAAGTGGGCAAAGGATTTCGGTTACAACATACAAATGAAGGGATGGGGAAATTTATGGAGAAATCACGGCCTGCTTCACTATAAAAGAAAATGTTATGAAAATATTATACAGGTGGTACATCACCCCCAGCAAGCTGTCCAAAATGTACAGAATTCACTCAAACTTATGCTGGAGGTGTAAGGAGGTAGAAGGCATGATGTTCCATCATGTGATAGGGGTGCAAAAAAATAAAGAGCTTTTGGGAACTTATATACAATAAATTTAAAAATAAAAAATAGCATTTACCGTATTTTTCACTCTATAGGACACACTTTTTCCCCTCCAAAAATTGAGGGGAAATGTGTGTGCATCCTATGGAGCGAATGCAGGCTCCTTGGCTTCAGCGATAGCAACGCGAAGCCTCCGAAGCGCAGAGGGAGTTCTCCCAGTCCCACCAGGAGATGCTAGGGACTGAACCTGATGCCTTCTGCATGCTAAGCAGTTGTTCTGCCACTGAGCTATGGCCCTAGCTCACAAGATTGCTGTCAGGATAAAATGGAGAAGGTGGAGGCTGAAGTGTGTATGCTCTATGGAGGAAAGGTGGGATAGAAGTATAAGAAGGAATAAAGTATGTAAACTAGCCTCTAAGTGAATAAACTACAGTATATTTTTAACTTACTCTCCTAATAATTTGTATATAAATTATAAAAGTGGTATATAAATTTTGTTAAATAAAAAAAAGAGGAAATGTTCAGACTTTCAAACAGTATGTTATGCCTGAGCCTTCATTGCTGAAACTCCCAACAGCATTTTCATGCTCACAAACACCTGATGAAGGAACCATTGTGACATAACCCATTCAAGCAGAGTGAAGGGGCAACAGGCTGTCAACAGTGGCAGTAGTTGGGGGCTCCCATCTATTAAAAAGCCACAGAAAGTCTTTTCATACTGCCTGAGGAATTAATCCCTTATATAACGTTCATAATTGCTGGATCGATTTAACAAGACTGGAGCTAACATTGGCTTGGATTTGGCACCATTGATAGGGAACTGCCTGCTGCGTCCTCCATTTTGAAGTCACCCTGGTCTTTGGGCCTCCAGCACCTTCTTCAGCATGTCCAACCCATCTAAGAGGCATATGATACTGGTGTTCCACTGGGTTAGGAAGAAGCCTCTGACAGAGAAGCTGTGCTCTGCCATCTCGGCCAGACCTTCTGTCTCTGCACCGGTTTGCAACACTCCTCACATTTCACCCTACTTCACGAGGAGCAAGACACAACCCGCTCTGCTCAGGAGGTCCAGCAGGCACAAGGTGCTGCGATTGCCGAATCTCACTGACCCCAAGTTTTTAAGATCTGTCATTGGCAGCGTTGGCCGGAAGAGCGCCCACAGGCATGGCAAACAAAAGAAGACTCCAGCGGGAACAGGAAAAGGGGTGAGGGCTAGGCTAGAGGCAAGAAGGCTCCCAAGCTATTTGTAGGTTGAGATTGCTTTGGAAGATGCCTTCTCACAATCTCTACCCTTGAACCACGTAAGGACATAAGAAGTGCCTGCTGGATGAGGCCACATTGGCCTGTCTAGTCCAGCATCCTGTTCTCACAGGGGCCAACCAGAGGCCTGTGGAAACAAGAGCATTCTGTATTCCCTTCCTGCATCTTCCAGCAACTACTATTCACAAATGTTACTGCCACTGACTGTGGAGGTAGAGCATAGCCATCATGCCTAGTGGCCATTGATAGCCTTTCCTGCATAAAACCACCCAAGTTGGTGGCCGTCACAGCTTTCTGTGGGATTGAGCTTCCAAAGGGGTAGCTGAGCATGCCTGCTGCAGGAAAAACAGGCATTAAAAGCACATTTCTCCCAAAGAATCCTGGGAATTGCAGTTTGTAAAGGGTGCTACAAACTGTAGCTATGCGGTTGAAGGGTAATCTACAGTTCCCAGGATTCTTACAGGGGAGAAGCGATAATGCTTTTAATGTATGGTGTGTACACAGCCTCAAATTAGCTCCACCAGCTCTGTAATACTAGAGCAAAGATTATAATGCATATTGTTGTTGTTGTACTTTTATAAATATTATAAAACCCATTCCTGCAAGCCATGTAGTCTAGAATAAACTCAGCCACCCCTCCCATCATTAATTGTTTCTACTAGGTGGGGAGGGGTGTTGGATCTGCTTCCCTGCCTTGAAGAAAGGCGCAGGTCAAATGTGTGCCCAGACCTGGCCACACTTCGCAAGAGAGGTGTGTTGGTTCAATGTGGCCATGCTGCCTGCAACTTGCACTCCTTCCTAACGTGTCTTCTCTAAACCCCTACTTCCAGAGGCTGCGTTGAAGTTTTCCATCACGTGGAACAACATAGCTGGAGCTTGAAAGAAAGTTGTAAACACCTAAAAACGTTTGTAGCATTAGCGTGAAATGTTTTGTAATGTGGAAAGAAGGAGCCAATCTACAAATGAAAGCGTGATTGTTAGATGATTATACAGTGGTGCCCCGCAAGACGATTGCCTCACAAGACGAAAAACTTGCTAGACGAAAGGGTTTTCCGTTTTTCGAGGCGCTTCGCAAGACAAATTTCCCTATGGGCTTGCTTCGCAAGACGAAAACGTCTTGCGAGTCTTGCGAGTTTTTTCGCTTTCCCCCCCTTTTTCTAAGCCGCTAAGCTGCTAATAGCGCTAATCCGCTAATCCGCTAAGAGGGGTGCTTCGCAAGACGAAAAACCGCAAGACGAAGAGACTCGCGAAACAAATTAATTTCGTCTCGTGAGGCACCACTGTATATGGTAAAGAAGTGATTATAGAAATGTGATAAATATGTTAAAATAGTAGGAAAGTCAGAAAGAGTGGTGGAAGGTAGTCGTTACTCGTTTGGAGTAGTGATGTAAGCTCAAGATACGTATGATAAAATGAAATGAAATATGGAAAACTCAATAAAAATCATGATTAAAAAAAATTAACAACATAGCAAAATAAATAGCATCCACTAGCAAAGATAACACTTAATCTTCTCCCTTGATTTATTCCCTTTCCCTTAATGAATACGAATATTACTGATCTCTGTACACTTAAAGAAGGCGGCAGATCCGCCTTTGGGAATTTCATCTGCTCTCATCTCTTCTTCCCCTTTTGACCTTTGGGACTGCAAAATTAATGAATTTTACTGGTTATGGACAAGCAGAATATAGCTGCATATTATCTATAAAGCTTATATAATACTGAAGTATTCTACCATTTTTTAAAAAGTTGATTCCCCCCTCCTTCGATATCTATTTGAAATGTCAAAGAAATAATTCCTTCTTTTCCCCTTGCTCAGCTTATAACAATGCTTCTCGTTTCCCTCACCCAACACGATGTTCATGTTTTAAAATGCAATATTGTGTTCAGTCTGTGTTAATGTACACCATCAAATCATACTATTAGGAGACCAAAAAACCACCTCTATTCAGACGCACCAATTTTAAATAATTTTTCCACCAGAAGAGAGTCCACTGAAAACATTCTCTGCATTAGCATAATAGTGTGTTCAAATCGCCTAGCAACAAAAGCAGAAAGCTCAGACAGCACAGAGTCCATAATCGTAGCTGTGATAATATTATACATAGGAAAGCAAAAGAGTTGGCTGTTTTATTTTCCAAATGGAAGATTGCTACGTTTTCAACATATTTAGATGCATAAATTGGAGGAAAGGGGAAAGGCCCATACAGGGACATAAAATATGTAAAGTTGATTATTTATATCAGAACATCAGGTGCACTGATAGAACAATGCCAGCATTTATTTCAAACTTTTTCTTATTTAAACGCAAAATGTGTAATTGGAGAATCATAGGGCACACAGTACATTAAACCAGGAGCAAATAAAAATAAATAAAAAATAAGTTCCCTCCTTTTGCGTTTAGTTCTGCAAACCTTGGGGTTACCCCAAGCCCAGGGGCAAGGCATCCCATTTTGCCACCTGAAGCAGAACAGGAAGGTACTACAGCCTTGCCACCCCACCGGGACCCCACTGCATCCTCCTGCCTTGCCAGGGTTGTGTAGCAGCACCCATGAAGCAGCAGCAGCAATAATAATAATAATAATAATTTATTATTTATACCCCGCCCATCTGGCTGGGTTTCCCCAGCCACTCTGGGCGGCTTCCAACAGAACACTAAAATACAAAATAACCTATTAAACATTAAATGCTTCCCTAAACAGGGCTGCCTTCAGATGTCTTCTAAAAGTCTGGTAGTTGTTTTTCTTTTTGACATCTGCTGGGAGGGCGTTCCACAGGGCAAGTGCCACTACCAAGAAGGCCCTCTGCCTGGTTCCCTGTAACTTGGCTTCTCGCAGTGAGGGAACCGCCAGAAGGCCCTCGGTGCTGGACCTCAGTGTCTGGGCAGAACGATGGGGGAGGAGATGCTCCTTCAGATATACTGGACTGAGGCCGTTTAGGGCTTTAAAGGTCAGCACCAACACTTTGAATTGTGCTTGGAAACGTACTGGGAGGCAGTGTAGGTCTTTCAAGACTGGTGTTATATGGTCTCGGCAGCCGCTCCCAGTCACAAGTCTAGCTGCCGCATTCTGGATTAGTTGTAGTTTCTGGGTCACCTTCAAAAGTAGCCCCACATAGAGCACATTGCAGTAGTCCAAGCAGGAGATAACTAGAGCATGTACCACTCTGGCGAGACATACAATGGCAAGATCTCAGAAGATCTCGCTGTGAGCTTCCGCCATGGCTGCCACCCCATTTTCAGAAGTTGCAGGAGGCTTCAGGGAGGGTGGGACACCCATGGAGACGCTGTCTCTTGGTGTTCCATCACCCAATGCATCTACCTCAGCCTACTGCATGGCTGGGCCAAACCTGCCCCTTAGCTGCCAAGTTTTTTTGAATCACAGTTGCCCTGTTTGCAGGGGATGGGGCTGGCTAATAGAGGAAGCGATTTCAACCCAAGCATTATAGCTTATTTTGTGAGGGAACCCATTCAGAGAAAGATGCATGCAGCAAATTCCTGTATACATCGTTCTTGTGGATAGGTGTCTTCATCTCTATGCACATCTGGACCAACTGAATTGGCAGGACGTGTAATTTGATGTCTTTGAGGACCACTCCTTATTTCAGGGCTAGCGAATGTGATGCCTTCCATATGGTTTTGGACTCCAGTTCCCATCAGCCTGTGTTCAGGAATGATGGGAGATGTTGTCAAATGACACCTTGGAGGCATCCCATTGGCTCTCCCTCACTTGCTGTATTTGACTAGAGTGTGGGAATGTTCAGGGATGCAGGAGAGGATATATTGTCTGATTATATCCTTATCCAACTTGTGTTAACAAGTTCCCCAATTTCAGCAGAGTAACACATTCCCCTTTATTTTAAGTTTGCAATGGCTGTGTTTGCTCAGGCTCGCTAAAGCCTCTATAATAACTATTCTGGTAATTTCCCCTTATTTCCTCATAAAATAGAAGAGACAAGACAGTCTTTTACCAAAGTATAAAAAGAGTTTACTCACATTCTGTTCACAATCAGATCCCAGAAGGCAGACTTAGCTTAATGAAGTAACATACACTTGGAACCTATCTCTGAAGAAGACAGTCCCTTTGTCCTCTCTTGGCTGGAGGCCAAGAGGGCATCTTTGGCTCAGTAGATGTTGTTTCTTCGATGCATGTGGTGAAAAAGAGGAAGAGATGGCTGCCCTGCCCTGTGCTTTTGTCATTACCTGCACAGGTGAGGCCACACCCACCTCTAGTCACATGTAGAGGAAGTCTGTCCCAGTCCAGAAGGAAACAGGAAGTTTACCTGCTGCCTGGACAAACATCCCTCCCCATGTGTAAACATGTTCACTCTAGGAATGTTGTACAGTGGTGCCCCGCAAGACGAATGGCTCGCAAGACAGAAAACCCGCTAGACGAAAGGGTTTTCCATTTTGGAGGTGCTTCACAAAACGAATTTCCTATGGGCTTGCTTCGCAAGACGAAAATGTCTTGCGAGTTCCTGCGGGGTTTTTTTCCCTTCCCCCCCTTTTTCTAAGCCGCTAAGCCGCTTATCAGCTGATCCGCTAAGCCGCTAAGCCGCTAATGGGCTTGCTTCGCAAGACGAAAAAACCGCAAGACGAAGAGACTCGCGGAACGGATTCTTTTCGTCTTGCGAGGCACCACTGTACTTGACTGCTCTTGTGTTTCACATCCCACATAGAGGAGGGGTGGAATCTAAGTCCTAAGCTTCACTGTAAAGACATTATGAAGGACACAATTCTCTAAGACCGTCTGCTGAACAGCTCCTGCTGGAATGAGCGGGAGCGGTAGAAAAGCACATCCTTCCTCTTTCTTAGTTGCCTTTCACTCCACAGGAACAGGTGGAGTGGAGCAATCCTAGTTTATTGTGGCCTGACTAACCCTGAGACAGGCAAAGGTAATTAAGCCAATGCCTTTCTCATTCCCTCTCAGTGAGTTTCCTTAGTCTGTAGCTCACTGAATGGCAGGAACATCTTTAATTACTGACCCAGAAATGAGATGAGAATGTATTTCTAGCAACACTCGTAATTCTCTGCATTGGAAGTCAATCCAATTCAGTCCGTCCTCCTTTAAAAATGCTACAACAGGTACAATAGCTCCCCACAGTGCTTTTCAGCCAGGCGTTTGGCTGATTAACAGTCTACGCCCTTTGAAATGTTTTGTTTTTGCAGAAGGGAGAGGGGTTATTGGTTTGGTTTGTTCTTTTTTATGTACTTTGTGGTTTTATTCTGTATTTTATGCTGTGAAATGCCCTGATAACTTCAGATTCAAGAATAAGTAAGGCAACCATTTTTTACTGTCTTCTTCAAACACAAAAGAAAATCTCCCAGCACACAAATCATTTTGAGTGATCATGCAAATGGTGATGTTAACGTTTAAGTGTCTTAAAAGCCTCAATTCCAGGCATATGAAAAAATCTCACTTTGCAAGTTTTGTCACCAATTCCTTCGGGTCAAGCACTGATGCTTGGGAATGCTCCATCAATAGAGTTGCCAAGCCAACTAGTCTCTTTTCGCAACACTTTTAAGTTTTCATAAGTTTGGGCTTTGAGAAACCGTGTTCAGAATATAAAATAAAAGTTAAATGTCATCAGGATTTTATAAGATAGAACAAAACCTAATCTGTATAAAACTGCATCCCTCTGAGGTCTGCGGCTGCCTGGTGACCTGGTTGATGATACCAGCCCTGCCTCTGTGAGGGATAAAGTAGGGTACCCAGAATTCTTTGAGGAAATAAAGTGTTTTGAATGTGTGTTAAAGGTATACACAGCCTCTTGCCTCTTATTAAGTTGTTTCCTCTAAAGAGCAACAACTCTAAGGCAGTCACTTATCTTCATCCAGCTCTAAAAATGCTGTGGGACTACAGGACTGTAACCATGACCTATTATGGTGTTCTGTGTAGCATAATTTTCATGATCCTGCTGTTATCCGAAGCAAATAACAGCTCCCCGCCGCCATCACACGTCAAACAGGTACATTTTGTCTAACGGGTTAGCAATCAACTGACCAGCTATCCTTCATATTAAAGGTCACTGAATTCAACTGACGTCCCTTATTACAATTACATTCTTCAAAATGAACACTGTGGCTCCTGCAGTTTCTGTTAGTTTTGACACTTTGGCTTGGCAACGAAAGATTAGAAATCAAAGCTGGCCCAAACAACTGCGTGTGGATGTGAACATATTATTTCCTCAGAAGCGAGGACAGTTCTATTCTGGCATCAATCGAACACAATTCGAACACAACAGCATCACACCTATGATTTATCTATCTGTGCCAAATCTGTAGAGTGGCACACAGCTCGCACTCTCTCTGTAACTCTTTTTAAAAATCTCCTACAATCCTTGTGTTTCACGGAGAGCCTGGCAGCGGTTAGGGATTTGGTGCAGGGGAAGCACCAGAAGTCGAGGTCCGAGCGGAAATTTACGTGCTCAGAAATGAGCTGTGTATGGTAGAGTTTATGAAGCCCCCTTCCAAAAGCAGCCTAACATCCTGTCCCAATTCAGCCTCTGGTGTAAGAGCATCTTTGTTTAAAACTCCCAGTGTGCTTTTGTGTTCCCAGAGGACACTCTAGATTTAGGACATGGAACCTTTTCTAACCTGAGGGCTTTTATTTTCTTTTGAGGGCCACATGTCAGTGGGGCATGGGGCCAGAGGCAAAAGTGGGTGAACATTAGATCCTGACTGAAAAACAATGAACTTTAAGTGGAACGGAAACAGCCACTAGCACTATTTCTCAGCTACAAGCCCAGGTAAGGTTTCCAGATGCTCAAGTTTTTTCTGAACTTTTAGAGTCTAAGCCTTGTTTTCAGGAGACCTGTCAGGTGTTATAACTCAGGTCAGTTGGTTAGAGCATCGTGCTGATAATGTCAAGGTTGCAGGTTCAATCCCTGTATGGGACAGCTGCATATTCCTGCACTGCAGATGGGTTGGACTAGATGATCCTCAGGGTCCCTTCCAAATCTTTGATTCTATGACAGCAGCAGTATGTGTGTTGGAGGCATACATCCCCACCCCGCCCACCTCTGACTTGGCTTCATAGAGTGGTCAGATCTGAAGGTGCTTTGCAAGTCTGGGATAACCAACCTCATATAACAAATATGAAAGGGTTAATACCATAGATACTCTTCTGCCAGACTTAGCTCACCTTGGGAGGGGCTAGGTAATCAAGACATTATTCCCCTAGTCCAGTGTTTCCCAACCTTGGGTCTCCAGCTGTTTTTGGACTACAACTCCCATCATCCCTTGCTAGCAAGACCAATGGTCAGGGATGATGGGAATTGTAGTCCAACAGCAGCTGGAGACCCAAGGTTGGGAAACACTGCCCTAGTCTACCAAACAAGCTCAACACATGTCTGGAGGTCTGAGCTGAGCCAGCTCAGACTGCATGACTCTTACAAGCTTCTCTTGAGTTCCTATACCAATCATTTAGGAACTCTCACCACTGTAACTAAGCCAGGTTTTACTGCCTATGCAACTTTTTTTCTGAATGCTGTATGGAAAAGTACTTATTAATCTGAGCACTTATTTTGTCCCATGGAAGCTACCACCCACTGATCTCCACAATCGCAGCAGGTGGGAATAGGATTGAAGACCATAATGGCATTGTAGCAGCTGCTTTTTTCCTTCCTTTCTAACTGTGCCTTTTTGTATTTTTAATAGATTGTTTTACAGGCCTTATAAATATAATGACTGATATAATTTGGCGCTTCACTGGAGATTTCATGGCCCCTGATCTCGTCTGCCGAATTGTTCGCTATCTGCAGGTAGGAGAATAGATAAATGTCTCTCTTGACGTTTCTTGACGTACTTATTCCTTAGCTTAACAATTTGCCTAGGGCGGGGGGTGGGGCAGAAATCACTCTGTTTCCAAGAAGGTGGTTGCATGAAAGTAGAAAAAAAAAGTTTATTCTACGTATCAGTTTTGTTGCACAATAGCCAAGTCATCTTTGTCCCAACCGGGCCTTGCTGGTGAACCAGATGGAGCTGAAAACAGTCATACACAGTCACTGAGTCCACCTGTGCCTTCAGTTACGGTGGAGATGTAGACCTGCTCCTTCTAGGGGAGTGAAATCTCATTCAGGTCAGGCTGCCTCTCCACCTCCCAGGCACAAGACCCCAAAACCCATAACACAATTGTTTTTTCAGGATTCAGCTTCAGTTTCTTGCCCCAATCCAACCCATCACCACCACCAACCACTGATCTAACACCTCGACTGCTTCTCCTGATCCATGTGGACAGAGTGATAGAGCTGGGTGCCATCTGAATATTGACGACACTTCACTCTAAATCTCCTAATGACAGCTCCCAGAGGTTTCATACAGATGTTAAAAATCATCGGGGACAAGTTGATAAAACCCTGGAGGACATCATGGGGCAGGACACCCTGTGACTACTTTCTGGAAATGGCCATGGAGATAGGAAGGGAATCAACGAAACACAGTCCTGCCAACCCTCACCCCCTTGAGACGCTTGAGAAGGATACCATGCCCAACAGTCACAACAGCCCCTGAGAATGGGCAGGGTCCCACTCCGCCATCTTTCTTCCAAGCCATACAGTCATGGCGGCTTCAGTACCATGCCCAGGCCTAACACCAAAATGGAATTGAGCCAATGCTCTGACGACCCATTTCCCTCCAATAAATGGTCACTTCTTTCTTTCTGCTCTAGGTTGTACTTTTGTATGCTTCAACCTACGTCCTGGTCTCCCTAAGCATAGACCGATATCATGCCATTGTGTATCCAATGAAATTCTTCCAAGGAGGTAAGAGATTTATCCCACTTCCATGTTACACACACACACACACACACACACACTTTGTGCAACAACTTCATTTTCAGAGCAAATATTTTACTGCTATGAATAATGCAATAGACTCATTTATTAATTCCTGTTCTTAGATTCCCTTGCCATTTTTCAAATATCTGTGGTGTTGGCCTTCGGCATTTTACAACCATTATTGCAATCATGTCAGATATCTGACTTAATGAATATCTTCCTTTTTTCTTACTCTGGTGAGAAAGGGCCATTAGGCATCCAAAAGTTAATAAAACGATAAAATGTTTGAAATTTTATTCCTGGTGGAAATTCAGTGGGGAATTCAAAAATTTCAATTGGTTTGAGCCCCTGAAACTTAAATCATGTCATTTAAAATGTTATGGGACTTCCATTTATACCAGTGAAATGCTTCATAGTATTAGTTTAAAATAAAGTAAAAATCTGACTGTGTAGGGAAATGATTTTTGCCAGTGTCAGTAAAAAACTGCAACCGGAACTTTGCAGGACAGTGGAAGGTTTGCTATCAGGAAGACAACTAACAGAGTGGTTTTTAAATCTGGAAAAAATGCTCTGCAGAGAAACATTTAGGGCAGGACTTAATGTTATTCTGAACATTGACTGCTGATGAAAACAGCATCCCCCACATCACATTATCCTAAAGAATGTGAACATTCTTGTGATTGTGGCACCATATTATTGACTGTGTTGTGGCATCCAATCATGTTTATGTACTTGCCAAGTCGATTTTTACTCTGCCCTTCAGCCAAGGAGCTTGGGCTAACACACACAGCTCTCCCCTCTTTACTTTTGGTGTGGAGGAATCACAATGTGATAATGGCACATGAATGAGACTGTTACGCACCACCCCAATCTTCACAGCAGCGTGAGACCCCAGGGGTTCCAGGCATGCTTTACTCATAAAGTTCTGTGTTTCCTTTGGGGAAATGAAGCTGAGCAGAGACTGTGATGTCTTTATGATATATGGTTTATTTATGCACACACATATATATAACCCGAGCCTGCAATTGAGGGGTTCAGAACATTGCGACCCCAAAAAGGTCTTGATTTTTCCATAGTCGCAGCCCAGGATTCAAGCAGAAATCAAACATGCTTCAAAACATGCCTCTCACCCTCTCTCCATTTTGCTGAATATTGCCAGTTCTCACATCACTGCAAAAACTCCATCCCAATATTCTCCTTTTGTCTTTCTCCAACGAGGGACCATTTGCCCTCTAGCACAGAGCCGCTCCCTTGGTCCCAGCCAAAGACTCATCAAGCTGGCTCCTGACTTGTATTTTAACATGCTAAATTCAATGTCTGGCACCAGTGGGTGACCTTGGGGTCTCAAATTTCAGGGGTGCCCTGTGAGATGCCAATATTTGGTGTCCCTTCCTCTCGCCTTCCATTCTGCATCATAGTTGCAGGCCAGTGCTACCCAGTTGCAGGCCCTGGCATTTTGGAGGCTCTTGGGCCCCAAGATTGCCTGAGAATACCATGTGCTGATGATAAGGCTGGGCAGAGATCTCTCCTGCTTCCCTGAAATCATGCCCTAAATCCCCCTCTGTTGGCACTCTGGAATTAGAAGGGGACTCCAGGCCCCACAAACCTTATAACAATACTATACATTGCATTAAAGGAATCATAATTGGGGATTTTGTGTTCTGCAGAACACTGGAATTGCAGGCAGTGGTGAATGGAAGTAGGTTTTTAAATAATATTTGTTTGTTTGTTTCAACAATTTATATACCAGTTACTCACAGTCATCTCTAAGCAACGTGCAGAAACTTCTCTATAAAATTCAGAATTCAGTTGAAATGCCTGCAATAAAAACAAACAAACCCCATTCACTGAGATCATTCACTGAGCTAATTGAGGGCCACCTGCTTCCCTCCCTTGCATTCCTAAACCTTGTTGTACCCGGAAAATAGCCATGCCTTTGCAGTGTGCACATTGTTAAAAGTAGGGTGAGAGAATGAGCCACAAACCCGGCAAAAACATGTAATAGTTCCTTTGTAAAACTGCTACAGTTCAAATGGAAGCATTTTTTAATTTATCACTTTAAAAAAGAAGAAAATCCCTATAGCTAGAAAACATAGAGGTTATTCCAGGTCCGGCCCTGGCATTTTGGAGGCTCTTGGGCCCCAAGATTGCCTGAGAATACCATGTGCTGATGATAAGGCTGGGTAGAGATCTCTCCTGCTTCCCTGAAATCATGTTAATTGGGATTACCAGGGATCTTTTGTACATGGAGCCTAGTGAAGTTCTGCCACGGAGTGGTGACCATGCTTGTTTGGGTTTTGTTGTTTCTGGAGCTCCCTGGAATTGAATGAATCCCAGCTGTTGTGCTGGCCATTGTCTGGAATCTCAAAAAACACCTTGCAACAAGCTTTTCCCCTGACTACAGTGTTTGGCAGAGCTCCCAGTTATCCGTATGGTAATATATTTGATAAACCATCCCTAATTATTTTAATCCTAAAACAGAACACAGATAGAAATTCATATTTCACAGAATGCGACCAGCTAAGTTTCCCCCCACACTGGGGGTAAGTAACTCTATTGCCTCTCATTCACCCCTCTAAATTTTCCTCAATATCCAGGTCTGTTCTTTGAATAAGCTGCACATGTAATACAATACCTTGTTCTTATTTCTCGAGCAGAAAGGCAAGCAAAAATCCTCATTGTAGTTGCCTGGGGCCTTGCCTTCCTGTTTTCAATTCCAACGCTGATTATATTCGGGAAGCAGCAATTATCCAATGGCGAAGTGCAGTGCTGGGCTGCCTGGCCTGATGACTCCTACTGGATTCCGTACATGACCACAGTTGCCTTCCTGGTATATTTCATTCCTCTGATTATTATCAGGTAAGGATCTTGTACTAAGCATTCACACACACTTATCTCACACGTCCAGGTGAAATTCCACCTTCATTTCAATGGAGGGCACTAATCTGCATAGTTACGCAATGGAAGAAGGGCACATATTGGTTTCCTCCATTGAAATAAATGGGGGAAATTGAGGTTCTGAAACACAGGGGGAACTCTCTTGGATACATATGTTTTGGGGCATCACCCTCCAACTTGTAAAAAGCAACTGGAACAGCAAAAGAGGGAGGAATTAAATGTCTGCATAGGTCTTTAGCTGTGTGGACTTGGTTCCTTTTCACAGTTTGCTTTATCTGAAGCCATTACAGGGACTCAACGAAAATTATCATTAGAATGGCAAACACATTAGTGAAGAGTAATTAAAGCTCTGGTAAGAGAGACTTGTCAGAAGAGTCACTTGAAACAAACATGTCCATGATCCAGACCTGGGAACCACATGCATCACGGTTCAAGACCATTTTTATCTTGTTCCGTGCAGCTTTAAGAGCTATAAAGCTGAAAAGCAGTGTATTTATGAAACTAAACCAAAGGAGACAACCATACATTCTGTTCTGAAAGCTACTTCTGCCACATCCTACTAGCAATGTAATGTCAAAGTGGAAAACAGATTCCTGTGAAGGGCAAATCAGTATCTTTTGCATTTGAATATATCTGAAAAGGCAGAGAATGCAAAGAAATACAAAGTACAATCATCTCTTGCTTCACAATACATAAAACCAATATATTCAAGTGGTGTCATATTCCCGGAAGTTTGAGCACAGGTGTTTATAGATCTCTGGTATTAAATCTTGCTCATGGGTGTCCAGTAAGGTTAATAGGATTTGATCACTTGTTTGCACATGAATTTATGCCTATGTACTTTCCTAAGGTGGGAGGTTTTGTGAAATCGATTTTTCAGTGTAAGAAATGTACTGAACTGGGACCTATTGCCGTGTACCAAAAAGGAGGCTAGAAGAAGGCAGAGGTTGGCATAAAATTGGAATGCCATCTGCATATGGTATTATATGATAGTAAAATTATAATCTCTATAATGAAAGAGAAATACAAAACATCTCACCATAGTAGAGAATCCTATGCCCAGGTGCGAATTGTCACTTCCTATCAGTAGTATTCAACAAACCTTTACTCAGAGTAGACCCATTAAAACGAATGGGCATGACTAAGATAGATCCATCCATTCACTTCATTAAATCTATTTTGAGTAAAACTTACTGAATATCACCCTATTTTTTAATATTTAATCCAGATTTGGATGCCTGTTTTTTAGCACTGGAATAGGAGGAAAGCTGCGACACATGAAGGCACAAAACTGTTCCGTGCAGATTTGTGTACATTATGAAGGTGTCAGTTTCATTCACACACACACATACACACACACATGCCTGCGGCACATGGCTGTCCCTTTGAAATTTGTTGCAAAGATGTGAGTTGCCGAACACTCAAAAAGTAATTTATAAATGCTTCATCTTCCTTATCCTTTTCCTTATTATTCAAAAACCTCTGTAATTTTTCGATACTGTGAAAAGAATAACTCACAGATGTCTCCTGAAGAGAGATCCAGGGGCCTCAGATGGCTTTATTTATCTGGAACAATCATACCATCATAGGAATTGAAAATGAATAACAAGTAGCTTTCTTGGGTAGGGTTGCCAAATTGCAAGCCCACTCTCTTTCTGCCTTACTTTCTTTGCATTCTCTTTTCCTTCAAGCAACTTGGTATGTTGGCTTGCTACCATGGCAGAATGATCTGCCATTCATACCTCAAAGAGGCCCAGTGTCTTCCACTTTGGCCATACCTAGCCGGCAGAATGTGCAGAAGGCAGGGGCAGGCCGATGAAATAAAGCTACAGAACTGAATGTTTGGTTGCCTCTCTGGCTCCATTCATTTATTTCCACACATATGCTCCTTTTCAGCTTCCTAGTTATCAAAGCTGCATCCAGCAACAACAGAATCTTGAATTTACTGGATGAGCGTCATTCTTGCATCAAACAGGCACTTGGATAGAGCTAGAAATGTCTCCCTTTGTGACATTTGGTTTAATTATGCAGTTCCTGGCTGGAGCCAAGATCATTAAAGTTGGTGACACACCAGCTTCAGAAATGTGGGTATTAATATCTTTGCCATAATGGAAACTTCTTTTCTTCTTAAAGGTAAAGGTAAAGGTCCAGTTGTGACCGACTCTGGGGTTGCGGCACTCATCTCGCTTTATTGGCCAAGGGAGCCGGTGTACCGCTTCCGGATCAATAAAGCTACAGTGGTGCCCCGCAAGACGAATGCCTCGCAAGACGAAAAACCCGCTAGACGAAAGGGTTTTCCGTTTTGGAGGCGCTTTGCAAGATGAATTTCCCTATGGGCTTGCTTCACAAGACGAAATGTCTTGCGAGTTTTTCCAACTTTCCCCCCTTTCCCCCCCTTTTCTAAGCCGCTAAGCCGCTTATCTGCTTATCCGCTAAGCTGATAAGCCGCTAAAAGCCGCTAAAAGCCGCTAAGCCGCTAATAGCGCTAATCCGCTAAGCCGTCAATGGGCTTGCTTCGCAAGACAAAAAAACCGCTAGACGAAGAGAATCGCGGAACGGATTCTTTTCGTCTTGCGAGGCACCACTGTAATACTTTATTGAATTGTATTAACCATTTTGATGAATTTCTGTAGTTATTCCTTACAGATTCATCTTAACGCTGTAACTATTGCTGCCACAAAAACATGCAAGTTTCATTCATTCATTGTCATCACTGAAGCATCATTTGAACTGCCTTCTTCACTTACCTGGAGGGCAGTGAAGGCTGTAAAACTTCTGCATCGCCTCCAACCTCCTGCACCATCAGGTTTTGATGATACTGGAAGTGGTGTTAAGGTTAAACTTCTGCAGAACTTCATGGCTTAAATCAAAAGTCACATTGTGTCAGCTACAAGCATACACACACTGACAAACTAGTGTTATAAATTTTTTTCGGTCATATATATATATATATATATATGCTTTCGTAGATTTTCACGGGTACAGGAATGCAGGTTTTGGTGTCCTCGGGTGTCTTCCCGTGTAAAAGTTGGGGTGTCTAGGCGACGTTTCGACGAGGCCTGAAGATGACGAGTGAGACCTCGTCGAAACGTCGCCTAGACACCCCAACTTTTACACGGGAAGACACCCGAGGACACCAAAACCTGCATATATATATATATATATATATATATATATATATATATATATATATAATGTTCATAAATGTACCAAGCAAACACATATATAAATATATAAACATATAAACCACAGGTCTAAAACGCACAGGAAAAGTCTAAATCCATTTTGACTCTTTCAGTCACCTTAAATATTTCTCTACAAGGTCGAAGGAAATGCAGAAACCTCCCCATTGTCTCTGTCCTCACAATTCCTGCCTTAAGGGCACATTTAAGGTGTGAATAGGGTGCGCCTGTGACCTAGCTCAGGAATTAAGTATTATCATTACAAAAGAATGGCCAGGCTCCCCAGGTAATCCAGTCAAGTGACCATTAACAGGTAACCTGGCAGACAGGGTAAAAACAACACATTCAGATTTCTGTTGTAGACCACCTTTTCTGTGATGTAGGTATGTTGTATCTGGGGGGTGGTCTTGGGCTACACCCCTTCTGTGATATATGTATGATGTATGAAGGGGTGGTCTTGAACTCCAGGGCAGGGAATTTAAAATGTCTATATAAGGCCTTGCACACCATTGTTCAAGGTCCTCTGCCTTTCCTGCATGTGAGGGGAGCACCCTGTTGCAACAGATCAATAAAGATCAGGCTTACTAGCTGCTTTGCTTCTCAATATTCTCTGGTTGGCCTCTGTTATTTTCTCCTACCAATAGAGGACCTGCAAAAGGACTCTATATGGGCTCTTGGGTACCCCCATAAGGGAAAATGAGCAGTTGGGTTTTTTTTACTTATATCACTAGGATGATGAGATACTTAGAATTATCCCATCCTAAAGAATCGCTAACTTGTTTGTTTTCTGTTCTTTCCCCAACTGTAGCGTTATTTACTTCATTGTGATCCGAACAATATGGGTTAAGAGCAAAGCTCATGCTGTCATTGTTTCCAACTGCTCAGGTAAGTAAATTGGGGCAATCACGCCCAAGCATTGAAACTAATGACATTGAAAGACAGTGCGTTTGCAATTGCCACAGATCATTAAAAAGCCCACTGTTGATCAAATCTCCATGAGCTGCCATAGGCTAAATTGCCAAAAGCATTTAAATATGTGCTCACCAAGTTGGCTGGACCCCAGTTATTTTACCTGGAAGTAATAAGAGAAAATGACTGAGTGAAGTCTTATCCTAATAACCTGAGCATAAGCCATGAAAAATACACACTAATTCCTAACTGACCTAAAATCCACCAACAGTGGTTGAAATAGATTCATGTAAGCAAGGGGAAAATCAAGACTCCTTCTTCTGAAGCACTAATTAATCAAATAAGCATTGTAAATATTCAAATGAAAAGGAAAGAAAAAACCTGAGCCAAGCGTACTGTTACCTTAATTACTGCTTTAGTGACAGGAAAAGAAACATTGTGTTAATACATTCTAATGAATTCACAATTAGCTTTTCTAGAGTTTTATTTTTCTTTGGTTTCCACAAGTTATCTCATGCAAAGCTGTGCTCTGTTCAAAGTTTAAACTAAGAATTTCCAGAAATCCTTCTAAATTCATCATGGATGGAAATATTGATCAAGATTAAGCTGATCAGTAATAGCAGAATATCCCCAAATATCTGACTGTCTGTGGTTTCTTTCATTTTTGCCAGTTGATTGAGAAGATTCTGGAGCACCATTTACATTTCTGTTTTGAGCGTGAAATTTTAAATTCAAAAGTTTCAGTTTTGGCAGGCTTGGCAGATGAAATCTTTGAGCTACGAAGTAACATAGAATTGCATCAAAAACAAGAAGAAGTTCTGTGGCATCTTAAAGGACACCACAGTTACCCCTCTCAAAATTGCCACAATTTCTTAGGATCGTAGAATTGTAGGGATGGAAAAGACCTTTGGATCATATTATCCAATGTTATCAGATCCTAAAGGCCAATGTTGACCCAGCTATGGGGAATAGACAACCACAGATCATGAAGAATGCTTCATCTAAGTTGGAGAACAAAACTGGAAGTAGACCTACAGCGAGGCTCTTAGCAAAGATTCTGCTTATGAAGGCCATATGGAGAATGTCTAATACCCAATTATTCTTCAGCAGAAAATTATGCCCATAACATCATTTTTCAGAGGGGAGGCATTAACAGGCCTCTTCCGTCATTACTGGAGCCCTCTGCAAGCTGCTACCTTGTCTCTGTTCCTCAAGGTGAGCTCTTTTAGCCCTTGTGGGAGTAGAATGGGCTCCCAGCCAAAGGAAGTGTTAAGCTGAACACTCAGAGAGCTTCATTAAAACTTTCCAAGTGTTCAGGTTTAATATGCTTTTCAGGGTGGGCCCAAGACTGCTTGCCTAACTCTAGCATATGGTCATTGGCTATAAACAATTTTAAAAAAAAATCTGTATCTCTAACATCTCTCCCCCCCTGCAAAAAATAAAATAAAAAATAAGGCAGGAACAGTAAATTGGGAGTTGGAAGGCTGTGAGAGTGGTGGTGTCAGCAAACATTTTAAAATCTCCCCAATTTACAGCTTTGCTTTGAAAATCAAACCTCACAAAAATTTGGCACGGCGCACTATTATGTTGGCTGTTCTGCAGCAGGATGGACCGAGAGGATTGTTTTATCTCACAGCTGGTAGCTAAGGGAGATGTCTTCACAACTTGTTGAAAGCCACATCAGATAGCTGTTTACACTTTTTAAAAAGCATATAGCCATGTCTATGATAAAATAATATTTCAAAAGATTGTGTTGTGTTGTGTGTGTTGTGTTGTTTTTAAGATGCTTTCAGCATAACTGAGGTCCTTGTGATAGGCTAGGTGACTGTGCGTTGTGTAAGAATTCAGATAGAGAATCAATAAATAATGGGACAAATTAATAGGTTAGATGATATTATAGATGGTATATGTATTGTGAAATTGCTCATGATTGGTCATTCTAAAAATTTCTATTACAATAAATGGGCTTTGGGGGCAGTTTGATGAGAGAGGTGACCACATTCCAGTCATGGCTATGCATTTCTTAAATTTATTTTTCCCTTCTCTTCTCTTTGCAGATGGAAAATTCTGTGCTAGCTACACCCATCGGGGACTCATATCAAAGGCTAAAATCAAAGCTATCAAGTACAGTGTGGTAATAATTCTTGGTAAGTGACGACATATGCCAATTAATTAGACATCAGTGACCAGAGAAATACTTTATTTTTTAAAAAAATGGCTCTGTGGAAGGCTCCAGAGAGTTGGAGTGGATATCTGCCCCCATGGTTTTGTCTCAGATCCATTTCACTTCTTTCGCTTCTGCTGTCACAGCAAGAGCAGCTTCTTCTGACTGCCTCAGCCTTTGATAGCCACATTTTTACTCAAGCAAGAATGTATACTGTTTTCTTTTCTTATTTTTAAAGACAGTAAACCAGGTTTTCCGTCGCTGAGAAGCCCCAGTCTCTGCACCAAAATAAAACTTTACAGACAAGCCTAACCATAAGACAAAGTAGCATTAGCTTGCTTAGTAACTGAGGTTTCTTCAAGATTCAATTATGAGATGCTATTAAAAAGCTATTGTGTGCTGACCTTTTCCCAAGGATTATATCTGCTATGACGAGTGGAGTGGATAATGGACTGGTTTCGCTGTAACGTTCCTGGTTTAATAAAACCACCAAGCCTGCCTGCAACACACACACACACACACACACACACACACACACTTGGGCCAGCTCTTTACTTGCAAAATAAGAAAACTGTGATTTAATGCCAGTTTACCAACCAGGATCTGAAACCACAGTTTGATTCTGATTTGAGATCTTGTTTGTAAAGTGACATTTCCCTGTCTTAGACTGAACAAGAAACTGTAGTTTAATTCAATGCGGATTGCAGTGCCAATAGGAACGAGAGCAAGGGAGGGATGTGCGTACAGGACGCTGGGCCATTGGCCTGTTCCAGCAGACCCTTCTTACATGCCTAGTTCGTTTACACAAGCAGCAGATAAAGTGAGAAAACTTTTCCTGGGCTGTAATTGTTCAAACTGCAGGAAAGGGATTGCATGAGTGAATGCTGATGTGTTTTTTATTATTTAATGTATTGTGGCTTTCTCAAAAATACTCAATTCCCCACCTGTATAGTCATACCTCAGGTTGAATGTGCTTCAGGTTGAGTGCTTTTGGGTTGCGTTCTGTGGCAACCCGGAAGTAATGGAGGGCATTATTTCTGGGATTCGCCACTCGCGTATGCGCAGACGCTCAAAATGACGTCACATGCATGCGCGGAAGCGGCAAAATGCAACCTGCAGACATACCGCCGCATCTTACGTTCCATTCAGGATGCGAACGGAGCTCCGGAACGGATGCCTTTCGCATCCCGAGGTACCACTGTAGTATGAAACAACAACAACAACAATAATAATTTATTTATACCCTGCCCATCTGGCTGGGTTTCCCCAACCACTCTGGGTGTCTTTCACCAAATATTAAAAACAATACAGCATCAGACATTAAAAACTTCCCTAAACAGGGCCGCCTTCAGTTGTCCTTTAAAAGTAAAATAGTTGTTTATTGCCTTGACATTTGCTTGGAGGGCATTCCACAGGGCAGGCGCCACTACCGAGAAGGCCCTCTGCCTGGTTCCCTGTAGCCTCACTTCTCGCAGTGAGGGAACCGCCAGAAGGCCCTTGGAGCTGGATCTCAGTGTCCTGGCTGAACGATGGGGGTGGAGACGCTCCTTCAGGTATTCAGGACCGAGGCCGTTTAAGGCTTTAAAGGTCAGCACCAACACTTTGAATTGTGCTCGGAAACGTACTGGGAGCCAATGAAAATCTTTCAGGACCGGTGTTATATGGTCTTGGTGGCCACTCCCAGTCACCAGTCTAGCTGCCACATTCTGGATTAATTGCAGTTTCCAAGTCACCTTCATAGGTAGTCCCACGTAGAGTACATTGCAGTAGTCCAAGTGGGAGATAACTAGAGCATGCACCACTCTGGCAAGACAGTTTGCGGGCAGGTAGGGTCTCAGCCTGCGTACCAGATGGAGCTGGTAGACAGCTGCCCTGGACACAGAATTAACCTGCACCTCCATGGACAGCTGTGAGTCCAAAATGACTCCCAGGCTGCACACCTGGTCCTTCGGGGGCACAGTTACCCCATTCAGGATCAGGGAATCCTCCACACCCACCCGCCCCCTGTCCCCCAAGAACAGTACTTCTGTCTTGTCAGGATTCAACCTCAATTTGTTAGCTGCCATCCATCCTCCAGCCGCCTCCAGACACTCGCACAGGACCTTCACCGCCTTCACTGGTTCTGATTTGAAAGAGAGGTAGAGCTGGGTATCATCCGCATATTGATGGACACCCAGCCCATACCTCCTGATGATCTCTCTTTGACTACTACAGTGGTACCTCAGGTTACATACGCTTCAGGTTACATACGCTTCATGTTACAGACTCCGCTAACCCAGAAATAGTGCTTCAGGTTAAGAACTTTGCTTCAGGATGAGAACAGAAATCGTGCTCTGCCGGCGCGGCGGCAGCAGGAGGCCCCATTAGCTAAAGTGGTGCTTTAGGTTAATAACAGTTTCAGGTTAAGTACGGACCTCCGGAACGAATTAAGTACTTAACCTGAGGTACCACTGTATATCTACTGGTATCATATCTTCTGTGCAAGGGTCCTTCTCCACTTAAATTGTGACAAGACAGAAATGTGGAAGTTGCAAAGATGCAATCATTGCTGCTGACCCTTTTCTGAGATAGGTTGAAGTAGCATTTTGGATTCTGTTTTGTTTAGCCTGGTGTGCTGCAGTAAAGATTGACTCACCCAGAGGATATAGCTGAGATCGCTTCTACGGCAATTAAAGTCTCCCTCCATGGCAACACAGTCACAGATTGCCTTTATCGTCAACACAGTCAAGTCCTATTCTACATACTCTGGTCTGCCTCCCTCCCACCCCCATGAAATATTAAATGAGTGCTTATTTCTCTGTAGAGTAGGGTCATTTCCCCCCGTGGTTTTCCAAGCCCCTGAAATCTCTACAAGCTTTAGAACCACCTGTATAGCAACAAAATATATTATTTTGCCAAGTAGTTCTACTGGGGGGTTGCAAAACTCCCATTTCTGGTATGTCCCTGTGCTTCATACCATTTATTGAATTATTTCAAACTTTCCTGTGTCACCTTTCGGTGGGTTACACAAATTCACAAAAGCAGCCAAAGCAAGTTATCTCAAAATCAGTTTTTAACAACAACAATAAAGAAAAAACTGATTTTAACAGTTTCTTTAAAGAAGCAGCCCCACACAATTTTAAAGAAGCAATAGCTCATGATACGCACCAGGATAGTGTCCTAGAAAGTTGGGTGGGATCCTTTATGCCGACAGATATTGCTAGACCACTACTTCCATCGCCTCTGTTTATTATCTATTATTTTTCTTTATTACATTTGTTAGTTGCTTTATTTTGCCCAGGGCAACCCAGAACTACTTAGAGTTGTAGTGTGGCAACTTTTAAAGGGTCATTGATTCGCCACTCCTGTCTTGTACTAAGTCAGGCTGCTGGTCCATCTAAATCAGCCTTTCTCAACTTTGGGTCCCCAGATATTGCTGAACTGCAACTCCCATCAACCCTGACCACTGGTCTTGCTCGCTAGGCATGATGGGAGTTGTAGTCTAGCAACATCTGGGCACCCACGGTTAAGATCTAGCTCAAAATTTGCCCTAACTTGACAAGACACCCTGGGAGCAGATCAGCACATGGGCTTCCCCCAGGGTTTCCCAAACTTGGGTCCCCATTTGTTATTGGATCACAACTCCCATCATCCCTAGGTAGCAGGACCAGTGGTCAGGGATGATGGGAGTTGTAGTCCAACAACAGCCAGAGACCCAAGTTTGGGAACCATGCCCTAAAGAATCCTGAGGACTGTAGTTTGTTAAGTTTGCTTGGAAGTGGAGTTCTGTGAGGGGGAAACCAACAACAACAACAACAACAACAACAATTTATTATTTATGCCTTCCCCATCTGTCTGGGTTTCCCCAGCCACTCTGGGTGGCTCCCAACAGAATATTAAAAACACGATAAAACATCAAATATTAAAAACTTCCCTAAACAGGACTTCCTTCAGATGTTTTCTAAAAGTCAGATAGTTGTTTATTTCTTTGACATCTGGTGGGAGGGCGCTCCACAGGGCAGGTGCCACCACCGAGAAGGCCCTCTGCCTGGTTCCCTGTAACCTCACTTCTCGCAGTAAGAGAACCGCCAGAAGGCCCTTGGAGATGGACCTCAGTATCTGGGCAGAACGATGGGGGTGGAGACGCTCCTTCAGGTATACTGGGCGCTGTTTAGATTACAATTCCCAGTATTCTTTGGAGGATGCCATGTGCTTTAAATGTGCATTGATTGTGCTTTAACTTTATGGTGTGAATCTGCCACTGAGTTCTTGAGGAGTCTTTCCCAGCCCTGCCTTGAGATGCAAAGTATTGAACATAAGAGGGTGCAAGCATTACACTCTTTGATTTCCATTATAAGCTTTTCTTTTTTTTAATCTGCCTGTCTGCAAGCATACAGAAGGAGTGACCTCCATTAGCCAAGCGATTAGGCTTCCTTTTTTCTTATTCAAACTTAAATATGCATTTTCTGCAGATGCTATCAAATGCAAAACTGAAGAATCCCCGGCTTAGGTGCTGGAATTTATATTGATTCAATTAAGCTGGCTGTTAATGCAAGGGGACACAGGAGAAAGCGCTCCTTGGCATTTGATAATGATTTAATTGGCTACACATCTGTGTTTAATGTGATTATATTGCTGTCGCTCAGTGTTTTGTTTGTCTGGATTAGTCCAGAGGGACTGGCAAACTGATATAACAGGAGGAGGGTGTGCTACGCATTTTCTTCTTTGCAGATGGGATGTGCAAATAAGGCTGCACCAGTATTCCTGATCCTTTGCCGATGAACCTCAGGGAACTTTCAACAAAAGGATTATGCAAAGAGAAACACTTAGTTCCCTTCTTTGAGAGCCAGAGGCAGATGTAGGAATGCCTTTGAGGCTCTCAGCTTAGAAAGCAAAGTCCTTTCAGTATTTAATGATGGCCATCCATTAAAATAAGTTGTTACATTTTTATTTTTTTAAAAAAGCTTTGTATATTTGCAGCTGAATCCCATTGACTGAGGACAGATGGAGATCCTGCACTTTAATAGATGGGATTTCAGCAGGTGTTGCAAGAACTCAACAGCTTGGTTCTACATAGAACCAGGATGCAAAAGTTTACCAGGTTTCAAAGCAATTCCCTTTTTTTAGTGAGAAAAACAGAACACTTGTGAGAGTAGACAAGCCAATTTTGCCCAGATCTCCTAGTGCTACTTTCCCCATTAAAACTGAACACTTTTCAAACCATTTCCTTGATTTCTTGCAGCTTTTGTACTCTGCTGGAGTCCTTACTTTCTCTTTGACATTCTGGACAACTTCAGCGTCCTCCCGGAAACCAAAGAACGCTTCTACGCCGCAGTGATTATTCAGAATTTGCCATCTTTAAACAGTGCCATCAATCCCATCATATACTGTGTTTTCAGCAACACCCTTTGCGATGCTTTCAGGTATTAGACTTCTTGGGTCCCCCACCCCTTAATGGGATTTATATGGGCAAAAAATGCTACCAAATAATTGCCTGGTTACACATTGTGCTCTCCAGGTGAGTAATAGGAATATAACAGAAGACTTTAGAAGATACAGCTACCCCACCCTGAAGTACTTCTTATTCTGGATTTTTAGAAGACATCTGAAGGCAGCCCTGTTTAGGGATGCTTTTAATGTTTGATGTATCATAGTATTTTAATATTCTTTTGGAAGCCGCCCAGAGTGGCTGGGGAGGCCCAGCCAGATGGGCGGGGTATAAATAAATAATAATAATAATAATAATAATAATAATAATAATAATAATAATAATTACTATTATTATTATTTGTGCTCATAATGGTATTAGGGACGTTAAATGTGATCTTGCTTTCAATACTGTTTACAGCTGCAAAAGCTTCAGGGCAGACATACTGCTTCATTTCCAATTAGTGTGTTGCCTACAATTTCCTGCTAGAATCCTGCAACTTTCCATACAACAAATTTCTGAGGGAGTGGGAGTCTTGTCCTGCTTTCTCTGTGCAAGAGTGCCCCTCCAGACACACTGATGTATTAAAATTGAGAAAACATTACAGAACACCTAATAAAGTGGAATGATGGATGGATGGTCCAGTTTACAGTGTTGTGAGATACCCCCATAACAGAAGTTGCCCTCAGTTCCCATCACACACAGAGGCAGGTTAAAGTCCAAAATAGTTCACTGCTGTAGAAGATAAGGCTTCAGTAATACATTTCCAGACATTGATATATACATACAGCTTGTAGGCTTTGCAGATACATATATACACAAGTACAAAGCATTTCTGAGGCTTCAACAATTCAAGATGTAACACTGACTCTGACTCACTTCTCAAGACTGACCTCGACACACAGCACAAGACCCTGGCAACCTGAGCTGACTTACCTCAATCACTTATATAGGCGGCACTGGGCTGTTGCCATAGCAACTGGTTTGACAGGCCTTGCACCTGTTATCTTATCTCATACATGAGGTGATCTGTAATCATGAAGAAAATTAACCCCTTCCTCCAAGTCCAATTCCTCCAACACCCCTTCTGTAATTTTGCTCATGGCATTGCTTTAACACAGGTATTTGATATTGGCATGTTTAGACCTCTGTTGGACTTTCTTTAAAACTACTTGGCTCATTTGCTGTACACATGGCCCATGCTGTAACCATTCAGGAGGCATCCCTTTTATACTGCATTTGGACCTCCTGGGAATGAATTCTTATTCATGTTTGAATTCACCCTCTCCTAAACCTGACTCTCTTTTTACATTAGATTCATTGCAATCATTGCATCAGTGACATACTGCAGAATTCAAGGGGGCAAGAGCAGCTGCTAAGTTGGGTGGAGTGGTTTAAACCTCTTCACACTCACACAGTGCTATGTTTACTCCCTCTTTTGGCCACCACTGTCACGGGGGGGGGGGGCAAAATATTAGCAAGTGGGAGAGGATCAGGCCCTTGGACCAGGGTTAGCCACCCCCAGTCTAGACATATAAATTAGCAGATAAAAAAGCTATGCGTTTGCACCATCCTGTGAATTCATTTCAATTTTTCAGTTATTGTTGTTATTAATTATTTATAATTAATTATCAATTATTGTTCTCTAGGCGAAGAAAATCAGGAAATTTGGGGACTTTCAGAGAAAGAACAGAAGGGCAAGAGATGCAGGCGGTATCCAAGCCGGAATATATTTAGAGTTGATATGTGACTATAAAGGCCACATTGAGTCTGAGGAGTGAAATAGAAGCCTCATCCTTGTATAGAAATCTATTATTTAAGGAGAGAGGAATGAGGAGCAAAAATCATTCCTTGTACACTCTGGTGGCCAAACAGAACTGCCATGGTTTGTTCCACATTTGCAGTCAGTCCTTGCTTTTCAAAGGTGCATCCACTGAGCGGTATGTTTCCGTATAAATGGCTTTTCTTCATATGGGAATATTTTATCTTGAAAAAGGCAGTGCCAAATTTCTTCATGGTACCACACAGCTCGTTTTTACACAATACTGTCACCTAAATCATCAAGACCCTTTGAAGGCTGAAGAGCCGGAATAGCCTTTTCTCTCCTTTCCGAGAAAAGAGCATTCCCAGCGCACGTCAAGATACTTTATCCCTGCTGCCCTGTTTGGGGGGTTGCTGTGGCTCAGTGGGAGCGCATCTGTTTTACAGGAAAAAGGACTCCGATTCAATCCCCAACATCTCTTGGTTGGGTTGAGATTGTTCCCTCTCTGAAACCTTGGAGACCCACTGCCAGTCAGTGTTGACAATATTGAACTAGATAGACCAAGGGACTGACACCATATAAAGCATGCTTCCTGTGTTCCTATATATGCTTCACCAGAAAATCCTGCCCATTGTATAATGCGCTGAGAGAGCAACATCTGGAACAATTTTTACACAGTGATGGGAAAGGTATGAGTCTTTGGTTTACCTACTGAGTGGACAAGAGAAATATGCCACTGTGAAGATTGCACATTTTCCATCTGTTGTAACATTTATTTCTTTCTTCCTTTATTATTATTATTATTATTAATTGAATTTATATGCTGTCCTATACCCAGAGGTAACCTGTGAGAGGAGAGAATGATGTGTCTCTTGTCTGGGAGATTCAGATTTTTAATTTTGCTTCCTGCTCCTATTCATTTAGGTTTTGCATAATTCTATTCAGATTTGTGTAAATTCCTTGCTGACTGACTGCTACTATAAACAGGGCAGGAACTTGTCAAGTCACAATTCATGGCTGCTGGGCGACGTTTGACTTAAGAAAGCCACAAATTATGTACGCCTGCCCTATAGTGACATGCCAACACACAGGGGCGGAGCAAGGTGGGGGCAGTGGGGGCTGTTCACCCCGGGTGTCACCTCTGAGGGGGGTGACAAAAACCTGTGTGGCACTCAACATCTGTGAGAGATGCTATGGCTTTGGCACGTGCAGGCTTCCCGCTGCCAAAACGTCTGCTCGCTGCCTTCCCCTCAGCTGTAGGGCAGCAGGCAGGCACTCCAAAAAAGAAGGCTCAACAACTTTGTCTCAGCAGAAAAAAGTGTGTGTGTGTGTGTGTGTGTGAGAGAGAGAGAGAGAGAGAGAGAGAGAGAGAGAGAGAGAGAGAAGAAATTTTCTGCCCTGGGTGCCACCTGACCTTGCTACACCACTGCTAACACGTGTCCCGTTCGCCTTCGCTTTTAAGTTGGCAGGTGTCAGAGCTGCCCGAGGTCCCAGCTCACAAAGAACCAACGCCAGTTCTTGTTATATACAAAAGTCTTTATTGTAATTCAGTTTCCATTTCAAAGCCGCGGCGCGCAGCTCTACGTCTTGAACTCTAGACCGCTGAAGCTCCGTCTGAATCTCCTCCCCCCCAGGCACCAGTTTAAGACTCTAGCCCTGCTCCACCTCTTCCTCTGCTCTTTCCTCCTCTGGGTCCGCCTGTCCGCTGGGGTCTTGTCCTTTCTGGACTCTTCTGACGCTGACTCCCCTGAGTCTTCCCCCTGCCTCCGGCGGGCTTTAGGACCTGGTTCCCCATCCGGGTTTTCTGCTGTCCTGTGCGCCTGTACATTTGAACTTGGCGCCCGCGCCCAGCCGGCAACCTTCCTCCTGACCGTTTCACTGCTCCTGTCACTGCTTCCCCCCTCGGGGGGGGGGTAGCTGGACCTGACTTCCCCTCCGTTCCCTCACTCTGCGATAGAGGCGTGGCCAGCCCTGACTCATCCTCTCTCCCTACTGGAGGAGACGCTGGCCCTGATTCGTGGGACTCTTCCCCCCCACTCCGCTCTGGTGGGGGAACTGGTCCTGATCTCCCGCTGCTGCTTTGGGAGTCCCCGCTGGCCCCTTGCTTCTGGTGTGTCCCCCCTGGGACCCCCCTTGCCCTGGCCCTCGGCGCCCCCCTCTGGGAATCTTCCGATTCGCTGGAGAAGCTCATGGAATCTCTCGGGCCACTGTCATACTCCCCTACGCTGCCCTCAGATTCCTCCCCTTCGCTCTCCGTTTCCTCTCTCCCCTGTGTCTCTGCTCCTGAGCCCCTGACAGCAGGCTAATGGGAGGAAGCAGGAAAATTGGCGGGGCACTCTGGAAAAACGGTTTGGGCCTGATATTGCTAAACTGCACTTTGTCTGGGAGCTCCGTCCTACTTGTCTTTAAGGAGATTTGTTTGCAAAAATCGCTATTTTAAAAACACTTGGTGGAAACATAATATGACCCAATAGTTAGTCTTCCCATAGACGTGCTGGGCTAATATATGTATATGGCCTCAGATGTTACAAATGGTAATGCACACTGGTGCCCCTTTCATATTGGCTTCTGTTTACAAAATTGTGCCTTGGCTGAAGCGTCTGTTTGCAGTTCAAGTGCATGCAGGGCTTGTGCTCCATGGTTGCCATGGTGACACTGACAGAAACTCCCTCCCAGAGTTTCTCAGGTAATCCCCTTTCCTAAAATAAAAAACAAATCCCTTTATTTATTTCCCCCTTCATTTTCAAGGCAAGTTATTTTTATTTAATTTAATCGTAAAGTCCATCCCGATATTTTGACAGTTTATACCTTCACTTGTTTTGAAATTTGCTGTATATATATTTTCAATCTGCTTTTTGTTTCTCCTGCTGTAAGACTTGCATTCCTGTGCAAAGTGAGACTTGTTGAAATGGTCTGTATGCCTTTTAATTTAATTTAAAATAAAATAAAATAACTTTTCCAGCCATCATGTTCTCTGCAAAATAAATCCTATGCAGTCTATTAATTATTGACCTCCATCATGTCTATTCATTTTACTAGGGTCAAGGGCTGTAAAACAAACATTGAAGGTGACATTGAAGGTGGAAGAGAAGTTTTGTTTTACCCCAACAGAGGTTAAGTGATCATTCACTTAACATCACAAAGAAGTTCCCTTCAAAGATAAATATACCAATTTATGATGTAAAAAAACCCCATTCACACCACAGAATAAATATACATCTGATACAATCATCATTATTATATCTCTAGGCTGCTCTTCATCTGGGTGGTATACGACAATACATAAAATCTTACCCATAAAATTAAAAATAAAACCTATTATGCCACGGTGTCCAATAGCAATGTGCCAACGACAACAACAACAACAATAATAATTTATTATTTATATCCCACCCATCTGGCTGGGCTTCCCCAGCCACTCTGGGCGGCTTCCAACAAAATATCAAAATACAGTAATGCATCAAACATTAAAAGCTTCCCTAAACAGGGCTGCCTTCAGATGTCTTCTAAAAGTCTGGTAGTTGTTTTTCTCTTTGACATCTGGTGGGAGGGCGTTCCACAGGGCGGGTGCCACTACCGAGAAGGCCCTCTGCCTGGTTCCCTGTAACTTGGCTTCCTGCAGTGAGGGAACCGCCAGAAGGCGCTTGGTGCTGGACCTCAGCGTCCGGGCAGAATGATGGAGGTGGAGACACTCCTTCAGATAAACTGGACCAACACTGTAAGTATCATAAACCATCACGATTTATGATACTTGCAGTCAGAGAATCAGAGAATCCTACAACTGTAGAGTTGGAAGGGACCCTGAGGATCATCTAGTCCCGTTTTCCTCACCGTACACACAATATTGCCCCCCCCCCATGTGGCAGCTGCACTCCCCGCTCCCATTTTATCTGGGTCTTCCATGTTTATCTCGAGATGACTATTGGACTCTGCTACATGATATGTTTTATAAATGCACTGCCTCATTCCTTATAATTGGAATTGAACTGAAATTGAAATACTTTATTGTCACTTGTACAACTTGTATACAGGGACGCAGGTGGCGCTGTGGGTAAAACCTCAGCGCCTAGGACTTGCTGATCGCATGGTCAGCATTCAAATCCCCGCGGCGGGGTGAGCTCCCGTCGTTCGGTCCCAGCTCCTGCCCACCTAGCAGTTCAAAAGCACCCTTAAGTGCAAGTAGATAAATAGGTACCGCTTTCTAGCGGGAAGGTAAACGGCGTTTCCGTGTGCTGCTCTGGTGCCGGTTCGCCGGAGCAGCTTCGTCATGCTGGCCACGTGACCCGGAAGTGTCTGCGGACAGCGCTGGCTCCCGGCCTCTAGAGTGAGATGAGCGCACAACCCTAGAGTCTGTCAAGACTGGCCCGTACGGGCAGGGGTGCCTTTACCTTTACAACTTGTATACAGTGAGATTACACGAGCACCTCCCACTCAGCTCTCTTAATAATAATAATAATAATAATAATAATAATAATAATAATAATAAATTTTATTTATCTCCCGCCCTCCCCAGCTGAAGCTGGGCTCAGGGCGGCTAACAACAATCAAAATAACCCAACGATTCTAAAAACATTTCATTATAAAAATTAATTAAAATCAAATTTATGGCAACCAATAAGCAAAATTCTGTGCAGATTGCCAGAGGAGGGGGGTCAGGCTGCGCCCTGACCAAAGGCCTGGTGGAACAGCTCTGTCTTGCAGGCCCTGCGGAAAGATGTCAAGTCCTGCAGGGCCCTAGTCTCTTGTGACAGAGCGTTCCACCAGATTGGAGCCACAGCCGAAAAGGCCCTGGCTCTAGTTGAGGCCAGCCTAACCTCTCTGTGGCCTGGGATCTTCAAGAAGTTTTTATTTGCAGACCGTAAGTTCCTCTGTGGGACATACCAGGAGAGGAGGTCCCATAGGTACGAGGGTCCTAGGCCATATAGGGCTTTAAAGGTTAAAACCAGCACCTTAAACCTGATCCTGTACTCCACCGGGAGCCAGTGCAGCTGGTATAGTACCGGATGAATGTGATCTCGCAGCGAAGACCCCATAAGGAGTCTCGCCGCGGCATTCTGCACCCGCTGGAGTTTCTGGGTCAGTCTCAAGGGCAGCCCCACGTAGAGCGAGTTACAATAATCCAGTCTGGAGGTGACCGTCGCGTGGATCACAGTGGCTAGGTCAGCCACTCGTTTACTGACATACATCCTCCAAACCCCAAAGTCAGTTGCCCTGTTGTTATCTTTTCATTCAGCAGCCTAACAGCCCATGGATAGAAGCTGTTCTTTACCCTGTTGGCGTGACTAATCATGCTTCTATATCTTCTGTCTGAGGGCAGGAGATCAAGAAAGTGCCGGCCAGGGTGTGAATCATCCCCGAGAATTTTCCTCACTCTCCTGAGGCAACGTTCTTCCGCTATTTCATCCAGCGGATTCACGGGACAGCCCATAATATCTTGTGCTGTATTCACCACCCTCTGTAGGCACTTCCTATCAGTTGATGTCAAACCAGCGTACCATATAACGGCCTGAATGAATAAATATGTCTTCAGACGGTGCCCAAAGGACAATGCTGAGGCACACAATGGAAGGGAAATCAAATCTTGGGAGGCCACGGCATGATGAGAAGTGGAGGGAGAGGGTAAAGAGCTCCTTTCCTGAATATCAGCCTACATGGGGAGAAAGGCTTTGAGATCAGGGCCACCTAAGACATTTGGGCACCTGAGGTGAATGAGTGAAGATCTACGTCAGGAACAAGAGGGGAATAAAGATCAGCATTGTGATCTGCTGCCCCTGAATGTTCCTGCCACCTGAGGCAATTGCCTCATGTTGCCTCATTGGCAGCGCAATGAGAGGCACAATAATGTTTCCAGGACAATGTTTTTTCATATACTCTTTAGCACATACTCATTCTTTTAATAATTTCCGGTCCGATTGTCCCCTTATGAATGCTGTGAGTCTTGCCAGATTTATATATTCACAAAATTTACATTGTTCTGGAGTAAGCATATCGGTATGTAATGAATGATGCTTTGCAGGGTTAAAGAAAAAGAAAAATGGTGTAAAAAGTATAAAGATAGAAGTAATCTACATTAGACACAACAATTTAGAAAGAGTAAAATTCCCGAGGTCTTAGAACAAAGGAAGGAAGTCAATATGTGTATATGTATGCAATGACTAGATTAGAATGAAGATATGGTTTTATTTGTAGATGAGTGCTTTTGTTGTTGTTGTTTCTTTCTTTTGTGTTCTGTTTTTCTTTCTTGTTTGTATAGTTTCATTTTGGATTCAGTGTTTGTAATTTTTGTTGTAATTTTGCATTGAAAAGAAAATTTATTTTAAAAATTATTTTAAAAAGAGGCACAATAATAAGAAGTTATGCTGGAGGGAAGATGGCTACCATTTTTCTCTCCTTACTAGACAAACCAAGGTCAAGGTCCCTTTGTGTATATGGGTAGGTACTTTGGAGACGCAATTTATGGGAGTGTGTGAGGATCTACCCCACCTAAGAGGTCTCTTCATGAATCCTTTGTGCATGTGGGTATGAACGTGGATATGCAATTTATTGTATGTGTGTGTCCATCTCACATAAGTTGTCCTTTCAACTATTCATTGATTTAAACAACTGGCTAATATATTATTGATCTGGAAACTTGCATACACTTAAAAATAATGGAAAATATTCCCAAATAAACTGTGCTTGACAACCATTTTGCAACTCAGAAGCAGATGGGCTACAAAAGCCCTCTTCAGACAGAGAGGTTGAAGAGTTGACAGCGGTATTTGCTCAAGGGTATAATAAATGCAGCGAGGCAAAAGCACTCACTAGTAAAAGCATCAGATAAATTAGCTGGAACTATTTTTTTAGATGCAAATTTAAAATTAAGCCATGAGTCGCACATGGTTACAAATACAGAGGCACTGCATCCACTCTTCCAAAAATAAAACTTCCCACAAAGTACTATAGCCAAGGTACTTACCGGTAGGTCAAACAAATATATAACAATAATATATTTAAACAGAATTTAAAACTAAAACCACCGGTAACATTTGCCATTTCCTTCAAATGTATAATTTTAGCTTCGTTTCATCATTTGACGACGACCAGCAGAGGATCAATTAATAAAACGCAAGCCAAAGCTGCAGATAGTTGGTAGCTAGAAAACTATGCCAAAAATAAGCATTTCATAATTATTCAGTTTTGCGTGTTTTCTCGTCTGATCACGTATTTACTTTTAGTGAGTGCGCCTGTGTCATCTACAGAATTCAGGTATTCTGTTTTGTTGTCATCCGTCAGTCTCAGGAGACAATGGAGGAAGGCGCATTGGGGGTGAAGTCAAACGAATATTTTGTATAATCACCTCATTAAAAGTGTATGTATGCCTTGAATTGATGGAGTCATTTTAAACACATAGAAAAGACCACGTTGTCCATTGTTAAGTCTGCTTTGTTGGGTTGCTGTCAAGCTTTTGCCCTTTTTAAGGCCTTGGGCACATTGGGATTTTTGAGTGAGGACCATCACTTGTCACTCCTCTGGTCTAAACCACTGAGCCTCTTGGGCTTGCCAATCATAAGGTTGGCGGTTCGAATCCCCATGACGGGGTGAGCTCCCATTGCTCGGTCCCAGCTCCTGCCAACCTAGCAGTTCAAAAGCACTCCAAAAAGTGCAAGTAGATAAGTAGGTATCGCTCCAGCGGGAAGGTAAACGGTGTTTCCGTGCACTGCTCTGGTTCGCCAGAAGCAGCTTAGTCATGCTGGCCATATGACCTGGAAGCTGTACGCCGGCTCCCTCGGCCAATAAAGCGAGATGAGCGCCGCAACCCCAGAGTTGGCCATGACTGGACCTAATGGTCAGGGGTCCCTTTACCTTTACCTTTACTTTTCAAGAAACAAAAAAGGCAGCCATCACACTACCTCCTGGGGCACTGGGGGCTCAGGCGCTCTGTGGGAACCGGGAGAAAAAGTGCTTTTGCGAAGCCAATTGCAGCTTGTGTTCATAAATCACTTGCTTTCCTCCACAGCAGCCAACAGAAGAATTATTTGACAATTAATTTAAATTTTCAGTCTCCACCAGCTGTTTTAGCTGCAGAGTGTTAGCTTGTTTTATTCTCACTCTAATTAAGGCTTGGTATTATTTTGCTGGCATTTGCCCCTTTCCGCTATATTCCCTTATCAATTAACCTTTCTGAAGTTTAAATGTTGTATATTCTAGGAACGTAGGGAACTGTGTTGACTAGAGGGTCTTTGGAGATAGACAAGGTAAAAAGTAATGGCAAGGAACATCGGACCAGGAATGCTGAAAGTATTTTGATTGGAAGGGCATTAGTTTTGAGAAGAAGCAAAAGCTAACTTAAAGCTGAAGAACCCCAGACAATTCACATTAAAACAGCCATGTATTAAAAAACTGAATAAAATCATGGTTTTCATAACAACAGAACATGCTGATCCTCACTACGCAACTTATACACTGTTCAGACTGCAACGCTTCAGGAGACAAAAGGGATCGATTCAAAATCCAGCTAAATTAGAGCTCTTGAGCCAAGCTAATTTATCCCAATTGATTTCAGTGGGACTTAATTTTAATTTTACACATACCGTATTTTTTGCTCTATAAGACTCACTTTTTCCCTACTAAGAAGTAAGGGGAAATGTGCGTGTGTGCGTCTTATGGTGCAAATGCAGACTGTGCAGCTATCCCAGAAGCCAGAACAGCAAGAGGAATTGATCCCTCTTGCTGTTCTGGCTTCTGAGATTCAGAATCTTTTTTTTCTTGTTTTCCTCCTCCAAAAACTAGGTGTGTCTTGTGGTCTTGTGCGTCTTACAGAGTGAAAAATACGGTACTTTGGCTTAGTAGCAGTAAGGCAGTGAACTGTGTCCTAACCCTTTCCTCTGTACTCCATCTTACTCCTGCATCAGGACTTGCTCCCCATTTGTTCTAATGGTATGGGACCTAAGCTATAAGCTTCCTGTACTATTTCTCTGTTCTGTAGGGCACCTAGAGGATAACACTGAACTGACAATAAATAAATGTTGTAACAGTGACTGGGAAAAGGGGTTCATAAGAGTATAAAATGGTTTTTTAAAAAAATCCAATCTGGTCCAAAAATCAGTTCTCTGACACTGTTATACAAATGAACTAAGCAAGTTTTTTCTGGGAATAAAGGTGCCAGTTTCACTAGGCCCTGTTCCTGTGTGTTGATCTGTAAATCTTAGTAGGTAGCAAAGATTCCCTGAGATTTTTATTGTTTACTCATTCAACCACTCACTCAAAACCAACAATGTTTAACAAGGTTACAAATTCCCTTTTCATCCATCGAGTCCAGTGTGTCTGCTCCAAAAATCACTATTATTTATTTGTCGATCTTACCTCAGATAGTCTTTCCAAAGGTGTCAGTGGTGGTTTACATCTATGCCCCGACTGAACTGCTCATGTAATAAAGCAATTCCAAATTGATTGGAAGTTGCCCATTGCCATTTTCGCAGTGCGCTACCCTTGTGTTTGAGTTTTTCCATTAATTTCATTCCTCAGAATTCTGGGTTCCAACTATCCAGTAAGCTATATACTCTCAAGGTCCTGTTTCCCCCCTAGCAGTAATTGAGTTCAATGTTTTCAAGTTTCTTGTTGTAAGACAGGCAAAAATTAATATGCAATTTGTATCTTCACTTGTTGCTTCAGCCATTTTGTTCAAATGAGGTCTTCTCCTAAGAATAATTAATGTTTGCTCACCACCACTCTTCACCAAGTGATTCAGTACACTTGCAGCATCTCTGCCAAAATTAATAAAATGAACATTTCGCTCCTTCGTGTACTTTTGGATAATCCCTGGATTGCTTTGCTCCCATTGAAACGTGCATCTCTCTCAAAATGAGAAATGAGACATGTGCGTATCAATTTGACTAGGGCTAACAGGCTTGGATCCAATGGACTCCGAGCATGAACAGAAGGCAATTGTGCTTCTGCAATTGTGCCCCCACATCAAACCCCATCCCAGAAATCCTTGCACTCTTTGTAGCGGCTTTGTGGTGCTATATTCTCCAGTGATGAGGATGCAGGTGGGGCTGTGGTCTAAACTACTGAGCCTCTTGGGCTTGCCGATCAGAAGGTCAGCAGTTCAAATCCCACGAGGGGGTGAGCTCCCATTGCTCAATCCCTGCTCCTGCCCACCTAGCAGTTCGAAAGCACGTCAAAGTGCAAGTAGATAAATAGGTACCGCTCCGGCGGGAAGGTAAATGGTGTTTCAGTGCGCTGCTCCGGTTTGCCAGAAGTGGCTTAGTCATGTTGGCCACATGACCTGGAAGCTGTCTGCAGACAAGTGCCGGCTCCCTTGGCCTATAGAGCGAGATGAGCACGCAACCCCAGAGTCGTCCGCGACTGGACCTAACGGTCAGGGGTACCTTTACCTTTATTCTCCAAGCAGAACTTCATGTCAATCAATATCTGCCAATCACCCATTCCCACCACCCTTCTGAGTAATACCCCTCCCCACCTTCTCACTATATAGAAAGGTCCGGTGACTTCTGTTTCAGTGTATCTGAAGAAGTGTGCATGCACACGAAAGCTCATACCTAGAACTAACTCAGTTGGTCTTTAAGGTGCTACTGGAAGGAATTTTTTTATTTTGTTTTGACCATGGCAGACCAACACGGCTACCTATCTGTAACCAGAACTTCATGTGTAATTCTTAGCATCCATGTCATGGTCTGGCACAGAAAATACCATAGGCGCAGCTTCAAGTTTGAGAGGGCTCTCAACACAATGCCCCATAGATGGCCCTTTCCTATATCAATGCCTCCCCATGAGGCCTGGCAGGCTTACTTGTGGGGAGAGGAAGTGGGCACAGCACTGGGGTAACTCAATGAGCACTTGGACAGCTTGAAATTCAAATTTCCTAAAATGCCCCCAAAGTATCATTGTTCCAGGGCTTCACAGGAAATTTGCTTAGCAGAGTTCCATAAGAAGTGAGGCTGTGTAGGCATGTCGCATCATGATTTTCTTTATTTACAGCAAATCAAAACAACAAAACATGGCTAGTGTGAACAGCATCTCACACATGTGTCTTCTCTGTCCGAGAGTAGAGAAAGAAGAGCAGAAAACAAAAGCACAAAGAACAGAAGTTCTGTATCTGAGTTTCCGTTCCACACTTCCAGCAGTGTGGAATGTAAATAAGGATCACATGATCCTGCGATGAGAGAATGAAATACTGACAGCAGCAGTGGGCACTAACTGGCCCTGGCAGCTGCCTGAGGAATTTGGGTGCCGATGCCAGACCCACCCCCAAAATAATATGAGAATTGGATATCATTCATTTATCTGGAGGGAAAAGGGCTGGAGGTGAATCTGCTGTGATGCGCAACACATGAATGCTATGGCAATGAAGTGAACATATAAGATCTGAAGGATAGGGTTAGGATAATCGCCATCTTTCTGTGATCAGAACCAAACGAAACAATAGCAGACAATTGATGTGTGACATTACAGAGATGGGCGATTGCCCACTTGAAAATGAAGAAGGTGCTAGCAGAGTTGAAGGTGCCTCCTAGCCATCAAGTTGAGCCACCTTTCTCCTAAAATGGGAGGCAACACATTCAAAAGAAGTCCCTGCAGATATGCCTGGCTGCATTCCAGAACACTGCAAAACTCATATTCCATTACAGAATCTCTTTTAAAGTTCAGGGCTTTCTCTTAATGTTTCGACAACACCCACCTTGTCTTTAACTCATCCTGTTTGAAGAACAGGAGCGGAACAGCACTCATTTTCCCTTCTTCTAAATATCTGTCATGTCTCCAGCTCTTAGCAGATTTCAAGAACCCATGGAGACTTCAAGGCACAGTTCCTGCATTCCAACCAGCTTTCAGGGTTCAGAAAAACTAACATTCTGCTTTGAATTTTGCAAACGTTAGTGGTGGCTCTGCGAACACATTTCATCATGGTGGCAACAACAAGAATGTTGTGTTGGCTTATCTTTCTGGATTCCTGGAAAGGAAGAAGGTTCGTTGACAATCTCAGCCACACATTACTTTGCAAGCTTCAAGTGTAATGTAAATATTTTCTTTATTTCCATAAACTAAACCTCTAGCTCAGTATATGCTGGAATAAGGCATATGGGATCCCATCTGGGACAGTTGCATATAATTTCTCCAAGGAACATCTTTGCAACCTGCTTTACCACTTCTGCAAAGAATTCAGCATAATAATCTAGCTTTAGAAAAATCACAATCCTTGCTCCATACCCAACCCAGAAAAGTTGGGCAGGGAGGGTGTTAGGTACTAAGCTTGGACCCTAGAACAATAGGCAGGTAGGATCCTAGAATGCAGCAACTAATTGGCTTGCAGGAGAAGACCAATCAGGCTCCAGGAGGAAGTTAATCAGCCTATTTAGGCTGGTACGATCATAGAAAGCAACAACTGATTGGCCTGCAGGAGAAGACCAATCAGGCTTCAGGAGGGAAGCAGAATCAGCCAATCGGACGGGACTCATTGTGTAAACAATGTATATAAAAGCCTGAAGTTTGGGGGGAAATTCAATCACTGTTTTACAAGCTGCAATAAAGAGCATGAAATCACTGCAGGATTCCGAGTATATTTCAGAGGGGTTATAGCTTCATTGAACACAGTGGGACTTATCCCTGTCCTGAGTGTGCATAGGGCTTCAATGTGTACATGAAGCTAAAGAACCACAAACAGCCCTTGAATTTTTCAACAGACTAGACTTTCAGGGTGGGAAGGGGACTTGTGTTACAAGTGTGCACCTGACTCAAAAAGAATAAAAATGCTTCCTGGCTCTGCTCTTATTAGAAAGACCTAAGAATTCCTTCTCTCATTATGTACTCAGAACTGAAAGTCCCCCGCATTCCTTCTCTTTGAAGGGGTGTGCGTGAAAGTACTTGAAAGTACTTGTTTCAGCCATGTAAAAAGGTAAAGGACCACTGGATGGTTAGGTCCAGTCAAAGGCGACTATGGGGTGCGGCACTCATCACACTTTTCAGGCCAAGGGAGACGGCATTTGTCCACAGACAGCTTTCCGGTTCGTGTGTCCAGCATGACTAAATCACTTCTGGCGCAACGGAAGCCAGAGTGCACAGAAAAGCTATGTACCAACTCTTAATAGATGCTCAATACCTAGACAGAGGGGGGTAGTGAGAGAAAAGGAGGCACATCTGAATGTGCAGTTCACAGACACGGAGTGGATAAGTGAAGCCCATTTCTGCAAAACTTGGGAACAGGACTAAAATTAATACACAGGTGACATTGAATTCTGATTTAAGTTAGTTACATTAATCTGAATCTGTCAACTCTGAGCTGCGGAGAATGTTCAATTAAAGGTACACTGCTTTACCCATGGTGAACCTTTGAAAAGGAACTGAAATCCCGGGGAACAAATTTCATTTTAATAAGCTAGATTGTACTGCAACCTGAGCTACCTGACCCTGCCTGCGCACTTCTATTTTTAAAGATGGAAGCTGACAACCCTTGACGCACAAAGTACTGATACTTAAATAGCTAGTAGCTTCCAGGCTGGAGAATTTTTGCCACTGGAAAGATTTGAGGAACCCCTCTGTTAATAATTGGGATAGGAGGCTCTGGTAGTCAGCTTCAGACAAGAAATGGACTCCACAATGTAAAGGGTCAAGGGTAGAAACATAATCAGAAAAATTATTGGAGTCTTTGCTTCCTATTTATTACTTACACTAAGGCAAGGGATTAAAATGCTGCTCCAATTTCTTTTGGGAGTGATTTTCTGGTCTCCAGCTATGCAAGCATGATTTTTCTTTTATTGCGTTGTAGGCTTCCCTATCTGTAGCAATACTACAGGTGGTTACTTAATTGTGGGTTTCTTTATTGTTGTTAAACAATAACAACAAATTGATTTTACTAAAAAGAATCAGAAGGGACTTTAAAAGGTCATCTCATTCACCCTCCTGCTTGATGAAGGATCTGCAATGTAGAATCCAACTGCGACAAGCATCCTCTTTAATGGAGAAGGGCAGTTCTGGAAGCTTCTGCAGTTGGTCTGTGCAGGTTTAGTTCACAAAGCTGGACTGCTCAAAGGCCACAAAGAACATCTACAGCAAGGATGGAGAACCTGGCTCTCCAGATATTGTTGCACTGCAACTCTTATCATCCCTGACCATTGGCCATGTTTCCTCCCAGGTAAGGGATGCGTCCTTCAGTATTCTCCAAAAAATTCTATGCTCAGTAGATATCCAGTCTTTAACATTTATCCTGAAGCATAGCGCACAGTCTGAAAATGAGAAACCATTGTTGATTTTGAAAAATGGTTCTACTGCAACACATTTCTTCAGCTGCCACTATTTCTTTATTCTAACCGCAGGGAAGCAGCTGTAAGTCTGTGCACCGTAATTCTGTCTATTCTTCAGCCCTAGATTTCTTGCCATATACATATGTTCAAATAGCAGGTAACAATGCGGCTTAGCTGGCTGATGAGCCCACTCAAACAGACGGTCTTCTCGCTTGGCAGACTTGTAGCCATAATTGAAACACATAGACACTAAAGCTTCAGAAACAAATGAAGGTTGAATGATGAAGTCTTTGGAACTGCTGGATGCATTATCATTTTTGGGGGTTGGGTTTTCAACTTTCCCACACCCCAGGTACTTAGTTGAACTAATAGTCAACAGAAGCATAGGGCCCCAGTCAAGGGAAGTAATAATCTCATTCTATTCTGCCTTGGTCAGACCACCCTGGACTGCTGTGTCCAGTTCTGGATACTGCAATTTAAGATGGATATTGACAAGTGGGAACGTGTGCAGAGGAGGACGACCAAGATGATAAAAGGTCTGAAACCAACCCTTATGAGGAAATGATTGAGGGATTGGGGTATATTTAGCTTGGAAAAGAGGACACTGATATGATTTTGTTGTTTAGTCATTTAGTCGTGTCCGACTCTTCATGACCCCATGGACCAGAGCACGCCAGGCACTCCTGTCTTCCACTGCCTCCCGCAGTTTGGTCAAATTCATGCTGGTAGCTTTAGGAACACTATCCAATCATTTCGTCCTCTGTCGTCCCCTTCTCCTTGTGCCCTCCATCTTTCCCAACATCAGGGTCTTTTCCAGGGAGTCTTCTCTTCTCCTGAGGTGGCCAAAGTATTGGAGCCTCAGCTTCAGGATCTGTCCTTCCAGTGAGCACTCAGGGCTGATTTCCTTAAGAATGGATAGGTTTGATCTTCTTGCAGTCCATGGGACTCTCAAGAGTCTCCTCCAGCACCAGTTGTCTTTGTTCATGTAGTTTTCTTGGCAGGGATACTGGAGTGGCTTGCCGGTTCCTCCTCCAGGTGGATCACGTTTGGTCAAAACTCTCCACTATGACCTGTTCATCTTGGGTGCCCTGCTCGGCATAGTTCATAGCTTCTCTGAGTTATCCAAGCCCCTTTGCCACGGCAAGGCAGTGATCCATGAAGGGGACTGATATGATAGACATCTTCAAATATCTGAAAGGCTTTCACATGGAAGATGGAGCAAGCTTGTTTTCTCCTGATATGGAGAGTAGGATCCATACCAATGGATTCAAGTTACAAGAAAGAAGATTCCAACTAAACATTAGGAAGAACTTTCTGTTCGACAGTGGAACAGTCTCCTTCCTTGAAGGTTTTTAAGCAGAGGGTGGATGGCCATCTGTCATGAATGCTTTAGTGGAGATTCCTGCGTTACAGGGGGTTGGGTTTAATGACCCTCAAGGTACCTTTCAACTCTACAATTCTATGATTCTATATTTCAAGGGAAGAAAATGTATGAAGAATCCAAATTGCAATTGCAATATATTTTAGGAAGCAAAATAGTCACCTTCCAATCTTGGAGCTGAATACGGCTAGCACAGTCGTAGAATCATAGAATTGTTGAGTTGGGAGGTATCTCCAAGCGTAATCTAGACCAACCTCTTGCAATGCAAAAATCATAGCCTTATATTCAGCCAGACAATTGGTCTGTCTAACCCAGGAATCCCCGAGCTGAGTGCAGCCCCAATCCTGCTTGGTTCCCACCTCCCAGGTTTTTAACATATTGATCTAACATTAGCCTAAGCCATTGTAAGTTTAAGTGCTGTCACAAACACGGCTGAAACAGTGTCCTTCCAAGCAAGAACAGCACGTAGGCTGCTGCATCAGCGATTGGGCTGGAACTTCCTGACAGTGAGAGCTGTTCGACAGTGGAATTTGCTGCCAAGGAGTGTGGTGGAGTCTCCTTCTTTGGAGGTCTTTAAGCAGAGGCTTGACAACCATATGTCAGGAGTACTCTGATGGTGTTTCCTGCTTGGCAGGGGGTTGGACTCGATAGCCCTTGTGGTCTCTTCCAACTCTATGATTCTATTCTATGGGCTATGTCTTGAAGAGCCCTAAGATAAGGAAAAGCGTGAGTCTCCACTATGCCAAGTCCAAGAATGTAGGGAAACTTTTTGATTTGCATTTAAAACTTTGCTGGCAAACAGTGGCTCCCCAACTCCTGCCGCTCCCCTGACCACAGAACATTTGAGAATTGCTTGGGCTCTTGGGAGAGCGGATAGTGAGTTTCTTGCCTGTGGTAGCAATTGTGATGCACTGTGCTGGATGCTGGATGGTTTTTAATTGTAGTTTTCCCTGGAATTCAAAATTGTAATGCACTAAAATACAGTACAAGAAATAAAAGGCAAGAAAGAGAGTTAAAAATCATTGTGAATATTTGATGCAGGCAAACCACAGGCCACCTGAATGAAGCTCACAGACCATAGTTTGGAAACCTACAGTGGAAAATTAATCATTTCTTTAGGAAAGTCTATACAATCATATTGAATAACAGAAGAACTATGTTAGATCTTTTGTATTTGCTCTAAGAAGATCAGGTGCCAAGCATTCCACCAGGAGGGTTATCATGCTTCACCAGTATGTTTGCCTCCTTAAATACTCGATTGGCTATAATTTGATATTATACTACAAGTATTGCAAATTCTTTCAGTAGCCAAACGTCACCAATTTAGCAGTATAGACTGTGTATACAAGGTCTTATCTTACTACACTAGGGATTATATAGCTATATCTGAAATTTCATGCATATCAGTTAATATCTTGACCCTCCTCCACAAAAATAGCTGTTTACTTGGCAGTTTTCCTGTCGTGAAGGCTGAAATTTCAATTCAGTGGAGCAGCGTCAATATATTAACTGATGTGCATGAAATTTCAGATATAACTATATAATGGACTGATTGACATTTTCCTCAGCCCCAGACTTTAAACACAGCCAGTTTCAGGTGAGTGAATGTTGGGATGATGGTACGTGAACATTATGAGATTCACATGGTGTTCTTTAGCTGTGATGCAAGGGAACTGAGCTTCATGGTGTAGAGTGGTGCCTCGCAAGACGAAATTAATTCGTTCCGCGAGTTGTTTCGTCTTGCGATTTTTTTTGTCTTGCGAAGCACGGATCCTGTGCTGAATTTCTTCCTCAGTCGCTCAGGCTCCCCCCTCGCTTTCAGCCGGCCACCATGACCGTCAAGTTGTGCTCGAGCTTCTACGTGGGCAAAAAGTCCGCCGCGCGGCTGGCACTGCTCTTGGCCGCGCTGCTCTTGGCGCTGCTGGTGCTGGCTATCCTGTATGGGCGCTGCACGCAGGATTTGGAAGGGAGAGGTGACAAGGCGGTGGCGGCGGCGCCCACAAATGAGGCTCCCGCCAGCGCCGACCCATCCGCGCGGCCACCTGGTGCCTGGGACGTAAGAAAAAGGAAACAAACTCGCAAGACATTTTGGTCTTGCGAAGCAAGCCCATAGGGAAAATCGTCTTGCGAAGCAACTCAAAAATTGAAAAACCCTTTCATCTTGCGCATTTTTCGTCTTACGAGGCATTCGTCTTGCGAGGTACCACTGTAACTGAATAGGTTAGCAAGTCAGCAAATGGAATGTCACCTTTGCCCCTGGCTCTCAATCCACCCACTCTGTCCCTACCATCACATCAAGCCAAGTATAACACAGCCAGTCTCCTTTGTTGCCAGAAAACCAACTGTAAGGCTGTTCTCACTGGTTTGGAGGAAATAAAAAGTAGTATTAAGAAGGAGCAGGAAATGGCTGGTGGCTTGAGTCATTGGTTTATTCCATTTTGAAGCTGGAATAACCCACAGAGAACCTTTTTTTATTATTATTCTGTGTCCAAACATATTCATTCTGACCCAAAACATCTGCCTTAGCATCAGAGATAAAGGGGAGGGCTGACGGTCCCCAAACAAACTATTCTGTTGTCAGGATGCTCTTGGAATCACACCATTCATTGGAGGGACTCAAAACATCTTCCATCAGTTTGGGGGTACCAAAACGTAATACCCTAAAAAAAAAAGCAATATAGACTTTATACTACTTCATATCAAAAGGTGGGACTTCTGGTGAAAAGGCGACGAGGGTCCTGTCACTTTTAGTTTAATATGTGGTAGTCATCTTCCAAGACACTTGCAGAAATGGTCTTGTTACACCCAATAACATTCTTATAATATTGAATATTTATTTATGGATACTTTATTTATAAATTGATGCCTAAAAACAATGGTGGAATTGCAGCTTTTAAAAAGAAACTTAAGGCTAACTGATGCCATTTTTTAAATACTTGCTGACCAAATGTTCCAACGATAAAGTTTTCCAGAAATTATTACACAGAAGCACAAATATGAACAAAGCTTTTATTTTAACCACGAACATCAACAATTGGCATAAAATGCATAAAAATACAGTATTTTTGTGCTGTAATATAATTACAAAAGACATCTTCTTGAATGTTAATTTTCCACAGCCCAATCCTCATTAGTGGTTGTCTTAACAAATAGGAAACAAAAGGAGGTTGTTGTTTTTTTAAAAAAAAATTCAACTAAAACCCTTTCTTTAGCTCTCCTCACTTTAATCAATCTGAGGCACAACCAAAATATGGATAATCCCTCTTATATCACTATCTTGAAATCCACTTTAATAGTCTATGTAATAAATTATGCTTCTTGCTGCAGAATTTACTACATTTAAGTCACAGACAAAGCTGTGCCTGCAGTACAGAAGTTAAAATTCAACAGAGAGCTGAACAAACAGTTTTCCAGATGGTTCCTTATCTAGATGATTTGCAATGTTTTTTAGTAGCTGTTGCATAAACAGAATTCATATTGCCTTTTTGGCAGAGTGTTCCCCCACCTCTCGCATATGACAATCTTGCTCTACCAATAAAAAAGCAAATTCCTGCCTGAAGTTGAGCTGTGCATCATCATCAGAATCTCACTAAAAGCAGAAATCAAAATACGTGGCAGTTTAAAAAAAATGGCAAAGATACTGTTGTAGATTATTTAATATTTGCCAAACTATTAGTTTTACTTTTACATAAATTAACTATTCAAAGATGTACAAAAGAGCCACAAAAACTGAAATGAGTTTATTTCCATTTATTTTACATTGCTCTAGTAGTTACATTTTGTTTCTCAGGGAATGTTATTTCCTATCAATTTAGACTCTCTTTCTACAAGGTAGGCAAAATATGTTCTATTACTAAATTAAGGCCAAAGCATAAAAAGATTTTTCTAAACCCTGAAAACTTTTTCCTTGTTAATATTTCATATGTGCAAAATTTGTTAAGTTTTGTCTACTTTGGTGATAAACCATTTCAACATCTGGTAGAAAAAATACTGCTTACTAAAATTAGTTTCATTGGTCTGATTTTAGCAACTACTTTAAAAAGAAGGCTGAAGATTGTGGATTGTGCACATTTGCCATCTAAAATATGAAATTCAAAGTTATTCAGAATAATTTCCATGTAGAACAAAAACTTAAAATATATTACCTAGCTCTAAAATGACCTAAAACATTGGGGATTTTTCATCGGTTTTCATAAAAACAGCCACTTGCACATAAATGAGATAGTGAAAACTATCCAATTCCGTCACAAAAAATATACATATTCATAAAAGGTGAAATATGAGATGCATGCTGGGGGAATGGGATTAGCAATATAATGTGGCGACTATGTATGGAATGCTGCGCCTTCCTAGCTATTTCGGGTTGAAAGATGCACTGACTATACTAGGAAAGATCATCTGCCTCTGCAATTTCACTGATTTTGAAAACTGGCATACTTTTCCACAGCCATTTTTGCTCACTTGCTTTGGATCAGTATTTATTTAAAAATGTTTGAACACATAAACATTTGCATAGCAAATTTTAAAGAACTGACCCAAGTCTACGACTGAGAATATTTTAAAAATGTCCTCATTGTAAAAGTCTAGTAATCCCTGCAGTATACTGTACTCCTGGCACCCTAGCGCTTCCAATTCTGAACGTATTTATTCAGAAGCCGTTATCATTTACATCAATGGAATGTACTTCCAAATAAATATAACTGGACTCACCATTTAAGGCTGATCCAATGAAGTAGCCCTATATGCAGCTACACGGTTTTAAATATGAAAAAGGGATAGAGCCTATGTAGGCACAAAGCTTTGGTTGCTACAACTGACAAAGGAACTTCCTGAGCATAGAATTCTCTGGAACGCAGCCTATGTCTAATGGTGCAATCCATTAAAATGAATGTCAAAAGTCCTGTTGGTTTTAATGGACACTGAATTGAGAGCTCTCTTTTGCTTAGTTGCCAGTTTAAAAATACATATACTGTCAGAAAATGTGTTGCACTGAAGAGTCATTCCCGGGTAACTTCTAATACTTTGTATACATTGTTGTTGAACACTGTTCTGAAGTATGGCCTGGAATCCATGCTCATGAGGGTACACAAGGGAACTTTTCCAGCATTGGCAGCATCTTCTATATCCCAGATTTCTGGCATGCTGCAGCCGGGCCTAAAAGGGATTTAAATATTGTCAGCAAACAGGATACACATCATTTGAGTGAATGGTGGAAGAACAACAGTGATCAAGTGTAATTATTTTACTGACAACAAAGTCGATACTTTCCCCCATGTCACTTTTTTACTTACTAAATCACTTTAATCCTAAGACCCCACTATTCATCCTCTAAAGCCTCTCCTAAGGGTTGAGGTCCCTCCTGAACAATGTGGGATGCAACTGGGAAACTTTCATTCCGTGAACTAGTCAATTTAGGATCTAGGCCAAAATTGGACACCATTTCACACTGTTTAGGCAGGGTCCCGACCCTCAGGAGAGGCTTTATCAAGTGTGCAGATGCCTGCTGGGGAGAGGGGGTGATGGGAAACTTTTCATCCACAACCTTTCTTAGGATCCATGCTACAGTGGTACCTTGGGTTAAGAATTTAATTCGTTCCGGAGGTCCATTCTTAACCTGAAACTGTTCTTAACCCGAGGTACCACTTTAGCTAATGGGGCCTCCCGCTGCCACCGCACAATTTCTGTTCTCATCCTGAAGCAAAGTCCTTAACCTGAGGTACTATTTCTGGGTTAGCGGAGTCTGTAACCTGAAGCGTCTGTAACCTGAGGTACCAACAGGATGGGTTCCTAGAATGTTGAAGGAGACATGACACACTTTTAAATTTGGAAATCCGCCATGATGGGATAAGACTGAGCTGCAGAGTTATAAATAGAGGGAGGTAAACTCTTAATATGTCATTATCTGTATTTCAAGTCAGATTTGGTAAATCTCCCCTGGAAAGGCTAATGTTTGATGCAAGCGGTCTGGGGAAATTAATGAGCAAACGCCTAGATTTGATTTCATCGGAACTGAGAGAAGATGGTGTCTGCTGGCAGCGAAATGACTTTTGGATTGATTTGGCACAAACACCAGTGTGTGAGGAGATACTGCAACAATAGAGGAGAATCATACGTATAAAATCCACACAGAAATACATCATTGCTTACTTCAACTCGCTTGTGGAAACAACTCAGAGGCCATGAAAGAAGGAAGGTTAACAACAGGAAGATTTAATGGAACTATTGGAAAGACTATCCAAGGCAGCAGAGATATGAGATGATCAGAGGCCCCCTGAACTTGAAGCATGGGAAGTCCCAACAAAAAAATATATAATTTAGGCAGAATATTTGGACTATTTGATATGTATTTGTATAATTTGGAACATTTAATGTGGTTTGATTGGATTGTTAAAATAGGAAACTTAATAAAAACGATTAAAAAAAAATAAAATCCACACCAACATTTAAACAACGCAGTGGAATCTAGAGCAAAATACTATGAAAATTGGCATCCTTGCCAAGAAACTTTACAATGACAGTGCTGCTCAAGCAGCTTCATTCAGAATCTGTCTGCAGTCACAATATAAAATGACTCAAGGGATGAGGAGGATTTAAATCACACACAGCTCTATCCAAGACAGGGGTAGCCAATGTAGTGCCCTCAATGTGTTTTGGACTCACATCCCCATTAGCCCCAGCCAGAAAAAGTCAGGGAAGACAGAAGCTGTATTCCCAACAAAACTAGGAGGAGGGGGCAGGCACAACCACATTGGCTGTCCCTGATGTAAAAACCCATTTAATTTCAATGACCAATCCTTACTAAGGGTCATCAAAAACTTAGGTTCCAAAGTTCCACAATGATGCTCATACGAACTTAAGAAAATCCTTAGAGATCCAAGTAGATCTTATTAATATTCAGAACATAAGAAGCAACAAAAAGCGTAATATATTGTATCTGACACGGCGGCTACAAAAGCAAAATTCTAATTTTAAGGATTGCTTTGAAGATCACTTTCAACCATTAGCACCAACTGCCCAAATTCCAAAAACTAAAGGTGGACACCACCAATAAGAGTTGACCCAATGTCTTGGGGTTTACAGAAGGTGAGTGGCCAAATTCCCAAACCACCTCAGCATGACAAGACGTCACAGAAAAATCCCAAAGTTCTGCACCTGCACTTTCTCCTAACCAGCCGGTGCAAAGAAAGCACTCGAACCCCTTGATCACTGATAGGAAAAGAACAGGGTAAACTTACATACTGATTACTTACTTAGATCTCCTCAGGCACCAAGAATCTTCTAAAATGTAGTAATTTACTCCCAACTTCAGCAATTCCCTTTTAACTTCTTTTGCTGGTTTTCGGCTATACATGGAATAAACTGTTTTCGTTCTTGCCCTAGGAGGAAGAGAAAGCTACAAATATACCAAGTAACCAAGAAAAAAAAAATAACTTGAGCAAACAATACACAGCTCATCACTGAAGTAAAGTGGAAAAGAATGTTTGCGGTATACGGCTAATTTGGTGTATTTTTTTAATATAGTTAATAACATACTTCATGAGATGTCTGACATATATATTTGTGGTAAAATACACAGGAGGATAAACAGAACTAGTAAGATAAGGACTGAAGGAAATGGAAAAACCACATACTGGTAGCTAATACCTGATTTAGTTAACATTTGCCAGAAAAATCAGAAACAAATATGAAATAATTTCTGGAGCACAAATCCTAACCCCAAATGGAAGGAAGGTGGTTACTTCCTGAAGTGTAAGAACAGAAAGTGAAAAGCCTCACTTACCATGAGTTTTATTTTTAGTCAAGAGGCAAGGGACAGGGAACAGCAAAGGGTTAACTCCTCCTGTGGTAGAAGGCAGTGCCAAGCAAAAACCTGGTGCTGGATCCCAGGGAGAACAGCTCTCTCAGGTTCAGAACTCAACTTTAGTAGGAAAAAACCCAGTACCACAGCTCCGACACAGGGTGCAAAACGGGCAGACTTTGGGCTCAACAACAATGACTAAGAAAACACACATAGGCCTAACATTGTATGTCAATGTGTTTGCTTCTAGGGATGCGTCCTTCAACAGGTGGGTTTTCCAGCTGGTATTTTAAGCAGGTGTTTGTCCCACCTTGGAATATAGGTAACTGTTTTGGTGTTGCCCTCCTGATTGCTAACTGAGGTTGGGAAGATGGACTTTCCATGAACTTCCATTATAGCAAGCAGGTAAGAGAGCATGGATATTCACTCAGTTATTTAAATATTCTGCGACAGAGATGCATTTTCCATGTTTCAGTCAAATGAGATCCTGAGTGGGGAGAGGCATTACTTTTTGAGTTGGTGTTCTGCCAAAGGGACGAAGACCAAACAGGAAGCACCCTGGGCAGATCTGTGTGAAGCTCAGGGTGAAGAATCATATGAGCAGGCTTGAATGGTGTTGCTTTAACACAGACTAAGACTTACATAGAGCTGCAGTCTGTGTCAGTGTCTAGTTCCACCTCTTATGAAGAAAAGCTAAAGGGGCTTTGTCTGTTTCCACAACTGTTGATTCTAATGGAGCAGGGAAAGTACCATTGGTATCTAACTGAGCCATGGCCACCTCAGTGCCGCAGACCCGAGGTTACTATTGTTCTTGGTGCATCTCTAAAGGGAGTCCCTCTTTGCGGATTGGAGTCCTTGGTCTACCATCACATGGCTTGACAAAGCTACTGAAGAACTCTGAAAGGAGGAAAGTGGACACAGCAACTGGTGGGAGCAGTGATTGCCCCGAAGTGTCATTTGGGCTGCTGAAATACACAGGGCAAGAACTTTTGCCATGGATGGGATATTGGCTTTGTTGGACAACATCAAAGTCCTGGTAACCACCTTGATATTTGTGATGCGCTCTGGGGAGAGCAATATCAGCCCCTCTGTACATTTGGCTAATTGAGGTGAACAGAAGTAGACCCTCCCTCACTATGCTTCCCTCTCCCATCTGTTTAGAAGCATTAGGTAAAGGTAAAGGGACCCCTGACCACTAGGTCCAGTTGTGACCGTCTCTGGGGTTGCGGCGCTCATCTCGCTTTATTGGCCAAGGGAGCAAGCGTACAGCTTCCGGGTCATGTGGCCAGCAGGACTAAGCCACTTCTGGCAAACCAGAGCAGCGCACAGAAATACTGTTTACCTTCCCGCTGGATCGGTACCTATTTATCTACTTGCACTTCATGCTTTTGAACTGCTAGGTTGGCTGGAGCAGGGACCAAGCAACGGGAGCTCACCCCGTAGCAGGGATTTGAACCACCGACCTTCTGATTGGCAAGTTCTAGGCTCTGTGGTTTAACCCACAGCGCCACCCGCGTCCCTCCTAGAAGCATTAGGGAGAACAAAAAAGGCTGAAGAAAAAGTAGGGGTGGTGAAGTTCTATTGCCAAGTAAGATCTCTTTAATAGCAAGGAGATACTGCTTTGAAATCAAAGGCAGGACCACAAAACTGAAAGGACTCTCCTCCTTGGGAGGAATGCGAATATTTTGCAGTCTTTTGGCAGGCCTTGTTTTCTTTTAGAGGAGGAGTTTGCCCTTTGCTGCTGCCTGCTCTCCAGCTTGTTGATACAATAGCAACTCACACTCTTTATTTTAAGCCAGGAAAAACCTGGTTTAGGATTAGTGAGCTTGCATGCCGGAAGGAACAAATCTATCGCTGACTTACTCATCTCTCTCTACAGCAAAGCTTCTGTCTAAAGCCAATAACTATATTTTATTCATCCTATTTTAATCAATTAAAAAGCACTACAACATAATGCTATATTAAATCAGTTGTTTATTTGAAACTATCCAGCTAATTTCAAACTCATCCAACCCTGTATTTTAATCTTTCCTCCCAAACAATACAAAATAAGATTTGCTCAGTCCACCACCACCTTTGATCCATCTCTATAGATCATACTCTAGTCACCAGCTTCCCATTTAAAGCACCCAGTGACAACCAGTTGTTTTTTTAATCCAGGAGTATGATAATTTGTGAACAATATATTCAAGTACACAGGAGGCCAGAGACCTCTATACAAGTATAATAAACCAAAGGACCTGAAGAACACAAGCCAGACCCATTTCATTGTTTGTTTCAACAAAAAAGGTACATGCTGCACCTGTAGAACCTCACAGAATCATAAAAAAGAGATAAGATTACACTAATCAAAAGTGGAAACAGCATTTTAGATGCAATCTGCAAAAGTCCAAGTATCCCAGCACACAAAGCTCCAGCTCATATAATTCAGGGAGCAAAAGACACAGCTTATTCCCAATTTTTAGAAGTCTTGTTACATCAATTTCCTTGCTGAGTAAATCAGAATATTTAAAATTTGAAGTTTAAAATCTTACCGTAAACCTGCATCTTCATAATGAGGATGGTTCACGATAGGTCGAAGAGCAGACAATTTTACACTTGCCATTGTAGGCATTGGACCCGCAAAAACAGCATCTGAAATATATAAAAGAAAATTAAAAATCAAACAATTGGGCAAAGTATTGTAAAAATGTAGAATAAAGTAAAGATGACTAAACTTTTTAAAAATCAGAGCTCAAAATGTACATTCATATTAATACATTCAGGCATGACATCATTCTTAGCGGCAAAACTAAAACTACATCAGATTTCATCTAATACTCTAATTGTTCTTACATTATTCTTGATATTTTAAAGTTATAATACTTCAAATTCTCTACTTAATACAAGTCTTAGTGTACTATAAAACAATATAATTACAGAAACCTTAGAGACTGGTCCTTTCATTCTTATGTCACTTACTATAAAACACAACACTGGGGAAAACAGCATAATAATCCTGTTCTTCAACACAGGACACAAAATTGCTGCTTGCCTTATGATAGATGCTGTAGCAGATACTGGGGGGGGAAAGCACAAAAGCACAAAAAAAGCAGGGGGTCAAGTGTTTGTTTTACCTGGTTTGGTCTTTTCTTTTATCCATAACAGTAGTTCTTCCTGGGGCAAGTTGCTAAATTCTCCCACAATGCTCCATTCTCTTTGAAGGTTTGCTACTCCTTCAAATGCCATCATTGCTAAAATCGCAAGAACAAGTGTTCCAGGCTGGATTTTGCTAAACAGCCATCCAAACAGCTGATATGAAGAAATTAAAAGCCATTTAACTGTACATACAACTTAAGTTTCTACATTTCCATTTTTTCAAAACACCAGCTAAACACCAGCTTAACAAATTACACGGAAAAACATGAGAATCCAGTTCACGATACATTTTCAACTGAAATTAACAATAACCATAAACTCTAATATTGATATTAGAAGTATCCACTGTAGCACAGTGTGTTTATCTCCTTGCATGTTAATGCAATCAAAATTAAAATAATTAAGCTGTGTCATTTTATTGACTAAGGCATGGATGCTCTGTATGTATATCAATATTGACCACTGGAACAAATCTATGTTGAGAGATAACATTAGACAAAGGTATTGTCACTAACACAAGTTTCCATTGATTTCTTATCCTTTATATTGTATATATGCAGTATGTTTTCTGTCAGCCCACAATATTTTGATAGAATGTTTTTTCTGTATTGCGTATTTAATAATAAGTATATATTTTTGTAATTCTATAATCAAGTAATTCAAAATATTAAACATTTGGCATACTGAAATGCTATATCAGCCCCTCTGTAAAACATACTAAGTAAATTACTACATCAGCCGGACAAATAAAACAGTAGCTTACTTGCTTTGAACATATCAATGATGCCATGATGCACATATGAGGTGTCAGAAACAGCTTTAGTCTCATAAATAAAATAGCAAGAACAGTAAAAAATATAAGCTGCAGTGCATGGTATACTATCTGAAAACAAACAAACACAAAGGCATAAGAAAATAATGCTTATTAAAAGAGCTGTCAAAACTATGAACATAAACCTATTAACTATAAGAAAGAAGGTTTACCTTTTTATATAGATGCTCCTTGGAGCACTGCATTATTTTTATATTTAAACCCACTGGGGGGGGCAGGGGAGAGAGAGACTATGAATGAGAGACAAAACATTTTAGAAAGATGAATACCCCGTGGGAATAGAAGAGACTAGTTTGAAGCTCAATTTTAATGGCTGCGTTTTTCTGTACATTTATTAAAATAACTGAATTCCATTTCATTCTGGTTTTATCCCACACCACCACTCTAATCCAACAATGATTTGGATGCAAATAACCCATACTGATGAGTTTCAGAGAAGATAACTCTGATGTGTAAATGGAACTTCCAGAAGTATAAGGATTTACTCATTCACTTTAATGAAGAATATGCCCCCTTTGCTGCCTGGACCTGTCCTCTTACACTGAAAGGAATTGCAAGATATTATGCATTCCTTCTGTGTGCACACAGCCCATGTGATTAATGGTAAACTGTGGATATGCTTTGAGTAATCATTGCAATAGGGGTGTTGTGAACATTCAAGCAATACTGGGGCAAAGTATTGGGGCACAGCCATGTTCCCAGGCCCATTCTGATCCTGATACTTCTTAAATCACCACCACCACATTCACTTGCTCCATAAATTCCCCACAAAGTAGAGGAAGGTGTTAGATGCCTCTGCAGAGCATCTTTTCCCTCTGGGGACTGTGACTTCGTCCCAGCATCCCCAACAGAAACCGATAGCACATCATTTCCCTCCAAAACCAGGCCTTGGAGGGTTTCTACCCTTCAGAATTGACAACTGCAGTGTTATGTTTTCACTGGAGGTTTTAAGATTGGCAATCCCAATCCTGGGCAGGAAAAAATAAGATGCAGGGAGATTTAAGATGTTGGACGCTCTCGCTTTGCCCTTGCCCCAAAGTAAATTTCTGAGCTCTGAGGCAGGAATAGGAGGCAAAGTTAAAACCTGTCATTTGATACTTAGCACTTCACACCTATGTAAAAGAACAGTTTGATGTAAATCCACACCAAACAAGCAGTTTTTGTCCACGTTAAACAACTCAGCAAGGAAACTGGCCTATGTTTGCAATTTTAATTCAAAGAACCCTGATGTGCACCACCAATTTAAACTTGTGCAATCATTTCCTACTATCTCCATTGTTTTTCTTAAATCAGCACTTCCATTTCCCACAGAAGGTAACTGTCACAGCCACCCAGGTGGGTCCCAGCTCACGAGAGACCTTACTCCGTTGTAGTTTACTTACAGGAAAAGTTTATTGAAGATAATTGCTTCTTTCACAGTTCAGCATTGTGGCTGTACGTCTGTCACGTTAGACCGCCGAAGTCCCCCTCTGACTCCTCCCCTCCTCCACACCAACTTAATAGCCTGGCTCTAGACCACCTCTTCCTCTCCTTTCTTTTCCGCAGGGTCTTTCTGCCCCCCTGGGTTCTCTCTTTCCGGGATTCGCCTGAGGCTGAATCCTCTGCCGCCTCCTGCCCCCTCCTTCTGGCTTTGGGGCCGGGCTCCTCCTCTGAGCTTTCCCCACTTCCGCGCGCCTCTATGTTTGAACTTGGCGCGCGTACGTTGCTTTTGACCTTTCCTTCGTCCTCTATACTGCCCCCTGTTCCACTCTCTACCCTTTCCGGCTGAACACCTTGCTCCAACCCCCTCTCTCTGTTTTCTCCTGTTCCTCCTCCCTCCGAGAGGCTGACAACTCCACCCCCTTTACTCCGTTCCGGCTGAGACCCCTCTGACAGCGTCTGTGCTTCACTGGGCTTTCTCCCCTCCTTCCCTGACTTTTCACAGCTTCTCTCTTCTCCTGCTTTTCGCCTGATCATGCTAGCTCCCTTTTGGGAATCCTCTGACTCACTGCTTAGGCTCATAGATTCCCTTCGAATTCCGTCATCTTCTTCCTCGTCTCTCTCTCCCTCCTCCCACTCGCTTTCCGTCTCCTCTGCCATCTCCTCACTTCTCCCAGAAACCCTGACATCCATCCCCCCCTCGAAGCCCCCCCTTCCCCCCTCCCGGTCGCTGGGTGCAGGTTGAGGGAAATGTGGTTCTTCCTGGGTCGGTTCAGGATACCGGGTGTCCACGTCAATCTTCTCCTCTGGCAGCTCCGTATACGTGTGTTCGAACTCGGGTTCCCCCCCTGAAGGCATCACAGTCTCTTCCTCCCTCACTGCTTCTCCTGGCGCTGCCTGCCAAGGACCTATCATCCACCTCTGACTCCATACCTCCCTTGGCTGATCCACCCACCAATAAGGGTTTGTCTCTCCCCCCCCCAGGCGGGGATCCCTGGTCGGGCTTGTTTTGGGCGTAGAGCCCTCGGGCGAGGAGAAACCCCCGAACGTGCTGCCCGACAAAGTGGGCGTGAAAAGCCAATCATCAAAATACTCCTCGGGCATGGGTTTGTGCGGAAAAATTGCATGAAACTCCTCCTTCAACAGGGGTTCGTCCAAAGCGTAACCCGGCACCCAGCTATTTGCAGAGACTGGAGTGCCTTCCCTGGCGAGAAAATATTCAACCCCCTCCTCCCCCCATCGTGAATCCAGTATCTCTGTGACCTCATTAAGAGGTTCTGGTCTTGGCGACTCCCCTCTCTCAGGCGCCCTTCTACGTGGCTCTGGAGGTGCTCCTGACTCTTGAAACCTGTGTGGGGCTTTGTAGGGAGTGAGCACCGACCTATGAAAGACCGGGTGCACCCTGGAGCCCTCCGGAAGGGCTAGGCGAAAAGCCACCGGATTGATCTTAGCCTCAACTTGATATGGTCCTAGCTGCCTGTGTTCTAACTTCTTTTTGGCCAACGACCTGGCCGGCATCGCGTGGGCTGCTAACCATACCCAGTCCCCAACCTGAATGTCTTCCCCCGCCCTTCTGTGTTTATCGGCTTGCACCTTATACGCCTGCTTTGCCAGCTCCAAATGTCTCCGCAGCTCCTCGTGCACCTCTTGCAACTCTGCTGCAAACTGGTCGGCATTTTGAGGTTCCCCCCCTTCAGGTGCTGTAAAGCTCGGGAAGGTTCTGGGATGACGTCCATAGTTCGCGAAGAAAGGCGTCACCCCGGTGGATGCGTGCTTCGTGTTGTTGTAGGCGAACTCAGCCATCGGCAGGTAGTCCACCCACGCCGCGGGTCGCTGGTTGGCGTAACACCGTAGGTACTGCTGCATGATCGCGTTGACCCTCTCCGCTTGACCGTTGGTCTGTGGATGCCTCGCCGACGTCAGGTTGATCTTGACGTGCAAGATACCCAGAAGCTTCCGCCAGAAAGTGGAAACAAATTGGCGCCCCCTGTCGGACAAGACGGACTGCGGTAGTCCATGCACTCTGAAGACGTGATCGATGAAGAGCTTTGCGGTCTGTTCTGCCGTCGCCACCTTGGCACAAGGAATGAAGTGCGCCATTTTGGTGAACAAGTCCACAACCACTAACACCGCCGTCTTACCTCTGGAGCTGGGCAGGTCTGTAACAAAGTCCAACGCTACCCTCTCCCACGGTTGCTGCGGTGTCTCCAGCGGTTCTAACAATCCCGCCTGCTTCTGATGCACTGGTTTGGACCTCTGGCAGATATCGCACCTGGCTACGTAGTCCGCCACCTCTCCTCTCATCTGGGGCCACCAAAAGTCCCTTGCCACCAACTCCATCGTCTTCTCTTTGCCGAAATGGCCCGCACTCGGGGCATCGTGCAATTGTTGCAAAACCGTGGCGCGAAGCTCGTCGGTGGGCACGTAAAGGGCGCCCTTGCGAGTCAAAAGTCCATCCTGCAACTGAAACTCATTGTTGTCAGGCGACCCTCTGCGGAGCTCCTCCATCTTGGATTGTGCAAACTGATCCTCTTGCAGCGCGCGTCGCACCGCGTCCAGGTCGACTGCGATGGTAGCGCACGTCCACGCCTGCGGTGCGAAAATGTACTTTGCTGCGATTGGAGCTACTTCCTCCAGGTATTGAGGCTTTCGGGACAGCGCGTCTGCTATAACATTGGAGTCTCCAGGGATGTATTCTATTTTGAAATCGAAATCTGCAAAGAATTCCGCCCAGCGCATGTGTCGTTGGGTTTGCAATTTAGCCGTCCGCCAATACTCCAAGTTCTTGTGATCCGTGCGGACCTGCACCGTGTGCTTGGCTCCTATCAAGAAGTGTCGCCACGCTTTGAAAGCTGCATGAATGGCCAACAACTCCCTGTCCCATATGGTGTAGTTGCGCTCCGTCTTGCTGAGCTTCCGGGAGTAGAATGCACCCGGTCTCCAGTTGCCTTGCGAATCCTCTTGCAAGAGGACGGCCCCAACTGCTCTGTCTGATGCATCTGTCTCTACCCGCATGGGCCTGCCAGGATTCACGTGCAGCAGCTGCTCCTCGGAGGCGAAAAGGCTTTTAAGCTTCCGAAAGGATCGCTCTGCTTGTTCGGTCCAGACGAACTTCTTCTTCTTGGAACTGAGGGTGTCAGTGATTGCCGCCGTCGCGTTTGCAAAACCTTTAATAAACTTGCGATAAAAATTGGCAAAGCCGATGAACCTCTGGACCTCCTTCCGATTTCGAGGGCTTTTCCAGTCCAACAGCGCTTGGACTTTAGTCTTGTCCATGGCCAGTCCCTCGTCGGACAGCTTGTAGCCAAGGAAATCTACCTCTCTCACATCAAACTGGCACTTCTCCAACTTGGCGTACAGCCTGTGTTCCTTCAGCCTCTGCAGAACTTCCTTCACGTCCTTATCGTGATCCTCTGGCGATTCCGAGAAAATCAGGATATCGTCGAGAAAACAGACACACTTCTTGTAGAGGAGACCTGCCAGGACGTGATGCATGAATGCTTGGAAAACATGGCTGCCATTTTGTAGACCGAAGGGCATAACTCTGTATTCGTACGTGCCCAAAGGAGTGAACATGGCCGTCTTCCACTCGTCGCCCTTCCTGATGCGGATGAGGTTGTAAGCTCCACGTAAATCCAGCTTGGTAAAAATCTTCCCCCTCCTGACTGTAGCCAAAAGGTCGTCAATTTTGGGCATGGGGAAGGCCTTGGGCTTAGTTAGTCTGTTTATGAACCGGTAGTCCACAATGAGCCTCTTCTGGGGCGTGTCTTTCTTTTTCACAAAGAAAACAGGACTGCCTCCCGCTGCTTTAGATTCCTGGATGAATCCGCGCTTGAGGTTGTGTTCTATGAACTCCCGAAGCTCTTGCAGCTCGTCTTCCGACATGGAGTACAGCTTGGCAGTTGGCAACTGCGCGCCTGGCACTAAGTCAATCGCGCAGTCGTAAGGTCTGTGAGGCGGCAATTTGTCAGCTTCCTTTTCGCAGAAAACCTCCAAGAACTCCGCGTACTTGTGAGGAACCGCTTGCACCATACTCAGATGCAGCTGCTGTTCGGCTTCTCCTCCTTGATCGGTTTGGATGCAATTCTGGGCGCAATACGATGAACAAAAGGTGATCTGCCTCTGGTACCAAGCAACCGCGGGACTGTGCCTGTCCAGCCAACTCATGCCCAACACGATGGGCGTGTCCGATAAGTGGGTGACATTGAAACTAATAAGCTCTCGATGGTCTCCAATTTGCATCATCATGGGAGGGGTTTGCTGCACCACTTGCCCCCCCAGCAACTTCCTGCCGTCTACCGTGACCACGTTCAGAGGCGTCGTTGCAGGCAGGAGCGCTATGTTATGCTGCTTGACGAACTGTAATCCCACGAAATCGGCGTTGCTTCCCGAATCGATGGTTGTTGGAACCTCGAGAAGTCGCCCATCAGGCAGCTGGAGTGTTGCTGTGAGTAAAACTGCTGGTTTGGGAGGTAAAGGGTCCATGCGCTGCAAGGATGCTGGGGACTTCTCTACAGATCCGCCTGGCTGAGCCCCAGTAGCTCTGCTTCCAGCCAGGCACTGCAGTTTCCCTGAAGCTGCTCCTCTGATTGCACCTCTGCTGTCACAGTTGCTAGTGCTGCAGTGTGCTTCTGGAGCCTCTGGGGGCACTCTTTCGCCATATGGTGTGCACTGTCGCAGATGTAACACTTCCTGGTTCCTCTAGGAGGCTTCGCTTTGGCTGCAGCAGGGATGGGGCTCTGGGATGGCTTTTGAGCCCTAGCACCACCAATCTCCATTGGCTCTTCGCCTTCCTTCCCCATTGGTGAGGGGTGCGCACGGCTGAAATCCCTGTGCACAAAAGGGAGAGCTTTTGCTTGCGCGCGCGCTTGGGGCCCCCCCTCCTCGTGCCACGGACGTCCCTCATGTCGAATTCCTATAGCCAAAGCCCGTTGCACCACGTCTTCCAGGGTCTGGGGTCTGTCCCCCCTTGCGATCTCATCCTTGACGGAGGGGCTCAATCCCTCCCAAAAAAGATCCCTGACCGGTAGACTGTCCTTCGGCCAATCTAAGGCGGTGAGCAATGCAAAAAATTTAGAATGATATTGGCGTACAGTGGCTCTCCCCTGCCTCAGCCCGTGCATCTGCCGGCGCGCAATGTCCTTATCCACAGAGGATTGAAAACAAGCATCCATTGCCTTGATAAACGCATCTGCATTGCGACGGGCTGGTCCATCTTCGCGCCACAGATTGCGTAGCCAAGCCCTGGCCTCCCCATGCAGGTGCGAAACAATAAATCCCACTCTCTCCTCCTCATCTCTAAAATCATGACGGAGTAAATGCAGTGCATACACGACATCTGCCCTGAAGTTGGGATAGTCTTGCAAGTTGCCATTAAAATGCGAAACTAGGGCACCCCCCCTCCTTCCAAGCGCAATGCCCTCCGCTCTGGAGCCCGGGGTCCCCGCCTTGTCCGCATTTTCCCACCTTGCTTGCAAATCCTGGCACGCTTTCTCCAAGTCAGCATTCTTCTTCTGCGAAGCAATGACTGCCGTTGTGAGAGTGGTAATCTGATCCCGGAGTGCAGCCAGCTGTTCCTCAGCACTCATGGCTGCCCCGTTCGTGAGCTTCGCAAAAAAAAATTTTTGCTTTCAGAGGGAGGGGGACTTTCTGTCACAGCCACCCAGGTGGGTCCCAGCTCACGAGAGACCTTACTCCGTTGTAGTTTACTTACAGGAAAAGTTTATTGAAGATAATTGCTTCTTTCACAGTTCAGCATTGTGGCTGTACGTCTGTCACGTTAGACCGCCGAAGTCCCCCTCTGACTCCTCCCCTCCTCCACACCAACTTAATAGCCTGGCTCTAGACCACCTCTTCCTCTCCTTTCTTTTCCGCAGGGTCTTTCTGCCCCCCTGGGTTCTCTCTTTCCGGGATTCGCCTGAGGCTGAATCCTCTGCCGCCTCCTGCCCCCTCCTTCTGGCTTTGGGGCCGGGCTCCTCCTCTGAGCTTTCCCCACTTCCGCGCGCCTCTATGTTTGAACTTGGCGCGCGTACGTTGCTTTTGACCTTTCCTTCGTCCTCTATACTGCCCCCTGTTCCACTCTCTACCCTTTCCGGCTGAACACCTTGCTCCAACCCCCTCTCTCTGTTTTCTCCTGTTCCTCCTCCCTCCGAGAGGCTGACAACTCCACCCCCTTTACTCCGTTCCGGCTGAGACCCCTCTGACAGCGTCTGTGCTTCACTGGGCTTTCTCCCCTCCTTCCCTGACTTTTCACAGCTTCTCTCTTCTCCTGCTTTTCGCCTGATCATGCTAGCTCCCTTTTGGGAATCCTCTGACTCACTGCTTAGGCTCATAGATTCCCTTCGAATTCCGTCATCTTCTTCCTCGTCTCTCTCTCCCTCCTCCCACTCGCTTTCCGTCTCCTCTGCCATCTCCTCACTTCTCCCAGAAACCCTGACAGTAACTTTTCTAAACTTATCGAGGGAGAGCTCAATAAGCAGAGTTGTAACATAATTCATGCAGGATGAGATCCTTACCTCCCCATGATTGAAATTATCCTCCTGTCTGAACAAAGAACAGTAAGACTGTTATTTGTTTGTTGCATGGAATCAATATGCCGTATGCTACAAATAGTTATTTACAGAACACATCCTCTGTTTACAATCAAACTAAATTAAAAATATAGCAGTTTTTTAATTTATAAGTCCCTTAAGTTATTACAAAGTTACAATAAAACTGTTACTACTAAATTTATTTTGTAAACTTATTTTTTATCAATCTGGGGGCTACTCATATGCACAGATGCTCTGATGCATTTGTTGAACTGCAGTAAAAGTCTTTCATTAATTTCCAATTTTCAATAGGATCACTGCTTTAAAAAAATGTAATTACAGGGCATGGAAGACTACATGGCAAGACCTCTATACGCACACTAATTGCAACCCAGCTAGATTACTGGCATGTTCACAAGGCATAATAAACATTTACTTGCTGTACATATTCATTCCACAAAGTGATGGGAAAACTAACTGGAGACTAGAAGTAAACGATAGGAGCAAAGCTTGGCTGTACAATTACATATAGTCCTTTAGGTAATAATTCATTCAGTGGGTTTGCACTCTCATTTCAAAATTTATTTACCTTTCAGATAATTCCTTGCGACACACAACATGTTGAAATGTCTGTGAACAGACAAGAACATGTTTTAAATAGCCTTTTCTCTAAAGCAGTTTTAATCATATGCCAAAATTACAATTTCCCAAAATTTCCCAATTACAAAATTACAAAATTTTCCAATTACATACTTTGGAATAATTGCTCTTTTTAACAGCAATTCCTTCTTCAGGATTATGTAGACTAGATTTTCATTTTTGGTAATTAACATACTTGTCTTCAAATATGCCTGCAGAAGTAGGTCTAGTAAATAACAGAACATGTAGCTGGAAAGCCCAGATCCAAGTTCATATACTTTGATTTGGCTTTTTGGTCGGTCAGTCAGTCAGTCAGTCAGTCAGTGGCTTTTTATTCACATATTCTGCTCTTTTTGTATGTATGTGCAGACACATGCATGCTAGACATACTCAAATTTAAGTATTAATTGCCTACTTTTAAAGTACTATACACACTAAATGTAAACGAGATGAAAAACAGCAAAGACCTTACCTTCATAACAATTACTGAAAAAACGACAAGAACTACCGGAAGCAGAAGTGTCTTCATGTACTTTATTGGAGTCTGAAACACAGTTTCAATGGGTGGTAAATTTTATGCACAGTAACTTTTCTTACAAAACCATTTTATTTTAAGACATTCTTACTCTAGATTTTCACAATGAACCTCTCCCCAAGTTATTCTATCCAAGAAAAATTGTCAAAACTATTGTGCAGTTAATCTGAATAATGTTTTTCAGTGATTCCATTGTTCCCCGAAGCTTTCAACCTTCACTGTTTGTGAACATAAATTATGGCCTGTAATAAAGTCCTGCCAACCTAGCAGTTCGAAAGCACGTCTCTGGCGGGAAGGTAAACGGCATTTCCGTGCGCTGCTCTGGTTCACCAGAAGAGGCTTAGTCATGCTGGCCACATGACCCAGAAGCTGTACGCCGGCTCCCTCGGCCAATAAAGCGAGATGAGCGCCGCAACCCCAGAGTCGGTCGCGACTGGACCTAATGGTCAGGGGTCCCTTTACCTTTACCTAAAGTCATGACACTGACACTTTATCCAAATATTTTGTTCTACCAACTGCTAACTCAGTTTCATTAAGCAATAGAAGAATCCTGAATTGTTATATTTGTTAAAAAAAATAGCATTCCATTCAAACATTATTTTTCTGATTAAGGAAGAAAAAACTGCAAAACATTAAGGTGTTCCATACTTCATCCACTGATTTTTAATTACCTGTTTTTCCATGAAATCAAACTCCACAGCACAAGTGTACATTGAAGTATGAAAATCCCTATAACCAGTAAATTTTGCCTTCAGCAGGTTGCTTATATGAGCCTGGCAAGAAATTACAGTGAAAATGTATGTTAAATGCATTATTTCAGAGATTAAAAAAAAAATAGAGTGGAAAGTACAAAACGTTGGATTATGCTACATTAAAATTGGTTCAATACAAATAAAAGATCATGGAAATGTCTGAGAAAAAGAACAGCCGTTATTTTGTCATGTTAAGAATAAACAACTTGTAGACCATATAGTAGACACTAGGTGAGGGGCTGTCAACTTTTTGGGTGGGTGAGCACATCTGAAATTTTAAAGAAGTGCCCCTGGGTACCAATCACTAACTGGCTGCTATTGGGCATGGTGTACCACAAACCGACTGCCACATCTAAAAGGGCAGAGAGATGGGATAGCAAAAGTGTGTGGATATGCCTCCATACGTAATGGGAAATGCACCTATATTATCCACTGCTGTATTTGCTGAGAGATAAATATTCACAGTTCTCCTCTGCTCAGAACAGGACTGTAGGTGTCCAATCCCAGCATCCAATGAAAAGTGGGCATGTTGAAGGGTGCGTGTTCAATGTAGGAGAAACCAAGTCAGTGCAAACAGAAACTGTGGAGGACAGCAAGCAGCCTCTCTCACGCCTTGTGGGATTCTGAGGGACTACTTACCAAGACTTTTTGCGAGTGTCATAGGATACAATGGTATCAATGAGCACCACATGGGCAACCCGTGCACTAGGCCACAGATAACTGACATGTTGCAGTTTTATTAGATGAAATTTGTGATGCATCCAGTGGAAGATTATATGTATTTAATTCTTAAGGTGCTTGAAGATTATTGTAATTTTTACACTCTATAAAGTTCAGAATTCAAAATTTGTGCTCAGAAATGTATGCTCTATGAAAGAGAGAATTTGGGGTGGTGTGTGTTTGTTTGTTTTGAGTGCTTTACCATCCTGACAGATTTTATTTGATTAAAAGAATCAAACAACTGGTTCTTCCGGAGGCGGCGCGAACGGCAATGGCTGCCCTCTTCTAACAGCGGAGAGGGAGCTCCGGTGAGAACGGGTCGTCCGCTACGGCGAAGCGGAGACCCACATCGGAAACCCACAGGCAGCGAAAGCCTGTGGTCTCGGGACCCGGCGGGCGCCAGGAGCAACCCCCGAAACGTGGAAGGAACCCCGTAAGGGGCTCTGGAACGGGGAGGGGGTAGCGGCGCTGTGGGTCGTCTCGCAACCATCGGAGCGAAGCCGCGCTGCTGCTGCCAGTGAGCGCTGACCTTTCTTCCTGAGAAAACTTTGGATTCGGAAAGTAACAACCCATGAGTAATAATAGACTCTATATAATTTCAGGACTTTAAAGCATTGAATTTGGCTGAAAGCGGAGTGACGAAAAACAGGAAGTCCGTCTTCCGCTCTCATTGAACATCAAAGCAAAGAGCTGGAGGAGTGGAGGCAAAGAGAGAACTTTTAACCTAACTGATCTGAGCACCCATTGAATCTTATTGTAAGCGGAATAAGGACTTTAAGTGTTGGACTTTATGCTTCTTAGCTGCATGGTGATACCTTTCTTCTATTGGAACTACAACCTAAGTAAGAAACCCAGGTGCTGGAGCTGCCTGAGTAACTGAGCTGTCAGTTTGCAGACTTGGATACTTTGAATTTGAACTTTGAAACAATCTGAGGGAGTTTGAACTTGTTATTTTGAAGCATTTGGATTACCAGTATGCACTATCTGAAACATTGTGGCTGTTAAATACTAAATACTAACTCTGCTAAAACTTTTTACTGAAGGTTCCTGGACTCTGAATTTGACTTTATTAATTTTATTGGAATTGATCTCTTCCCTAAAAATATTTTAAACTCCCCCTAGAGGATTTGGGACTTACAGCAGTGACTTTTATTTTACTTTCCTTTTCCCGGCCTCCTGTCTGACTGTTACCATCTGGGCCGTTGCTACTCATCGCTAAGAACTGGAAAACTCAAGATCTACCCACACTGGAAGAGTGGCAGATGCAACTGATGGACTATATGGAACTAGCCGAGATGACTGGCAGAATCCGAGACCTGGGAGAGGAGAGGGTCGAAGAAGATTGGAAGAAATTCAAGATTTATCTAAAAAAAACCACTGTAATTTGGTTGAATGTTAAGAAAGGATGCTAGATCATAAATAATTGTGCACCACTAAACTAGATGGAATTAAGATGATAAGTAAGTTTGAGGAAAAATTAGAAACCTATTGGAGAATTAATAGACTATATTTAAATGAATTTGACACAAGAGTGTAAACAAGATGATAAATTGTGGGCAAGAATTGACAACGATGCGAATGGGAGCGGGAGGTGTGAGGGAGTCCAAAGATGTTAAGAAAGTATGTTATGATATATGTTATACTGTTCTTTATTTTTGCATTTATGTTGAAAAACCCTAATAAAATATATTTTTTAAAAAATAAAAGAATCAAACAACTACACTACTTGAAAGTTTTGCTGAGTGTTCAGCAACGAATGTTTCTTTTCGATAGTTTGTAACACTTAATTTTCAATAAATTCTCAGAGTCCCCTATAAAAAGAGACTGATTTTTAAACCACCATGAGAACTGTAGCTCTGTGAAAGGAAAAGGGTCTCCAAACAATTATCAGCACCCTTAAGAAACTACATATCCCAGTATTCTTGGGGGGGGGGGATTAAAGTGGTGTGCTACTGCTTTAAATGTTTAGTGTAGATGGGGCTATATGATGAAGAAGACATACAAGAAGAATTCTGACAGTGAACAAATGAAACAAGGAAGTTTTAAACTTACATCATCAGCTGTTCCAAATATTAGGCACATCAAGAACTTCAAGGTAATTGTCCCCAAAAAGCAAGAAAACCCTTCAATGGCCTGTAAAATGAAAGGCATGGTTCAACTGAAGAGCAGAAGCAATACTCGGCATTTAATACAAGAGGCACTTTAATTAAAATACATATTATTATGCAACTGTTTCTCTTATTCTTATCTACAATTTTTTACTATGTTGTGTGAGAGCTGAAATGGTAGGTTTTTTTTTAAATTAAACCAATTCCTATTGGTGAAATTGAAGTCAAGATTTTTATGCTACTTTCATGCAAAATTTAATATTCACTCCTTCTGATGCTGAATTTGGATGGGCTATGCTGATGGTTTTGTGGCCAAAACAGAGATACCCATAAGCACATGGAAAGATTGAGCATATTGGAGGCATTCAGGAGTATACAAAACACTTTGAAAAATACACCTGCAAAACAGGGTCAATCTTTCCCCCTAAACAAGTAAACTAGCTGTTGTACATGCAACCTCTCAAGAATACAGGAGAAAAGCAAGAAATAAGTGCACATAGCCCACCAAGCTGCCAGAGACGGTTACTTGAGGTTCAGAGGAGAGTGAAGTCAGGAGGAAACCAATGCCCACAAAGGGCTGTCCAACCAGTCCCTCAGAATGCCAGTCACCTGCACTGTACAACTACTGAGCTGTGATGCCAGCATCACACAGGTGACAGGTTTAGAACCGAGGAGAGGTTAAAGGCAATAGTAGACCGTGCAGCATCTAGAGCATGGGAGGCTACAATGTCCTCTGATGCTTCCCTTTTCCAATTCATTTACTACTTTGGCTTCCCACCTACAGAGCTTGTTCACAATATGTGATGGATTCAAGGATTCAAGGCAATAGTCACACACAAACACACCCCACTCCAGCCGACGTGTAATGCCAACAGAGAAGTGAAGGGCTGCACAAAGCAATCTCAGAGCACAGCATTTCATTCAGGCCTTACTTCTTAAAAATAAAGATGAGGTTATAGAAAACAAAATGATCTACAATGCATCTATTTCATGTAGTGTTCTCTCTCAAGAAGCCCTAAGCAACCAAACAGGAACTGACAACATTAGCAAAGTTCAGTTATTCAACTTACCAAAAAGTTGCTTAAAAGGGACAACAGTCTCCCAATAAATTATTCTCCTTAATACAGTGGTACCTCAGGTTAAGTACTTAATTCGTTCCAGAGGTCCGTTCTTAATCTGAAACTGTTCTTAACCTGAAGCACCACTTTAGCTAATGGGGCCTCCTGCTGCTGCCGCACCACTGGAGCACAATTTCTGTTCTCATCCTGAAGCAAAGTTCTTAACCTGAAGCACTATTTCTGGGTTAGCGGAGTCTGTAACCTGAAGCATATGTAACCCGAGGTACCACTGTAAATACAAAACGCATTCAGCCCCCAAACCAGCTGTCAATCACTCAGCTGCTGGCCAAGGACCCCCAAGGCCTTGGGATAGCCTTCCACCAGCCCAGCCCAGCCCCTTCTCTGCTAGGCCCAGATGCTTTTCAGTAACATGTGGCAATGCTGGCTTTGAATGGAAGCTATCACCTACAAATCATCCTAGTGACCAACATAGCTGGTAATATATTTATAACACGAAATGTCAATCCTTACCCATACGCGGATACCTCTTCTACTACACATTTTCAGGATGTATTTAGGACCCAGTTCAAGAATACCCTGAAAATAATTAAATTAGTTCATTAAACAGCAATATTTATATCGCACTCTTCTCAAATGGAGTCCAGAAGGATGAAACAATAAATAAGTCAAAATGAAGTTAGAAAATGCTCAAAACCAGCATTGTAAAAGTATTAATATCAGACACTGAAATTATTGGTTTTATTGCATTACATTTCCATAGAACACTGAAACCCATTGTTACTGCTTTTTTAAACATATACTGTGCTGCCTGTTATGCAGGATTCTATTGTACAATGGCACAAACTATTTGCACATCACATAATCGGACTTAGGCAGACCCACAGACGTCCAGTTTTGCAATATGTTAACCCAATAACCATATGACAGAATGGAAACAAGTAATGAGCTAAGCATACGTACACTTCTCCAAGAACATACCAATCATCCAAAAAGACAAATCAGGAATGTCAAAGGACCACCCTATAGTGTCATTCTGCTATCTTTTTGAAGCTGTACTACATGCATACTTCTTTTTATTTAGTTCACTATTTTTAGCTTTCATAAATTATGAAAAGTTATATAATCACACTAATTATCTTATCACCAAATAAAGGGAATGTTACTTCTTCCTGCAAACCTATGGCGCTCAGAAGTTGCCTGTATTCAGATTAAGTTGCTTTCAGAGCATGAGACTTGCCTCTTGTTTATTAAGCTGATCCAGAAGATGGAATTCTGATGCATATTATAGTGCTCTTGAAAACCTGAGTTCTTCCCCATTCACTGTAATGTCGAGGCACACAAATCCATTGTGACAACAGCATTTGTTCCCAAACCCCAGTGAGTAGGCACACTCACAAGCGGCTCTATGTATTCACTGCAAAATGTTTCATCCTTTTGGATAAAGCTTATTTCTGAAATGGTAAAATCTCCTGTCTCCAAGTAAATAACCAGTATCTCCACCCCACCCCAGCCTATATGAAGCGTTTTGTTCAGGTAATCTTGTAAATTATTGCAGTAACTCAGTATAGTACGACAAAGGATTCTTGAATATTCCTTAACTAACTTACCCAACTAATTACCAAAAAGGCAGCATAATATGATGTCAGCAACATAGAGTTTCCAAACATAAGGACAAAACATACTCCAAGTGATGCCTAAAGGGATATAAACATTTGAACATATTTTAATGCAATCTTTAAGCTAATAATGGATGCGACAGATGCAGTGTCTATGAAAACACTAAGTTTTATTAAATCTTAAGACACAAAAGGTGCTATCTTGAAACAGCTTTATTTCATTTGTAAATATTTCTTATCAGAATAACGCAGCTTCCTAAAACATTTTTTACGAGAATCTCTCAGAATATGCAAAATATGACAATATATTGCTCTTATGTACTACCCACAGCACCATACTTATTTTTAATACTAAACTAACATGCCAGAAAATAAATAAAAAGAATCTAGTGTTAAGCTGTTACATGCTGCAGATATGCAATGTAAGTCTATACATGTCTACTCAGATGTCTCATTCATTTTAAAGGGACTTAAGCTGAAATAAGCAAAAAAGCAAATACACACTTTCATTTTTTGTCTACAACCCCCCCCCCTTATGAAAAACTTACAAATACTAAAATATAAAATAAAAAACTTTTATATTTCTTTTTATATTCTCTTTTTGTATCATGACATTCGGAATTATTATTTTCCAGAAAATTTGTAGATAGCCTTGCTTGTCCATTGGGGGGGCAGGGGGGAGATGGAAGTAATACATGTATTCAGGCTAACTAAATTGCCACAATACAGTATAGCACAAGAAATTGCTCAAGTTCACTTGAACTCTTTAGGCTGGATAGCAAGCAAAATTACCACCACCACCAGGGGAAGAAAAGGCTGAGCATGATGGGAATGCCCCAAATCTACTGACACAGGGAGGCTACTTTTCATTGCAGTGATCTTGGGGCAGGGCTAGGGCAATCATGTGGTGTTGGGGACAGGCCCCCAGTCCTTGCTGAACCTGAAAGTGCTCCCCTCTCCCCATGCCCCCCCCCAAAGACAATGCCTAAAGTCTGCAATTTAAAATATCTTTATACAAGTGTGCAGGAAGGTGTTACACAGACCTGGCTGAATACCCAGTATGAAGAAGTGTCCTAGGAAACTCAACATGTCTGTTCACTAATGTGTGACATTTATTTGTCCTTATACAAGTGTTACCCTTAGGGCTGTAACTCTTGAATTTTTCAGAAAGCTACAATGTATTTGAAAAATTCACATCATTTTTCATTTTCCGTCTTCCTTACCCTTCATAGTGGAAAGTCATCTCTTGAGTCAAGTACACAATGAATCTTAGCACATATTCTGTATTTTTGGTGGGATATATGAGTGACCATCAAGCTTGCACACTCTTTGTTTTAACTGAATTTATATACCGCTCTATACCTGGGAGTCTTAGGGCGGTTCACTCTCCCATCAAAGCACACAGAACCTTTAACACAAACTAGGACCTACACATGTAAATGTCTAATTGGATGGAGGATAGTTCACCTGAGTGGAATAGGGGAGTGAGAACTTCAAATCATAAGCAGCACCATTTACTGAAAAGAATAAGCCTCCAAGCAATTTAGTTTCTTTCTTCAGTTGCCGTCTTATTTCAAAAACCAACTCTGTGTCCACTATATTTATGATTCAGAAATAGGTAATTTTAGAAAATTGATTCTACCCCTAAATAATTTAAGACTAAGTATTACCATATGTGCATAAAGTATCTTCTGTAGTTTGGATGAATCAATCAATCCTAAAATATAAATTCCAAAAACTGATGCCACCTGCAATTGAAAAGAGTAAAGTAATTGAAAAAAAGTTCTGTTGAGATCATTATTAAGTAAATTAGCTAGGTTCCAAACTACCATGCAATTCCTTCCGGGAGACATGGGGGTGGGCTGGGGTGGGGACTATTTCTTATGTGAGCCTAAACAGTAGTTTGGATCCTGGCAGTTGCATCACAAGTTATCTGAAGAGATCAGCCACTTCTATGAAAAACTGGAAAGTGAGGCACTGCAAAATGTCTTTTCCAAAGACAATGTGTTTACATCATTGTAACAATCAAACACAAGAATGACCATTCAGTATCACAAGATTGATTAAAGTTATTTCACCCATGGCAACTAGCTCTGAGGGTGAATTTGACACACTTTCAATAATGGCTACTGAAGCCACTGCATTAAACTCAGGAAAGAAGCAAAGGCTGTGTTTACCCATAATGTTAAGTCATGATTTGTTCAATAAACCACAAGTTGTCTCAAAGACAAGCAAACCATGACTTTATGTTTCTCCAAAGCTTGGTTTATGTTTCTCCCATCTGCTCCTCACTCCTTGTCCTGAGTTTCCTGCCAGGCAGAGATAGGAGCAAAGGTTTCTGTAGGGAAAGCGTAAATGAAAGCTTACTAGCTACTCATGCCTCTAGGTTGGGGAGTATCTGGGGAAGGTCTGACCAAATATTAAGAATGGATGTTGTGTGCAAATAGAATGCTAACTCAATACAAAGCACACTTTGGCTCAACAAACCATGGCTTAGGGTTATGAGTAAATCAGACCATAAAATTATTGTAATGCATTCCTTGAACACATGCCCACCATGCAATACAAATTACACCATGAGCTTATTTGTACAAACATACACATACTGTATTGTGTACACCCTCCCACCATCACAAAGGAACCAGCTATAAAGAGAGCTAGTGAAAAAGTGCAGCAGCAGCAGTCCTGGTCCTCAAATGAGCCTGCACCTCCCACAAACATATGTGTGAACTGCACTATAAAATAGAAATGGATAATTATAATTCAGATCACTTTTACTGATATTATCTTACCTGTGTTAGAAGAACAAACTGAGCAAACTGCCACGGAAGCATGAAAAAAACATTAGAAACAGATAGTGCAATCAGGCTTCTTCTATTAACATTCTGAGTCCTTGGGGAAAAAATAAAAGAGTAGTAAGTTCAGTATTAGGATTGTTCATTAACGTGAAGATCAATAGAGAATGAACTATTTCAAATTGCTTTGTCTTTTCACTTAAGAGTAGTCACAGCTAAAAATATATAATTTTAAAAACTTTGAACAAGCCTCAATCATATGAATTCTCACACTCATAATAAATGAACTGTAAAGTAGACATTTACACACACAAAGGATATGCAAATCAAAATGTATGTACCTGTGATATTTCTCATCACCATTGTAAAACTATTGTGTCAACACAGGGGAGGAAAACCCTCAGTAACATTTTCATCTAATGTCAGACAATATGTCTTAAGCTCACACACAACCTCAACCAGCTACCCCTTTTACCAGAGGCAGGAAGCAACTTCTGACCAAGCCACTTACTGGATTTAGGTGTAGCCAGGATCACCCTGAACCCACTATTCATCCCTAGATTGAAAGAGGAGAGAAGATAGCAGTTTCAGGAAGATCCTGTGTACACATCAACCTGGTATTCAGCCATGTCAGATAGTACCTTTCATTTTTCCCAGTAAAGGTTGACGTCTATGGATATGTAGCAAGAGAAAAATGCCTTTGCTACATTGCCACGTATTGAGAAAGAAGAACCCACAATTATAAAAAACCTCTGACTGAGGGGAAACTTCCATCCAACCATAAGCCCCAAGAGTGATAGCAGACTGGGAGGCAATTGCGTGTATCCCCCCCCCCCCCAGGTTTCCATGACTACAAAACTTTCTCTAATCAAGCCAGTGGAGCAGTACTAACAACACTGATTTGTATAAGGAAAGCAACTATGAAAAAGAACCACCATGGTGGGATGAATATTCACTTGCAGCAACCACATTTCTGGGGCTGCAATATCACTTCAAGGGAAAGACACAGCTAAAAACAGTTGTAGTGAGGATGAGCATTTCCTCAGTGTATTTTCAGCTCCCTGCTTTCAGCTCCCTGCTTTCATACCACTGCCATTCACTGGTCCAGTTTTAAGAAAGTGGTGAAAACTTTCAATAATGAACATTCCAAACACAATAGGAATATCATGCTCTCCACAAGATACAAGTATATAAATCAATACCTTGTTTGGGATTTTGTTTTAATTCTTCATATTTAAGGAGAAAGGAGAAAAATGGAAACTACCTGAGAATGTAGGTTAGTAATAGCATCTGAACCACAAGGAACGGATATGAAAAGCTTTCACGAAGAGGGGGAGTCCACATCACACGAGTACTCTGGAAGTAAAAACTAGGTTAATTCACTGTGTGTTCCAATACTTGTTTTCCACTTCAAAGCAATGTGTTTGCAACTGAAGCTTATATATAGCAAAACTGAAATTGTGGACACTTCCACTAGCAATTAATATCTAAAACAATGTTGCAGTAAAGACTGTAAGAGCAAAACAATGTATGCTTGAAGAATAAAAAGGTAACAAAATTTTGGAATGCTGCTGAAAAACAACTGATTTTGTTTTAACAAAATTTTATCATCTACTCTGGTAACTTCAACTGAGAAATGCAGTGGTGCAAAGTAGTAAAAGCAAAATAAATGGCAAAAATCTCTTACACGTTCATTATTTTACAGATTAAATGATGCAGCTCATCTTCTTTCTGGCATTTTTAGTTCCAGGTGGTATAAAAACATTTGGTGGCATTCAGTGCAAGTCCTACTCAGAGTAAGCCTATCAAAAGTAATTAATATGACTAATTTAGTGTCACTAACTGAGGGCTCTTGGAGAAGAGATGGATATAAATTCAATAAATTAATTTTTGTGAGTCTACTCATGAGTAAAACACTTGTTGAATACAACCCATACTCTTGAGTATGGCCTACTTGGATTTACTCTCCATATTTCACTCTATCACTGCCGTGTTGGCTTAGTAACACTCCTAGTCAAACCATTTAAGTAATACAATTTATATACAGCTAAATATTAAAAGAATCGGATGTGAAAGATACAAGATTGAAATATCTGGAAACAAAACAAAAAACATAGGACCAGTCATAGGAATTATTACTTTATATTAGATTTTAAAGTGGCTACGTGCATATAGTTAACATGTAACGTTGCTTCAAGAGGTTACGGCTCTTCTCTTTGTCCAATAACATAGGTGTCATGGGGGAAATTCTAGTAAAATAATTTCTAATCTTCCTGGAAAGATTAATACTTGAAGAGAAGGGGGGAGGAAATACCATAGTTTTCGCTCCAAAACACGCACTTTTTTGCTCCTAGAAAGTAAGGGAAAATGCCTGTGCGTGTTAAGGAGCGAATGCACGGATCGGAGCCATGGCTGCCGTCAGTCAAGCAAAGCGGGAGCCGCTTACACACTCTACGAGGCTCTCGCTTTGCTTGCTTTAAAGCGACCTGGAGCCGGGGAGGAGGGAGGGAAGGAGAGCCATGGCAGCAAAGCGGGCAGCAGCCGCTTACACGGGAGGAGGGACAGACGCTAGCAAAGGTCCGTGCGCTCTCTAAACAGAGCAATGAGGCTGCAGAGGGACGGCAGGGATGGCAGTTGCTTAAATAAAATTTAAGCAACCAGCAGCAAAATAAAACCAACCTCGAGCTCTGAGCCACGCAGTGAAAACCAGGAAGTTAAAAAAAAAAGGCTGGGGATGAGGGAGAGGGGAAAACTTCGCAAATCCCCGAGTCTCAGCTGATCCGCTGGGAGGGAGCAGCTTGTTTTCAGGCAGGATAGATTCGAGCATTGTCTGGGTCCTAGTGCCCCTACCACTTTTTTGTGCTCCATTCTATTGCTGCTGGTGGCTGCTTATCACTCAGGCTACAAGGAGGAGCGCTTTTACACAGCTAATGGTGAATCCCCTGCAATCCTAGTCCTCCTCACTTGCTCAAATCTATTCTGCCTCAAAACAAGGAGCAGAAGGAAAAGGCTGCAAACTGTTAAATGGAAAAAAACCCAGGCACAGGGCAAGTACCTTAAGTATACCTTTAAAGCAACAGTGCTCTTTCCCTCCCTCCTCCCCGCTCAGCTCGCCGAAAAGCTCCTTCTCCACGCGTGCTCCTTGTCCCTTGAGTGCTTTTCCTTCCCTCCCCACTTAAAACGTGGTTACAAAGCACGGATCCACATGGGTCCTCAGGATTTTTGCATTGGGCTACCCCAAACTCACCATCAGATCACATGTCTGTGGCCACAGCATGAACCATAAAAATCATGCACCCACTGTTTCGTTCAGAATATTTTTTTCTTGTTTTCCTCCTCTAAAAACTACGTGCGTGTTATGGTCAGATGCGTGTTATAGAGCGAAAAATACGGTATATTCTGGAACAATTAGCTCTTTAACGACAAAGCTGTATTTATTTCCTTAATAAATATATTGTGCAAAAAAGTTTAACTGTTATGCTGTTTTAATGGACTTGCTTTTTACACTTTTTAATTATGGATATTTTAATGTTTTGATGAAACAGTTTCCTATGTGTTTTAATTATGGGAAGTTATATTTTTATAATCTCTTTTATACTTGCTGTTAGCTTTTACTTGTTTTACCTTGGTTTTTCTTCTGGAAATGAAAGGTGGATTGTAAAGTATTTTAATAACAACTTAGTTCAAGTGCTATCATTCAAACAGATACGAAGGCTAGAAGCAACACAATCTTTGTTTGGGCTCCTTCCTGCTAATTTAAGTAGTGGCTTAGTATTATGTGTAAACCAGACCTATGCTTTAACAGTTATCTCCACATTTCCATAATTAAGAACAAATGTACAAAAAAACCACCCTTTCTCATTTGTTTATTACAGTGACAAAATAAATTAGCAGCTATGGTTTAACTCTCCAGTAAGCAACATATTGGCCACATTTGCGTGTTATGCTAAACCAGAGCTCAGTGCAAAGTTCATAAGCAAGAACCAGGTACAGTAGTAGTAGTAGTAGTAATTTATCTATACCCCACCCATCTGGCTGGGTTTCCCTAGTCACTCTGGGCAGCTTCCAACAAAATATTAAAAGCCTTAGGCTCACATGCACCTCCCCTTTTCCCACAAAGTGGCAGGAGTTCAAAAGCTTCTAGCAGGGGTGCAGTCTCTGGGTGCCTAGGCATCCACAAATTTTTCAATGAGGGGGTCGGGGCTCCTCAATATTCCTCAGCCAGCCCAACACAGCCTGTTGCAGGGTTGCTGGGAGGAGCCCTGGTGTACCTTCCAAAAGGCTCAGCATGGCCTGCTATGGCTCCGACTGGCTCTGTTGTGCCCTCCCACTGCAGCAGTGGGCCTTTGGGGGGGCATGTTGGGGTTTCTCCCAACGTGTGACATCACACGCGCATTCCAGGCACCCACAATGTGGGGGGGAATCAAGGGCATGTCTAGGTTCTGGAGTGACACAATGTGTTACCAGCGAATATAGTTAATTTCAAGAATGTCAGTGGTAGGCTATCAAGCTGGCAGAAGGAAAGGTTTCTGAACTGGTAGCTTACACCATGAAGGAGGAAAAGGAATGGAAGGCAAGCACACAAATCCAAGGTTTGCTGCATTGTTCTAAACCATGGTTTAGTGTGACATATGAATGCAGCAATTAAGATTTATGATATTTTAATCACATAAAGTTACATCAGTACCCAATCTATCCTACACAATGAATCAAATATAATCACAGATTCTAGACACATTTACTTGTGAGTAAGCTCCACCAGTTCTACTGAACTGTCAAGTAAACATGCATAGCATCATGATGCACATTACAGGAGTTTTTCATTTGCAAAGGTAAAGGTAAAGGGACCCCTGACCGTTAAGTCAGTCACGGATGACTCTGGGGTTGCGGCGCTCATCTCGCTTTACTGGCCGAGGGAGCCGGCGTTTGTCCGCAGACAGCTTCCGGGTCATGTGGCCAGCATGACTAAGCTGCTTCTGACGAACCAGAGCAGCACACAGAAATGGCATTTACCTTCCCACCAGAGTGGTACCTATTTATCTACTTGCACTTTGATGTGCTTTCCAACTGCTAGGTTGGCAGGAGCGGGGACGAAACAACGAGAGCTCACCTGGTCGCAGGGATTTGAACCACAGACCTTTTGATTGGCAAGCCCTAGGCTCTGTGGTTTAGATCACAGCGCCACCCGCGTCCCATTTCATTTGCAAGCAGCAGTGTAAGTAAAGGAATACTGACCAACAACCTAGGACAATCTAGGACACTTTCAACCTTCCAACTTCTTTTGTGTTTTAAACCAAAAGTTCATAAACTTTAAGGGATATGAACATTATCAAATGATCTGACCTTGTATTAAACAAAAGATTTTAAATTCTGAGTAACCTACCTCCCCATGGTTGAAAAAGTAGCATGCCACTGTAAGTAGTCCTCCAAACCTATTGCCACTGTAGTACAGGGGAAAGAAAAGGAAAATAACAAATTTTGGAGTCTTTAGAAGGAGCAACTCAACATCTTTCACTACAACATTAAAATATTGTTTACTGTATGAACTTAACAGAAGTTTACATCCAAATGTCAGATAAGCAAAAAGAATTACTTCTTTGCAAGAGTGCTCAAACTCTAGATGTGAAAGATCAGGAATGATCCTGAGGTTTGTGTAGTTCCTTTCCCAGGTTTAGAAAGGACTGTAACCTTTCAGGCTACAGTAGCTGTTTCAAAACTTGGTCTTGATATTTACATCTGAACCAGGAGCAACTGTCTCATACAGAGCTAGAGAGGATGAGAATAAATACTGCCTATGATGTTAATATGGATTCTGCTTTCTGCCTTTGAGAATGTTTTAAACCAAGCATTCCATTCTACAAGATGCAGAAAGGAAATCAAAACATTAAGAATTTGACTACAACCTAACCATTATGTAGCTGTTAAACATTCATCTACTCTCCTTAAGAGGATGCTAACAGTTGTAGTTACATAGTAGTAAGACAGCTCTTTTGAGCTTTTTCTTTTTTAAAAAAAAAAGACTAGAAAAGACTTGGGACATGGTAAGCGCAATGCAGAGAAAGTTGACTGGTAATTTGAAACTACAATAGCTTCAAAATTAATTTCTAAAATATCCGTCTAATTGCTTCTCAAACACTGCCATCTAGGGGATTAATGAAACCATGATTTAAAAGTCGTTCTAAAATACATGTCTCAGTATTAAAATTGTTAATAATTTTGAATTACAGTGCATATGTTATGTTTGCTGTTCAATCAGCAGTGGTATCTGTGGAGTTTGTTTGTTTTTGAAATCTTCTATATGTGATCCCAGCCAACTGGAGGTCACATAGTTTATGGACGGAATGGTGATGCATCACACTTGAATCACTTTGTAGTGATGTGTAAATAATGAAAAACTCAAGCAAGGGCAATGATTCCAGCCCTCTCTGTAGCAGCAAATACTTCTGTCCTTATTTGCACAAGCACACACCAAAAATTGCCAGAAGGGGAGTTACCTTCACAGCCCACAAAAGCTTTAGTGTGAAACTTCCCCTTCTCCATTTTGGCTTAGCTTTATTTTGCATATACTAGAGAGGAAATATGGAGCAGCTCATCTCTGTAAACTATTATGTTACCAGTGTCAACAAAGCACACAGAGATCCATAGAGGGCACAATTTACTCCTGATTTCACAGACTTTCCATTCTCTCAGAAAAACAAGCAAAAAACCTTAAAGCTGCTTACATTTTTAAACAAGTGACCAAAAAAGAGTTTAAAAGCACACAAGTGAAACTATCAACATAATACACTGCTACAGATTATTGCAGATAAATGCACTGCCACCCATACAGCTTTTTCCTTCTGGCAGCAGCTTTTCATGTTTCGTGGTAGGAAGAATATCGGGGTCTGCTGCCAGAATTGGTGGAAATGAAAAGCCTGCACGTGCATGCAAAAAAAGCACTTTGGTTCCTGACCCACATCTCCATGGTCATTGGTTTCCACTGCAACTGACTTTTATGAGAAAAGCTGCTATTCAATTGAAATTTAGAAATTTAAGCTACACTTTATAAATTCTATCAGCGATTATTCATGTTTTGAAACTATTTAACCACTGCAGCTACTCAAGCTTTCACATATGCCTGAAGCATCCAGTCAATTGCAATCAATTACACAAATACAAGCAAAGGGAACTGTTTAAACTGCAAACTGTTAGAAGCTAAACGTAGCTTTAGAGATATACCCAGGAAATGGAAGGTGCTACTTTTTATGCAGCCCTACTCTGGGAAGACGCTCACTTCTGTTACATGCCTATTGACATTTGTTCTGATTCAGCAATAAACAACAGGTTTTCCCGAGGAAAGTGGTGGGACAAAAGAAAAATCTCTTGGACCCATGCCTAGAAATCAAAGAACAAACAGAAATGAGCCCGTAGTTACTGTGATATCCAACTCTGAATTGACTCATTGAAATTAATGGAAAAGTGCATTTATTTCAATGGATCTGAGTATGATTTAGATGCTTATATGATTGTATGATATTACTCTAGCTTCATTCCAGTGAAATAGAGAAGTGACTTTGGAATCCTAGCATAAATGTTTAGCTGAAAATTAAATTCAGTACTAGCTTCCCTTAAATTCAACCAAGAACTGATATTCTGTTAGTAAAAGTCCAAATTTACAAAGTAAAAAGGAAAGGAAAGAACTCAACTTTTGGTGACATGACAGCATCCTGACTCACGATTCAGAAGCAACAGTCTCTGAAGGCTACGTTCTAAGATTGTCTCACCATTGTGATCCCAAGCATACCCTTGGCATGTGTAAGTGTTGCTTCTGACAGAGCTTTTCAATGTAACATAAATAAGCACATTTATATCTTGTGACCAGCTTTTGGAGTTTTGCCAATGTTAATAAACTGGCACACTTCCTACAAAGGATTGAATCTATTCAAAATCAATACTTCAGAACTATACTTAAGGTGCCGAATGGTACTCCAGTAACCTTGTGCCTTCACGTTAACACAACTTTGGACCACATCCAGCAGCATATGTATGTTAACTTGAGTTCATATATAATTAAGTTTGCAGGGCAGGGTCAAACAGCCTAAATTAAGAATGCGATACAGACTGAACTACATTTAGAGGCAGAATAAATATTCCCTAACACTACAAAATCTGTTCTTGTTCTATTATCCTGCCACATTTCCGTTGGTATATTTTTCAAACAGCAAGCTACAAAAATTTAGTTCAGATTTCAAGAAAGTAAATTTTTTGTTTCAGTCTCATAAAAAGGGAGATTTAAAAGAAAAGGGGGAATTGCTAGGAGTTAAGATTAGAACAAACACCTTAAAGCTCAATTACATCATTTGGCTCTTAGTGTGCAGAACACATAAAATGCAGTGTGCTGTATATTTAAAAATATAAAAATCGATAGTAACTTTCAACATATCAGCTTTTCTTCTTGTGCACCTTACCTTAGGTATGTGCCATATAGGAAGAATATTGACACCATTAATCCATTCAGAAGAAATATCATAGCCACATAAAAAGAAGCAGGATCTCCCAACCCTACAGAACAAACAAGTATTATTAAAACTATAAAATGCAACAGTAAAGACAAGCTACAAGGAAAAAAGCATTTCAGAAAGCCAAATCTGTTCTCCCCTCAGAAAAAGATGATCTTTGTGATGGCAGTTGGGGGAAGGATGGACCACCTCAGCTGGAACATCAGAAGCTCTATTATGAACATCTTCTGCAGTATGGAAGCATAGAGGAGCAAAGAGCAAAAAATATTTAGATAATTCACTGTCACATCAGCTAATAAGAATAAATTATGAACTGACTTTAATTGTTCCCTGTTTTTGTCTATTTTTGGTCTTAAATTAACAAGTCTTCAACATGCTGATAAAGAATATTTATGTATTTATAAAAATGTTTATATATGACTAATTCATTTAAAAAAATAAAAGCAGTTTACAACTATACATAAAACCATAAAATAAAAACTATGCACAAAGTTAAAATTAGACATCAATTAACTGTTGTGGAAAGATATATTCCTAATTGCCTACACAGACCGGGCAGAATAGAAAAGTCAGCAGGCATTTAAAAGGTGAAACAAAAGACGTCTGCTGTCATAAATTAAGCCCAGGAACTGAGACAATTTTCTCCACTGTCATTAGTTGCAAGAGATATTTGTCAATATGCATGTATCTATAACTTTTTATGACTGCAGTTGTAAAACAATACAAGGACAACAAAAAGGATGCAACCGTGTAACAGTTAGGCATGATGCACACCTAATTTGTGAAAACAAATCCATAAGACTGTACATTTTGTTATTTCCATCTAGGAGATTGCAAATTTCCAGCCTGATATAAAAAGAAAACAGATTGAGACCCAGAAGCATTATTGCAAGGAATCAAATGCATGAGTGTTGTGGGTGCTAATTGGAAGTATCCAATCACTGCAAATGCAGTACTTCCTGCCATCTTAACAGCAGTTAAGACTGAGTAAGGAGCAGGAGAAAGGTCCATGAATTTACAGAAATATAGCAACCAGGTACTAATCTTTCTCCTACCCTCCTAGCTATCCTAACTTTCAGTCTGTTGCTGAGATACTGGTGCCATCCTTATTATTTTGAGATGAATGTTTATGCTTCATCAGTCATACTGATGACCGAGTTGAATTTGCCCACATACTCCCTGTTTCTTGGTGATATAGAGAATAGCCAATACACAATGTTCTGTTAAGATTGAAGGTTTCCAAACTGATAGAAAAACTAAAGATGGCGTTTTCATCTAACAAGTTTACAAAACCTGAAAAAGCACACAGGCCCTTCAGTATCTTTACAAATCCACTTGAAGATTCTTTGTAATATAGTAATTTACTGCAATTTATTTTTGTAATTTAGTAAATTATTTATTGCAAGCTAAAATCTTTCATCAGTCCGCAGATGTAGCAAACACCTCAGTTTTTCTTTGCCTACACAAAGGAGGCTTTGTAAACCTTCCTCTGGTGTTTCATATGCCATCATGCAAAACATCCAATAATGAACAAAGACCAAGCAACACTTGCCTTCACAGCTCTCAACAGGACTGAGGTTTTCTCCTCTATTCACTGTCCAACATTTCTTTGTCGGAATACCCATCACATTCATCGTTTCTGTGTATAATCGGTACCAAAAGCCTACAACAACCTGTGCAGAAAATTGGATTTAGAATTTCAAAAGAATTTTTTGACTCAGATTATCCTGATGATTAAAAGAAGCTTATCTGTTGCTATTCAGCAATATCTGTCTAGTTTAAGATGTTTTTTCTTCCAGGATACTACATTTGACCTCTTACAACACTGTTTATGAGATGGAAGCTCAAACTACAGAGCCAATAATCTTGTACCACAAAGCATACTCATACAGCCTTCTCCAGGTTTTATGTTAAGGGTTGAACCAGCTGTTGCACTGGATATGCATCTGGCACTAAAATAACCACAGTGTATTTATCTCCTTCCTACAACTGGCAAGGAGTTTTGTAGAGTTTTATCTACACCTTGACATCAAAACGTGAGCTCCACTGGCTGTCCATTTGTTTCTGAGCCCATGCAAGGTACTAATTGTGACCAGTGCCCAAGGGATGGTCATCCATGCTAGTACCTTCTCAGTGGTGGTGCCCTCATTTCGGCACTCTGTGCCTCTGGAGTTGTATCATGTGTCATCAATTTTTCAGTTGCATCCTATTACAGTGGTGCCCCGCAAGACGAATGCCTCGCAAGACAGAAAACCCGCTAGACGAAAGGGTTTTCCGTTTTGGAGGTGCTTCGCAAAACGAATTTCCTATGGGCTTGCTTCGCAAGACGAAAATGTCTTGCGAGTTCCTGCGGGTTTTTCCCCCTCCCCCCCCTTTTTCTAAGCCGCTTATCTGCTTATCCGCTAAGCCGATAACCCGCTAAAAGCCGCTAAAAGCCACTAATAGCGCTAATCCGCTTAGCCGTCAATGGGCTTGCTTCGCAAGACGAAAAAACCGCTAGACGAAGAGACTCGCGGAACGGATTCTTTTTGTCTTGCGAGGCACCACTGTACAGTATTAAAGATGGACCTCTCTCTTCACTCAGGTATTCAGGCTCTCTTGATCAATGCATCTGTATACTCAAATATTTTGACCTGTGGCACTGTCTACAGAGCAGGTACAGAACCTATGGGCTTCCAGATTTTGCTGGACTCCAACTCCCATTAGCCCTAGCCAGCAGGGTCAATGGTCAGGGGATGATGGAAATTAGAGTCCAACAAGATATGTTACATGACTACAATTGGATATAACACTCAGTAATTGAACAGCAGCATTCTTACAAAAAGCATTTTTAAAAGTGTAAAAACTAGAATAAAGCAACCATTATAATATATATAAAAAGGCAGATCCAACTCAAGATATATATAAAAAGGCAGATCCAACTTAAGATCTAAAAGCCTGGGAGACCAACGTTTTTGCCTGGCACATAAAAACAAATGGTGATGGTGCCATGCATATCTCACTTGGGAGAGTGTTCCATAAATGGGGAGCCACCACTGAGGAGGCCTGTTGCTGTCTTGCCTTTTAAGTAAAGGTGTTTAATTCTACACAAGAAGTATCATTTATTTCAATAGGATTTATGCATACAACCTCGTAATGGAATTAAAGCCAAAATGTAAGAAGTGCCTTACCTCTGGATAGACATTAAATCGTTTCAGTGTGTTGATTACAAGAGGATACTCAGTTAGCTTGTCATTCATAATCGTCCAGACTCCATTCAAAAAGGATGGTGCCTCAGTGATGGTCTTGAAATAAGAATAATAGAGACCCTAAAGAGAATATATATGTTAAGATGAAATTAATTAGCAGGAACCTTCACATTGTATTCTTCTCTTACAGCAACAGAAGTCAATAAATTACAGCTATTAATTTAAGTACCAATGAATCTACTTAACCTTTTTAAAACCACACCTATACTACTGTAACTGAGCAAAAACAGAACACCCCAGTCATAGCTTTCCCTTTCTATGGTTTGGAAAACAAAATTTCCTAACTGGTTTGTGGCGCTCTTGCACTATGCTGGATTGCAATTAGTCTATTCAAAAAAGTCCAAATCACTGCAGACCATCAATAAACAATTAAATGCAATGAACTGATTTTAAACATATATTGGGAATATAATGTTTCATTGACAGAAAACTTAGAGGTTGTTACATGCAGTACTAATTCAGTTAACTGTGGTTTTAATTACAAGTAAGCAACATCAGTTGCAAAATTCTCCAACACTAGAAAGGCTGCATTCAGAAGTCATAATAAACTATGGTTGGTTGCTATTTTTCCTTTACATCAGCAGGTGTGGCAGTGGGTTAGGCTAGACAGGTGTCTGTCCTCGATGATGGACTGGATGAGATCCAATAAACTGAAGCTCAGTCCAGGGAAGACTGAGGTACTGTTAGTGGGTGCTTCCTTTAACTGAGTAAGTGAGGTTCAACCTATTCTGGCTATACTCTCTGTAAAGGTGGTGTACAGTTTGGGGATATTTCTAGCTCTACTTGAGGCACAAGTGGCTTCGGTGTAATGGAGCACCTTCCATCAGCTTCAGCTGGTGGCACAATAGCAACCCTATCTAGACAGAGATAGCCTAGGTTTTTTTTGTCTATGCTTTGATAACCTCTAGGTCAGCTTAGTGCAATGCATTATATGTGGGGCTGCTTTTGAAGACAATTCAAAAACTGCACCTGGTGCAGAATTCAGTGGCCACATTTGTTGACTGGAAGCAGGAGGTTTGAGCATATAATGCCAAACCTGGCCCAACTACATTGGCTGCCAATTAGTTTCTGGATTCAATTCAAAATACTGGTTTTGACCTATAAAGCCATATGACTCAAGACCCCGATAGCTTAGGGATCACATCTCCCCACATGAACCTTGAAGGAGATGTGGAGAGTGACAACATGAGATCAAGTCTTCTCAGCGGCAATTCCCCAACTGTGCAATTCTCTCCCCAGAGAGATGTGCCTAGTTATCAACACTAGCATCCTTTAGGCATCAGAAGAACATGTTCCTATCTACCCAGTCTCTGACATTAATCTTTAGATGGTTGGGGTAGGATGTGCCCTTCTTATATTCTTAAAGGATGGGCACTGCTTGTTAATACAACAGTGATATTTCATACTGTATGTTTTCTTAAAAACTTGTAAGATGCTTTAAGACTATTTTTGCAGTTAGTGACAAACAAACAAACAAACAAACAAACAAGGCTCACTGAAACACAGCAGCTTCAAAAAATGCAGTTTGAAGTTGACTTATTTCAATATTCCTAGCTAAAAACTGCAATTCAAAGTTGGCTTATTTAAAAAAACCCATAGCTAGAATTTACTAAAGTTTGTTGGGCCAATGAAGTGAAAAGCTGCAGTTAAAAACACAGAAGGGGAAGCTTCCAACCTTCTCACAGACATGCTGGAGAACAGGGTGGGAGTAGGGAGTGAACGAACCTAAAGGGAGGCTACACTCATTGCTGCCACAGTTTGGTGTGATGTTCAAACTCAGCCAAAAATAATTTGTAAGCAATGTTTGCTTTCAAAAAGTAGAAGACCAGAAATGTTGAATAAACACGACTAAATATAAATTCTAGGTGATTTGAGAGAATGAAAGAACAAAAATTAAAATCTTATTTTATTAATAGGTTATCATACCAATATTTGCAATACCCATTTGATTCAGAAATCCACTTTCATGGCTGTTTCATTTTTAAAAAATAAATCACAGGCAAGAATGTATACTATTTTAAGCTACTATTACAGAACTGGTAAGCACCCACGGCTGGCGGAAAAACACTAAAAACACATTTTGGGTAACAGCTTTAAAAATAGCAGTGTCACTTAAAGTACAGACGCTCTAACCATTTCAGTTCGAAAAGCCATTTCCCTTTCCAGGGTTGAAAGATGAGAAAAGTGACGGTCATTTTCAAAGAGACTTGTTATATGGCACCTAAAGAAAAAACAACAAAACTCAGAAATAAATCTGCAGCTTAAAGGAACTAGTATAAAATTACAACAGCCTTGTAAATGAGATCACAAAAATAAATGGTGTACTTTTTTTTGTTAGCCTACACAGAGAAGATAGATGAGGAACAGGGCAATACAACTGTCATCCCCCAGCCCACTCTGTTTCTATGCAGAATGCATAGGAGCAGACTTCCCTAACGAGAACCACATGCTGCCTTAAACCAGGATGATAGTTGTCAAAACAGGGCCAGATGGCTCAAAAGTCGTATTTTACAATACAACTTTTTAGTTCCTGAAATTTATTCTGATTGTGCAGATAAAATATCACAGATTGAATTCTACAGTGTGTGAATTGCTAGCAAACAAGATTCAAGGATCCCCAGGCATGTACCCCCAAATGAGGGAAACATCAGGTGCCATCCTGGTGCCCAGATATCAGCCCATAAGTGGCCAATAGCCAGGTGCAAAATGCACCTGGCGAATTTCAGATTCTGGATCTAGCTCATGGCAGTTCATCAGGAAAGGGTCTAGCTTTCTGGACCTGAGAAATAAAACATCCCCCCAAAGAGAAAAATATAGCAGGGGAAGGTGCATGCATGAAGAAGATGTGTGGGTAAACAAAAAAGGTTGGGTAAAAAAGAATGAGAGATTGAAGCTCTGATAGCTTTTCCATATAAAAGGAGAGAGACAGGAAAATTCAAATATAGGAACCATTGCCTAAGGCATTAATAATATAACAAGATCCCAATTTTAGGTGGACCTTGATGAGACACACATGCCTGCTGAGACCTTGTAACAGAGATAAACTTACCAGTGAAGAATTCCAGCAACAGCGGCTGTTTAAAACAAATCACAAAAAAGGTAAGTTACTTCAACCTCCTGTTTAAAAAATCTTTAAAAAGTTACACCTAGTTCTCAGGGACAGCAATAGGGACCCAGAATATTACTCTTTATTATTTTTAATGTATTTTAGATATATAACTGTACAAATGAGAGCATGGCCCAGACCAACAAAGACTGAAGTCAAACTATTTGAATACTGGCTCCTCAGAAGGTAGCATTATGATACTATGTCCGGAGAGCAATTTCATTACACTAGAAGCACAGAGACATGCACACTGAAACTATCAGTGTAACCTCTGCTACGTAATATGAACAAATCAGAAAACAGTAGAGATTGAATCACCAGTACATGAAGTCTATGGCGAATTGTGCATATGCATCTTACTTTAAAATTAGGGCCCTTGTCATTAGAATTGTGAAAACCTTGAGTATTTGGTCACTAGATGTCTGAAAATGTGAGGTCAACTCTAAGAATTAAGTTAAATGAACTTAAGTTTCATCTACAGTACTCAAACAGTGACAATATCATACTTAATGCACCAAAGTAATCTACTAATATTGGCCTCTACCCAATTGTGTCCCTCCACTGCCAGAACCCTCCTCAATCCAGCAAAGTTTCCATTATCAAAAGGTAGATTTGTGTGCAATTTTCAGTGGCCCTCACTTCCTTATGCTGCCTCCTGTACTCTCCCAAGATCTACTCCAGAGGGTTAGCGACCCTTTAGAAAAGCATGCTAGGTGACTGCAGAAAAAATATCATTTTCTCTACACTAGCCCACAGCAACCTCTACTGGATCAAAGGGCCTGCCAACATCAGAAGCACACAACTGGATGCAACCCTCTGTCCTTATTAGAATCAAAAGCATATCAACAGCTGAGACTTAGCTTGCAATCCTGTATACACTTACCTAGAAGTAACTTCAACTGAACTCAGTAAGAGTTACTTCTGAGTAGAAATGGAGGACTGCATTGTTAAAAAACTACAATTTTAAACATAAATTTCTTCCTACCCATTATAAGGGTAATCCATATCTTGCTATCTGCTCTTGCAATGAAGATTCCTGTTTCATTCAGATAAGCTGTGTTAAAAAACAAAGTAATTTCATTAGACTTTCTAATTGCACAAAGTTATTTCTTTAAAAGTTGTATTTCAACTTACAGCAGTTCACAAATTTGCTGTGGACAAAAAGAGATGACTTTTACAAAGTTCTTTCATGTGCACTTTTTTGCATTTTTTATTTTATTTGAATCTAGGGCTTTACACCACTGCCACCAACCATAGCAAGTATCAATACTGAGTTACAGCATGTATAGTCCAAATGAACCTGAATAACATTTTGTTTAGTTTCTGCATGATTATTAATACTTGGACTAAATGCAGATCTAAGTTCCCAATTCAAACAAATACAGATCATTACTTTAAATTCATACTATTGGTTAAATTAAAAGCCTTAAAAGTTCTTTAGGTAATAGCTTATTGCATGTGAAGACCAATCCTATGTATGTTTCCTCCTAAGCAAGTCCCAGTGAGGTCAGTGGGGTATACTCCTTAGAAAACACATGGGATTAAAGTCTTATGCACTGTATTATATAGCATGTTGCCTGAGGAAAGGACAAGTATGCACAGTCCTTAAACAATTCTGTAGTAACCCAGCAAAAGATACTATGTTACCTAAGGAAATAAAAATCACATTCTGCACTGTTAAGGAAAGCTGACAAACCCTGCCATGTTTTGCTTACATCACAATTTAGGAGACAGCTTGATAGAACACAATCTACAGAGAAAAAGGTGCGGCTCTTTATGATTTCAGCACTTTTAAAAATCACAGGAACATGGAAAACAAAAGCCCCCCCCCCAATAACCCTCACAACCCTTTGCTTAAGCTCTATAAATGTAAACCCAACACCACTGAAATGGATCACAAGGATTTTCATTAGGTTGCCAACCTTCCAAGTATCAGAGAAGCAAACTGAAGAAATGAAAGAGCCATAGAGGTTTTATTGGGTGTCTTGATTTAAAGGAACAATTTATCGTCCCAGCGAAAGGGTGATTTAGAGAGCAGCATCCCTAGTTGAAGTCAGGGTGATGTCCTCTGCCTTCTCACTCATAAATTCTCGGTCCCATCAGTATCTAAGCCCTTCCCATTTTCACCCCTTCCAAGAATTGAGCAGCAGGTTGCATCCTCTCCATTCCCATTCAAGCCCTACCTGCGATATATATATAGATAGATATATATTTAAAAAATAACCCGCTCTTTCATCAACCTGCAACAAGGTGGCTCACAGCATGCAATAAAGACCAATCTACAATTAAAAACATCCAAAAGGACAAGTGAAGTGACTTCTCATCCAAAGGGGGCAAACCCGTTTCCCGTTGCACCAAGGTGTTCCCATCGGTCGCCTGCCCACCCATCTATTTCTAACTATCTTGACGACTCGCTGACTTCCTTTCTGCCAACCTTATTCCTGAGCATAGACAGAAATTTCCCCCCCAAAAAATGCCGCATTTTGTTACATGTTTGGATACCTCCTTCAACGTAATTTTTTTAAAATAAAAGTTTTTTAATGTGTGTTTTTTTTTAAGGGGGGCGGAAACCAACACCTGGATGGCTCAGTGGGTGAGGGCATGGTGCTGATAACGCCAAGGCTGCAGGTTCGATCCCCGTATGGGGCAGCTGCAGATTTGGGTTGGACTAGATTGGAGCCTCAGCTTCAGGATCTGTCCTTCCAGTGAGCACTCAGGGCTGGTTTCCTTAAGAATGGAGAGGTTTGATCTTCTTGCAGTCCGAGGAGACTCTTGAGAGTCCCATGGACTGCAAGAAGATCAAACCTCTCCATTCTGAAGGAAACCAGCCCTGAGTGCTCACTGGAAGGACAGATCCTGAAGCTGAGACTCCAATACTTTGGCGACCTCAGGAGAAGAGAAGACTCCCTGGAAAAGACCCTGATGTAGGGAAAGATGGAGGGCACAAGGAGAAGGGGACAACAGAAGACAAGATGGTTGGACAGTGTTCTTGAAGCTACCAGCATGAGTTTGACCAAACTGCGGGAGGCAGTGGAAGACAGGAGTGCCTGGCGTGCTCTGGTCCAGGGGGTCACAAAGAGTCAGACACGATTAAAAAACTAAACAACAACAACAGATGATCCTCAGGGTCCCTTCCAACTCCACGATTCTATCTATGAAACCAAACATTAAAATTAAAGTGGAAGATCCAAGGGTTGTACAGATGGAGAATGAATGACTACCTACTTGAAAAAGAAGAAGTGATCGAAAAAGCTAAAACTACCATAAAAGACTATTTTGACTTAAACATCAATAAAGGAACAGGTATAGACACAGTATGGGATGCTAGCAAGGCTGTGTTAAGAGGCCTCCTGATACAACAAAATACCCAAAGAAAAAAGGCTAAAGAAAAAAAGAAGAAGAATTAATCCATCAATTGAAAGAATGCGAAAAAAATATGATAAAAAACCCAAACGACGATGGCCATAAGCAACAATATAAAATGCTCCAAACAGAATATTCGATATTAATAAGCCAAGAGGTGGAATGGGGAATAAAGTTAATGAAACAAAGGTCCTTCGAATCGGCAAATAAAATTGGAAAGTTTCTGGCGTGGCAACTGAGAAAAAGAAGAAAACTTAGTACCATCAATAAAAGAAAAGTTGAAGAACAAATCCTGGAAGACCCCAATGAAATAAAAAAGAACTTCCTGAAATTCTATGAGAACCTATGCAAAGGAGAAGAAGAAGATTTAACGGGCATCGCAAAATACCTAGAAGAAAATAGTCCTAAAAATATATCAGAAGAGGAAAGAAGACGATTCTATCTATGAAACCAAATATTGCAAGCGAAACAGCCCCCCCCCCAATCCGAGGAAGGGTTCGCGTTCACACGAGTTCCGTCTCCGCCACCTCACTTCTGGGGGGGGAGAGGGAGAGAAGCCCCGTGGGGAGCTCGCTTTACTCCCGAGTAAGCCCGCTGGGAAGGGCCGGGCCCCGCTCCCCCCCCCCCCCTCACCGCGCAGCCAGTCCTGGCACTCGCGGAGCCCCCGGGCCAGGCGCTCGCGCTGCTCCTCCGGGCGGGGGCTGCCGCCGTTCTTGGCCGCCGCCGCCCTCCTGCCGCCCCCCCGCTTCATGGCGCTGGAGGCGGCCCCGCCGGGGAGCTGCCTGCCCCGAGGCTGCTGGAGGCCGCGGGCGGCGCCGGCCGGTCCCTTCTCGGCGTGGGCTCGGCTGGGGCTGCGCTCGGGCTCGCCGGCTCCGCTCAGGCCCCGCTGCTGCTGCCGTTGAGGTAACTGCGGAGGGGGAGAAGGCGGAGGGGAAGCGCCGCCTCCTCCTCCTCCTGCTCCTCCTCCGCCGCCGCCTGAGGGGGGCGGCGCCTTCTTGGCCCAGCCTCGCCTCGGCCGGCCCATTCCCGGAGCGGGGCGGGACGAGAAGAAGAAGGCTCGCGCGGCCGCGCGCGCTCCCGCCGCGAGGTAACGGCCGAGAGGAAGAGCCTCTCGCGCGCCCTGGCCAACTGCCGGTCTTGGCGCGCGCCCGCAGCCCCCCGGCCCCGCCCCCTTCCCTCTCGCCGCGTGGAATCCCAGAGTTCGAAAGGGGCTCCGCGTGGTCATCTAGTCCAACCCCCTCTTCCCCCCCCTCCCCTCCCACCACGTGGCTTCTTTGCACCCACCAGCGGCGATCCTAAAGGCACGAAGGGAAGAGGCCTCCTCTCTCCAATGTCCCATCTCCCCGGCAGCTGGGGTGCAGGGGGCTTCTTTTAATTTGGTGATCATTTGTTGTTGGGTTTTTGTTTTTTTTGGGAATAATATTTATTAAAGTTTCAAAAAAGTTGCAAGGATAAAAGAAAAAAAAGAAGCAAAAAAATACAAAGTACAAAAAAGTAAAAACAATTAAAAACAAATCAACCTTTCCATATCTTGACTTTCAATTACTGTACTTGTTTCCCTGACCTCCTCCCACCTCCCTTTTTTGTATTCTAGTTCAATTAGTTGTTTCAGCAAATCCTTTCCATTTTTGCTTTTATCATAATAATTTATCTTAATATATTATAACTTTACATTCTCACCTGTTAACAATCCATCTTTAGATACTCCTTTATAACATTACTGCTAAAACCACATAACTTCATTCCAACATCCTTCTGACATTCCTTAATTTTACAATATTTTTGTAAATAGTCTTTAAATTTCTTCCAATCTTCTTCTACCGACTCTTCTCCCAGGTCTCAGATTCTGCCAGTCATTTCCGCCAGCTCCATAAACTCCATTACCTTCATCTGCCACTCTTCCAGGGTGGGTAGATCTTGTGTCTTCCAATACTTTGCGATGAGTATTCTTGCTGCTGTTGTGGCATACATAAAAGAAGTTCTATCCTTCTTTAACACCAATTGGCCAACCATGCCCAGGAGAAAGGCCTCTGGTTTCTTCAGAAAGGTATATTTAAATACCTTTTCCATTTCATTATAGATCATCTCCCAGAAAGCCTTAATCCTTGGGCATGTCCACCAAAGGTGAAAGAATGTACCTTCAGTTTCTTTACATTTCCAACATTTATTATCGGGCAAATGATATATTTTTGCAAGCTTGACTGGTGTCATGTACCACCTGTATATCATTTTCATTATATTCTCTCTTAAGGCATTACATGCCGTAAACTTCATACCTGTGGTCCATAACTGTTCCCAGTCAGCCATAATTTGGTGATCATTTGTAGCTGAGTAAGATTGGCTTCCACTAACACGGTTTTAACAGTGAGTCCATAAGTGACTGTGGAGGCCAATTCTGGATCCACACCTCTGGATCTACACGTAGTGGTTAAGAGCGGTAAACTCGTAATCTGGGGAACCGGGTTCGAGTCTCCGCTCTTCCGCATGCAGCTGCTTGGTGACCTTGGGCCAGTCACACTTCTCTGAAGTCTCTCAGCCCCACTCACCTCACAGAGTGTTTGTTGTGGGGAAGGAAGGGAAAGGAGAATGTTAGCAGCTTTGAGACTCCTTAGGGTAGTGATAAAGCAGGATATCAAATCCAAACTCCTCCTCCTCCTCTTTCACAGTGGGGACATTAGTTTCCAGGCGGAAATTGGTCATGGTGATGGTTTGCCAAGCGTGCCTTCCTCTTAGCATGTTTCTCCATTTTTGTCCTGAGTTTGAGTGTCTTCAAAGCCCATGACACCTTTGGTAAAGGCTGTTCTCCAATTGGAACGCTCACAGGCCAGTGTTTCTCAGTTGTCAGTGTTTATACTACATTTTTTTTTAGATTTGCCTTGAGACAGTCTTTAAACCTCTTTGTTGACCACCAGCATTACACTTTCCATTTTTAAGTTCAGAATAGAGTACTTGCTTTGGAAGACGATCACCAGGCATCCGCACAACATGACCAGTCCCAATGAAGTTGATGTTGAAGAATCATTGCTCCAGCACTGGTGATCTTTGCTTCTTCCAGTACACTAGCATTAGTTCGCCTGTCTTCCCAAGTGATGTGTAAGATTTTTCGGAGATCTTATCAACCATACTGTATGCTTGTGAAACATGGGCCACTTATAAACGCCATCTCCAACTCCTCGAAAGATTCCATCAGCGGTGTCTCCGAAAAATCTTACACATCACTTGGGAAGACAGGCAAACTAATGCTAGTGTACTGGAAGAAGCAAATAGCTCTGTAAACAAGCATTTTGGTTTCTCTGCGAATGTCCCGGTCCTCAAACACTTCAACTGGGAGAAAGCTAAACTCCATCTCCCCAGCAGCTGGGATGCAGGGGTAGACTGCCCCTTCACGAAGAGACTCCACAGCTCAGGATGTGACAGGCCAGCTCAATCGCTCATAATAATAATCATCATCATAATAATCAGGCCTCATCTCCCAACATCTGTCACCTTGGAGCAGCCATTCCGTCCATGCTTCACCAGGCAGTTCCTGCCTCTGAACTGTGCCAGCTGGTCCATATAGGAACAACTGTCGAGAAAATTGGTGCCTGCATTTTGAGTTTTATTTTCCTTGCCCTTCCTTCTCCTTTTCCCCTTGTGTGTTGTGCGTAATCTATTTATTTGAATGTAAGCCTGCAGGTAGCCTTGCTTTGAATTCCTGTAAGCTGCTCTGGGAGCCTTTTCGGCAGGGTACAGATGCTCAGGCCTAGCTCTCACCGGTCTCACAGACAACAGATTCAGCAATCTGCCTTCCTTATGCCTTTTATGGAGTTTTTTTCACTAAGTAATCTTGCCAAAGAAGTAAAGTTGCTTTGCGGACAGAGTCTTTCTAACTCCCAGCAAGTTGAGGGAGGGGGGTCACACCCATTTCACTCTGGCACAGAGCCACTTCCTTTGTTACCTTAATGACCCATACTTCGACGGTCATTACCTTACCAGGAAGCTAGCCTGGCTGTTCCAGGAATTGAATCCATGATGGATCTAGGAATTAGAAGGAACTCCAATAAACAGTCTACCACTACCACCACCCTGTACAAACTCATAAGAGTATGCTGGATTCCCCCAGTTGCTGCCCATAAGTATCAGAGTCTTTGTGATTAACTGATTTTTATCTCCAGCTTTCTCCATTTCAGATTCCTTCTACTTTTGCTGCTGCTCCTTCGGATGCCTTGTCCATCCTGTCCTGACATTTGCTTGGTCTAATTTTCAAAAAATTAAATAAAAATTTCCTGCCAATCTGTTTTAAATTTACGAAGAAGGAGTGCACAGTCCTAATCTCCTAACAGTTCTGGCATCACTAATCTGCATTGTATGTTCTTGAGTATGTACTCTTCCTTAAGAGCGTTAGGAACCTTCCTAGATCAAAATCTGCCTTGTCGTATTGCAAGAACTTGCTAGCAAGGATTAAATGATCCGTCCAAAACTGGTGAACTGTAGTGTTCTGGTCAGGTGAACCGTAGTGTACCTTCTGCCTAGCGATGCCCTAATCAGTAAACTGTTCATACAAAAGAACAGCTTGTACTTTTTAATATATATATATAATTTTTGATGTGCCACTTCACTAGCTAGCTTCTGAACCACAGAAACTGCATCCCATTAGCTCTTGCCTTCTGTGTACTGTTACACTCTCAGTCACGTCCGCCCACATTCTAGAAGCTTTATCCAGCTTTTCTATCCTCCGGCGAAGAATGCTACAAATAAAGCACAATGTCTTTGAAACGCGAACTGTCTTGCCATTCATTATTTAGAAAGTCTGAAGCGGGGCTTGCTGACTTTTGAGGCTGCTTTTTCAAACAAGAGTCAATCTTTTGCTGGTCTAGTCTCCCAAATAGCTCCACCAAAGTCAATAGATAAACACTGATTTATGCTAGCTAAGCATCTAACCCTGGATTTAACAGTATCTGGGTTTTGTGATAAAGGATTTCTTTGCAGATGGCTTTTACTGAGACATAAGTCTACTCTTTTTAATCCCACTGCTGCAAATATTCACATATTGAGAGCTTTTTGTACTGCCTGCTGTAAAGCAGGAAGATTTAAGGACATGTTCGTGGGGAGCAGTAAAGCTGCAGTAATTTATATTCCTCAGAACCCATATCCAGAGTTCATACACAAAACCGCACTTTGTACTCTCTTATTAATTGATCTGGAATAACTACTACCCACCTGGTTTTGTATGCACAATTGCTCATGCTAACTGAAATCCTCTTTTCATTTGTAACTCTGTGTTAAAAATGTGGGAGAAATTGCACTGGGATCTTGATTGTGACTAAAACAGGGTGGTCAAAGGGGTCGTCACATTAAGCGATCAAGAATATTCAGACATATGAGCAAGATCCTAATCAGCAGCATTCCTGTTTTTATACTGAATATTCAAAGCTGATTAATGCACAGATCCATAACACAAAGCCTCTGCGCTTATAAACGATCCCATTTTAATTATGTTTTTTTAAAAGAAGAAGAAGATTGATTTTAAATTTTAACTTGGTTATTTAATTGCACATTACATTTGTTTTGGAATGGCATCTAATAAATCTTGCAAATGAATATATTCAGGCTGCAGTTCTACACAGACTTTCCCTGGGAATCATTCCTGTTGAATTTAGTAGGGACTAGGTGCTCAACATCCAAACCCAGTCTGAGGGCACTTCTAGATAGTCCCCATTTTCAGGTGGGATTCAATCATAGAATAGCAAATTTGGGTTGCACGGTTAAAGTCGATTAGCGTTCTTGCATAGCAAGAGTTTCCCCTGCCTCCAAATAAGACTTATCATGATAAGTAAATGCACTAGAAGGGGCGAGAGAATAATTGTTTTATGCAACATTGTCTAACCTCCATGCACACTTTGTGCAAACAAATCAGGATGAATGCCCAGTAAATAGGTCATCGGGAAGCAGCTTGAAATTGTGCTTCTGTTTGGAAGAATTCTTTTCTTCCCGGCTGGACTGATCTCTTGAAAAGCCTTTGTTATATCACTGTATGCATTTCTGAGCAAAACAATCATGTTCTGTGCTTGGCTGGAGGCTGGTTTTTTCAGGTTTACAAAACAAAAGTGCCTGTAACAATGGCTGTGACAGACTATACATGGGTGTACATAAAATTAAATATTTAATCACTATACATCTCAGAATAAATTACATTCACACCAGTTGGCCTTTATATGAGATTCTATTTTAATAGATTCTTTATCATATAGGTTCTGTTTGTAATTGTGCTGGGAAAAATAATTGATGCTTGCTTATCTGCTTAATTTTCTGTGTGGTGGCTAAAGGCTAATACTGTCATCATGCATGGATAATTGCCTGGAGCTGGACATTGCAGTATCAAAGTCAGAACGAAGCAAAATGCCATCTAATCCAATCTTCTGCATTGAGGCAGAACCATCCACAGCCTCTCACAGAACATTCTGCACATGGTGTGTCACAAGCAGACCGCATAGGCATTGCAGTGGGTGCTTTCAGAGCAAAAAGCTCAAGATGCATTATTCAAATGACCAGAGGGCATTATTCGCTTATTAAAAACATTGATAACCCACCCTGCATATGCACAGATACCAAGGTGGGGGTGCAGAAGAGAACATTTACAAACCATGTCGTGCATGGGTAGGCAAACTAAGGCCTGGGGGCCGGATCCAGCCCAATCGCCTTCTAAATCTGGCCTGTGGACGGTCTGGGAATCAGCATATTTTTACAGGAGTAGAAATGTCCTTTTATTTAAAATGCATCTCTGGATTATTTGTGGGGCCTGCCTGGTGTTTTTGCATGAGTAGAATGTGTGCTTTTATTTAAAATGCATCTCTGGGTTATTTGTGGGGCATACATTTCCCCCCTCAAAATATAGTCTGGCCCCCCACAAGGTCTGAGGGACAGTGGACCAGCCCCCAGCTGAAAAAGTTTGCTGACCCTGATGTAGTGTATGGAATGTTAGGGGAGGGGTAGCTGGTGGGAGACACTTCTTCGGGGCTAACTTGCCCAGCTTTGGTCCCCGCATTTTGCACTCAGCTCTCACCTGTGACTCCTAAAAGATGTCAGCATGTGACAGAAGCCACACTCTGAGAAATGGCTTTCAGATGGCCGGCTAAACCAGGTGAGGGGAACTGATGGGTCCCAAACCATTGCTGAGTTAGGAATAGGAAGACAGGCTCCGGTGGGTTGAGTGGATGAGACCAATAAAGGTAAAGGGTAAAGGGACCCCTGACCGTTAGGTCCAGTGATGGCTGACTCTGGGGTTGCGGTGCTCATCTTGCTTTATTGGCCGAGGGAACCGGCGTTTGTCCGCAGACAGCTTCCGGGTCATGTGGCCAGCATGACTAAGCCGCTTCTGGTGAACCAGAGCAGCGCACGGAAACGCCATTTACCTTCCCGCCAGAGCATGTTTGCATGTTTATAGCGCCAGAGCGGTACCTATTTATCTACTTGCACTTTGATGTGCTTTCGAACTGCTAGGTTGGCAGGAGCAGGGACCAAGCAACGGGAGCTCACCCCGTCGCGGGGATTCGAACCGCCGACCTTCTGATTGCCAAGTCCTAGGCTCTGTGGTTTAACCCACAGCGCCACCCACATCCCTTGATGAGACCAATAGTGGGTTCCTTATTCAAGAAGGCAGGTTCTACACGTGCTGTAGAAGGAAGAGAGGGGCAGATGGGGCTTGTCAACCTGGGAAGGGAGCCCATCTAGGAGAAGGAAAACTCTGAACCTAAACCTCTACTGCCTTACAGCTATACTTGTCAGGGACTGGGCGGAGGAGGAATGGTGGAGACCGCCCCCCATCCTGACCCTCCCAGGGAGGAGGAAGAAGAAGGCAGTATGGATTTACAACTGGGATTTGAGGGAGGTTGCAGCTCAGAGGCAGAGGAGGGGGAAATCATGGGTGAGGAGGAGGCAGAACTGGAGCAGCAGCTGGCGGACGCATATTCACTAGAAAGCATTCCAGACCCTCCATCTCCCAGAACCCGGCGAGCCTTAAAAGTAGGAGAGCAAAGAGCTCAAAGACAGAGGACACTTAGCAGCAGCCGCAGAGGAGGTGATAAGGATGACAAATGTGGAAGTGGGAGAGACACGGGGAGGTGTTGAATATTCACTCGGGACAATGCCATTATCCAAAAGGCTGGGTTCTATAGCCTCTCTCTGTAAAAACTGAAATAAAATCGGACTGTAAGAAACTTCTCCTTGTCTTTATACTTTCCTTGGCAACCAGCTGGGAGCCACTGACAACACCTTGACAACACTCATCTGGCGCCATCTGGTCTTGCATGTTTATAGCGCATTCAAACCTCTGTTTCTTTACTAATGTGCAGTATTTGAGTCCTGAGACCAGAGAGGTCATTGCTGCTAACACAGCAAAACCAATGCAGGAGGCAGCAGTTATGAATTACCAGTCTTAGAAGCTACAGCAGGTGTCGTGATTCTCCAGTATTCACCCTGAGGCACACTCCGTTGTCTCTCAGGAAAGACAGGTGCCAGCAACAAAATACACTAATCGATTAAAAAACCCAGAAGAGTCAGTTGGGTAAGGAGGCATCCAGCTTTGGGAAAGAGGTGAGGAGGGTTCTGATAGGGCCCTAGAGACCTCCCACCCCCTCCCCAAAACTGAGAAAGTGCTGACTAGGCTTTGGGAAGGAGGAGGGAAGACTCTAGGGGCCTCTCTTACCCAAGCTTTGAGAAGGCATCCTTGGTTCAGTGCCCAGTACCTGCCCTTAGCTCACACAGCTCTAAATCTGTGACAATAACTTGTTATGGCAAATAAAGACAATAAAAGTGACTGGAAGGACAATATAAATTTATTTATTGTTACATTTTTATTCTGGCTTGTCAAATGGTTAAATGCACATCGTGGTAAATTATCACTAAGTAAATGGTTACCATGTTCACATTTTGTATAGTGGAAGAAAAAATAAGCACTGGAAAAATTTCCATGCAAATCACTGATAGCTAGATGTGTAACCTCTTCAAGAGTTCCACCACCAGTTAAGTGTCTGAACTTCCATGGGATTTTACAACAGCTTGATCATTACCTAGCTATGTACTGTTCATTTAATACGTCACTCAACTAAAATCCAGTTGATTAAGCTAAGCATATTTAATCAGTTGACAGATATATTTTTTATTCTTTCCAATGCAAAGTTACTACAGAATGTGTAGCTTAAAAGTCATAGTTAACAGGTGCTAGTAGAATGTTTCTGCAGTATATTCGGATTACACAGTATAACCAACAGATGGCACTGTGTGCAAAACTATATTAATGTAGCATTTAAGAAATATCATAAATGTTTCCTATCTTCAAACGATACTGTATTACTCTAGTACCTGGGATGGCCAGTTTTTTTCAGGCCAACAACTACATTGACTGATGCCCAGCCCTTGAGGGCTCCTTGCCAAAGTGGGAGTGGTTGAAATATGGAAGTGGGTGTGGCTAAAGTGTAAACATGGGTGTGGCCAGTTTTTATTTTTAAATGATATACTGTATTTACTCGAATGTAATGCACACCTTTTTTTGCCAAATTACTTTGCAAAAATTAGGGCGTGCATTATATTCGATGACACATTACATTCGAGTAAATATGGTATTTTGGAAATCGGGGAAGGGGCATTACAAAAAGCATTTATTTATTAAATGAGAATGCCCCAGTTATTTCAATTCAGTTTATAATGGATCTCTGGTTAAGATTAAACAACAACAAGAATCAAATAATGTGTTAGAAAAGAAACAGCTCTCTTTTCCCCTAGGCTCAAAGAATTGGGACTTTTTGACTAAGGGAAGAACATGATATAGATTCATCAAAATGTGGGCTGATATTCAATATTATTCATAGAGTCATTGAAATCAATGCACTTAATTAACCTAAGCCCATTGATTTCAGTGGATCTACTCTGAGTATGATTTAGTTGGGTATCATTCCTTGTATTATGGGGAGAACAAAATAAGATAAGTTATTTTCTGCCTCTCAAAGTGCTGGAACTTGGAACTATAAAATCCCTGTAATAGTGAACTCAGATGATTAAGTACCTATAAGATTGGAAGCAACGTAGGGGCACAGAAAATAAGGGTTTGTTGCTATAAACTTCAGAGAATACCTAGGTATGCAGCAAGGCTGTGGCCTGGCTGGACAGAGCTGGCTGAGAGAGGTTCCCTGACCATCAGCAGGGCCGTCTTACCCATAGGCACTAGGGGTGCGGGACACCCGGGCGCTGAGGTCTCAGGGGCGACAGGCTGAGAGTCTGGGGCCCGAGAGTTGAGTCCAGGGAAGATTGCGCCCATCTCTCGGAGCACCACAGTGGGCTCTTCTGCTGTGGGTGGGTCTGTGCCGTGAGTTCAGGGACAAGCGAGCCAGCGAGGCACTGAGGTGGCCGGCCAGCTCCACCCTCCTGCATTTCTGGGACTGGGAAACCGGGGGGCGGGGGGGGGGTGCCGGGCGGATCTTTGCACCCCGATGCCACATATGCTCAAGACAGCCTTGACCGTCACGATGGTCCCTGGGAGCCAGAAGAGCCTCATCCAGGAGCAAACCCCCTGCTGGGGTGGCCACCTGGCCTTCCGAAGATGGATTGGTTCAGTTTCAGCGGCACAGAGTCCCCTGCTCCCTTTGGGATGCCTTTGGTCACGTTCTTGAAGTCATAAGAAATAAAATGTAAAAGTTTCCCCCCCCTACCTTAACCTGCTTGTCTTGCGCAGCCTACCTGGCTAGGCACCTCGCCCTCCCTCCCTAGCTGGCTGATTGACGCTCCAGGCTAGCCAATAGAGCTCATCAGCCAGCAGGCTCTTCTGGGGTGGGAGGCGCTTGATGCCAATGGCTCCCACAGAAGCAACCAGACCTTTCCTGGAGCAGCAGCCTCTGCTTGCAAAGCTCTGTCTCCCTCAGCCTCTTGCTGGGGGTCTAAGGGGTCTCTGGGCTCCTTTCCACCTCTAGAATGGATTGTGTGGAGGCTGCAAAGGAACCCTCTTACCTTGAGGGTTCAGTCACTGAAATGGCCCACATGAAGGGTGACATGCAAATTTAATAAATAATCACCACCACATGCCATTTCCTGGGCATTAAAGCATCATATACAGGCACCCCCAAACTCAGCCCTCCAGATGTTTTGGGACTACAACTGCCATCATCCCTAGCTAACAGGACCAGTGGTCAGGGATGATGGGAATTGTAGTCCCAAAAATATCTGGAGGGCCAAGTTTGGAGATGCCTGCACCATCACCTTCCTATATTGGAGCTCTCAGGGGGATAAGGGGTTATGCCGACGGGCGGCAAAGCAGGAGGAAGAAAAGCAGAATTGATGGTTATCTCTTCCCCCTTTTCTTCCTTCTATTTTGGATTGGTTTCTACATTTACGATTATTCTGGCAGTTAGAAATTCAGCAGGTGAGGAGCATTTGCCAGGCACTGCCTGCTGCCTGTGGGGCCCAGATAAGCCTCCCGAGAGAATCTGAGAGGGGCTTGAGCCCCACAGCCTCCTTGAAGTTGGGCATGAAGGCCTACAGGGTCAATTGCTGCATCTCTGTCCAGGAAAAGCTGTGGGTGAGGAAGGTCAGCTTGGCCCCAGCAGGACAGGACTTGCCGGGGGACACTTCAGGCCTCTCCTTGGGCCTTGGGAAAGGGGCTTTTCCTCTGCCTTGTTCCTCCACATCCCTTCCATTCGGTGTCTTTGGACTTTCCAAACCTGAGGACAGGACTTGTCTCACCTTCTTTTAAATCAATGTCAGCTGCTTTAAGAGACAACAAGAGTCTGCATAGCAGGATAAAAATAAGAGGAAAAGGATTAAACTGTACATTTCAAAGAATAAATACCACCCTTGAGTTGCATGGCATTAATATTGTTCTAACCACTAGGCCACATGGACTGTCCTAGAAGCTTGGCATTGAGGCCATGAATTCCACATTCTCAACTGCTGTTGCCTAGCAATGGAGCTTGTGACCGTTTGAATTGAGGTTCCTGGATCCTCAGCATCTCGAGGTTTGTAGAGGTGGCCTGTAGTGACCTTTGCTCAGTCACTACATTAGAAGATGGCGGCCCAAAGACTCCTGGAGGTAAGTTGAGGTTGCCATGGCCAGGGGACTTAACTCTAGAACCTAGATCAATGGTATCACCAAGTTTGGCAAAGAGCTATCCAAAGTCAAAGAAAGGGTTGAGCTTTGCCCAAGTTGTTGGAAGGGGAGAAGGAATGCCAAAAAGGAAAATTTAGTGTTCTATATTGCAGTCAATTGACTATTATTTTGAACAGAGGATTCCTTCTGATTTACGTACATGTGAATCTGGGAGAGGCTTCATTTCCATTTCTACACACTGGATGTTATCTTTGTACTATAGTTTGGAGGGAAAGGGAAAAACAGAAGAAGAAAAGAGTGTGAACGGCTGGCCCAGTGGAGGAGAAGGGGGTGCTAGATGGATCTGATTTTTCGGCAGCGCTGATGCAAGGGAGCCCTGCTGTTCAACTGTCCACAGAGTCCATCATAGGGGAGGGCTGCTCCCAGATGCAGGTGAGGGAGAGACAGGAGGCCTGGCAGAGCTCTGCTCCTGGAGGAAGGATGGATGAGAAACTGCACCATGGGCTCTGCTGAGACAGGCCAGCTCCCTCAGGCCTCCTCTCCCCCAACTGGCATCTGGTGGCAGCCATTTCATTTCACCAGGCTGCCTCTGTGGGAGAGATGAGAACAGCATTCTAGACCCAGGGGCCTGAGCTTGTGAGTTGTCTTTTCCTCTGCCCTCCTTGCCCCTTTCCTTGTGTGCTGTATTTCTGTTGGTCAGATTGTTTAATACAATAGAAGTCTGCAATTAGGGAGTTTCTTGCATTTGATTTCATGGAAGGCTCTCTTGGAGCCTTTTGGGCTTAGGAGAGGGGTACAAATGCTCTAAAGGAATGAATGGATGAATAAGGTCTCTAAGGAAATGGAGGACAGAGATTTCCAGTTTGTTTCCCAACCAACCTTGCCTGTGCTTTCCTGATCAACACAAAAACATGAATGGGTCTGATCCATTCTTCACATTCCGACGTTCATGTTTCTCTTTCTCATGGCCAGGGAATTGATTTCGATGAGGATCAAATCTTGGAAATCAGTCTGGAAGAAGGAGAGGATCTTCCTCTAAGGTAATGCTGTGCTAATCCCCTGCCCCCAATTATCAATTGTGAAATATACTTGGAGTCGAGAGTGGATTTCATGCTCTTTATTCAGCTCATAGTGGTGAGGAGGAATGGAAGTTCCCCCAGAATGTCTGCTTTATAGACATTATTTACAAAATGGGCCCCACGTGATTGGCTAATTCTGGGATTCTCCTGTAGGCCAATCAGGTTGCGGATTCACTTCCATCTGGAGCTGGATTGGGTGGCTCCTGTGGACCAATCAGACTGCTGCATTCTGAATCCTATTGAACTCAGTACATAACAAATTGCTTTCAAAAGACACCACCCCCGTCCATTTCTATGGTGGTGGTACTAGGGGTCTTTGAAGGATGGGAGGCAATAAAATCTTTTGACACAAGTGCTACTTCTCTCTCCCCTCAGCATCCCAAGCACAGGTTCTCCAGATGCAGCTGATGTTCCTCCCGAAGGCTTCAGCAAGGACCAGCTGAAGGCCAGACTTACGGATGTCATCACCACGATGAAGAGTGGAAAGAAGATAGTCCGAAGGAAGGCGATCCCGAGATCTTTCTGACCTCCTGTAGAAGATCCAGGAATATGTGAGTTACTGAAGCAAAGCATTGCAACCATGCAGGGCTGTCAAGGCTTTCAGGCTGCCGCTTCTAGGCCCACCCTGCAACGTGCCCAAGGGACAATCAGGCATCCCAGTACATACCCAGTTTTGAGAACAGAGCTGGGCCATAGCAGAATGAATCCTAGTGAGTAAAACAGCTGAGAAAAGATGTAAAAAGCAAACATCAGGAAAAGAGGGGTGGGAAGTAAAAAAAGATATTGATTTTTTTTCTGTATAGGATGCTAAATGTTTTGGAATGTTTTGAAGATTTAATAAAAATGTTTTAATTATCAGTTTTTATCCATCCATTATCCGTGTTTAATCTTGTATTTTATTCAGATGTTTTATCCTATGCTTGTTTCTTTGTCCTTATTTGCTCCAACATTTATCAGTTAAAAAAAATCCTAACTGCTATTTTATTTATATGTTTGTTTGTTTGTTTTTTATCCTGGTCTGTGACCGTAATAAAGTTTAAAAAATTAAATTTAAAATGTTGTAGGAAAAATGGTGATGGGTTGCTTCTCTTATCAGTCCCTTCTCTGGGTTTCTTCTCAGCCATCGGTAGCGCTTCCTGCATCCTCCCTTGGCCAACTGGTGGCTATTTCCTGTCTGTGCGCGTTGGAACCAGACCCGGAGTGCAGGCAGCAGGCAGCAGAGGCCCTCTGCCATCTTCTGCCCATCCTGCGGCGCAAAGAAGGTAAGACTGGAAGAATGCATCCCAGCATGGGATGGGGTGAGCAAGACCTGAACTAACCCTTTGGCTTTCCTTTGCAGAGACGCTGGCACGAACGTCCAGGAACCAAACACTCATCATCAGAGCTCAGAAGGTCCTCAATTCCACCAGAAGTCCGGTTCCTGCATTGTTCATCAATGACTGCTACTCTCTTGCCAGGGTAAGTCGCTGTCACACACGGCATAGCAGTCTCTCAAGCCACGTGTTCTAGGTTCCGCAGAGGCAGCACCTGGGCTTTCTGCTCCCCAGCCCTGCCCTGTGGGCATCTCTGACCTTCCTCGCTTGCTTCAGGTCTTTGGCGCCTTTCTCCCTGCTGAGCAGCTCTTGGAGGCCATGTGCTTCCTGGCCAGCAACCTGGTTCTTGAGAGCAGCTTCAACCCCTTGGATATCTCCCACCTGTTGCAAGAGTTCATCAAGCAGTTTAGCGGCAAAGCAGTAAAGGTAAGATGTCTGCAAAGGTAGGAGAGGAGAAGAATCTCCGCTTTGGTGTAGGGGAGGCAACCTAATGCCATTGAGTGGCCAGGGACACATGTTTGTTGAGAGGGGCCTGGCAATGTCAGGACAAGAAGCACAGCCAAGGGTCCTGAGAAACATGGGTTCTGGAATGGGGAGTCTTCCTTCTGGGAGCAGACGGGCAAGCTTCTTCTCTTGGCCTACAATGGAGAGGGAAACTGGTTCCCTGGAGCTGCCTGGGTACAATACTCCCAAGGACCCTGAGTGGTACCTTTGAAGGAAGATGGCTGTGGTGGCACAGGTCAAGGGTCCCTCTTTCTATGAGGGATGGAGAGATCCACCTGCAGACAGCCCCGCTTCCTTGTACTCTCCAAGCAATCCTCTCCTTTTCTCTGACAGGTGGAAGTGCTGCTGGAGGCCTTCTACAAAATCACCCAGGGGCCTACAGTGGAGGGCAGAAACATGGCCGTCTTCGCTTTCTCCATCTTGTCACACCACAGTCTGGAGAAAGTGGTTGAATACCTCCTCCAGTTTCCCTTCGGGTATGGAGCCCTCCAAGTTCTACCGGGCTAAGGGAAAGGTTGGCAAGCTGCAGAGCTTGCTCAGAAAGCCCTTGCTGCCATTTCCTCTCTCTGGGGCACAGCAGCAAGCAGAAGACTTGAATTTGAGCGTTGCTCTTGTTTTTGCATTCACAGAGGCTGCCAGAGAATATGGAAGGAGGTTTTAGCATTGGCTGACCAAGAACAACTGATCCATCTTACGGCCGAGCAGCTTTACCAAAGCCCCTTGGCGGAATCTGCCACCTAAGTGGTAAGGACCAACCACCTGCTTTCTGGCTTCCTTCTTCCCAGGGTGATATCGAGGGGTTTCTGTATTCTGCACAAAAGCAGGGAAAGTGACTTGCACCTCTCTGTCTTCCAGGAACATCTCACCAGCCTGTCGCACACCACCTTCAGGATAAAGAAATACAAGACAGCTGTGCGCTGGAACTTCCCACAGCTGCTGATTGCTCTCCTGGGGATGGTTGTGAAGTTCCACTACGACCAGGAATTCCTCGGGTGAGTAGTGTGCTGCAAAGGTGCCAATGGAGTCATTTTCCCTTCAAGCTCTGGGCGTTTCCAGTCCAGCTTGATTTTCCAAGGGAGGCTCTCTTTCAGGCGACTGTTAGAGAGCAAGGATGGGGAAGGAATTTGAGTGCATGACAATGACCCTGGTAAAAGTGGCCTAATCAAAGGGAGGGCAAAATTCCTCTTTGGAGCCCTGAACAAAAGTTTTTCTTCCTTCAAAAGGCTGGGGATACAATGCGACACTCTGTTGAAGGTCTGACTTGTAAAATTGTGAATGCAGTAGATGCATGACAGATACCATACATGCAGTAAATCTGATTTGCAGAGTTAATTGCTGCTTCAAGGTAGCAATGGCCACAAGCTTAAATGTCCTTAAAAGAGCCATCTTCTAAAGTAGACAAATTCATGGAAAATTATATCTATCAGTAGAATATATACCCGTACCTTTCTCATCTGTACATATTCTGACAGCTCCTTTGAATCAAAAGGTTTCAATAGGTCTTTGTCTGCCCTTGTGTTCCTGCCATCATGTTCAGTGGCAATGCGTCTCTGATTAGCAAATATTGGAACTAAGTGATCCATCTGGGAGCTTTAGATCTCTCATGAGCTTCCTTGTTTAGCACTGATGGAGGCAGAAGGCTAGATTTCATGGCTGGTTGGTTGAATCCAAAGGCAATTCTTGTTAGGTTATGCTATTCTTCTGCTTAGCGTTCATTCCTTTAAAATGAGAGCTTCTTAGTGGAAGACTGTTCCCTCCAGCTCACAACCCCAGTGGTGCAACAATGCCATCGTGTGGCCAATTTTAATAAAAGCTGCTGGTGTGAAGATGCTGAAAGGTCATCTGTTTCTTCGCCTAGGGTCACCTCCAGACCATCAGTATCTTGCAGGAGAGATTCAGTCATGTACCAGGAATGTAGGTGTGCACAGTTAAAGTGGATTTAAAGCACTCTGGTCCTCTGATGCAATCAATTCATTCTTATTTTTTTAAAAGCCAGACCTTTTGCAGGTAGAAGAGGGACAGATATGGGATAAACAACTAATTAATGGGAAGACAGATGACATCTATCTTTTTTGTATTTAACATTTGGCATTTCTGTATTTAACTGTTAAGACTTTTTTTTTTTCAAAAATGGCTGCTGCTTAAGTTGTCTGTTGTTGCTTTAGTTTTCTGTATTCCACTTTGTGATAAGTGCTATAGAAAGGGTAATTAAGTCCCTAAAAAACTTTAAAATAACCACTGCACAAACAAATCTGGATGGATGCTTCCTGTTGTATAGCCTCCCGCTAAGCAGAACAAATGCTTGATGAAGAAAGGACACGGTCCAACCTCTGTGTAAACATCGTGCAAGCAAATCAGGATGAATACTCAATACTGTAAACAAGTTGTATGGAGGAGTCCCAAGGGAAAGCATGGGTGCAGGGAGGAAACCTCTGCCCATTACAATGCTCGACTCAGGAAAAACAGGACTCCGTAAGATATCCTAGAAGTCAGACAAGGGGAAATAACCTCTCCATGACACACACACCCTTCCACACCTTCATTATAGGCTGTGCCTGAAAGTACAGGACAGGCACAATGGAGTCTGGCTAAGACCCTGATGGATGGTCTAATTCATTATATGGCAGTTTCCTATGTCCCTACCATGGCTCTATGTCCCACTGGGAGAACCAAGTCGGAGGAGAACAGAAATGTAGACTAAGGGAAAGCAGCACACACACAAAAATCTGCTTCCTGCCTTCTGTGTTAATGAAGAGCCAGTCACCAGTTTATAGGTGCCGGTGGCGATCACACAGGGTCCCCGGACGTTTGACGGTCTATTGATCCCTGTGCCAGCACTATGATCACTTCTCTGCTGCCACCAGCCCGTTTCTCTTGCATCCAGACAGTTGTTAACAAATAATCAAGTTTATCTTATAAGCATGAACAAGTTTATGGTTTCAGATAATTTTTCTTGTCAGTTTCTTATCCTTAGTTTCTATACCGGCCTATACCTTCCTAATAACTTCTAACTGATTATCCCAACTGTCTATCTGATTCTCCTAACAGTTTCTCTCACTCTCACACATCAAAACTAGACCAACCCACAGACTTATCCTCCCGCTTCCTTCTCCAAATCCCAACTGACTTCCCAACAACTCCAACTGTAACTCTAACTCCTCCCCTTGGGTTCCCGCTGGCCAATCACTTCACACTCATTTAACCCTTTCCTTATGACCCACCTAGGAGGGCAAACGCCACAGTGCCCCTTGGTACTGTGCAACTGGATTTGTACAGATGCTGTTTCTTACCAAACCCAGACTGAAATCTATCTAGATTCAAGTGCCAAATTAGTTCTGTTGAGCTAAAACACAAATACAAAGGGAGTCATGTGATTAAAAGGGCAAAGGAGAAGGTCTCTCAAAAAATGGCATGTGCCACTGGTTGGCCACCAAGCTTGTTCCTCCTCCTCCCCAATGGAGATACCGCAGAATCAGGCCTGCACTATCTGGCATTCAATACCACAGAGCATGGCGACGACTGCTGACTTAGATGGCTTTAAATGGGCATTAGCACGGCCGGATTTAGGTTTGATGAGGCCCTAAGCTACTGAAGGCAATGGGGCTGTCCTTTGACAACAACAAATTGCCGCTGTTTTTTGTGTTGAATATATGATATATGGTAATTTATGGACCTAATAGGTATCTAAAGCCATTTGCACATAACAAAATATGCATTTTATCAAAGTAATTGTTGAACTGAAATACAATTAAGAAGAAGTATATTAATAGTGAAATAATTATTAAGCTGTATGTAGGTTTTATTTTATTTTGGTTTTTTTATCTTATATTTTGGAAATGTACATCCAGTTGTTGTTTTCTGTAAATTTTTTTTTGGGGGGGGGGCCAAGAGAGTGAGGCCCTAAGCTATAGCTTGTTTAGCTTATATGTAAATCTGGCACTGGGCATTAGACAAATCCAAGGAAGAGAGAATAATCAGTGGCTACTAATCAAGACACAGGTGGTGCTGTCGGTTAAACCACATAGCCTAGGGCCCTGCTCTTGCCAACCTAGCAGTTCGAAAGCACATCAAAGTGCAAGTAGATAAATAGGTACCGCTCTGGTGGGAAGGTAAACGGCGTTTTCGTGCGCTTCTCTGGTTCGCCAGAAGCGGCTTAGTCATGCTGGCCACATGACCCGGAAGCTGTACACTGGCTCCCTTGGCCTGTAAAGCGAGATGAGTGCCACAACCCCAGAGTCGGCCACGACTGGACCTAATGGTCAGGGGTCCCTTTACCTTTACTAATCAAGATGGATACTTGCTGCTTCCACGAACAGAGGCAGTTTGGCTCTCAATACCAGCTGGGGAATATAAACGTGAGAGAGACCTATTTGCCCTCAAGTCCTGCTTTGGGTCTTGACTTTGGGGTGCTGGTAGCCAGCAGGTTTTCCGCATGGCGTTTAAAAAGTACTGTATGCCAATTGGTTTAAAATCGAAACAAGCTTGAACAAATGAGCACATACCATATTTAAAAATCCCAGTATTTTAATGAAAGGAAAAAATGAATATCCACACATTTGCACTTATGTACAACTTTGTGATATATATATATATTTATATATAATCATTTTAAGCTGTTTACAAATCACATTTAGTGCTTGAAATATCACATCAGGTTGATATTATATTTCTGGCAGAAATAAATATATTGCACTTAAAAAGAATCTTTTGGTTGTTGATGCTTGATATTGTTTTCTAATTTGCAGTGCAAGCCTATACACTTCGACACAGATATTAGTCCCATTGTGCTCAATGGGATTTTCTCCCAGATAAGTGGATTTCGGATTGCAGTCTTACATACTCAACTTCTTTTTCGTAAAACATTTTGCCCTCACCTCCCAAATTACGCACGCACACACATTGTTACATGGTGAATGTGTTCACACAATTAATTTAAACCATTTAACACAGCAAACAGACCAGCAATACATTCTGTTAAGAGAGACTACCTCCAGTTTTTACTTTCCCTATGTTTACAGAAACACTTTCCTCCTATTTCTGGCATTACAGTAAGAAACTAAATGCTCGTTTAAAATGTGCCAAAGCTAAAATACAGCAATCTGTATTTTTTTTGTCCAAAATCCTTTTAAAAAGAAGTTATTTAGAAAGTAACACATTTATTGACTGAAATAACTTTCTTCAGTATTTTAAAACAATATCAAACCATGATCTTTTAAACCAGAAACTGTCATAAATAAACCCTTCATCCCGTTAAGATTCAGGACGTACCAGAACCATATTACTGCAAATAAAGAGCAGGAAAAACAAAGAATCTGACTTTGTGGTAAAAGCAAGTTGAAAAAGTGAAAAGGAAAAGGTTTAGCTGACTCCCCAACCCTAAAGGAATCGTAGTCCAACAGCTTCAGTGCTCAGGTGCAGCTGCTGCCCAATCTCTGCAGTACAGTGGTACCTCGGGTTAAGTACTTAATTCATTCCGGAGGTCTGTTCTTAACCTGAAGCACCACTTTAGCTAATGGGGCCTCCTGCTGCTGCCGCGCCGCCGGAGCACGATTTCTGTTCTCATCCTGAAGCAAAGTTCTTAACCCGAGGTACTATTTCTGGGTTAGCGGAGTCTGTAACCTGAAGCGTATGTAACCTGAAACGTATGTATCCCGAGGTACCACTGTACTGGGAAATGCTCAACACATGCAAGTGGGACATGACACGTTTTGCAGAAATGAGAAGAGGCAACCCTTACTTACATCATGAAATTTGATGTGTGCCTAACAACCCCATGAAGTCTTCTACTGCGCCCACTATTTTGAGCAGCCGTTTCAGTGTTTATCTGCCCACAATTGGCAAATAAACTATATGTGCCCCTAAGTCTGGTTTAAATCACCAGTCCTTAGGCTTAGGATGAACCAACTGCAGCAGCTACGAACCTGTGGGGAGGAACCGATTGTTTGGTCTTCTTTCCCATCACTGTCAGGTAAGCAGTTTCTACCATCATTTCCAACCTGCTTCCATGGGTTTGCAAGCAGATTCATTAGGGCAAACCCGTAGGTCCATTAGGGCAAACGGGACAGTGCCCCACAACTTCACTCTGCTCTCACTTTCCTGCTACCTACCTTCTTACTTACAACTTGTCAGTGCCATAGCGTGGGTTGCCTGTGCCCGGGGCCATGAATAGCAGGTGGGATGGAGAGAAATGGATGGAGGACACATGCACATGCCTAGTGTTGAAATTTTGCGCCCCTAACAATTTTGTGTCCGGGGCAACTGCCCCCCACTACACCATGAGTCACTGTTGGTCTTATAGAACTCGGCAGCAAGAAGGGAGAGGGCAAAATGATAATTAGCTGTCTCAGCCTGTCCTTGGCTCTAACACCACCTATTGTTGGGTGCCAACAACCACTGGGTTCTGTGAACATGGTAATGTAATGCTTGTCTCATTGCAGAGCTAGATCCTAAACACTACAGACTCTCCACATTGCTAAAGCAGCCAGAGAGTCAGTTTTAAGCAGCCCCATACAGCTAATGGTTCTCTAGATCTTTCTCAACAGGATTGGGCAGCACCAAGGTTGCAATCCTTTGCAGTCCCCAGTTTATCCATTGAATAAATCTTCATACTGTGGAATTAGAAATCAAGAGAGCTGAAAATTTATTGGGCCTTTTAGAATGTAGTTTCAATGCTTTCAGTTCTTTAGCTAGGAACTTGCTTAAACAATGAATTGAAAAAATGCTGGTTGGGGCATTGTTGACTCATCTTGAGATGTGGCTTTCTGCTCCTCTCGGTCTTTCCATATTACAAATACGTGTTCCCATTCAGAGCGTCTGACTGGGAGTGGGTTGGATTTTACCATCCTTCCAGGATTGAGGTTTTCCCTATTGCGTTTTTTTTAATTTTCAGCAAGGACCACACATTGATGCACCTCTTTGATTTTTTCCATGCTCGTTCTCATTACAGAAACTCTTGATGCCTATCTACTGAATTTGTAGTGTTCTGCGTTACAAAATAATCAGGGAAAGGAAATACTTCACGTCTCACCTCTTGTTCCAAAATACAATTATGCAAGGAAGAAGGCCTTGAAGGTGAACAACGGCAGGTGCCAACAACCTCCCACTTCTAAATGTCCCTCTGCCACATGTTTTTCTAGCACAGGTAAGCCTTGTAGATACAATGTCAGATCAACAGAGTTGTCAGTTATCTGTTGTGGCCTCCCACAATGCTCCAATAATATCTGGTGATCAATTAAGGGTGTGCTCTGGGTCCGCATGATGCAGCTATCTTGTTGAAGTTAAGCAGTTTTGGCATATACCCAGATGGGAGATCGCCTGGAAATCCCATGTAGCCTACCTTGAGTTCCATGCTAGAAGAAAGGCAGGATGGAAAAGTACAAAAATAAATAACTAGGCCCCCAGGGACCACATGAACACACCCAATATGGCCCACAGTCACTGGTATCAATACTGCTTATACGATCCTACCAAATTACTGGGCAGGCATGGGATCTAGTCATAAGATCAGGCCCAGAGCAACATGTATGGATCAGGGCTGAGTAACAGACAGGTGAAGCCTGAAGCTGCTGCTCTTCAGCCTTGTACAATGTTCTTCAAAGTAACACGGTGCTAAACCTCACCAATTCCAGATATATCGCCATTGCAGATGGTAAGAGTGAGGTGCATGTGACAGGAGCCATAGATTAGTACCCCACAAATTGTCCCAACATTTGCATTGAGCTGTGAATAAAATAACAGAATGCAGAGCAATCTTCAGTCACCCTGTTTTACCATCAGTCCTCCCTGCTGCTGTCAGTATCCAAGAAAAAAACACCTGAGCTATATGAACCGTTGGCATGTTCTGTCATCTGAACTCCGCAAACTGTGGTTAACCCTATCTATGGTTTGGTGAAACAGCTTCCATTCATTTCAAACAAGGCTCATGCAGGAGGAATTCCAGCGGATTATGCCCAGTGTTCTTAACTAACTGAATTCCATATTTAAAATAAAGGAGTTTAAAGGATGGTACGGGGAAGAAAATGGTGCAGTCTTTTCCTTCTGTTTCTTTCACAGCGAGCTTAATGCTGAAGTAGCCTAAACATGCTCAAAGCAACAAATACCTCCCCCCCCATTCATAAAAAGCAATGAAGTTATCAGCACAGTATTGCCTCTTTGGCCTCTGTCAGGAGGGGAAGTCTATACACAATTCAAACTATACACTGCTACATGATGGCAGCCTCACATCTAGTGGTTATGATTCGCCTTCAGATCGTTCAATGCTTAATTAGAGACCTTGCAACATTTGGAGTCCCTTGGGCCAAGCCCATTTTCAGAGCCACTTGAGCTCCCTTAACCATCCCTTAACATGGATCCTTCTAACTCCACAATGCCTTTATGCAAGCTGGTTTTCTTAGTCGTTTTGCCCTGGGCCTTTCCAACAGGCCCAGGCAGGTTTGCCTGCCAAGTCTTGGCTTCTCTTGCCTTAGGTCAGTCATACGAAAGGGGTCATCACCGCAGAGGAGTGGCGCAGTCCCTGGATCGCTGCATAAGGACCTTGCTGAAAGTAGTGGTGGTACCTGGGCATGTGGAAAGAAGGGAACGTCGGGCCACTGCCCTGCATGGAGCTGGCAATGGCAGAAGGGGTTAGAGGCATTCCCAGGCGGCTGTATGGGGGCAGGGAGCCTTGGATCGGGTGAGGAATCGGCGTGGCTATGGACGCAGCACCGGAACCAAGAGCGGTCAAGGACTGCGGGTGTTGGAATCCCGGGAAACTTGATGTCGACGAGACCCAGGAACTGAGGGGCAGGTTGTCAGAAGTGGTAAAAGCTGATCCTGCAAACAAAGGAAAAGAGTGGAGGTTTGCATAAGGGCAACTAAATCCAATGTACCAACTGATGTAAGTAATGGGGCTGCCATAGCAAGACCACATGAGAAGCATACTCAACCAGAGCCAGGGCCTTTTCAACACAGGCTCCAGCCTGGTGGAGCACTCTGTCTCATGAGACCAGGGCCCCGCAGGATCTGATTTCTCTCCACAGGGCCTGTAAGACAGAGTTGTTCCGCCTGGCCTTTGGCTTGGAATCAGCCTGATCCCTTCCTCCTCTTCAGTGGCGTAGCGTGGGGGGTGCAGGGGGGGCCGGCCGCACCATGTGCAACATCTGGGGGTTAGGGTTAGGGGGCACAAATCCATGGGTTAGGGGGCGCAAATTACTTGCCTTGCCCCGGGTGCTGACAACCCACGCTACGCCACTGCCCCTCTTTCATTTACCTTCTGTGATGGAACTCCTATCTGGGGACTTCCCTGGCTTTTTTTCTGGCCCATGTAGGACCAGTCTGGAAAGTTAGCCTCGGTGAAGACTTGATGTTATCATCCCCCAAAAAGTTTTTGATTTGAGTTTCCATTGAAATGAGGCCGTATTTTAATGTTTTAATGTTGTATTTTAATCTTGTTTTTAAGTTGTATTTCAATCAGTTTGTTTTTATATTGGGTGTTAGCCACCCTGAGCCCGGTCTTGGCTGGGAGGGTGGGGTATAAATAAAATTTATTATTATTATTATTATTATTATTATTATTATTATTATTATTATTATAAAAAGGGGTCACTGCCACATGCACAGCAGGCACAGCTGATTTTCTTCAAGGGGCCGGTTATTTATCATTTTATTTATTTATCTTGGATCATTTAAAAATACAGTGGTGCCTCGCAAGACGAAATTAATCCGTTCCGTGAGTCTCTTCGTATAGCGGTTTTTTCGTCTTGCGAAGCAAGCCAATTGACAGCTTAGCGGATTAGCGTTATTAGCGGTTTAGCGGCTTTTAGCGGCTTATCAGCTTAGCGGATCAGCTGATAAGTGGCTTAGCTGCTTAGAAAAGGGGGGGGAAGGGGGGAAACCCGCAGGAACTCGCAAGACAGGAAACCCGCAGGAACCTCGCAAATCCGAGGACAGCGGGGAAGACGAGCTGCGCTTCCCCACTGTCCCGGAGATTTCCCTATGGGCTGTCGTCTTGTGAAGCAAGCCCATAGGGAAATTCGTTTTGCGAAGCGCCTCCAAAACGGAAAACCCTTTCGTCTAGCGGGTTTTCCGTCTTGCGAGGCATTCGTCTTGCGGGGCACCACTGTAATCGATAAATAAAAGGAGAGGGCACGCAGATTCCAAGCATTGTGCATAATCAGATTCACAATGATACAGGAATCTCATGGAAGAAGGGGTACCTCCTCTTTCCAAATTGTGGGCTCGTTTGAAAGTACCAAAGGTTCTGATCTTGAACCTCTGCTCTTCAAGATCAGATGTTCTCCTACCTCTGCTTTGGGCTGCTTGGTTCTCGTCTCCCAGAACTTCATCCTCTGCGCCATAGGTTCTGATGGGGGATCGTGCATAGGAATGCTTTTGAATAAGGCTCTCCACGCTTTCTCTGTGAAAGACAACATTCCACGTTAGCAACAGACTGAAAGCCATCTATGCACTTCTTTAATAGCTCCCTCTACTCCTAATATGGGCCAGCCCAGTCAAGAGGCAAGGTGAGGCCACTGCCTCAGGTGGCAGCATGCACAAAGACAGCAAATTCAGACTTAGATCTTTATCCCCTCATCTTGTTCATGATGTAAATTTTCACTTCACGTTCCCCTGTTGGGGAAGCGGGACATTTTGTGGTTTACCTCAGGTGTCAAAATGTCTTGGGCAGGCCGTTTGAAAGACATACAATGGAAGCATGTGCTTGGATTCTTTTGAACTGAAGGCCCTTTCAGATATCCCCGTAAAAAAAACATCAGGAGCCTTGACTGAGGTAAGTCAGGCTTAAAACTGACTTTATGGGGTACCCAGTAAAATAGAGTACCCCATAGACTAGAACAGAGTTGCAAGAGCCCCAGTTATGACGGGGGCATAGAAAGGATCTTAAAGGGCATGTTATATGCTGACAATGATTAAGATAACATCAAAACCACACATACTTTCTTTTCAGTTTGGAACATTGAGAGAAGCTTTCAAAGTAGCAGATGATAAACCTGTTACTGGCTTCCTGGGAGGCTTAGTAAGGGCAGAAGATCATGCAGTTACTTCCTAACTAGTTTGTATTTGTACCCACAACCTAACACAGTAGATTATTTTCACCCACTGGTTGATATTGTTGGTGGTGGAGAAGGAAAAATCGTAACTCTACCTGGTTATTATAGATTGGACAATAGAATAATGCCAGGACACCAGGGGATGGGAATCGGCCAGAACACAAACATAGCTAAATACTTACACCACTAGGGCTGGAAAAGTTAGCTCCCTATAATCTTCTGTGGGACTGCGTCTCAGTGGGGAGCATGGCCAGAAGCTTTGTATAGTAGGCAATGCAAAAGTCAGAGCTTTCAACACACAACACCCACCCTGTGGAACGCCCTCCTACCACATGTCAAAGTGAAAAATAACTACCAAACTTTTAGAAGACATCTGAAGGCAGCCCTGTTTAGGGAAGCTTTTAATGTTTAATAGGTTATTGTATTCTAGTGTTTTGTTGGAAGCTGCCCAGAGTGGCTGGGGAAACCCAGCCAGATGGGTGGGGTATAAATAACAAATTATTATTATTTATTATTATTATTACTAATACTATTACTCTCCGTCTTCCATCCAGGCAAGCAAAAGGCATTTGTCACTGTTCAAAGACACATTACAGCCAAGCAAAAGCATTTGTGGAGTATGGCCAGGAAGAGATATGCAAAAAGCATAACCAGGGCAGAGTCCCAGGGGCCACATAAAGAAGTCTGAAGGGCCACATTCAGTGCCACCGCCAGACCTGAGGTTCCCTACCCTTGCACTAGCACATAATTGTGTAAATTCTCCCTGGCCGTGAGCCAGATTATTTCCAGAGCTGCCGAAGCATCACAAGCCAGAGGGCACAGAATTCAAGCCAACTCAGCAGTGACTACCACTCACTGTAGATTTTACAGTCAGGAGATTATGATAGAGGATGGTATTTATTTTTGACCCCACTGTGCTGGGGTCGCTGCAGTTTGGGTCGCTTTGAGCCAGTCTGCCTCAGATTCTCATGGGACAGGTTTTTGTAATGATTCTGATTAAACTCATGCAGTAGGGCAGAGAAGCAATTTGCTTCTTTTTCTGTGTGTTCACTATGAGTACAGAATTCACCCGAAGTTTCATTTCATTCTTTCAAATACTTAACAAGAAACATCACATAGATTTCAGCTGCACTGCTAGAAAGCTTAGTAGTAGTAGTAGTAAGAAGAAGAACCGATTTAATGAACAAAGCCATTTTATCTATCAGGATTCCCCAAAGGCCAATCTGACCTGATGCACTTCAAATCAGCTGTCTATCCCTGCTCCTATAGACAATCCAGTTAACTGAAGCCATTTAAACCTAGCCTTTGGCAGAGATCCCTGCTGAACCCGCGTTTGGTAACGCAGGCTAACTAAAAATGCATTGCCTTTCAGCAAAGCCTACTACATTTAAAAATAAAATAAAATGGGGAGGACAGTTTACCAAACAGTGCAATAAATCCATCACAGTGATCCCACCTCCTTACAAAAGAACCGAGAATATTTTGTCCTTGGAATATCACTGGTATCATTACATATACAAGCCTCTTGCAGGAGAGGGAAATGAGAGTAAAGAGTGAAAGGGGGAGAGGGAGGAGAAGCTTATTGAAGCAATTTACTTGCGGGGACTGGAAGTGGACAGAAAGCAATGGCAGTTGCTACTGAGAGGAGGGTATAATTGAATTATTGCCTTTTAAGTGATTGAAGACAGTGGCCATCCAGCATTATCTCCCAGAAGATCTTACAAGGGAAAGGGGGGGGGGAGAGAAAGAGGCTACATTGGTTACATTATGGATCTGAATGCCCCCTTTCCCCCTGATTCTAGCAAAAGGAGAAATGCAAAAAAACCCATTTCATGTTATTACAAAGGCCATGGAGTCGATGAGCAAGGCTCTCCAGGCTTTGGTTCAATACACTCCCTTGAAGTAAATATTCCATTGTGTTAACATTTTGTTACTTTTTCAGCTACTGGTTTTGATGGTGGGGGGTGCTCTAAGGAGGGGGTAGAAGGTGGGGTTTGGGTCCCACTCATCTGTCACGCCGGATTACCAGCAAAACTCCTTCCTATACTCCTCTCTTGTCTGCAAATTGGCATGTCAGGGGCCAGTGGGCAATACTCAAGGGACCAGACTCATCCCCAGTGTCTCCTGTTCCTGACCTCTAACGCAGTGCAGTTTGCCAAGCATGCGCCTACCCAACCTCCATTCATTTCTGTCAAGCATGGGCAAGAGCCCTGTGGCATTAATGGAGATCACTGCCAGGAAGCGCTCATCAGCTCCACTTGGGTTTGTAAGGCAAGATCACCTGAGGCCACTTGAGACTTGCGTCTGTGGCTCCAGCCCCTGAGCTTGAGGTGCTGTGAACATCTGCACAGAGGTAACTGCAGAAGAAAGCTTCTCTGTTTTTATTTTTTATATTATAGTGGTATTATAGTGGTACCTTGGTTCTCAAACGGCTTAGCTGTTGAACAAATCGGCTCCCAAACGCCACAAACCCGGAAGTAAGTGTTCTGGTTTGCGAACGTTTTTTGGAAGCCAAACATCCGACGCAGCTTCTGCTGGAGTGCAGGAAGCTCCTGCAGCCAATTAGAAGCCACACCTTGGTTTTCAAACAGTTTTGGGAGTTGAACGGACTCCCGGAACGGGTTAAGTTTGAGAACATAGGTACCATTGTACTTGGATGACAAACCTAAGTTGAAGCCTGTAAATTGTTGGACTTCAGCTCCTTCCATCCCTGATTACTGGGCCAGGTGGATTGGGGATGGCAGGAGCTGGGGTCAAACAATATCTGGGAAGATAGCAGGTTCCCCATACCTGTTACATACACATGAGTAATTGCTCTCCTATAGAGTTCAGCCATGCACGATTTAGCAAATAGGTGAGCAAACCTGGGGGTCACAGGCTGAAATCACAAAAATCCATGCGTTGTTGCTTTCCAGATGTTCTTCAAATACAAAACACATAATTCCTACATGCGGTTGAAACATGCACAGCCACTAGGGAAGTACTTTGATGGTCCCAAACAAATATAAGCTAAGAAATGGGGAGCAGGCGTGGACTGGATCCAGCTCTCTTCACAAATAGCTGATCAGCACCATGACTGACCCTACCTGTGAACGGAAGCTTTGTCACCCAATTTAGTGATGCAAAGATTCCTCTCATTTATGTCTCAACAACTTCTTAGGCTGCAAGATCACCTTGTACTGTACACCACCACCTTGCGATGGTGTTTTTCAGAAGCAGATGCAGATAATTTTATAAATTACCAGCAGGCAGATCAATATATTTCCTATTACAATTCTACCCCATAAAAATACGTCAATGGCAATTTGAGGCAGAAATTCAATCTAGGGTGTTTTTAGACTGCACAACTGCACATTTTTCAAAAATGATACATATTGAGCCAGTCATTTTGTGAATAATTGTATAATTCTACTTTAATTTTAGAAAAGCTTTGGGCATGTTTATAAGTCAGATATACATTGCCTCTGATGCTTAATCCCATTTTTCTCTGAAGATAAACTTTGACAACACCATCCATTAAAAGCAATCCTAAAGAACAGTCACAAATGCTACAGATATTTTTCTTCCATGATTGATAGAAGCCATAGCATCCAATCAAGACCTCTGAATCAAGACACACAAGAGCACATATATGTGTCCCAAGATGACTTCTCCATTCACTTCAATGGATGGGACAGCTCTAAGCACACATGGAGCTCCTCTTCCTTTGACGTGAACGGAGAACCATTTGTAGGCACAAACCTAGTGCACAAAATTCATGGCTTAGGACCTCTAGGTCACTCTCTAACAACACTCTTGGTTTTGTGCCCTCTCTGCACAATAATCACCACCACCCACTCAATAAAATGGGCTGCAAACAGGAAAGGTTTAAATACAGGTGAATGGGCTCCTAAAAGCCTCAACAACTCTTTGTCTGTTTATATTAGGAAGGCCAGTCTTGTAATTATATTATATTAGGGATGAGGAGAATTTTGTTCATTCCACATCTTTAAGCAAACCAAACAGATTCACACATTCTGGACAAATACACAATTTGGAATGCAGTTAGCCCTTTATCTTCCTACTTTTCCCAATTTTGAGGTTCTTGGCTCAGAAAAGTACCAACAATCTGTATTTGGGTTTAAATGCATGCTTTGGGAGACAATGTGCACAAAAATGCATCTCAAATGAAAAAAATATGTTCAAGAATAATGCAAATGTTTGGTTTTTAATTTACAGGTTGATGTGGAAATAGGACAGAGCAGATTTATTTATAAGAACACAGGAATACTCCACATAAAACTGACAGGGCCTGGAAATAAGTTATACATCAATTGTGACCAAAACAAATTAACCCACAAATCAGGGCTGGAAAACACAGGTCAATACAAAATAAAAAGTGGACTCCAACAGGCCAACAGCAAGGTCAGCTGGGCTCTCCATAAAAAAGCGAGTTAACAAAGCAGCAATTCCAGGAAAGGGCTCAAGGAAAAGCAACCCAACAGGTACGCCCAAAATATAAGATAGCACTGCTCATTGAGCAGATGAGACCAGTTATGGGTCTAATGGTGAAGAAGGCACTTTCTGCATGTGCTGTCTGTAGAGGGAAGTAAGGGGCAGATGGGGCTCGTCAACCTGGAAAAGTAGAAAAAAAACCTCTGATCCTAAACTTCCGCTGCCTTGTGGTTTATCTTCAGAAGAAAAAGCTAAGCAACAAACCCTACACAAAACCGGAGTGAAGTCCCTGAGACGGTTGGGTGTCGCCTTGTACGCCTCCTTCTGGCAACTCCTGCAGGCAAACTGGTGCCAAATTTATTACCGTATGTTCCGGCATATAAGACGACTTTTTAACCCAGGAAAATCACCCCAAAGGTCCGGGGTCGTCTTATATGCTGGGTATACGTGGAGCCACCTGTGGTGAGCAGAGGTGCCCCTTCTGCCATTGCTCCTCCTCCCTCCCCACGGAAGGGGGCACAGCCTCCTGTGAAGCAGGGCGTGGCCCCTCCTCTTCCGTACCGGCACAGTGCGTGTTCGTTGGCCGCCGCTCTCTCCTCACTGCAGAAAGTCCTTCCGAGCGCGGTGCTCCCCCCGCCCGCCCGCCCGCCTACTGCTGCCGTCATTGTGGAAGCCGGATCCGGCCTCTGCCATGGCCGCGCAGGCTTCGCTCGGCTCGCGGGCGCCATGAAGAGCCTGCAGTGGCGAGGTGGTGCACGGCTTTGGCCGGGGCTCCAAGGAGCTGGGCATCCCCACAGGTGAGGGCAGCAGAGGCCGAGGCGGCCGCTCGCAGCCTTTTCCCGGAGGGAGGGAGGGAGCCAGGCCGGGCCTCCCTCCCTCCCTCCTGGTGGCGGGTTTCGGTTTTGTTCCACCCACCAAACGCCTCACCTCGGGCTGCTGCTGCTGCTGCTGCTGCTGCGATGGCAGAGGCAGTGGAGGGGTGCACGCTCTGCCCCTGGCGGTGCTTGGCGGTCGGCCAAACTCTATAATTTAACATCAAAAGTTGGGGGGTCGTCTTATACGCCCAGTCGCCTAATACACCAGAACATACGGTACTCTGCTTTCCTTTCCTTTGGACCACATCAGCGAGGCTGAGAGGGGGGTCTTGTCATCTGGACAGCCCAGGACCTCCATGCACATTTCCCAGGCTTGCACCCCGGTGCTGCTAATGACATCACCCCCGGAGGCGCACTCTATTGTCTCCTGAGACAGGCAGGTACCAACAACTCCCATTCTTGTTTGTACAACCATTTATGTTTAGTCTCTTGACTCCAACCTACTGGGAGAGGCAACTGGGCTGCACTGGGAACAGAAGTTGTTTTAGGGTAGCGGGACTGGTTCAGCCGGACTGCAGGGGGCACCATAGCAGTGCTGTGGAACAGAGCACGAGAAGCAGGGAAGCACCAAATGCTAGCGTAGGCACAGGGCACCACTGAAATTTGAGGGCCCCAAGTCTGTCACTGCTGGTAAGGGAAGGCCGGGGCTGATCCCCAAGAGTTGCAGACTTCTCCCCATGCCATAGACTGGCCACCCATGCAGTAAGAAGTCACCCACTCATTATTTCTCCTCTTTTGTTTTCAAGTGATTGCAGGTGAATAGAATATTAATGAGAGAGAACAAACAACAAAACCTCACGAATCAAATTTGCTTCTCCATTCAACGCCCGACAAAAGAAAACCGCCAAAGCGGATGTGGAGTGCATGGCTTGGCAGTCACCAGCGTGAAGGACTTCTTTAGTTCTAAATTTCAAAAGGTTTTCATTTCTTGCAGTTGCCTCTTTGCACATTTGGAAGAATGCCCAGATTGCAAACAACAACAACAACCACCAGAGGTGAGTCACCGAAATGGGTTCCAAAGGAGGCATAAAAATAAATTCACCAGGCACCTCAGTGCAGAAGAAGGGAAGGGTGACTAAAAGGCAGAAGACAAAAAGAAACTGTACCATCCTCTTCCTCACACACACATGCACAACAGCCATATCCAGCTGCAGTATGTGTGCAGCTATCAGATACACATGATCACAACATGGTATGATGGCTGTCTTACTTGTGATGGAAGCCTAGCTGGGAGAACAATGGCTGAGCGAGCAACATCCACTCAGATGACCTCGCCCATGTGCTTCTGTGTAGACATGCAAACTATGCTTAAGGGGGCAGTGACAGTGAACCCTCTGGCTCTGAATACGACAAAATACCGATAGGAATCCATTTGCAGAGAACTGGGCCCACAGAAATGCTACCTCACACTGAGTAGGCAGTCTGGTATTGGGCTAAAGCTCAACCTGCCTGGAAACCATTCTGTATGAGTTTGCCTTTAAGTCCAGGTGTTCACCCAACAAGGATCTCAGCAGTGGAGGGAAAGCACTCTGTCTATGCTCACATGCTTTCTTAGACAAAGCCCTGCCATCGAAAACAGGCTGAGCTCACAGATTCTGCAGTTGAGCCCTGGCTCAAATTAAGTCCTGACAGAGGCAGTAAATTTGAAATGGGAAGTTTGAAATTGTTAGAGTCGTGTATTTATAAAAAACATATTCAATTAGGCTAGAAAAGTGCAATGTCTGTCATCATGTCATAAAAAGATGTGTTTTTTCTCTCAGATCCACTGTAAGGAAGCCCAGCCTCTATTGCGGCAGATAGAAGCAGTGTTCAATCAGTTACATGGAGCAATCCAATTACTAGATGGTTTAGTGCGGTAACTGACTCCAGCCTAATTTGATTTCTTTAGGTCTCTAAAGATCAATTGATCTGATTTGCTTCCCTCCCTAAAGGCTAGTTAGGAAAAAAAGCAGACTTAAATATCTGGAAATTAAATCCAAAGCTTTGTCCCACATTCACACTATTTAGGTCAACCCAAAGACAGGCAGTGTGCAACGAATAAAAGTCCTCACAGATGCTTTGCCCAGCATAGGTGACCACGCTAAAGCCCAAATTGTTCATACACAAAAGTGTGTCTGCCTTAGGAAGTCCATTCAAAAAATGGATTATCTGATTACAAGAGCTAATCAAATATCCACCTTTCAAGAAGGTGTGAATGTGAACTGGCAAACCGTCCGTGCCAAGGCATGTAAATGGAACTGATAATATTGTTTGTTTCCAGAAATGGCAGTTGAGACTCTATTAACTTTGCAAGTTGTTTTCAAGGTCCGTCATTCAATGAAATGAGTGGAGTTGTGTAATGAAAGGTTTTTGGTACGTATAAATTTGCACTAAGCTGAACTGTTTCCAATCCACTAGGCCTCAGGTAGCTGGTGTGGTTCTCTCCAGATCTGTTTGGACACCAACTTCCATCAACCCTGCCTGTTGGTCATGCTTCCTGTGGCTGATGAGACAAGGAATCCAAGAATATCTGGAGGTCACCACAGTATTGACGGAGTGGTAATCACATAGCAAGCCGGGCATGTAAGTAAGGGCACTTGCCCAAGGTGCCAGCTGGACTGGGGTGCAACTTGAACCTCAGAAATCATGTGGTATATAAATAGCCCAATCCAAAACATTTTTGTTGCACGCAGGTATGTATGTATTCGTGGGGCTTACTTCTTAGTAAGGACAGCCGCCTTCTTGCAGAAATGTGTGATTGAGTATGACCCTTTCAAATGATTTTGATGCCAGGGGTATTCAGTGAATGGGGTTGGGAGTGGGACCCTGCCCTTGGCATAGAAATGACCAGCTAAAATAATCTGTGCTAAACCAGCCGCCATCCTGTCAAGGGACTAAGATGATCTGACCACACTGTTAAAATGTGGGACAGAAACAACATGGTTGCCTTCATACACCCATTACAGCGGAACCTCGGTTGTCAAACGTAATTCTTTTCCGGAAGACCATTCGACTTCTGAAATGTTCAACAACCGAGGCACAATTCCAGTCGGCAAAATCCATTGAAAAAATGGAGAACCATGCCTGGGAAGCCATTCAACTTCCGAGGCGCGTTTGAAAAAGGAAGCATTCACTTCTGGGTTGTCGGTGTTTGAAAGCCTAAACGTTCGACTTCCAAAGTGTTTGACAACCGAAGTTCCACTGTATAAATGGAGCAAAGTGGCCATTAAAAATAGCCAAGCAAATTCTCATTCTCATGAGACAAAAGGACATTGCAATGGTTCAAGATAGAGAAAAGAGTGCTTAATGATGACAACAGTTCCTTAATATCTGCACTGGGTTCCAGTTGTCAGTTGGTTGGAGTTAATGAGGCTTTTTTTAAATCCAGAAAAACCTATACCTTATCCTAAACCTATACCTTCTCCCTTAGGTTCCATCAACATCTTTATGATCCCACAAACGTTCAAACAAGCAAGCAAAGGAAGAAGCATGTTTATGTTCTGAAATAGTCTGATGGGGACTATCTCCATGACCTCGCAGAGGGTTTGAATGAGAAGGTGAATATTCTGGTTGTGGGCTTGGACAAAAAGACATACAGGTTGTTAAGAAAAGACATGAGAAAGACTTAAAAGTGGCAGAGATAAACGGCAACCACTAAGTTATGTGTTTATTTTATACGAAGTCATGCATATGTGTGTTTATGTGAGATACACATATGAGTTATATGAGTGGCCAGCTCACTAGATCATTTTGCCTTTAGAGCAGCAATTGGAAAGGGGGGGGATCTTCAGGGGAGCAAACTTATTATTTTTGAGTATTTATATAAAGTACCTGAGACCTCTTACAGTGCAACATGAACTTGCAAACGCTACAGCTTCGTGGGAGAGGATAGAACACTTTTCAGGACAGCTCTTCCTCTCTCCTCAGCATTATCTTATCTTGAACAAAAACTAAACAAAATGTCCCTCTTACCTCTCAATATCAGTGAGTCTAGATGAGTCCCTGAATCCTTTAGCAAAAGGGTTGCTGTCAATCTTCAGCTTGGTTATCTGGAAACAGAGAAGAGCAGAGTGCATTTGCGGCCAGCTTTTGAGGAGACAGTCTTACAGTCCATGACCCCAACCAAACCATCCATGCCAAGTCCCCTGCTGCACTTCTACCCAATTTATCTCATCTCAGAGGCAGGCTGGCAAAGACGTGACTTCCTGCTTGTTCTGTAATGGCATTTGAAGACCACCATTAGCCTTCAGGGCTCAGGAACTATAGTTGTTGCCACTTAAAGCAAAATGTGAAGCATTTTTTGTAATACATATTTCTCCTCGGAAGGACATGAGAGGAACTTTGTGAAAAGCGAGGAGGCTTGCTACAAAACATGAGAACTTTCTTGAGACCTAAACTGTCTCTCAACTGTCAAAGACAATTTTGCAGCAAAAGTGGAAACTCCTGCTCAAGTCAAACATCTCAGGAATTCCCAAGGAAAGCTAAACATTTCAATAAGTCTAGCAAAAATTTCTCCTTAGGGATTTGTGAAAGCCCCCAAAGTGTAAAAGTCTGGTTTTCTTGCTCAAACCATTGTAAATCAGGAGTGTGGTGTTATTGGAACTCAGGACAGCTACTGAAACCAGGCCTCCTCTTAAGGACTGGACCAATTCACGGTATCTCTGCCAAAATAACCATCCAAAATGGAGAATGTTGACAAGGGTGATAAACTGAGACATAGTTACACAGGAATGCAATAAAGTTGTCTCGTTTTTTAAAAATACTATGAAGGGTAGAGGGACGCGGGTGGCGCTGTGGGTTAAACCACAGAGCCTAGGACTTGCTGATCAGAAGGTCGCCGGTTCGAATCCCCGCGACGGGGTAAGCTCCCGTTGCTCAGTCCCTGCTTCTGCCAACCTAGCAGTTCGAAAGCACCTCAAAGTGCATGTAGATAAATAGGTACCGCTCCGGTGGGAAGGTAAACGTCGTTTCCGTGCGCTGCTCTGGTTTCGCCAGAAGCGGCTTACTCATGCTGGCCACATGACCCAAAAGCTGTACGCCGGCTCCCTCGGCCAATAAAACGAGATGAGCACCGCAACCCCAGAGTCAGTCAGGGTAGACATATCTCAATTCCATGAGGAGAATTAACATTTTCAATCTTGAGCACCACCAGTACAGAAGCAAATACTTTTTCTCACTATGGGATGGTATTATTCTTATTCTTATTCTTATTCTTATTCTTATTCTTATTCTTATTCTTATTCTTATTCTTATTCTTATTCTTCTGGCAATGTCATTTCAAAAGGGAAGCAAAGTGACAAAGTTGATTCCTACAGAGGAGAGATGGACCATGGAGAAGACTATGGTGAGCAATCTACAAGGTATCTGGAGCAATCTAGATAAGACATAATTGGCCAGAAACAAGTAAGATAAGCCATGTTTGCCTGGGGAAATGGTGTGGTTAATATTTGCTTATTTACTTACTTTCACCCTGAGGTCCCAGGGTAGATCACAATGTCAAAACACAATTTACCAACACAAAAATAAGATTAATCCTAAAAATATACGCTGAGGTTGTTTTTCAAAAAAAATTTCTAAGCTCTGGATAAAAAAAATGGAAGCTGTTCAGGGGGACAAAAAAAAAAAGGACTCTTTTTTCACAGCATTGTGCAGATGCTCCATGAAAAGGGAATCTACAAAGCGTGGCTGTTGCACAGAAAATGCTCAGTACAGGAGCAACACCAGTTTAACATCAGAATGCGAAGGTGGTTTGCAGTTTTGTTGGATGCTGTTGCCGTCATTTTTTAAACTCCCAGTTCCCAAATGAATCATGAGAACATCTCCAAGAAAGCTTGTAAAAATGAAAGTTGACCTACAATTCAACTCTCCCGTAGTGGCTTGACTGTTTAAACAAATGCATGACCTTTAAATCTTAAATGTGAGATAGTTTGTTGAAAGTGTAATGTATTTAGCCCTTATCTAATAACCCGCAGAAATGTAATCATCCCCCTTAAAACCAGCAGTGAAAGAAATGGCAAAAATAAGAGAGGTTCCATTTTCATTAGTCATACGTAATACGACAGCCTCTGTCTCTAGGATTTCCAGAGGGAAATTTGGCAGTATTTACGGGATGTGCTTGAGAATCAGACCACAGCTTTCTAAAACTGGTTTGTCCAGGCAAACACCATTCCCCCCTTCCATAGGCCTGAAGCTTAATTCAAAGTTTAAAAGACAGTAGGATCTATATGAAGGGTAAACACATAGCTGCCAGGCAGATAAATTCTATTTTTAATTTAAGTAATTCATTTATACACCAATTACTTCCATGTGGTAAGTTTCTTTTGAAATCGGGTTTGAAAACCTAGAAGATTTGGAACTTAGAGTAGTTGTGTTCAGCAGAGCTCACTGCCGTGTAAGCATACAGAGGGTTGTCGCTCACAAGTAAGATGCACTGTGTTCAGTGTGGATAATGTGATAGATTGTGGCTATTTTTAAAAGGGATGTAAAGGTAATGGGACCCCTGACCAATAGGTCCAGTTGTGACTGACTCTGGGGTTGCAGCGCTCATCTCGCTTTATTGGCCGAGGGAGCCGGCGTACAGCTTCCGGGTCATGTGGCCAGCATGACTAAGCTGCTTCTGGCGAGCCAGAGCAGCGCACGGAAACGCCATTTACCTTCCTGCCAGAGCGGTACCTATTTATCTACTTGCACTTTGAGGTGCTTTCGAACTGCTAGGTTGGCAGGAGCAGGGACCAAGCAACGGAGCTCACCCCATTGTGGGGATTTGAACTGCCGACCTTCTAATCGGCAAGTCCTAGGCTCTGTGGTTTAACCCACAGTGCCACCCGTGTCCCAAAAGGGATGTAAACTGCCAAAAATGCAGCTATCTACTATTCTGAGCCTTTTGGAAATGCGCCAAGTTCTAAGCATCTAAATAACTGAAACTACGTATACATTTGGTCAAAACAGATTCATTTTGGGGGGAACAAAGTAAGGGTGCTACTGAAATCAGGGCGGGCCGCGCATGGTGCGCCAGCTCTGAGGTGCAGACAGAGGGCAGGGCCACCCTGAGTGGCAAGAAAGGGTTCATGGAGCGCAAGGAGTCTTGATTTGTTAAAAAAACTGCTTTGTGCATCTGCGTCTAATCTTGCCCCTTTCTAAAAAAAATTTATCAGTGTGTGTTTTCCATTTGTAAATCTACCAAAGAATAAAATTAAATCGGGATTGAGGGCTTTTCTCAGGGTGGTGGAGGGTGTGTGTGCTGTGTCCCATTGGTATAGCAATGGCACCTGCCCTTTTCTGACAGAAATGCTCTGTGGGGGCAGGGGAACCCAAAAACGGCAGGTTGAGAAAAATGTCCTTTTTTCATCTGAGGAATGTTGGAAGGTATGGGAAATGTGTTCTGGTCTTGAATTCGTAGAGAGTCTGCCCCTGTGGATTGATGAGATGCACATCCTGGATGAACATCAGACTCTAGACATTGTCTAGAAAGGGTTCAGAATTCCCTATTCCCCTACTGGGCCTGGCTGATGCCATTTACCTGCCCAGTGTAGATCTGGAGATCTGGCATGCTGTCGCGGCTGTAGGCCGCACATTAAGCTTCAGCCAGATCACGCACCATGTCTCACGGCTTCATCAGCAAGCTCAGACTTGCCTGTATTAGGAAGGTGTTGGGAAATGCTGCTCTCCTTTCAGACATAAGCAGTTGCAGTCTTGTGATTCTCCAGCAACACCTCTCCAAATGGCTTGGATGTGAGCCCCTCATCCAGGACCAGAGAAGAGTTTTTCTGACATGGCTTAGGGATGAGTGTCAGAAAGCTATTTTGAGATTTCACAAAGCAAAGGGCAGAGGGAGATTCTTTCGTCAAAGTCTCTGAAGGTTCCATTGTGGAACTGGCTCATGAGAAGTCGTTTGCCCTCTTTGTTCTGTGAAACTGCTCCCCAGACCAGCCTAGAAAATGATAGATTCCCATAGGAAGTCCGCAAGCAGAACATGAAGGGAATAGTGCTCTCCCCCACACAGCAGCTTCAATACCAGAAGTAGAGTCATAGAACCATAGAATTGTAGACTTGGAATATGGCCGCCATAGCTAGTGCCACTGATAGGCTTATCTGCAGTGAATTTGTCTAACTCCTTTTAAAGGCATCCAAGTTGGTAGCCATTGCTTCGTCTTGTAATAGCAAATTTCACATTCACAGTATAAAGACTTCCTTTTGCCCAGGGGTGCCAACTTGAATAAAATATTGCGGGGCCCAGGTAAGCCCGGCCACGCATAATAGATCAAGCATGCACACCATTCGAATGCATTGGCAATGTCCATCAATTTGGGGGGGAGCATCCCCTCAAATATTTTATTGGGAGGGCCAAAGACCTCTTGGCCCTTAGGAGTTGGCTCCTGTGCTTTTGTCTGTCTTGAATCTTCTCACATTCCGTTTCATTGGATCATCCCGGATTCTAGGATTATGAGAGACGGAGAAAAGCCTCTCTATCCATTTCCACACATCCCCAGCTGCGTTATTTTATATATCTCTATCATTTCCCCTCGACTCGCCTTTTTTCTAAATTAAAAAGGCCCAAATGTTACAATATTTCCTCACCATGTCTGGAATGCCATCACAAACTCCCAACGACTTCCGATTGCAGTGTAATGCTGCAGCCGGTCTGCCCAAAGAAGACATAAGACTTCGTGACATCCTTAGGACCAAATCATGTCACATTGTTCACACTTTTTAAGCAGGTCACTTGCATTTTTAAGAGAAAGCAGCTGCAGGGCCCCAATCCAGTGTGTGCTCCTGCATGTGTTCCTCCTGTATCAGTTGAGTATCATCAGCTACCTGCCATATTTGTCTCCAAAGGAGGGGATGGTTTTCAACAGGAACCCGCAGCAGGGGCCTGATCCAGTTTACAAGCACAAAAATTAGCAGGGAAAGAGGGGGAGGTCCTCTTCATCCTTGCAATTCAGGCACTCAACCCGCATTTTCATTTCTCAGTCCAGTAGTAGCACTGATGAAAAGACTAATAAGAGTTATAAAACACTCACCAATTGGTTCTGGTAGGCAGTGACAGCAGTAAACACAGTCTCTGGAAATATAAATGTCCTGAATTCTTCAGACTTCAGGTTGAGCAAGGAAGCTGTATGGTCCTTCTTCTTGATGATGTGCACCCTCGGCTGGTATTTGTGCATTGAATTTAAGATTATCTGGAGAGAAGATAAAGGGAAGAGCTACTCAGTTTCAAGTCAACACTCACTACTGTGGGGTATTTAAAGTGCAGTCAAACCAACAATTCATCTTTTGCTAGATAGGAGCTGAAGCTCACAAAGTTTTTCTTGTAAACTTGCTAGAGAGGAATCTGTGAGAGACACCCTCACTGTGCCCTGACAGGGGAGGGCATAGCTGTATATTCTCCTGCCTGCTTTGGTGTGTTCTCCTACTCTCTTACCGCTCATCACCATGCCAGCAATGTGAAAGCATCTGCTAAGTCTGAGCTACGTGTTCCATTTTAAGCTAGGCTTAAGTAAGCCTTTGTAACTGATTTACCATTTTACGTCTGCCTGAACAAAGCTGTGGTATTCATTATTCTTCAGCTAGTATTCTGAGTGAGTAAATGTTGTTTTTACCTTTTATAAGACCGTTTGTGTGATTATTGTTTCAAGGGGGAGAAAGGTGGGAAATACCAGGAGAATCCAGTCTGTCTTAAAGCATCCTGGATTACTTAAACGAAAAGGCTAAAACTAGCCCATCTTTCTCTTTTTAAGCTGCAAAGGGATGCACTCTGCTGAACTCAAAAACTTGAGGAAGGAAGGATAATACCTAATAAATATATTCTCTCTTAGCATCCATTCAAATCCCAACAACTACCAACTTTTTTACTTCAGCCCAAGATTTTCGCAACAACTTTCTGCAACACATATATCAACAGTTCCACAGATCATGGCTAGGACCTTGTAATTAGCAATGTGCAATAAATTGTTCCCTCACAGATATCTTTCCTAATTTAAAGATTTCTAAGAAAGGAAAATGATGTATCAGAAGAATGATGGGACAGACTGCAGGTGAGGGGTGCCGAATGCTTCTCTGCATTTAAAAAATATTCCAGGACAAACCATCTACTCCCTAAGAACAAAAGCTGGAGCAGAATCTTGCATCCTATCATTTAGCTGTTAGTTTTATTACTATTTGCACAGAATTTGGATGAGCATTCAGAAATGTGATCCTTTTCTGCCGTCTGCCTCACTCAGCTGACTGTGTAAGACCAGCTCATGTTGTCTTTATGAACAATTGCAAAAGCAGAAGGATTTGGTGCAGAAAAAGAACTTTCCCCAGTTTCTGTCACTATATGGTTTTTTATAGTCCTTAGGAACGCAGTGGCCTTTGCTGATCCTGATCAAAGACAATAGCTCTCTGTAGAGAAAGTATAATCACAAACACTCTGTGAATAATTGTCTTCCTTGGAGGGCACCAAGGCTCATATCACTAAAAAAGCAGCAGTCTGGTCCCAGATAATGTACCGCACTACTAAGAGTTAGTTGCCCTGGGCTCTTGGGTTAGATTATATGAGACAAGGAAAGACAATATATCTTTGTCATATTACTGTATTCTTGACAAGCTGGCTCAGCTACTGCTATTGCAATTTTTTTAAGCTCTCATTTCTATTTCTTAGAAACACACTTTTCATATCAACCATCACATAGATACAGCTGCAAGACTTCCACCCAGGGAGTTTGGTGCCTTCTTTAGGGCTAATGAATAATGACATCCAGTAAAGAAAAACAATCACACCATCATTTTTCCATTATGACAGTGGGGGAAATAAATTCTTCTTAAAAGCTAACAAGGAGAGGTGTGTGAGTGCAAACATGCCTACTCAGAAGTAGGTCCCACTGAATTCAACAGTAAATTATGCATAGCACTGCAGCCTTCATTCATTATGCTTCTTCCCCACTGAAATCAATGGGACTTAAATCAGGACAATTTTTTCACACCAACGGGCCTTCCAAGCCCAACCATCTCAGGATACTTCCCAGTGGAGGACGTCTATTACAAGCAGACCTGATTTTCTGTGTGTACGAGCTTACTGTGTTAGCTTCCGCACATTTCCATTTTTTTAGGGACTGGTGTGCATTGCTGTTCCACCATTTGCCATCCATCCCAGTAAATGTTTCACAGTGGGCAAAATGGTAGCTTGTGATCTGGGAGGGAGGGATAGGCAGGGAGGGATAGGCATTTCCATTAACATTTAATATGGAGATCTTGTGCAAAACTGAAATGTAATACGGAGATCTTGTGCAAAACTGACATTTACTTCACTAAGGCTTGCACACGACTGATAAAGAGAACATGCCCAATAATACTTCCGTATTATAATGATTATTTGGAGGGAAAGATGCACAAGAATCTGTTTTTATAATGAAATGATTTTAGAACGTTGTATCATTTTACTGTTGTTAGCCGCTCTGAGCCCGGCTTCGGCTGGGGAGGGCAGGATATAAATAAAAATTATTTATTATTTTTATTATTTTTATTCTTATTATTTTTATTTTTATTTGGGGCAGGGACATGCACACCACCACAGAACCTGTTTTAGGAGAGAAATTGTTAAATGGGGTCATGGGCTGGTGAGTACAACGATGTTAAGATGCTGGGCTGCTGAACCAAGAGGACAGAAGCAAGGGAAGGATAAATGAGGTATAAATGACAGAACCTTCTCCCCGACCCAAGGCATCCCTCGCTCTCCCCATTACATTTCGCAACCCTTTAACAGCCACCTAAAAACAACAGTGCCTTCCCAACAGCCACCGGGGCTCGGCTCATAACGCCCGTTCCCAACAGGTGTGCCGGCAGGTGTCATTGCCTGAGAGAGCGGACATTGTTTCCCTTCCCACAGGACCAGCTACTCACGTGACCGTGCTGATCCAGCTCGTTGTTTGTTAGCTTCACTTTTTCAAAGGACACCATCTGCTTCAGCAATTGTTCCCCCGTGAACGGAGAATCCGGGTGCACGTACAGTCTGGAAAGCCAAGAGACACAGGGCCTGTCAATCAACCCAATCTGTGTTCGGGACGTTTGCTTTTGTAAGAGAGTTGCCCTACAACTTCCCAGCCTAGTCTACTAGGCATAGCCAGTTAACAACACTGACAACCCAGCTCAAGTTCAGGCGCCCTATTTACTAATTATTATTATTATTATTTTATTTAAAGATCTGCCTCTTGAAGAAAAAGATTGTTCTGAAGGAATAATAAAGGAGAAAGCTCAGACTGAAAGATATGCCAGTGAAAAGCGCTTCACTGGCTCCATTTCCTATAGATGTTAAAAGGAACAGCAGCTGCCCAGTGGCAAAAGAAATTAGTAATGTATCAGTCTCAGAAAGAAAGCACACAAATTAATTCATCTATGGATGTTCAAAATATCCAGAATTCTCTGGACATAGCCTGTATTCAGCTCTCTTAAGCAGTGTCTGGGCAAAAATCGCTGAAGTGTCCGGGAAAATCCACGTTGATGTAGATTTGGGCGATTTCCATTAAAAATAGCTCAAAAAACTTTCGTTTTGTTGAGATTTTGCACACAAAAATAGCTCAACAACTTTGCCAAAAAAACATGCAACAACTTTTGTGTCTGGATTTTCACTTTTTGAAATATGGCAACCCTACTTAACAATATATTCCAGTCAGTGCCGGATTTACGTATAAGCTAAAGAATCTATAGTTTAGGGCCCCACTCTCTTGCGCCCCCCTCCAAATTAAAGGGAATAAAACTGGATATACATTTCCAATTGTATTTCAGTCCAACAATTACGTTGATAAAATACATATTTTGTTATGTGCAAATGGCTTTAGGCCCATACATTACCAAATAGCATATATTCAACACACACAAAAAGTGAGAATTTGTTGTTGACAAAGGACAGCTGGACATATAAAGGGCCCCATTGCCTTCAGTAGCTTAGGGCCTCATCAGACCTAAATCTGGCCCTGTTTCCAGGGCTAGACTTTCAGCCTTGGGTGCTGTACCATAGAATAGCCCGTTCCAGTCCCACCCAGATCAATGGCCAGGGAAGCGGAGACTTAGCATGGCATCATTGCCAGCCTTTGCCAACAGATAAGATGGGTGGGGTTTACCACAGTGGAAACCCCAAGTTACCCCCAGCTGGGTAATAAGCCTTGAAATGGGCTGCTAGAGGGTAGGGTAGCAGCAGCTTTGGATCAGCTGGAGCTGGTTAGCTAATAAATCGCCGCCACACGCTTTTGCCCCTGCCAATATGATCCTCAGGGCTTCCTGTTAAGTTGTGGGTGAACATATCAGATGACACAGCGATTCTTCAAACAGCTCTTGTTTATTCACAGGCCAGAACAGAACTGAACTGGAGGGTTCAGCCAGCCTGCTTATATAGAGCTCCAGTACAACATAACTGTAACAACTTTCTGAAACTATCCAATCACTGAACGTCACTTTCAATCCCTTATTTGCATATGTGGACCTGAGTGAAAACTATCTACAGTATCCCCCTGGTGGGGTGAGAACTTCAGTACATAACACTTCCCAACCCACATCTCCCCAGCTTTTCATTAGGACTCTTCTGGATGCAGAGCCAGCTCTGCCATTAGGTAAACTAAGGTGGCGAAAGCCCTGTGGGTGCCCCGCTGCCTCCGGTATTGGCTGAAATGGCACCCAAAATTGCAGAAGCGGCAGGGTGAGTAGAGAAGCAGCAGCAGGGCAAGGAAAGGTGGCAATCCCTGTTTTGCCTCAGGCGGCAAAATGGTACACACAGCTCACCTGGACGCCTGCCACGTATGACATTCTCGAATCCACCTCTGCGATAAACATGGCAATCCCATCAATGCTAATCTGGGAGTGAGCCCTGCTGAACCCAGTAGGACTTACTTCCCAGTCAATCTGTCTCAGGTCCAGCTGCCTAACTAACAGCAACCCCAAGCACACTTCCTTGCAAGTAAATTCCACCGAAATCAATGGAACAGTCCCAGGTTAATAGGATTGAGATAAGCAATGTCTGAAACAGGCTCATTAAGTTATTCATTTGCTGGCCTGAATCATGAATGCCTGTTTCTCTTTTAAAGCTTTATTATTTCCTGGGCCTTTCATTCCTTTTGCAATCTCAGTCAAAATTTTATTTCATTAGCTGATGCTTAATGCTTCCATTTTAGATTATTATTAAGCAAATCCATTGCGTTGTCTCTCCCTCCTCCCAAAAAATGGAAGATTGTTTGCCTCTTCCCTTGCAGCTGTTCTGATCAAGGCTTGAAAGAACAATGAATGGCTCATGAGTACCAACATGGTATAGTGACTGGACTAAGAAAAGGAAACTCAGCCATTAAGCATTCCAGATGACTCTGACACTCTCTCTCTCTCTCTCTCTCTCTCTTGTCCTCTCCTTCAGCCTAACCTACATCATAGGGTTTTGAGCAGGATAAAAATGGAGGAAAGGGACTATTTAGAGAAAAAACAGAATATAAAACAAACAAACAAATCACTGGATAGTTTTACTCAGAGCCACTGAAGTTAATGAATGTGACAATAATAATAATAAAAATTATTTATACCCCGCCCTCCTCAGTCAGAGCCAGGCTCAGGGTGGCTAACACCATTAAAATTACAGAATAATAATAATAATAATAATAATAATAATAATAATAATAATAATAAACCAATTTAAAATACAGGTTAAAATGCAATTTAAAATGCAGCCTCATTATAAAAGTAGCCCATAGATCAAAACCATAAGAAGAGGGAAACATAAGGGTCAGACTGAGTCCAAACCAAAGGCCAGGTGGAACAGCTCTGTCTTGAAGGCCCTGTGGAAAGATGTCAAGTCCCGCAGGGCCCTAGTCTCTTGTGACAGCGCATTCCACCAAGTCGGGGCCAGTACAGAAAAGGCCCTGGCCTTAATTGAAACCAATCTAACCACCTTGTGACTTGGGACCTCCAAAATGTTGTCATTTGTGGACCTTAAGGTCCTCTGCGGGGCATACCAGGAGAGGCGGTCCCGTAGGTATGTGGGTCCTAGGCCGCACAAAGTCCCACCTGCACTTTACATTTAAAGCAGTTATCATGCCACTTTGAACCATCATGGATCCTGGAAACTATAGTTTGTCAAGGGCGGTGAGAGGTGTCAAGAGACTCCTAATTCCTACAAAGAGCTACAGTTTTCAGAGTTTCCTGGAAACAGGAATTGGTTGTTCAACCACCCTGGCAATTATAGCTCTGAGAGTGGAACAGGGGTCCCCTAACAATTCACATCACCCTTAAACTGCAGTTCCCAAGATTCTTTGGGTAAGACCTTGTTTGTTTAAATGTATGGTGCAGACAGGACTTTAGTCTGGTCCATTATTTTTAATAGGTGTTCTCTGAGTAAAACTCCGTTGAACACCGCCCACTATCACCACATAAACAAGAAACCGATTGTACTTTTACCTACCACTGAGCAACAAGTTATTATTTTGCCCTGTGGTGAATCTTGGCTTAGTCAGCAAGGAGTTAAAAGCACAAGGTGGCTTGCATTGTCAAGGAAACTAATCAACACTCTGTACCAATGTTAAAGAAACAAAACAGAAAACCCCAAAGGAATAAAAGACAAGCAGAATATTTAGCTACAAGCTAGAACTCATAAGACAGGTATGTCTTTCAAAGGTTTGGTCTGGTTCATAAAGCCATTTAAGCTAGTCGTATTCTGGGACTGGGGACCCGCGGAAAGTTTCACAATAGATTTTTCCAAAAGAATTTTGCTCCTTCCATTCACAGCGCCAGGGAGGGAGAGCCGCTTTGCACGCTGACAGCAGGAAAAAGAGGATTTAATGGTCATCCGCAGTGAAGGTTTATGAATGGAAATGCTTTCAAATGATATTGGCTAATCCTCGTTAATTTCGGTCTCAGCAGTTGTGGTGCTGAAAGTTATTTCTCTACAAAAATGATGGGGGGGGGAGCCTGAGGGTATGGGTGTCACCAAGGCTTACCTAGGGCAGGGATTCCTTCCCCGGCACCCCCCCCCCTTTCTCTTGAGAATCACCTATGTAAGTAAACTTATGGATAGATCTCTTCGACATCAACAAGTTAACTTCATTTGACTCAATCTCGCGAAGCACGCAACAGATATATTTCTATCTTCAACACTTCAACATATATACACACAGATGTGGCTTCAGTCTACAAATAGTGATCACTGAAAAAATGAATTTAAAAACCCCTGGAACTTAATTTATATTCGATTGCCAACATGCTTAAAGTTTGAGCCATTGAAAGTTTCAGCTTAATCTGCCAAAAAAATCCTCGTAATACAATAGACAAAAGCATCAGTTGAAGGAGACAGGCCGAGACCACAGTCCTATACCAAGTGAACTTAGTGGGACTTACTTCTGAGTAGACATGTATAGACTGCATAGTGAAGGTCCCATTTCTGAATGAAGTTTATCCACATCTGGACAGTAGAGAAATTGTTTTGATATATTTTTCCCCCATAGGAAAAAGCTTTGATGTGGATAAAGTAGTCTTTACTGCCTGCCAGCCAAACTCTCTATCAGGAGGCCATTCCAAATTCTGAGGGCCACAACTGAGAAGCCCCTTTCCAAGGTAACCATCCATCATATCTCATAATTTGGTGGAATGATGAGGTTGTTTTTCAGCCAGATTGACTCATTTCACTCTGTGCTGCATCTTGTACAGTATGACATCACTCCAGGAGGTGGTCAGCACTGCTGGATTTGACCACCCACCACCCCAGCCAACACCACCAGTGGTCATGGAGGACTGGAGTCATAGCCCAACAACATCTTGGGGGCAGGGTCACCACATCACCTGACCCTGCCCTAGATAAACCATTCTAGGAAGTACCAGACGCCATTTTGGAGCAGTTGTAGTAATGAAGAGGTCTCATTCGGAGCTTCAGTGTGAAACCTCTGGGGCCTTGAATGCTTCACTGACGGGCATCAAAGAAACAACGTTCTCCCAGCCACCTACTGTCCAAAATTTAAGGACTCAGTTGCCTTGGCGAACTACACTGAAGCATCTCAGGTGCTGTGGAAATAGAGGAAGGTTTTCCATGGGACGTGGGTGGCACTGTGGGTTAAACCACAGAGCCTAGGACTTGCCAATCAGAAGGTCAGTGGTTCGAATCCCCACAATGGGGTGAGCTCCCGTTGCTTGGTCCCTGCTCCTGCCAACCTAGCAGTTCAAAAGCACGTCAAAGTGCATGTAGATAAATAGGTACCGCTCTGGCGGGAAGGTAAATGGCGTTTCCAGGCGCTGCTCTGGTTCGCCAGAAGCAGCTTAGTCATGCTGGCCACATTACCCGGAAGCTGTACGCCGGCTCCCTCAGCCAATAAAGCGAGATGAGCACCACAACCCCAGAGTCGGCCACGACTGGACCTAATGGTCAGGGGTCCCTTTACCTTCTTTACCTTCCATGGAGGCCTCCAAGTGAGATAGCACCCGTGTCAGCACAGCTCTGACAGCAAGCCAGTTTGGGAGAAGGGAAGGAGTGGTTCATGGGATTTGGAATATTGCAGGAGTTGTGGAAAGAGATTTGGATCTCAATGTGCATTTTGAAACATCATGGGGAACATGAAGGGGTCTGAATTTAGAGTTGTGCTTGGGGAAACTAGCAGCTTTCCCGAGAGTGGAATGGCTTGGCTTACAGAGTCGGATTGCAAACTAAGCCGAGGGGAGCTCAGTCATTCCTAGATATTCTCTCTCTCTCTCTCTCTCTCTCTCTCTCTCTCTCTCACACACACACACACACACACACACACACACCATTTATTCTTCAGAAGTTCTGTGGATACAGAAGCTGAAAAAACTGAGCTGTTCAATTGAAAAAGGAATGGTGTCCCCTTGACTTGCAGAGCAAGTCGGCAATTAATTGACTGCAGTGCATAAACATGACCCATGGTTTAGTCTTCAGTTGAAAAAATAATGTAATTGCATGAATCAAGCTGTAATCTAATATTTTTGACTTGCACTTGGCCAAAGATGCCTGGATTTCTTTGAAGTTAAAGAGTGGAAAGTATTGTAGCAAGAAGAAAATAATGCATATATTTAAAGGGCCATTTAAACTGTTTGGCACTAAAACTTTTGCAAAGTTTTTGGAGGGGTAGGGCAGCAAATCCTTAAGATCTCTGGTCATGATTAAGCCAATGTTAATAGAACCTGTTTTTTACTTTGATTAGCTCACACCTAGGATTTGTGGGGGGCGGTGTGCAACTCTCCTTTTAAAATCTGCTTGCATTTAGCTGGATCATGCACACTGCCATACACTGCTCAAAATTTTTTTGGGGGGGGTTCCTATAAAAAAAGCTCAACAATACAGCAGGAATGGACAACCCTTGGGGAAATTTCCTTGGAAGTAATCTGTCAAGGGCTGCAAACCAGTGGTGTGTGGAACAGGAGTCAAAAGTGGGCTTGGCTAGGGCTAAAATTAGTTGCAGCCACCTCATTTTCTCTCACCCCCTTTCCTTCCAGCTTTCCTCCTCCTTGCCACCTGCATAAAATTGAACCAAGGGCCACATAACATTAGACCAAGGGCTGCTCCAGAGAAGCGGACACGGAGCAATGGTTCCAAACTACAAGAAAGAAGATTCCACCTAAACATTAGGACAATACATCCTGACAATAAGAGCCGTTCGACAGTGGAATTTGCTGCCAAGGAGTGTGGTGGAGTCTCCTTCTTTGGAGGTCTTTAAGCAGAGGCTTGACAACCATATGTCAGGAGTGCTCTGATGGTGTTTCCTGCTTGGCAGGGGGTTGGACTCGATGGCCCTTGTGGTCTCTTCCAACTCTACGATTCTATGATTCTATGATTCTATGAAATGCAGCCATAAGGCTGCAGACTGTCCAACTTTGGAATGCACAGAACTTTTGGCTCCTATCAAGGATTTTGTATTCCTGACCATTGCTTTCAGCAGTTGTCAGTTCTTGGTCTTACCCCAGTATTTACAAAGCAACACTGAGGATTCACAGCCGAGATTTGAGGGTGTGTGTGTGTAATGGATATGACTTGCACATGAACTGACCTTGCAGGCAGAGGGGGGTCCGCTTTGCCAGCAACCAGCCAGGAGGACCTGTGGTAGGCATATCGGTACCGCTTATTGTCCACTGGAACGATATCCATCAGCACAATGAACTTGGCTTCCGGGTCCACGCCCGAAAAGGAAACCCTAATGGTCGGAAACATTCTTCTGAAACAGACAGAAGCAAACAAGATGGTGAATATATAAATAAGGGACCAGAGAAAACAGCCCCTTTGAAACTGATCAGAAACAGACATTATAAGCCTAGCCTACCAGAGAGACGGGGAAATTCCAAGCATTTTCTGTATATCTTTGTTTGGGGATATTTAAAACAATCCATATCTCCCTACAAATATACATTGACTGAATCCACTCCGCATTTTAAACATTTAAAATGCATTTTAAACTGCAGCTTGACAGCCACATGCAGCTCCCAGGCAGTTAAAGAAAGAGAGTCATGTAAGAAGACTTGTCATGTCCCTTCCAGCGCAGGGTGAGGCTGCAAGTGGAAGGAGGTGTAAAAACCGCAACTGTAGATCCGTAGGAACACAATGGAATGGAATCCTCTGGTTGTGTGGAGCTCAATGGGGGAAATAGAGCAAGGAAGCAACAAGCAGAATGGAGGCTATATGGGAGAAGAGTGAAAATTAGTATAATAAACAGCAGTCATGGCTTTGGATAGGACAGCAAGCTTGCGAATTGAGGCATCTCACTGCACATCCTAACCTAGAGAGTGGAAAAATACATATGCCTCCAGGTTTTTAGATGTGTTGCCGAATTAAAAGTTGGTCATACTTCCATTCTGCATCATATCCAAAGTAAATACAGGGGTACCTCTGGTTAAGAACTTAATTCATTCCGGAGGTCCATTCTTAACCTGAAACTGTTCTTAACCTGAAGCACCACTTTAGCTAATGGGGCTTCCCACTGCTGCCGCCACGCCTCCACCGTGTGATTTCTGTTCTCATCCTGAAGCAAAGTTCTTAACCCGAGGCACTATTTCTGGGTTAGCAGCGTCTGTAACCTGAAGCGTATGTAACCCGAGGTACCACTGTAATGGTTTTCTCCCTTAGTGCTACAGATATGCTGTTGGCACACTATTTTATTCCCACTTCAAAAGCATTAAGGCTAGAGTTAATTTAGGTCATCCTTTTAAAAAAGCCACCATAGAGATGAGGACCACCCGTGTTTGCTCTCAAATACAGTGGTACCTCAGGTTAAGAACTTAATTCGTTCCAGAGGTCCATTCTTAACCTGAAACTGTTCTTAACCTGAGGTACCACTTTAGCTAATGGGGCCTCCCACTGCCGCCGCTGCATTATTTTTGTTCTTATCCTGAAGCAAAGTTCTTAACCCCAGGTACTATTTCTGGGTTAGCGGAGTCTGTAACCTGAAGTGTCTGTAACCTGAAGCATCTGTAACCCAGGTACCACTGTATATTGTTATGAAGAATATTGTGGTGTTGATAAATGTAATAGTGTTGTATCTATCATCTGCCCAGGAACCAGTCAGGATGAAAGGTGATCTGTTTTTTAAAAAATAAAATGTGCATGCCATTACCTAAGAGCTAACTTTTTTAAAAAAAATCAAGGGGAATTTTAGCTATGTGTTTCCAATTTATATTCCTCCTTTCCACATGAAATGGCATGAAATTGTGGTATTGTAAAAAAAAAAGCAGCCTTGCAGGTGTTAATGGCTATTTCTGAATTGTTTAAGCACTCCCATGTTAAATGGGACAATAAAGAAGCAGTCCAATGAACTAAGCAAATAGGAACCTGTAAAATATCACAAAATGATGCAGCGTGGAAGAGGGGTTGTGTCACTCGCTAGTGATTTCACAAGCCCTTAGATGCACTTTTTGGGGAGGAAACCCCACTGAGCTTACTGGAGCTTTCTTCTGGGTAAACACTCAAAGCATTATAGGTCTAAAAAGATGAAATAGTGTGGTAAACTCAGAGTTGTTGCTCAAGAGTTGCATGGGATCGTGACAGTTCTTTTCATAGTTCCTGTTGCGACAATGGCATTTTCCCAGCGCTTACGGAACAATATTTTGTCAATGGGAAAGTGCAAAGTTCCCACCACTGCCTTCATATATACTGCTTTCATTGAGAGAACAAGTTATATTTTAAGTATATAGTGTGATAAATATGCGTACGTCAACAAGAAGATGAGCTTGGTTGCAGGTCCCGGCTGAGTTTTGTATAGGTCTGTGTTAAATCCAGATTTCCTTTGTGTAAAATAGCCTTAAGGAAACTGTAATCTGGAAAGGTCCAGGAAGAGGGAGGGAACTCACTTTTGAGTGTTTATGAGAAGAACGAAACTAGAATCCTAAATCCTCAGACAGGCTTTCCCAAATCTGATTAACTTTAGAGCTTTTAGGTTTGGGTGGGACTTCTGCAAAGGACACTAAGAATGGGGTAACCAAGAAAAGCTTTTAAAACAAACAACAACTACAATTTCCCCCTTTTTAAGCCATGGGTTTTGGCTTAAGGAAATTTTGTAATTTAATTATTTTTATACGGGGTGTGTGGAATGTGCAAATTATTGGCAGAAATGAAAACAAGGAAGAAATGAGGGTGAGCATTTCCTTTGAGCGCAGAAGGTCCAAGATTCAGTATCCTAACATCTCCATGTGGGACTGGGTGAAACCCCTGCCTGAAACCTAGAGAGCAGCTGTCAGTCAGTGTAGGCAGTACTGAGCTGGATGGGCCAATGGGCTGATTTCATAATAGGCAGATTCCAGTGTTACAAAGCCCCCTAAATACACAGCAATTTTATGCCTATTATGGATGGGGTCCTCTGCTTATTAGCTGTAGAGGCTGATTCATATACTCATATACTGCACAAATTGGACTTTAGTCCCCAAAAGCTCACGTCACAGTAAATTGAGGTCATCTTTAAGGTGCTGCTGTACGGGATGTGGGTGGCGCTGTGGGTTAAACCACAGAGCCTAGGGCTTGCTGATCAGAAGGTCGACGGTTCGAATCCCCGCAATGGGGTGAGCTCCCGTTGCTCGGTCCCTGCCCAACCTAGCATTTCGAAAGCACGTCAGAGTGCAAGTAGATAAATAGGGGTCGCTCCAGCGGGAAGGTAAACGGCATTTCCGTGCGCTGCTCTGGTTTGCCAGAAGCGGCTTAGTCATGCTGGCCACATGACCCGGAAGTTGTACGCCGGCTCCCTCGGCCAGTAAAGTGAGATGAGCGCCGCAACCCCAGAGTCGGTCACGACTGGACCTAATGGTCAGGGGTCCCTTTACCTTTACCTTAAGGTGCTGCAAGCCTTTTCTGTTTTTGTTTCTGCTACAACAGACTGATTTGGTGACCCTTCTGAAAATAGCATTAATCCATAAATTATATTAATGTAGGTTTGTTTGAAAAAAATTACTGGTTATTTTACAGATTTCAAATGAAGGCACACAATTTTTTTACTCCATCCTAAGCTTATCAAGTACTGCTCATGCACTACAATGTAATCCTACTTAGAAGTAAGTACCATTGCGTTCAATAGGACTTACTCCCAAGTAAGTGGGTGCAGGATTGCAGCCTAAAACAAAATGAAACAAACAGGCCCAGACAATATCCCAAAGCTGGTTTTTGCACTGCAGCAGTTTGTATAGTTAGTATTCTACAGCTGTTCCCTCACGTCAAAATAAAAGGAAGCATAAAATTCTCGTTCTAACTATTAGTCTGATATTAATAACCTTTAGGTGCAGATTACAAGCAAATACTTCAAGTGGTCTAATGTTACAGTGGCAGGCGCATCACTTGGAGACCCCAACATTCAACCCATGACATGCATGTGTTAAACAGCCATCGCAGATCAAAAAGGAAAAAAGAGGACATGAACCTTCATGTCATCTGACAACACCTCAAACTCAGTATTTTTAGCAATGAGGCGTGGAAGCGGAGAGGAGCAGATCAGCACCTTTTTCTGCGTAAATGAAGCTTTTCTAGCACAATCCAGATGCCTGAAGCACGGGCTGGATAAATCCACAGCTTTGCACGCTGGCTGGTGATAAACTACCCCTTTCCCAGACTTCTGAGTCAACTTTTTCGCCCTGTGCACTTCTGTTCTCACCCCTCTTTCCTTTCAGTTGCTCCATTGAATTTTGAACAACAAATAAGCAAAAGCAGTTGTGCTGAAGCAACATCTCCCCCAAATCTCACACGCAGCTAATGCCTTGCTTAGGACCACCAACCAAAACTCGTCACTATTTTGTGACTTTTTGGTTAGTCCTAACGAAGGCACTGTCCAACTGTGGATTGTGGTGCCAAAATGTAACCGATTTCTTTGAAGGTATAGCCTTACCTTCCCGATTTGGTGATGATCATCTCGGTGCCCAGGTCGTGGAATTTGTCCCAGAGGTCCTTGGTCTCCAGGCTGCAGGAGATCTTGGCCATCTCCTCGCTGGGAACGATGGGGGTGGTGGGAATGAGGGGCTCGGTGCACAGGGAAGAGGGGCTGGCGCTGCTGAAATCCCCCGGCGGCGTTTCCAAAGCGGGCAAGTCGCCGAGCGTTTGGGAGCAAGACGACTTCTCCACGAATTGCTCTGCAAATGGGACAGAGAGAAAGGGCGACGACGGAGTGAGATCCCTGCTCCTGGTGAATAATCGAGTCACCACAGCAGAGCAAAAATGGAAAAGCAAGTCAGCCTGCTGCCAGGAGGAGCAGAGAGGTGAACCTGACAAACACTAGGAAGGATTCCAGCAGAAAGCCAATAATAACCAGGAGGGGAACTGATGCGCCCGCAGAAAGGTCCTGAACTCCCGCAAAGGAAAACGGCGCGCACTAAATTGGAGAGATCGTCGTGGCTATAGCCGATCCAAGACTATCTTGGGGTCTCTTTTCCGTCTGCCTGTCTCTTCCCTCACTCATATGAACTTACGGCCCCTTTGGGAAAGCGGAGGCTTGAAAACTGCGGCCAGGATCCCGCGACATTAAGCCCCCTGAATTTCTCAAGCGGCAGAGGTTTTTAAACTCCCTACCGCCCTGCGTTTTACGCACAGCAACAGCAGAGGCATTCCGGCGCTTTTAGGCAGGGAGCCGGCTACACACAGTCACCGCAATTGGCAGGTAAAAGCAATCAAAGCGCAGCGAAAGTGTTGCGTCTGGAGAGCTTTCTCCGCTGCCGCCGCCTCCTGATTTCCATCGCGTCTTGTTCTCAAGATTTCAGAAGAGAGAACGGGGAAGAGAGAACTTGTCGGTTGCCTCGCAGCCGCCGCCCGGAACGGCTTTGCCCCCTCTCGAAGCGCGCCACGGACAATGTTTTGCAAGCAAGTACAAGAACGCTGGCCACTTGCTTTCTGTGGCAAGAAACCTGTGTTTCACCCGCTTCACTTTAGATGTGAAGGCCTGGGAGAAAACGAAAAAGATTGCGCGCGGGAGCTGGGTTGTGTCTCCCCCACCCCCCAGTTTGTCCGTTCCTCCCACCTATTAGTTTCTGAACAATTGGAGAGTAGACAAGGAAAGGGAATCAAATTTTACTCTCGTTCTCACTCTCATTTTTCCCCCCCGGAAAGGAGGAGTGGGGAGGGAACAGAAAATTATTTTCCCCAATTTTCCTTTTCCCCACCAAGCCTACACTTCTCTCTGCTTCAGGCTTGTACTCGGGGTTCACCTGAATGAATGAATGAATGAATGAATGCTCTTCATTTAAAAACAACCCTGCAAATAAAAAACTAGCGCGTCAACCTTCCAGACTTGCTCTGGCATTCCGTTTTCGCAGTGTATGTTTATTTATTTATCTTGGAGCATTGTCAGTGAGCTTTCCCTTGCCACCTAAAGATTTAGAGGTTTGCCTCCTCACTGAGGCCTAGCACCTCGAAGTGTGGCACAAAGCTCCGTCCTTGAAAACATTTATTACCGTGCAACGCGACCAGAAAGGTTTTAGCTCAAAAGACTTTGTGTAGATGACACCAAGGGAAAGAGAGATGATTTGCAATCAAAGACGCGGATCTTTTTAGGGGGTGCAATTTATTTATTTTTTAACGACCCTGCTTACTTGGAAGAAAGGAAGTACCTTTGAACTCCGTAGGCGTTTTTCTATTTATTCAGGATGAGTTTAAACGGCTTTCCCGCCCGCCCCTTCCCCAACGACAGCGCATTCCTATGCAAGTCTACTCAGTTGGGCTTCCTCCCAAGAAAATAGGTACAGGACTTGCATCTGGTTGCAAACAACGGGTGAAACACCATGGGGCCCAGCTAACCTTCCCAAAATTCAAAGCACTTTTACTTCTTTCCTTGGATTTCAATAGAAAGCGCAGGCTGCTAATCCTTTAGCATCTCCTTGGGAGTAAGCCTCGTTGCATTCTGTGAGACCAAGCCTAGGATCGCACCTTGAGCCTGAAATCCCAGGCACACTTACCTGGGAATAAGCCCCATTGAACTTAATAGGATTTACCTCCGACTAAACATGTAGTTCACAGGCCTCCCTCCCTCCCACTGTGTTCAAAGGGGATTTCACGAGGGGCTGGACATTCTCCTTGGAGTAGCTCTCGCTGAGCCTTCTGTGAATAAACATGTTTAGGTTCGCGCTTCTTGACTGGATCCTGCCCCAACTTGTGATCAACAAAAGAACTACATAAAATAGGTAGCAGAGCATCTCTCTATTGTGGCTTGCTTCTACCTGCAAAGGGTAACTGAAATTAAATGGTTGTCAGTTACTAGTGAAATGAATTCTTGGAGTCAGGAGTGCCAAGTTGGCCCTGTGACTGTGGGCGTCCAGGCCCGTGGGCGTCAGGCAGCATGCATGGTGCTGGCATGGACATTTGTGGGTGCCCGTCCAGCCCCTTCATGGGGAATTTTGTGGTTGCTCGGGCACCCAGAGCCCCATGGAGTTGGCACCTATACTTGGAGTGCCATGCTGGGACCAGGTTGGGTGGCGTTGGGCCGGTACTTACCTCTCAGTTTAACTTACCTCACAGGGTTGTAGCGAGGATAAAAGCAAGGGGGGGGCTAGAACTTGATGGAGAAGCAGCATATAAATATTAAGATATAGGTAGGGAAAAGGACCACAGATTTGGGAACCTTCCCAAGTCTAGAGGGAAAACTGCCTCCAAACACTCTGCGGCTTCTGATCGTCCTGATCAGTCTTCCAAAGTGATCACAAGTTCTTCTGATTGGATTTCTTTCTCCAGTCCCTCCGCCTGGAGAGAGGCTGTTTCCAAAGAAACCCCCATTTTCATCAGGCGAGGGGACCGAGCGGGAAATAAAGTCATCGCTTGACCTCCTGGCGTTGTAACTCCCCGTGGGGCGCTATCAGATGTAGGCATCGCGAGCAAGCCTCACGTTCCGCACAAGTCTAGAGTTCAGGTGCCATAAACTGGAGAAGAAATGCGAAGGAAACTGATCCAGCTGGAGAAAGTAAGTCAGAGATCCCCCCCCCAACGCCCCAGCTGCATCCAGAAAATCGGGATCTAGTGGTTTGTGCGCAGTCGGGATGGAGGCGAGAGAGGCTCGATTGTGCTTTAGCTAAAACCAGATCTTAATTCTAAAACTCTCAGGATGTAACCCCACGTCCACTTACCTGGGAGTAAGCCCCACTGAACTCGAAGGGGCTTACTTCTGAGTAGGCTTAAATTTGATTGCATTGTAAAGCCCCGGGCCCCCTCTTAGCAGCTGCTTGTTAAATCCAGTCCAGGGGCCAGCATCCACCGGGAATTTTTCTCAAATGTGCTCAGGAGGCTTGCGCAGGAGAGCTTCTCCTGCTGGTCGCGCGCCTCGGCGCTGTTGGAAGCCAACTGATAAGGGCCCAGTTACTTTGAAGGCAGGGAGCCTGTCTAAATGCCCCGATTATCGCCGCCCTTAAATAAAGAAACCACTTGAGGGGCTTCGTGGTGGTTGGCGGTGGAGGGAGACTTTATCCAGCTGGCGTCCGAAGCGAGCGGCGCGCTATGGAAGGGAAACCCAAAATAGAACTGGTCCCAGATGGGCAGGATCGGACCAGCGACGCCGGCGGCCCATTCCCAACCAACTCACAGGACGCATCCTGTGCCAAAATTCGGGGCCGCACCAGCCGGAGACTAATCCCAAGCATTTCACCCACTAAATGCCAGAAAACACACACCACCAATTGTCAGATACTTGTTTCCAACCGGATTAGCCCAGTGAAAGGTTGCGACTCCCTGAGATGTTAAAAACGGCTGAGATTTCCTTCCCAAGGAAATATGCGCAGGTTTGGAGCACGTAAGATGTGCGCTGCCATCCCAAGCGAAAACCCCATTCAATTCAGTGGAATCTACTTCCAGTTGTCTAATTGTCCAGGTCTCATAAGGCAGGCTCGAAGCCTGATCCTGACAGTGGTGTAGAACTGAGGATTGGAGTGATCATTCTGTGATATTATGGCAGTGGGCAAAGCTGTGTTGTAACCTTGGAATAAAGTCAAGGAGGGGTGGGGAGAAAAAGCCTGATTCTCGACCCCTTTATTCAGGATAAATATTTCAGCTTCAGAGGGATCGGACAGATGTAAAACCTCGGGCTTTATTCAAAGTCAGGGTGCGCTCAGATCCAAATAACTTCGTGGCTGGGTTGCCCAACTCACTGACCCAGTATAAACTTCGGAATTGAGGGTGGTATTAAAATAATTACGGTTTGGAAAGGGACATAACTAAGGATGACATATGCATCCAGACTTGGGGGTGGACAAAACGTCTCTGTTCCTAACACTCTTCCAAGATTCCCCGCAGGGCGCAAACTGACCGGTAGTTTCACGCACCATTGAAAGGAATGAACTCTGCTTTTACGCAGTCTCGCTCCTTTGAAATGGGGTTTATTTAGGGATAAACGCTCAGGTGGGTTGTGGCTTTTCTTGGGATGAAGTTCACCGACTTCTAACAGTCTGCACGGAAATCACTGCGTCTCCCTCGATCCAGGGTGTATAAACGCCTCCACACAGGATCGCACCCTCCGGAAATCTCAAACTCTTCATTTAAAATATCTCACCTCCCAGCAAGGGACTTAAACGCAATGGATGCTTTGTAGCAATTGTTTGATTCGCGTTCCGTACCCCGCCCTGGTATCTGTATCGATGGAATGCGGGTTACACATATTTATGATAAATGTATAAATAAAAGTACTATGAAAAGAAGAGAGCACTCGCTTTGTTGGGATTTTAGCAGGAACCTCTGTCAGGTTTTTGTTGTTCAGTGGTTTTGTCACGCTCTTAAGCACGGTTATGTCAACGGGACACCCTCTAGAAAGCCAGTTTTTAGTTGATTAAACTAGTGGCACAAAATACCCCATAACACTCTCCTACGGAGATCTAGAGATTTTTTAAATTCAGAGTGCCGAAGACACTCGAGGGACGTTCTAAGTCTTCGTTCTCAGTCCTGGTGTAACCTTTCACGCGCATTTTAAAGCACACGCTGCCAAGAATCCTGGGAACTGTTATTTACCAACACCCAGAACTACAGTTCCCAGCAAACTATGGTTCCCAGGATTAATTGGGGGGAGGGGTGCGCTTTAAGTGTATGGCGCGAACACAGCCAAGTTGCGTCTCACACGTTCAACAGTGACTCCTAGCTCCAACGCATAAGAATGGATTTCCCAGAGAGCTGTCCCATTGGGATTAAATGGACCGAATTAGATCGAAGTGTAACCCCCAGTTCACGGCACCGGAATCCACCTCCGAGCAAAGCCAACCGTTATCTGTGACTCTGGCTCTAATCAGCCGCTGGGCGCGCAAGACTCGGCGGTTGAGTCTGGGAAATGGGCTGAACAGAAGAGACGGCAAGTTGGGCCTACACTTCCAATGGAAGAAGGAAGAGGGGAGCTAGAAGGCGAGGCGTGTCTACAGCGAGTCGATTTGGAACGCGCTCCAGAGAAAACCCAATGCCCTCGGCCTCCGGTTTCTTCCTCAGAAAGGGACCAAACAAGGAAACCGAATCAAAACAAATCGAGATCCCGCCCGGTCCAATCTCTTGGTGATCATCTTAGTCGGTTTAGCAGAACTCAAGGATATGGTCGTACCGAATCTCTTTCAACCAGTCCAGAATCTTTCTGCTCATTTTTACTTAAAAACTGCCGTGGGAGGCGGGAAGTAATATTTTCTTAAAAGCAGGCGCAAAGGCAAGTCTATGCAACCACGAGCCAGTCCATACTCGGAACAGGGGGGAAAGAGGCTGTAAATAACCGGAAACAAATTCGCTGTGACCGAAGCTCAGAAAGATAAAGTATAAAATTATCTTTAAAGTACGATGTTTGGGATGAGGGAGCGATTTCTATTTTCTACGAAAGTTTCTTAAGCATACGCTTTGCTTATACTGAATGCATCTTTCTCGTACTTAAAAGCCTTCGAATTTTTGTTTTGTCTGTTTAAATTACCCCTTTTTTAAACAACGCCAATGAGAACTCTCGCTCTTCCTAATAACAAAATGCAATATCAGAGAATAATTAGGAAAACCATTCATTAGTTGAGGAGGAGGGAAGTCTCAAGCCAAGATGCCCAAGAGGTTTTTATATATTATATGTAAGACGGATGTTTTGTCAAAAAAAATTAATTAAAATTATATAAAAAGAGAGAACTCTCGCTCTTCCTTTCATTCTTCACCAAGAGAAAAAGGTAGTTTTCTAAAGGTGCATTATTTCTATTAATGGTTAAAGGGTGGGCTAGCTGACAGAGGGAAGAGGTGTGAAAAAATTTATAGTTAAGGGTTTCTGGGTAATGTTTCTTAAACAGCCATAAAAGAAACCCACACAAAGAGTTGAGCAATGATTTTATGAGAAGTATTTTTTGTTAAAGCTTCTGTAAGAGAAAATGATCTAAATACATAATGTACCTAAAGCTCAAAGTGCTATAAAGGTCAAAATCAGCAAAATAGTATCTTAAAATAAACAGTGCAATAATTGTTTGATATTTTCCTTGTAACGTCCTTGGAACAGATACATATTTACTCTTTTCTTAGGATATTCTGTAATTGAGGTACAATACAAGTCGACAAAACTTATTTAAAACAAAACGCACAAAACTGTTCACATTCTCCACTATTTATCATTATCATTATTAATCACCTGCCCTTAACCCAAAAGGCGGGTTCGAACATTAAAACACAATATTTAAAAACAGTTTGAAATAACTTAGGTGGGTCCTAAAAGCATACACATCGAGTGTCAAAAGGCAGGGTAAATTGGGTTGGGTATTTGGGTCGACGCACTAAACTTCTGGAATTAGAAGCAAGTTCTCTTACGAATCAAAATGGCTTATTTTCAGGTCAAAGTGGAAAGTTTTACTAGAGAGTATGAAACTGTAGTCCTGGCGTGTTTATCAGAAAGCAAATCTTATTTACTCAACGGGGGGATGTTTTAGGATGGGACGTCCATCCATGTAGGATAGCGCAGATTGACTTCAGAGGCTTTAAGGATCACAGTCAAAAATATGGGCTCCCTGCTGCGGATTGCAATTCAGGACCAGCGAAGTTTTGCCTTCGGCTTCAAAGGGATGTGAACGGAGTCTTTGTATTGGAAAGCAAATCCCATTTCTTTCAGACTCCTTAGCTTATGATCACCTCCTCCTAAATATATTTATCTGAAATTGGTCGGGTTTACATTTTTTTAATGGCTTCCAGATTCAGAATCACAGCCTTGGCTATTACGAATCCCAGTGATTCCAGGGGACAAGTTTATTTTGAATACAAACTCCTTCCAAAGGAGGGCCCATTTTCATCCTGAAGCAAATCCTACCAAGCTGAACGTGCTTGCCCATGGATCCTGGGACTTGCTCCCAGCTAAATGTGCACAGGATTGCAGTCGTCTCCTGTGCAGCAAATGTTCACAGAATTTCGGGCTTCTTTTTTTAAAAAAAAATCTTGATTGCTAGTAATTACTTCAGCTGAATCTCCCTCTCCTTCAACTCTATCTCCCTAGTTTAAAAAGTGTACGAACAAACTGGGGAGAAGTGGTTCCCACTTAATCAGCTGGTCCTTGGGCTGATTTTACAACTACAGCTGCGCCCCAATGTTTTCGGATGAAAAGTTTGTTTTCCGGATCGATGGCCTCTTTTGCCCGGAGAGAGGACGAGCAGTCCAAGAAAACTCAACTTAGCAAAATCGTATCTGGTTTTTATTTCTGACCGGAGATACGGCACTGGGGCCAGATCCTGTATCTGATCCCTCTAAAACCAGCTTCTTCTTAAAAGGAAAACGATGTGTCGGATAATCGCAGCCTTTAAAGAACCACGGAACTCCCCGTCTAACACCGGGATATTTAAATTGTTCTACCAGGCTACTTAGAAAAGCGTTTGCTTCCGTTGCCTTTTAAAACTTTCCACTGGACGTCTGGAAGGCATCCTTGAAAACATCCCAGTCAAGGGGAAGTTGAACGCTCCAGTCCAGTTTAGGAAAGGCATTCTCCCACCCCACGAATAATTATTGTTTTGGAAAGCTGTCCTTTCTAAACGTATCCTCCCGCCCACACACACAGTTACTAGGGAGTAAGGCCCAATGAGCTGGGCACCGCATTAAAACTGCTAACACATTTGCAAAACTAAGCAGGAACCTGTCTGTTTTCCTGCATTGCAGGGGCTACGCCTGGATGACCCTGGGGGTCCCTTCTAAGATCCTATGACAGGATCACCCCCTCCCTCCATTCCCCCAAGCGATCACTCCAGCATCTCAGGCGAAAGCCCCTCTAGGCTGAGCAGGTGGGCTTGGAGAAGAGGACCCCCCGACGGCGCGTCCCTCCTTCTCCGGAGACTCACCCAGAGGCTTGATGGTGCTCTCGGCGCTCTCCTTCTCCTTGGAGCTCCCGCTGGACATGAGCGCGGCGATGGAGAAGGCGTTCGCCCGGGAGGAGAGCTGCGGCTTGGGGGAGGCGGTGTACTCCATGGTCTCGGAGCAGAGGACGGCACCCCCAAAAGAGTCAGATGGTCGCGCAGAGCCAGGCCGTTCCCTCCTGCTACCCAGACGGCTCCAAAGGAGAAGCAGTGAGGAGGAAGGAGCCCACGGGCTGAGGGATCGGGAGGCCAGAACTTTTTGCCAGACTCCCCAGGACGAGTCTGGAAGGTCAGGGAAGCGCGCGGGCGCAGTTTACGCGGCGACCATCGTTTTCCCTGCTCCCTGGATGGAGGCGAGGGAGAAGGAGAGCGCGCGCTTCGGTGCGAATGGAAGAGGCGTTTGCCAGGGCCGGAGGGCTCGCAATGAGATCCGCCTTCCTCCCTCCTCCGCCTTAATTCGCTGGCCGCCGAGATCCTATCGGCTGCCAGCCAATCAGAGCCTGCCCACGTCAGGCCTCGCTGATCCCACCGGAGAGGAAGGCAGAGCGCGCGGGAGGGCAAGCGCCGGGCTCTCCAAACTCGCCTTTTCTTTCAAGCCAACAGTTTAGTTCTGGGGAGGAAACCAGAGTTTGGAGAGGTCTCCCCCTGGTCCTTTTTCGGGGTTTCAAGAGGGAGGGAGGACCCTCCACGGAGGGCATCGGACCACCCCTGTTCTGTGTTTCAGCCCACGCGTTTTGATTTCTCCATCTCCGGGCAGCTCGCTGGTTCCACGAGCGTTCAGGGTTTGCTCATCACAAAGTTTGTTTATTATGGGCCCAGTCACAATGCCACCCCCCAGCAGTGGCTAAATGTAATATGTGATATTATTGCACACAGGTGTAGTGACAAGAAAGATTTATTATTGTTATTATTAAACTCAAGCAGACAATGATCTGGATTAGAAATGGCCAAAACTTGATTACAGATATAGGTGGATTTTTGGCTCAGGCATTGGGTTGTATATCCATTCCAGCCCCCGACCCCGGACAAAAAAAATATTTTTTTTTAAGGTAAGGTAACTCAGTCCCCCCGAGTTCCTGCTCAAAACACCCCCTGTATATATCCACAACAAATGTTCTTAACATTATGCTCTTTTGCCCTGCGCCTAAAAGGAGGCCTTCAGCCATTCCTAAGACTCTTCTGCCTGCACTGAAAAGGATTCAGACAACGGGAACTGCAAGGCCAGATCTCTGGTTCCCAGACTTCTTTGCTCCCCCCACCTCAACTTCTCCCCCTCCTTCCTGTCAAGTAGTAACCTCGGGTAAAGAACTTAATTCGTTCCGGAGGTCCGTTCTTAACCTGAAGCACCACTTTAGCTAATGGGGTCTCCTGCTGCTGCCGCGCCGCCGGAGCACGATTTCTGTTCCTATCCTGAAGCAAAGTTCTTAACCCGAGGTACTATTTCTGTGTTAGCGGAGTCTGTAACCTGAAGCGTCTGTAACCCGATGTACCACTGTACTGATTGCCGCTTTGACAGCCCGCGCTGCCTACGGGACTCCTGGCTACTCCGACCCACTCGGTCCCCAACAGGCCTCGTTCCCCAGGAAGTGGCCGATCTGTGTCCGGATTGCACCACTCCTGGCTGAGGAGTTCCCATGACCTAATGGCCCTCCATGCCAATAAAACATATGCCCCTTGAAACGACAAGGCACAGAAGGCTCATTCTCCCTGAGGTCCAGTTCTGGATGTGCAGGAATATCTTCCCCTTATGGAGGCGCCCCCGCCCGCAGACTGAATTGCAGCCAAGACACCGGCTCACCAGCTTAGGGAGAGCAAGGTCTTACTCCCACCGGCTCTCCATTAAGCATTTTTCTCTTTGTCCTGTCTTCCGCCCGATCCTATGCAAGAGCGCTTGTTCTCAAAGGGGCTTCTGGATTTCGAGGCTCCACAACCGCCGCACAATTTCCCTTCGCCCCTTTTGTTCAGGGGCGTAGCGGGGACTGACTGCGGCCCAGAAGAATGAATTCACTCTGCCCTAACTCTAAGGAACTCTCTTTGCGTACGCGGCGACGAATCTGCGTAAAAATGGACACGCCTGTCCTTTAAACACCTTGTTTCGAAAGCTGGATGTTTTCTGGCAACGCATTTCCTAGGGAAGAAAACGCCTTAAAAGCGATCTGGCTGCTCCAGTACCAGCTAGCTGTGGACACTGCCTTTCCCTAAACCACGCAGCTTCCGCTCCAAGGGTTGGTTCACGCGTCTCTTGATGGCTGAACCTGGCTTCTTGCACGTGCGAATGAACTGGCAGAGCTCTAACACCAGAGATAGTTGTGTCTGCTTTGTTCCTTCGTCTGTGTGCATGCTGTACACTTAAGAGCGCATTTAAAGCACACTTGCCCTAAGTCATCATAGGAACCGCAGTTTGCTCAGAATGTTGGGAATTGTAGCTGTGGGGTAAACTACAACTCCCAGGAATTTTTGGGTGGGAGAAACATATGCTGTCCCGTTTTTCTTTCCTGCTAGGGTCCATACACATTCATTCAGGTCCAAGTGATGGCAGAGGGCTATGTGAATCAGTTCCAAGAGGCGCTGGGACTTAGTCCCGACCGCTGCCTGCAAACTATGGGTGTGTTTGTGTGTATGTGAATCGCACTATACAAACACGCGTGGTTTTTTAAATTGTTATGATTTACTCTTCCCATTCCTTATAGCAAAACCACAAATATCTTCACTGCTTTTGAGAGCCGATTTACACTAAATTAGACCCCTGTTGGTTTATACTGTCTTTTTATAACGGAATGAGGTTAAGATAATGCGGCCGATCTCAAATATGCTTCTTACTTTGGAATGAGGTTTGTTTTGCTTTTGCTTCCAGCGAGACTTCCTTCCAAGGCAGCGTATTTTGGATCGGCGCCGGAGAGGGCAAGCTTCGAGCCACTTACTCCGGAACAATCCCACAGAAAGTTTACTTGAAAATAAGTGGTGTGAGGCTCCCCCACCCCCCACCCCTATTCAAAGAAACCCGGTTGGAGTGGCCGTTCAAGGGCTTCGCAATGCGATCCCCTCGCTGCGCTATTTGGGAGTTTGCTTCCGATTAAATAGGCTTAGGATGGCGCCACGCGCCTGTGAGCAGTGAACTCAGCCCCACGGGGGCATCAGCCCCACAGGTGGCAGCAGTGCTCCCTTCCACGCAGGCAGTGTGCGAAAGATCCTGAAGGCTGCTCACTTGCACCCACAGCTCTGCGCTGCATTTACCATCTTGACCTTCCCAGAATCCCAGCTGCCCCATGCGTAAATGGACCCAGAATCACTTCAGCACCCGGATCCAAATCCCAAAAAAGCGGGTCCCCTTGGACTGAAGCCGATGGGCGTCCATTGGGCCAAACCGGATTAAATCCGAGGAATTAGCCTTCTTGTGACACCCCAACCCCGGGGTTCCCTCGACTAACATAGGAACGCGCATGTTTCAACGGATGCTCCCTAAACGTTTCTGATCTGTTCCTGGAGTGTCGCATAGGTTGTAATATATCCACGCACCATATTTGGATCGGGATCGGGACTATCTATAAAGGGCCATCGGTAGAAAGCGTCTGTATAAACGATTCGCATCCTAAGATTTTAGTTTAGTTTATTTTTCCTTTGCAAGATTTAATTAACATGCACTGAACACCAAACTAAATTTGTTTTAAGAGCATGCACTGTTTAACTCTGGGAAGACTAAATCGACTCCTCTACCTATGATTTCAAAAGTAGGTCGACAAAAATTGCGCTTTTCCCTTCTTTTTTCTTTAAAGGTCAGCATATGCTTTCCCTGGAGGTCAGCTTGGGCTGCGATCCTAGCCAGATTAAGCCGACGGTCTCAGTTTTCTTGAGATCAAGTGGCTGCGACTCGCAGGCGCTAAGCGACCTTTGTGTCAGTTTCACTTCTTTTCTCCAATTGTACAGTGTAAAAACCCAACCCTAAATCCGGACTGGAGTGCAATCCTATGCACACTTCTTTGAAAGTGAGACCCTCTGAACTCGGTGGGACTTGCATCGGAGAAGATAAACACGAAATCGGACTGTTAAACTTCAGCGCCCCCCCCCCCAGTTTTTTGGGAACAGGCTTGCTTGAACTCCGTGGGACTTGCTTTCCAGTAAAAACGGATTAAGGTCAGGCTGCATTATTAAACTGAAGTATAGGATGCTGGTTGTTTCTTGAAAGTGCCATCACCGAAACCCCGCATCAGCTTCCATTCCTCAGTTTTACTGACTTGGGCAAGTATTGCCCCCGCCCCCATAAGCAGAAACTGATATCCTTTCTCCAGCTAAAACCCGTGTCTTCCTTCGCTAAAGCTTCCCGGAATTGCAGGCGCTGGAATGTATCTGGAAAGTGTGAGACATTTTCCCTGTTGCAGCCTTGCGAACTAGTGAGTTTTGGAATTCTGTGTTTATAAATCGGATCCACACATCAGTTAAGTCATCTGGCTTGACCTTAAATGCATAACTAACTCTTCCGGTCCTAAACAAAAGTGTATTATCAGACTGTCTTCGGTTGCCAGAGGTGTGCGCTCGTCTGCAGTCACTTTCCCTGTCTGTTCAGAAGCAAAACCTCTCCGCGTTCATTAGGACTTCTCAGAGAAAGTAAACGTGTGAGAGAGAGGCTGAACCCGAAAGCACGCCGGCTCCCCTGGCCTTCGTTTATTTTGCATTTCTAGCCCTCAAGTACTGCTAATAATTGTAAAATAATTGCACGGGGAGTGTGGTTCTGGAAGGAAAATGAGATCCGAGGGCTAAGCTTCCTTTTCCTTCAGCAGAACTGGATTGCAATCTAGTTTAGCCAGCTCTCTTAGCCCTGGGACCTAGGAAAGTGCAGATCGCCTTTGAGCATGTGCAGAGTGTTGTTACTGACCTTTGACCAAACTCATCCACACCCAGGTTGAATGTATTTCATCTCCCTCCGGGATTGGCCAAGATAAATCCCCTGGACTGATTTAAAAAAATGGATACCGCTTCGGGGAGCTTTGGGGTTTTCACTCTCCCCTTAAACAACCTGAACCTGCTGGAAGCAGAAGCGTCCTTTTCAGAAACGCGCCGTTGCGAATTATAAGGTTGCCGGATGGTGCTATTCCCAAACAGCGTAACCCGTGCGCTTGCAGCGAAATTGGTTTCCAGCACGACCCTGAGTATGATCCCACCAAATCTGGGCACACATTTCAAATTCCATTGGCTTCAATGGGAAGAGGAAAGCGCGCACTTTAACGCTTCAATCCTATACACATTTACTGAAGGCAGAGCTCGAGCTCCAGCAGTAAATATCTGAAATCGATGGGGCTTAAAGCACGCTTCTTTCCGCAGAAATGAGTCTCATTGAGTTTAAAGGCCCTTACTCCCAGGTAAGGGGGCATACTCTACATTTAGCAGGGCCGTGGGAGTTGCTTTTGAAATGGGTCCAAAAGCATGGCTACTATCTAGCCTACAATGAACCTGCCCAACTTCCAGGGGACTTTCACTTTCCAGGGACGTGATCCGGGCCTTTCCTTCAGCGGGTTCAAGTCGAGTTAGGAGCAAGAGGGCGGGAGATCCACAGGATCCACAGAACTGAATAGAGCTGAATAAGCAGATCACCTAAAAATCTGGTCTGAGGCACGACCCCCAGACCTCCCTTTCTTCAGACGCCCTTTGCTTTCCTTATATAGACAGGACCCCCCCCCCCCGAGAAAGGAGGTGGGGGGAAAGAAATTCCTTTAGCTGCCATAGACCGTCCCTTAAGGAAACAGCTGGAGCCGGCCTGGTGGTTTAAGTTCTTGGTAGTGCTTTGTGGATCTGGGGCTGCTGTGCATGCCCTGAATCCAGCCAATCCGGTGGGGCTGAGGCGCCAGTGAGGCGCCGCCTCTCTGCAGCTCGGACAAGTCCCAAACACGTCCTCTTCTTGCAAACTGCATTTTGGTACAACTGCACGTTAACCGACCCACAAGAATTATCACCGACAATCTGCATTTCCAGTTTATTCCAATTTATTGCTATTCTGTTAGCCACTTGTTAGCACATGGATAGATAGTAATCTATCCATGATTACTCGGAAGTAAATCCCACAGGGTTCAGTGGCTTCCTTAAGCGTCTTCTGGATTACCAGGGAAGCTAAGGAGGTGACGGTTCCTCCTGAACAGTGCGATCCTAGCCATGTTTACTACAACAACAACAACAACAACAACAACAACAACAACAACAACAACGATAATTTATTTGTACCCCGCCCATCTAGCTGGGTTTCCCCAGCCACTCTGGGCGGCTTCCAACAAAGATTAAAAATGTCACACATTAAAAACTTCCCTGAACAGGGAAGCCTTCAGATGTCTTCTAAATGTCAAGTAGTTGTTCTTCTCTTTGACATCTGGTGGGAGTGCGTTCCACAGGGCGGGCGCCACTACCGAGGAGGCCCTCTGTCTGGTTCCCTGTAACTTGGCTTCTCGCAGTGAGGGAAGCAAGTCGCAGTGAATTCCGCGAGTGTAACCAAATGGTGCGATCCTAACCCCACTTTCCTGGGTGTGAGCCCCCACTGAATTCAGTAGGATTTGTTTCTGATGAGATATGGTTAGGATTGCGGTGTCTGTATGACGTGATCTTCCGGAGATCTGGGGTAACCCCAGAAGACTATTTTGCTACACGACATCTGTAATGTGTGATAAACTCACCTGCCAGGCGACGGAGACGATCAAGGCACACTCGAGCGATGGAACTCAACCCGGATCTCTGGTGGGATTTCTAACTCTGGCTAGAATTTATTCCTTTATTCACTTCCTTGCTTTTATAGCCCACCTGATCAAGGTGTCCTGCATGGTTTTCCCCTTTATTTAATCCCCACAACAACCTTGCGAGGTAGGCTGAGAGGCAGTCACTGGCCCAAGATCACCCACTGAGCTTCAGGGCCGAATGGGAATCTGAACCCTAGTCTCCCAGGTCTCAGTCCCACGCCCTGGCTCTCTGGTGTGGGCTTTATATCTCCGGGATTCCCCCCCCCCCCAACACATCAGCACATCACGGATCCATAACATGCCCTCAAGGAAGTAATCCCCATTTTCTTCTATGGGACTCAGTTCCTACTCCAGAAATGTAGCTTTACAGCCTCAATGTAAATCAAAAATCTCCTGACAGCACAAAGAATTTTAGCAAATGTTTCCTCCTTTTCTACCCTCAGCCAGTGGGGGTTAACAGGGCACTGCCATTCTTACCCACACCCAGTTTCCTCAGGCTCAAGACGGGTATAAAACTTGAATTAGTTGGCTCAGAGACCTCCCTGTTTTCTGCTCCATAAGTCCAAATGGGCACCAGCTGCCATTGCCCTAAATCCTATTTTTAGAGGGCAAGTCACAGGTCTTGTGCGGGCTGATCTTGCGCATAGTTTACTGTGAAGAGGATTCCATTGTGATGAAAGGAAGCTACTTTATAATGCGATAGGAGGGCTGGTGCTTTTGGTTAGAGTCTTGTGGCAACCTCAATTTCAACGTGACATGCGTTGTGAACAGCCCTGAGATCTACGGATGAAGGGCGGTATACAAATTAAACAAATAAATAAGAATAAAACAAGCTTTGGAGGACTTCCTACCCACTTCACTGGATGCCTGAAGCGCTATCCAGAGTACAGACAGTGATAGTTACACACTTACCGGCGGTAATTCACAAAACAGTTTTTGGTGACGGACTTCTTGCCCAATTAACGCGTATAATTCGCTAAAACTGGCGCACGCGCTTCCCATTCAATAGGCCGAAAACCGGCGTCCTAATCCCACCCCATCAACGCTGAATCTCACCCCGGGTCAGATTTCAGATGAATCTACTTTACAGGGTTGTAGCGAGGGTCGAACTGGAGGGAAAGAACAGTGTAATATTGAATGCCACTTCTGTCTCCAAGCAACACTGGCATTAGTTCAAAACTCGTCCTCCCTCTTCCCTGCTACCGTGCAGCCATTCGCACCGTGCTCAAGGTCAAGCGCTGCGCATCCTCCTGTAGACCTCGCCTCATCTGCATTAACCCCGCGGCTTGCAAGTGCAGCGGAGAAGAAGAGAGAGAGGTGTGAAGAAATCTCTGGTCCAGCAGGTCAAGGTTTGGTCCTGTTTGCAGGACACTAAGTTGCACTGAATTCTGGTGTTGGAGGAGACTCTTGAGAGTCCCATGGACTGCAAGAAGATCAAACCTATCCATTCTGAAGGAACTCAGCCCTGAGTGCTCACTGGAAGGACAGATCCTGAAGCTGAGACTCCAATAATTTGGCCACCTCATGAGAAGAGAAGACTCCCTGGAAAAGACCCTGATGTTGGGAAAGGTGGAGATGAAGCCCAGTTAGATTAGTCCCACAAACTCTCCAGAGATTCGGAGTTAAAGAAGGCGGATAGAACTTCTTCCGTGTAGTAGGAAGAGAGGCGCCTTCCTTTCACCCTAAGTTTCTCAGCTCTCATTATTGCTCCCTTTAATAGTAATCGCAGGTGGTGGGTGCCGAGAGAAATGAAGCCAAAACTGGACCCCTGTGTAACAAGGATTAATTGGGTATGCTCATTGAACCCCGCGTTTCCAAAAATAAATGTTGAGCCCACCATAACCACAATAGCTTTCAAACAACAACAGACACTGCAGTCACAACAAACATCAAACACAGTAGCATGTAATAAAGCAAACAACAACTATTAATGCAATTAATAGTTAATAAAGCCATAGAGAAGCATCTGGATACTCCAGAAGCATCAGGCTTGAAATGGTACAATTTTTATTTAGGGGAGGGGATTAAAGCGGCACCCCACCCCCCAAAATGCCTTATGAGGACTGCGCACGCTCAGTCACCACGGGAGGTTGATTGACAGGGGGAAAATACAGACAACGAGAAGTGGAATTGTTTGCTGGCTGGTTGGGAGCAAACGTGAACAGAGGGTTCCGGTCAGGAGGTGGGAAAACCGCTTAGATTGATTGTAAACCGCTCGCGTTGCTTGCGACCCGCTTAGAGGTTTGATTCCAATAAAGCGGTAAAATTTGTAAAACAAAACAGATTGCAACATGTTGTGGCAGGTGCCACGCGTTATACAGGACGATGGTCCAGAGATGTTTAGTTAGTCCCAACAGAAGTTGAGCGCCAAGACTTGGACGGCGGAGGCAGTGCGGTGTAGTGGTTAGAGTGTCAGACTAGGAGACCAGGGTTCGGACCTCCGCTTGACCATGGAACCCACTGGGTGACCTTCGGCCAGCCACTGCCTCTCAACCTATCCTACCTCCCAGGGTTATTGTGGGGGGTTAAATAAGGGGGAGGGGGAGTCAGGCGCGCCACCTCCAGTTCCTTGGAGAAAAAGGCGTTAGACAAATTAAATAAATATTGGAAGGCGTAAGTCCAAGCATCACAGCCTAAAACCAGTCGTATATAGCGGGATGGGAGCTTGGGTGACGCAAGGCAGGATCCTTAGGATGCGCGCAATCGGGCTCGGGAGCCCTTGTCCCGTGCGCAAGCGTGCCTTTTGCGCAGCCCCGTTTGTTTCGATGGGGCTTTCGCAGGAGACTCCCCCGTTGCCTTTTCGGAAAGCCCAGACAGATCTAGATCCACCTGACCCGGTTCTGAAAGAGTCTCTGTCCCCCCCCCCCGCCGCCCCCAGGCGTCTCGCCATCTGCGCGAGACTTTGGCGACCTCTATCCAATTTCACCGCCCGCGCCCCTTCAATGTCACCTCCTTCTCAGGCGAGGTGTCTTCTTTGCAGCGCAAAGCGAGGCGCTCTTAAACCCATTAGGCATCTCCCCGATGCAAATCCGAGGGTGGAAAGAGGGGGAAATGCTCGATTAAGACCCGAGGGTTGACAATTAGATTATAGTCCAATTGCCAGCGGATAATGTGCTAAAAGCTTTCGCGCTTAGTGTAACTCCTTCCTGAGAATTATTCACACTTTGCCGGCTCCCGCGGGCCAGGCGAGGGGAGGAGAGGGAGCCAGGGCCGGGCCTCCGACGGCGACGGCCTGCCATCGACCGAGAGTCGAAGCTATGGAGCGCAAACGTCGTAGGAAGGGTGGACCTGCTAAGCGAAACGCACGTAACGTATGAACGCGGGCGTAGAACAAGATGCCCTGCTCAGGTCAACACAAACACCGGACCTATAGTGTATAGAACAAGTTCTGATCATAGGGAGTAGAAGCGCAACACATATTTACTAGAGAATAAGCCTATTGGACACAGTGAGACTTACATTTGAGTAAACATGCCCAGGATTGTACCTTAAAGCATCTCTCTCTCTCTAAGCTAGAGCTGGCTCCTTGTTCTACCTATATAGTCAAAGCGAGCCAGAATTCAGCAGGCACTGTGTGTCTCCACGGGTGTAAATGAAATAGTTTTAACATACACACCTTACAGCAGAAGCTCATTCAAAGCGCGCACACAGAATCCTGGGAACTGTAGTTTAAGGGTCTGAACTTGTAGTGGGTGAACTGTAGTTCCCAGGATTCTTTGGGTGCGTGGTTGGGGGATGTGCTTTTCATGTGTGGTGTGTGCGCAGCCACATGGGACCAGCACTATCCAACCAAAGCGAAGTACAGTGGTACCTTGGGTTACACAAGCTTCAGGTTACATACGCTTCAGGTTACAGACTCCGCTAACCCAGAAATATTACTTTGGGTTAAGAACTTTGCTTCAGGATGAGAACAGAAATCGTGCAACGGCAGCAGCAGCAGGAGGAGGAGGAGGAAGCCCCATTAGCTAAAGTGGTGCTTCAGGTTAAGAACAGTTTCAGGTTAAGAACAGACCTCCAGAATTAATTAACCCGAGGTGCCACTGTACTTTTAAAGCAGCTTCCATTCAACTCAGAATATGAATCCTTGGAAACGATGGAACTTCATGCAACAGGGACAGTGGCACACTTAGGTGAGTTTGACTCCTCTGCTTGCTTTAGATGACAATGTAAATTAAAAAATATGGTAAGCGGCAACTCTGCTACATTTTTTTTTTGCGGGCGGGGTTGGGAAGCGTCCTCATTTCCTGCTCATTCTGCTGAGTGGGGCTCATTTGCTGATAGGTTTATAAAAAAATGTGAAGGCCCATGAGCTTGAGCTGCCGCAATACATACAAAGCTGAAATCTGGGACGTATGGCCTATGGCTACATACTCTCCACTCTTTGAAAGCCACCCTGCCCAAAACAACAACAACATGGGAACTGCAGTTTACCCCGGTGCTACAATTCCCAGCACCCTTAAAAAAAAACAGCTTTGAGGATTCTTTGGAGGAAGTAATGTGCTTTAAAAGGATAGTGTGCACACTGTAGTATACTACTTGGGTCAGGATCCTCCTTCAATCTGGTGTCCTCTAGACATTTTGAGCTAGAACTCCCATTGGGCTCAGGCACACTAGAATACTCACTTTCTAATAAAGAGTTCTTTCACCTCGCTGAGGCTGAGTCCCCCTCTGCCACTACAGAAACAGCTCAGGAATCAGTGTGGATAATTTTCTTTGCAGACTTGCCTTTTTAAAGTAATCCCTGTTGATCTCAAGGAGAAATTCGTTCTTCTAAGTGATCTGTTTAGGTTTGGGGTGCCAGGTACTGACTGGTTAACTGGGCAAGAGCCCCCTCCCCAGGTTAAAGGCCACTTCCTGAAAGTGTGAGTGGAATTGAGGTGGGAGAAACTGTCTGGAGGTGGAATGCTATGGAAGGCGAACATTACTTGGAGGCATATACTGTATCCTCAACAGAACACCCCATGTCAAGCTGCTCAGAAGTAAATCCAGTGGCGTAGCGTGCGGGGGTGCAGGGGGGGTTGGCCTCACCGGGCGCAACATCTGGGGGGGGGCGCTCGCCGCCTCCGGAGTCACCGAAGAGCCTCGGGCGCAGGCTGTAGCAGAGCCCCATGTCTCGCGGAACCTACGAGCTGTGCGCGCGTCCGGGCTGAAGGCGTCCGGCAGGCAGCGGCTCTCAGTGCTCGCCGCGGTCCCCGTGCCTCAGGGCCGCGGAGGGCGCGCCAGGCAGCCCCTCCTCACAGCCCTGCCGCCGTCGCTGCTGCAGCGGCTGGGCCATGTTGCATTTTCCTCGCCTCTCTGCCCTCCTCCTCCGGGCAAGCGGCATCGTTTGGGCGGCAGCGCCAGTGGCAACTTGCCTCAGATCACCTGACACGGACCCGCCGCCGCCGCCGTGGCTACCTTACCGTAAATACCCCAGCCCAGGCAGCAGCAAGAAGAAGCTGGCAGTGGCGGCAGGTTAGGGGTTAGGGGCGCAAATTACTTGCCTTGCCCCGGGTTAGGGGGTGCAAATTACTTGCCTTGCCCCGGGTTAGGGGGCACAAATTACTTGCCTTGCCCTGGGTGCTGACAACCCACGCTACGCCGCTGAGTAAATCCCAATGATTTCAGTGAGACTGACTCCCAGGAAAGTGAGCATAATAGGGCTGCAGCCTAAACGAGACTGAGTCCCAAGTCAACATTGTTAGTATCCCACGAGATGACCAGGGATTGTGGTTGGAGTAAAATAAAAACAGTCTGCCGACACATCATGCATTTAAAGCACACCCTTCCCCCAAGAACTGTGGCTTTTCAACAGAGAATTATGACCCTTAGTTCGAAAGGATTTAGTTTATCCCGTTGGCCTATCAGCACCACTCTTGGCTTTTCTAGAGGAAGTCTCCAAATATAATACATCGCCAATTTCCTTTCACAGTCGCCGTTACGCGCGCGAAATTCAAGATGCAGTCGCTTCTCTCCTCGCAAAAGACTGAACTTCTAGAGACTGGGAAAGGAGGAGAGACTTGAAGAAAGGCAAATCTAGGAGGCGCCGATCCACAAGGACATGGGCGTGGGAAAAGGCGCCTCGCCATCTTTCCCCTAGGCAAAAAATATCCCCACAAACAGGAACTGTTTTGGGTAATTGGACACCACGGAAGCAGACATGGAACACCTGTTTGGGCACATGTGCGTAGCCAAGGGGGGGGGGTGCTAGGGAGGGCCAGTTACCCCCATCAATCAAAATGCATAGATAACTGAAGTTCTGCCTCCCCCCAATCCTAGCTACGCCCATGTTTGTGCAGGTGCCGGTTAGCATTTGTTTGGCGATCAAACAATTCCCTCCCCCTTCTACCTGGCCAAAGGTAGGTTCCCCCCACCCGCCTTGCAAATTGGTGGATTTTAAAGATTCTGCGTCCTGCCAAATCAGGCTAGCTCGAGGGGAAGGGGAAGAGCGCAGGGCTGCTTGCCCCTTCCCCATCCACCTTTCTCGCTTGCCCCCCCCCCCACTCAGCCTTGCCCCGCCCATTTAAGTAGCGCCCCGCCCACTTTGCCGCTTACTGGCGGCCAATCAGAAGAGCCGAGAACTGCCGCGGCCCCCGCGCTTGTTGCAATGTGCGTCTAAAGCGCAAGAGGTGCACCGGCGACTGCCTGGCCTTCTCCCTCCTTGCGCTGCCTAATCGGTCCCATTATCAGTCCGGTTTGGGAGGATGGCGCCAGAGGAGCTTTGCCCCCATTAGCAAATCCCAGCTCTGGTCACAAAATATCTAGCAAAGGCAGCAGCTTCCCCAGCGCAACCCTTCTAACCTCTCGAGGTCCCAGCGCCGGCAATTTGCTTCCTCGGCAGAAGCAGTTGGTTGAGTCTGGACCAAAGCTACCCCCTTTTTTTGTTTCCGTCCTTACAGCTGGGTCGATTTAAACCTTGGCTCCAGTGGCGTAGCGTGGGGGGCGCAGGGGGGGCGGCCGCACAGGGCGCAACATCTGGGGGGGGCGCGCTCACCGCCTCCGGAGTCGCCGAAGAGCCTCGGGCGCAGGCTGTAGCAGAGCCCCATGTCTCGCGGAACCGACAAGCTGTGCGCGCGTCTGGGCTGAAGGCGTCTGGCAGGCAGCGGCTCTCAGCGCTCACCGCGATCCCCGCGCATCAGGGCCGCGGAGGGCGCGCCATGCAGCCCCTCCTCACAGCCCCGCCGCTGCTGCTGCTGCTGCAGCTGCTGGGCCATGTTGCATTTTCCTTGCCTCTCTGCCCTCCTCCTCCTCCGGGCAAGTGGCGTCGTTTGGGCGGCAGCGCCAGCGGCAACTCGCCTCAGATCACCTGACACGGACCCACCGCCGTCGCCGTGGCTACCTTACCGTAAATACCCCAGCCCAGGCAGCAGCAAGAAGAAGCTGGCAGCGGCGGCAGGTTAGGGGTTAGGGGTGCAAATTACTTGCCTTGCCCCGGGTTAGGGGGCGCAAATAACTTGCCTTGCCCCGGGTTAGGGGGCGCAAATTACTTGCCTTGCCCCAGGTTAGGGGGCGCAAATTACTTGCCTTGCCCCGGGTGCTGACAACCCACGCTATGCCGCTGCTTGGCTCTGTGCAGGGCCCTGAGCGAGGACAAAATTGCCCCCCCAATTCTTATTTTCGCAGTTTTCCCACCCCATGTCCCCTTCTGTGCATGCTCTCAAGTGCGCTGTTTTGCACCCCTTCGGCTCAGCACCGGGGGGGGGGGGGGGAGAAACCACCCACACTGCCCTAAATCCCACGCTGCTTTGTGGGTGGAGACCAGGCCAAAGAGCTTATCAGACCATTGGCCCATCTAGTTCCATATTATCTAGGCTGACTAGTGGTGAATCTCCAGGGTTTTGGACACAGGACCGTGGACACAAACGTCTTTGACCAGGACACAGAACTTTAGCCTCATAAACTGGGTGTGTGCTTCCTATGTAGTGAAAACCAACACATTCTCTGAGTATGGATACTTAGGCAGCCAAAATAGAATCAGCCACACAGATGAAGCTAGGGCAGCAGACTCAGGGGAACCCAAAGATTGTAAAAAAAAAAGGGGGGGTTGTAGGTATAAAATACCCTAAGGAGGAAATCACCCCCCAAACAGCCCAGTGAGGACAGAACAATGCTCAGTGGCTATGCAATACTCATGGAGAATTTTAAAAAGCAGGTGGGAACTGGGGGTGGGGAGGGAGAATGGAATGGAGTGTCCCGGAAAGGGGCATGGCATGAATGGGTGGCTGACACTCTGAATGTTAGCATTCCGCAGTGCAACTTTTGTTGTTGTTGCAGAATGTCTCCACGCTGCTCAGCTGGTTTGGGTCTTCCTTTCCACTTTTCTGCACTTCACACACAGCCACTGATGCCTGTAATTTTTTGTGCTGGCCTCAGCAGCGCTTTTCAGACTGCCAGTGTCTCCCAAACCACACAAGCTTTGAGATAAAGCTTCCTTATCATCACTTTAAAGCCCAAATCCAGAGCAGAGCAGATACACAGCCAGACAACTCAAGACAGGCTACTTTTACAGCAACCTTGCTAAAAAAAACAGTTAAGGAAATTCTCCTTTTCTTACTGATCCTTCAGTTAGAGATTTATATATATATATAATTAACCACTTTTCATGGGTTCAGTTACCATTAATTGTTCCATAGGAAATACATGGCTACAATGCATTAAAGCTACAATGCACTCCCAAGAACTCCAGGGTCTTTTACTGACATTATATTGCTTCATTGTCTTCTTACTGTTTGGTACTTTATACCTTGCAAGGTTTTCAGAGATGGCGAAGGCATGGGTGTCCACTAAAATGTGGCAGTCCCCACTACGTGGTGAACCATTTGTGTGCAGCAGCTGATGAGCAGATTTTTCTGTACATCTCTGCAGATGTTTTGGTTGTATGCTGTGGCACACACACACACACACACACACACACACACACAACCACCCATTGCTTCTGGTAAACTGTTAAATGTAAATAGCTCATTTTGCAGCCACCATGTAGTGTGAGTTAATATCTCCATTTTCACAAGGAGGATGAAATTGTCACATGGTGTGCTGTCCCAGAATTTGCCTCTGCCATAGCAATCACCATAGATAATTGTTTCCCAGAGTGGAAGCGGTTATCATTCTCTCCCTGGAAGGAATGCAGATGGTCTTACTCTGATAATGTTCTCACCAGGCTGTCAACCAGTTAACATCCCCCCTCCCTCGGTCATCTTGTGTTTACCTGAGTGCTATAATACCAGATCTGTATTTCCCTTCCACATGACACCTTGAAGCAGGAGGACTCTGTACCTTTTTATTACAGCATCCTTGACCTGCACAGATTTACAGCAGGACAAGTGGAAGCAGCAACAAAATGTTACAGCATGGAGTTTTCCTCCATGAGACTCTCCATGATTTCCCTGCCCGCACAATTTTCCATACCACACCCACCAACAGTGAATCCATGCTCACTGAACATGTCTAGCCACCATTTGGCTGTTTTTGTTTCACCCCACAAGGTTTTTTCGGCTAAAGTTTTTTTTGTGCCTTTGCAAACCTTGGGTTTTACCTAAGCCTATTGACAACACTCTGTTGTGGATGAGGAGTGCCATTTTGGCTACAAAAGCAACATTACTCACCTCCGAACATCAGAAACAGAGGGAGTGATATTGATCAGTTGCACCCTTCCTGAATCTTAGGTTGGAAAAGGAATGTAATAAAAATCTAATGGCATAATCATATTTCTCAGATTCCTTTCCTTAAATCTGTTGGCTAGCAACTTAGAGTTTTGTCAACAAATTCATAGCAGGGTTGATCTAAATATTGAAGCACACAAAGTTTTGCATTATCTAAAGAGGAAATTTTAGTGCGCTTTTAAAGTAAAAGAGAATAAGACCTTTTGATACCATTTTAAAAAGATGCTTTTGCTGTAGAACTTTAATTTCCTTTGAAGGGGCAGATCTTTCAAGATCTGTTTCCTTTCTAATTCTACTTTGCTCACTGATAAAATATCCTCTCAAGACTATAGTGTCTCCCAAGTTATAGCAGTCATATGATCCTCAGCATCGTTTTTACTTAAAAATTCTCAAAGTTCTGTCCTATTTTTTTCTAGTGTCAAGCTACTTTAAAGTAGAAGTGGGTTCAACCTCCAAGAGAAGGGCGATCTAACAGTTTGTTATTAGTATTGTTATGCTTGTTTTACTTTTATGTACCTTAAACTTGATGTAAAAACTTTATTATTACTTTTTTTTAAACAACCTTTTAATAAGCACAGTGCATCATACCTGGGCAGTGCACAATGCAATCCAAGGGATATGGCTAAAGAAAGGCTGGTGTCAACTTTAGTATCAGAGGCCCTTTAGTTCTACATAGGATGCAACGGCATCACAAATACTACTACTTTAGGCAGAAAACTGAAGAAATCAAGGAGTCGGATCAGGGAGGCCTCGGCGCAAGTTCCGGCTCAGTCAAGGAGTTCCCCAGGTCGCCTTGGGTGAGTCACTTGCTTTCAACTCATTGAATTGTTTTCTGGGTACTATTATTTCACATATGCTATACCACTTACCCCTTGTTCTGCAGAATGGCAAGGTATACATGCAGTCAGCAGAATTATGAGTTATGGTAGGCATGCGGTGTTACGATAATGAAGCAATGCAGCTGCAAAGTCCTAGCTTGAAGTGTAAACATGATGGGAATGTTGGGACTGCTGTGGGAACAGAGGGGCAGTCATTTCTCAGTGCGCAGCACCGGAATTACCTCACAGTGTAATATGAGCTGTACAGGATGTACTGGGTGTGTTTGTAATAACACTGCTGGAATTTGGAGAGAGCAGTCACGTTTTCTGTAACGCTGCAAAGACAGAAATAAAAGCATGTAAATACATTTCTGTTTGTCTCTTTCCCCTGCCTGGGGGAGGCAGGAGGGAGGGGTGTGTTCTTCTCACAGATCGAGACCTTCCCTGCGTCTGCTGGGGAATGCAGCCAGGGAGGTCATCAGGGAATCAAGCTGGGGTGCCTGGACTGCTGCCAGCTTCTTATGAGAAGGGCTTGAATCCCAACATGCAGAACCTTGGTCCTCTATCATCCTTAGCCATTGAAGTTGTAGTTCAGCAACAACGAAATGTTCCCTGCTCCTGAGTTGAGAAGATGATGAGAAAACACATTTAGGAATCCTAAATGAGTTACATCAAGGCACTGAAGCAAATGGCAGATAATAATAATAATAATAATAATAATAATAATAATAATAATAATAATTTTTATTTATACCCCGCCCTCCCCAGCCAAGACCTGGCTCAGGGCGGCTAACACCAGATATAAAACAATTGACTGAAATACAACTTTAAAAAACAAGATTAAAATACAACATTAAAATGCAGCCTCATTTCAGCAGAAACTCAAAAACTTTTTTTGCAGATGAAAACGTCATCTCTTCACCAAGGCTAACTATCCAGACTGGTCCTACGTGGGCCAGAAAAAAGCCAGGGAAGTCCCCAAGAAGGAGTTCCATCACAGAAGGAGAAAGGAGAAAGGAAAGGGGGGGGGGTCAAGTTGATTCCAAGCCAAAGGCCAGGCGGAACAACTCTGTCTTACAGGCCCTGCGGAAAGAAATCAGATCCTGCAGGGCCCTGGTCTCATGAGACAGAGCGTTCCACCAGGCCAGAGCCAGTGTTGAAAAGGCCCTGGCTCTGGTTGAGGCTAATCTGACTTCCTTAGGACCCGGGACCACTAGGGTGTTACTATTTATGGACCTTAAGGTCCTCCGTGGGGCATACCAACCCACTCACTTGATCTTTGTCTTTTGAGTGCAGTTGTTCCAAGCAGGCCTTCAGCCAGAAGAACTGAACGCTCCTTTGTAAAACACGACAGCCAAAATCAAGGATGAAGAATAGGCTTGAGAGTTAGTTACTCTTCTTGTGATTCACAGGCACCCAGACAGTTGGGGTAGGAATATATAATATTTGAAAAATGACGATGAGAAATAGGCAGCTTTTCATTCCACACATTATGAGATCTGGCATGGGTTGATACTTGTCTATCAATGTAGGAAAAGAAGATCTTGGAGGAGATCTGGTGAACGCTGGGGATGGAGGTGGTACTTTTTCATAGTGGGGAGTCACATTCCCCCTACTCTCTATCACTGGCCGAGTGTTTATGATGAACTGCACCAGAAGCCCCTCTAAGCTCCCATGAAATATTTCTGTCTTAGGCAAGGATTTAATTAAGTTCTTCAGCTGGTGTTACCTGTTCTCAACCGCCTTTCAGCCTTGTGTTGGAGGGAGAGCAGCTTTTGCCATATAAGATCTGACAGGCATGTGCTCCTTGAGGAAGTGGAGGGGACGCCCTCCGTTCATATGACTAATTAGACAGGCTTCATGCTGAGTTGCTCTTTTTTGATGCTGATCCCTGTGCTAATTGTCAGTTATGTTCCTAAGGAAAGCAAGGTTGAGTTCAAATCTTGTAGCGCCTTGTTCCCTATTAGCTTTCTTGACCTTAAACTGATGTGAATTGACAAGGAACAGACTGAGAGACAGAGAAGGAGAGGGAGACAGAGAAGTTCAATCCACTTAGCTAGTGCATATTTGGGAGTTCCTTCGCGGAAAGAAAAACAGCAATAGAATTAAAACACTTATGTTTTTTTTATGTATATCTTTATTGTTTTAAAATACATACATTTATGCAAGGAAAGCAAAGAAACCAACCAACCAACAAACAAACATACATACAATTGAATAGACAAACAATAAATTAACAAACAATAACAATATATGAGACAACACAATTATTATAACTGACATCATTTATACTCCCAATGATGTGAACAATTATAGAACTTATAAAACAAGAAATTAAAAATGACTTCCAATTAGTCTCACTGTACTTTATCTGTTGATTATCTTGTACCGCACAGTTATATATTTCATATATAGTTTCTGTTAACTTCCCTAGAAAATATTTTTATACCGTGCAAGGTTCACTCTAATTCTGCCAAGAGGTTTCCTTTTATACCGTAGTTTTTTTAAGTATTTAAAAAAAAATTCCAAGAATTAAAACACTTTTGTGCCATCTGTGGTTGTCACTATGAGATAAAATAGCCAAACTATTGATTCCAGAATGAACTGGAAGAGGAAATCTACAGAAATGGGATCTGATGCCCTGTTACGTAAAACAGCAGTGATTCCCACCCCAAATTATCTTTGAACCCAACTTGTGTTGCCACTAATGCAACTTGCTTTTAGAACAAAATTCTCCTCCCTCCACATTGTTTATAGGATTTAAAAATTCCTGCATTGAAGGAGATTGGACTAGATGAACCTCGGGTCCCTTCCAACTCTACAAATCTATGATTCTATGACTTCTGGTGGGCCACAGGCTTCCCATCCTTATTCCAGCTAGTGCATCTACCCATTTTTGGAAAGTGATGTTTCCTCAGCACTCCCACTGCAACATGGAGTTACTGGGAGGAAATGTGATGTCTCTTGTTGTTGTTTAGTCGTTTAGTCGTGTCCGACTCTTCGTGACTCCATGGACCAGAGCACACCAGGCACTCCTTTGAGAACACTGTCCAACCATCTCGTCCTCTGTCATCCTCTTCTCCTTGTGCCCTCCATCTTTCCCAACATCAGGGTCTTTTCTAGGAAATCTTCTCTTCTCATGAGGTATTGGAGCCTCAGCTTCAGGATCTGTCCTTCCAGTGAGCACTCAGGGCTGATTTCCTTCAGAATGGATGCGTTTGATCTTCTTGCAGTCTATGGGACTCTCAAGAGTCTCCTCCAGCACCATAATTCAAAAGCATCAATTCTTCGGCGATCAGTCTTCTTTATGGTCCAGCTCTCACTTCCATACATCACTACTGGGAAAACCATAGCTTTAACTATATGAATGTGATGAATGTGATGTCTCTACCATCCAGCAATTGCACCCATTACATTGAGAAGGAGCTCGGGCTGGATCTATGGAGACAACCGTCTTCCAGGCATCATGTGGGCACAGGGATGTTTACGGTGAGAAAGCAAACCTGGTGCAGATTTCAGATGGTGCAACTCCAGCAGGTAGGTAGATGTTTCACCTTGGGATCACTACACTTGAACCACCATGCGATGCTAAATTGTCACCAAGACAAGAGAGGCAACGTTTTGAAGGCTTGTGTGTGGCAAGGTTGACCCATGGCTCCTGTTATCCATTGACTAGCATCTATTGCATGCTGTGTGACTCAACCAGCCCTTTCTTCAGCACTGCTGAGGAGACATCAGAAATCAGCCATGTCTTCTTCTCCACCATGTCATCACTTCTCCACCAAGGACATAACTGCCTTCATTTCCATGGAATACATTTGCCATCTCTTTGAGGCGGAAATACATTTGTGGTTGAGAATGGGCAAAGGTTGCTGTCTTTCAGCTAATCTTTAGTCCTCGTCCTGTCCTAATTTCATGGATCAATAGCAGGCCTGCATCCTGAAAATCGAATAAGGGTCTCATTGGAATGCACATACATAAAAGATTTCACCAGCAGCTGTAAAAGGAGTTTTAACATAATCCAAGCAAAAGGGGGGGGGGGGAGTTGCAAAAGATATAGACAAGGGCAAGGTATATTTTTCTGTGATCAAAACATTTCAAAACTGTTCCCATTAAATTAGTAAGCTTGATGTAGGACAGGGTTAGCCAATGTTGTGCCCAGACAGCATTGCCCATGGCTGACGTCCAAAACATTTTAATAGCATTTTAATAGCTGTAGTCCAAAACATGTGCAGAGCAGCCTGTTGGCTATCTCTGATGTAAGGGCTAGCATCCCTACAATGGATGGTATGGGAACATAAGACTGAAGTTTTCAAGTATGGAGGGAGCACGTTATCATCTGCCTGGAATTTCCAGTGGAAGAAGGTATGGTCAAAATCGATGGATGTTTTAGAGCAGAACTGAAATACATTTGCCTCAAGTGATATTCCTCAGAATTATCTTCTAAAAACTTTGCTGGCAAATATTCACCGGATGTGTGACTATTTCAGGAGCATTTCATAACTCAGCATTGACATTTGACATCCAAATATATTTGATAGTTCATTGGAACAGCTGTTATTAATTGACAGTTGGTATATAGGATAACTGTCTTATTGTATATTTTAAATAGGGACATTTTTAACGTTTTGATGGTTTTATCACGTATTTTAATTATGTATGGATTTCATAATTGATTTTATGCTTGCAAACCACTTAGCAGCCATCCTGGCATGTATGCATCAAATAAATAATAAAACAATGTCATAGAATCATAGAATCATAGAGTTGGAAGAGACCACAAGGGCCATTGAGTCCAACCCCCTGCCAAGCAAAGAGAATTAAAATTGTTCCAAAAATGGCTTCCAATAGACAAATGAAGTTAATTATTATTGGTCTGTGCATAATGATTGGATAGCATTAGCGGAACACCACTTTCACATTTGACATACCGTATTTTTCTGTGTATAAGACTAGGTTTCCCCCCTAATAAATTATGTCAAAAATTAGGGGGCGTCTTATACACGGATAGTGCCAAGGCCATTTTCTTAAATCTGAGTACCCCAAAATAGGAGACGTCTTATACATGGGGTATCTTATAGACAGAAAAATATGGTACTCCGCCCCCCCCCCTTCATGCCTATAACAGGTATACAGAGGCATTGACTTCTGTGCCCTGTAGACTAGTCAGATATCTGAAGGAAGGTAAGTTGAATCAAGAACGAAGTGAAGGGGGATGGATCTACAGACCAGGGAGAATGCTTGAAGGTGTCAACTGAAGTGAAGCAAGTGAAAAGGAATCAGAGCTACTGAAGAAACACACCCTTGGATGAGAGGATGTCAAGTCACGAGCCACAATTCACCACACCCTTAAGCCAGCTTGTTTCAATTGATCTAAAGAACCCCATGTATTCTTGTTGGCTTAGGACCACACATGTCTCAGACATACTATCCTGTTAGATCCCTTTGGCAGTCAGTGAGAATGAAGGCTGACAGTCTAATCACAGAACACTGTGATGGCGTGGCTGCATTTAAGGTGCTTTTAGGGCTTAGGCTGCTGATCTGAAACAGTGGACAGCTCCCACGAGGTGGCTGGCTTAATGCACTCGCCACTTTCCCCCATCTGAGCAAGTGGGTAATTCTTGTGTCTTCCAATACTTTGCGATGAGTATTCTTGCTGCTGGGTGGGTAATTCTTGTGTCTTCCAATACTTTGCGATGAGTATTCTTGCTGCTGTTGTAGCGTACATAAAAAAAGTTCTATCCTCCCTTCGCACCAATTGGCCGACCACATAACAGATAAACTATATACTAGATAGTAGTGAGTCATGAGAAGACTGCATCCGAGCAGTTACCAGTTCACGCTCCTTGCAGCAACTGACCAGCCGACCAACTGACAAAACTGCCTGCCACATAGCGGCAGTTGGTCCTCTCGGAATGCTGGACTTGACTGACAGCTTTATATCCCACAGATACTTGGAACTGTCATTCTCTCTCTGCCTAGTCTACTCCACAGGGTTGAATTTGTGGGAAGAACGTGGAATGGGGAAAGAGCTGTGTGTGCAGCCCTGAGTTGTGTATGTGTGTGGTAAATAATAACAACTTGCTATTCTATTATTGCAGCAAGCCCATTAATGCACTTTGATGGACCTGTGTGAACAGAATGTCATGAAATATCATTTCAGCAGCCATTTGTTTTGGTGAACCTCCTTATAGATTCTCTCAATTTCCCCTCACAAGAACCCTAAGATGTAGTTCAGACAAATCTCTGGTGCGGCTGCAATTGGAATGCTGTGTACAGTTCTGGTTGCCTCATCTCAGAGAGGATATTGCAGAGCTGGAAAAGGTTCAGAAAAGGGGACGTCACGTGACCCAGTGGTTGGGCAACTCTCTATTGAAGAAAGGTTACAACAAAAGGCTTTTTAGTGTAGAAAAATGGTAAGGTGGGGGAGACTGGACAGAGATGTACTTAATGATTGAAAAAGTCATACCCTCCAACATTTCTCCAGTGAAACTAGGGATGTCCTATTTCATCATCATAAATATAATGGTTGCCTCAGCCGCTCTGGGCAGCTTCCAATGTATATAAAAATATAATAAAACATTAAACATTAAAAAGCTTCCCTATACAGGGCTGCCTTCAGAAGTCTTCTAAATATTTTATAGTTACTTATCTCCTTGACTCAGGGTCGCATAACTCCATACCCTCCAACATTTCCCCAACATTTTCCTAAGGAAAAGTGGGACATTCCAGGATCAAATCAGAAACCAGGGTGACTTCTGTAAATCTGGGATTGTCCCTGGAAAATAGGGACACTTGGAAGGTTTGGAAAGTGGTTAGGCCCGTCTCATAATACTACAATTCGGGGACTGTCAGGGAACTGCCATCAGAGCCAAGGGTGGCGCAGAGGCTCCCTAATGATGATGCTGGAGAGGGAACCAGCAAAGGGAGAGAGGAGGCTTCCGCTGGGGAAGGAGATAGAGGTGACACCAGGGAGAAAGGGGAGTCCGAGGGAGCTGCGGAGAGAAGGCTCCAGGACTCTTCCAGTGAAACCAGCGGGGAGAGCAGGGGACCTCCTCTGGGGACGCCCACTCTGCGCAGACAGCTTTCGCACAGAGAAGGGAGACGACGATTGGGTGTGAAAGAACTTCTATGTTGGAAGAAATTCAGGAAACGCCCACTGACGGATTCTTCCAGTGATTGAGACAGTCATGGTGTACTGACTGTCCAGCCTGAGGGGAAAGTTTTGTCTAAACTACTCAGCTCGGAGCAGTTTGCGCTTTACGCACAAGCAACCCCATACCCCATTACAGGGACATTCAATGAAGCTCAATGTTGGAAGAGTCAGGTGAGACAAAAGAAAGCAGTTCTTCACACTGCTCATAACTAAACAACAGAACTCGCTTCCATGGGATGCAGTGATGTCCATTAACTTGGATGGCTTTAAAGGAGACCTCGACCAAAGGCCATTGATGGCTACTACCCACTGTGCTTATGTTCTGGTAAACAGTCTACCTCTGTTTACCATTTGCTGGGAAGCACAAGTGTGGCAAGTGTTGTGCTGCTACGCTTTTCCAAGGTGGTAGTTCCATTGTGGTAGAACAGGATGCTGGACTAAATGGGCCCTTGGCCTGATCCTGGGCTCCTCTTATGTTCTTAAGTTTAACTTGTGTCCCACACCACATCTAGTCCATGAACCATATATAGTGACCTACCTGGTGGTTTGAAAACCCCTTGTTTCAGCAGTCCTGGGCAGTCAGCAAAAACAAGAGGGCTCAGGAGCCCTTGGCAGGCCATTTGTACATGGGTGGTAGGTTATATTTGGCTTTCTGGGTTACTAGATGGGTCACTATGGGCTGCAAGAAGATCAAACCTCTCCATTCTGAAGGAAATCAGCCCTGAGTGCTCACTGGAAGGACAGATCCTGAAGCTGAGGCTCCAATATTTTGGCCACCTCATGAAAAGAGAAGACTCCCTGGAAAAGACCCTGATGTGGGGAAAGATTGAGAGCACAAGGAGAAGGGGATGACAGAGGATGAGATGGTTGGACAGTGTTCTCGAAGCTCCCAGCATGAGTTTGACCAAACTGCGGGAGGCAGTGGAAGACAGAAGTGCCTGGTGTGCTCTGGTCCATGGGGTCCCGAAGAGTCGGACATGACTAAACAACAACAGATGAGAAAATGTGGTAGATTTCATCATTATTATGCACGAATCCTTCTCCCCCACCATCCAGTTCCACACTTGGCGACTGATACAATTTAGATTTTATCCAGACAAATAACATTATAAATTACTTGTTTTAAACTGAACAAAACACCAAGGTATATTTTAAACAATTTAACCAGTTCTTGAGGAAAGGAAGGAAGGAAGGATAGATCTCACCAGACTGACTCCCTGTTGTTTTCTGATACTTCGGAGAGCCATAAAATGGAACTTCTTTTTCACAGGCCTCATCTGGAGTCGAAAAGCAAAAGCGCTCCAGTGAGGATGAAAGCTCTGAGGAATTTTTGTTTTCCAACTCTGCCTGTCTCCTCACTCTCTCCCGCCTCCCTCCCCACCAGCCTGTCTTGGCCACCATTGCAGCAATTTTTGAGAACTTATCAGTAATAAACAGACTCCTGATAGGAAGCTAAAGGCTAGCAGGAAGTAAAAATCCTCTCTCTTAATTGCAACCCCAAATACATCTGAAGTAAAATTAATCAACAAAGACATTACTCTTCATTAGCTGGGACTCCTTTCTCCGAGTCTTTGTTTTTTCATTTATATCTTCTTCCATCCCAGGCTTTTATCGCCAGTACACTTTGATAAAAGTCCTGTTTAGCTGTGTGACATTGCAAAAAGGGTTTCTACACACAAGAACATTCTCACCCTCTCCAAAGTATTCAATTTTTGTCTCACTTCTCCCGAAGAATTGCTGCCCCGGGGGTATTTTTACTCTACTTGAGTGTTACAAGCCTACATTAATACATTTATCCCAACTAAATTTTTAATAAAAATTGAATCAGTTTAGAAGGCACCTAATCTCCCCCACCCTTCCCTAGAATAAGCTAAGACAGAGGGCTGAGGAGAAGGGCAGAACTTAGAAGATAGATGCAATGTTCTTATTGATCAACATCATGTTACACCTCTTGTGAATGAGTCTGAAGATCTTCAACCAACTTAGATGTTGATTTTGATAATTCCTTGCACGTATTTTGTTTGGCTTCAGTGGTTATGGCCAAGATCTCAAGAAAGGGCATGTGCACATACAATATAATGATGTGTGTTGCAGGAGTATTGCTTCCTGTTTTGGACCATAATAATAATAATCCGATTGCTGAAGAGGCAAGCCACTTTTCAAACTAAGCAGCAGCTTATCTGTTTGACTGTGGAAAGTACTATAGAAAAAACCAAAACAACCTCCCCCCCCCCCAAAAAAAATCCAAACAGAAAACACCAACTTTGTATACCACAGTTCAATTAACAGATTTCCATGTGTCCTCTCAATAAATGGAAGAGGCGTATATCCAAAAATGGATATAGATGCTGTAAAACAGGCATGGCCAAACTTGGCCCTCCAGCCGTTTTGGGACTACAATTCCCATCATCCCTAGCTAACAGGACCAGTGGTCAGGGATGGTGGGAATTGTAGTCCCCAAACAGCTGGAGGGCCAAGTTTGGCAATGCCTGCTGTAAAAGATGTCAATAACCTTCACATTATTTTTGCAAGGTAGGCCAGTAGTATTACTATTTACATTTTGAAGATGTGTGACTGAAGCAACAAAAACACTCTACTGTCCATGTCCCCAAATCTGAAAATCTGGAGCTTGGATGGTGCTGTTGCTTCAGTAATAAAGCTGGTCACACTGGGAGCTTATACAGGAGCTGGACCAGGCTCTCTACCTTCCTAGCTCTCATTCAGGCCCAAGGAGGTGTTCCCATGCAGTTCCTCTTCTCCTGACTAGCCTCCTGGAAGCAGTGACCACTTGGGCAGGGGCTCTGAAGCATCTCAGCTGTGTTCCTGGGAGAAACGAGAGCCACTCAGGAAGCCAGGCTAGTGGTGTGAGGATTGTCGAGTTCAGATGACTGGGTCTCTTAGAAATAAGAAGCTTTAGTGAGGCTATGGTTATTCAAGGAAGAGGTTTGTTTTGGGCTCCTTCCCTTGCATGTAGACCAGTGTTCTTCCTTTCAGAATTCTAAGTCCTAAGATGGACTCTTTTAGCTTTAGGCCAGAACGTTCTGAATTCCTGCTCTGGATCAAGGAATGGCTCTGCCATAGATATTACAGGGGTGTCCTGTTCTGGGGCAGAGGTGTCCTGATCCGATCGCTTCTAATGATCATTGGCAATGGCCTCGGTCCAGTATACCTGAAGGAGCGACTCCACCCCTCTCATTCTACCCGGACACTGAGGTCCAGCGCCGAGGGCCTTCTGGCGGTTCCCCTTGCTGCGAGAAGCCAAGTTACAGGGAACCAGGCAGAGGGCCTTCTCAGTAGTGGCACCCGCCCTGTGGAACGCCCTCCCACCAGATGTCAAAGAGAAAAACAACTACCAGACTTGTAGAAGACATCTGAAGGCAGCCCTGTTTAGGGAAGCTTTTAATGTGTGATAGACTATTGTATTTTAATATTCTGTCGAAAGCCGCCCAGAGTGGCTGGGGAAGCCAAGCCAGATGGGCGGGGTACAAATAATAAATGATGATGATGATGATCCACTGGAAGGTCCTACTCCCCTTGCTCCTCATTTGATGAGACCTCAGGTTCAGAGGATGGGAAGGACTGAACTATGATATCTCCTGAGTTTATAGCTGAGATGCAGTTTAATCTGGGGATGCAGGCCCATAGCTCACTCTTAACCTCTTCGTCCAGCTGCCAAAGAGCAAGCAAACATGCCAAGCTGACTTCTGGGGGTTCAGGCCCCTCATAGCAACTCTGCACCTTAGTCCAGCCTGACAGGCTCTTCCACACAACCTCTTGGTGCTCACACACAGCTCTCCTGGCACACCTCAGGAGTCTGTTTTGATAGAGAGAAAGACGAGAGCAGGAGGTCTGACTCTGAGCGTGCCCAGGTGGTGGGTGACGAAGGAGAGGAGCTGCCAAAGAAGGAGGCAGCCAATGGTATTCCTTCCCACAGGGGCGGGGTGACTCAGGCCTTGGGGTCAAGTGCAGCCCTTCAATGCTCTCTCTCTGGCCTTCAGGACTCTCCTCGCACCTCCTTCTGCTGGTCTCCCAGAACCAGAAGAGGTATGAAGAGGGTGGAGCAAAGACAGACATGGCGACAGAGTCTCAGACCTGGGGGAGGAGGAGGCTTAGGCAACTGTGGGAAGGCGGGGGCCTTCAGTCCCCACAAATGCCGCATAGGAGCATGATCTACGGCAGGGGTCAGCCAACTTTTTCAGCAGGGGGCCGGTCCATTGTTCCTCAGACCTTGTGGTGGGCCAGACTATATTTTGAAAAATATGTTGTTGTTGTTTAGTCGTTTAGTCGTGTCCGACTCTTTGTGACCCCCTGGACCAGAGCACGCCAGGCACTCCTGTCTTCCACTGCCTCCCGCAGTTTGGTCAGACTCATGCTGGTAGCTTCGAGAACACTGTCTAACCATCTCATCCTCTGTCGTCCCCTTCTCCTTGGGCCCTCCATCTTTCCCAACATCTTTTCTAGGGAGTCTTCTCTTCTCATGAGGTGGCCAAAGTATTGGAGCCTCAGCTTCAGGATCTGTCCTTCCAGTCAGCACTCAGGGCTGATTTCCTTCAGAATGGATTGGTTTGATCTTCTTGCAGTCCATAGGACTCTCAAGAGTCTCCTCCAGCACCAGAATTCAAAAGCATCAATTCTTCGGCGATCAGCCTTCTTTATGGTCCAGCTCTCACTTCATACATCACTACTGGGAAAACCATGGCTTTAACTATACGGACCTTTGTTGGCAAGGTGATGTCTCTGCTTTTTAAGATGCTGTCTAGGTTTGCCATCGCCTTTCTCCCAAGGAGCAGGCGTCTTTTAATTTTGTGACTGCTGTCACCATCTGCAGTGATCATGGAGCCCAAGAAAGTAAAATCTCTCACTGCCTCCATTTCTTCCCCTTCTATTTGCCAGGAGGTGATGGGCCCAGTGGCCATGATCTTTGTTTTTTTGATGCTGAGCTTCTGACCATATTTTGCGCTCTCCTCTTTTGCCCTCATTAAAAGGTTCTTTAATTCCTTTAATTGAAAATATATATATGAATGAATTCCTATGCCCCACAAATAACCCAGATATGCATTTTAAATAAAAGCACACATTCTACGCATGTAAAAACACTCTGATTCCCGGACGGTTTGTGGGCCGGATTGAGAAGGCGATTGAGCCAGATCCGGCCCCCGGGCCTTAGTTTGCCTACTCATTATCTACTGGGAAGAGTTGCTGTGCTTATTAGGCCTGGCTTCCTGAGTCAGCCTGAAATAAAGAGTTCATTGACCTGCTCCTGAAATCCGCTCCTGACACTAGACTACTCTGCAAAGGTAAAATGTACGTTAGTTACACCAACCACTTTTGTCCTTACCCTGCCCAACACTGGCATGTGGTCTGAAGAAGGTTGAAAATGCAAAAAAAAAATAGTGTGACGAGCACTGGATTTAGGGTGCTGTGGGCTGTACCCCACCCCACAGGACACCAAGCTGAGGGGGCAGAAAATCAAGAAGATCCATAACTGAGCAGATCCCTGAGGGCCGCCAAACTTTGGCCTCACACAGAGTGTCGTAATACGAAAGATTAAAAATCCGCCCCTGTGTGATGTCCTGTAACTGCTGCTCCTCCATCATCGCTGCTTAATTCTGGCCTCATTGGACATAACGGAGGCACCTGTTGATGTATCTGGGGATAAAAGTCCCACAAGTCATAAGGAACTCCCCAAAATAGAACTCGATTTTATCCCTGAATGTTACAAGTGAACTTGCCCTTTAACTTTGACTTAAAGTCAAGCATAAATATCTATTCCATCTTCACAACATCAGGGCTGGCCTCCCAGCCTGTATTAAATATCCAAGGAATGCACCCTACCTCTTTCCTGGCCATTTGTTTTTCCTTTAAACCAGCAAATCTTTTTTTTCTCTCTCCAGGAACAAAAGTGCCAAAATTGCTACTTTCTGAGGGACAGCGACTATAGGGCCATCTCCCTCTTAAATTAGCAGATTGGCGCTGGCTTCAGCCAAGGCTTTTATCGGCTCCCTGTGTTCACCGAGGCCAGATGATTCCAAGGCAGCCGCTTAGAGATTTAGAGCGCTGATGTGACAGGGCCCCTTTGATTCTGGCATTCCAGCCTCCTCCTTGGAGGCAGTGTTTACATAAACCTGAGAAAAACTGCCACTGCTGCTCATCTCTCTCGTTTTTCAACCTTAATGGTAATTACATTCCACGCATGACAGGAGATTTAGCGTTGCATTCAAGACAGGGGTGGGAGGAGTTGTAATATTATCTTTGACGCGCCATTGCTGCATGTTAGGTCACAATTATGCCATAGACTAAGCCTGCCCAGCTTGTGACCCACCAGACGTAGCACATACCAGAACCCTCCTGTCACCAAAACTTACCATTAGCTGGTCTGTAATACGGATTTCGCCAGTTTGCAATTTCGGTAATGAGCCCTGGCTCAGATGCGCCAAAACTCTAATGTTTGCAATTAAAAATAGGATTAAAAAGGTAAAGGTAAAGGACCCCTGACAGTTAAGTCCAGTCGCAGACGACTCTGGGGTTGCGGCGCTCATCTCGCTTTACAGGACGAGGGAGCCGGCGTTTGTCTGCAGACAGTTGTTCCAGGTCATGTGGCCAGCAGGACTAAGCCGCTTTTGGCGCAACGGAACACTGAAACCAGAGCAGTGCACAGAAACGCCGTTTATCTTCCCGCCGGAGCGGTACCTGTTTATCTACTTGCATTTTTTGGCGTGCTTTCGAACTGCTAGGTTGGCAGGAGCTGGGACTGAGCAACGGGAGCTCACCCTGTTGCAGGGATTCGAACCGCCAATCTTCTGATCGGCAAGCCCAAGAGGTTCAGTGGTTTAGACCCCCCCCCAGCAAAAAAAATAAAATAGAAAGGATTATTGTAAGTTAATTTCTTTCTTTTTTCCATTATTTTTTATCACCTATATTGTCTGGCAGAACTAAGCAGCTGGAGTTGGGTGATAGCTGTCTTCCTTGCACGCCTTCAGATGTTGCTAACATTCGTTCCTCCATGCCACTCAAAACACTCCGTGAAAATGGCAATGAACATCCCACGTTCTCCCCGGCAGCAGCAAAAGGAGTGGGTGATGCATTTATCGGAGGCTGGATCTGCTGTCCTGGCCAGTGTCTCAAATTTCAGCAGTGCCCCAGGCGACACCAAAATTTGGTGCTCCCACCTGTCGCACTCCATTCTAAAGTTTGTGGAACCCTTCGCAGCGCCCTGAGACTCTGTGCTCAAATTGGTCAGACTCCCGTAAATCTGCCCCTGTCGATCTTGCCACCTGAGGTGGGCACCTCACCTTGCCCCATGGAAGGGCTGGCTCTGGGATCAGCAACAAGTTGAAAAACTTGTCCAGAGAGGATGGATGCATTTGAGTCCTGATTAGAAAACCTTGAGGCCACCCACCTCCTCCTCACATATTATAAACTCTGGAAGGTTTTGGTTATACAGTATTACCTTACGTTAAGTACTTAATTCATTCCAGAGGTCCGCTCTTAACCTGAAACTGTTCTTAACCTGAAGCACCACTTTAGCTAATGGGGCCTTCTGCTGCCGCCGCGCCACTGGAGCACAATTTCTGTTCTCATCCTGAAGCAAAGTTCTTAACCCGAGGTAATATTTCTGGGTTAGTGGAGTCTGTAACCTGAAGCGTATGTAACCTGAAGCGTATGTAACCTGAGGTACCACTGTAATATACACTGGCCTGCAAGCACTCCAGTTGGAGAACAGCCTTTACCAAAGGTGTCATGGACTTTGAAGACACTCGAACTCAGAACGCAAGGGGGAAACGTGCTAAGAGGAAGGCACGCTTGGCAAATCCACACCGTGATCAACTCCTGCCCGGGAACCAATGTCCCCACTGTGGAAGGATGTGTGGATCCAGAATTGGCCTCCGTAGTCACTTACGGACTCATTGTTAAAAACGTGTTTATGGAAGACAATCTTACTCCGCTACCAGTGATGGCCAAAGAAGAAGAAGATTCAGTTAGAGGCATGGGAAAGCCTATGAAATGAAGGAATTAAATTTACTGCCTGTAGTGCACTAAAAGAAAACATTGTGAAAATGATGTATAGGTGGTATTTAACACCATCCAAACTTGCTAAAATGTGTAAAACAAGAAATAAGGAATGTTGGGAATGTAAAGAAAAGGGGGGAAATTTCTATCATATGTGGTGGACTAGCAGTAAAGTAAAAGCTTACTGGGAAATGATATATAATGAGTTAAAGGAATTGTACAAGTGTACATTTGTTAAAAAACCAGAAGTGTTTCTGTTGCGTATAGTAGGTGAAGAAATCCCAAAGGGAGATCGAAAGCTGTTTATTTATGCAACTACGGCAGCAAGGACTCTTTTAGCCCCAAAATGGAAACAACAGGAATTACCAACGATTGAAGAGTGGCAGACGAGGATGATGGAATATGCAGAATTGGCGAAGCTGACCGGGAAAATCCGAAAGCAGTGTGATCAAGCTTTCCCAAAAGACGGGGGTAAATGTGTACAATATTTGAAGGACAATTGCAAACAATTTACAACCCTAGCAGGACTCATTTAAAAATGACTATGTAATGACTATGACTTATACCTTCTTATATTTATTTAAAAATTTGACAGTTGAATTGAAGAAAGATAAGCAGGAAAAGATACAAAAGCTGTGACCTAGAAAGGCAATATGGTAACCATGAGGCAGGAGGGAGGGAAGTCAAACAGCTCTTAAGATCAAAAACTACTGTGAAGAACAAGGATGGATTTAAATGTTATAAAATGGAAACTTAATAAAATATTATATATAAGAAAGAAAACCTTGAGGCCACACTCCAAACTCTGCCAGCAGGAGCGAAGGATGTGGAATGGGATACATTATAAATAAGTAAATACCATATTTTTCGCCCCATAGGGCGCACTGGCCCATAGGACGCACCTAGGTTTTTTGGGGGGAAATAAAGAAAAAAAAATTATCCCCCCCCCCAGGTGCGGGCTGGGGCGGGTGAAGACCGAGCTTCCCCCGACCCCAGCCCCCAGAACAGGCTGCTATCCGCTAGCCGTGGGAGAGCTGCGTGAAGCCCAAAGACTGGGGCTTGCTGAGCTCAGCGCCCCCAAGCTTCTGGGGTGCAGGCAAGCTCTACGCTAGCCGTTGGAGAGCTGCGTGACTTCTCGCAGCTCTCCCACAGCTTGCGGATAGCTTCCTGAAGCCTGGAGAGCGAGAGGCTTCAGTGAAAGCCTGCATTCGCCCCATAGGACGCACACACATTTCCCCTTCATTTTGGGAGGGGAAAAAGTGCGTCCTATAGGGCGAAAAATACGGTAAATAAGTAAGTAAGTAAGTAAGTAAGTAAGTAAGTAAATAATACCCCACTCTGGGTGGCTCCCAACAGAATATTAAAAATACAATAGAACATCAAGCATTACAACAGGGCCAGACACACTGGCAGTCTAAACGGATATCAGAATTCTAGTTCTGGTTCAAGAATGAGCTTACAGACACAAGTGCTCAGGATCTCTTCAGGCTTTGTCATTGTCAATCCACTTTTTCCTATTTGAAAGTTAGGGATCCATGCTGCACATTTAGGATTGGGGCGCACTGGGCAGAGCTAGCCTTGGTTCCTGCCCCCCTGCTCCAAAGAAACACCCTTCTGCATTTTGAGACCTTGTCTTTTGCAGTTTGGACCAAGAGGAACTCCATCTCATGGCTAATTTCGGTGCTCTGGTGACAGTCAAGGACTTATTCAGCACAGGCAAGGAAAGGCCTTGTAATTTTGTACCCCCACATAGAAGGCCATGGCAACACAATCCAGCCTCCCGGTCAAGGAGTTGTTCCCCCCAAAATAAACTAATTAAAGGAAGTTCCTTAGAAGCAACTGCAACCCTGGTGCATATATGCTTTTATTATATGTGACTGAGATGACATGACCAACCGACATCCCAGTTTTAATGGAAGTGTATGATATACAAATCACATTAGTTTCATTTGTAAAATTACAGATTCGATTTTAAAATTCCACGTTGCTTCCAAAGACCCTGTTAACTACTTTTTTAAAAAAAATAGTTTTAAGATTTAGCTCCAGCGTGGTCTTTTTTAGAAAGAGAAGGGAGAGGAGAGAGACATTAAAGCACGGAATCGATTGGTTCGTGTAATGGAAATGGAATCCCTGCTTGTCCTAATTACTGTGAGCATTATTACTCTTGTCATCAATGCTGTCGTAATGCCATAAAAGTTTTTTTTATTCCTCAGGCATAACAGGGAAATCCGGCAGGAGGAGGAATACTGCCCGTTTTCTTTTTTTTCTTTTTTTTCTTTTTTAAATAATATTTATTAAGAGTTTAAAGATTACAAAAAGAAAGAAAAAGAAATAAACAAATCAGCATAATAAAATACAAAAACACTACATAAAACATTGAATTAACAAACCAAACCAAAAACAATTAAAAACACTTTCAATATTTTCAATCTTAACTTTCATTCACTTGTTTCATTGACTTCCTCACGCCTCCCTTTTTGTATTCCACTTCAATTAACTGTTTCAGCAATTCCTTTCCATCTTCATCTATTTTCTGTCCTGTAATTAATCTTAACATATTCTAACCTTGTTTTTTCCCTTTAATACATTAACAATCTATCTGTACCTAGTTCCTTATAACATTTCTGCCAAAGCCATATAACTTCATTCCACCATTTTTCTATAGCTCATTAATTTTACATTATTTCTGTAAATAATCTTTAAATTTTTTCCAATCTTCTTCCACCGACTCTTCTCCCTGGTCTCGGATTCTGCCAGTCATTTCCGCCAATTCCATATAGTCCATCACCTTCATCTGCCATTCTTCCCGGGTGGGTAAATCTTGTGTCTTCCAATACTTTGCGATGAGTATTCTTGCTGCTGTTGTTGCATACAATACTGCCCGTTTTCACTGTATTTGGACTGACAACCCCCCCATCCAATTTTATGGTCCCATTTAGAAATCTGGGTTTAGACCCAATCTGGTTGGGACCAATCCGGACCCATTTTGACACACCCTGGAGCCAAATCACAAATCTCCATAAATCCTATTGACTTGCATCGCAAAACCAAAATGGCAACACCTTTCTCCACACAGAAGCATGACGTTTAGAGACATGGTCACTTCTGCAGAATGGATTAACGCTACCAAATTTCAGATGGATGGCTCCAGGGGTTTTTGTGCTAGTCACCTTTATGTTTTAAAATTAACATAACATTTTTGTTTTCCCCTCACATGAGGACATGAAGTCTGGGGACATGGTAGCCCCTGCAGAGAGGTCGAGTTTCAGGGAGTTTCACAATAGCTGCCTTTAAATTTGCTTTTTTCAAAAATATGTTGTTGTTTCTTTTAAAGTTGGAGCGGTCAGTCATTCCAATTTTCAGGTTCCTGTGCCTCCCATCAGGATTTTGAAAACACCTGAGCATTTTTTAAATAAAAAAATAGGTTTGAGATACTAGGCCTGGACAGGCATCGCCCTTAACAAACTACAGCTCCCAAGATTCCTTGGGGGATGTCATGACTGACATGAATGTAAATATACAGTGCAGATGGGGAACTTAGTGACACCACTTCTATATCTAGTTCAGATGCTTGCATTCATTTGTAAAGGAACAATATACAGTCATACCTTATAGATGCTTTGGGTTGCGTGATTTCGGGTTGCGCCCCGCGCCAAACCTGGAAGTACCGGAATGGGTTACTTCCAGGTTTCGGCACTTGTGCATGGGCAGAAGGGCTAGATCGCGCTTTGCGCGTGCGCAGAAGTGCCGAATTGTGACCTGTGTGTGCGCAGACGTGCAGGTCGCAGGTTGCGAACACTGCGGGTTGTGAACGTGCCTCCTGCATGGATCACGTTCGCAACCCGAGCGTCCACTGTACAAGTAGAATATGTTTCGTCTCAGGTAATGCAAAACACACTGATGTGCCACCTTCTTCATGAAAAGCAAAGAGACAGGAGGGTCCAGGCCTTTATGCCATTCTGGAACTGGGTCCAGAGGTGGACACCAGAATCTTCCTTGGGGAAGGGTACTCAGTGCCCCAGCAAATTGCTATCACCTTCCACTTTTGGGGAACTTGCTCAAGTCACATAGACACATTTCATAGCAGCATCTTTGGGGGAAAAAACCCCCAAGTGTGTGTTCCCCCCCCCCGCCACCTGCCATGCTGATCAACGGTGATCTTCTCAGCCCCTCTTATCTTCAGCTGCCATGGTCTCATACTGCTTGTCCCCTGACTTCAGCAAAAGACACCAGTTACACAGCGCTGGACTTTTCCATTGCTGCCATCCTTTTTAGGCCACCATGGCTATGTTTGCTGGATTCACTGGTTCCTTAGGCCTAGCAGGGCCTGACTGAGCACCATTTGAGAAGTGGCTCCGGCACATCTGAATTGGTGCCTCTGCACATTCAGTCAGCCTACATGTGTTCAGCCTAGGATAGGCAAAGCAGACACTTTTGGTTTCCCTCACATTCTCATTTTACCAATCTTAAGTTCCACTCCAAAATTTCTACATCAGTTTGAGATTGTATTTTTTAAGTCCTCATAAAAATCCGTTAACGTTTTAGTGCAAATTTCTCATTCTTGTATGCATTTTTTTGACTGATTACACATTTTTGCAAAACAATTCCCCCCCCCCACATTTTCATGCGTCATTTTCACCATTACATCCATTTCTCATTAATGCATTTCTGTGTGCATTGCTTTGCTGCAGAACTGCAAAATTCAGGGTAGCGTGCATTTGGTAGAATGGTCGTGTTTTGCTTTGCGTATTGTTTCAGGAAGTGTGACCGAGTTAGGCTTGCCTTGAAATCAGATTTCTCAGCCACCTCTAATTCATCCGGTCCACCAACTCTCCAATGGCTTCTCCTCAGGTGAGGACAGCCACGAATGTGAATCAGCATGGCCTATATTCAGGCTGAGATCCACCCTTGAGAAACACAAATGTGAATGAGTTCTTTCTGAATGGGACGGCTGTTCTTCCAAGACCAGAGCCGCTTGATGTGCTGATTGTTGGCGCTCGGATTCTCAGTCTTCAGACAGAAAGCAAAGACGTAACCAATCAGAAAGATTAAGGGTGATGAGGCTGAGGTTCAGCTCTGATATGAAGCGATTTAACACTTGGCTGTGCAAAACATTTAACGGGTGGAGAGCTTCCTTGTGCCTTCAACGAAGCAGAAAATCGAGCTGAAATTATCTAAAATAATGGCACCCTTTAGGAGCTTTCAGTGCCACCAAGTTTCATCAGGCTGACACTACCTTCGTTTGGCACTTTGAACTTTGTACACACACAGAGCAAGATGATGCATCAGGCAGACCTGGTTTTTCACTCAAAATGGGCAAAATGGCAAGTGTTGGAGCCAGATGGTATGTTATGCTGGGAGATCCATGACTGATCTCCTAATTATTATTTTTTCAAAAGGAAATTCAGCTGTGATGCTGCTAATTTGACCAGGGGCATAGCACAGAGACTGAGGATATTTAACCCTTTCCCTGTGCGCCATCTCCCTCAAGCTAAACCGTCACCTCCCCAGCTGCTATTTCATTGTGGGCGGGGGGAGACTACAGGCGTGTGAAACAGGTATATCCACATACACACAGAGAGAAAATTGCAGTTTGAGGGAAATTATTTGAAGTGGGGAAATGGCAGAGGGGAAAGAGTTAAACACCCCAGTCCCTGAACCATTTCCCCAATCAAATTAGCACCCCATCTCCATGGCTGCAATTTATTGTTGCTTTAATTTGAGAGATGAGTAAGATCTCCAGCATAATAGTTTGGCCCTTAACCTGGAGACTGACAAAATGTTTCCACCAGGTACACTATGCCTTTTCTGCAACTGCTCATTCTTTTTGCAGACCTTCATTAGTCTTAGATAAGGAATTCCATTACAAAGGTCTCTGCTCGAGGACTGATTTTAAAACAAACAAACAAAAGCATGTCGCATAGCTGGGCGCTTGCATTTTACATGATTCTGTGACATTGCACAAGAAACATGGAATGTACTGATGGTCAGCTTTCATGTTTAAAAAAGCAGGTTTCTAGCCCTCAATAGCATATTTTACATAAATATTGGTTCATACAGGCAATGTCTTTTCTTTGTCATTGTTTTTCCAAACTCCTTAGAAGCTTTTGGAAGACCTATCAGTTTGAGACTATTTCCTCCCCCTTGATAATGGCAGGGACGAACTTTGATATTTCAAATTTCAGTGGTGTGCTGTGCTAAGCCAAAATTCAGTGCCTTCTGCCTCTCACTTTCCGTTCTGCTCAGTTCACCGTGTCATAGTTGTGACACCCTGCAGCGCCCCCTAGGCTTGGCACCCAGTGTGGCAGATCAAATTGCGCTGCCTGAAATCTGCCTCTGATAATGGCTTACAACTTTGACCGTGCAAACCAGAAGGGATCTGGATCAAGTAAATGGCCCAGGAAACTATTTGCATGCACTATAAACATGCAACACCAGATGGCACCAGAGAGCAAGAATTTTTAATATGCTTTTTCCATAGGGTTTTTTTTATGTTTGCTATATAAATCTAATTTCTGGTTTTCTTATAGCGTGTTTTTCCCCCTGTGTGCAGATCCAGCCCAAATCAGGGTTCCTAAGACAGGCTCAGCCCAACAGTGAAACACTATGAGGCAGCCAATTCTGTCCAACTATCCCAGAGCTTGGGCCCTTGTTCTGCTACCAATCTCTAATTCTGCCATTATGACACAGACTTTAATTCAGATCAGAAGGCACTTGCCTGACTTTTTTTTGCTTTAAATGCAGATACAGGTAACTGTCATGCATTTAAACTTGCACACGTTTGGCTTTATGCACTTGTCAAAAGATAATTAAAGGGGTGGCAAAAGGGGGTGGGCATCTGGGAAAAAAGACTTTGGTAATCACACCTGCCATTGAACCCAATGTGCTTACTACATGTGATGTGGCTGCATATGCTGTCCCCAGAACGTAACCCATATGAGATCCACCCATATGTTAAACACTGATAGTGCACTGCCATCAAGAAGCACTTTGATTTCCTGAGTGAGAAAGCCGTGATAGTCAACTCCTATCTCCTAAAATAAGGCTATAGGAAGTTGAATAGAAGCATCCCACCCTTGACTCTTGTTCTTTCCTGCTGTTTCAGAGGCACTTCTGCCTAACACATAGCCTTTATTTGCTTGCTCTCTGAAATAACTTCGCTCGACAGAGAGCTCAGCGTTGTTATATATCACGCTGTTTTGGCAGAAGCAAATACAGACCCTCTTCAAAAGCTAATACATGCATCAGTTCCATCCACTAGAGGGCAGTAGCAGACATTCAGCTGCAACAGTCCAGTCCAGTAGTTATAAAGTTTACTGAGGCCTTTTGGGAATAAAAGTCCAGCTATCACCAGATACTGGGACATCACAGACCACGTTTTTAGTTCTACTGTTCTGTGGGCTCCAGAGTGGCTGGCCTTCCACTAACAAGCAGAATGACACAATGAATTGCAATGCTCTCTCTGTGTCTATCAATCTCTCATGACTCCTCAAAGCCTTTGGTTAGATTGCTCCAAGCTGGCTCAGATTGGTTCATAGATTCATAGAGTTCTAGAGCTGGAAGGGACCCTGAGGATCATCTAGACCAACCCCCTGAAATGCACGAATATTCAGCTGCCCCATACAAGGATTGAACCTGCAACCTTGGCATCATCAGCACCAACTGAGCTCTCCAGGGTTCAGATGTGTTTATTCCTATTATAAATGGTTCCAGAAGTGTCAGATGCATTTAAACAGATTCCAGTTTGAAATCAATAAAATTACCAGTATTGACCTGCCATTCAATTCACTAGTTATCTTATTAGGGTTTATAAAGGGTGAGGTTTCACCTAGGGATGTGGAAATTGTGTGTGTGTGTGTGGTTTAACATCACAAACTGATGATAAAACAGCCTTCTATGGATTAGTGATTGAAATTATGAGTTAAACAGACAAATATTATGATACATAGAGAAAATAGAAATACGAGGCGAGTTAGTGAAATAATATATTTATTTTATCAAGATATGGCGTTTCTTTAGATACTGCTAAAATGATATTCATTCATTCAAATATTTATTCATGCAATGAGTATTTATGTATTTAAAATATATAAAGTATTTCTAATCCACTCTTGATTGCTCACACAACCCCAGAGCTGGAAACAACATTAGAATACAATAAAACAATAGTTCATTTACATGCAACTTGAGTAAACAATAAGAATATACTGAGAACATAACTATGCCAAGGTGGCAATGAATGCCGCTTAGTTTAAAGCTTGGTTGACTAGCGACATTTTTACCCAGCGTCAAAACTCCACCAATGTTGGGGCTACTCACCCATTGTGTTCCAGGTCTCACCTGTGCAAATCCCATCCCCGTGTATATCTGTAGAAATCCCCAGACCTTGTGGGATTGGATGGAGCCAATCAGAAGCAAGGCTAATAACAGGAGAAGCAACATTCTGAGCAGGAACCCCTTTATTCTAGAACAGATAAAGAGAGAACTGCATAAGTGGCTTCCTCGGTGTGGAGCTAAAATGCTAGTTCCCTGCCAATATCATCACTACTGTCACCAAGATGGGGAGGGGCAAGTTAGTGGGGGGTGGGGAAATTGGTGGTGTGCCTGCACAGTTCTGGCCTCCCAACAACTTTGCCCCGCTCCCTCCTGGGAAGCCAGGTCCTCCCCACCCTCCAGTGTCCACTTCTAGAAAGCCTACAGGCCCATCATGCAGATTCCAGGTCTATATGCACAGGCACTGTGGGTTAACCCAGTGTTTCCCAACCTTGGGCCTCCAGCTGTTTTTGAACTAAAATTCCCATCATCCCTGACTAGCAAGACCAGTGGCAAGGGATGATGGGAATTGTAGTCCAAAAACAGCTGGAGGCCCAAGGTTGGGAAACACTGGGTTAAACCACAGAGCTTAGGACTTGCCGATCAGCAGGTTGGCGGTTCGAATCCCCGCGACGGGATGAGCTCCCATTGCTCAGTCCCAGCTCCTGCCAACCTAGCAGTTTAAGCACGTCAATGTGCAAGTAGATAAATAGGTACCGCTCCGTCGGGAAGGTAAACGGCGTTTCCATGTGCTGCTCTGGAGTGCCAGAAGTGGCTTAGTCATGCTCGCCACATGATCTGGAAGATGTACGCTGGCTCCCTCGGCCAATAAAGCGAGATGAGCGCCACAACCCCTGAGTCGGCCATGACTGGACCTAATGGTCAGGGGTCCCTTTACCTTTAGCTTTACCCTCCAACATTTCTCTGATGAAAAAAGGGATATCCTATTCCATCATCATCATCATAAGACCTTTACTATTTATACCCCACCCATCTGACTGGGTTGCCACTCTGTGTGGCTTCCAACATATATAAAACAAAATAAAACAATAAACATTAAAAAACTTCCCTATTCAGCACCGCCTTCAGATGGCTCAGGGTTAGGATAACTCCATACCCGTCAACATTTCTCTGAGGAAAATAGGGACATCCTACCATACCTTCCAGGGGACGCAGGTGGCGCTGTGGTCTAAACCACAGAGCCTAGGGATGGCGATCAGAAGGTCAGCGGTTCAAATCCCCACGACGGGGTGAGCGCCCGTTGCTCGGTCCCTGCTCCTGCCCACCTAGCAGTTCGAAAGCACATCAAGTGCAAGTAGATAAATAGGTACCACTCCAGCGGGAAGGCGAACAACGTTTCTGTGCACTGCTCTGGTTCGCCAGAAGTGGCTTAGTCATGCTGGCCACATAAAGCCAATAAAGCGAGATAAGCGCCGCAACTCTGGAGTCGTCCGCGACTGGACCTAATAGTCAGGGGTAACTTTACCTTGACCTTTACCATACCCTCCAACACTTCTCCAATGAAAATAGGGACATCTTAAGAAAAAGTGGGACATTCCATGATCAAAAACCAGGATGGCTTCTGTAAATCAGGGACATCCCTGGAAAATAGGGACACTTGGAGGGTCTGTGCATAGGCTTCTTAGATGTGGACATTGTAGGGGGACAAGGAGCCTCATGACACCAGAGGCCCCTTCCACATGGGGAGCTTCCACCATGCAAATAACATGTGAAGGAAACTACTGTGGTTCCCGGGGCAACTGATGAGAGGGTTTGTACAAGCCCATGTCTCCTCAACAATATCACAGCGCTTAGGTCACGATGTGCTGCTCACCTGAAAACAAAGGAACTGAATGGAACATCTGCGCACTATGCGCTGCCACTGAAGACAGTTTGGAAACTTCAAGCTGGTGCAGAATTCAGCGGCCAGGTTGCTCACTGGGGGCAAGAAGGTTTGAATATTATACAGTGGTGCCTCGCAAGACGAATGCCTCGTAAGACAAAAAACTCGCAAGACGAAAGAGTTTTCCTTTTTTGAGTTGCTTCGCAAGACGAATTTCCCTATGGGCTTGCTTCGCAAGACAAAAACGTCCTGCAAGTTTGTTTCCTTTTTCTTAAAACCGTTAATACCCAGGGAAACCATGCTTCGCAAGACGAAAAATTCGCAAGACGAAAAAACTTGCAGAACGAATTAATTTCGTCTTGCGAGGCACCACTGTACACCAATCCTGCACTGCACTGCCCTGCCTGCCAGTTAGTTTCTGGGCCCAATTCAAAGTGCTGGTTTTGACCGATAAAGCCTTAAACGACTCAGGACTGCAATAATACTTCAAGAATCACATCTCCCCTTATGAATTGACACAGACCTTGCGGAGGGCAGTAACACAAAATGGCCTTTTCCGTACTGGTTCCACACTTGTGGAATGTTCTTCTCAGGAAGGCTTCCTTGGTGCCTTCATTACAAATCTTTAGATGCCGGGCAAAAAACATTCCTCTTCTTCTAGGCCTTTGGTTAATTAAACAATCTGTGGCCATTTAAACTCCATATGTGTGGGGAGGGTTATTGTTTCATATGGGTTATCGTTTCGCTTGATTTTAATGTTATATATTTCTGTGTTTTTATACTGCAAACTGTCCTATGATCCCTGGATAAAGAGCGGCATATAAATTTAATAACCAAACAAAGAAATAATAAAAATTTTCAAAGCTCCTGCTGTTCCATGTAGGGTGATGTAATCAAAAGAAATGTAATTGGATGTTTCTCTTTTATTTTTTTAAAAAAAGAGCTTCTTTTCCCTTTCTGTAAAACTAAGGGGAAAAAACCTTTGGATCAGTTTTTAATAAGATTGCCATTGGCAAGCCCATTGCAACATTAGCAAACATTTAAATACTAATTAGCTAAGCCACTGCTAATCTCCCTTCAGCAGAGCTCACGATCCCAACTGTCAATTAAGGCGGGCGCTGTTCCCAAGGCAAGAAAGGTCAGAGGGGAATGCTCAGTCAGCTGTAAGATCATGTTAACGCAGATTGAAAAGTAATAATCTCAATGGGGAGGAGGGGGAAGGCAAACTTTCTTCTACCTATTTAATGTAATTACATTAAGAATAGGTGTGAAGGGAAGGAGGGCACTCTTATAAAGAAAGCCAGCAACTGCAAGACCCCTTAGCAGCCATCAAAAGACCCATCAATCTTGTCTAAAGGGACAAGAGCTCGTAGGGTGAAGACACGGACCAGTTTTGGAGAAGAGAGTCCCACTGGAAACACTCTCCCGAGATGAGATTTGAGGAGCTTTGTCTGCAAGTCTGAATCAGGAGCTGGTTCTCAGGTGGCCTTTAGCCCCGCCCTCTCCTCCTCAGACCACACCCCTCCGTCATAGCCCCACCCCTTTAAACGAGAACAAATTATGACCAGCAAGGCCACCTCCTATTGCCAAAGAAAAATACAAGCACCAGTATTTCAGTAGTTACCGTACTTTTGCGTGTATAAGATGAGGGTTTTTTTTTTACTAAAAAATTATGTAGGGCGGTTGATTGGCGGTTCTGCTGGCGCGGGGACAGATGATAGGTGGCTATTGCGATGCGTGCGAGTGGCAGCGTAGGTCAGGCAGGTGATTGATTTTCGGCAATCCCCCTCCCTGAAAAGCTCACCAAGCCTGGGCCACCCCCCCCAAAAAAGAAGCTCGACAACTCTGGGGCAATGTCCCCCCCATTTTTCTTAATTTGGAGTCCCCCCAAATAGGGGGCGTCTTGTACATGGGGGTGTGTTATACACAGAAAAATACGGTACCTTTTTGATTTTGGGTGGTCCACATTATTTATTTCAGCACTGTTACTTCTGTCCCTGGGGACACTTAAAAATAACTTCTCAGTGTAAACAGGAAGTGACCTATCCACAGAATAAGATGGTTCTCCAAACCTATTTTATATCTACGTGTCTCTTTCTTCATTCCTTTCTAGCCACTCCATTCTCTTCCCTCTCCCACCTGGTTTACAGTTTCCACTTCCTGGTTGGCCCATCAGTGGCCACTGAGTCCTTATTGGCCAGTTTGGGTCTCTTCCTACCCCAGGCTTTTTCTCAAGGCCTGCAAACTTTGGGGTTACCCTAAGCCTGCTCATGGGATGCGGGTGGTGCTGTGGGTTAAACCACAGAGCCTAAGGCTTGTTGATCAGAAGGTTGGCGGTTCGAATCCCCGTGACGGGGTGAGCTCCCATTGCTCGGTCCCAGCTCCTGCCAACCTAGCAGTTCAACAGCACGTCAAAGTGCAAGTAGACAAATAGGTACCACTCCGGCAGGAAGGTAAACGGCATTTCCATGCGCTGCTCTGGTTCACCAGAAGCAGCTTAGTCATGCTGGCCACATGACCTGGAAGCTGTATGCTGGCTCCCTCGACCAATAAAGCGAGATGAGCACCGCAACTCCAGAGTCGGTCACGACTGGACCTAATGGTCAAGGGTCCCTTTACCTTTACCCTTTAAGTCTGCTCATACCCTTGTGCCTGTGTTTGGGTTACATAGAGAGCCTGTGTGGTGTAGTGGTTAGAGTGTTGGACTAGGACCTGGGAGACCAGGGTTCAAATCCCGACACAGCCATGAAGCTCCCTGGAACAGTCCCTTGGGACAGTCACTCACTCTCAGCCCAACCTACCTCACAGGGTCGCAGTGAATGTAAAACAGGGGAGAACTTCTGTACACCCCCTTGAGCTCCTTGGAGGAAATGTGGGTGATAAATGTGATAGATAATGCATAAGTAATTTGCGGAAGTGCAGAAGAACTTGAATCAGAAACAGAGAGAGACCGATGAGGAGGAATAGCTGAACCACGCAGGTGTGTGATTGCAAGCATGCAAAAGTGCTGGCCTCTTAATGCAAACGGACACTTTTTCATTTTTAAATGGACTTTTCCTCTCTCCTGTGATCAACTACCAGAAGACATACCAGTTCACGATATCTCCTGAGATACACAAATTAAAGCGAAACAGGGCTCTGCTGATAAAAAGAAAAAGGCAGCTCCATCATCTGGAACACCCCCACCCACAAATATGAGCATGACTGATGATTCCTGACCCTGAGATCATTTTAAAGAAGTATATAAAACTGTATTTTCTTCTTTAACTTTAGGCTTCCAACCTGAGAATTGAGTGCCTTTCCAGAACTTTAGATAACCAGTGCCGTTTTTTGCTTGTAACATATCAGGTAATTTATAACTGCTCTAAAGTGGAGCTTAGCTTGATGTAATTGTGATGGGGTCTTGGGACTCCTGTACCCCAATGTTGATGTCTTGTTTGAAAACCACAGACATGAAAATGAACAGGACTAATGAGTCGTAAGTTGCAACAAAGGATCTCTTTATATGCCAAGTCTTTTACAAAGCCACTTCCAGCCTGCCCAGGAGGTGGGGTTGCGGGCTTCACGCCCACCCCACGTGAGCGGGGGCTGGTTTCCCGCCCTCCCTCCCTTTAGGTAGGCTTTAGGTAGGTCTTTGACTTTGCTATGGACTTTGGTCTGTCGCCGCAAGGGACATGGTAGGAATTTTTCCCAATTGGCAATTTATAGCCTTTTGGTTTTTCGCCTACCTCGTAGCAACTCGTCACAACTCTTCGGCATTAGCGGTAGGCATTGGTAAGAAGGGGTTAAGAGGATGTGGGGGGGGGAGGAACGCCATCACCTCCCCCCAGTGAGCAAAGGGTGGTCCGTTAAAGGACTCCGGGGGGCGTGGCCCTGTCCGAAGCCTATGGAGGTGTGGGCCAAAGGCACGCCCCAGAGCGGTGACCCGGGGGAGCTCCTAGTCGACGTGCCTTGGCAGGAGACTCCCCCGATATAGTGTTAACCCTTCCCCGTGTCTCCAGCAAATGGGCTGGAGCCGGATAGTCAATAGGACCAATGCCTAAGCCAATGCCTCTCATTCCTGAATTCAATAAAGTTGTGGCCTAATTCGCCCAATTAACCTTAAATTATGGTGTCTCGTGTCTTTATTTATCCTGGTGGGGGCGGGAACTCACCACGCAACTTGCAACTATATTGCCTTTAGCATTTAGATTATGTTGGGGAGTGTTGTTTCCCTTACTTCTTGAGCTGACACCCTTAGGCACTGCTTTTAGAAGGGTGTGTGATTTGGTCAAAATTGAGGGGAGTCAGGGATGGGGCTTATGGATTACATTAGGGGTTTCCTCCTTCCTCCTTGCTGCTTTGAGCACTGTTGATGTTACCACTGCTAGAACTAGCTATCCCAAACTGCTCCATGCAGAGTGATTTAAAGCACTGTTTTCCAGTTGTGCAAAAGATATCCGCACATGATACCTAAGGGCCTCTTCACCCAAGGCACACGTCCTCTGCAGAAGTCCCTTTTCATATGGAAATTTGGCCACGCCCACATGTCACTGTAAGGACGGGGGTGGCGCTGTGGGTTAAACCACAGAGCCTAGGACTTGCCAGTCAGAAGGTCGGCAGTTCGAATCCCCGCGACGGGGTGAGCTCCCGTTGCTCGGTCCCTGTTCCTGCCAACCTAGCAGTTTGAAAGCATGACAAAGTGCAAGTAGATAAATAGGTACCACTCTGGTGGGAAGGTAAACAGCATTTCCGTGCGCTGCTCTGGTTCGCCAGAGTCGGCCACGAATGGACCTAATGGTCAGGGGTCCCTTTACCTTTACATGTCACTGTAGCAAGTGTGTGCCCAGTTATTTATAAAAAAGATATATTATATCCCACATCTTCCATCCCCAATGTGACCTTCAGGGTATATATAAGCAAAAATGTCATAAAGCAACAAAACAAAAGGATGGTCAGAAAATTCAAGTGCAAGCAGTATACGAACAGCAGCAAAATACTAAGGACAAGCCCAGCCTTGACAACAATAGATGACAGCAGACAGGTTTTGATTAGGTATATTTTATGAAAACACTATCACCTGAATGCACCCAAAGTAGTATTTAGTGGCATCTCCACTGTCTCTCCATCCATCTCCTCTTTCACCCCGGGCAACAGTGCGAATTATGCCCAGAGGAGAAACTGCCAGGGAAGTGAAGATGGAAGAGAAGGGCCCACTGAGGACTAGGGACATGGGAGAGATTGGGCAAGGTTCACCTACCTAATTTGCAGTTCCTCAAATAAAAATGTAAACAGAAATGTAGCGGTCCTGTTCTTCAATTGAGAAAAAGGTATGCAAAGGGCATATTTATTAGGGGAAAGAGTGAGCAAATGCAGATCTTAGTGAAAATAATGTGCACAAATGCATTATGTTGGGGAAACTTGCTTACAAAAAGGTGGCTGCATTTGGAGATGTGCACACTAAAATGAAGGGCGAACCTCCATGAGAAATATTTCAGATTCACAAATGGATGCAGGAATGTGGTGAGCGGAACTTAAGAATGGGAAAATGAGAAAGTGGGAGAAAACAAAATTGAGAGTGTCATCCGTTCCCACAAAGGGCATATTTGTACTAGGCTCCCTCCCCCTCCCCCATGTATAACATTGGGCATAAGGCATAGGGCATAAGGAATTTTTGCCCATCTCTTCAGGCAAAATATATTGGGTCAGCCCTGCCTTTGCTCCTGCACCAATTCTGCACTGGTGCAAATCCCAAATCAGAGTTGCCATCAGCCGGGGGGGCAGGTGGGGCAGGAGTATACAACCCCTTCACTTGTGCCTATGCATTTTCCCAGTGCTTTCTCCCCCTAAAAATATATTTAGGGGTACTCTCATTTTGACTCAAGAAAATCACAATTTTATAGTTCAAATCAGGGAAAATAAATACAGTAAAGGGACAAAAGTTCAAAGATTCACAAAATGTTTATGGGTATGCACCCCCCGAAAAAAGGCACTGCGTTTCCTCCTTTGTGGATAACACCAGCTCTTGGGGGAGGAGGCAGTGAGATTTGCCCCCACAAACTGGCATGGAGGAATCAGCTCAACTCTCCACACATGCAAGAGTCCCAAGCCAACTGCCCACAACTGCTTTTTGCAAATAAAAAATAAAATAAAAACCACAATCTGCCTCCATTCATCTCCAGCATCATGTCAATTTTGACCCTTAGCATCCATGTTCTTGCATGTACTGTATTTTTCGCTCTATTGGACGCACCGGACCATAGGAGGGGGAGAATAGGAATTTTTTTTTCTTGTTCTCCCCCTCAAAAACAAGGTGCATTCAATAGCAGGCCTTGCCGCTGCCCCCCGAGCTTGTGGGGCTGGCGGTGGGTGTAAGCGCTGCTTTTCCCCACCACCATCCTCAAAGATCCCTGAAGCTTTTGGAGCACAGCTGCACTCCAAAGGCTTGAGGCTTCGGGGACATCCTTTGTAGCCTCCGCAGGGTGGCGGGGTGTCTTCACCCCGTTGCCCTGCGGAGGCTTTGCGCAGCCCTCCCAAAGCTGGAACAGCGAGACGGAGGGCTGCGCAGCGCCCCGTCTCTCTGTTTTGGCTTCGGGGACAGCAGGCTGCTATCCGCAAGCCTTGGGAGCCCGGCGGGTGCGCACCGACCCCTCTCGCTCTCCAGGCTTCAGCGAAAGCCTGCATTCACTCCATAGGACGCACACACTTTCCCCCTTCATTTTTGGAGGGGAAAAAGTGCGTCCTATAGAGCGAAAAATAAGGTATATGCATGACTAAAGACAAAATGTGTCTTTCCCCCACTTCCGTTGTACATTTGAGTTCCAGAGAACCGGGGGTGGTGGGGGGTCTGATGCCTGAAGAATAGCAAGCTGTAACAATCCACGCCATCAGCAATTTTTACAAGGTACTCCCCAAATACAAAACAGGGCCAGTCATGTGCCAGAGACATGTATCGGAAAATGTGGGCTGTCCCTGATGAATACGAGCCATTGGAATGTATCCCATCATCTAACACAAAGCGTTCCCAATGGATCACAGAGGAAAAATCATAATTCTTTCAAACTCTTTGTGTCCGTCCGTCCCCAGCCCAGATTGCAGACGTGCTGCCTCACGCAGCCAAACCTTGAGCAGCAAGAGGGGAGTTGGGTGGAATGTTTCGGAGAAGCCCAAGTTCTCTGCAGCAACATTTTTTCTCCGACAGCCCTGCTATTTCATCCGCAAGAGTAAAGCCTCTGTCATCCACCTCTCCTGCCTTTCCACAGAGGGGTGAAGAAGAGGTGATGTCTCACAAGAGTCCTTTGTGCAAGTTCTCTTACCAACCCAAAGGTCGTGGTGATTTCGCTGCCTCTGACTAAGCTCCTTCCCTATCTGGATATCACCAGCTCATACTTGTCAGAGGGGATTTATCCATGGGCCTCATAAAAATAGTTTGGAAGAGCAAAATGCGTTGCTTTCGGAATGCATAAAATTCCACCATGGGGTGCGGGTGGGGATGAACCAAAAGTTTTAAAAGAAAAGAAAAGTTAATCATAAATTATTTATTATTTGTACCCCGCCCATCTGGCTGGGTTTCCCCAACCACTCTGGGCGGCTTCCAACAAAGACCAAAAATACACTAAAATGTCACACATTAAAAAACTTATCTGAACAGGGCTGCCTTAAGATGTCTTCTGAATGTCAGGTAGTTGTTTATCACTTTGACATCTGATGAGAGGGCGTTCCACAGGGCGGGTGCCACTACCGAGAAAGCCCTCTGCCTGGTTCCCTGTAGCTTTGCTTCTCGCAATGAGGGAACCGCCAGAAGGCCCTCGGCGATGGACCTCAGTGTCCAGGTAGAACGATGGGGGTGGAGACGCTCCTTCAGGTATCCTGGGCTGAAGCCATTTATGGCTTTCAAGGCCAGCACCAACACTATGAATTGTGCTCAGAAATGTACTGGGAGCCTGTGTAGGTCTTTCAAGACCGGTGTTATGTGGTCTTGGTGGCCGCCCCCAATCACCAGTCTAGCTGCCGCATTCTGGATTAGTTTATCTAACAGTTATTGTGATGTCCATGCCTCTTTACAAAAAACACCTTCTGTTCACGAGAGACACTTCTAAACTAGGCCCAGATTCATGAATCTTCACCATGCAGGATGAAGATGATGAGAGTCAGAGCCCAAGAACATCTTGGAGGGAGGGACCGTTGGCTATTTCACAACATTCCAGGTGTCCAGACAGAGCCCCTTTCCAGCCCTGCTTCATGACTTTTCTTGAACCAAGGATGCCAGGAACTGGAGCAGGGATGCCTTCTTAATTAAAAGCATGTGCTAAAAGTCACTGAGGCTCTGCTCAGTAACCCAGTGCTCAACATAAGCATCAGCACATACCAAACTTCTGACTGAGAGAGAATCTTGTTCCGGGTTCTCTCCCAGAGTTGCTTGCTCCCCAAACCCACAGAGCAGTAGAGTTATATAGCGAATTTCTGCAAATTGGATGTGCGTTGGCCAACACGTTTGCAGAGGTGCTGGTTCTATGCTGGAACCTGCACACGCCTTATTTATTTGTTCGTTTGCTACCGACATACCTCGCCTTTCCTCCAAAGAGCTCAAGGTACTATAGGTGGCTCCCCACACCTCCATTTTATCCTCACAACCATGTGAGGGAAGGTGGCTGACTTAAGGTCCCCCAGACATCTTTAACACTTTAATGGTTTGTGCCAGGTCACAGCTTGCCTCCACATTCTTTTTTTTATTTTTTTAAAATTTCCATTTAACAAACCAATCATATCATATTAATTATTCCAAATTATGCCAATACATATCACATAGTCCAAATATTTAACCGATTTTTTTTTTATTTTATTTTTGTGGGGGGTACCCGTGTTTCAAGTTCAGTAAGGGTCCAATCATCTCATATTTCTGCTGCTTTGATATTCACAAGTCCCATCTTCCCATCTCCTTGTTATTATCGTTTTTCTTCTTAATAACCTCCGAGTTGTTTCCACAAACAAGTTGAAAAAAACAGCAACGTTGTTTACATTTCTGTGTGAACTTTGTAATGCTCTCCTGTAATTCCTCACGCTGATCCAAAAGTCCAAAAGTCCTGTTCAAGCGGCTGGCGCCATTTTAGTCAATTCCGATGAAATACAGTCTAGTCGTCCGCTCCTTGATTTTCCCAGACCAGTTGCACCATAAATCAGCCTTTCCGCTTGCCTCCACATTCTTACCCATAGTGCTTTGGGGCCATTCTCCCTCTACTTTCTGTAGCAGAGCAGTGAGAATGAGACCCACCCAAGTGACCTTTCCAAGAAGATCTTATAATCCATGGATGTACAAGGCAAATATAGGCAGGAAGGCGCCAGAGAGAATAAGGAATGATACCCATAAGCCTCACTGTTACTTGATAGGTTGGTTCTTCAGAACGGACCTCCTTAAAGCATCTTCATTTACTTAAACTACAAATACATAATAACAGGCACAACAAAGCAGCTCTTAGGCTCCATTAATGGATCTGATGAAGCAAACATGCCTTATGGGAAGGGAAATGTATGATTCGATCAAGCACCCTTTTTTTGCACATCAAAACACATGATGTGAAGTTCTCATATGGCTCCCATTGCCAGCTATGGGAGGAAAAAAATCATATGGTCTATCTAAGATGGATGATGGACTCAAGGGCATCCTGATCAAATTTGCAGATGACACCAAACTGGGAGGGGTGGCTAACACCCCAGAGGACAGGATCACACTTCAAAACGACCTTGACAGATTAGAGAACTGGGTCAAAACAAACAAGATGAATTTTAACAGGGAGAAATGTAAAGTATAGCACTTGGGCAAAAAAAAAAATGAGAGGCACAAATACAAGATGGGTGACACCTGGCTTGAGACCAGTACATGTGAAAAGGATCTAGGAGTCTTGGTTGACCACAAACTTGACATGAGCCAACAGTGTGACGCGGCAGCTAAAAAAGCCAATGCAATTCTGGGCTGCATCAATAGGAGTATAGCATCTAGATCAAGGGAAGTAATAGTGCCACTGTATTCTGCTCTGGTCAGACCTCACCTGGAGTACTGTGTCCAGTTCTGGGCACCACAGTTCAAGAAGGACACTGACAAACTGGAACGTGTCCAGAGGAGGGCAACCAAAATGGTCAAAGGCCTGGAAACTATGCCTTATGAGGAACGGCTAAGGGAGCTGGGCATGTTTAGCCTGGAGAAGAGGAGGTTAAGGGGTGATATGATAGCCATGTTCAAATATATAAAAGGATGTCACATAGAGGAGGGAGAAAGGTTGTTTTCTGCTGCTCGAGAGAAGCGGACACGGAGCAATGGTTCCAAACTACAAGAAAGAAGATTCCACCTAAACATTAGGAAGAACTTCCTGACAGTAAGAGCTGTTCGACAGTGGAATTTGCTGCCAAGGAGTGTGGTGGAATCTCCTTCTTTGGAGGTCTTTAAGCAGAGGCTTGACAACCATATGTCAGGAATGCTCTGATGGTGTTTCCTGCTTGGCAGGGGGTTGGACTCGATGGCCCTTGTGGTCTCTTCCAACTCTATGATTCTATGATTCTATGATTCTAAGACTCGTTTTCTTCCCATAGCTGGTAATAGAGAAGCACCGCTGGATCATGGCCTTGGTCAGGCCATCTGGAACATGGTCCAACGTTTTAATGGGACTCCCTTAGGAAAATGGAATTAGAGATGTGCAGCAAATCAGAGAAATCTAATGGAGACTCTACATAGTTTGAACTACAGGTGTAGTTTGAACTACAGGTGTCTAGTTTATTTTGTGTGTGTGTCCTTCATACAGCCATAGATTGCACCTATCACATTTCGAGTTAAATATCCTTGCATTCAAATCCATAGCCATAAAGTGTAAACAGTAAGCCTCTGAACGTATTGCTGTTAGATATTAATTTAATCTTAAAGGTAAAGGGACCCATGACCATTAGGTCCAGTCATGACCAACTCTGGGGTTGCGGCGCTCATCTCGCTTTAATGGCGAAGGGAGCCAGCGTTTGTCCGCAGACAGTTTCCGGGTCATGTGGCCAGCATGACTAAGCCGCTTCTGGCGAACCAGAGCAGCGCATGGAAACGCCGTTTACCTTCCCACCGGAGTGGTACCTATTTATCTACTTGCACTTTGACGTGCTTTCGAACTGCTAGGTTGGCAGGAGCTGGGACTGAGCAACGGGAGATCACCCCATCGTGGGGATTCGAACCGCCGACCTTCTGATTGGCAAGTCCTAGGCTCTGTGGTTTAACCCACAGCGCCACCTGCGTCCCTAATTTAATCTTAGCAGACTGCAATTTATGGTATTTCCTACCATTTGTGTATGGCATAAAGTGACAGGTAAAATTATAAATAATAAAAGACTTTTTATGGCATACTCATTTCTAGAATTATTATTTTTTTTTTAATGGTATGGCAGAACATTGTCACACATATTTCATTTTCGGAAATGGGTTGACTTGAAGGGGGCTTTGCATTCGGATCTCCTCTAATCCGGCCTGTTTTCTGAACCTGAAGCTTTTTACAAATGCTCCCCATTCACCTCCTGTTGGCAAAGTCACACATCACACATTGTTGGAAGAAAGAGACTTTTCAGTGCTACTGCCATAGCCACATTCTCCTACCACCTTCTCATCCATCAGCCCTCCTTGTGAAATAGGTGTTGATGTGCAAATAGGGACACACTCTTCCCACAATCAGCAGCTTTTGTTACCCCCGTCAGTAAAGGATCACAAATGCTTCTGGGTGTTTCAGAGGTGCCTGAACGTGACAGTTTCCACACAGATGCCTAATCTGACAAAAATACATCATTTTTATTGTTTATTTCAGAACTGGGTCTTTTAAAAAAACCCTGTAGGTGTCAATTACAAATGATTCATATTGTCCCTCCATCGTCCCAAAGCCCACCCTCCAATTACACTGTTGTATTAAGCATCTTCACTTAGTGCAAACTGCTTGTTTACCATTTATTTTCACAGTGAAAGAGAAAAAGGAGCGTGGCAGAAAATAGAAAAACACAGAGAGAAAAGCGAAGAAAGTAGAAGAAATAAAAAAATGGGAAAAGGGAAAAATGCAAATAACGAAGATTGGTTTGACTAGCCTACATATAGCTCAAATAAACTGCACCAAAATGGTCTGAAATGTGTCCTCTGTTTGATATAGAAATGATTCTGAGTAACTGAGGGAAATAGTAATAATCTGGTTCGCCATAACTTTCTAGTCTCTGGATCTGAAGGCAGTGATGAATGTGTTAGGCTGGATAAAAGAGTAGAGAATATTTGATTTGAAAGAAGTCTCCACCTTTTGCTAAATCACCACATGTCTTCACATTTCACTTAAGGCACCCGCCCCCCATCCTGCGACATAATGTAAATGTTGGTGCTGTCCTTTAAAGCCCTAAACGGCCTCGGCCCAGTGTACCTGAAGGAGCGTCTCCACCCCCATCGTTCTGCCCGGACACTGAGATCCAGCACCGAGGGCCTTCTGGCGGTTCCCTCGCTGTGAGAAGTGAGGTTACAGGGAATCAGGCAGAGGGCCTTCTCGGTAGTGGTGCCTGCCCTTTGGAACACCCTCCCATCAGATGTCAAAGGAAAAAACAACTATCTGACTTTTAGGAGACATCTGAAGGTAGCCCTGTTTAGGGAAGCTTTTAATATCTGAAGGACTATTGTATTTTAATATTTTGTTGAATGCTGCCCAGAGTGGCTCGGAAAACCCGGCCAGATGGGCAGGGTATAAATAAATTATTATTATTATTATTATTATTATTATTATTATTATTATTATTACAGTGGTACCTTTGGCTGCGAACTGGATCCGTTCCGAAAGCCCATTCACAACATGAAAGAAACACAACCCGCAGGGATACTGGAGTGGCTTGCCGGTTCCTGCTCCAGGTGGATCACGTTTGGCCGAAACTCTCCACTATGACCTGTCCGTCTTGGGTGGCCCGGAATGGCATAGCTCATAGCTTCTCTGAGTTATTCAAGCCCCTTCGCCACGGCAAGGCAGTGATCCATGAAGGGGAAGTGGAAGACAGGAGTGCCTGGCGTGCTCTGGTTCATGGGGTCACGAAGAGTCAGACACAACTATAGATGAATCTTGGTTTTCCTTAAACATGATGGGTTGGGGGGGAAATCCCACTGTAAAAGCAACTTTTCTTTTCACCCCCCCACTGAGATCAGAATGGATATCACCCCTCATTCTGGGCTAAGAGACGGGGGAACCTTAGTCATAGTTATGCAATGTGTTTCTGTGTACTATCTCCAATCAAAACTTGGGGTGCTGAAGAGATACACCTTCACTTGCTGCCTACTGACTTCACAGTGAGAACTGGACTCCCTCTACAATATATGTAGCTACTCACTCTGGATTTCAACACATATCCAGTTTAGCCCTGAGAGGATTCTAAGGTGTGCTCTCCTTTCACATTGATTGCTGGCCATGCTGGAAATGTAGCATAGATCCTGATTTGCACACTGCTTCCAAGATGGCTGCCGCCGGGTGCTCAGCCTGGGCGCTGCACACTTATTGTGGCACACACAATCATGCAGCAAGGAACTAAGCACTTTCTTTCCCTGTAGAAAGACTGATCTGATCATGCACCTTTGAATTTATGGTTCTATTTCTCTTAGGACAGGAAACCTAGACAAGAATTCTAAAATAATCTCAAGTATACATATAAGATTCTACTTTCTACTTTCTTCAGTCTGTGCGTGTGTGCGCGCACACTAATGGCCTAACATCTGGTGCATTTGGTCTTGAATAAGTGAGTTGTCGTTGTGTTCAGGCCCTTAATAGCATGCTAATCATGTTTCAGGCAACAGAGGAGGATATTAGACTCTCTCTTTATCAACCCAAGACTCATCATGCTCCCCTACACGGGCTCCACCAACTCCATTCAGAGTCTCAGCGTTTAGTAGATAGCAGCTGTCAGTTATGATGATCCTATGCAGTGTTTTACAGCCACTGGATCGCAGCTTGGTCCTCATTAAACACAGAAACAGTGGTCAGTGTTAGTTTGGGCACAGCATCACACAAAGGGCAAGATTCATTGCCCATCAGTTTGTACTCACGGTCTAGTTTTGTACACCAAGGGGCTATTGCTATACAAAATTAAATGGCTCCAGGTTTTATTTATTTATGCCATTTTTATTTTGCCATTCTCCAAGGGGTTCACGAGCCCTTCCCATTATTGCCCAAACAATCCAGCAGTGTAGGTTTGGCTGAGTGACAGTGACTGTCCCAAGGCAGTCTGGTAAACATCAATCAATTACCCCAGGGGAACAAGTCTCACCTTCCCTGTGGCATGCCATGCTTTGTGGGCTAAACTGATGGGCATTCCTACATTGCTTACCTAATGTGATGGCCTGGGACTCAGGCTCAGACTCAGAACCAGAGGAGACTCAGTCTGCACCGGATCCTTTGCCTCAGGCATCATCTGAACCAAGTCTGGAGCCTGATCCTGAAGAGTCCCAGTCTGCACAAGTTCCCTTGCAACAAACACCAGCTGGGCCAAGTCAGGGGCCTGAGCCTGCCCTGGCTCCAGATGCCTTCATCTGGTCCATCACTTACAGCTGCTCCACTACCAGTTGGGTCAGGAGAGGCTGAGGCGGCCTCTGGGTCTAGTAACCCACCGATGTCTCCCGAGCTGCAGAGACTCAGGTCTGAGAGAAGGACAGACCTGAGTACTTGCAGGAGGAGTGCTTGCCTTTGGGTGAAACAGGGAGGTGAGTCACCGGGGGATCAGGACCGGCCGCTACCTGGACAGAGATAAAAGGCTGTTGGACCCCGCCCCAGGTTGCGGGAGCAACATTGCTGTATGCTAGATCTTGCCTGAGATCCCGTACCTGTCCTTGCCTGGTTTCCTGCCTCGTGTCCTGCCTTGGCCCTGTCAGACTGACTCCTAGAGGAACCTTTGGATTCTGGACTGGTCCTGGACCACGTTTCACGGGTTACCCCTGGGTCCAGCACACCTAAGAAGTTGTGTGTCGAGGCCATGTGACCCAGTCACTCCCTATGTAGTGAAATAACTTGATAAGAAAGAAGCATATAGATTTGGGGTTCAAACAGGCCACAACTTGCGTACAAATGGAAAATGTTTGGAACAAGCAATTTAATTAACTCCAGCCAGTCTGATGGATGTGTATCTAAGGGTAAACCACACCATGTGGGGGGGGGTGTTCCATGACCTACATCAAATAGGGCTCCCCACTGGAGGAGTGCTATGACCCTGGTCCCCATCTGGGTGCTGGGCAGAAGCAACTCCTCACGGATGCATTTAACAGGGTACCTTTAACCAAGGAGGGGCTGGCAGAGGCTACAACCTCCCCTCCAGTCAAGACTTAGGCTTACGCTGAGGAGTGCTGGGCCAGCCTCAATTTATTCCCCCAGGGGGCAGACCCAAGCAATGCCCATTGGCTGGTTGGGCCCACCCCCTGGGGAATCTCTGGACCCAGGCCTGCCTGCCATTGGCCAATCCTCTGGAAGGCCTGCAGTGATCCCCAGCCAGCCACCAGATCACTGACATGTCCACTCCTCACATCATTGTATTTAGTCCTGAATTTGGGCAGAGAAAGTTGGCTAGTAATTCAGCGATCAATAGCAGCTAAGCTGTATTACACCAAACACTAGGATATGTATTAACACAGTTATGTCTCTCCTCCCATCCTATTCAGGCACAAGCCTCAGATGTGGCAATATATTAACTTAGTAATTTTATTATTTATATCCTGCCCATCTGGCTAGGTTTCCCCAGCCGCTCTGGGTGGCTTCCGGCACATATAAAAATACAATGAAATGTCAAACGATAAAAATTACCCAATACTTCTCGTGTCTTCTACTCCTTCCATGCAATTTCCTCATTTCATATGTTACCAGAGTGGGATAGCATGCAGAGACAGGGAACCATGTGAACTAGGTCCTGTCAGTGAGGAATGGGTGAAGCAGAATTGCAGCAACTTACACCTGGGACGTGGGTGGCACTGTGGGTGAAACCACTGAGCCTAGGGCTTGCCGATCAGAAGGTCAGCGGTTTGAATCCCCATGACAGGGTGAGCTCCCATTGCTCGGTCCCTGCTCCTGCCAACCTAGCAATTCGAAAGTGCAAGTAGATAAATAGGTTACCGCTCTGGCGGGAAGGTAAACGCCATTTCCGTGCACTGCTCTGGTTCACCAGAAGTGGCTTAGTCATGCTGGCCACATGACCCAGAAGCTGTACGCCGGCTCCCTCGGCCAATAAAGCGAGATGAGCCCCGCAACCCCAGAGTTGTTCACGACTGGACCTAATGGTCAGGGGTCCCTTTACCCTTTACCTTTACACCCATCACATTTGAAAACCATATTAATAAATGCACTCACCTCGTGTATGCATGTGTGTATATATCTAATCTGTCCTGCAATAGCTTCTATAGTATTTGAAAGGATAATAAACCCAGAAGTGCCTGCAAGTTCACAGGGAAGCTTATCAGTGGTTGATGAGGCCCTGCTCAGGATTACAGACAGTCAGTTTCCTCCTAAGCTGGGACGCTGGCCTGTTGTGGAGCCAGCAAAAAGGTGATAAGCTGTGGAGAAGATTTTTTCGGAGTCTCGCCTATCTTTCGCGCCAAGTGGCCAGGGCACATTTTCCACAGTTGTCGCTTACAGATAGGGCGGCTGTTTTCGGATAAGGGCAAGAAAGAAATAGGAAAAGAGAACTAACGGCTTCCCTTTCAGAGTCCCCCAGAAATCTGGAGACCTGGGGCTGAGAGAAAGAGTGAACACACACACACACACACACACACACACACACACAGACGGCTTATAAGTGCAACCAGACAAGGTAGCTATGGGGTGTCTTTCCCAAAGAGAAGTTTCAGACTAGTTATATCTGTAACTCAGCACTCATGTCTGCAACTGCCAGGCAGGAAAAAGGCTGCAAGAATCCTGCCATTTGATAAGGAAAACCCCGTCTGTGCTGAGTGGCAAAACATTGCAGACCCAGTTGAACAGGAAACAGGGATGCAAAACTGACCTTTAACCAAATGGTGAACGAGTGGTCCTTGGGCCAAAGGAAAAGATATAAAGCAGAATGGATTGTAGTACAGTGGTACTTTGGGTTAAGTACTTAATTCATTCCGGAGGTCCATTCTTAACCTGAAACTGTTCTTAACCTGAAGCACCACTTTAGCTAATGGGGCCTCCTGCTGCCGCCACGCCGCTGGAGCACAATTTCTGTTCTCATCCTGAAGCAAAGTTCTTAACCTGAAGCACTATTTCTGAGTTAGTGGAGTCTGTAACCTGAAGCGTATGTAACCTGAAGTGTATGTAACCTGAGGTACCACTGTAAAACAGAATGGATTGTAGTAGTTAGCATTTATACAGCACTTTTTGATGTTCATACCATGCCACATATATGATCTCAGAACAACCTTAAGGGAGCTCCTGTTGACCCCCTCACCCATGTTTAGTGAATGCTTGCTCTCTCTCTCTCTCTCTCTCTCTGTGTGTGTGTGTGTGAGACACATTGCTACGCTGGATAGCCTTGCCACCTGTAGATTCCACATATGTGAGAAAGGGCTTAGGTTATGCACCAATCTACACAGGCAGTAGGGAGTCACTGTTGCACCATCAAAAAGAGACCCACCTGGGACCAACCCTGTTATCCTTTTCCCATTGGACAAACATATTTTTATTTTATTTTTTTAAACCTGCTGCTACCCATATTTCATTGTGTTTTAATCTTGTTTTTGTGAATCGTTCCCAGATGCTTTGGTGAGGAGCAGCTTATATACATCTTTTAAATATAAGGAAATGGATAAAGGTTACTACAACTCGCCAGCAGGTCACCAAAAGGAGGCCCAATCCCTTGGGAATGGCCTTGCAGCAAACCCTGGTGTCAACTCTTATCTCCAGACTGATTCCGCCACTATGATTTCAGAACCAAATCACATCAGCTGCACCATCAGCAGCACATCCTCCGGCATGACATCTGCCATCACCTGCCAACAACATGCTTCTGCTGTTTATGTAGGACAGATAGCTCAGGCTCTCCACGCAGGAGGGGAAAATGGACACAAATCTGACATGAAAAGATGCAGTGGTGTTAGGAAACCAGTGGCAGAACTCTAAAGTCTCCCAGGACGCTCTGCTTGCTGCTGACCTCCAAGTCACAAGACTTCAACAAATAGTCTTCAGGAGGAGGCCACTATGAGATGCTGCTGGGCTGTAATACATTAGCTGTTTTGATTCTCCAGATATGAAGGAGGAGGCAATCAACATTGGCATTTGCCCCTTCCCTCTTCCCAAATAGTTCAGCCCAGACACTGAGGTCCAGCGCCGAGGGCCTTCTGGCGGTTCCCTCATTGCGAGAAGTGAGGTTACAGGAAACCAGGCAGAGGGCCTTCTTGGTAGTGGCGCCCGCCCTGTGGAACGCCCTCCCACCAGATGTGTAGGAAATAAGCAGCTATCTTATCTTTAAAAGACATCTGAAGGCAGCCCTGTATAGGGAAGTTTTTAATATTTAATGCTGTATTGTTCTTAACACTTGATTGGAAGCTGCCCAGAGTGGCTGGGGTAACTCAGACGGAATTATTATTATTATTATTATTATTATTATTATTATTATTATTATTAGACCCCATTATTATTATTAAACCCCACTTATGAGAGATCTGAAAAAAAGCCCAAAAGATTCTGTAACTCTGACCCAACAGCTTCAAACCAACCATCTGGCAGCACTGAAAGGAAGGCAGAAAGTGTCACAAAACCAGTGCAGAGAGATTCAGTCAAGACAGATGGATCTGTCGATTCCCAAGTTGATATCCACTTATGAGAGATCTGATTAAAACCCAAGAATTTAGAGATTAGCTACATACATAGCATACATTTAAAAAAACCCGAATCCTGGGAGCAGTAGTTCACCTCTCAGAGATCTACAATTTCTGGCACCCTTACCAAACTATAGTTCTCAGGATTCTTTGAAAGGGCGCTTTACAAATATGGAACATATGCAGCCTTTGACACAACGGTTCTAGACTGAAAATCAAGCAACAGGGTTTCAGAAAGATCTGGACAAGGCAGCCGGGTCTGGTACTGCCCAAGCCATTTAACAGAGATTGTTTGTGCACCGACCAAGTTTTGCAACTTGATAATGCGTCTAATTAGCAGGGCAACCTCTTGAAGCAACTGAACGCTGTTCTAAGCAAAGGGCAGCTCCACTTGCCACTGATAGACTTTCTGAGCTGCTCTTGCTAAGGGCTCCTGGCTGGAGAGACAAGAGTCTGAGCAAACCAACAAGTCTTCCAGCGGTAATGAGGCGAGGAGCAAGGATGAAGAGAAGCCATTAGATAAGAGAGGGCAAGAGGGGAATGTTTTGCTGACAGAAAAGAAATATACTTGGGACTGACTTCTAGTGCCAGTGATATTTTAATCTCATTGGTGGAGAATGGCCCTTTCAGGCAGGCGAAATTAAATTTATTGTGTCCCGTGCCTTGCCTCCCCTTCCCCCGCCGGCACATTCACAGACTGACTGCAAGCAATATTCGTCCTCTCTGCAGTGCAAACCGTAATGTAGAATTCCCCTTTCGTGACCAAAAATGAAGAAATCAAATAAGAAGCTGGATGGAGAAATAATAAAACCTGGTAGAAATCTGTTTCGGTTTTGGTGTTTTTAGAGAAAAATACCGAAAGCAAACCAGACAGAGCAGGAAATGCACAAATTCTGAGTTCAAAACTTCAGAGCTTAAGACCTCATGGGGGATAGTGGTGGCAGGGAAAATTTCCCTGGTGAAATTTAGGTTTTAGTACAAAAATGCAAAAATAGTTTTGACTCTGTGCTAGCATTAGAGTGATAAAGGAACTAAAAGGAGGTGGACAACAATTAAGGATTTATTATGATTTCAGAATGTATTAGAAAAATTATATAGAAAGGTTTATTGTTTTGTGTACATTCAAATGTAAGCTTAAATATATGCAAAGGGACTTGACAGGAAGTCAAAGTTGAAGAAAAGATTTTGGAAGATAAAAATTAGAAAAATATTTACTTTCATTATTATCATTTCGTGTGCGGGTGTGGGTATGTGGGTGTCTGCACATATGAGTGTTTTTGTATGCAATGTTTGGGAGGAAATAAGATGGTAAATAACAAATAACAAACTAAATATTGATATATGTAATTTTTATTTCTTAATTATATTTAGTGGTAGTATGGCTGTATTGTTTTTTGAAACATAAAACCATTCAATAAAAATTATTTTTAAAAAAAGAAATTTAGGTTTTAGTGAAACATGAAGCTTTGCTGCTAATATTCACTTGTTTGGAAGATTTCTGTTCTGCCTCTCTCACATGCTGCTCCTAAGCCAGACGTTAGCGCTGCGTCAGTTAAGCCTCATTGAACGAAGAAAGGAAGCCATGTTGCTCCAATGTGGATTTTGTTTTTTTTATATATATAAATATTTATTAGAGTTTTTGAATACAAATACACCAATAATAAACAATCTTACTTCTATCACAACGTAGTTTCATCACTTCTTTGGACTCCCTCACGTCTCCCGCTCCCATTTACATCGTTAAAAGGTTTTTCCAAGCAAATTATCAACTTGTTTACGATCTTATATCCACTCATTTAAGTATAATCTAGCAATTCTCCATAAAATTTATGTTTTCTTTAATCTCACTTATCATCAAATTCAGAATCTAATTTAGTGGTGGCCAATTTTTTATAATCTAGCATCCTTCTTAACATTCAACCAAATTACAATGTTTTTGTAAATACATCTTAAATTTCTTCCAGTCTTCCTCAATCCTCTCTTCTCCCAGGTCTCGGATTCTGCCAGTCATCTCGGCCAGTTGCATATAGTCCATCAGCTGCATCTGCCACTCTTCCAGTGTGGGTAGATCTTGAGTTTTCCAGTTTTTTGCGATGAGTATCCTTGCTGCCGTTGTTGCATACATAAAAAATGTTCGGTCCTTCTTTAGCACCTTCTGGCCGACAATACCCAATGTGGATTTTGGAATTTGACTTGGTTAAGATGCAGAGTGCATGAGCAGAGGCACCATCTTAAGAAGAACATGGAGGGGACCGAATGTGACATCACGCGACGTCCTGACATCACGCGACGTCCTGATGTCACTCTGCACCTGGCTCCATGTATGCTCTCAACAAAGGCGGGGCCCAGCTGCCTCAAAAAAAGAGAGAGATGAGGGGCCCCAAAGAGCCCCAGCCCCCTGGAGCAGGGGCCACTGTGCATGAGACAGGGGGCACACTATTTGTAACCTGAAAGATACCAGTCTCTTGCTGAAATGAGAGGTTGGCCATAGACCTTTGTGTCATTGCAGAAGTCTCTGATACTTTGCATCATTTCCCAGTGGAAGACTATCCTACAAGGTGGGGAAGGGTCATGTGACTCACCAACTTAAGCAACTTTCACTGTATGAGGTGCAGGGTCTCTTTTCATTGGATGGATGCTTTTCTCATTAGGAAATGAAAGGGGTGCCTGACCATTAAGAAGCAAAAGCAGAGTAAGCTTTAAGGGTACCTTGAAGGCCAACAGTTGGCTACCTTGATCTCAGGCTGAAATACAGTGGTGCCCCGCAAGACGAACGCCTCGCAAGACGAAAAACCCGCTAGATGAAAGGGTTTTCCGTTTTGGAGGTGCTTCGCAAAACGAATTTCCTATGGGCTTGCTTCGCAAGATGAAAATGTCTTGCGAGTTCCTGCAGTTTTTTCCCCCTCCCCCCCTTTTCTAAGCCGCTAAGCTGCTTATCTGCTTATCCGCTAAGCCGATAAGCTGCTAAAAGCCGCTAAAAGCTGCTAATAGCGCTAATAGCGCTAATCCGCTAAGCCGTCAATGGGCTTGCTTCGCAAGACGAAAAAAACGCTAGACGAAGAGACTCGCGGAACGGATTAATTTCGTCTTGCGAGGCACCACTGTATACTCAGAGTCAAGTGCGAATTTCATGCTCTTTATTCAGCTTGTAGTAGCAATGAATGAAACTTTCCCCAAAACGTCTAGCTATATATACATTATTTACACAATGGGCCCTGCATGATTGGCTAATTCCGGGCTGCTCCTGTAGGCCAATCAGGTTGCTGATTCACTACCACCTGGAATTGGATTGGGTGGGTCCTGCGGACCAATCAGACTGCTGCATTCTGGATCCTATTGTTCTAGGATTCAGCTCAGTACATAACACCAGGCTAGGCCGCCCGTGAGGTGAGGTGAGGCGACTGCAGAAGTGGCACTGGTTTCTGACGAGATCTCACTGAAACCTTGCAAGATCTCACAAGATTGTGGTGAGATCTCACCATAAGATGGTGCTGCTGTCGGTGCTTTGCATGCACCACTGCACAACGCAGGTCTTTGGTGGCAGTGGTGGGAGTGGAGCGGCACATCCCTGTTTTGCCTCTAGCACTGAAACAGGACATGACGCCCCTGCTCCTCTACTCAAAACCTTTAAACTCAAATGTCAAATTCCAGCGTTCAAAGATCTGGGGCCAACTGACCCCAAGCCCGTCTTACCCATAGATGCTAGTGGCGCAGGGCGCCAGGGCGCCAAATTCTGGAGGGCGCCAGGGATAAGGCGAAGGCTGGACGCGGTGCCTCTTGACATCAGCTCACCACCCCTGCCTGCCTCCGCCATGCCGTGCCGAAGCAGTGCCGTGCCAAGAGCCTCCGCCTGCCATGGCCACCATGGCACAAAGTGGCCAGCTGAGCCAGGAGTTGCCACGTCCAGCCTCTGCCTCTTCCCCACCAGAGGAGCTGCTCTCTAACTGCTGCCCGCCTCCTCCAGCCCCACAAAGCTGGGTGCGTCACCAGCAGCGCTGTCCTCCCTAAAAAAGGTTGGCAACTCTGGGAAAGGGGGAGCGCTGGAGGGATCTTCGCACCATGGCGCCAGATATGCTTAAGACAGCCCTGTCCAAGCTCCCTGAGACATGGGCTGTAAAAAGCCATATACAGTGGAACCTCGAGTTACAGTGGGGATCCATTCCGGAGGCCCTGCTGCAACCCAAAAATGACGCATTTCGAAGTGTGCATCTGCGCATAGCACGATTTAGTGCTTTTGCTCATCCGCGAGTGGAGAACCTGGAAGTAACCTGTTCCGGTACTTCCAGGTTTGCCACGGACGTTTGCTGAAGCAGACGCAAGCGGAGGTGGACGCAGAACAAGGTTTGACTGTAATCTATGTCATGTATCCAACAAATTGGTCTTCGGACGCAGTAAGAATCTGGGGGTGGCTTAGCGTATTTGTATATGACTCCTGGGCAAACATGTAAAATCCACTCTCATGTTTTAATTCTGGGAGTACTTGCAGGAGCGAAAAAGGACACTTCCTTACATATCTCGGGATGCAGATTTTTGGCTACTTCATTCAGAGGGTTGGCAAACAGCTCGCTGTCCCTCATAGTCAGGGATCATACCACAGGGAAGACCTACAGAGCACTGGTCACAACCACAACAAGACGAGCTGCATTTTCACATACTGACATATGTTAATAATCTGCCCTCTTGCTGTATCGTGGCTTGGCAAGATTGCACTTGTATATTGTTTAAAATTGCCTTTCCATTGATTCTGTCCATACGACTGGCTTGTTATACAGTAAATCCATCACCACAAAAATAGGAGTGTACAATATAAAACTAGCATTCAATGCATTATTTATACATTAGGGTGGTGTTTTCAGGATTTATTCTAAGAACACGATATTCAGATATTCAGAGGCGCAATCCATCAGTAGGTTGCCTTGGAAGCGCCACTGAAATCGCTGCACACTCCTCCACCCCACATTCATCTCAAAGCCAAACTACTTGTGGCGTTAATAACGTGCAAGATTTTTCTTTCACAAATAGCCAGAGCTGAGGCCCTGATCCAGATTGGACCCTGGAGTAGGAGATGGAAGGATGAACCCTTTGACTCCTGCTGTGGTCCCATCCTGCACTAGGCTCCTGGTACCCACTATTTGCATCTGTAGAAAGGCCCAATTGAATCTAATGGGAGATTTTCTCCATGCAAATAGCAGGTGCTGGGAGCTCAGATCTGAATCGGGACCACAACGGGGGGCAGGGAGGGGGATTGACAACTCATATGATTGACGTCATGGGTAATGTGGCCCTCACTGAGGCTTGCACAGAAGGATTCCCTGAAAGATGCTCCAAATCAGTTAAGAAAGCAAAGCCACCAATTTTCAATACTAATATGCTCGCTCAATTGAAATACAGTCAAGTAGCATTCCTCAGTTTGACTTCTCCCTGTTTTTAGACCAGGACCAGGTGAAATTCCAGCATCTCCACAAACAGTGGTTAAGAGTGCCGGCGTGGTGTAGTGGTTAAGAGCAGTGGACTCGTAATCTGGTGAACCGGGTTCGATTCCCCGCTCCTCCACATGCAGCTGCTGGGTGACCTTGGGCCAGTCACACTTCTCTGAAGTCTCTCAGCCCCACTCACCTCACAGAGTGTTTGTTGTGGGGGAGGAAGGGAAAGGAGAATGTTAGCTGCTTTGAGACTCCTTAGGGTAGTGATAAAGCGGCATATCAAATCCAAACTCTTCTTCACAAATCTGTAGGATAGATGAATATCAGCTGGGTGTTGATGCACAACCGAGTCATGCTGCAGCTGTGTGAGAGTCAGCGTGGCAGAGTCATTCAAGAGTTAAACCAAGGACTGGGAAGACTCAGTTTCAAATCTACACTCACTTATAAAGCTCGCCAAATGACTTCAGAACAATTGCTATATTGCAACCTAACCTACCTCACAGGGTTGTTGCGAGGATAAAATGGGGAAATAGGCAGTATATATGCAGCACACATATGGGACGTGGGTGGCACTGTGGGTTAAACCACAGAGCCTAGGGCTTGCCGATCAGAAGGTCGGCGGTTCGAATCCCCGCGACGGGGTGAGCTCCTGTTGCTCTGTCCCAGCTCCTGCCCACCTAGCAGTTTGAAAGCACACCAGTTGCATTATCTTCAGGTAAATGAAAGGTTCAAAATGGACCTCAAAGAGAGGGGATTTACAGAGAAAGAATCGAAATTTCAAACGGAGATAGTTGATAATGATGTTAAGATATTGTCAAAAATGTACAAAATACTTTTGGAATGGCAAACAAAAGATGAGGAGATAAAGTCGGTCATGATTCAATGGGCCAGAGATTTTGGTTGTAATATACAATTGGATGATTGGGAAAAGGTATGGAATGATAATATGAAATTCACTGCATGTACGGCATTAAAGGAAAATATTATGAAAATGGTTTACAGATGGTATATTACACCCGTAAAGTTAGCAAAAATGTATAAAACATGTAATAAGTGTTGGAAATGTAAAGAAAAAGAAGGTTCATTTTTTCATATGTGGTGGGAATGTAAGAAGGTAAAGGGTTTCTGGGAAATGATATACAACGAATTGAAAAAGATGTTTAAATATACGTTTGTTAAAAAAACAGAAGCCTTTTTGTTAGGAATAACAGGAAGAGAGATAAAAAGATGTGATTATAAACTGTTTCAATATGCAGTTACAGCGGCAAGAATACTAATGGCACAAAAATGGAAGCAAGAGGAACTACCGACCTTGACTGAGTGGAGAATGAAACTTATGGATTATGCAGAATTGGATAAAATGACTGGAAAAATTAGATATCAGAAAGATCACAAATTCATTGAGGACTGGGGAAAGTTTACGGAATATCTGAAAACTGTATGTGATGAACAGACAACACTAGTGGGTTTTAAAGAGGTTTTGTGATAAACCAAGGTATATTGTAAGAAAGAAACTGAGATGGAAGGTTATTATCAAATCGGCAATACTATATAGAAAATGTGTAAAGATATGAAAAATGGATGATTGAAGGAGGTACTGGTGGAAGTTCAAAAACTGTAAATTGGTAAACATGGTTGTCAAAATTATTTGTTAAAGAAAAACTTAATAAAATTTATATATATATATGAAAGCACACCAGTGCAAGTAGATAAATAGGTACCGCTCTGGTGGGAAGGTAAACAGCATTTCTGTGCGTTGCTCTGGTTCGCCAGAAGCGGCTTAGTCATGCTGGCCACATGACCTGGAAGCTGTACGCCGGCTCCCTTCCCAATAAAGCGAGATGAGCGCCACAACCCCAGAGTCAGCCACCACTGGACCTAATGGTCAGGGGTCCCTTTACCTTTATGCAGCACACATAATGCGTATCTCAACTATTAGGAAATCATTCTCTCTCTCTCTCTCTCTCTCTCTCTCTCTCTCTCACACACACACACACACACACACACACAATTCTTCTCCAACAAAGAATCAGGAAAGCGCAAAGCAAGCGAAGGAGGCATGGAGAATTGGTGGGTATGAGGGAGGCGGCTTAGGAGTATAGGAAACTGTCTTATACTGAACCATACCATTAGTCCATCCATCTAGGTCAGTAATGTCTTCACAGACGCCTTGGGGTTTCAACCAGGGGTTTGTCCCAGCCCCACGTGGACATCCCAGGGACTGAATCGACTGGATCTACAGCATGCAGAACAGATGTTCTTCCAATGAGCTACAGCCCTGGCAGGGAAAGGAAGCTAGTGGATCCGTGGGGATGAGTTCAATCCAAATTCAGATTGACTTGGAATGATTCCCAGGAATGTAGCTCCACTCCCCCCCCCCCCGAGCCAATCTAACTTGAGCCAGGGGGATCTCACCCGGCACTTGTGCAATGAGCAAGTGTAGAGAAACAAAGTGGTGTGCGTGTGAAACAGAGGACACTTCCATTCCTTATTTATGACCTTGAAAGCAAACATTTACTTCTGGGATTCCAAGATGTGAAATATATCACTATGAGAGCTCAAATAGGCTTTCTATGTGGGGGTGGGGTCTCCAAGAGGAATCTAATCTATAATTAGCCAATCTTTGGATCTATGTATAAAGCAGAAAAACAGTGAATGGAAGAAATTGAGGGAGCCAGCCTTCACTTTTCTTCATATGTAGTCATCGTCGGCCCCCCCCCCTTCTCTTAATTGATGATTGGCAAGTTTCTGCTACTCATCTCTACTCTGGGATTCTTTGATTGGTGCCCAACCCCAAATGCAAAGACTCAAAGTAAAGCAGAAAACTCCTTGTCCTATTTTAGGAAACTGACAGCGAGCACGGGCAACTAATATGGGTAGATAATTTTAAAAGCATGTAAATTAAGTTATCATACTCATTACAAAATTAAATTCCCATCCCCATTTTAAAAGCAATGAGTTAGAGAGCAAAAACAAACTGCGCTTTTCAGACTTGCAGAGCAAACTTGTTGACTTCGTTGAATCCCAGAGAGCCTCTAATTTAAAACATGGTAATACAAAGCTACCGAAATCCACTCTGTCTCTGAAAATTTATACGCATGCCAGTGTAACACAACCTAAGCAGCGTGGTGGGGATCTCTTCTGCGCCTGGAATTTCAGATGCCCTGCTCCTCAGCCAACCCCTATAAATGAAGTTGAACCCTTAACTATAGTACACAAAGCTCTGTAATCTGTCATTGCATATGTGTTCCCCAAGAGATCTGTTTATTGCCCTGTCAAGGGATCTGTTGCACGTGATCTTCAGCTTGTATAATCCACACCAGCAACACTACAACCAAGTTTAGAAGGGATCAAAAAGCTGCAACAGCAGGGTGGAGTGCTGGTGAGGAGGAAAGAGTACAGAAAACAATAAGGTTGAAAATTGCTACAGAGGAAGCCCATCCCATTTGGTCACCTGCATCGAAATGTGAATGTGCCTTCTCCTGCCCTCCCACCATGCCTCTTCTCTGACCCAGAAGTGGGGAAGAGGAGCAGCAATGCCCCATGCTGTAACGCTTCCCTCTTGTTGGGGAGAGGGGGCCATTCCAGTGAGCAGGAACCGGGCACCATCTCTTGTGTTTCTGCCACCTGAGGCAGCTGCTTCACCCTGCCTCATGGGTGGGCCGGCTCCGATTACCTGGAATCTTGATGGTGATCTGACCTTAGCCCTATTCAAGTGTTCATTTCCCTCACACAATTACAACCACAGAGGCTGCTGACAAGCCCCACCCCCTCCAGCACACCACAGCCCCCCTATTTACAGTCACACACATGCTGAGCCGCATTCTCCAGAAGCAGGGAGACTCATGTACTTGTGAGGTTCTGCTCCCCACAATTTAAAAGTCTAGTTAAACAGAGCCACAGTAGAGCTTTCACAAGTAAAGGAGGCTTCCCACTTCAGAAGAATGGAGGGATGTGAGCCTCTTATGCAGGCATAGGCAAACTCCAGATGCTTTGGGACTACAACTCCCATCATCCCCAGCTAACAGGACCAGTGGTCAGGAATGATGGGAATTGCAGTCCCAAAACATCTGGAGGGCAAAGTTTGGCCATGCCTGCTCTTATGGCTGCATACTCACCCAGGCTAATTATTTTTAAATTGGGTTTTGAGAACCCTGTGCTTCCGCAGAACCCTATGAAAGGTTCCTCAACGAGAAGATCAGTAGTGCTAAAGAAGCTTGTGCAAATGACAGCTTGTCTGCCATTACCAAGCTTCTCCTGCAAGGTGTAGTCTACCCAAGTGTTGGGTGCATTTTAGTCACATTCGTGAGCCTGAGGTGACTGTGAGGTTCAACTAAATTGATCAGCTTCCCATCCTAGGATGTTTCCCAGAATCCCCTGCCTCACACAAGGGTTCTGTATGGGAAACCCAGCCAGATAAATAGATTGTTGTTGTTGTTGTTGTTGTCCATATGGCAAGGACAGAAAAGGTGGTCAAGCTATGCCACACTAGTAATACCTTCTGGACAAATAAGTCGTTTGGTCTCCTGCTTACTGATTTTTCTACATGTATAGCTACTTCCTTGCAAGGGAAATGTGTGTACTGGTTGCACATATCTATGAAGCTAATAAAGCATGCTAATTATCTTTACTGTTCACCACAGAAATAATCTGAAGAGTGTCCCTTTAAAACCCAGTTACAGTTATTACCATATTCTTTTAATTAACACTGCTCCATTTTTATCAGCGGGTCTTTAGATTAGCCCCTGCTTTGCCCATGGGATACTCAGTTAATGCAGCTTATGTTTAGAGGTTGTGGTTTTTAACAAGCTTTTCTCACTGTGATAATCGGGGCTTTCTAAACAAACAGTGCTAGTGGTTGCTACAACTGAGCACAGTTCAGCAAGGGCAGAATCTCTCACTTACCGAATTCACTGAATCAACACAAACTTACAAAAGACAAAGCCATTTACTGATGTGCTACAGAGTTGTCTCTTGAAACCCCACCCCTGGGCCAGTTAACACCAGTGCTGTACCAAAACTAGTCCCCCACCCTCTCAAAGGTTTTTCTTGCTTGTGAAAGAGGTTTCTTTTTTTCCTGCCTTGTTCCTTACAGTGATTTAGAATTTCTTTATAATTTCAGTGGGTGTGGAGTTGAGTTTTCCTTATCATTGCAAGGTGACCGAGGACATACTGTGTTTCATCTTACCCTTAAACACTCTTCTAGAGTCCTGAAGCCTCCAGAGCTTCCCACACTTCCTGTTTGGATAAAGTCTCATGGGAGGAGTAGCTTCACCATCTCTTCCGCTGGGTTTTATTTGAAGTGTGGGAATAATAATAATAATAATAATAATAATAATAATAATAATAATAATTTATTATTTGTACCCGGCCCATCTGGCTGGGTTTCCCCAGCCACTCTGGGCGGCTTCCAACAAAGACGAAAAATACACTAAAATGTCACATATTAAAAACTTCCCTGAACAGAGCTGCCTTCAGATGTCTTCTGAATGTCAGGTAGTTGTTTATCGCTTTGACATCTGATGGGAGGGCGTTCCACAGGGCGGGCGCCACTACCGAGAAGGCCCTCTGCCTGGTTCCCTATAACTTGGCCTCTCGCAGTGAGGGAACCGCCAGAAGGCCCTCGGAGCTGGACCTTAGTGTCCGGGCAGAACGATGGGGGAGGAGACGCTCCTTCAGATATACTGGACTGAGGCCGTTTAGGGCTTTAAAGGTCAGCACCAACACTTTTAATTGTGCTCGGAAACGTACTGGGAGCCAATGTAGGTCTTTCAAGACCGGTGTTATATGGTCTCGGCGGCCACCCCCAGTCACCAGTCTAGCTGCCGCATTCTGGATTAGTTGTAGTTTCCGGGTCACCTTCAAAGCTAGCCCCACGTAGAGCGCATTGCAGTAGTCCAAACGGGAGATAACCAGAGCATGCACCACTCTGGCGAGACAGTCCGCAGGCAGATAGGGTCTCAGCCTACGTACCAGATGGACCTGGTAAACAGCTGCCCTGGATACAGATTTGACCTGTGCCTCCACAGGTTGGGAAGCCCAACAACCAGCGGTTCGTGCACTCACTGATTTTGTTTTTATGGAAAGTTTGGGGGATATATACTAATTCATACATGTGGGCCACATATGACCGTCATTAGCAAAGCCCTTCTACACAAAGAAGAGGGGTGACTGTGTGTGTGTATGTGCAAACCAACTGTGTTACATCTTAAAGGGTAAAGGTACCCCTGACTGTTAGGTCCAGTTGCGGACGACTCTGGGGTTGTGCGCTCATCTCGCTTTATAGGCCGAGGGAGCCAGCGTTTGTCCGCAGACAGATTTTCCGGGTCATGTAGCCAGCATGACTAAGCTGCTTCTGGCGAACCAGAGCAGTGCACGGAAATGCCATTTACCTTCCCACCAGAGTGGTACCTATTTATCTACTTGCACTTGATGTGCTTTCGAACTGCTAGGTGGGCAGGAGCTGGGACCGAACAACGGGAGCTCATCCCGTCATGGGGATTCGAAACGCCAACCTTTTAATTGGCAAGCCCTAGGACTTTTTAATTAGAGCCAGTGTGGTGTAGTGGTTAAGAGCGGTAGTCTCATAATCTGGGGAACCGGGTTCGCTTCCCCGCTCCTCCACATGCAGCTGCTGGGTGACCTTGGGCCAGTCACACTTCTCTGAAGTCTCTCAGCCCCACTCACCTCACCCCACAGAGTGTTCTCAACCTGTGGGTCCCCAGATGTTTGTTGGACTACTTTCTGGCGGTTCCCTCATTGCGAGAAGCAAAGCTACAGGGAACCAGGCAGAGGGCCTTCTCAGTAGTGGCACCCGCCCTGTGGAACGCCCTCCCATCAGATGTCAAAGAGGAAAACAACTATCTGACGTTTAGAAGACACGTGAAGGCAGCCCTGTTTAGGGAAGTTTTTAATGTGTGACATTTTAATGTGTTTTTAATCTTTGTTGGAAGCCTCCCAGAGTGGCTGGGGAAATCCTGCCAGATGGGCGGGGTACAAATAATAAATTAATAATATTATTATTGCTCCCATATGCCATAGGCAGAGCCAGAGGGGGAAGGGGAACTGATGATGATGATGATGATGATGATGATGATGATGACGATGATGATGACGACGATGATGATTTAAATTTGTTAATCCATTTCTCTTGCCCAGGCAACCCAAAGCAACCAACGCTCACCTCCCACCAAATATTTCTGCCCCATCCCCTGTTGCTGGACCCCTGTGGTGACTTGATGGAAACGAACTTTTTATATACAAATTATAAACAAATCATAATGTGGCAGGGCTGCATCAATGTCCTCTTTCGTTTTAAATGGTATCATATTTAATTTAGCTTGGCAATTTTATCTGCTTAGATGTTGTGTAAGTCTGCGCTTTGTACACAAATTGTAATGGCTGGTGGCTGATGTAAATATCTACCTATCTGGAAATTAAAATAAAGCAATCCTAAGCGTGCTTATCTGAAACATAACGCCATCAAAATCTGTTGGATTCTCTACAGGGAAAATATGTTTAGAATGGAAGCACGAATCATTTTTAGAAATATATAGAGGACAAAGACAATCACCTCAGAAATGTACTTTGCCCATTCTGCTCCCATTTCCATAATTTTTCTGTTGCCGCCACTGCCATGTGGGAAATGCTACTGAAATATATACTAATCAAAGATATCAGTCAAATAAAAAATTAAAAAGGAATGGAAATGTTTCAAAGTTTATATGTTAAAGTATTGTTCTAAGAAAGATATGCTAATATGCCTAGAATAAAAATGTAAAGTATATGTATGAACTGGAAAAGAAAAGAGATAAAAGAAGTACAAATAACGATACATTTGGAGAATGCAAGGATAAATGTAGAGATAGAGATTTAAAGAAGTCGAATTATGGTGAAGGGAAGCTGTGGGTGGGTGTGGGGAGTACTATACAATAAGTATGTTTGTTTTCAATGTTTTTGAACTGTGTTTTTTCAATTTCATTCTTTCAATTTCATTTTTTCTTTTTGGTGGATGTTTTGTTTTTTCTGTTAAATTAAAAAAGGTGATACGATCTATCTATCTATCTATCTATCTATCTACTAAACAGTTCATCAAACTCTGTTTCATCCAGTTTTCTCACTGGCTCTCTCCCCATGCTACAAGAAGACTTTCCATGTTTCTTGCTTTTGAAAGTGCATTATAGATGTTCATTCAATGAATATTTGTTCATTACCTTTTGTTTATCAAACAAAGAAACACAAATCAGTTTTTTTATTTGAAAGTTCATCTGGAGAAGGAAGAGGAAGTGGCCCCATGATGTCACAGAAAGTCAACCAATCAGTGTTGCACAAAGCTAAGTTAAGAATGGATTTCTCCTGAACTTAATCTTTGGAAAAGATTGTGCATCCGAGCAAAACACAGTGAGATTCCATAGTAAGCTCACTGTTCAAATTATACCTGTCTGATGCATCCTTAGATACTGTTCTTTAAAAAACAAAGGGCACAAACCAGCTTCGTGTACAGCCATGAGCTATGTGAAAATAATGTTTCAAAGAGAGATGGGTTGCATCCATAATGCTCTGTTGACAGTCCGTGAAGAAGCTCCCTGATCTCTGACTGTGTAAATTTAATTAGAGGCAAGAAATAAATAAATGTTTTCGAAAGCGTAAATCTGACTGGAACCGGTTCATGTGGGTTACGCTAAGAAATTAAAAAGAAAAAAACTGCAGGCGGTTTGGATGGGTTAATTTTGAGTTCTACACAATCTATTTGTGCTGAGTTGGAAGAGTGTTGAGTTGGACAAGGTTTCATGGTCCACCAGGGCCTTATAGCTCTTCAACACCCACCACTTCTGCCTCATGTCAAAGAAAAGCAAATAGGTTTATTAAATAGCTGTCAGGCCGAATGAGGCTATACAGAGACCAAACTGAGGAGAAATTGGATTAGAGGCAGAGTACATGCCACGCTAAACAAGAGCACAGATTTATGGTTTTTACTGAACATTCGTATAAGAAAGCTGGCATAAAAGGGCTCGTTTCTTCTTGTCCTTCCTCAAAAATGATGACTCTGTTACATAGACAGAACCATCCCTCTGAAGAATGACTTGCACCTCCGTCCAAATAACATGTAAAACTCTGAAGGTGCATAGGCTTGGCTTCTGCTGAAAGGGATAGGATCCTAGAATATTTCAAGCCACATGGATCCAATTTCTTCAATCAAGCTGAACTTAGCCCCCAGCGGGTTGCCAGCTCAGCCAAAGTGACACAACCCAAGCAAAACAACACATTGTATGACATGAGATCAAGAGAGAAATGAAGCAGAAAGCGAACTGAGGTCACCAAGCCAATATTATAATGCCGATCTGAGGTTTCAAAAAATTGTCACTTAATCTTGCTTTTCCTCTATGCAGTGAAATAATAGATCAACAAGAGGATTAAGTGTACCATTGGGATGAATCTGGGCTTAGGGTTTTCATTTTCATTTTCCTGCACAACATAAAACAGAATGAGAGAGAGAGAGAACCTAGGAGATAATAATGTCAAAAAAGAAACGTAGAAGCAATCAGCTAATACTGAATACGGTAATGGTAATTACAGAAGAAGTACTCAAGTTGGTCAGTCTGCTGAAGAGGAAAATGGAAGCCAAGCCAGTTTCAAGGACTGCCGACAATTTGTTAGGTAGAAGCAAGGGACTCAAAGTCAACATTTCTGCAAAACCAACTGATTTATTAGCACATGGGTGTATTTCAATGTGTTAGACTCACACACAACTGTCAAATTTCTTATTCTAGGTGAATGCCATCCTACTGATGTAAATGGTTAGGCTCTGCTGGGAGTTGTGAAGGGATTCCTATCCCACCCCGCCAAGCTACCATTTCCAGGGTACCCTGGGGAAAGGGATTGACTGTTTTCTGACAACTGAAATTCTGTGAGGGAAACAGGTATCCTAGCAACTCCCAGCACCCTTAACAAACTGCAGTTCCCAGAATTCTTTGGGGGAAGCCATGACTGTTTACAGTGATATGAAAATGTTTAAATGGATAGTTCAGAAGGGGCTTTATACTGCAAGACTGGAAGGACAAATACCCACTGTTGTAAATAAAAATATGCCCTTTTCCCTTATGGGGTATCCAAGAGCCCATATAGAGTCCTTACATAGGTTCCCTATTGGTAGGAGAAAATAACAGAGGCCAACCAGAGAATACTGAGAAGCAAAGCAGCTAGTAAGCTTGATCTTTATTGATCTGTTGCAGCAGGGTGCTCCCCTCACTCGCAGGAGAGGAGGAGGACCCCCAAAAATGCTGTGCAAGGGCTTATAAAGACTTTTGAAATTCCCATCCTCTAGATCAAGACCACCCCCAGAAACATTATGCATACATCACAGAAGGGGTGTAGCCTAAGACCACCCCTCAGAAACATCCCACCTACATCACAGAAATTTCAATGTTGTTTTTCTCTTATCCTTGTTTATCTCCTGTCTGGCAGGTTACTTGATTGGATTTCCTGGGGAGCCTGGCCAGTCTTTTGTAGTGGTAAAATACTTATTTCCTGGGCCAGGTCACAGGCTCACACCTTATTCAGATCTTAAATGTGTCCTTAAGACAGGATTTGTGAGGAAAGAGACAATGGGGAGACTTTTCCAGTTTGACCTTGCAGAGAAAACATTTGGTCAGTTTAGGAATCAAAATGGTTCCAGGTTGGCCTTCCTGTGATGATCTATGTATGTGCGGTTATGAACATTGCCATATATCTAAGACCATAAAATTCCTATCACACCACCACCTACCGCTCAGTGATCTGACAATCTCACTGCTCTTCGACGTTTGAACGCATGTCTTATAATTGTTAATCTCATTTCGATACTGCCTTTATTAATTTATACAGTCATACCTCTTGTTATGTTTGCTTCAGGTTAAATCTTTTCAGGTTGCATCCCACGGCGACCTGGAAGTACCGGAAAGGGTTGCTTCCAGGTTGTGCTGCTCACGCATGAGCAGATGCTCAAAATGATGTCTCGTGCATGTGCAGAAGCGGCGAATCGCGACCCGCGCATGTGCAGACACGGGTTGCGTTCTGCTCATGTTGTGAATGGGGCTCCGGAACGGATCCCATTCGCAACCAGAGGTACCACTGTACATTTAAATTAGGATTGATGGGTTTTTATTCTTAATATTCTTACTGTCCCACCCTAAGAGCATCTGAGATCTGAGTGTGGCCTGGGATGCACAAGAATAGATCTGGTCCTTATCTCTGAACGAGTGGTAAAACTCAGATAAGATCAAGACAGTCCACTCAAAGTGAGCAGCCACAGACCCTTGGCTTGCATGAACAGGGGTGTCCTTGACGGTCCTCAGGGTTTCAGGATGGTCTCTACACAGAAGGAAAGGAGGAGGAAATTTTAAAGTAAAGACAGATGAAGGAAGGATTGGACTTAGAAAGCCAAGATAACAGATTTGGATAGCATGCATATTTATGGTATTGGAAAGGAAAAGTACATAAAGGATTCTATAATCATATAATTAGGGAATCATTAATGAGGGTGTGGGAGAGATACAAAGACTTAATAGAACAAAAGACACCTTGGCGGCTCTCACCAATTGAAGCTTTGCTGCTCAAGCCACTTGGCAAGAAAGGGAAGAGGCTTACATACAGTGATTTGCTAAAAGAACAAGAAGGAAAATGGAAATTAAAAGAGTATGAGGAAATAAAAGATCATTTTCAGAGTTGGCTACACTATAGGCAATTACATGAGATCTATAAAGAAATAACAAGAAATGATTTTGTTATACTACTTCTAGATTTCAAAAGGAAGTCATAAAAGGGAAAATGAAATGGCTGAAGGGTGCATATAGTATTCTGTTAGAATGGGAAACAAAAGAGGTGAAATCGCTCATGATCAAAGGGGCACAAGATATAGGGCATAATATACAATTTGAAGACTGGGAAAAACTGTGGAAAATAGATTTAAAATTTACAGACTGCTCTCTTTTGAAAGAAAATTACATGAAACTGATGTACAGATGGTATATCACACCACTACAGATAACAAAAATGTATAAAACTGGGTCAAATATATGTTGGAAATGTAAAGAAAAGGAAGGGACCTTTTACCATATGTGGTGGGAATGCAGAGAAATTAAAAAAAAAAAGTGGGAAATGATATATAATGAATTGAAGAAAATGTTTAAAATGACATTTGTAAAAAAACCAGAAGCATTTTTGTTAGGGATTGTTGAACAAGACCTGCCAAGAAAAATTAAGAATTTGTTTATGTATGCAAAGGCGGCAGCAAGAGTCTTGATAGCACAAGGATGGAAGAATGAGGAAATCCCAACAAAAGAACAGTGGCAAGAGAAATTAATGAACTATGCAGAACTGGTGAAACTGACATGTAAATTGTGAGATAAATACAACTGTGACTTTAAAGAAGAATGGGAACCTTTTACAGTCTACTTAAAAAGACAACAAAATGAATTGGACTCCTTGGCAGGTTTTGAATAAACATACACAAATTTATCGGGTTAATATGATGGATATATAATATAAGGATGTATACAATTTTATAATATGCAGAGAACAATACGAGTTGAGAAATCAGAGAGAGGAGCTAAAGGAAGTCTTGGGGGGGGAGGGAGGGAGGGTTTGTTGGGGAGGTGGGAGGTGGGAAAATGGGAGAGGGGAAAAAACCAATGAAGATGATTTGTTACGTTGAATTTGTTAATAATTTTTTTTTATAAAAAAAGACAGATGAAGGAGCCCAATTTTGCAACTTGAATCTCTCTTGCTCAACATGGGGCTCAAACTCAGAACCCTGAGATTAAGAGTCTCATGTTCTACCAACTGAGCTATTGAGACTTCTCTAAAATGCCACCTAGAATGCTCATGGCAGAGATTCGACTTGAACCAGGGACACTATCAAATCACTTCCAGCACACTCAATTCCCCCCTACCCCAGTTCCTTAGAGGGAAAATTCAAAATCTACAGGAGAAAGGAAAGGGGCCTTCAATTGCTTTGAGAAAATTATCTTGGCCAGTGCGAATACACTCACTGTTTCTGTAGACATTGTGATGTATGTGGTCTGGGAAAGACATTTTAAATGCAAAGGTCTCTACACTGAGTGCTGTAATTTGTGGGTTTTTTAAATAATTAGTTTTGTACTAATAAATGACCCTCAATGAGATATGCACGTGGTGGTAGTTGAATACAGATTCCACACATTCCAGGGACATTGTCTCTCTGGATCACAACAAGGATCTTTATCAGAAGCTATTGTAGTGGAGTGGCTGGCTCAACAGAAATGCAGCCTGGGATTCTCTCTGAATTACCCAGTCCATTTTTAGATGTCACCTCCTAAATCCATTTATGGGCAGGAAACTCCTATAGCACATGCGCGGTCCAGCCCAGATGCAGCTTTTGGCATGCAAAGTTTCCTGTAATGGGCTTTTGTTTTGTTTTTTACACCATTTGCAGTGCTATTTCAAAAGCCAAATGAGGACAGGATTATTGGAGCTCTGAGGTTTCACATTGTTCGAGCAGCAAGCTTAGTAAAACAATGAAATTATTTTAAAAAAATCCCACAAGCAAAAAAAGCAAAGGCTTCCTCAGATTCTGAGTGTTATCAGTTCAAGAAAGAAAAGTATCTAGTTCTCATTCTTGGAGACCCAAGTATTAACCAACACCTTTTCCGGAATCATTCTTGTCTCACTTTCCTTCCTTGTCCACTGCAATCTAACTCCACAGAGGTGCATCTTGGTGCCTTCATTGTACAGCTTTCCGTTGGCTTTTGACACCAGAGGTTTATGTTTTTGGGACGCACCTTGTGGATTGTTTGATATTGTTTTTAATGTTGTAATCTGTCCTGGAACCTTACTGTGAAGGGTAGGCAATTAATAAATTAAAAAGAATACCAAGACTCACTCCCAGATTCCACTTCAGTCCATGCTGTTTCGTCTCTGAGGTCACCACAGGCTAAGAAGAATCATCCCCACCACTTCACTCTCTGCCAGACTAACTCTGACTAGTCTTGGTCCTCAGTATGTTCATTTTGCCATGTAAATTAGGCCAGCTATGCTCACACAGAGAAATATATACATACCCACATGTCAGTGTGGGGTGTATGAGATATTAGGGGAGGAGTAGCACCTCTGGTGGGGACCACGTCATGTTCCTTCTGGGCTACTTTGTCCACCTTAGGCTCCCACCTGGCACTCAGCTCTCACCTGAGGCTGCTAGAAGCTGTCAGCATGTAACAGCGGCCACACCCTGGTAAATGGATTCGACTGGCCAGCTAAACCAGGTGAGGGTAGCCAATAGGTCTCCAACCCTTGGTGAGTTAAAGACTTCGCCTGCATGTGAATATAGGCTGCGGAGATTGAGCAGACAAGACCAATAGTGGGTCCAACGGTCAAGAATGTGATGGCCTGGGACTCAGGCTCAGGCTCGGAACCAGAGGAGTCTCAGTCTGCACTGGATCCTCTGCCTCAGGCAGCATTGGAACCAAGTCTGGGGCCTGATTCTGAAGAGCCCCAGTCTGCACAGGTTCCCCTGCAACAAGCACCAGCTGGGCTGAGTCAGGGGCCTGAGCCTGCCCTGGCTCCAGATGCGGCAATTACCTCGTTGCCTTCAGCCGGGCCATCACTTACAGCTGCTCCACTACCAGTTGGGTCAGGAGAGGCTGAGGTGGCCTCTGGGTCTAGTAACCCACCGACATCTCCTGAGCTGCAGAGGCTTAGGTTGGAGAGAAGGAGAGACCTGAGTACTCGCAAGAGGAGTGCTCACCTTTGGGTGAGACAGGGAGGTGAGGCACCAGGGAATCAGGACCGGCCGTTACCCCGACAGAGATAAAAGGTTGCCGGACCCCGCCCCAGGTGGCGGGAGCAACATTGCTGTTTGCTAGAACCTGCCTGAGAACCTGTGCCTGACCTCGCCTGGTTTCCTGCCTTGACCCTGTCGGACTGACTCTTCCCGGAACCCTTGGATTTGGGACCGGACCTGGACCGCGTTGCTCGGGTTTACCCCCGGGCCCAGCACAAAGAAGGTGGTTTCTGCATGTGCTGTAGATGGAAGTGAGGGGCAAATGGGACTCATTAACCTGGAAAGGTAGCTCATCTAGGAGAAGAAAACTCTGATCCTAAACTTCCACTGCCTTGCAAGATATATTCAGAAGAAGAAAAGGCTCAGGAGCAAACCCTATACAAATCTGAATGGAGTTTCTAATATGGTTGAATGGCACCTTGTACTTCAGGCAACTCCTACAGCCATGCTGGTGCCAAACATATTGTTCTGCTTTCCTTTGTTTTGTTTTTTTAAAATAATATTTATTACCTTTCCAACAACCCAAACACCACAAAAAAGAACAACTCAATACAATACACAAACACCACATAACACTAACACATTAAACTAACAAAACAAAACAAAAACAATTTAAAGCACATCAAATAATTTCAATATCTTTCATTCACTTATTTCCACGACCTCCTCACACCTCCCTTTTTGTATTCCACTTCTGTTAATTGTTTCAGCAATTCCTTTCCATCTTCCTCTGTTTTCTATCCTATAATTATCTTAGCACATTCTAACCTTATTTTCCCTATATGTTCTGCTTTCCTTTGGACCGCATCAGAAAAGCCAAGAGGGGGTCTTGTCACCTGAGCTGCCCAGAACCCCCAAGCACATTGCCCAGGCTTGTACCCCAGGGAGGTCACTGCCCATGGCAGTGATGGTGAACCAGTGTGTCCAGAGACTGCTCTATTCTCCAGACACTAGTTCAGCAACCTGACCTTCTATAGCCAGTTAGCATCACAGAGCAATAATAGAAGGGTTTCACTGCTGTGGACTGCCGTCAGGTGGCATGTGGTCATCTCTGTGCCGGAAGGCAGGCTAAAAAATGAAGACTTCCTTAAAGGTCTCCTCAAGTGGCAGGTTTGCTTTCTCAGAAGACGCACCACGTATATATGAAAGGGTAAAGGTAAAGGGACCCCTGACCATTAGGTCCAGTTGTGACCAACTCTGGGGTTGCGGTGTTCATCTTGCTTTATTGGCTGAGAGAACTGGCGTACAGCTTCTGGGTCATGTGGCCAGCATGACTAAGCCACTTCTGGCGAACCAGAGCAGTGCACGGAAACGCCGTTTACCTTCCCGCCGGAGCGGTACCTATTTATCTACTTGCACTTTGATGTGCTTTTGAACTGCTAGGTTGGCAGGAGCAGGGACCGAGCAACGGGAGCTCACCCCGTCGCAGGGATTCGAACCGCCGACCTTCTGATTGGCAAGCCCTAGGCTCTGTGGTTTAACCCACAGCGCCACCCGTGTCCCTTTTATATGAAAGGGTACAATCTAGCAAAGGTTAGGCAAGAGATATGGCAATAAAATGAGACTTGATCATGAAAGTCCCATTTATTTCAGTGAGATTTGGCTGAAATGTGCCCACAGTGTTATTCTCCCTATTGAAGACATCAGTTCAGGTAAAATGCATGTGTGAGCAAGGTGGAGTTGGACTACACCTGAGGCTCTGCACCTGACCCCCGTGCTTTGATCTGAAGATCTGCACAGAGCCTGGATGTGCATAAATTATAGGCACATAAGCTCTCTCCACACAATCTCACACTTACAGAGCCTACGCGAAGGCTCTTTACAGACTTCTGAATGGACACATACCTGTCAAGGATGGAATCACTGTACATAATTCCCACCCCTCCTATCCACACATTCATGTAACCTGAAATGGGATATTTTCTTTTCCTTGGAAGCATTGCTTTTACACCTCTCTCAATTAAAACTTGGTGGGGAAATCAAAGGCCAAATATAATTGCTTTGCGACTGCAAAGGCAGCCAGTTGATTCTCTTTGATCCATGTCATATAAACAAAAGATACCCATATAAACCTTTCAGATTGATGGAAGGGTGGATATTTCTTTTTCTTTTTGCTGTGCATGTTCCTCCTTAATACTGGGGAAAGTATGACAATTCATCTTCCTGGGGACTTGCGGAACAAAGTGTATGGCCAGCAGGGAATTTAGAATTATTTAGATGTTGCAATTATTGTGACAATAAATAGTGTTTGGGATTTTTTTTAATGCAGGTTATCCCTCTTTCCCTACTCCCTACTCCCTCCCCCGCCTCAAACCTATCATGCAGGCATCTCTTTTTTTCTGATGGAAGTAATTTCATTATTTTAAAAGCACTTATGCAACCAGTGGAGACGACACAACAAATGGGTGTGGGTGTGTGTGCATGTGGGTGCAAGTCTCTTCTTCAGTCAAATCAGATTCAGTCAGGTTCCTTCCACCTGCCTCATCCCCTATCCATTAGCAATATTAATAGTTTTATTTTATATTTTGAACCAGTCACAGGATGGTGATACTCATGACATGAGGATCTACAGTCACAGAATATTTCTACATTCAGGCCCTTTGCAGAATGAACTTCTGCGGCTGAAGTGAAGATATTATGTAAATCTGGTTCATAAGGCATGAAGTGACTGGATGAAGTCATTAGATCACCCAAAACCAGGACAAATTCCCTGTGTAAACTTCATGCTTTGTCTGGCACTAAGGACAGAACTTGGGCATCCTAGGAATCGAAAATGTTTTCCCCTCTAAAGTTTCTTGTTAACAGCGGCACATCTATTAAACAAAGTGTTTCTTGGACAACCCTAGACTAGCCTGACTTGTTCTCTCCTGGAACTCAACTCTCCCCTATCTTTTTCACCAAAATTTTCTTCAAGACAGAATTTGAGCCACTTTTGTTTTTGTTTTTTAAATAATATTTATTCAAATTTTAAAGATTACAAAGAGAAAATTAGAAAAGACAAAAAAAGGAAAATAAAAAATACAGAAAATACAATACAAAAATACAAACAATTCAAAAAAAGAAAAAAAGAGGGGGGGAAACAGCTCAAACCTTTACATAATTTCCTTTCCTTTGCTTATTTCCTTGACCTCCTCACACCTCCCTTTTTTGTATTCTAGTTCAATTAGATATTTCAGCAAATCCTTTCTAGCTTTTTTTTAATCCTAATAATTTATCTTAATATACTGTAATTTTACATTCTCGTCTTTCTCCAATTAAAAAAATCATTTTTTACCTAATCCTTTATATCATTTCTTATAAAACCACATTACTTCATTCCAACATCCTTCTAACATTCCTTAATTTTGCAATGTTTCTGTAAATAAACTTTAAATGTTTTCCAACTCTTCACCTTGGAATTTGAGCCACTTTTGCAGAATGTGGGTTGGTTTTCAAGGAGATCTGCTTGTTTCTACCATTGCTTCTGCTTTTTTGCCTTGCATAAATATAAAAGAAAACCATTACAAAATCATTTACATTTAATTTTATCCTGGTTCTATTTTTAAAGCTGTATTTTAATCAATTGTTTGATTGTGTTTTAATGTATTTGATATTTGATGTTAGCTGCCCTGAGCCTGGTCTTGGCTGGGGAGGATGGGGTATAATGACCGCTCCCCACTTAAAACGGAGGGCGCCTTTTGCGTGGTCGCAAAACCTGGATCTGGAGTGGCCCCATCAGCATAGGCTTTGCCTTCCCTCAGGTGGGATACCTGGAGGTCCCCGCCTACCCCAGCGAGTTGTCCAATCCCACCTGGGGGAAGTGTTGCCAGGGAAACCAGGCCAGGTAAGGGGAGGGATTACCTGCCCACACAATAGAGGGTGGATCTTAATTGTTAATCCTCACTTGGCTCCAGAGCTTCTCCCACCCTACCCACCCTCAGTTAATATCTTCTTTTGCAGGTTAACTTTTCTTCATAGGTTTTGCAGGTTAACCTGTCTCCACAGGTATGCGGGCGCTGCTACGATAAGGTCGCTGTTAAAGGGCCGGAAAGGAATTTCCCTGCATTGGCAGGTTTCGCCTTTCCCGTAGCAAAACGTCACAACTTTGGCGGTATCAGGCCTTGGGCGGAATCCTTTAGTCCATCTTCCTCTTTGCGGCGGCGATACCAGGGTTCCCCGTTAAAGGGGTTTTTGAAGGGAGGCTTTGGCTGTACGCCAAAAGGTCGTCATTGCTCTCCCCTGCGGCGGTGTAACAGGGGCAGCTATCTCTGCTTGAACATATGTTCTCCAGAGCCGGCCCATCCCCCCCCCCACACACTGGATAACCCTGATGCTCCCTAGGTCCCCGGCTGGGGACTAGGGAGGGAGAACGCCCAATGCCTGAGCCAGGGTCTACCCACATTTGAAATTTAATAAAGTTGTGGCCAATTTAATCCCATAGCACGTTGTCTAGAGTCGTTATTCCACATGACGGGGGGACCACTCGGGATCTGGGGACTCCGCCTGTCCACGCAAATAAAAATTTACTTACTTACTTACGGTTGGTATTTAAAACCAATTCTTTCCAAAAGGTTAATTAAATTGTAGACTAGGATATATGAAAGATTATCTATTCAGGGATCACCACCTGTTAGTCTGGAATTTAATTTAATCATTTATTTAATAAAAAATAAACTGCCAACAACTGGGAATGGTTCTTTAAGATTTGGAGAATAAGCACTTACAGCTAAATTGACTGAATATGTTTGACTGCACGATGGCAAGCAATGCCTCAAGATTTTTTTTGGGGGGGGGGGGATGAGGACTTGGACTCCATGTATTATCAGTATAAGAAATTGTGAGTGTGTGTACATACATTGTTATATACCTTTACACTAAGAAACAAGAAGAAAAGTTGAGCTATCAGAGAAATCGCAGCGTAGTTTAGTGGTTAGCATGCCAGGGCCTGAGAAACCAGGCTTTAAATCACCACTCACCTAAGAAGGTCACAGGGTGACCTTGGGCTAATCACATAACCTGAAGGAGCATCTCCACCCCCATCATTCTACCTGGACACTGGGGTCCAGCGCCAAGGGCCTTCTGGCGGTTCCCTCCCTGCAAGAAGCCAAGTTACAGGGAACCAGGCAAAGGGCCTTCTCGGTAGTGGCACCTGCCCTGTGGAACGCCCTCCCACCAGATGTCAAAGCGATAAACAACTACCTGACATTCAGAAGACATCTGAAGGTAGCCCTGTTTAGGGAAGCTTTTAATGTTTGATGCATTACTGCATTTTAATATTGTGTTGGAAGCTGCCCAGAGTGGCTGGGGAAACCCAGCCAGATGGGCGGGGTATAAATAAATTATTATTATTATTATTATTATTATTATTATTATTATTATTAACCTACCTCACAGGGTTGTTGTGAGGAGAAAATGAAGAGGGGGAGAACTGTGTACGGTTCCTTGGAGGAAAGCTGGGATATTAATGTAGTAAGCAAATAATGAAATATTCTGTTAATTATTTCCAACATTCTGTTCTTAAAACAACCATTTGGGGCATGAAGCAATACTTTCCCCCTAATTGCAGCAAAACGTCTATCAATCCCCAATTAAGAAAATGGGGAATCTGTGTGTGTGGGGGGGGTGTGTTCTGCTTGACCGCAGAAAAAACTGGAAATAGTAAGGGGGATTCTTTCCATAGGAGAAAGTGCACAAATCGTACGAAGTCTGTGATTGCCACCTAGGCTATAGCAGCCAGGACATAATCAGGTGGGCGGGTGGCTGAATCGCTCTGATCGCTGATGAAAATGCAGCTGCTATCGATTCCCTGATTACACTGATTGCCCTTCTCGGGTCAAGATAGAGCCCCGTCCCTTTGTTTGGCAAATACAGTATTCTGTTCACTACATCAATTACCCTGACCCTGGGGGCTCTGAAAGCCTCCCCACTCGCCCGTTTACAGTGACAGCTGTCATGCTAATGAATCCACGTTGACATTGTAATTAAACCATTATACAAAGTGGGCCTTAGTGCTTGCCCGTACAGCTAACAAGTCCAGAAGGGCTGCAGCTTGAAAGGAGATGATGGGAGGCCGTTTTCAGAAAGTGCAAAACGCCTCTGTGAGAGGGAAGGAGGGAGGGAGGGGAAGCACATGTGGCAGGATTCAGGTGACGACTAGTCCTTGTCCTCCTGGGAAACCCCATGCGAAGCTTAACAAGGAGATTGAGTTTGAGGGAGGGAGAGACCCATGGCTCCCAAAGGTTCCTCCATCAGATTTTGAGTTGGCGAGGGGTTTGATGTCCTCTTTGTACTGAAACAACCACCACACAGTGGAGAAGTGGATTTCTCCTCCACCCCCCAAAATCCTAGATGTTCAGACTGCTGTGACATGGGAGACCTACTATATGGGTGGATTCTGGGTGCTGGGAGCTCTCCTGGGTAGAATGTGTCTTCCCCAACTGAAAACTTGCATGAGAAACAGCGAGATTTCCAGATGAAGAGAAATAACGGGTAGCTGTCTATCATTAGGATCAAAACACCATTGCTTCTCATGCTGTGTGGATTTGGAAGGAACAGACAAGAATTGGTTGATTCAGCCTTTCTCAACCTGTGGGTCCCCAGATGTTGCTGAACTACAACTCCCATCACCCCTAGCTAGCAAGGCCAGAGCTCAGGGATGATGGGAGTTGTAGTCCAACAACATCTGGGGACCCACAGCTTGAGAACCACTGGAGGTTGATTGCTTGATTTGATTGCAAAAATCCCAATCTCAAAAACTCCTTAAAAAAAACACCTCCCACAAATATTTCCATACTACCTTAACCCTACCACCAAAAGCCAACTGAACATTTTCAAAAGCCTTACACTACTGCTGGAAGATGTTCACACCCAACCTTTGGAAATGGTCCTCAGTGTACTGTGTACAGAGAAGCAGTGTGGTTTCATGAATGGAGGCTGGATTTGGAAGCCATGAGTTCACTTGAGGCAATCAAGGCCTTGATAAAATCTCTGCATCTTACCTGAGTCACTGTTGTGCGAGTTAAACCAGATAACCCCAGCAATATAACCCTGAGCCATGGGTGGGGGTGTCACCCAGGAGATGCCAGGGATCTGCCACTGATGCTCTGCCAGGGGCACTGATTTGGCCCCCACGCTGTGGGTGCCAAACTTTGTTGGAAAAAGTTGCAACCCAGTTCCAGGGACTGAGCACATGAATGGGAGGGTGGGAAAAACCATCCTCTATAATCAGCTCTTCTTAAGTCAAATCATTGTGCTGAAAAATTTGCACAACTGGCTTTTCAGAGTGTGTCCCAGGAGAGAATATACACCTGTCCTGAGTAAGGTGAAGGAGCTCCCAGACTAATGAATGGTGATTGCATCAGTTGGTCAAATCTTTGTGTGTTTTTTGTACACAAAAATAATGTTTATGTATAAGCCTCACTACGCCTCAGGCAGCAATATCATACATCTATTAGATACTATAATTTGGGATAATTTCTCCTCCCAACTGCTAGACTAATTCAGATTTTTGAAATTCTCTGAACACTAACACATGGGAAAGTTCCAGTTAGGCAAACAGGACTGTGCCCGCTTAAATTAGATGCAAACTCAGGATCCACACAGACAATTAGTACCTAGGTGAGGAAACACAGGTCCAGTCAGAGAGCAGAGGTTTACCAATGGCTCAACATGATTTCACTAAAATCTCAATTAATTTTCCAGCTGGGCTAAATGTTTAGGTGCAAGTTCATTAAAAGAATTACTACATCTACACATCTTTCTTTTTGCAGTTATATGTTATTGATCACCCCAAAAGAACAGGAGTACTTGCGTGATTTTGATATTTGGGTCCATCATCAGAGAGGGGGAAAGGCTTTCATCAGGATTTTAAACGTATTCACCTGGAAACAAGAGTCGTCAGTTTCCACGAGGCACCCTCATGTGTTTTAGATATAAATAAAAACAAAGGCTTCCGTTCTAACAGACATTTGGTTTGGGCCGATAACCTGATGCTATGTTTTTATTCACCCTAATTTGACATCTCTTTTCCCAATCTCTTTATCAATAATAATGAAAAGAAAGAAAGAGGGGCCCAGACAGTGGCTTTTTAGTGCTCCCGTCTCTGCTACAGATGGGTCTCCTGGATCCCCTGTGTAATCCCTGTTGGCTGAAATTTTACAAGATCCCCACAGCTCTTCAATTACCTTCCTTGGCCTGTCAGGACTCCAGCATCTCAAATTCAGTTAGGTGGTGTTTGGAGCCCCGCCAAAGGCCAGGCTATGCTCCTAATGACAGCCAGCTGAGGGGACACTGAGAGGGGCGAGATTCAATTTGCCAGCCCTCTAATCGGATTAGGGGAGCAGGGTTTTTATTTTCTCCAAAGTTGGCAGAAGCCGGGATGAATGATGGCCAAAGGATGAGCTGTCAATGTCAACAAAGGCTTAGAAACAAAATAATAATAATACTAATAATAGGAGGGCATTTTCAAAAAACAAATTTTTTTTTTTAAATAGTGGGGGGAAGAATCTTGTCCGACTCCACAGCATCAAATGTGGACAGCTGAGTCAATTGTTTTGGTGACAACATTCTGTTTGCACTCTCTGCCTGCTGTACAAATTGCCTCCGATTTGTAGGCAGGGAATGTCAACCACAAGAAATTCCCCAGTGGTTATCTAAAAAAAAGGGGGGGGGATTACGGCTTTGTGTTCTTATTTAATAAAATGAACCCCCGACAGCAAATACTCTGGATTTTTGTCATGGTGAAAAACAACAACACTGGTTTCTCCTCTGTAGTATCAAAATATTGCAAGATAATTTCTTTGTTTTGCCAAAATGTACCATCATCTTTCTGAACCTTGTGACATAGCCAAAATTAGAGTGTTCTGGAGTGGCCAGACATAAGGCCTCTCTGAGATCAGTTTTGCATCACCTTCCCTTTTTCTCTTTTCTAAGACATTTTGTTGTTGTTGTTTAGTTGTGTCTGACTCTTTGTGACCCCATGGACCAGAGCACGCCAGGCACTCCTGTCTTCTACTGCCTCCCACAGTTTGATCAAACTCATGCTGGTAGCTTTGAGAATACTGTCCAACCATCTCGTCCTCTGTCGTCCCCTTCTCCTTGTGCCCTCCATCTTTCCCAGCATCAGGGTCTTTTCCAGGGAGTCTTCTCTTCTCATGAGGTGGCCAAAGTATTGGAGCCTCAGCTTCAGGATCTGTCCTTCCAGTGAGCACTCAGGGCTGATTTCCTTCAGAATGGATAGGTTTGATCTTCTTGCAGTCCATGGGACTCTCAAGAGTCTCCTCCAGCACCAGAATTCAAAAGCATCAATTCTTCGGCAATCAGCCTTCCTTATCGTCCAGCTCTCACTTCCATACATCACTACTGGGAAAACTATGGCTTTAACTATATGGACCTTTGTTGGCAAGGTGATGTCTCTGCTTTTTAAGATGCTGTCTAGGTTTGTCATCGCCTTTCTCCCAAGAAGCAGGCATCTTTTAATTTCGTGACTGCTGTCACCATCTGCAGTGATCTTTCTAAGACATATTTAGTATTAAATAATGTCCCCATAAAATCCCTGAATGAAAGCTTTCCTGTTGTCTGGCTGACATTCCCCCCCCCCCCCCGCAAGCTCCCATTTTTGCAGAAGGACGCCACAAGGAGCGTAGGTGGAAAGGCCATGCCTGGGTGATCCTACTGTCGAGCAACAAACCTGTTTTCATCATATCTGCTCATTATTTTACTGGTAGCAACAGCTGGCTACTTTTTGTGCAACGTGAGCAAGAGGCCACTTGCCACTGGATAAAACCACATGAGAATGCATTAAATACCGCTGCAATCTAATGAGCTGGAGAGGAATGTATTGTATATCTATGAAGGATAGTCTGGATATATCCTGGCTGGGTGAGAAAAGCAGAATTAGTTTGAACTCTGAATCACTTGAAAACCAGTAAATGTCCCAATCCTCAATCTCTGTAGAAGAAATTCCCACTGAAGCTGACAGAAGTTTTGCTGCCCAAGGAGCAGGTTGCAGAGCAGCCTATAAGGCTCGTGGGGCTGAGACCACATGCTCATAAAATTAAGTGCTATTAAAACTCAACTTCTTGATTTCTTGCCAAGTAAACATATTCTGAATCAGGTGTCAATTTTTTTCCACATTATATGCACAGGTGAATGTCAGGAATGAAGAACAATAAACCGCCGGGCAAAGGGTCTGCAAAAGATTTGTGAGGAATATCTTCGCGTTTGTTTTCATTTAAAAAAATAATAAATTCGAAAAATATCCTAAGCAAGAACGGTTTATTTATGAAAGCAAAAGACATGAGCTCTGCTGACAGCTAGCACTACTGCAGCCCAGTTCAGATGCTTAACTGGTTTTTTTGTGGTTTTTTTTAGATAGGTGTGGGTGGGCATGTGAAGCTGAGGTTCATACATGCAAACTGTGCGATCTTCCTTCTTCTGAATCCTAAAATCTGGGCAACTGTGCACTGTCACAATGGGGAATACGTATCGTGTCTTACATCAGGGGTGGAAAACGTTATCTCCTCCATCACAGGGATGGGATTTTTGGCCCCTAAACCACACCTTTTGTTCTGTACTAAGCTTGGATCCTAGAACAATAAGCAAGTAGGATCCTAGAATGCAACAACTGATTGGCCTGCAGGAAAAGACCAATCAGGCTCCAAGAGGGAAACAGAATCAGCCAATCAGATGGGACTGATTGTGTAAATAATGTATATAAAAGCCTGAGGTTTGGGGGGCAATTCAATCACTGTTTTACAAGTTGCAATAAAGAGCATGAAATCACTACAGGACTCCGAGTATATTTCACCTTTATTGTTACGTGCTGAATTCTTGTGCCCAGTTACAGAAACGAAATCCAGCTAAAGTCAAAGGAATTGGATCAGCCACTCTGCAGGTAGAATTACAGATCATATTATCCAAACCAACCCACCAACTTTAGCAAGGAGATACCTTCTCCAGTTCCTTTATCACCGATTTTATTATCGCTACGGCAAGTGGTTCTCAACCGCCCCCTTATACTGGTCTTTGGAGAAACAATTACTCTTAGCAAGCACAGTGCAGAATGAACTAAGCAACTGAAGTGATCTAAGAATAGCATCCTCACCTAAAACCTTGAAGGTTTTATAGAACATCCTATTGCCTTTGTGGTACTTTGGGGTGGTTAAAACATTGAACAGAGCATGTGGTTGCAGGATTGTACCACATCAGATACGCAGATGGAGGATAAAAATGTTCCCAGATTATGCTAGCAACAACAGAAACCAATGGCATGGACATAGTGGGCCTTTAGAAGCTTTCTCCCTGAGGTACCAGTTATCCAAGTACAAGGAGATTTTAATTTTGGGATGCTTTTAAACATGTTAGGTTCCACATGTGTATGAAATGTTACAGTCCCATTGTGCACAGGAGTCCCCGCCTCCAGGGCCGGCTGAACTGGGGCAGGGCCTTGATTCTGAAGCACCTGTGCCGGATCCTCAGGAGCAGGCACCAGGTGAATCCACTCTGGCTCCGGAGGTGGTTGAGGATTCAGTGCCTACAGGTGAGTCTCCCCCTGGGTCCAGTAACCCTTCAGCCTCTCCTGAACTGCAGAGGCTCAGGGCAGAGAGGCGGAGGGAACTGGTTTCTCCCAGGAGGAGTGCTCGCCTTAAGGCCAGGAGAGGCGGGTCTCCTGGGGGCTGGGACTGCCCCTGGCCTCAGAGAAGATAAAGGCCAGTCAGCCCGGTCCCAGGTTGCGGGAGCAACATCGATGAAGAGCTGTTTCGGCCAGCACCCAGTCCGGTTCCCCCAGAGTTCCTGACCTTGCCTGGCTCCTCGCTGTGGACCCCGCTTCGCCCGTGGAGGACTGTCTGCCGACCCTCGACTCAGGTCCTGGACCTCGCCCCACGGTAACCTCCCCCTTGGACCAGCACAGTTTGCTCCCGCCACACCTGCACTCCCCCTTCGTTGGGGTGCATTCAGGAAGAGCCAAAGGCCATGGCTGACCAGGCAGCTGCGCTGGTGGCATTAGCCCAGGAGAACCAGGCCCTGACCCACACCGTTCAGCAGCTAAGCGATGTGGTTACGGCGCTTCAGCAGCGGTTGGACGCCCTACCAGCTCCAGGCAAGTACCCAGTGGCCTTGCCAGAGAAATTTGATGGGGACCTGGCCAGCTTTCCCATGTTCCTCGCCCAGGCCAAGTTGTATATTCAGGGGCGAGCCCGGAACTTCCCTGACGACCGCACCAAGGTGCACTTCTTGATCAGTTTGTTAAAGGACCAGGCGGCCAAGTGGGCTTTGCCACTGCTTCGGCAAGACTCTCCTTTGCTAACAGACTATGTGGGGTTTTGTAACCACTTAGAGACTGCGTTTGGCAACCCTCTGAAGGAGAGCCAAGCCAATCGGGCGATTCGTCGGTTGAGACAGGACAAGTCCACAGCCACAACCTATGCCACAGAATTTCGGCTGTTGGCGCAGGACTTGTCTTGGAATGACGCTGCACTTCGGAACCAGTATATTGAGGGACTGTCGGACGAGATACTGGATCAGTTGGCGATGATGGATCGTCCCACCATGCTGGACGCCCTCTTTCAGCAGAGCCTGCAGATAGACGATCGGTTGGAGGACCACCGCCAGACCCGGGACCGCCAGCACTCCCGGCTCCTGGCTCCAGTCGTTCCCAGCAGGTCCACGGCCACAACCGAGTTGCCTGATGAGCTAATGCAGCTTGGGGCTATGTGACCTCGCCTCTCCCCCTTGGAGAAGACGCGGCGTCGGGAGGGGAACCTGTGTCTGTACTGCGGTGGGAATGGACATTACGCCCGGTCCTGTCCCGAGAAGATGCCAACCGCAGAGAAAACGCCAACCTCAGCAGCCGAAGGGCCTGGCAACCTGGGGTCCCACACCATGGAAGAGGGGCCCACATCTCATGGTTCCGGTGTGTCTTTACCCTCCAGGTGGGCCCTGGATTCTTACCCACGCTCTGGTAGATTCGGGGGCTCCTATATGGACACTGCCTTTGCTGCTCATCATCAGGTGCCACTTCAGACGCGGTACAGGTGGAGGCAATTGATGGACGGTCATTGCGTTCGGGTGCCGTCACTCGGGAGACCCAGCCCTTGGTCTTGTGTCTCCAGCAGCACCGGGAGGTGTGAACTTTGGACATTGCCTCCATGCCCCGGTTCCCCCTGGTGCTCGGGATGGACTGGCTGGAGGCTCACAATATTCAGATTGACTGGGTCAATCGGACTGTGCATTTCCCAGACCCATGTCCCCATGCTCGGTCCGAGATGCTAGCAGCCACGCCCACTGAGGAGGCTGCATCAACGCTCCCCACTGAGTACCGGGACTACCAAGACGTGTTCGAGGAACGGGGGGCAGACCAGCTGCCGCCGCATCGGTCTTTTGACTGCAGAATAGACCTCCAGCCCGGAGCGCCCCTGCCGGTGAGTCGCCAAATGGGCATTGCCGCTGCTCAGGCAAGACTCCACCTTGCTGATAGACTATATGGGGTTTTGCAATCATTTGGAGGCCGCGTTTGGCAACCCCCAGAAGGGGAGTCAAGCCAACCGGGCAATCAGGCGGTTGAAACAGGGCAAGTCCACTGTGGCCGCATATACCACGGAATTCCGGCTGCTGGCACAGGACTTGACCTGGAATGACTCTGCTCTTCGGGACCAGTATCTCGAGGGGCTTTCAGACGAGATACTGGACCAGCTGGCCACAATGGAACGCCCCACCATGCTAGACGCCCTCATTCAACGGAGTCTACAATAGACGATCGGCTGGAGGACCGTCGCCAGGCCCGGGGCCGCCGGCACTTCCAGTTCTCGGCACCAGTTTCTACTAGCAGCTCCACGGCCACAGCTGAGTCATCGGAGGAGCCTATGCAGGTGTTCACCAAGCTAGACTTCTGGGGGGCCTACAATTTAATTCGGATCCGAGCCGGGGATGAGTGGAAGACAGCATTCGGGACCCGGTACGGGCAGTTCGAATACCTGGTGATGCCTTTTGGATTGTGCAACGCGCCTGCTGTGTTCCAACGATACATCAACCACGTGTTCCAGGACTTGCTAGACAAGTACATGGTGGTGTACTTGGATGACATTCTGGTTTTCTCCCGTGACCCGGCTCGCCACGAGGATCATGTCCGGACCGTGCTGCAGCGCTTGCGAGAGCACCGTCTGTATGCAAAGCTCAGCAAGTGCGAGTTCCATCAGCAGTCAGTGGACTTCCTTGGTCACCGACTTTCTCCAGATGGGGTGCAGATGGATCCTGGAAAGGTGGCAGCGGTTCGGGAATGGGCGGCACCTCAGAACCGCAAGGACCTACAGCGATTCCTGGGGTTCGCCAACTATTACCGGATCTTCATTGCGGATTATGCCCATCGCACCACCCCATTGACCCGGCTACTGCGCCCCAAGACGCCGTTTTCCTGGGACAAGGAGGCAGAGGAGGCATTTCAGGGGTTGAAGGCCTGTTTCCAGAGAGCGCCGATCTTGCAACACCCTGATCCCTCTCGACCCTTTGTGGTAGAGACCGACGCCTCCAGTACGGCTCTCGGTGCCGTCTTGTCTCAGCAGCACGGACCTGATGCGCCACTCTTACCCTGCGCCTACTATTCCCGCCAGCTCCTTCCAGCGGAGCGTAACTATACCGTGTGGGAGCGGGAACTACTGGCCATCAAGGTGGCCTTTGAGGTCTGGCGCCATCATCTTGAGGGGGCACGACACCCGGTGGAGGTGAGAACCAACCACCGGAACCTGGAGTACCTCCAGACCACCCGCAATCTGAACCAAAGGCAGATCCGGTGGGCATTGTTCTTTTCCCGGTTCCAGTTCCGGATCCGCTACATCCCGAGCTCCCAAAACCAGAAGGCGGATGCCCTGTCCTGGAAACCTGAAGACAACGCAGACACGGTACAGCAAGCGGTACCCACCACGATCCTACCACCGGCTGCATTCCTGGCCACCCAGGAGGCTGAGCCACTGCAGGCTCGGGTGCTGCAACAGCAGCGGGTCGATGCTTGGGCCCAGGAACAACTTCAGGAACTGGCCGAAGGGTCATGCCCTCAGTATCCAGGGCTGGTCTTGCATCAGGGCCTTCTGCTGCACCACGGTTGCCTATACATCCTGCCAGGGCCACTGCGGGCTGAGGTTCTCAGGATGCCCCATGATGCCCCAGCCGCGGGACACTTTGGGCGGTATCGGACCACCCATCTGGTAAGCCGTGAGTTTTGGTGGCCCCGCCTGAAGGTTGACGTGGCCCGCTACGTCGCTGGTTGTGATGTCTGCCGGTGGGCCAAGGGCCCTACCGGGCGACCCCCCGGCCTTCTTCAGCCGTTGCTGGTTTCACCATGTCCTTGGCACACGGTTTCTCTGGACTTTGTAGTGGACTTACCCCCGTCTCGTTGCTGCACCTGCCTTCTAGTTTTCTCCGACCATTTCACTAAGATGGTGCACTGTGCTCCCTACCCATCCGTACCCTCAGCTAAGGAAACTGCTCAGCTGTACCTTCAGCATGTCTTCCGCCTGCATGGCCTACCTGAGCGGGTGGTGTCCGACCGGGGCATTCAGTTCACATCCCGGTTCTGGCGAGCTTTGCACCAGGCCCTCAGGACAGAGGTCTGTCTCTCATCAGCCTACCACCCACAGACCGATGGCCAGACGGAACGGGCAAATGCAGTGCTGGAGCAGTACCTCCGGTGTTACTGCAGCTACCAGCAGGATGACTGGGTCGACCACCTAGCATTGGCGGAGTTCGCTTACAACAATGCGGTGAATGCGTCCACCCAGCAGACCCCGTTCCAGGCCAGTTACGGTTTTCATCCACGGCTGTTTCCAGATGTGCTGCCGGCATCCGCGGTCCCTGCGGTGACAGAGTGGCTTCAGGAGCTCCAGTCCCAGCAACAGCTATTGATGGAGCAACTGCGCCAGGCCAAGGAGGCGTACAAGGCCTAGGCTGACCGCCACCGCCAGGTGGGGCCGGAACTCCACGTCGGTGACCTGGTATGGCTATCCACTCGCCACCTCCACCCCTCTCGACCTTCGCGGAAGCTGGATGCCCGTTTCACTGGCCCGTTTCCTATCGTGGACCAGGTCTCGCCTGTGGCATTCCGTCTCCGGTTGCCCGCAACCCTGAAGGTTCACCCGGTATTCCACAGGTCCCTTCTGAGTCCGGTGGCCCCACCCGACGAGTTCCACCTGGACCGTCCCCGACCGCAGCCTGTTTTGGTTCAGGGGGAGCCTGAGTATGAGATGGAACACATTCTGGTCTCCCGATACCGCAGGGGAAAGCTACAGTATCTCATAGACTGGAAGGGGTATGGACCTGAGGACCGTTCCTGGGAACCAGCAGCCAACATCCACGCGCCTTCCTGCCTCCAAGATTTCCATGCGGTGTACCCCAGCAAGCCGGGTCCAGACCCTCGATTGAGGGGGGGCCTGGGGGGATGGTGTGATGGCCTGGGAATCCGATTCAGAGGCTGAACCGGAGGAATCCCAGCCTGCACAGGAGTCCCTGCCTCCAGGCCATCACACCCATGAAGGTTGTACCTAGTTTACCGTGGCAGAAACAGAAAAAAGGGAGATCGTCAAAGGGAGGAAGTCTCACTGCGGGTCACTGGAAGCTTTAACCATGAATTCTGTTAAGTTGTGGCTGAACATATCAGACGACACAGCGATTCTTCAAACAGCTCATGTTTATTCACAGGCCCAGAACAGAACTGGGCTGAAGGGTTGAGCCAACCTGCTTATATAGAGATCAACTACAAAGCAACAGTAACAACTTTCTGTAACTATCCAATCATTGAACGTCACTTTCAATTCCTTATTTGCATATGTGGACCTGAGTGAAAACTACAGTATCATCGTCTGATAGGTTTACATGGGCTCTCAAAACTAGCCTTTCTGCTTAACCCTTTAATGAGGGATCTACATTGGGCTGTAAAAATTGCATTGTGATTTTTGTTTTTGTTTACAGTGTGTTCAGTTTTCTGCCATGTTGCTTGTGGCTCTGTGCTGCCTTTTAATATTTTGCATTTTTGGATGTTTAAAAAACTTTCAATCACTTTTATATCGTTTGATGGGTGGTTAATTTTGTATTTATATCCGATTTTTGTGAGGATTTCTCTCTTGAAAAGCAGCTTGTACATTTATTAATTAAATAAAATAACAATCTGGGGCAATTAAAATGTTAAAAGTTAAATAAACCTTGTGGGTGGAGGAGTGTTAATGTATATAAAACTGTACATATGGTTGATTTGAATATGTTATTATTGATTATGTATACCCAATGTATCAGCCGCCTAGGGGGTTTCACTGTTTGTGTTTTGGTTGTTGGTAAAAAATAAAATTTTAATCGCCAGAAAAAAATAGTATTTTTAAAAAAATTAAATAAAATGACAGGCCTACAGTTTTCTAAACGGCTGTCCCTGTTTTATTGTGACAATTGCCCTGACATCTTAGTTTCTTCCATGAGAGTCATCGGTAACCACCCACACCTCTCCTGCCTCCATTCAGTTTCTGAAAACTCTTAGGATTCCTGGCTCTCTAGAAACATAGTCCTTGCCTCCATTTCAGGACTGTCCTTGGGAAGCTTTCTGTCTACGGTGTCTATTAAAGGCCCCTGGTCTCTTACCACAACGTCGAGAGAGGAACCCTGGCTTTTTTCACTTGCGCCACATTATCACAGAAAGGTGGATTAGAAGTTATCTCGGTTCTGCTTTCTTTCAGGGCTCCTTGGCAACACAACCAGCAAGATATAAATATATGCTCAATTGGAAGAAAAAAAAGAAAGGGGAGGAAAGAGAGGGTATATACGCCAGCAAGGAGGCAGAAGTAACATGGGGGCATGGAAGAATATGCTGGAGGGATATTGCAGAAAGGTCAGTGTAGCATCACTGTAGGAATTCTGGTTTTCAAGGTTCTCGAGGCTCATGGACCATCTCCAACAACAAAAGTGCCCCTTGGTTATAAGGCTATGTGGTCTAGAGATCCAGTTCGAAGAAACAGATTCATGTTTCTTTCTTTCTTTTTAAAATAATTTTAAATTTATTCTTAATAAATGATACAAAAAATGAAAATAAAATAAACATATACTGATACAAAAAGAAAAAATACACACACCCCTATACTACAAACACAAACCCCTATATACACCCCTGACTTCCCTCGACCACTACTTGACTTCCTTTGGTGAAAATTTGAATATTGTCATTGCATTCTTTGGATAATGCATCTCTTATAATCCTTTACATACTTAACCATGCATATCAACATATTCTTTTTAGAGCAGTGCTTTTCCATATATTCCTCAAAACACTGCCATTCTAATCTTAATTTTTGATTTGTCTGATGCTAATTCTATAAATTCTCTTAATTTGCATACCCAATCATCTTTTGTGGGAATCGTCTCCCCTTTCCATTTACAGTGGTACCTCGGGATACATACACTTCAGGTTACATACACTTCAGGTTACAGACTCCGCTAACCCAGAAATATTACCTCGGGTTAAGAACTTTGCTTCAGGAAGAGAACAGAAATCGTGCTCCAGTGGCGTGGCAGCAGCAGGAGGCCCCATTAGCTAAAGTGGTGCTTCAGGTTAAGAACAGTTTCAGGTTAAGAACAGACCTCTGGAACGAATTAAATACTTAACCCGAGGTACCACTGTACTAGTGAGGGCTATTCTGGCAGCTGCCATGGCGTATAGAAAAATTGTTTTCTTTTCCTGTGGGTTGTCCTTCCTGTTTCTTATTTGAAACAAGCATAAAAATTTAGCTGGTTGGCTTGGTCAGATAACTTAGAAGGAAAACGCATAAAGGGCAAGACCCAAAAGGAATATCTTTTGATGAAATCAATGGGAGCCACACAAGAAATGTGGGTGGTGGTTGCAGTGCTTTGTTTGAGAAGAAGATGCCCATCGTGCCCAGTTCCATATAGCTGGGGCTGGCATCCGAGCAACTGATAAGCCAGCCTTTTCTATTTCAGCAACTGCCACAGAGAACAGCAATTGCAGACCTTGGAATACTCCAAGCAGGAAGAGGCATGTAGTGGTGATAGGTGACTCCCTATTGTTAAAGCCCTAGATATTGTGCAGATTGCACTAAGAATGCCTATCATGAGGTATTTTATATCTGTGCAATGGTAGATTTGGTATATTGCAGCTTCTATGCTGTGCAGCCAAGGGAATTTTTGCCAGGACAAGAAAAACCATGCCTGCTATAATTCTCCCTTCTATGCAATTATTAAAGGTAGCAGCAGTCCTCTGAAGTCCAATAGGCACGCTTTAAGCTAACTGAAAGCATTGGGCTCTAGTACAGCTGACTCACCTTGCCAACAAAGGTCCGTATAGTTAAAGCTATGATTTTCCCAGTAGTGATGTATGGAAGTGAGAGCTGGACCATAAAGAAGGCTGATGGCCAAAGAATTGGTGCTTTTGAATACTGGTGCTGGAGGAGACTCTTGAGAGTCCCATGGACTGCGAAAAGATCAAACCTCTCCATTCTGAAGGAAATCAGCCCTGAGTGCTCACTGGAAGGACAGATCGTGAAGCTGAGGCTCCAATACTTTGGCCACCTCATGAGAAGAGAAGACTCCCTGGAAAAGACCCTGATGTTGGGAAAGATGGAGGGCACAAGGAGAAGGGGGTGACAGAGGATGAGGTGGTTGGACAGTGTTCTTGAAGCTACCAGCATGAGTTTGACCAAACTGCGGGAGGCAGTGGAAGACAGGAATGCCCGTCGTGCTCTGGTCCATGGGGTCACGAAGAGTCGGACACAACTAAACGACTAAACAACAACGACAACAGCTGACTCCATGCTGGATTGTAGCCAGAGTGTCTTGACTTTTTCCTTGAAATTTGTCCTGCAGCCCAGTGATACATTTCATTTCATCATACTATATAGTTCCTGATTTCAGAGCACTCAGGCCCCAAACCACCTCAGTGTCCCACGTTCGTGACACTTGCAGCAAACTGATGGCCCTAGTAGTGCCAGAATATTGCCTCTCTCCCATTTCCACAGCTTGTCACTGAAGGTGCTGTGAAGGCCATGTGTGTGTGTGAGAGAGAAAGAGAGACAGAGAGACAGACAGACAGACAGACACAGAAAGAAACGGAGAGATTCCCAGCTCTGGTTCCATATATTTGCCATGGGGAGGGTAACAAAAATAAATAAATAAAAACGAACCCATTACTCTAAGTATTGGCAGCCTGGGTCAGGCAAACAGCAATATATAAACACAGAGTTTCTCAAAGGGGCTCTTGGAAGAAAGCTCTTTGGTAATGAATTTTTTTACTTAAGAAAAGCTCCTAAATCAATTTTGGTCTCTGTGGCATTTTCTCCACTCAGCAGTTCCATCCTGCTCTCTCCCTTCCTCACTGGCTCAGTGGCATACAGGGGCTGGATACCACCGTCCACTGAGCTGGGAGTGGAGACAGAGCCGCATTCTGGCTGCTAAGTCTTAGGCGCTCCTTACTTTCCTTCTGAGATTTCACAATTCCTCCCCCCGCTTCGCTCTTAGACTGAGGACAGAGCAGGAAAAGGGGCTGCAGATGAAGGCAAGGACTTAGCTTCCTGGATGACAAACACACACCGTTTCCCTTCAGCCGAATTTGTCTTTCTGGCGCTGCAACAGCTGAGCTCCAGTATCAGTTTAACATACCAGGGACTTAAAGGGGCTTTAGGGAGCTGCTCTGTTTTTAAGGGATAAAAAATGGGCCTTCAGCAGGAATGAACACATCACTTGTGTTCTGGCGGTTGAAGTCCTATTGGGCCAGATCTCACTTCCTGCCTTCACATTTGTCTAATTACACTGATTGCGGAGAACTAATGGCAGCAGGGTGAGGCCTCATGACGCCACTTGTGTCAACTGTCTCTTGAAAATCGCTGAAGCTGGTGCAGAATGCAGCAGGGCAGCCTACGAAATAAAACAATATATGCAGAAGGCATATATATGTTGTGTTTTAAATAACTGCACTGGCTGCTGCTGCTGGCCCAATTTCAAGCCCTCAACTTCTCATTTGAGACCTGCCTACTCGATTCATTTCTGTACCAGTTCAAAATCTGGTTGTTCGCTCAGACATCTCTGTGTTGTTAAGTTTGTTCCCTAATACTGTGCTGAATCTCCTGGCTTATTGGTTTCAGATTAGTGCTGATTATCTATAGTTTTTAGGCATGTTTTATATAATACAGTCATTTTATATAATGAATTGTTGCTTTAGATGGATTATGTACCCTGAGACCAAGTGAGTTATAATATTTTAACAAATCAATTGTTCCCCTGTCCATGTGCGCTTGACAACTTTTCTATACAGTGGTACCTCGGGTTACAGACGCTTCAGGTTACATACGCTTCAGGTTCCAGACTCCGCTAACCCAGAAATAGCACCTCGGGTTAAGAATTTTGCTTCAGGATGAGAACAGAAATTGTGCTCCGGCAGTGTGGCAGCAGTGGGAGGCCCCATTAGCTAAAGTGGTGCTTCAGGTTAAGAACAGTTTCAGGTTGTATGGCTTTAAAGGAAAACTTGCTTAAAATGATGTATAGATGGCATTTGACGCCAGTAACATTAGCTAAAATGTATAGGAAAAAAGAAATAAAATGTTGGAAATGTAAAAAGGCAGATGGCGACTATTTCCATATGTGGTGGACCTGCGATAAGGTAAAAAAAAATTGAGAATCAATTTATAATGAACTCAAAAAAAAAAATTTAGATATACTTTCCCCAAAAGACCGGAAGCGTGTCTATTAGGCTTAATAGGAACAGAAATTAAAATAGAAGATCAAAATTTGTTCATGTATGCTACAGCTGCCGCGAGGACCCTTCTGGCCCAAAGATGGAAAGTACAAGATATACCAACTATTCAGGAGTGGCAGGCGAAGTTGACAGAATATGCAGAACTTGCCAAACTGTCAGGGAGGATCCGGGACCAGGGAGATCAAAGATACCAAAATAACTGGAGTAAATTTATTGAATATTTAAAGAAGAATTGTAAAGAGGTCAAGACACTAGCAGGATTGACATAATACCTCCAATGTATAATAGTACTAATATGAGAATGATGTGCGTGATGGAAAAAGGATAAATATACCAGTTGTGGGGAGGGAAGGGGGTCGCGACTCGGCAGAGTCAAAGGGAATGTATGGTGCTATTACAATTTGTTGGAAAAGAATATATAAGGAAAACAATAAAAATTCACTTGGAAAAAAAAGAGAACAGTTTCAGGTTAAGAACAGACCTCCGGAACGAATTAAGTACTTAACCCAAGGTACCACTGTATTGTGTTTTCACTAGGCTACAGGTGCCTCCATCAAAATACATGGACCTCTGAGGGACCAAACAAATGCAGATGGTGGGGCTAGCCTTGGCCCATGGACCAGCAGTTTGCCACCCTTGTGCTATGGCACCACTGAATTCATTAAAACATAGGCAGAAGATGCTGGAGATAGCATAGGTACCAACTCCCTGGGGCCCTGAGTGGCTGAGCACCCACAAAACTCCCCATGAAAGAGCTGGGCACTCACAAATTTCGGGTCCAGGGCCATGCGCACTGCATAGCACCCAAGGTCGCAGAGCCAAGTTGGCACTCCTGTGAGGTAGGGCTGCCACCTGGCTAGAATACTACCAGATCTGCCAGTATGTCATCTTCTAGGTCAGTGATGGTGAACCTTTTAGAGACCGAGTGCCCAAACTGCAACCCCAAACCCACTTATTTATTGTTATGTACTGAAGTTCTCACCCTGGGCCAGCAGGGGGATACTGTAGATAGTCTTCACTCAGGTCCACATATGCAAATATGGGATTGAAATTGACGTTGAAAGAAAAAAAAAGTGTGGGTTGCAACTACAGATGAGAAAGAAATTCAATTTCGCTTGCATTTTAATGAGGAAATACCTAATTTGCACTTCTCAAACCAATATGTCAACAGAAACACTGCTATCTTCAAAATTCACATTCCTCCAGATTTTGTGATGGATTTCTACAACCAACCAATGTGTTACAAAAATGCATATATTAGGCAAAGGTGTGCATAAAAATCACATCTTCACAAAATAGCCCATGCAAAAATGCATTATAGTAAGGGAAATGGCTTGCAAGAATGTGTATATCAGTCAAAACTGCATATAAATAGGTTTATTAGGAGAAATTCACACTAAAAAGTTGAGATTTTTTCCCAGGAGGATTTGAAAAGCAAAAGGAAATCACAGGTTGCTGCAGAAATGTTGGGAGCTGAATTCAGAACTGGAAAATGAGAAATAGAGATAAACAAAAATTGACCCCCTGACACTCACCCCATTTCTAGGGGTTTGCTTGCTTTCCTTCCACTTGCTCTCAGCACATTGCTACTGTTGTGGGACTCTTTTAAGAGACAGGCTCCCTCTCCTCTATGTCACACTGAAATTCTATTCCGATCTGTACTGCCTACATATACCTAGGTAAAGGGACCCCTGACCATTAGGTCCAGTCACGGATGACTCTGGGGTTGCGGCGCTCATCTCGCTTTACTGGCCGAGGGAGCTGGTGTACAGCTTCCGGGTCATGTGGCCAGCATGACTAAGCCGCTTCTGGTGAACCAGAGCAGCGCTCGGAAACGCCGTTTACCTTCCTGCCGGAGCGGTACCTATTTATCTACTTGCACTTTGACGTGCTTTCGAACTGCTAGGTTGGCAGGAGTAGGGACCGAGCAACGGGAGCTCACCCCGTCGCGGGGATTCGAACCGCCGACCTTCTGATCGGCAAGTCCTAGGCTCTAGGTTTAACCCACAGCGCCACCAGCGTCCCATCTACATATACCTATAGCAGCATTAAACATCAACACTTTTCTGATATCAACTACTGATGTGATGGTCTTGCATTTTCAGTTCCAGAGGTGGAAAACAAGGCTTGAAAGGTGGAGCCAACTTGCAAGTAGGCCCAGAAAGATTTGGTACCTTTTAGAAGCCATGGTCTAGGTGGAGTGGATCGTACTCTCTGTCACTATTAAATTTTATTCAGAAAAATAAAAGGACCTCATGGCCCTTTTAAGATTGCTTGGTAACAAATCAACACCGTCAAGTGCAAAATCACTGAACTTCCACCCATCTGGGTCAGACGTTACCTAATTGATAAAGGAGCCGCTGTGGACCTTTCCAGTGAAATTTCCAGTATGCACAACACACAATTGGGTTCTGTTCCCTTTCTCTATGACATCATTCTGGCAGATCCTGCCTATGCGCAATGCTGGCTACAAGCTTCCTTTCTATCTGCGATAAAGCAGCGAAAGAAGAAGAAAGTTCTCATTAACAAAGGCGGAACTTTCTTCAGCTTCTCTTGACTTGGTGCGTTTAGCTGCTGGTTCCTCTCCTGACCAAAAGCTGTTCCACTCGGCTGCCACAGCCAGACGTTGCCTCCAGAGCTTAGACATGTGGCACCAGAATTTCAAGCTCACTAGGGAGCCATTCAAGCACTGAACCATCATGCTGAATTTCCACACTTCCTTGCTCCCTTTCCCAAGGGCAGCCATTCAAGCACTGAACCATCATGCTGAATTTCCACACTTCCTTGCTCCCTTTCCCAAGGGCAGCTACAAACCTGCCCTTTATCCCACAGTGCTTCTCACACAGCCTCAAAAAGGGTCCCCATCCCAAATCTAGATGCTCGTTTATTTGTATGGAGCTATCTTCTAAATGTCTTTGTCCATGTCTTTGTCCATGGATTTTTCTTGGCAGGCATACTAGAGTAACTTGTCGGTTCCTGCTCCAGGTGGATCACATTTGGTCAAAACTCTCCATTATGACCTGTCCGTCTTGGGTGGCCCTGCACGACATAGCTCATAGCTTCTCTGAGTTATTCAAGCCCCTTCGCCACGACAAGGCAGTGATGCATGAAGGAGTGCAAGAAGATCAAACCTATCCATTCTGAAGGAAATCAGCCCTGAGTGCTCACTGGAAGGACAGATCCTGAAGCCGAGGCTTCAATACTTGGGCCACATCATGAGAAGAGAAGACTCCCTGGAAAAGACCCTGATGTTGGGAAAGATTGAGGGCACAAGAAGAAGGGGACGACAGAGGACGAGATGGTTGGACAGTGTTCTCGAAGCTATCAACATGAGTTTGACCAAACTGCGGGAGGCAGTGGAAGACAGGAGTGCCTGGCATGCTCTGGTCCATGGGGTCACAAAGAGTCGGACACGACTAAATGACTAAACAACAACAAATCTTCTAAATATCTCCTGCCAACCTAGCAGTTTGAAAGCACATCAAAGTGCAAGTAGATAAATAGGTACCACTCCAGCGGGTAGCTAAATGGCGTTTCCATGTGCTGCTCTGGTTTTGCTAGAAGCGGTTTAGTCATGCTGGCCACATGACCCGGAAAAACTGTCTTTGAACAAATACAAGCTCCCTCAGCCTGTAAAGTGAGATGAGCGCTGCAACCTCAGAGTCGTTCGCGACTGGACTTAACTGTCAGGGATGCTTTACCTTTACCTTATCTTCTAAACCAGTTCTGGATTAAGGTGTACCTTTGGTACAGTGGTGCCTCGCAAGACGAAATTAATTCGTTCCGCGAGTCTCTTCGTCTTGCGGTTTTTTCGTCTTGCGAAGCACGGCTATTAGCGGATTCGCGGATTAGCGCTATTAGGGGCTTAGCAGCTATTAGCGGCTTAGCGGCTTAGAAAAAGGGGGGGGAGAAAAAAAACTCGCAAGAACTCGCAAGACGTTTTCGTCTTGCAAAACAAGCCCATAGGGAAATTCGTCTTATGAAGCACCTCATAAACGGAAAACTCTTTCGTCTAGCGAGTTTTTCGTCTTGCGAGGCATTCGTCTTGTGGGGCACCACTGTACTTTCAAAACTGGATTTACGTCAACCACTGCATGAGTAGCATAGTTCTCTCCCCAACCCAATTCTTACAAAAATCTACATGCTAGTCTGATGCATGTTCAGTCCACATGGTGGTGTTCAGCGGAACTTACTCCCAAGAAAGCTTTTGATAAGGTGGGGTGGGCAAAACTGGAAAGGGCTTTCAATGGCTCCTAGCCGATGGCTGTTCTCTGCTGCCACAGTTGGAGGCAGAGGGGAGAGGGCTCTTGTGCTCGAATCCTGCTTACTGGTTTCCAAGGAATCTCTTCAGCCACAGGGGGAACAGGATGCTGGACTAGATGGACCATTGGCCTGACCCAGCAGCACTCTTCTTATATTCTAAAGTATGTGGGGAATTCCTGTTGAAATGCCAGGGGCAGATCTCCAGTATCCTTCATGGCTCCTTCTTCATCTCACGCAAAAGCAAAATAAATTATGCAAATGAAGATGAACTTCTTAAATCTTGCAGGCAAGATACAGAATTCAGCTTGCCTCGTAGAGGATTACTCAGCCCCAGAAACCTTATTTTTATTTCATTTCATTTGGGGAGTAGCGTGCAAACAGACTTGCATACTAAAACATTCTTCCAAATGCAAATGTTTGGATTTACATGGAAGATAGAGGCAATTATTATGAGAAGAGCCTCTTACATATGGATCACCAAGGCAGGAGCTTCAGAAAGAAAGCATCTGCCATCTCAAAGCTTGCAAAGACCCCTAAAATGGAAAGGGGGCTGTGTATGCTTGCACATTAAATCACTTGCAGTTTCTTTCCGCCATTGCAGGAGGAGGAGGAGGAGGAGGAGGAAATGCAAACAAGATTTTATTTTCGTATCTTGCTCACTTGAAGGGAACATGGCTATAATTCCACAGAGAATAAACATACACACAGGCTAATCTTCCCACTCTGGAGGACAGTTTGTTGAAATTAGTGAAGGGATGCAGACATTGCAGAGACTGCCTGATAAGAGTTATAAGCATTTGGTTTGTTAGTATTAAAGAGAGTGAGCATAACTTCACTGTCTCCAATGACTTTTAAAACACAACATTCCCTCTTATAGCTATCTCAAATCCCTACCTACTATATTTATGCTGGCGGGGTGGGGTGGGGTGGCCAGGAAAAACTAGACCTCAGTGCATGATGCTTTGCCTGATGCATGCATTGTTACAACAAAAATACAAATAGTAGACAATCGCTTTGAATACCACCACTCTGCAAAAAATAAAATGAACTAAACTTAAAATCAAGAAACAAAATTCTGCATCAGGCTAATACAAATTCTGCACTTCGTAAAGTCAAATTCTGTTACTTCAATAAACTATGAACATCTGCAAATTTTTGCTAGTCCTGCAAAAAAACACGATTCTGCTACCAGGCAGAATTACTATATGTAGGCTATAGAAATTGTGATACAGGGAGAAGAGAAGAGGAAAGCAAGACTTCAGCCACCAGTTATGTCTATGTCTCATCCAGAAAGTATAGCCAGAGACATTTTGGCAAATTTTAAAAATCCACCCAGACAGAAATTTAACCCCTGAAAAAGAGGATGTGTCCTGGAAAAAGAGGACACATGGCAACCCTAGCCCAAGCAAATGCCCGCAAGCGAGACCTGAGTGCAATAGCAATCTTCTGACTTGTGATTGCCCACAGAACCCCTTTGACACTGGAGTAATGGCTAGCTGCCATTGATAGCAATGTCCTCTATGTAATCCTCCCTGAAAGCCATCAAAGCTGGAGAGACCATCACTGCATCTTGAAAAGTTCCACCTGAGGAATAATTCCACAACCCCATCTGAATTTGAACCACTGAACTTCTTTGTGCTTTAATGGACGGTGCCACAGGTCTTCCACGCCTATGGCCACCATCAGCTCTGGCCATGTGTTGTCTATAGCTTTCTTCCATTTGGGAGTTTTCCAAGTGGCCATTCTGCCAGTGTGCTGACAGTGTATCTCCGCCCTCCAGAATATTGGATTGCTCAGCTCAAATATAATCTGCTCACTGAAAAATCTCTGCTTCAAATATGACTTCACTGATGGATAATCCAAAAATCCCAGTCTCATTCCCCAAATCTGAGCAGGGTTTAATTAAATCCAACCTATCTTGCAGGACTGTTGTAACGATTACAGAGGTGGCAGTTTCTAAGTATTGTTAGAGATGTCCTTAGCTTCAGTTAGTAATTATGGTGCTGGGAGGAAAAGGAGAAAAGAGGTTTAGTGATACATTCAACAGAAACATCACATTGTGACTGCCATTCATGAGGAGATTTTGCATGTATTCACTTACCTTTTCTTGTGTAGGCTTGCATTAACACGCTGTGGCCTGATTCATCACCTAACTTTTCTATTTTACTGTTCAAGCTGATTTATCCCACACAAGCTCCTTTAGACGTGATGGGCCAATTGACATTAGGGGATCAAGTGAAAGTGCATGAGGATTACTCCGCCCTTCTAGTCAACAGACAACAGGCCGCAATTCTGCAAAGAAGCAAGTGAAGGTGGATAATTTAGACTCTCTTACAAAGTGCACCACATAGGAAAACCTAGCTTGCAAACTGCAAGGAAAGAGAAAGGAGAAGGAATCCACAGAAGAAACAAGTTTGCTGTAAAAAAAACCCAAAAACCCACAAATGACCAACCAGGGGACAGCAATAATAGCTATTATTATTATTATGAATACTTAGAGAGCATTTCCCTAAGTGGTCAAAGCACTTCACATACTTTATCTTAATAATCTTTACAGCAGCCCCATAAGAGAAGTTAATAACTTTATGTTGCTGATGAGAGATGGGGTGTGGGGGGGGGGGGCTGCCATTCGCTTCAACTGAGGGGCTTGCCCCACCCACAGCACCTTACTGGTGGCTTCACGTAGGTCTTGAACCTCACATCCTCCCTGTTGCACCTTGGTCTCTTTTTTATTATTTAATAATTTTTATTAAGTTTTCCATTTTAACAATCCAATCAGATCACCTTGCATATTCCAAATTATACAAATCCATCTCATATAGCCCAAATATTCTGCCAAATTATAAATTTTTGTTGGGGCTTCCCATGCTTCAAGTTCAGTGGGGTTCCAATCATCAGATGTTTCTATTGCCTTGAGTTTCCAATAGTTCCTTCTTTAAATCTTCCTGTTGTTATCCCTTCCTTCATGGCCTCTGAGTTGTTTCCACAGGCGAGTTGAAGTGAGCAATAATATGCTTCTGTGTGAAATTTGTATGACTCTCCTTTTTTTTTTTTTTTTTTTAGCTGATAAGTCTATTGTTTGCAGTATGTCCTCGCACGCTGGTGTTTATTCCGAATCAATCCAAAAGTCCTTCTCTGGTGGCAGACGCCATCTTCTCTCAGTTCTAATGAAATAAAATCTAGGCGTTTGCTCATTAATTTTCTCAGACAGGTTGCATCAAACATTAGTCTTTCAGGGGAGATTTGCCAAATCGGACTTGAAGTACAGATATGATAAGAAACTGAGAGCTCGCCTCCCCCATCACTATTTATCTCTGCAACTTGGTTTGTCCCATAATGGCGGATCCCAATTAAATAGTGCGTCACATCACCCTTCCGGAGAGTCTTTTATCTAGTTGCACCTGGGTCTCTGCCATATTTGTATGTGGGAGAGAGCATCAACCGTGTTGACAAGCAGTGGCCTTCCTCCAGGAGGCCAAGTAGTCACAGAAGTTGTGCAAATAGTTCTGCTTACAGCTTATTCTGATGTCAACAATAGGAACTGGGGGACAAAGCTCAACTTAGCGCCTTGTAATTGCAATTACATTGCTTTGCCTGTGTGCGAAAAGGAAGTGATGCCTAATTATGCTGAGCCCCGATTTCCACTATGGGCATGGGCCGCAAAACCGTACGCTTCCTGTCACATTCCTTCTGTTTACCCACGTCAGTTCTTCACAGCAGGCCTATCACAATGGACTGATAACTGTAAAAGAAGGGGGAATCATCTGCATTGCTTATCATATAAGTGGTTCTTCCACAATGATCTGGACATCGTCATTTCAGCAGTCAATGGGCCCTTCGGGTAGAAAGAACCTGCACCCAAGATCCTACTACAAGTTACGCACATGACATTTTCATATAGCTTCACTGTCGGGCAAAGGTCTTGAGCAAAAGCAGAGAATATGAAAAATATATCCAAAAATACTGTAAAAAAGTAACACCCCAGCCTTGCCAACATTGTCCCTGTTACAGCAACTTCTATTATTAACTATCTATATTATTTATTTACTTTAGGAAGGAATATACTGCCCTTCATCCATACTCTCATACTTAAAAATAAAACTGAATTTTAAAAAAGTGCTACAGAAAAGAAACTTAGAACTGTAAGAAATAACCAAAGCAGCTAAAAACTGTTCAACTCTAGAAGCCTAAGACATGTATTTGCCTGACATGAGAAAGCTAACTGAGGTGAATTTAGGCAAAACACCCAGGGGAGGGCATGTCGCAGGTGAGGCACCACCACATAGGTTCTTCCTCTTTCTGGTCTCAGATGGCAGGGGAAACCTGGAGGTGGTCCTCAAATGTCCTCTTGACTGTTATGGAAACCAGTGCTGATTCCAGTTTGGGGTGGCCCTTGGGCAAGATGCCCTCAGTGAGCCCATCGGACCTCTCCTCACCTCTTCCACCGCTGCTAATTCACTTGCTTTTTGCCCCTCGGTTCAGTCTACTCAATGACTCAGAAGAGGAGACCAGGCAAGTGGAGGGTGCCCCTTTTTTATCTCACTCGAGTCATTGCTTGTGTGCTCAGAGAGGCAGGTGCATAAGCAGCAACAGGAAAGAATAAGAGGAGCAGGAGCAGGGCCAGGAGGTGGACATTGGAGGGGCCTTGACCTTGACAGGCGCCTGACAATGCCAATCCTTCATGCAGGTCATGATGGAGGAAGGCCTCCCTTCAGGTCCCAAAGCCAAAGTTATTGACCACTTACTGTATATCTAGGTGGTCCTCACAACAATCTTACAAAGTTGGCCAGCGTGATTTCCATTTTAGACAGGGAACTGAAGCTGAGAGGCATGGCACAAAGCCATGCAGGGTACTGTTACCTAGGAAAAAGGTAAATGTAGGCACAGGGTCCCTACTCTGTAGTACTCTTTCTACTGGAATACATCAACCACAAATGATGGAGAGGTCACCAGGTCTTGGATAAAGGACTGGGGGGGGGGATGTTTATCAGTGTTTGGCATTCTAGCTGGTTGCCAAAAGCTGAAGGGGAAGCAAGATTTGTTGCCTCCATATTTAAGGTTTTAGTGCTTTTATTTTTTAACGGCACTGCATTCACTGCCATCATTTTCACACATGTGCCTTTCACAATAGCCCTCAAAATAAGAAGGGAAGCCAGTTTGGGCATGTATGCTGTGCCATTTAGTGTGTGCTCAAATCATTCATTAATGTGCAATGATTTTTCTGTTGCCACCCCATGTGCTCAACCTTATTTTCTTTGCAAGTAGACGTGCCAACAGCACCCAATTCAGCCAGCCCAATGCAATAACCTTACTGTTACAAAACTCCCACAGGTGTCAACAGGATTTGTCCAAGCGAAAGGAATTAGGTTGTGATAATCAGCTGCACTTCTGTTACCTGTTGGCTCCTGTCCCGCTTCCTTTGGGAGCCCCAGTTCTTTGGTGGTCTTCTGTTTTGACACCTTATCTCTCTTATCTCTAATTAGTTTTGCTGATTCCCCTTGCATTTCTCTTAAGTAAAGCAAAGTTGCCTAAGTTCAGCTACTGCATGGCCTTTCAGAAATGATCTGGGTAGTCTGTGAGAATGAAATCCCAGCCGCATTCTCATGTAAATAGCTCTGAACTGGTTCACTCTAGCTTGGCTAATGTCCATCATCAAGGTGGCATGCGTCTACCTGGAAGCAGCACCCGCTGACCTGATGGAGTTACCTTTCACACATGTCAGGGCTAAACTGCCTGTCCTTGCTCCATATTTTCTAAGGTTCAGCGTTCAAAACAGAAACCAGGAGTGAAACTTGGCACAAATTAAGACCTGAACAATACTGCTTTTGTATAAGATCCGAGAAGGAGATGTAACAAAACAGAGCAGCGTTTTCAGGGTCCCAGTCAATCAGCCATACCCTGCTCTACTGAGCACAAATGGATCGTATTGATTGTTTTCAGCCCTGCTTAAAGATTTTTCATATTCCTGCAAACCTAAGTATGGGGGGGGGGGTACAGAATTCTAAAGACATGTTTATGCTTCTACAGACCTGGAGTTCCTTCTCTCAAGTCCGCTGGCTTCTCCTAACATAGGTGGATAGTACTGTTTTGGCTCCATAAACAATGGCAGTCACACCTGAACATCAGAAATAGAGGGAATTTAGGAATCTGTACTGGCCTTCGGTAGATAGGAAGGAACAACCACAGATAACCAAAGATCTGTATAGTTACTAGAATTAATGTGGAGCAAGGAATCATGCACGTGGAGAAGGGGTGTAGCTCATTGGTAGAACATCTGCTTTAAACAATCTAGTTTTAGGGGTTAGCAGTGAGGTAGCCAAGTTTGCTGATGATGCTAAATTGTTCAGGGTCATTCAAACAAAGATGGATCAATGGTCAGACTCAATATAAAGCATCTTCCTTTGTGTTCTGTAACAACCGACTTAAAAAAGGTAGAGGTCAAGGACCCCTGACAGTTAAGTCCAGTCGCGCACAACTCAGGGGTTGCGGCTCTCATCTCGCTTTACTCGCCGAGGGAGCTGGCATTTGTCCGCAGACAGTTTTTCTGGGTCATGTGGCCAGCATGACTAAGCCGCTTCTGATGAAACCAGAGCTGTGCATGGAAATGCTGTTTACCTTCCCGCTGGAGCAGTACCTATTTATCTACTTGCACTTTTTGGTATGCTTTCGAACTGCTAGGTTGGCAGGAGCAGGGACCGAGCAACGGATGCTCACCCCGTCATGGGGATTCAAAACGCCGACCTTCTGATTGGCAAGTCCTAGGCTCTGTGGTTTACACCACAGTGCCACCCGCGTCCCTAACAACCGACTTACATTGCCTTTATTTTCACATCTCTGAGTCATTTCTCCAACAAAACCTGCCCAAAGCAGCTTCCAATAGATTTTTTTAAAAAATAAAGTCTCAAGAGCAAGGAATACGACCAGGGCAAGAATAAAAACCAAGCAGTACAACTCTAGTGTATGTCACAAGCTGGAGGTGGAGAACTTCAGTGCTGGGGCTCAAATGTCTCTCCATCTGGCCCTCAGGACTCTCCCCAGATCATAACCCCTCTTCCAAGGCGAAACCACTCACAAAAAATTTTCAGCGCCCTTACCTGCATGGAGAAATGTGCATAGCCAAAAGAAAAAGAGGAAGCTGCCCTGAACCCAATGAATTTGGGAGGCAGACACTGGAGTTAGTAGAGCTTGTGTCAACTTTATTGCTTGGTTATGAGGAAGAAACCTAGTTTTGGGTGCAGCAGAGTTCTTCAGCCAATCTCACAAATCTGGCTTGAATGCCCTGAAGAATCAGGAAGGAAGGGTAATACGGAAGAAAACAGAACACATTGGACATATACCTATGTCCACCCCCATCGTTCAGCCCAGACACCCAGGTCCAGCTCTGAGAGCCTTCTGGCGGTTCCCTCACTATGAGAAGTGAAGTTACAGGGAACCAGGCAGAAGGCCTTTTTTGAAGGCCCTCCCGGCAGATGTCAAAGAGTTAAGCAACTATATAACTTTTCATAGACATTTGAAGGCAGCCCTGTTTCAGAAGCTTTCAATGTTTGATTCACCCCGCTTACCTTCTGCATTTTTCTTGCAAGCTGCCAAATGTGGCTGGAGCAACCCAGTCAGATGGGTGGGGTATAATAAATAATTTGTTTGTTTCTTTATTGAAGAATTTATAAACCGCCTCCCCAATGTTCCCAATGGTTTCAGCCCCAGAATTATGTGGGGTCAGCAACTAATGAGCCACCCTGTGTCCTTTCTCGCTGCGTCCAGGGGTCTGCCGCCTTTTGAATTCTTGTTTATAAACTTGTGCCTTGATTCAAATAAATAGTTAAAAAAGAAAGAAAGGCAGGAATGTGAACCCAGCGCGAGACATTCACATTTTGATGGCTCCACGTCTCGGGGTCTTATCTGCACTCTTGAAGCTTTACCACAACAGCACAGTCTCCAAAGTGCTGATGTCTCTGTGCTGCTGGGGAGAGGGAAATAACCTCACATCTGATTCATGGGAAAAAGGGTTTACCAAGCAGAGGGTGATGTAGCCAGCTTTCCTGCCTGTCACTTTTGCACCCAGCAATGACCTCATCTCTGCGGCCTTTTCCAAACATTTGTCTCTGGACCGTAGGAAAGGCAACAGGGAAGGAGATGGGAAGGAATGAGGGGTTAGCACAAGAAGGAAACCATTGTTCAAACGTTTTCTGCTTTGTGGGACAGTTTTCCCCAAACTGTCAAGGCCAACCAGATGTTGTGGACACGGCAAGGAAGCATGCAGAAATAGGCGGGTGGAGTTTGTTCCTCATCCCAAACTTGATTTTTCCATAAGTTGGCTTCACTTGAGTCTGCTTCCCACATACATGTTGATAGCTTGGTGCCTGCAACAGTGACAACGTGCATGTGTGAATGAGCTATCACAGATCTAGCACCAAGGATAAAATGTCCCTCTCACCAGAGGTCACCATAGAGCCAAAGCTCTTCTCATGGTAGTCATTTCACTTGCCACGTTTGGAGCAGAGAAAGAATGAGAAATCAAGTGAGGTGAACAAGCTAATCAATCGCCTCATGTTATATCAACCTTTCACCTTATGAACTCCATAACGTTGATGGAAGGAACCAGAAGGCCTGAAGATGGCAAGCATACAGTGACAGCAGCAACTGCACAAATATCCCACTTATTCCATTTAAGGGTAATGACACAAAGCTGCCTTGGTTAGTCACTAGCATCATAAAAGTGAACAAAAAACCCATTTGTTCCTCAGCTGCCTATCTTCACATGCATCTCTGAGGCTCAGTTCAAACTTTACAAAGTGAAACATGTTTGTCACTTATGCAGCAAACACCTCCAAGTGGAAACTCATGCTTCTTCAGCGCTGAGGACCAGGCTGGGGTGGTGGGGTGGAAACCCCAATAGCCAGTGCTTCTATGGCACATATTCACTGCACGTTTACAAATAAGCATCTCTATTTCACATTAACACAATTTACTGCCACCATTTAATTGTGATTAGACATACCATATTTTTCGCTCTATAGCACGCACCCGACCATAACACGCACGTAGTTTTTAGAGGAGGAAAATCCGTAGGCATGCCACCCATAGGCATTCCCTCCATAACACGCACAGACATTTCCCCTTACTTTCTAGGAGGAAAAAAGTGAGTGTTATGGTGCAAAAAATACGGTAATTCATTGACTCTGAGTAAGCCCCAGCCTGGAAGGGTAAAACTGAGCACTTCGAAGGACGTGGAGCAGCTGCCGTTTTGTGTGCTTCATCCTTTAAACCAGTGTTTCCCAACCGGTGTTCCGCGGCACACTAGTGTGCCGCGAGACGTTGCCTGGTGTGCCGTGGGGAGTCACTAAGGCTTGTGCGGGCAGACGCGTCTCTGGCCGCGGGCGTGTTTTGTGTGTGCGCTCGTGGGGACGCCGGAGCCGCCTTGCTTGTGGGTCGGGAGCTCCGTCGGAAGAGCGCACTCCTCGGTGTCTCTCTCTCTCTCTCTGCCTCCGCCCCGCGGAAAGCCTCTGACTAACTTGGGTCTCCTCACTGGCGCTGGCCACACACACTCACTCCGAAGTAGGACACGGCGCCATCTCCCCCCCCCCCCCGTCGAACTGCAAAGGAGAGAAGAGGCTGGGCTGGGAAGCGGAGGAGCCCTCTGGCTCCGTGCGAGGAGGAGGAGGAGGAGAACGCAATCTGCATGGACGCCTAGAAAACAAAACAAAAAAATATGGGGGGGGGGACATGCTCGTTCTTAAGCTGGGCGGGGGAGTGTCTGTGGATCGCGGCGCCCGCCCGCAGGAATCTCTGCGCGCGGTGCATAATTCCTTCCCGGGCGGCGGGAGCAGCAGAGCGAGCGAGCGAGAGAGAGAGAGAAGTAGGGAAGCGCCTCCACCCACCCCGCGCCCTCCTTCCCCCCCGTGCGCACGCTTGGGCTCCGATCACGGGAACGGACGGGGTGGGGGGGGTGGACGGTGGCGCTTAGCCGCCTCGGAGCCAAAGGGGGCAGCCGCCCGCCCGCCTGCCTCCCTCCGCCGTGCGTGCGTGCGAGCGAGCCGAACATGACTGCCAGCTTCCAGGGGCTGCCTTTTTGTCACTGGTGTCACTGACGCGGGAGGGGGAGAGGCGCGCCGTTTAGACGGGCAAAACGGCCAGGAAAAGGAGGTTTGCACAAGCATTACGGAAGTTGCACCCAAGGTGATTGCGGGGCGGGGTGTAGTTTGAAGGATGATCTTGCTTTCGGGGGCCCAGGAATTTCCCATCTGCTTGCTGTTGGTGGGAAGGGGGGGGGCTTTTTGGAATCAGCCAGTCATTTTAAAGTGCTTCCCGACAGAGACAATATTTGGGTCGGGAGGAAGGGGGGGCTGTGGCCCAGGTTGCGCACTGAATAAAGTATTTTATAATTTTTCATATTTCTGTTTACTTACTATTTCATAATAAAGTAATTATAAAATACTTTCTTTGTGTTTATTTGATTCCTATTAAAGAGAGTTACTTTATATATAGTCAATATAGGCACAGAGTTAATTTTTTAAACATTTTCTAATGGTGGTGTGCCTCGAGATTTTTTTCATGAAACAAGTGTGCCTTTGCCCAAAAAAGGTTGGGAAACACTGCTTTAAACGTCCAGTTTCACAATAAGTGTGACGTGAAAATTGCACTGTCCTTTGCCCTGCCCTCACTTCGTCTCATTGCCTGTAAGCAGCAGGGACAGGAAAATGCACGGCATGATAATGTCACCTGCGGTGTTAAGCTAGACATTACAAGGATGCAGGAGAGCAAAACCAGTTCACCGAAACATCTAGCCTGCCCTTATCTGTCCCCACATGGAATTCAGAATTAACCATTCTACCCATTACACAGAAAGAGGAGGAAGGCTGAGGCTTCAGAATTCTGGACTGTTATCACTTCAAACTGCAGATGTGAAAGGTCATATTTAAGAATTCTCCCTGCGGAAAAATGCCCCTATATACAGTAAACTAGCACACTAAAGGAAGGGCTTCAGTAAGCCATTCTTCCTGATATACTGATTTTCTACAAACAGGGAGCATTTCATAGAGGGGGTCTGCCAGAAAATGCAGTCATCCATTTGCAGCCTAAGGTGGCACAGGCCAATAAACTCCACTACCTTATTCTGCATAACTTGCCTCTTGTGTGTCATTGAGTTTAGCAGAGCTAAAGTTCAAGTAAACACACACAGAAGACTGCCTTAGGGTGAAAAAGACATTGCCTTGGTCAATATGCGTTCCCAAACCCATGTATGAAGAGCTAGCAACAGCCCCAAACTGAACGTGCAATTTTTTAAAAAAATAATATTTATTCAAATTTTAAAGATTACAAAAAGAAAAGAGAGTAAAAAGAAAAATTAAAAAGACAGAAAAAATACAAACAATTAAAAAAGAACAAATCGAACCTTTACATAGCTTTCTTTCCTTTACTTATTTCCTTGACCTCCTCACACCTCCCATTTTTGTATTCTAATTCAATTTGTTATTTCAGCAAATCCTTCCAACCTTGTTTTTATCTTAATAATTTGTCTTAATATACTATAATTTTACATTCTCTCTTTCACCAATTCATTTTTACTTAATCCTTTATGTCATTTCTACTAAAACCACTGAACGTGCAATTTTTACTCTGGGCGGGGCACTGGGGGAAATAGCCAGGGGTGAAGCACTTCTCATCGTTCTTTCCTTACAAGCAAAACACAGGTGTAGGAAACTTGCATTTGCTCCATAATGTGCAGTTTCAAAGTTAGGTAGCAAGTGAGTGTGCTGAAAGCACTCGCTGTTTTTTATGTATTTATTTGCTAGGCTGGTCATGGTGCAGTCAGTGTATCTGTTCCCCAGTGTTTGTGGAACCAAACAGGGAGATTAAACTGTTTTTTGGGTCCGCCTCTCTCCCCTGGAACTTTTCAGAGCATGTCTCTAGCTGTACCCCCAACCAGCCCGCCCTTCTCCTTCAACACACACACACTTAACAGTCCTCTACCTTTCCCCCTCCCCCCACCCGCTTTCTCTAAATCGACCTGGTCTTTGTTGTCCTAATTAGATTATCTCTGCCTCAGGGACCAAAGGAGCAGACCCAGGACCCACAGCCTGGAAACCCAGGACACTTAATCCCTGTTATCAAGTGGGCTGTCATTTGGCATGTAGATCAACTAATTCTTTTAATACCATAGTAGCAATTGTACATCTTAATATTGATTTTGCGTATGTGTGTGTGTGTTTGTGTAGATAAAACCTCTTGCATTCCTAAATCAACCTAGCTTAGCTGGGCTAAATGCTTCCATTTACCAGAAACCAGCATCCCTGCATAAGTGCACCACAGCCTTTCCCCCCTCTTAACTACCAAGGTGGACTGAAGAACCAATGTGTTAGCTCACAGAAGGTGGTTTTCTGAAATATCCCAAATGGACAGAGGGCATTGCTAAACCTGTTGCATTTCAGGGCTTCGGCTCTGCAGAGAAACCCAGAGTAATTAATTCGGCGGTGTCAGTTTGATCAATCTCATTATATGAGCAGCAGAGGTCCCGTCATATGACAGAGTGTAAGCGATACATCATGTGCTAGTCTTAGTTATGCTGCATGTCAACTCACATTTCTCGCAGTCTGCAGCCATTAGCCAAAGTGCAATGTTGAATATGCTGCGAATAGCGCACCATTCATTCACATGGAGTTGTTATGCATCAGAAGCAGTGCGCAAAGTCAGAGTAGAATTGACCACAAGGCTAACGATGCCGCAGAACAGATCCCAATCAAATTGGGACTGACTTCTACTGTGTGAGCCTTTTGTTTACTCAGAAGCAGGGCCAAATTTAGGTTTGATGAGGCCCTCAGCTACTGAAGGTAATGGGGCCCTTTATATGTCCAGCTGTCCTTTGTCAACAACAAATTGCTGCTGTTTTTTGTGTTGAATATATGATATATGGTAATTTATGGACCTAATAGGTATCTAAAGCCATTTGCACATAACAAAATACAGTGGTACCTCGGGTTAAGTACTTAATTCGTTCTGGAGGTCCGTTCTTAACCTGAAACTGTTCTTAACCTGAAGCACCACTTTAGCTAATGGGGCCTCCCACTGCTGCCGCGCCGCTGGAGCACGATTTCCGTTCTCATCTTGAAGCAAAGTTCTTAACCCAAGGTACTATTTCTGGGTTAGCAGAGTCTGTAACCTGAAGCGTCTGTAACCTGAAGCGTATGAAACCCGAGGTACCACTGTATGTATGTTATCAAAGTAATTGTTGAACTTGTCTTATATTTTGGAAATGTACATCCAGATGTTTTTTCCCTTTAATTTTTTTTTGGGGGGGGGCCAAGAGAGTGGGGCCCTAAGCTACAGCTGGTTTAGCTTATACGTAAATCCGGCACTGCTCAAAAGTAAGTCCCACTGCCCAAGCCCCACACCTCATCTTTCCTTTCATTTGGCGTGTTCAGCTCAGCCCCTAAAGGATGGAGAAGGGTTTGAAAAGAGCAGAGGGTCCTTGTAGGCCTGGTCTCACATCACAGGGGATCTGGCCAAGGCACGGGCATTGCGCACTGCTTTACGTTTGGCTGGCCCCTTGCCTGAAGTGACCGCATGGCCAGAGCTCCCAAAGCCATCGCAGGCGACTCTTCTGCATATGGCCAGGCTCTGTGTGAAGTGAGGACTTTCTGCAGAGTCCCTTGCATGGCAGTTATGGCTAAACAAACAGACAAACAAACAGATCTTGGGAGGTCCCTGAAGGACTGAGCCCAACCATGAAGGTTTCCAGCTGTGGCTAAACTCCTGGGCAGAGCGGCCAGAGGCAAATCCAGACAGGACTTCTGAACCTTTAATAGTAGTGTCACAGCTCTACGTATTTCTAAAGGTCCAGAAGCCCTGTCTTCTTTTTCACCTGCCCACCTTCCCTCCTCCACCATTTGTCTGCAGCAAATTCTCAACCAAGAGACAGCTCTCTTCTATACAACCGCTTTCCTACCAAGACAACAGAGAGGAAAGCAAGCATCCAGAATACCAGTGGCAAATAAATCAAGCCGGAGTAACTGGCCGATTCCTTTCTCTTCATTTCCTGTCTCTGGGTCCCTAGAATAATGCAGAAGAAAGAGCGACGCTGCTGCTTTAAGTCACTGTTGTTTTTCAAAGTATGAATGGATGGTTCTTTTTGCATACACTTTGCAGGGCTGACTTAAGTAAGACTTGACAACTCTGTTTCCCCAGGGACTGGACTAAAAGTATTGTTTAGAAATCTAATATATGGTTTATTTACTCAATTTGTGCTGAGCACTACAGTTCCTTCAGGCCGGCTTCGCCAGCCCATTACTCTATTAATGCTCCATTACTGAAATTAGTGTTGTAATTGGAGGGGGGAGGGAAAGGAGAAAGGGAACACTTTTTTTTTTTAAAGGAGCCGTTCTACTTTAATCCTATCACAGATTAAACCATCAGGAAACGAAATCCTCTCCCACACACATGCACTTGTGCTTAAAGAGAAATATTCTGCTATGAGAAAGTGCATTAGCAAGCAAATCAGTGTGCATTTAAATCAGAGGTCCACCTTGTTCATATGAAGGGACAGACATTGGCTCAAAATACAGAAGGACAGTTTCAGTGTGTGTCTTAAAAGTGCTGTCTGGTACATGTCTACCCAGGAGTAAGTTCCACTGAACTCAATTGTGCTTGCTTCCCAATAAAGTGAGCAAAAATGAAGCACGCTTTAGGGAGAAACTCCACTGAACACAGTAGAACTCAGAGGTAACCAGTTGTGGTATTTGAATCCTTTGCTTAAGAAACACAAGCGATTTCAGCTGGATCGAAGTGGTAGTCAACTAAATCGCAAGTTTTCAACTTAAAAACACTTGAGTTGCTCAGAAAAACCGAATGCTTTAACTGTTAGCCAATGTCTCAATCAGACTGTTAGAGCTACGATGACAGGGCAACCTTCCCCAACTCTCCACCATCACCACTATCATGAAGACAAATGGCCTTGGTGTGTTGTTGTGTGTTGGCATCATCTGTCTCGAGAGACAATGGAGTGTGCCTCCAGGGCTTAAGTCAAACCACCACGTTAGCAGCACCAAAGTGAAGTCACTGAGGTGCAAGCCTGGGAAAGTGTGTATGGAGGTCCTAGGCTGCCCAGACGACAAGCGCCTGCCTGAGCCTCATTGATGTGGTCCAAAGGGAAGCAGAGCAAGACGTTTGGCACCAGCTTGGCTGCAGGAGTTGCCAGAAGGAGGCATACAAGGCGCCATCCAACCATCATAGGGACTCCACTCTAGATTTGAGTAGTGTTTACTCCTCAGCCTTTTCTTCTCCCAAAGAGATCCTGTAAGGCAGTGGAGGTTTAGGATCAAAGTTTTCATTCTCCTAGATGGGCTACCTTCCTGTATTGATGAGTCCCACCTGGCCCTCATAAGAACAAAAAATAATCAGGATCTTATATGAAAAAGCTCATTTGTCTTGTTAAATGTCCAACCCTCCATGACAGGCACCACTTCCCAGTGGTAATAAATGCTGTACATATACAATCCTATTTTTCTCTTTGCCACAGTTGCGCCTAGGTCACCTCTGGTTATTATTTCCTTGATTCAGCTATGTGGAGAAAGATAGGATGTGGAACACACAAGACAAATGGGAGTGTCTTGAATTAGCCCCACAAGAAGGCCAGGTTCAGAAACTTGTGTGGATCGTGCCCCCAATTTTCTTGCATCATCAGAATTCTTAGGAATTCTTTCCTATAACAGTGTAAAGAGTTGTGGTGGTGTTGCCTTGCCTTAGTCCCTGTCAATAGATATAACATGCTGCAGTGTTTAGGATGTTCGACTAAGGCTGGAGAGACCACAGTGAAAATTTCCACTCAGCTATGACGCTCCCTAGGGGTGACCTTGACGAAACCACACTCTCTCAGCCGGATCACACCAACAGAGTTAGTGTGAGGATAAAATGGAGCATGGAATGAACCTCAGGTGAGTTGCTTTGCATGCAGTTAAGTAATCAGCTACTAAAATAATAAATGTCATACGGGGGTCTACATCCATTAGTCAACTCTATACTTTTTATTGTATTCGTCATTGTGCTCACTCAGCTTCAAAATGCAATGGCTAACCTCTGCTCCACTTAAATGGTTGCTTATCAGCATGCTTTAGAAAACCGATGAAGTCTTCACGTGGCCCTCAAGACTTAAATATGAATTAGCATGCCATCAAAGATGATGCGCCACACTTTGCCATGTGGCTGATTGAAAGACTTGTCTGTATTGATCTGTGAAGATAATCACCATGCTTCCACTAGCTGTGCTTTGAAAACGCAAGGAGCCAATCTCAACATTTATTGCTCCCACATTAGATCAATAGGTCATAGTGTTGGGAAAGAATTAGAGGAACTTAATATTTGATCATTCATGTCAGGCCTAAGGCTCAAACCTAATTTCATAATCAGGTTTGCCAAAGCAAAATTTCGAGTAAAGGCTAAAGTTGTGTGGTAGCTAAGCATGTGGGAAATGAACCAGGAAGTCCCAGGTTCAGATTTCACCCCAGATAGGCACTCACTGGGACCAGAAAGAGAGGGCAGCTGTTTTTGTTTTTGTTTCCAGAGAGCTGAAGGTGGTATGAAAAAGATATTTCTACTTCCTACTATCATCTCTGTCTTGGCTCCAATAACATTCTCAAACTGACATTCTCATTCTCAAACTAACTGCTCATTCACATAATCTACAGTGGTGCCTCGCAAGACAAAATTAATTCGTTCCGTGAGTTTTTTCATCTTGCGATTTTTTCGTCTTGCGAAGCACAGACTTTGGAAAAGCTTCAAAAATCACCAAAGTCTTCAAAAACTTCAAAAAAGGCTACCACACCGCGTGCTATGAGTTGCTCCTCGAAGTGAATGCACGGTTTTAAGAAAAAGGAAACAAACTTGCAAGACAAAGGAAACAAACCAGCAAGACGTTTTCGTCTTGCGAAGCAAGCCCATAGGGAAATCCGTCTTGCGAAGCAACTAAAAAAATGAAAAACCCTTTCGTTTTGCGAGTTTTTCTTCTTACGAGGCATTCATCTTGCGAGGTACCACTGTACTTGTTTGAGCAGTGTATGAGCAAAAGGCACAAGACCACTGCTCCTCTTCCGTGAGAAGATTCACTGAGTATGTGTTACTGGTGTGATCAGTATATGTGCTGGTGTCAGAGCGAGTAAGTGGGCAATTTATTTATTTTATTGAAACATTTATATACTGCCCTTCTGGTACAAAAGCGCCACTCAGGGCAGCTTAAAACATTCAAGATTACAGGGTTGAATGCAATGCTAGTCTTGCTCAGACTAGACCCATTGAAATTAATAGACCTAAGTTAATCATGTTCATTCATTTCAAGTGGTCTTTCCTAAGAAGGACTGCTACTGGATACAGCCCACAATTTCATAAAAACAATACCTGTCAACTACAACAAAAACCTATGGGGATAAAATGGTATTTATTAACCAACAGGATGGCTATGCTATGCGGTGCTCCACGGTCGGAGGCACCACTGCTTCTGGAGATCACAGGAGAAGAGAGAGCTCTTGGACTTTGGTCCTGCTTGCCATTTTCCCACAAGCATCTGGTTGGCTGCCATGAGAGCAGGATCCTGGATTAGATGATGGGCCATTGATGTGATCCAGGTGGATCTTCTTGTGTTCTTTCAGTGATTGGTCCAGGTCACCTAGTGAGCTTCAGGGCTGAGGAGGGATTGGATCCTGAGTCTCTCCAAAATTCTAACCTCTGTAACCACACTGACTTAGGGGTCACCAAACTTTCTGGGCCTATGGACACGTTTTCAGACCAGAGAAACTGTTGCTAGTTCTGTTCTGTTGGCTACAATGGAATGCTTGCTTCAAAACTAATTTCAGCAGCGGAATGGACCATGGAAGGCCTCTGGGGTCATGAGCAGACTCACAGGTGCTCACAGACTCACTGTTGACCACTACCCTGGCTCATCTTCAGACTAAACCCATATACAGCTTGGCCGCATTCCACTTCATGGGCTAAGTAGCTGAGGTGCAGGAGCTCAGCCTGAACAAGTGCTGCACATGGAAGCAATTAGCTGCCCCCACTGGACTCGTGACTCAAACCGAAAGCAGAATGAGTGGCGGTAATTTCACAGATGCAAGCAATTCATTAACAGGAAGAAGAAGAAGCCATCTTAATGGAAAGTGACTTGAGGACTGTTTGGTGCAAATGGCCACTTGCAGCTGCCACCCCCTGAGGAGGTCAGTTCAAGGAAAACACACCATCAGATGGAAAAATCAAACTGTGAATTAATTTGATAGTCGCTGATAAGGCAGCAGCTTTGCTGGGCTGTATTTCTAGCTGTGCCATGTGCCCTGTGGACTGCTGCCATGAAGTTTGACTGTACGTGATAACAAGAGACGCACGCGCATGAGATTAAATGCAGCTGCCAAGGGCATTACAGCAGTATCTGTTGAGGACCTGAGTCAAAACACTGGTGCTAGCCTTGTATCAAAGGTAAGCAGAACACCCCAAAACTCAAGAGGAGGATCAGTAATAAACCGTTCAACACTACTAACGTAGTTGCACATTTAATAGCCATTATAAGTTGCCACGTGTCCTATTTGAATACAGTGGTACCTCGGGTTACATACGCTTCAGGTTACAGACCCCGCTAACCCAGAAATAGTACCTCGGGTTAAGAACTTTGCTTCAGGATAAGTACAGAAATCAAGCTCTAGTGGCACGGCAGCAGTAGGAGGCCCCATTAGCTAAAGTAGTGCTTCAGGTTAAGAACAGTTTCAGGTTAAGAACGGACCTCCGGAACGAATTAAGTACATAACCAAAGGTACCACTGTACCATCAAAATCATCTGAAGTTGCAGCTGCTGCCTTATCAAAGTATAAAATCAATCCATACACCAGTTGAGATGCAAACCAGTTGACTGAATGTGCACTACCACTGTATTGACTGGTTTTGCTTTGTATCTCAACCAAAATTATTGCAATCTTTTGGAGCTAGAGTCTAGATTTAACCTTCAATTACGCTCATTCATCTTTGTGACATACAAACTATCTTGCCTGGTCAGAGAGAAAGTCTCTTTAAGCCACTGCTATGTCTCCAACAGCAGCCAGCCCGATATTCCCAGGTAACTTGCAAACTGGGCATGATATAGACCATCTGAAAATTAAAAGTACACCCTACCTAAAGGGAGCTGCCTGTTCCTCCTCAGCTCCGTTGAAGGACAGAGCTGTGTGTGGCACACAACTTACCATACCAACCTACTGCCTTCAGGAATGGTGGAAGACATCACCAGTAAAATTCAGCTTCTATTGCAGTCAGCTTTTGTATGTTGAATGGAGAGGGCGCCATCTTGTCCTTAGCCTCAAGGAGCAAAATATCTAGTGAAGACCCAAAGCAGATGACTCATGACTAGAAGGTGATAATTATGGGTCTTGTGATCATGCCCTATAAATGAGCCTTTCTGAAGTGTCCCTGTATGACTACTGTGAGTGAAAGCCATGCTGAGATAGACAGACCAGTGGTTTAACCCAGCAATTTCAAAAACTCCTGGTGGGTCAGAACCACCAAGGCCAGTGTAGAACAGTGAAAAGAGTTTGGGGTTTGAAGATATGAACCTGGAAATAGCTTTTCAGCAACACAAAGCATGTGTGGTCCTGGGCAAATCATTACCTCTGTGTCCACCAAACACCACAAGTTTTTTGTGAGCGTAGATAGCAGGGGTGGGGGGGTGCTGGACTACAGCTCCCATCATCCTTGACCATTGGCCGTGCTGGCTGAGGTTCATGGGAGTTGAAGTCCCAATATCTGTAGGGTCAGATTCTATCCCTGGAATACAGAAACCATAGACCACATCACACATCTGTAGGGTCAGATTCTATCCCTGGAATACAGAAACCATAGACCACATCACACACTCAACAGTATATGTTTTGGGGGGAGGGTGGAAGGTTTCACCTCCCATGAGCCTCTCTGGGACATCATTGTTCAGGGTGGGGTGTCCCAAATAGCACAAAGGCACACACCCGTCACAGGGGCCCAACCCACAGTTGGAGTAGGCTGTAATGTGTGAATCATGTCCTATGTCCACCATACCATTCTACAGCACAAATAAACTTCCTTAACAGAAGAGTAGAGGGCGAGTCCTTACAGAAAACGGTAAATCTTTATATTACATGACATTAATTACACTTTTACTGCTTGCTAACTCCGTTAAGGTTTTTGTTCGGCTATGGAGTACGGTACTTACTTGGTGCCCTCTTCAATCAAGGAGCCTCCTGCTGAAGGCCCAAGGTCCAACATTAGTTTTATTGCACTTTCTGTCACAGTTCATAAAGAATACTTAATAGAGCCACTCCTGCGTCCATCTGTGCTATCTGAGCAAGAGGAGAGCAACAGCAATCGCCAGTGTTTCCAGCGCTGTTGCCTCAAAAAAGGAATGTTGGGGGGTGGGTTTTCATTTCTAAAAGGAGTGCAAGAAATGTCGAGTTGAAGGGTGTGGGGCTTCTAGGCCATCTTAGCTGGACCCCCTTCTCATTAGGAGAAATTCAGAGCTAGGCCATTTCCAACAGATGACCACCCAACCACCGTGTTGTTTGCATTACAGGGAATATAAAGTGGGGAAAAACAGAACAGTAGCAGATCCATAGCTCTCACAACATCTAATTCAACCCTTAAACATAAGTGCACATGCTGGACGCAGCACATGGACATAAGGCTCCAGAATGTAGCTCACACAAGAGCCCCATGTTCTTCAGTCCAGTACAGTTCAACATGGTGAGCTTCTATGGGCACATTCACACATGCATGCTCATCACTCATGACTGGAACATCAAGCAATGACTCGTACAAATGCCCAAATCACCACAGGCGAAACTTCTGCCTCACCTGAAGTTAACTCACAAGCACAATACTTTCTCAACAGAATCACTTCACACATTCAGCTGAGAGCCATCAGCTACTGGGCAAGCAAATTAACACAATATCAAATGAACTCCATATTTGTGTGGTCCAGCCCTTTAGTAGACCATGAAATTGTACAGGGTTTTCATCTAGCAGAAAAATACAACCAAGTGATTAAATTACCTCAGCTGATTGGCAATGTCTAAAATTAGGTGGTTTAATCGGAGGTGGGGAGGATGGAAAAGATAAAACTGAGCCAAGGAACAACAAAAAGTCAATTTGGGCTTTTGAAACTAAAAACCCATGAGAGAAAGGCGCTAGTAATTCCCTACAGTTTTGTTATTGCTAGGCCTTACCCAGCAAACCTGGATTGGACTGGCCTGCTAGAGCCACATTGCGCATGACAAGAGATGCGTTGCTGATCCAACCGTTCTCTTCCATTCCCCCCCCCCAACATCTAGTACTACAAACCATGTGATCATGTGGCCTCATCGTACTGTGATCTCCTCTGTCTGTGATCCACTTCATTGGCTGCCACATGTGTGGGGAAAGAAACTCAAAGCCCACTGATGTCACACCCCACATCTTGTAGCAGTAAATGCTAAAGAGGGGTCAGAAAGGAGATACTGGACTGCTGGCGCTTTTAAACAACCACCACATGTCTCCCATCACACCTAGTTCCAGCCTAAGGGCTGGATATTAAATGCATCTTTGTATTTAAAGTGTATATTTTGTTGTTCTTTAAATGCAGATAGCATCTGCCTCTGTGGATGCTATTTGAATTTTTTTTTCAAAGACAAAAAGCATGCATGTTAAACGCAAGGACACATTTAAAGTGACAACTACAGTAGTTTGGTCCTTAGCCTCCTTGTCACTCAGGTCTGTCTACCCTACAGCAAAGCTGTGAATCTGAAATTAGGAGGATGCAAGATTTTAACTGACCTGAAGCTATAGCTTTCATGCCTTCTTTTCAAGGCAGACTAGACAGGTTCATCAAAGAGCACGGGTGGCCATTTTCATTTCACAAAATTAATCTGAGCAAAACAAAACAAATCTAAAAAAATTAAAGATCTCACCAAAGAAAAGTACACCTGAGTGTTTATGTGCACTTTAAACAATGTTTTCCTCCTCCCCCCCCCCACCTGCCACCCCACCGCCTCCTCAGTATGTGTCATCTTTGTAACATCTCTGGCAAGATTACCAAGGGTCTCTGTTCTTGTCACTTTGAGGCACTTTTAAGAGAGCTGTGGGAATGGGAAGGTGAAAGGAAAAGGGGGCAGTGGGAGCAAGGAGGTGTGGGGGGAAGAGAGTAATACTCACAGCTTTTCACAGTCAAAACCAGAACCCGCTGCTGGTAATGTGAGAGTGCTACATCAGGCGCCAAATGGATAAGACTGTAGACAGCCGGGCCAAAGCGCTGATCCTTGCCAGCACCTGCAGATAGGAGACAAATAATTGGCACATGTTAAAAAGAGAGAGAGAAAGAGACTTGTTAGATGTCCGTATTTTCTAACAGTGTCTGGCAGGGGTCCCTGCAAGGAATTTAATCAGCAAGAGTTGTTTAAAATGGGCTTTGAACAACAAGCCCTGCACTGCTAGTAATGAACTTCATATCATCTGGCACTCCTGTTTGCTGACGACATTCAATTTGTTAATTCTGCAGCTGGTGATAGGGGTCAGATAGGAAAGTGACGATTGTTTTTTGACGTTCCAACCCCTGCTCACATCTTCCTAATTAATCCTTTTAGAAGCAACCAGCGGGAGAGGTGTGGAGCTGAGGGAGGAGAATGTGAGGGCAAGAGAGGAAAGGAGACAGATTTGCTAATGCTGCCCTCTACTTTCTTATCTGACTATCTAAAGTGCAGGGTGGAAGAAAAGTGGCAAATAAGGCTGCAACAGGAACCAGAATATTCACGGATGCAACAAATACTTTTGTGTGTGACTCCCCCTTCTCAGTTTCACAACAATATTCCATGACCTTAATACACATGTCACATGTCTGATGAAGCAGGAGCAAAAACACTTCAAAAAATACTTGATTCTTTGGCAAGGCCAGGGGCAGAGTAGGGTAAGGCAGGTAACCTCTGGCCCATGTCCAAATCTTAACGGTCCATTGGACTTGCAAGGCTTCTACAGCAAAGTTACACCCACTTGCCCTACACTGGACATCATAGATGGTGTCAAGTGTGGGGCAGAGAAAACCTGGCATGGCTATAAGGCTGCTTGTCTAACACCATATACAGGGTGTGTATCTGAAGAAGTGTGCATGCACACGAAAGCTCATACCAAGAACTGACTTAGTTGGTCTTTAAGGTGCTACTGGAAGGAATTTGTTTTGTTTTGACTATGGCAGACCAACACGGCTACCTATCTGTAACCATATACAGGGCTTTGCAAGCCCAAACCATCAGCTGATCACCAGGTCTTGCAAAGCACTATCTTGTAGAGTGTTGTCAAGGGACTCAGCAAGCCCTATGTGGGCAAAAAAATAATCACCTGATATCATTTGTGACATCAGGTGACTGAAAAGAAGGTGGCTTTGCCCACTTGTCAAACTTTGCATGTAAGAGGTAGGTAAGTTCATGATCTGACAAGCCAGGCAGCTCCTGTTCCCCAACCCTGCTATATAATGTTCTCCACAACAGTCTAGCTTCTGCATTTTGTACTAGCTGCAGTTTCTGGGTTATCTTAAATGGCCTCGGTCCAGGATACCTGAAGGAGCGTCTCCACCCCCATCGTTCTACCCGGACACTGAGGTCCAGCACCGAGGGCCTTCTGGCGGTTCCCTCACTGCAAGAAGCCAAGTTACAGGGAACCAGGCAGAGGGCCTTCTCGGTAGTGGCGCCCGCCCTGTGGAACACCCTCCCACCAGATGTCAAAGAGAAAAATAACTACCAAACTTTTAGAAGACATCTAAAGGCAGCCCTGTTTAGGGAAGCTTTTAATGTTTAATAGGTTACTGTATTTTAGTGTTTTGTTGGAAGCCACCCAGAGTGGCTGGGGAGACCCAGCCAGATGGGCGGGGTATAAATAATAAATTATTATTGTTATCATCATCATCATCATCATCATCATCATCATCATCATCATCTTTAAAGGCAGCCCCCCTCCCCCCAATACAGCGCACTGTGGTAATTTAATTGGGAGGTTACCAGTAGCAACAGGTGGGCTAATGTCGCCAGATTATCCCTGTCCAGTAACAGTCACAACTTGCAAGTCAGCTAAAAGCATCTCAGGCCATTTAACCTAAATGAGTGTGTTCACACATAATAGCAAAATTGTTTCGCCCATGCCAAATCTCAGAAGAATGGGCAGACAGATGTGAGTGTCTGGATTCCAAGAGGTACCAATAGGAATGCAAGCATTAAACTGGAAACCACATTCCTTCTCCACCAAACAAGGAAAAACCCCTCTTTTGCCTAGGCTTCTGGCCGAGTGTCACCCAACAGTGTTGGAGCCTAAACTGTGACTTTCAAATCACCCCTAACCACCATTTTTGCAACATTCTCCACTGTTGAAATGCGGAATGGCAACTTTACAATTTCTGCTTGCAAGTCTGTGCCCTAAGAGAAATACGGTGTCCCGTGGATCCATAGTGATAGCAACCGAGAATCAATATTTTAGCGAGTTGGAGTGGGCACAGTAGAAAGTGGAACTTGAAAAGATGAAAGGGGATGAATAGTTGAAACTTCAAAGTGAGAAAGTTCATGTGGGAATTGTAGAACTCCTGGCTGAATTCAAAGCCAGTGCTGAAAAACTGCATCCTTCAGAGCTCAACTACAAATACCCCCAGAAATCTCTTAGGGGCACAAAAGAGTTTATATTGCTAGAATGAATCTCAAAGATCAATATATTTAGTTTTGACAACAAATATTTTTGACCCTGGATTCGTAAGTAAGGTTGCAACCCTATACAATGGATAGTATACAGAGTTACCACAAAGTCCACTGAATTCAATGGGCTTTACTTCTGAGTAGACAAGCATACAATGGTGCTCTTTGCTGCAATCCTGCAACCACTCGCCCAGGAGTAAGCCCCACTGAACTCAGTGGGGCTTACTTCCATATAAATGTGACAAGATGACCGATGGAGTCCCTTCCATCTTTACAATTCTATGATTCCATGCATTGTGCTGTTTGTGTCATATAAAGCTGAGGTGAGGATCCTTTGGCCAGAAGCCTAATCTGGCCAAGCCTGGGCTCCAGTTTGCCCCACAAAGTCCACACCCACTTGCTCCACACCTGATGACATATGTGGATGCCAGTGAACGGCTGAGAACCTAAAAATGTACTCCCAATTACCATATTTTTTCGTGTATAACATGCCCTCATGTATAAGATGCCCCCTATTTTGGGGGACTCCAAATTAAGAAAACACTCCTCAGCACTACCCGTATATAAGACGAGCCCCAATTTTAAACCTTTTTTTTTTAATTAAAAAAACCTAGTCTTATACACAGAAAAATACAGTATTCTTTGGTCAGGAAGGCTTGTTGCCACTGCAAATCAGCTGAGCGCCAGCTGCCCGCTGGAGTTCCCCACCGGCAACTGTAGCACAACTGATCCCTGCCAAGGGCAGGACTTGAAATGAGCAACTAACACCCAGTTTTAGAAACTAAAACTCCTTTTTACTGCTTACGTGATCAGAACAAAGAGTCCAACAAGAATCCAAATTCTTCAATGGAGCAAGTGCTTCTTCCCCATTGTGGAAACAGTCAAACAGAATGCCAGAGGCTATGGCTATATTTTCTTACGACAGACTCAAGAAAAATCAAATTATATACTCCTCTTCCTCCTCCCCCATCTTACTTTCTCCCTTTATTTCCATTTCATCTTTTAAAAGAAATTCTACAGTATCCACACTGAGGATAAAATAACGTATCTTCCCCTCTTTGCTCAAACCCCTGTAGTAATCATATTAATAGGAGGCCTTTATTACTGGTTAATGGAATTCTTTTTAAATGGAACCAAGTTTGAAGTAAACTGTTTTTCATTGATCGTATGATGTATAGAGCTCAACCAGTCTATTTATGGTGTAAGCAAATTAAAAGCCTTAAGCCTTTATAGCTAGGCCGCATAATCTCGTGCAGAAAAATCAATTTCTTGGTATCCTTGTGGGATATGGATCATATTTCTCCCCCTTTTTTCTGATAGAGGAACACTTTCAATTTATTTTGAGAAAGAAGTTAATTAGTGGTAGAGTTTGGGGTTTTAAAAATAATATTTTGGCCACCACTCTTTATAATGGAAAGTGTCTCTTGCAGACTTTGCTGAGTGCTGTAGACCAAATTAGGTGCCAGTCATGGATACTCTTGTTACTTTAGAATTTCAAAGGTAGACATTTATGTTAGAAGACCGGTCTGAAACTGTAACCTGTTTTGGATTTCTCTCCATTATGTTTCAGCAAGACAGCACGACTCTTTCTGTAACAGTCTGTCAAGATTCTGCTTTTAACCACGTAGGTCTCCTATGCTGTGACGCCATAACCAGAGTCCTGCCCTTATATTTTAGACACCATAGATTATTCCTCAGGATCATCTCAGCCTCTGTTGTTTATGAGGTGTAAAAATGCACCCATCCCAAAAACGACATCTTGATCAGGCTCCAAACAACTGTGTTAGGTGTGTCCCGTGCTTTATTTTTTAAAAAAATGTTTTGGGGTACTCTCATCTCCCTACTCATATTGAAATACTGCCCCTCAATGAGGCCAAACTTAGATTCACAAAAAAATTAGGAGTATATGTGGGATGTAATCCACTGGGAGCAGTCAAATACAACATTCCTTGTTTTTCTAGAATGGACAGGCAGGGGGATGTTAGTCCAGCCAGTCAAAACTTCCTGTTCCTCCTGGGCTGGAGCATCCTTCCCTTGCATGTGACTAGAGGTGGCCGTGACCTTACCTGTCCAGGTAGCAAAAGAACGAGTCATGCAGCACTCTCTCTCTTACTCTCAGCTAGCAGAAGCACTGGGACTATTCCCCATATGGCGTAGATCCACATGTACATATTTGTAACCAAGTCTGCCTTCAGGAATCCAACTGTGAACTGATGTGAGTAAACTTCTTTTATTGACTTTAAGTAAGATTGTCGTGTCTTTATTCTTTTAAGAGGGATCAAAGGGAACTTACCAGGAACGTACAATTCAATCTGAAACTGTATAATAGTGAGAAGGCTCACACGAGCCTGCAACCAGCTATCTGCTGTGCATATAAGAAAGGGGAATGTAACTCTGCTACATAAAGAAACTTGCTAGCGTGAGTTAGGAAGGATATTAATAAACAATATATCCTCTCCTGCCACCCTGAACATTCCCACAGTATACGTACCCTTGTGTCCCCACACTGAGTGTGTCCGAGGTTGGGCATGTGCAGAGGACATGTGCAGTGAGTAGCAAAGGCCTCCCATGAGGGCTGGTCCACCCAGTAGCCACACTGAGGGCTTTGCCTCAGAAAACAGACCAGGAGGCACAGTTAATTTACCTGCCTTCCCCAGTCCACCAGACCCGCCAAGCATCCCTATTTTCTAGGGACAGTCCCATATTTACAGAAGCTGTCCACATTTTCGATTTGATCCCAGAATGCCCCATTTTCCTTCAGCGTGTCCCTATTTTCATCGGAGAAATGTCGGAGGGTATGGAGTTATCAGACTCTTGAGTAATCCGAATGCAGCCCTGTATAGGGAAGTTTTTGAAATGTTTAATGTTGGAAGCTGCTCAGAGTGACCGGGGCAAACCAGTCAGGTGGGCAGGGTAGAAATAATAATATTATTGTTGAATAGGATGTCCCTATTTTCATCTGGGGGTATGCCATGCAGGGTCAAGTCCAATGCATTTTGGCACCTGAGGAAAACCACAAAATGGCACCCTATTCCCAGGCGCAGAATTTTGAACCTGACATGTGTATAAGAAGCCCAACAATTCTGTCGCAGCGAAAGTGAACTTGCCATCTCAGCTCTGAAGACCTTTCATTTCCTTTGACACTACTTTGGGAATAAATAGCTTTGAGCTGCATGTGTGTGTGTGTGTTCATCTCCTGAACATTTCCATGTATGCAGTGGCGTAGCGTGGGTTGTCAGCACCCGGGGCAAGGCAAGTAATTTGCGCCCCCTAACCCGTGGATTTCCGCCCCCTAACCCATGGATTTCCGCCCCCTAACCCTAACCCCCAGATGTTGCGCTCGGTGCGGCCGGCCCCCCCTGCACCCCCCACGCTGCGCCACTGCATGTACGAATAAGCCACTACATTTCTAACAGTACAGGAAGCGGGAAGGTTGTTGTCAACAGCTGTGATCTCAAACTCCAAACTTTCTAGTGGAGCCAGTTCATTCCTGCAGCTGTTCTTCCTTGCCTTGCTTCTTGGGTTGGTTTTATTTAGATTTTACATCTGTGGGCTCAGATTCCTTTTAGAATTTTACTCGATTTTAAAATGCACTTTAGGAATAAGAACAGCAATCATGAGGATAGCTGCCAGTAAGCAAATAATCAAGAGATGCGAACAAAAGTAACATGTATGCACTTCAACATCATAAATGGAAACACCATTATTATTATTATTATTATTATTATTATTATTATTACTATTATTATTATTATTATTATTATTATTATTATTATTATTTTGTGTATTGCATCTAGGGATCACAGAACAGTACTAGCACCCATGTAGACTGCATTCAATATGGAACTGCAGCAGCCCAGAAGATTATATTATGAAATGATACGTTAGCTAAAGACAGCAATATCTGTCTAATTCCTCTATGAATCTCAGTTCTGAATTTTACAGTAACACAGAGCCATCTACAGGGGAATGGCTGTGTTTGGTGTTTCCTGGCAAAGCTTATTCTAGCAAGCCGCGAATAAGAGTCCACAGAGGACAAAAAATTACAGTAAACAGTTCAATGCTGGCACACCTTCTTCGCTATTTCCTTTGCCATTTTATGACCCTTATTTAAAACAAAAAAACCTAGTTTTTAACTAGGGTTAAAAGACCTTTTCAGAGAAATATATATAGAATTGTTTGTGCATTAGCATGTTAATGCTAAATATTTATACTGCTATTAAATAAAAAGGGGGGGGGGACCCACTGCCTTCCAGTCACCAGCATTTTAGCATTTTTTTAAAAAGATAAAAAATTCCAATCTAAAAAAATTGACAGAACATTAAAAAACACACTTTAATATCATGATGCAAACTGGGCTATCACACTTTAAAAAATAGGTTATAGTGCAAATTAAACAATTGATTTAAAAAATAAATCGACCGGTGTGCGGAATTTAAAGCAGTTGTGTGTCTGAATTGTACTTTCCGTTTCCTCGTCCACAAGTTACTGTGGACAAAACACAGCAGAATGTATGCATGGGAAAAAATGCAATTCTTTTGGTAGTGTGGAAAGGCCATTGCTATTCTGTTTATCGCTTACATGGGGAAAGGAACTATAATGCAAAATGGCACTAAAGTCACTTGTCTGGAAGTACCACAGTTGCCATTTATTTAGTGTAATGGATGCACTATGCAGAGCAACCCAGATTCCTAAATGTTCGCATTTTTTTACTTATCCAATCATATTATTTCGTAAGGTTATTATTTTAAGCCATCCAGACTTGGTATTTTTTGAGTTAGAAAATGGAGGTAGGAAATCATAGTGTTACCTTTGGCTGAGTTTAACAACAGGTTTCATTCAATCAAATCTGATTGAATTACATTAAATGCACCCTGCAGTTTTATGCATACTGACTTGCATGTACACTTAGTAAAGTCATCAATGTAGCTTTGAGTATTTGCATTAATTTTAATTGGTGTAGACCAGCAGTGACCAACTGGGCGACTGATTTAGCCAGCAGAACAATGTTATTAGGACCTCAGCAGCCCTGCCCCCTTTAAACCAAGTTGTGGGGGGAGTGTTGCCAACATTTTCACAAAGCGTGTTCTCCTTCATAGAGAGCACATGTTGCGGTTAGTATGGATGACCATCCACAGTGATTGGGCGGTTGGGTTACTGGGCAAATTTTGGTGTTGCCATTTAGGGGGATGGACCAAAGGTTATAAAATCAACTCACGCAGCACTGACTGGGCTCTTTTGCTGTATGCATCAGATCACCCGCCCACCCTCCCTAATCTAGGGCTATTGCGTTGACCTTGCTATGCCTGTCATGGGGTCATCTGCTTTTGGGGCAGGGGCCTGGTAGGAATTTTGTCCATTTGGCTGATTGGCTGGTGCCATTTGGTTTTTGCCTACTGCGTAGCAAATCGTCACAACTTGTAAGGTTGCGGTTAGGCATTGGTTTAAAATTGGTTGGTGGAGGGGCAAGGATTGCCGGTGCCTGCCCCTCCAATGCTGCTGCAGAAAGGGAATTCCGTTAAAGGAATCCAGGGGCTTGCCATTCTTTTGTCCGTACCCCTGAAGGGGGCTTAGGGCCACACAAGCCCCCAGGAGCATGTGGGGGGGGGATGAGGGTCTGGTGCCCAGCTCCATGCTCTCCCCAATATTGTTTTCCCTTACTGGCTTTTGCTGGAATCCAGAAGTCAGTTCTGTCCCTGGGCGTGGGGACAGATAGTCATAACCAATGCCTAAGCAACCACTCACATTTATGTATTTTAATAAAGTTGTGGTCAAAATTATGCCAAAAACCTTAAACAAAAATTATGTGTGAATTGTGAATTATTTAGGGGTGGCCTGGGGGACCTCAACATGCAATCTATTTTTAAAATGTTTTGTGCAAGTCACAGAGAAGAAAAGACACCCCTTTTTAACATAATGCCCTGTCCATTCCTCTGCTTGTGCATAAGAGATGGCAATAGAAATTTTGCCACCCTGGGTTGCTTTTGGAGGAAGCTGTGATACATATATTTAATCGATAAATAAATTAACAGGTGATGGCATGTGCCAATTGTATTGCAAAGATGTGTAGTTGCTTGGATGAGCTGAAGGCCTACTATTCTATTGCTCCAGTCCTGTTGACTAGATGGATGCATTCTGGCAACACTCAAAACTCATTACTCTGCAGGCCTGTTCTCTCTCCACATAAAGACACAAGATGATTTAAAGCAAAAATGGCCTGAGCCCAACACTTCTAAATGTTTTCATTTACAGCGTTCTGATATGAATTCAATAATACCTCTCCAGCTGGATTTTTTGGGGCAATAGATTTTATTGAATTAGTCTCCCTCCAAAATATATTTTTCTCTCTTCATGGCAAACATGTTGGACCTGGCCGCCCACCCCCACGGCTCAGGCCTGCTAGATTCTGGCAAACTCAGTCCATAACCTGCAGAGTGGCTCCAATATTTGAGGGTCACTGAGTAGCAAGCCCACAGTTTTCCACCTTAAGCTATTTACTGCAGTGGCAGCAACATCTACCACCACCTTCCATATTACTATTCTTCTTCTTTCTATACTGCTTTATATTTTTAAGAAAAAAATCTCAAAGCGGTTTGCAAACACATTAAAACAGCAAATGAAAATATTCCACATGAAATTATGCCGTCCGGTATTAAGAGCTCAAATTCATTTGGTTTTCTTCCCATGCTCTGTGTATTAATACAGAGATAACTGAAACCATGAGTCATTTGCTCCAGCTGCTTCGTTATGTTCTATCCTACCTAATAGCAGGTTCCTGTACCACCGCCCCAGTTTCCTGCACATCAATGAAGTAATTATCCCCAGTACTTAGTGTCCTCTGAAATATTGTCTTCTGCCCCCTCAGGATTCAGCTTAAAGCTCTCTTAATCAGGTTTGCAAGACTCCTAGCAAACACATTCTTGTCAACCTCTGTGAGGTGCAACACATCTCTTGCCAGAAGCCCTTCTTGGCAGCGAAAGCTGTGGTACAAATAGCAAAATACTTCCCAATAATACCATCTGCTCGGCCAGTCTATGTACTTCTAGTATGTTCCTCTCTCTTTCTGGGCCATGATCATCTACAGAATGAGGGGCGGAATAACCACCTGTGGTCCAGGTTCATGATAAGTAGAGTTAAGCTGGTGATCTTTCAGGGCAAAAGTGTCATTAATGGTCAACATTTGCACGTGTCTCTGATAACCATTAAGTTGCAGATTCTGTTGTTGTTGTTGTTGTTGTTGTTGTTGTTGTTTAGTCGTTTAATCGTGTCTGACTCTTCGTGGCCCCATGGACCAGAGCACGCCAGGCACTCCTGTCTTCCACTGCCTCCCGCAGTTTGGTCAAACTCATGCTGGTAGCTTCGAGAACACTATCCATCCATCTCATCCTCTGTCGTCCCCTTCTCCTTGGGCCCTCCATCTTTCCCAACATCTTTTCTAGGGAGTCTTCTCTTCTCATGAGGTGGCCAAAGTATTGGAGCCTCAGCTTCAGGATCTGTCCTTCCAGTCAGCACTCAGGGCTGATTTCCTTCAGAATGGATAGGTTTGATCTTCTTGCAGTCCATGGGACTCTCAAGACTCTCCTCCAGCACCATAATTCAAAAGCATCAATTCTTCGGCGATCAGCCTTCTTTATGGTCCAGCTCTCACTTCCATACATCACTACTGGGAAAACCATAGCTTTCACTATACAGACCTTTGTTGGTAAGGTGATGTATCTGCTTTTTAAGATGCTGTCTGGGTTTGTCATTGCTTTTCTCCCAAGAAGCAGATGTCTTTTAATTTCATGACTGCTGTCACCATCAAGTTGCAGATTCTACTACTCTCTATCAAAGTTGCATCTGTCTTTAGACTTTAATCTTGAGGATGCAGTTACAAGACAGCTTACAAGCCTCCTCCTCACTTTTTGGCAATAGATTTTATTGAATTAGTCTCTCTCCAAATCACGGTCCAGCCCTTCAATACTTAGAAATATGACGTTTTTACCTTCAGATTTTCTCAAACCTAACAGGAGAAGAAATGGACCTTGAACCTCAAAAAGATAGATTATGAAAGGTTTTGAACTCCCAAGGACCATGTGAGTTCTAGAATTCTCTTAAACACTCTTCTTTTAATTGCTAATTAAATTTGTTTGCTTAAGTCATCAGGCAGAATGCGAGGCAATTAAAAACATTGGCACACAATCAATTTTAATTGTGTTCTGCCACAGCGCTTGCCTTTGCAAATCAGATACGTTTTAGTCTATGCACCGAGATATATCAGGTGAGAGCAATTTTTAAGACTTCCATTTATGCAGGCTAGATCTGATTAAACAGTATATTGTTCGTTCTTAAGTTACACAACTTCTTCCACTATACTTATCGTTCCATTACTGCTGATCTAGATACATCTACTAAACCAGGCTATATAGTTTGTTATATAGCAATGCATTGATTAATATGGACCTGTTCCCAATGCTCTTTGCGGCTATATATTAGTGCCATCTAGCGGTCATTGGGAAAAATACTATTAAAATAATGCATTCTCTTTGTTGCCAGGTATATTATTATAACTCATTCTGAAACCCTTAGTCCTAATTTTTTAAAACACAAACACACATACACAAACCTAAGCTTTGTACCTCCAGAGAAAGATTTTTGAAATATTAAACAATTTATAAATGTTAATGCTGTTTGCATCTGTCTGTCTTAGGAGATGCTGGAAAACTGCAAAACTGTTGGAGAGTTACGGCAGAGAAATGTAAATAAATGCATAAAATTCCTCATAGAAGGAAACAAAGTTACTTTCAGGAAAGCCAAGAACCACATACAGTGGTACTGTGGGTTACAGATGCTTCAAGTTACATACGCTTCAGGTTACAGACTCCGCTAACACAGAAATAGTACCTCGGGTTAAGAACTTTGCTTCAGGATGAGAACAGAAATCGTGCTCCGGTGGCACGCTGGCAGCAGGAGGCCCCATTAGTTAAAGTGGTGCTTCAGGTTAAGAACAGTTTCAGGATAAGAGCGGACCTCCGGAACGAATTAAGTACTTAACCCGAGGCACTACTGTACACCACTATTTATGCCTGGCCTGCATAATCTTTGACCTACCGAGATGAATGCTAGTATATTGCATTACTTCGCTGGGCTCAGAGTGTTGGTCTGCCATAGTCGAAACAAAATAAAAAAAAAATCCTTCCAGTAGCGCCTTAGAGACCAACTAAGTTTGTTATTGGTATGAGCTTTCGTGTGCATGCACACTTCTTCAGATACACACAGGAATTTATTTATTTTGTAGAGTCTGCAAAGTCTTCCTTGAACTTTCCTGAACTTGCTTCCCCCTACCTGAGTCTCTCAGCTAAGCTCGATTGCTCGTGATGACTCACCAGCCATCTATGGCAGGCAGCCCTCCACGGTTCAAGAAACCTCCTGTTTTGAGGCACATCTGGAACTGCCAGACCAGGGGTGAGGGTTTGCCAAGTTGCCTGGGAGTCCTTAAACAATATAGACAAGCTGCACAACATAACACAACACGATGGCCAAGAACAATGGCACTAAACACTATTTATAGATTAATACAAATAATCAGAAATTACAACCAAAGTCTCTAAATCTTATTCACCAATCACGGTAGAATAATCCAAAAGTTCAATATATACATAATCTGTCACCAAATATCACCAGGACAGAGTGACTACAGTATCATATGAGCACTGACTCAGAGCATATTTTCTACAGCGTTTATATTTGCTAACATGTAAGATTGGCTTGTTAAGAAATTGAACTGCATCCTTCTCATATTAATTCTCACAAGTCTGGCTGACGAAGAATTGATCAAGGTTGGCTGATGAAGCATCGAACGAAACAGATTGGTTATCCAGAAACTCTGTTCCAGAGATATTTGGTGACAGATTATGTATATACTGTATTGAACTTTTGAATTATTCTACTGCGACTGGTGAAGAAGATTTAGAGACTTTGGTTGTAATTTCTGATTATTTGTATTAGTCTATAAATAGTGTTTAGTGCCATTGTTCTTGGCCATCGTGTTGTGTTATATTGTTCAGTTCATCAAGTTGCCTGGGAGGCCAGAAGACAAAAGCTTTCAGACTTCATTCAACTCGATGGGCTGCAATTTGTGTCCATGTGAATTGATTTTCTCAGAAAGGCAGCATAATCAAATAATTAAAAACAATAAGGCAAAATGAAAACGTAACCCTGTATACACACTGTACCTTTAAAGCTCATTTGAAGCGCCTTCTTTCCTTCTGGAAGGCTCAGCGGACTTGAGGGTGAAAAACCAGGTTACATAACTCAATCTTCAGAGAAGAATTAGACGGCTCCACCCATCTCTAGTTAGAAGCCGCTATTCATGGGTGATACTTTACACTATGTACAGAGCGCACTTCTAGATCAGTGGTATTCACCCTCCCACTGAAATCCTTTCCAAATCAGTTGCACACTGAGAAACCCTGGTAGGTTGCAAGGCATTCTGGGATTTGCAACACATTTTTTAAATCTTCTCACCTTCCAAAACACAGGTAAGCCAACCTGCAGCATAGATGCCACAAGTGGCGCATGCAGTGGGAAACTGGAGCGGAAGAATCCAAATAATAATAATAATAATAATAATAATAATTTTTTTATACCCCGCCCTTCCCGGTTCAGAAAACCGGGCTCAGGGCGGCTAACAACAGATTTAAAACACTTAATTGATGCAACAAAAAACAGCAAAAAATACAATATAAAATGTGAATAATAAATTCAGAATTCAAAAATCAATTTAGGGGGGAAATCCATCCAATAAACATTAGATGATCACCAGGGATAGCTGGTTAAATTAGTCCTATTTGGGCCAGCGAGAAGACCAGGGGAGAATTAGCTGTGGGATCCCAGAGCAGATAATCTTCATAAAAAGACGAGGGGGAGGGAAGGAAGGGGAATAAAAGATCAGGCTAAGTTCAAATTGAAAGCCAGGCGGAATAGCTCTGTCTTACAGGCTCTGCGGAAGGAAGTTAAATCCTGCAGGGCCCTGGTCTCATGGGACAGAGCATTCCACCAGGTTGGAGCCATCACTGAGAAGGCCCTGGCCCTGGTGGAGGATAATCTGACTTCCTTAGGGCCCAAGACCTCCAAACTATGATTATTCATGGATTATTCATGTTACTGCTATTTTACTTCTTTTGTTACATTTATATTCTGCCTTTTCTCCAATGAACTCCAAGCGAGTCAGGACTAGCCCAAGAATATTTTTGCTCCTGAGGCAAACTGCAAAATGGTGCCTCCCCTCACCAGGAAAGAAGGCGTGAGCGAAAATCTTCAGCAGCAGCAAGTGATGCTTTTGTTGGAGGCTGGATCCTGCCGCCTGAGGTGGTCTCTTCATCTTGCCTCATGAGGGGGCCAGCCTTGAGGAGAGTTACACTAAGAGACAGAAAGTGAGCTATGTGTCTGAGTGGGGATTTGAATCTGTAGTAAATTTTTATTAATTTTCCAATCATACAATTATTTTCCAAATCTTAACAAATTTTAACAAATTACTCTTTTTAGGCTTCCTTCAGCTTCTCTGGTAATCACCCGTAATTACTCTTCAATACACATTCCTTTAATTGCATTGCCATTTATCTTCCCTCCCTTTTATATTTCTTTTGACAATACCTCTTAAGCTTTTACAGTGCTTCTTGAAATCCCACCAGCGTTGTTTGCACATCACATACATTTTTCAGATCATCTACAAATTTTCCCCAATCTTCGATGAACTTTTGGTTTCGAGCATATCTTATTTTCCCAGGCAATTTATCTAGTTCCGCATAGTCCGTCAATTTCATTCTCCATTCTTGAATCATTGGTATTTCTTCTTGTTTCCATTTCTGGGCCAATAGAATTCTTCCTGCAGTCACTACATACTGGAATAATTTACAGTCTTTTCTTCTTTTTTCTTTTCCTGTAATTCCTAAAAAAAAAAAAGCTTCTGGTTTCTTAACAAAAGTATATTTTAACATCTTTTTCAATTCATTATATATTGCTTCCCAGAAGTTTCTCACTTTCTTACATTCCCACCACGAGTGGGGATTTGAATCTGGGTCTCTCCAGCACTGTAACCACTGTGCCACACTGCCTCTGTAGCATATATGCAGCGCAAATGACGCTGTTGCCCATTTGAGATTTGATGGCAAGCAAGATGGCCACCGTCCATGTCCCAAGCGATGAAAAATCACCCTTGAGGGAAAGGCAGGCAGCGGAATGTCTTCTTTATGAAGCTCAGTCTAAACTTTTCATTATCTTTCTTTCTGAAGCAAAACTAATAATGGGAAACCACAAAAAAAAGAAACCTTGCCCAGTCCTGTCCCCCTCTCCAAATCTTACCCGAAGCAGTAGAACAAGAAACTAAATCAAGATGTTTACTGACAGACTAATAAACAAATGGGCCCATTGCGAGGGAGCCTTGATGAATGGTGCATCCAGGTGTTTTCAATAATGGCAATAAGCACTACAACTCAAAGTATTTCTGATTCAAGTATAATGCATTATTAGGCCATTAGAGGCTGAGTATAGAGGGCCATTTGTGCTCAGGCCTATCAATAATGCTGCTTCCCAGCTTGCATTTAGACCAGGGGAATTAGTCATACTGATATTCTATTTAATAAAAACCTAAAGAAGACGCATCAAGAATCGCATTACATTTTAACAGGGTTACAGCAGCCCAGGAGGACCACAAGTTTAATTTTCATAAGAGCATTCATTCCTCAATTATGTCAAACATGAAAATGTAAATGGCAAATTTAATGCTAACAATATCCCTCAAAGCACATTGGCAGGTAGCAAGCATTATGTTGAGTGAATGCCGGCTGCATAACAAGCAGGGCCCAGAAGTAGACGGAGGAGAATGGATTAAATTGTGAAGCTGAGCTCTGCTGGTGATGGGCACAGGCTTCTGCTGATGATGGTGAGGAGTCATACAATATGCATGTAGAGAGAAGGGATGGGTGCCTCTGCAAAGTATTTGCTGATGGTACAAGCAGCATAATTAATTCTGGCTGCCCGCAGCAGCTGGAGACACCAAACAGGCTGCTTTGAATCCCTTAAAATAAATGGAATAGTTTCATTTAAACCAGAAGTCCTCTTTGCATGAGGCTCACAGCGTGGCTTGTCTGCTTTGTTTTCAACTGTCTGCTTATACCTTGGACACAAGGACATTGGAGTTTCTGCCATCCAAGCCACCTGGAAGTCATTTAAACGCGTTCAGATTCTTATGGAGGTTCGTGCTTACAGAATGAGCGTATCGCACTGCAAGGAGATTAGAACATTTCGAGGAATAAGGGAGTTAGTGTGGTGTGGTGTAGTGGTTAAGAGCGGTGGACTCATAATTTGGTGAACCGGGTTTGCTTCCCCGCTCCTCCACATACGGCTGCTGGGTGACCTTGGGCTAGTCACACTTCTCTGAAGTCTCTCAGCCCCACTCACCTCACAGAGTGTTTGTTGTGGGGGAGGAAGGGAAAGGAGAATGTTATCCACTTTGAGACTCCTTGTAAAGGTAAAGGGACCCCTGACCATTAGGTCCAGTCGCAGACGACTCTGGGGTTGCGGTGCTTGTTGTGTATTGAGTCAAAGGATTTTATATCTGTATTATTATTGTCTGTATTTGCATTAGGGTAAAGTAACTGCCTTTTGGTTCCAGAGGGTACAGCTACTATTGGTTCATTTAAGCTGCTGTATTTGGATCCTCTGTCTTATTGGTTGCCTCCAAAAGGCAGGACTGTGATTGCCTGATATTGTTCCCTCCAAAATGTATCCTTTCTAGCTAGTTCCCTGTCCCTATAAATGTAGCTCTCCCCTCCTCAAGTCTTAGTTTTGTTGCTTTAATAAAGAAGTGTTACTAGAGAACTGTCTCCAGCATATTATGTCAAGAGAGCTGAAATCACAAACCCCACGTCACAACAGCGCTCATCTCGCTTTATTGGCCGAGGGAGCCGGCGTACAGCTTCCAAGTCATGTGGCCACCATGACTAAGCCGCTTCTGGCGAACCAGAGCAGCGCACAGAAACGCCATTTACCTTTCTGCCGGAGCGGTACCTATTTATCTACTTGCACTTTGAGGTGCTTTCGAACTGCTAGGTTGGCAGGAGCAGGGACCGAGCAATGGGAGCTCACCCGTCGCAGGGATTCGAACCGCCGACCTTCTGATCGGCAAGTCCTAGGCTCTGTGGTTTAGACCACAGCGCCACCCACGTCCCTTGCAGTGCCACCCACATCCCTTAGGGTAGTGATAAAGCAGGATATCAAATCCAAACTCCTCCTCTTCTTCTTCTTCTTCTTCTTCTTCTTCTTCTTCTTCTTCTTCTTCACTGCCAGAGGCATTGCACCTCTGAGAACCAGTTTTGGGGAACAGCAAGTGTTATGTAGTGAAGTTTCACCCTGGGCCAGCAGGGGGATACTGTATATAGTTTTCCCTCAGGTCTGTAGATAGTTTTCCCTCAGGTCCGCGTCAGTTATTTTAGGCAGGAACTCTGGGCTGTTGTTGTTACAATGTTGACAGCCGGCTGCCTATAAAAGCAGGCCGGCTGAGCTGTTTGCAGTCAGTTCTATTCCAGCTTACGAAATAAAGAGCTACTTGGAGAAATCGCTGTGTCATCGGCTATGTCAACCCACAACTTAACAGCAAGTGTGCGCTCGGTTCCATCTTGCAGGCTCTCCACAGGCATGTGTTCAGCCGCTGTAAGAACAGAATGCCGGATTAGACAGTGCACTGGCCTGATCCAGGAGGCTTGCCTCATGTTTTGCATCACCACAGTGCAGAAAAGCCTGGGTTGTCATTTAAAAGACATGTGCAACTGTTTCAGAATTAACTAACACCCTCAGAGTAAACAAGCAGTTTACTAACACCCTCAGAGTAAACAAGCAGTTCAACAAAAACGAAAGCTAATATATGTTTTCTGCCGTAATGCAGCAAAAGGTTTAGCGGCGGCTGTAATTCATAGTTATCCAGATTATCTGGTATGCAGTGTGGGAATGTTCTGGGGTGCAAGAGAGGATATATTGACTAATTATATCCTTATCCAACTTGTACTAACAAGTTCCCAAAATATCAGCAGAGTTTATAGACATTCCCCTTTTAGTACGCAACGGTAACGCTTGCACAGGTTCGCTAGAACCTCTATAATAATTACTCTGGTAATTTCCCCTTTGTTCCCTCTTAAAATACAAGACACGACACAGTCTTTATAAAAGTATAAAAGAGTTTACTCACGTTCTGTTCACAATATGATCCCAGAAGGTAGGCAGGCTTAAAAAGGTTACATGCAGTTAGAATCTATCTTGTAGCAAGATAGTACTGTCCTCTCTTGGCTGGGAGCCAAGAGGGCATGTTGCTCCTTCAGAAGATGAAGATGGCAGAGAGGCAAGAGGCAAGAGGCAAGAGGCAAGAGAGTGGCTGCCTGCCCTGTGCTTTTATCATTACCTGCACAGGTGAGGCCACACCCACCTCTGGTCACATGCGGAGGAAGTCCGTCCCCAGGAAGTTTACCTGCTTGCTAGACAGACATCCCTCCCCATGTTCTAACATGTACACTCTAGGAATGTTGTCATTGACTGCTCCTGTGTTTACATCCCACATACCCCTTCTCAGGCAATACAACATACACAAAACATAAACAACTTTATTCAACCACCCAGAGTCCCAGCTTGACACGTAGATTCTGGAAACTCTCTCTTGGTAGGGGTTTCGTCAGGATGTCAGCAGTCATCTCTTGGGTGCTGCAGTAGGATAGTTCCACAAGTCCATCCTGGATCATCTGGCGTATGTAGTGGTATTTAACCCCAATGTGTTTTGTTCTGGCCAGGAACTTCTCACTCTGCGTCAGCTTCAGGCAACTTTGATTGTCCTCTAGCAAGCTGACAGGCCCTTTTCTCACCAACCCAAAGTCCTTTATGAGTTGATCAAGCCAGGCGATCTCTCTGCAGGCTTCTGTTGCTGCAACGTATTCTGATTCTGTGGAAGATAATGCTACACAGCTCTGTTTATAACTGCCCCATGAAACAGGTCCATCACCAAACATGAAAACATGACCACTTGTTGATTTATAATCAGCATTATCCCCAGCCCAATCCGCATCAGTATACCCAACCAACTTAGGGTCTCTGACGGCTGGTAACCTTAATTTACAATTCATGGTACCCTTCAAATATCGCACCACCCTCTTTACACCTGCCCAATCATGCTCAGTGGGAGAATTCACTTTTCTGCTAAGAATCCCCACAGCATTTGCTAAGTCAGGTCTACATGTGGTAACTAAATACAAAAGTTTACCAATCGCCGACCTGTAGTCATTGTTGTCTGGCAACTGCTTCGAATCCTGCTGATTCTTCAGGAAGTCAGTAGCCATCGGTGTAGCAACTGGATGTGCGTCTTGCATCTGCATGTGCTCAATCAGCTCGTGGATCTTCTGTCTTTGACTGAGAAGAAATGAGCCGTCCTCTTCTCTTTCCACCTGGATCCCGAGGTAGTACTGGACATCTCCTAGCTCCTTGACCTCCACCTCTTTGCTAAGGTGTTTTACTATCTGTGTATAGTCTTTCTCACTTGCTGTGGCAATAATCAGGTCATCAACAAATGCTAAGATATATGAGAATTGTCCATTATTTGACTTACTGTACAAGCACTTGTCAGCGTCGCCTTGCTTGTACCCAAGTTGCGTCAGCATTTTATGCAACTTCTGGTTCCAGGCTCTAGCAGCCTGTTTAAGTCCATAAAGTCCTTTCTGCAGTTTGCACACTAAATGTGCCTCATGTGGTTTCACAAAACCTTTGGGCTGTTTCATATAGATTTCTTCAGAAATCTGCCCATGTAGAAAAGCGGTAGCAATGTCTATGTGTTTCACTCTCATTTTCTTGGAGGCTGCAATGCTTAGAAGCATTCTTACGCTGCTGTACCTCACAGTTGGTGCAAAAACTTCATCATAATCTTCACCAAAACGCTGTGAAAATCCCTGTGCTACAAGTCTAGCTTTGTAGCGCTGCACTTCTCCTTCTGACCCCTTCTTAACCTTGAAAACCCATTTACTGCCAATGGCCTTCTTACCGGGAGGCAGCTCAGTGAGTGTCCAGGTCTTGTTCTGATGCAGTGCATCCATCTCCTCCTGCGCGGCCTTCCTCCAGAGACTGGCTTCTACAGCTGGCATCTCCTGTATCTCTTCCCAAGTGGAAGGTTCCTGTGGAAACGCCGACCCTGCAAAGTAGGACAACCGTAATGGTGGGACACCTTTGTTGGTTCTGGACGAGCGTCTGACCTCTGGTTCTGGGACCGCATCAGCTTCCTCATCCTCCTCCAACGCAGGCATGTCCCCATCTGAGTCCTCATCTTCGTCTCTGGTGCCGCCAGGGTTCTGGTCCTCTGCGTCTTCTGGTGTGTCGCCTGTAGGGGGCGCTGTAACACTTGAAGGCAGATTATTACTTTGTGGGGTCTCAAAAGGGAAATATACAAATTCTTGAGTCCTTTCTGACTCATCAGAAGAATCCACAACAGTGTTCTTAGTGTCTACTTTTCCATATTCATCAAAATAAACCGTATGGTATGCATTTGTCTTACCAGTTTGTAAGTCCATAATTCTATATCCTTTGCCTCCAGAGGCGTATCCCACAAGGATACCTGCTTTTGCCCTGGAGTCAAGCTTGTGTCTGTGTTCCTTGGGCACGTGGAAGTAACACGGACTTCCAAACACACGTATGTGTGACAGATTGGGAGCTTTCCCATGCCAAAGTTCAAATGGTGTGCGCTCTGCACCTTTAGTTGGCAGTCTATTCTGCAAATAGACCGATGTGTACACTCCTTCGGCCCACAGCTTCTGTGGCAAACATGCATCCTTTAGCATGCACCTTGTCATGTCCATAATGGACCTAAACTTTCTCTCAGCTATGGCATTCTGCTGTGGTGTGTAAGGAATTGTGGTTACATGTGCAATTCCTTCCTTGGCCAGGAGAGCCTGCATTTCATTTGAGCAGTACTCACCTCCATTGTCGCTCATTAGCACAGCTGGAGCTCTTTGGAATTTATTCTTGATCATGGCAATGTATTCCTGGAGCTTGTCCACTGTCTCACTCTTCTCTTTGAGGAAATACACAACACAAAATCTTGAAAAGTCATCCAGAAATATTAAAATATATCTATTCTTTCCCAGTGAGGGAACATTCATGGGTCCACATATGTCAGTGTGCACTATGTCAAGCACTTTGTTGCTTCTTTGTTCTGCACAACGTGGAAATGAAGGTTTTACAGCCTTCTCAGTAATACAGCTTATGCACTTTGCTGGAGCTTTGTTGCTCTGCTTTACCTGCAAACCTCTTACAAGATCTCTTTTCTGTAGATCCAGAATGACGTTGGTGTCTCTATGTCCAAGCCTTCTGTGCCACAGGTCCAGATCTGCTTCATCTTTCTGGCTGGAATGTGCCACTTTTGCAGACTGATTCTCTGAAAGATCAAGCTCATATACACCATTGATTAGCTCTGCTTGAGCAAACACTTTGCCATTTCTAGTCACCTTGCATTCTCCATTTCCAAATGTGATCTGGAAACCTTTCTTGTCCAGTGTGGACACGCTGATTAAATTGCAGCTCAGCTCTGGTACATACAAAACTCTAGAGATTGTGTTCTCAATGCATTCATTGTTTATATTGCATTTCAGACTCATGGAACCTGCACCTTTTGCTTTAACAATGTTCCCATCTGCAATTTCAATTTCAGATCCTTCTTCATCATTTATCTCATTAAAATAGTCCTTTTTATATGAAAAATGCGAACTGGCACCTGAATCTAAAATCCATTTATTACGTTTATTCTCACGATTCTGGACAGTTAAATTCCTTTCTTGCAGTAGCCATGTGCATTCACATTTCCCCTTCTTTTCTCCTTTTGGCTGAAAGGGGTGGGGTTTCTTGGCTTTAGGAGCCCTGCAATTCTTTGCAATGTGTCCTTCTTTGTTACAATTGAAACAAATCACTTTCTTAGGCATCTCTTTGGACTTTGTACATTGCCTAGATGCATAACTGCTGTCCTTGCTTCTAGCATTTCTCACTGGAGATTCAGCTCTATCTCTGCATTCTTCTTTTAAATAACCAATCAAGTCTTTAAAAGTCAGACCTTGTCTATGATCCATCAAACTTACAAATGCGCTAAAGCGTGGTCCAAGTGATGATAACAAAAATGCTATCTTTGTATCTTCATCAAAAGCTTTGGGAGTCAAATCAATTCTCTGAATAATCTCAGTGAACTTGTTGATGTGCTCTGTGAATTCCTCTTTTGAATTCATCCTCACTCTGGTTAATTTACACACCAAGTTTCTGAAGCAGTTTATGCTAGATTCTCCATACACACGCTCAATATCTCTTAAGATTTGAGATGCATCATCTGTACTATTTATTAATGATAGCTGCTCATCACGAAGTCCACTCAAAATTATGTGTCTAGCTTCGCTGTTCATGCGTTTCCAAGCACTTATCTTGGCTAAATCGTCCTCAGTTGTTCCTGTAGGTTGAGGGTTTAAAGCTTCCAAAATGTGCTTATAATCTAAACATGCTATCAAGCGCTGCTTCCAGTGTATGAAATTGTGTTCATTCAGCACAGGCATTCCTAGCTTTGCATCACTATCAAAAGCTGCTCTAGCCATCTTAAAATCCAAAAATTTGAAAATTCTTCAAAATTTCAAAATTTCTCAAAATTTTAAAATCAAAATCTCAAAAATCTCAAAATACAAAACAATTCTTCACTGCCTTGGGTCACTGTGAACTCTGAGGGAAGGGGGGGGTGCTTAATCCCCACTGCACAATGGAACAAAGGACCATGTGCTTACCAGGAAGTTAACTCGGAAAAATACTACTCAACTCAAAATCACAATCCAACGCAATCCTTCAAAAATACGCAGAAATATGCAATACTGGGCCCAATAACCCTTTGTGGGAATGTTCTGGGGTGCAAGAGAGGATATATTGACTAATTATATCCTTATCCAACTTGTACTAACAAGTTCCCAAAATATCAGCAGAGTTTATAGACATTCCCCTTTTAGTACGCAACGGTAACGCTTGCACAGGTTCGCTAGAACCTCTATAATAATTACTCTGGTAATTTCCCCTTTGTTCCCTCTTAAAATACAAGACACGACACAGTCTTTATAAAAGTATAAAAGAGTTTACTCACGTTCTGTTCACAATATGATCCCAGAAGGTAGGCAGGCTTAAAAAGGTTACATGCAGTTAGAATCTATCTTGTAGCAAGATAGTACTGTCCTCTCTTGGCTGGGAGCCAAGAGGGCATGTTGCTCCTTCAGAAGATGAAGATGGCAGAGAGGCAAGAGGCAAGAGGCAAGAGGCAAGAGAGTGGCTGCCTGCCCTGTGCTTTTATCATTACCTGCACAGGTGAGGCCACACCCACCTCTGGTCACATGCGGAGGAAGTCCGTCCCCAGGAAGTTTACCTGCTTGCTAGACAGACATCCCTCCCCATGTTCTAACATGTACACTCTAGGAATGTTGTCATTGACTGCTCCTGTGTTTACATCCCACATGCAGCTGATCTGCTCTGATCCTAAGCAGACAGAAGAACCCAGGGAATATGTTTTAAAATATAAAAATAAAAGCAAAAAAGCAGAGACCTAGGCAAATAAGCAGCCTGAGAAAAGTTTGTGCTGAATGAAACTTCTGAGTCATCCTTAAGGGCAGCCCCATGTAAAACACATTACAGTATTCAGTCCCAGAGATTACTAATGTATGCATAAACACAATTGAATCTCTGCTACCCATAAAGGCGTGCAGGTTTTGCCATCAGCAAGGAGGAGCTGAACTCCCATCATCTCTCCCTAACCAAAGGCAAGATGGAGTCCAAGAAATCTCCTAAGATGTTAACCTGCTCTGATGGACTGATTGCCATTGTGCTACAAGGGAACATTGCTGCAACCAGAGCATTAGGAGCAGCGCCAACATGGTCTCTGTCTGGTCTGGATTCCACTTCGGCTTGTTTATCACCCCCCACCCACCCACAGTCAACAGACACTGGTTTAAGACAACTGCTCTTGCATGCTCAGTTAATGACATATAATCACAAATCAGCATCTTGATGATACCCAACTTCAAAGCTCCTGACGATTTCTTCCGGCAGCTTCCTATAGCTGTTAAATAACATTGATGATAATGCCGAGGCCTGGTGGAGCTCTGCTCACACTGAAATTCCCAGAAGGCTGAGGGAGCCCTAATTTAGTACATATGTCCTGCTAAAGAATTACTTGGCCCAGTAATCTAGCTTTGCCAGCCGGGCTGTGAGGGTTCCTATATCAAATGCCACTCTGAGGTCTAAAGGCTGGAGAACCTTTTTTCTGTTTAGGGTCCCATTCCTTGAGCAGAACATATGGTGATGGACCAAACTAAATGCCTACCCAGTCCAGCATCCCTGCTTTCAAAGTGGCCCACCACCAGGTTCCTGTGGGAAAACCACAAAGAGGGCATTTTTCTCTCGCCACCAACCCTTTCCCCCAGTCCTTACCCCCTACATGAAATTATAGTGGGAAACCTGACTGAAATGTTTCAAGGAAATATGATGCCACTTCCAGAATGTTGAGGTTCTCCTAGATGTTCTGGAGTATGAGGTATGAGGGTTCTACATCTTCTCCTTCTTCTACAATATTTTTATATCCACCTAAACAGCCTTGGCCCTGTGTATCTGAAGGAGCATCTCCACCCCCATTGTTCAGCCCAGACACTGAGATCCACCTCTGAGGGCACTGTGAGAAGTGAAGCTATGGGGAACCAGGCAGAGGGCCTTCTTGGTAGGGGCGCCTATCCTGTGGAACACCCTTCCATCAGATGTCAAAGAGATGAGATACAACCTTTAGAAGGTAGCCCTGTATAGGAAAGTTTTTAATGTGTGATGTTTTATTATGTTTTTTATATCTATTGGAAGCTGCCCAGAGTGGCTGGACAACTCAGTTAGATGGTCAGGGTACAAACAAAATAATACTAAAATGGAAAACGAGCGAGGTCCCAACTAAAGAAGAATGGCAACATAAACTGAAGGAATATGCACAGCTTGCGGACCTAACATATAGAATAAGAGAACAAGAAGAACATATGTTTAAAGATTGGGAAATGTTTTTGATTATATGGGGGGAAATTGTGTACACTTGAAAACGTGGGCAGCGTTAAGATAAATTCAACAGAGTAAATAAGTTTTGATGGATGTAATAATGGAATGCTGTTTATGTAAAATATGCAGGGATTTATGTTATGCAAAATGAACCATGGAAAGAAAAGAAGGGAAGTTGTTGATATTTTAAGGTTGTTTAAGTGAATATTCTAAAATGTAAAACAGAAGATTTAATAAAAATTGTAGAAAAAATAAAAATAAAATCATCTTCATCATCATCTAACTCCACCCTCAATTGTCCAGGTAAGCCTGCTTTGTTCATTCTCTAGACGCACATTGGCTCTACTCAACCAAAAAATAAATACATGGATCTGCAAGCAGCTATCTGGCCCTAAAAAATTCTGCCTCTCCCTGTCAAGAGGCTTATTGGTGCTCCAACACCCACATCTGTGCCAGAACCTGCTCAGTGCTGGAGTGTTGGTCAGCTCGCTGTTATCACAAAGCAATGCTTCAAAGGCAGGAAATGAAGCTTTTCCTTTTTCATATTCTCCCAATAATTGGGATGCTTTAAAGTTGGTGCTTGAGATGGAAGGCAAGATGATGCCTTCAGGTGCACTCCATGAACCAAAGCAGACTCAATGGACAATTGAACTTGACATTAACATGACAGGATAGCACCTGAAGGCAGCAGGACAGCTTAATGATCATGGGGGGGGGCTGCACTGACATGCCCCTCTGTCCTCCAACACCTCACGGCTGTGCCCTGCCCATCTCCCAGTCTCTATTACTTTAGGCAACTGCCTCATTCTGTGAAATATACTCGGAGTCCTGTAGTGATTTCATGCTCTTTATTGCAGCTTGTAAAACAGTGATTCCTTTGCCCCCCAAAACCTCAGGCTTTTATATACATTATTTACACAATGAGTCCCATCTGATTGGCTGATTCTGCTTCCCTCCTGGAGCCTGATTGGTCTTTTCCTGCAGACCAATCAGTTGTTGCATTCTACGATCCTACCAGCCTAATAGGCTGATTAACTTCCTCCTGGAGCCTGATTGGTCTTCTCCTGCAAGCCAATCAGTTGTTGCATTCTAGGATCCTACTTATCTATTGATCTAGGATCCAAGCTTAGTATATAACACTCTGCCTAATAGTAGAGCTGGCCCCATCCGTTTTCTGTTTCTTGTGGGAGTACCTCAATTATTTTGACATCCCCATCTGTGAGAGTCCGTGAGCCCAAGAATATTTTAGATATGGGACCTGGCTAACTTTTTGACAAAGGCACATGCCAGTCATCAAAGACCCATTGATATCGGCAAGAATCTTTCTAACTGGGTTTGGATCGAATAAATGGCTCAGCTAGAAAATGCATCAAAAAGTTAAGATCTACTTAACTTTGGAGCAAAGCAGAAGTAAGTCAGTTTCAATTTACATCTAAAACAAGTGGTTTGATCTGATTTACTGAGTCTTATATTGTTTCTAATATTTTGACACACCAAATGAACTATGATATGTTGGTGATACTAAAGAGGGGGGGAAATGGCACATATTTCTGTAGCCACTTAGGGATTATATTGTTGATTTGATTTTAACATGAACCATCTCAGGCTTGCAAGGCAGTCGAGCTCCATCTGTTCAACAGATTTGGTTACACACGGACCTGGAGAAAAAAACTTTTACTTCTGTAAAGAGATAGGTGCTTCACGACATCACAGACACCACCTAATGGGTTGTACAAAATGCAGCAGCGATAGACTTTGGGCCAAAGACAGATTTGGGCAACAAAGATCTAGGCTCCCCAAACTGAGTACCAGGGAAGACTACTTGTGTGTGATGAAAAATAAATGATAATGGGAGCATTTAATCAATGTTCCCATCCACAAACAGGAGCCCACTTGCTGCGTTTCTGGCACTGCTCCGTTCCTACACAGTCGGAGGGCAGGTAATTCTTCTACACACAAGAAGTAAATTTTTGGTGATGCAAGAAAAAGGGAAAGGCACTTTCCCTTTCGATTCTGAAAATAATTAGCCATTTATTGAGGTCAGTCAGAAAGCTGCTTGTTTGGATCTATTCAGCACTTCATTTTTTATTTTTTTGGCAGGGATCTGATTTGGCAGCATTTATTCATGCAAATCTTTCGCCAATATACAAGAAGGAATTTATAGGATGAAGCGTGAAAGTTTTTCATTAAGAATATAACCGTGCTCCAGATAGAGGAAGCGAGACAGCCCTTTTTAGCAAAGGAAGCATTGCAAATTAACTAATTTTATTACTTTCATTACATTCCTTATCTCCTGCTGAATGAGTTGCCTCGGGGAGCGTGGCAGAAAACTCCTTTCTGCTGAAAGATGCCAATTATCTGAAACGAGTTCTATTTAAGGAATATTCAGATCCCATGAGTGACTGGTAAGAAGTGGAAGAAAAGACTAACTGGGGAATTAAGTTAATGGCTCCTTGAAGCATCTCATCCCAAATGTCTCCTGAAGCAATATCTGATCCTAGCAGAATTGGCCTAATTATATTTTGCCAAATTTAGTTATCCCTTTCGCCATCTTAAATACAATGGCCGGGACCCAAATAACTAGTTCTGCAGGGCTTTGGCTCCCAACCCTGCCATCTTGTCAAAGACCACCACCCCACAATCCTCACACCACACAGCAAACCACTTCTGAAACGGAAGTAGCCTTAGGTTGCAGAAACACTCTACCTTAAAAGCACATCTGAAGTACATTCCCTCCTCCAGAGAATTCTGGGCACTGTAGTCTGTTGAGCGTTGCTGGGAACTGTAACTGAGGAGTGAACTACAGTGGCCAGGATTCTTGAGGGCTGTTTGTGCTTTGAATAGGCTGTAAAGGTAGCCTTTTCTAGAACCATGGTCAGAATATTTGCCCATCTAGCCCTGTAATGCCCATTTTGACTGGCAGCTGCTCTCCAGACGTCTTTCCCTTCACCTGATCCTTCTAACTTGAGATGCCAGAGACTGAATTTTGCACCTTCTCCTGGTAGTGAGAATCTCTCCTCCCCATTTCCCTCCTCTGCCAGATTGCTAATGGTAAGGTATGGGGGGATGCGTAGAAAAGACAGCAAACGTCCTAAGCACATTGTGGCAATCCCGGGGTAGTCCTGTGCATATCATTCACCGTAAGTCAGAGATGGGGAGCTGTGAGGTGGAGCCAGTGTGGTGCAGTGGTTAAGAGCGGTGGACTCGTAATCTGGGGAACCGGGTTTGCGTCTCCGCTCCTCCACATGCAGCTGCTGGGTGACCTTGGGCACGTGACACTTCTCTGAAGTCTCTCAGCCCCACTCACCTCACAGGGTGTTTGTTGTGGGGGAGGAAGGGAAAGGAGATTGTTCGCCGCTTTGAGACTCCTTCGGGTAGTGATAAAGCGGGATATCAAATCCAAACTCTTCTTCTCTTCTTCCCACCATCCCCTCCCCCAACCCAGAACCTATCACATTTTATTGCCATAACACATCCTGCTGACTGGAGCTGATGGGAGCTGGGAGTTCCAAAACAAATGCGAGGGCCACAGGTTCCTCATCCCTGCTTTAGGTTTCCGTTTCTGGGACAAAGACTCAAGTTCTAAAAGGCGAAAGATTTATACGATCTGCAGAGAAACTAGAGTAGAAGAAGACTGGAAGAAGTTTAAAAATTATTTGCAGAAATATTGTAAAATTAATGAATGTTAGAATGAAATTAAGTGGTTTCCAGCTGTAATGTTTAATGTAATGTAATGTTTAAGAGATATGAAAAATAAGGTTTAGAAATAAGTAAAAACTAATGGTGAGGATTTGCTGAATTAACAATTTCAACTGGAATACAAGAAAGGGGGGTATGAGGAGGTCTGGAAAATAAGTTAAAAGAAAATAAGTAACGGAAACCCTATGTGGTTTTTTTGGTTGTTTTTATTTTTGTATTTTTGTATTTTTGTTGTTTTTTCCTTTTGGTTTTTCATTGTATTATTTCTGAAAACTTTAATAAATATTCTATAAAAAAAAAACAAAAACTCAAGTTCTTCTGATTTGTTACTTATTGATTCATTATACAGTGTTACCTCTGGTTACGTACTTAATTCGTTCCAGAGGTCCGTTCTTAACCTGAAACTGTTCTTAACCTGAAGCACCACTTTAGCTAATGGGGCCTCCTGCTGCCGCCGTGCCGCCGGAGCACGATTTCTGTTCTCATCCTGAAGCAAAGTTCTTAACTCGAGATACTATTTCTGGGTTAGTAGAGTCTGTAACCTGAAGCGTATGTAACCTGAAGCGTATGTAACCCAAGGTACCACTGTATTTCTATCCTGCCCTTCCCAAAAGACATCAGTTGGCAAACAACACTAGTTGGCATCTGTCTGTCTTGGGAGACGATGGGAGACCAAGGCTTCTGACTGGATCCCGGAATGTCCCTTTTTTTGTCTAGCGCTCTGGTGAACGTTAGCTAGCTTGCAACAGAGCACTGCACTGAAAGACGCTCATTTTGGGGGCTCTTGCATGAATCAGCTGGCTCCCACAACAGCTAGGTACCAAAAAACGATTGTCCTGATTCTGATCAGGGTATAAGAGTGTGCCTTCAGGGGTGAAGTCAAACCATTGGAGAGTTACAGCGCCTGCTGTGGCTGTAGAGACCGATACGGAAGAGACATGTTTTGTTGAAGCTGGGGCAGATGAAGGCGTCTGGTTGTGCTGATGCAGGTATACCATGGCATGTCTTCTCTCTGCACTCTCTTCTGGTCATTGCTGTGGATACATGATCTGTCTTTCAAGCACTGCAGTTGTCTGCAAGGGATTCCCACACGGCAGGGCTGACGTTGCCAGCTTTTATTTCATGGTTGCAGACATCTTTGTAACCCACCTTGGATCAAATCTATGCTTCCAGGTGTCACAAGAAAGCTGCAGAGATGGTGCAGGATAGTACACACCCTGGAAATGATCTCTTTCATCGTCTGCCTTCTGGAAGAAGGTACAGGGTTATAAAGACTAGGACTAGCTGCCTGAGAAACAGTTTTTATTCAAATGCAATTTTGGTTTTAAATGCAGTGTAATGTGGTCTCTGAGGGAGTATATTGTATTTAATTGTGGGGTATCAGAGTTTTTTGGGATAGCTGGGATAGCTGGCTCGTTGGTTTTTGAATGTCTGATGTAGATTTTTTCAATTTCATTGTTCTGCATGGGACAATGACAATAAAGATTATCGTATCGTACCTGAAGCCAGCTCCTCATAGAGCACATCTTTGGAGATCCTGTCACCTGCTGCGAACAACAAAAGATAAAGCAATAAAAAATATCTTCAAAGCATCTTTAAAATCTTAAAATCAGTTTCAGTGCAGATGCTGACTGGGAAAGATCTCAGCTGAAAGAGCTTGTTGAAAAAGGGAGGTATTCAGTAGGCACTGAAAAGACAACAGATTGTTCTTTAGTACAGTGGATTGATGCTGCAACACTAAAAGCCTGATTCCTACATGGTGTAGAATGAACCTCCTAGTAAGATGGTATCTGCAATTGGGTATACAAAGGATAAGATTATATTTACGGTGTCCTGGTCTCAAGTTGTATAGGGCATATATATATATATATATATATATATATATATATATATATATATATTATAGGATATTTATTGAAGTTTTCAAGAATAATACAATGTAAAACAAAAAGAAAAGAAACAACAAAAATACAAAAATACAAAAATAAAAACAACTAAAAACACATAGAATTTCCATTTACTTATTTTCTTTTAATTTATTTTCCAGACCTCCTCATACCTCCCTTTCTTATATTCCAGTTCAAATTATTAATTCAGCAAATCCTCACCATTAGTTTTTACTTATTTCAAAACCTTATTTTCCATATCTCTTAAGCATTACAGCTGGAAACCACTTAATTTCTGTCCAACATCATTCTAACATTCATTAATTTTACAATATTTCTGCAAATAGTCTTTAAACTTCTTCCAATCTTCTTCCGCCGACTCTTTTCCCTGGTCTCGGATTCTGCCGGTCATTTCTGCCAATCCCATATAGTCCATCATCTTCATCTGCCATTCTTCCAGAGTGGGTAGATCTTGTGTCTTCCCATATTTTGCGATAAGTATTCTTGCTGCTGTTGTCGCATACATAAAAAAAATTCTGTCCTTCTTTGGCACCAATTGGCCAACCATGCCTAGGAGAAAGGCCTCTGGTTTCTTCAAGAAGGTATATTTAAATACCTTTTTCATTTCATTATAAATCATTTCCCAGAAAGCCTTGATCCTTGGGCACGTCCACCAGAGGTGAAAGAATGTACCTTCAGTCTCTTTACATTTCCAACATTTATTATCGGGCAAATGATAAATTTTTGCAAGCTTGACTGGGGTCATGTACCCCCTGTAAATCATTTTCATAATATTCTCTCTTAAGGCATTATATGCCATAAATTTCATACCGGTGGTCCATAACTCAAGTTGTATAGGGCTTATAAACCAAAACCAGCACCTTGAACTTGGCCCAGATTTTGTAACATGGGAAGAAGCTGTAGTCTATCCAAACCTCTCTCAGACCTCCTTGTTCAGAGGAACTCCAACCATAATAGAATCATCAGGTAGCTCGGGTCCCTTCGATTCAAAGGGAGAAATACCAGATTATCCTGCGACCTACAAGTAAAAATATTTAATATGGAATAAAGTTAGTCAAAACATTCATTGCATTAATCATAGGCCACTGCCATTCCCTCAAAGGTCCAATATCTACATCAAAAGGGGGAAATAAGTATTTATAAAAGACCCAGGTGATGAATGTGCCATTTTCTTTTCTTTTCCCCCCACTTTCAGCTCTACAAATTGTAGACCCGTGTTTACATTTGGGAGTGCCGAGCACACAGGCATATTTCCAAATTAATATGGAACTGTGTTTGCTTGATTCCTTCTCTTCCCCCAGATATTATATGTTGTCTGAGCATGGCCCAGAGCGATGGTTTCCTTTTAAGTTTATAGCACCTTCTCCTTGGCCTTAGAATCCGGCCCAAAGAATGAGAAACCCAAGACTGACCAGAGAGTTCAGTTGCCATTTCTAAAGATCTCCCACCCACCCACTCGGAGTCGACTCTGTTTTCCTTTTGGGGGTGCTTGTTTTAAGCCTATGTGAGATGTTGTCAGTCACCAGCATAAGAGACCTGCTCGAACCCCTGTTTGTGTTGGCAGCGTCCCGCGAGGAACTTCACACAGAGTCCCTCGCAGTATTGGCATGTGGTTATCACCACTCACCTCTCAAGACTTCTTAGAATAATAAACCAGTAATTGAAAGGCGAGTTTAGTGCTGCTGTTTGCAGCGAGCCATGGCCGTTGAATGATTACCACAGCAGGCAGTGCGACGGAGGTGCTGAAAGAGTCTATTAGTTTGCTTAGTCTCAGTCAGCATGGAGTATTAATACAAGCTCTCTGAAAACAAATAGACACAGCAGAAGGCCTGTAGGGAGCAGGGGGTGGGAGCGTAAAGTTAACTTTTTCAGAGCTTCCAGAGTGGTCCTTCTGCGGAGAGGAGGAAAGCCAATGTGAAAGTTTGAAACAATAATTGTGTGCCAATAGAGTTGGAAATTGGAATTAAGCACCTCAACATTTTTATTTTGCCGAAAAAAACAATTGTTCCATTTCTTCCAAACGGATCAGTCCATTGCAGCAGTTTATAGCACATGTCACCTTGGCACGCTTTAAAACTTCTTGGGCTCTTTATTCTGCAGAAAGCTTTCTTCTTCCTCTTTCTGCAAAACATGTGCATCTTTCCACAGAGACAGGTAAGGAAGTTAAGCAAGGTTTGTGCTCTCATGACATCATTGGTTTTGGCTCCCTGAAAGGCTGGTTGTTGCAAAACAAGCAGCGAGAAGTTTCCCACAACACTTAAACCAAAAGTCTGACCGGACGAAGTCACAGGCCAAGGCGTTACACGGAAGAAGCCATGGTGGACCCCACTCTCACACCACATATGTGCCCAGAGAAAATGCTGTTTCTGGGTCCTTTCTAGGGTGGTTTGGAAGGAGAGTTCTTGAGAATCAGCCCTAGCATCAATTACCACACAGTCAGGCAAGGCACAAGTATAAATTTCAATATCTAGCAAGCAAATAAAAAATACGGCAAAAAAGGGATATTGTCCACTTTCTTTTTTAACCCGGTTTTTGGCTCTTAATTTGAAGGGCTTCAGGTATTTGTGGCCTTTTTCCACGGGGCAGGATTTCTAATACCAGTCTTTGACCTAAATAGCTGCATTTTGAGTTTTTTTATTGGCTGGTTGTCTGACTTGGTTTTAGCGTTTTGTGTTTTCATAAGTCACTTTGTGTCACTTTTGTGAAGAAGAAAGTGACTAATCATGTTGTTGCTGTTGCTGCTGCTGTTGTAATATCAATGTGGTCCTCTACCTTAGCATATGACCACAAGATGCCCATCCTTGCTTACCAGCTTAAGACTGCTTTAATAGGCCTTCCTCCATCTCAGAGACTCTGGTTGCTCAGATCCTTTCAGAAATACCCCAAGAGTTGAAGTGGTATGAAACAAATATATTTTTAAAAATGAAATTATGTATTCCGTGTAAATAATGTTTCAGATAGGTATTTTGCAGGCACTGAATGCTTTTCTCTGTTGGTTTAGAAGGGTAGCTATTTTTCTGGAGCGAACAAGCCTCTGCTTTAAATTCAATTGCTATAATTCACTGGCAAGCCTTGCTTTCTGGCCCTGCTGTGAGGCTTGCTGCACACGGGGAAATGTTCTTTGTCGTCGTATAGTTTCAAAATGCCTAATGTGCCCAGGCCAACGCACAGACACAAACACTTCTAGTAATTAGAGCCATTTGTTGACTTTCTGAACAAGATAATCCTTTTCTGCCAGAGCTTCGGCTAATTTTGAGATACTCTTGGGATCGCTTGTCTGCAATGAGGCTCCTGCTCTGGGCTGCCAAGCCACGTTAAAATCTGGCACTTCCAAAGCCTGGGGTTTAAAGCCCTGCCATGTGACTGGTAACGCTGAAGCTCTGCAGTGGCATAAGCACATCATATGGCTACACGCTCTGCACATTGGTGTAACCATGTGGAAGAGACAATTACAAGACAGGAAATTAGAGCACAAGGTTTGTAGGAAACAATCTTTCAGCACAGGGCAGAGCCAATCACCCGATCTTTAGTAATTGCAGCCTGCTCAGCAAGATGGCAAAGGAATACATGGATTTTAAAACAGCTCCCTCTCCTTTTCACATTTAATTTATGTCACTGGATGACTGGAACGCTGTTAGGTTTAAACTCTTGGTGTTCCCTAAAAATGAGGGAGGCAGTAGGTGCCTTACTAGAATTCAGTCTTGTTTGTAACCGTGTAAACCTTCACAGACCTGATCCTCTCCAGATGTTTCAGACTAAAGATACTGTTGTTCCCAGCTGTGCTGGCTGGGGCTCAGTGGAGACTGGTCTGTCAGGGCAAGTGGGGCACTGCCCCACCAAGGACACACCCTTTCTGCCTTACTTGCAACCAGCACAAGGAGTGGTGCTGTTTGTCAACCTCCTCCTCCTCCTCCTCCTCCTCCTCCTCCGTGTTGCCTTTGCAGAGCTCAAAAGGGAGGGGACAAGGGCAGAAGTTGACTCCACCCATTACAGGCTTGCCATTTGCTCTGGCGCCACCTGCTGTTGGCCTCCCGGCTGTGGGAATATTCGGGGATGCAGGAGAGGATATATTGTTTTATTATAGCCTTTCTAACTCGTGTTAAGAAGTTCACAATTTTAGCAGAGTAACATTCCCCTTTTTAAACTTGCAGCGGATGCGTTAGCTCAGACTCGCTAAAGCCTCCATAATAACTGTTCTGGTATTTTCCCCCATTTTCCCTCATAAAAGATAAGACATGACACAGTCTTCTATAAAAGTATAAAAAGAGTTTACTCACATTCTGTTCACAATCGGATCCCAGAAAGCAGACTTAGCTTAGAAAAGTAACATATACCTGGAAACTATCTCATAAGGAGACAATCCCTTTGTCCTCTCTTGGCTGGAAGCCAAGAGAGCATCTTTGGCTAAGCAGATGTTGCTTCTTCGATGAATGTAGTCAAAAAGAGAGAGATGGCTGCCCTGCCCTGTGCTTTTGTCATTACCTGCACAGGTGAGGCCACGCCCACCTCTAGTCACATGCAGAGGAAGTCTGTCCCAGCCCAGAAGGAAACAGGAAGTTGACCTGCTGGCTGGACAAACATCCCTCCCCATGTGTAAACATGTTCACTCTAGGAATGTTGTACTTGACTGCTCTTGTGTTTCACATCCCACACCGGCCTCCCTCACCCACCAGTCTTAATGAGTGCCAGCCTCCACTGCTGTGGCTGATGGGAGTTGTAGTCCGGAACATCTGGAAGGAATCAGGGTGATAAGGTCTGCTGTCATGCAGGGGTGATGAACCCGCAACGCGAGTCCAACATGCAGCGCAGGAAGTGAGGGTTTGTGGGATTATCGTATAGCAGCAGGAGGACCTTTTGGTCCAGCTGTGGAATAGAGTCCTTGGAACATCAAAATGTTGCTGCTTCTGCCACCACATCCCTTCCTTAATAGGCTGTAGGCAAAACTCCATAAAGGCACTCAGTGATAGATTTATGTACTGTATAAGCTAAACAAGCTATAGCTTAGGGCCCCACTCTTTTGGGGGGGCCCAAAAAATTAAAGGAAAAAACATCTGGACGTACATTTCCAAAATATAAGATAAAAAATGACTAAAATAAAACCTACATATAGCAACAGTGTTTTGTGTTGTGTAGGTCCTGAAATTACCATATAGCATAAATTCAACACAAAAAACAGCGACATTTTGTTGTTGACAAAGGACAGCTGGACATATAAAGGGCCCCATTACCTTCAATAGCTGAGGGCCTCATCAAACCTAAATTTGGCCCTGAAGGCACTGGGGAAGAAGATGTGCTACTGTGCACATGAGTACTGTAACAACTTCTGTGTTAATCTCTTGTAACAAAGGCAACAAAAACCTTTTAAAAATTAATACATTTATTATGACACAGGCTAGGCTGGGGACATAGCTGTCAAGCGTCCCTTATTTGGCAGGACAATCCCTTATCCCAGCGCCATGTCCTCCTGCTGTCCCTTATTGATGATGTCCCTTAAATAAGCTAATGAAGGTAATGGGGCCCTTTCTTTGTCCAGCTGTGCTTTGTCAACAACAAATTGTTGCTTTTTTGTGTTGAATATATGCTATACGGTAATTTATGGACCTAATAGGTATCTAAAGCCATTTGCACGCAACAAAATATGTATTTTATCAAAGTAATTGTTGATCCCTTATTTTCAAGGCTGCTGGTCCCTTATTTTCAAATCTGTAAGTTGACAGCTATGGCTGGGGATCAGATTTTGGCCAAGGGGCTTGATAGATCATTCCCAGTACTCAGTTCCTTTTGGGGCCTGGTATGACGATCCCCAAGGATTCTGTGATTCAGATTTTTAGCTCGTTGGACTCTATGACCTCTTTGTCTCATGGAGAAACATCACCTCCAGGCTGCCCTTCTCTCTCTTTACAACAGTTTGTAACCAGAGATAACCATGGCCCTTGGGCCACATTAACTTCACAGAACCGTATGACTTCCAGAACTAAACATCTGGTAGCCTTCTTGGCATGGAGAGTGGGTGCTTTGGTTCATTTATGGAAGAGTGAAGATTGAGGATCAGGTACTATTTCTGAGCAAAAGCTGGAATAGGCTGTGTGTGTTGTGGTATCTAGGAGTGGGTGAGGGAGACAATAGCAGCAGCAGCAGCAATAGCATTCCTCACACCGAGCTAAGTTTTTGCTGAATCAACATGTAGAAGTTTATATTTTCATACCTTGAATAGAGCCAATGGACCATCTCATAGAGGCAATTCAGGCAGTAGTTTATTTGCTTTCCATGGATGGTGTTCAGGTGGAGCCCAGAAGGATCTGGGACACTTTGCTCTCATGTCTCAAATTCACTGTGTGTGTGTTTTTTTTTAAAGAAACCCATATCAACAGGACTTACTGATGCTTTTATTTTGCACAAACCTGACATGGAGGGCTCTTAAGGAAATTGTTTCCAATGGTACCGTACTGCAGAAACAATAATTTAGGCAAGAGCGTACATCACTCTGTAAGGAATTTATTAAGGTCTCCCCTCGCCCTGCTTATACTTGCAATAAGTTAGAAATCTTTGCAATTGACGTCTTCCAAGGAAAAGGAAAATTCCTTTATAAATCACCTGACCAATTAGGATGACCTTCTCTTTGTATAAACTCAGTTTAAGAGGGCTCAGCAGAACACAATAAGAAGTATTTCCAAAACATGCTGCAAATATTCATTGGGTTGGTGCAAGAATGGGGTCGCAGGCAGTGCCAGATTTACGTATAAGCTAAACAAGCTATAAAAATTTAAAAGTATTTCACTATTAATATACTTCTTCTTAACTGTATTTCAGTTCAACAATTACTTTGATAAAAGACATATTTTGTTATGTGCAAATGGCTTTTGATACCTATTAGGTCCATAAATTACCACATAGCATATATTCAACACAAAAAACAGTGACAATTTGTTGTTGACAAAGGGCAGCTGGACATATAAAGGCATAACTGTCCCCACTTGGCTGATTGGCTGTTGCCATTTCGGTTTCGCCTGCCGAGTAGCAAATCGTCACAACTTGTAAAGTTGCGGATAGGCTCTGGTTCAGGTGATAGGGATGGGAGAACGCTCTCACCATCCCTATGTGAAGGGTATTCCATTAAAGGAATCCAGGGACTCAATGGTTTGGTCAACCCCTCAGAGGAGGATGTGCCCATTCCTGAGTCCAGGGGGGCATGTGCTGGCTCTCCGCTTATCCAGGTGTTCACTCCTGGCTGACCTATGCTGGAACCCTGGGTCAGCGCTACCTGCATGGCAGGGAGCTAGTGGAACCAGAGCCTATACAACCAGTCACTTTCTGTAATCAATAAAGTTGTGGCCCAAATTCTGCCAAAAACCAAACCAAAGTTTGAGTCTTGTCTGAATTTATTTAAGGGGGAGGTTTAAAGGTCTCGACACGCAAATGGCTAGGATGCAGCTAGGAAGGAGAAGTGAGGGCGGGGGGAACCCACAGTAAGCCAATCCTTTTCATAGCACCAGCTAAAACCTCAAGGATCACCTTTCCCCATATGAACCAACCCAGACCCTGAAATCATCATCTGAGGTCCTTCTTCATGTGCCTCTTCCCTGAGAGGTCTGGAGGGCAGCAACACGAAAACGTGGCCTTTTCTGCAATGGCTCCCTGCTTGTGGAATGGTCTCCCCAGGGAGGCTCACTTGGTGCATTTGTTGCCTATCTTTAGCCACTAGTTGAAATCATTTCTCTATAACCAGGTCTTGGGCTGATTATATGACTTTTTAAACTGGGAGTTGGGTGGATACAGTATTGCTTTTGTTCGTTACTTTGTTTTGTGTTTTTATATATAAACGGCCCTGTGATCCTCAGATGAAGGGCGGTACAGAAATATAACAAACAAACAAGCAAACTAACATTGGAAAATAGCAAACAAGTAGATATATTCATTAGGCTAAAATTTTAGGGGTCAGCAAACTTTTTCAGCAGGGGGCCAGTTCACTGTCCCGCAGTCCTTGTTGGGGGGCAGGACTATATTTTGGGGGCGGGTGGGGAATGAACGAATTCCTATGCCCCACAATTAACCCAGAGATACATTTTAAAGAAAAGGACACATTCTACTCAATGTAAAAACACGCTGATTCCTGGACCATCCATGGGCTGGATTTAGAAGGCAATCGGGCCGGATCCGGTCCCCGGGCCTTAGTTTGCCTACCCATGGGCTAAATGTTAAGTAAAGTGGGGACAGGGAGAACCTGGAGGTGTGTAAGGCAGAAAATACAAATAGTGCCCCCTTGGTGGCAAATATGTATACACACACATAAACAGAGCGGGGGTACCAACTTGAATAAAATATTGTGGGGGCCCAGATAAACCCAGCCCTGCATAATCGATCACACACACAAACACCATTTGAATGGGAATGCCCACCAACTTTGTGGGGGCCTGGTCCCCTCAAATATTTTATTGTGGGGGCCAAAACCCCACGGCCCCTACGAGTTGCCTCCTTTGACAGAGAGTAATAAAGTGAACAGCTGGCAATTTACTATCCCTTTCGGTAGTGGAGGGGGTAAATGTAATTGGCACTTCCTATGTGCCAACAAAGTAAAACTACTTGCAGCCTTTTAATGGTGCTGAAAACCCAGTAAATGGGCAAAACCCTCCAAATGTTTGAGGGAGAGGAAAAGGTGGATATTTTGGTTGACTTTATTGGCAGGAAAGGAAGTTTCCAGAGTTCAAACAAAGATTCAGAAATTGAAGTTGTGTCTGTCTGCAAGGAATTACGCAGCCCTTTCACCTCTGCTTTTACCAGCTGCGAACGAATTTTCTCGTCAATATTTTTTTTGCAAGCAAAAGCGAAGGAGAAAGATGTTTATCAATCACCTGGAGTTGTAAATATGCTAAAGAAGACCCTTTTAAGGAGCCGGGGCTATGAGCTGAAATGTATATATGGAGAAAAGCAGAGCCTTGGCACTCGGGATATTTGCTAATAGAAAGCTTGTCTGCCAAGACCTATCATTTAATTCCGGAGAAACCAGAGGCCTTTCAACAGACTGTTTCATGCCATCAGGTTGGAGGGCCATGTTTTCATTTGATTTTCCACAGTGGTTATGGAGGCCAAAGGAGAACCGCTGCTCTCCCGCAAGCAGCGCGGTCGGCTCTGTGTTCAATTCCCCAACCGCTAGGCTAAACATTGGCCTCAGGCAGACAAGGCTGGCCTGCCTCCGTGAAGCTAAGTAAACACTGATTCAGTTTGAATAAGTGGGAGATATTTCTTCCTTTTTCAGCTATATGCTGATATACGGGTACTTGAAAAACAGTAGTTTTCACGGCACACTCTGAATTCCACAGATCTTGACAAAGGATTTTTTTAACCATTTTAGAGACAAGCTGTACTGCCCAGCACTTTCTGAAATAATAATTAAAAAGCTCTGAAAGCTTTAATTGTAGATTAATCAACTAGAGCTACACTAGGACAATAGGACAATTTTGCGTTTAACCAGTGGGGGGATTTTTAATCAGTGGGCCTGAGACTGAAGAGTACAAGACGCTGATTTATTTTTAAGCCATTTTGACTCCTGTGTATTATTGTAAAAGGGAATGAAAAATGAATTCTCAAAAGTTGGCAGGAAAGGGGCAAATTGTATTTCAGAGGGGGCAAGCTTTGTCCCACAGGCTAGATAGATTCCCGAAAGAGAAAGCTATAGCATAGTTCACATAAACAATTCCATTTTTAACATTTCTCCTCTGAAGTATGTAGCCCGACTGATTTTAAAGGACAACATGCGGCAGGTTAGGGGTTAGGGGCGCAAATTACTTGCCTTGCCCCGGGTTAGGGGGCGCAAATTATTGCCTTGCCCCAGGTGCTGACAACCCACGCTATGCCTCTGTGTCCGTCAAAGCTGAAGCTAGATCCAAGGCAGGGAGTCGGGTGAGGTCAGGAACTCTGGCAGAAGAGCAGGACAGGGTGCAGGCAGGAACTGGCTACCAACAATGTTGCTCCCACAACCTGGGACTGGGGCTGGCTGGCTTTTATCTGCCACGAGGCATAGGGCAGCCCCGGTCCACAGGTGACTCGCCTCTCCTGGCCTGGAGGTGCGCACTCCTCCTGCAGGAACTTAGTTCCCTCCGCCTCTCTGCCCTGAGCCTCTGTAGCTCAGGAGAGGCTGGAGGGTTACCGGACCCAGAGGCAACCTCAGCTTCCCCTGATGGGGCTGAGAGTGGAGCACCTGCAGGCAATGGGTCCTCCATCACCTCAGGAGCCAGAGCAGACTCAGCTGCTGCCTGCACCTGAGGATCCAGCACAGGTGAGGACCCTTCAGGCTCAAGCCCCAGCCCCGGCTCAGCTGGTTCTGGAGGTGGGGAATCCTGTGCAGGCTGGGATTCCTCAGGTTCAGCCTCCGAGTCTTGAAATGAACAGTAGCAAACACTTTGATATATAAATATCGCTCTTTCATCCACATCCTGCTGCTTCAATAACAAAAAGTAGATCCTGTTTGTATAATAAAAACTGTTCTGTAGTATTGTATATTGTGCAAATGTGGGTTTAAAAAGAAAGAAAGAAGAAAGAAAGAAAGAAAGAAAGAAAGAAAGAAAGAAAGAAAGAAAGAAAATACTGTCATGCTAAATCCAGAGTAAAATGTTGTCTGTAAAAACTGCTGAAAAACGTGTATCTTAAATCTTACAAATCTGCTAACCAGAAGGCTCTAAACTTCAAATGTCAGCATAGCCAAACCATGACCACTTTCCTCAAAATGAAGATGTGAAGATAGTTGTGGAATTCACCCCCAGCGCATGTCTTCTTTTAAATCTAAACCATTCTGAAACATGGAAGCAGCAAGATGAGTAGCTTCTTACCAAAAGATAAGTCGTTCAGTTAAGTCAGAGGCAGAAAGCACCTGATAAGCTGGCTTCAGCAGGGGCCTTTCTGAACAGTCATGTTTTTCCGTAATAAATATTCGACTGTTACTTGCTTTGTGGAAGTGCTTTACATCTTCCTTCAAGTAAGCCCTTTAATTCTCTGTAGGCTATGCACTCTTCCCATCTTCATCTCTGGACGGCTCCTTCCTGGCTTTGAGACACCCCTGGGCACAACCATACTGGGCACACATACTGCATGCTGCAGGATAAAAGTGAAATATGTTGAATATTGGGCACAACCCTCAACTTCCTAAGAATATCAGATTTGACAAAAGTAAAACAAGTTGGCTTCTGCCCCGAAAGGATTTGAACACAGCGTGGGTCCGAGCAATGTATCTCTGAGACAGGAGAAAGACTTCGGTGCTTTAAATAGCTTCTTGCTCCTTCCCATAGACCTTTATATACCGGTTTTCAACAACAAAAACCAAGTTCTCACACGAGTGGTTTTCATTGCAAAATTGGGCAACCCTTAAAATAATGAAGAAGAAGAAGAAGAAGAAGAAGAAGAGGAGGAGGAGGAGGAGGAGGAGTTTGGATTTGATATCCCGCTTTATCACTACCCTAAGGAGTCTCAAAGCGGCTAACAATCTCCTTTCCCTTCCTCCCCCACAACAAACACTCTGTGAGGTGAGTGAGGCTGAGAGACTTCAGAGACGTGTGACTGGCCCAAGGTCACCCAGCAGCTGCATGTGGAGGAGTGGAGACGCGAACCCGGTTCACCAGATTACGAGTCTGCCGCTCTTAACCACTACACCACACTGGCTTTCAGTGAGAGTTGGTCCCAGGTTAAATGCGTACAGCAGGGGTGGGGAACTGGATGTGGCCGGTGGGTCAGGCCACTTACCTGTCAATCGGCAAAATGACACCAGCACATTCAAGCCCTGGCAATCAGCTAATTGTTGACACTTCAAAGCACAGGACTCGACTTCCGGGTTGGCGCGATCGGCTAATGGCGGATTCCCTCCGAGCTCCGGAGGGAATCGGCTCTGCTGAAGACGGGTCTTACCGCGCCGGTGACGCGGGGACCCTTAGAAACCGCAGGCGCGGAAGCCTGCGGACTTGGTGACTCGGCGGGCACCTTTAAGCGCCTTCCCCGACCCATGAAGAGCCTTTTTAAAGGCTACGGAGAGGGTACGGGGAGCGGCGTGGTGCTGTGAGTAGACCGCTACTTCAGTGGAGCGAAGCCGCGAGCCATGGCCGGAGAGCGCTGACTTTTTCCCCAAAATTTGGACTGGAAAACAAACAACCCGTGAGTAGAATGGAATCTGGACTTTAAAATTTATACCTTTGAATTCGGTACAACCGGGGGATGTGCTAAAGGGAAGTCCGCACCCCCCCTACCTACAAACGATCTAAAGCAAGGATCGGAGAATTAAGGTGGAGATTACTGTTTTTGGTGTTAGATAAAAGATATTTCCATGAATTTGACAGAAGAAGTCTTTGTGCTGGAGAGAAAGTGAGGAATTTTGGAAGCTTTTGTGTAAATCCTCCCCCCCCCCCCGAACCCGGGAGCGTCCTGCGCGCGAGCCGGAGGAAAAAGAATAAGGAGTTTGACAGCTGTCAAAGGAGCTGTCAAACGGGCGGTTAAAGTCAAGAACTGTGTTACTTAATAACTCTCTGAATTAAAAGTGTTACATTTGAATTGAGGTGGTTGGAAACAACGTAGTTATCAATAATAAAGTAACGGATTGTTGGAAAGGGACTATCAAGAAATTGGAGTCCCCCTAGGGGGAACTAGAGACATTACAATGGCTGCAGAGGGAAAATTACTGGCAGAGATAGAAAAAATGTTTTTTCTCGTGGGAATTTTGCAAGAGCAGAGTGTGGCTATGAACAAAGAACTTATGACCTTGAATTCTAAAACAAACAACTCTGCTGAATGTATAAAGGATTTGACTGATAAAAAATCTGCAGCTGAACCAGAAGAGACACTTTTGGAACTGGTGGAGAGGAAAGAAGGAGTGGAGAAAGTACAGGAAAATACCAATCAGAAGCCTATATTGTCAGGAAATAAAGAAGAAGATCTTCGGATTATAAATCTGCGAAAGATGAGAAAGATGAAGGAGGAAGTCCCTGGAGTACCCGGAATACTGGAATTTAAAAGAATAAAGAAATATGATTGGGACTTCCTCTTTGAGTATGGGAGATCAGCTGACCTTTTGCAGCAACTGCTTTTAAGCATCTTGGATGGAAGAAAATTTGATGTGACTGTGACAGAACTCCTTCGAAACCTGAGGACCAACAAAAAGGGTTACCAACAAAATCGACAGAGAGAGACTGACAGAGACTTGAAGGCCTCGGATGTGAGGAATCCGGGCTAGGAACTGTTTTTGTGGACATTTGCTTGGGAAGGGATGGAAACCGGGGTAGGGAGGGAGGGGAGAATAGAATTTTAAAAATTTTATGATTTTTGTATTTGGCTATTATGACATATAATTAATTAATATATAAAGGGAGAAATTCGTGGAAGGGAAATTAAGTCGACCTTAGAAAAAGGATTTAATGTTTATAAGAGAATTGGATAAGTTAAATGTGGATAAGTAAAAAGAGCTAAGTTTAAAAATAACAATAATATGTTAAGTATGAGAGACAAGAACTTGCTGAATTAATTATCGGAATTGGGATGTATGAAGAGGGGGTGGGGGGAAGTCAGGGAAAGGGGGTAAAGAAAGTAAGGGTATGAAAATATACATGTTTTGTTTTTGTTTTTGTTTTGTGTGTGTGTGTGTGTGTGTGTGTCTTTAAAAAATGTGAAAACCTAATAAAATTTATATAAAAAAACAACAACAAAGCACAGGACTCACACAGTGTGCTTTGAAGTCTCACCAATCAGCTGATCGTCAACATCCCAGAAACCGGCTGTCCAGCGCTTATTGAAGCCCACCCATCACCTGAGCTTTGGGACTTTTAAACCCAACTGATCAGGTGATGGGTGGCACTTCAGAAGCCCTTTTGGGCCCAGCCCAGTCACCTTCTTACCTGGCAGATGGTTAGCCCTGGCCTGGCCAAAGTGACCTGGCAGGCCAAATGGGGAAACCTAATTGGGTCTGTGGGCCTGAGGATCCCCACTCCTGCTGTATAGTTTTGAAGCCCTAGTAATAAACATCCTTGTTTCAATTCAGCTGATACCCAGGCAAGTCACTTGGCGTGATACTGCAGAGGAAAAAGTCTATAAAATGCTAAAACCCCTCATTATAGTGCCATGATATTTACTGGAGGGTTTTTAAAAGAATGTATTTAAAAGATTAAGCAGAGCTGCCATCAGAGCTTTTACTTTGCCAGGCTAAATGACCCACTTTGTGGTTTTAGCTATTGAAGCGGATTGATCTTACAATGAAGAAGAACAGAGCTGCATAATGAAGCTGGGCGAAGGAACCAAAGGGTGTAAAATTAAAAGGAAAAGAGAGCAAACTCTCTCTCTCTGTATATGTGTTGTGGGGGGGGGGGGATTAATATTCAGCAGACACTATAAGAATGGTGGGGGGGCAGAATATAGAATTTAAAGGGTAAAAAAAGTTAAAGGACCACTGGACGGTTAAGTCCTGTCAAAGGTGACTATGGGGTGTGGCACTCATCTCGCTTTCAGGCCGAGGGAGTCGGCGTTTGTCCACAGACAGCTTTCCAGGCCATGTGGCCAGCAGGACTAAACCATTTCTGCTGCAACGGGCAGAAACCAGATCACATGGAAATGCCATTTACCTTCCTGCCACAGTGGTATCTATTTATCTACTTGCACTAGTGTGCTTTCAAACTGCTAGGCTGGCAGGAGCTAGGACAGAGCAACGGGAACTCACTCCGTCACGGGGATTTGAACCGCCGACCTTTTGGTCGGCAAGCCCAAGAGGCTCAGTGGTTTAGACCACACCCCCACCTGCATCCCACTATAGAATTTAACACACAAGTGACAAACATTTGTTATTTGCTGCTCAGGCATGCTAAGCAGATCCGTCTCCCATTCTTGGGGTGACTGGCCACAAACCAACAAAATGCAGCTGGACTACCACCCTGACAGATGCATTTTTAACATGGAGGCAAGCCCCATTGTATTCACTGGGGCCGACTCCCAGAGAAGTATTCATAAAATCACACATGAAACCCCATAGAAAACAATGGAATGGAGTTTAATCAAGACAAACTTTTGCTGGATTATGTGCATCATGTTCAAAAACAAATTCTCTGCCTATGCTAAGAACTTTTACACCCCGGTCCTAAGTAAAGCTCAAATCCTAAACATGGGGTATGTGCCACTAACATTCTGGCCACTAATAATAACCCCAGGAGACCAGGCCAGGGCCCTGCTTTTTGTTTTTTGTTTAATTATTATTATTATTTTATTTTATTTTATTTTATTTTATTTTATTATTTTACTTTATTTTATTATTCATTAAATTTAAATATCGTCCTTCATTTGAGAATCATAGGGCAGTTTATATTACCGTATTTTTCGCCCTATAGGAAGCACTTTTCCCCCTCCAAAAATGAAGGGGAAATGTGTGTGCGTCCTATGGGGCGAATGCAGGCTTTCGCTGAAGCCTGGAGAGCGAGAGGGGTCGTTGCTCAGCACGCCCCAGGCTTCAGGCTTCGCGCAGTTCTCCGCAAGTCGTGGGAGAGTTGCGCGAAGTCGCGCAGCTCTCTCACGGCTTGCGGATAGCAGCCTGTTCTGGGGTCAAGGGAAGCTCGGGCTTCCCCCGCCCCAGCCCCGCGCCTGGGGGGGAAATAATTTTTTTTTCCTTTATCCCCCCCCCCAAAAAAAACCTAGGTGCGCCCTATGGGTCGGTGCACCCTATAGGGCAAAAAATACGGTATATAGTTAACTGAAAACAATCATGGAATACTCAGCGATGCACAGGTGTATTTTGAGGGATGGTAGGTTTTTTTTTTTTAAAAAAAAGGATAAAAAAGTCCCTCCTCTGAGGGAGTCCTCTTAGATGTTTACTAACGTGAATTTTCTCCTCATGACCTGCTGTATAAACTCAGCATGACTATTTTGGTTAATGGGACGTATAACCTGCGAAAGTATATCGGAGTGAATTGCTCATAGGGACTGAGAGCATTAACCCAGCTCCCATTAAGAGCAAATATTATAAACCTCCTGTGAACCCACAAAAACTTACAATAAACATTTTCCATGCTCCACCCTATCTCAGTGCTGAGTGAGTTTTTCTATCCAGCCTAAAAATGTAATTTTAAAGGGTGTCATGCCCCTTCTTTGGAACTTCCCAACCAAATATTTTATTTGGAAATATAAATCTTTTCTGTCCATTAAATATGTCTACAGAAACAAATCAGCTGACTCAGGGATTCTTAAGAGCCCAAAGAGGGGGTCTACCAGCAATGGGCATTTCATATAAGAACAGCAGTTATATTTCTGAGGCAAGCGGACTGTCTTTCATTGAACTGTATATTACAATGAGAGGTTGAGAGTAGATCCTCATTCTTCTTGATCTATTGATTTGCTCAGTACATTACGCATGGGAAGGACATTCAGAATTGCAGATAGTGTGTGTTTTAGGGGAAGTGCAGCCCTTAAGAGGTCAAAAAAAGTAATTGGGAGGTAATACAATTGTGTGAGATTATATTAAAGACCACAGTTATTCAGCTTGTTTCATTTGGTCATTAGCCACTGAACTGACTATCTATCTGGGCTGAAGTTGATTCAGTTATGTTAACGCCGAAAATGGGAATTTCACTACTCTTCTGCTTCTGTTACCTCAAGTTCAAGTCACTTCTAATCTTGTAGGCATAGCCAGGTTCACTCAAGCCATTCCATCAACAAATCTTCTTTAAACACTGAAATCTTAAATATATTTATTTAGATGGAAAGAAGTGGTTCTTTTTAGGATTGAAGTTGGTGAGCTTTTTTTTTACAATTTTACCCCAAAGTTGTTGAAATAGACTGCCACAGTGGCCAGATTAAACGGACCAGCAGTCCAGATTAGGCCCCCGAAACAGACTTTGGACATGCCTGGACTAAATGGTCTTTGGGGTCCCTTTGAACTCTACCATTCAATTACCGTATTTTTCGCTCTATAAGACACACCAGACCACAAGACGCACTTAGTTTTTGGAGGAGGAAAACAAGAAAAAAAGTATTCTGAATCTCGAAGCTAGAACAGCAAGAGGGATCGCTGCGCAGTGAAAGCAGCGATCCCTCTTGCTGTTCTGGCTTCTGGGATAGCTGCGCAGCCTGCATTCGCTCCATAAGACGCACACACATTTCCCCTTACTTTTTAGGAGGGGAAAAGTGAGTCTTATAGAGCAAAAAATATGGTATTCTATGAAGGTGCTCCTCTATATATCTTAAGGGACAGGCACATTGGTTTGGGAGGGGCTAGCTATTACATAAGCTCACTGCTCCCATTTCCTTTAAGAGACAAGCAAGTTCCACGTGCAACCAAAGCAATACATGCAAGGAATTGTCCCTTCTGCCTTCAAGGAGGGAAGAGCTCTATGTGAGCTGGTCAATCACTAGAAGTTGGGGAACAATTAGATTCGCTGTTTTCTAGCCCATGCAATTTTTCTTCATTCCACTTATGAGCTACTCCTTGGGCCCTTCCATTCCCTGTGCAAACTGTTTTTGCTAAAATGAAAAACCACACCACATATTCGCTCCAGTTTGAGACTTCTTCTTTTTCTGACACCCTCATAAATGACCCCTGGTTCACTGAACATCTTCAATCATTAAAGCGAGCTTTTGCAGGGTGGTTTTTGTGTGTGTGTGTGTGTGTGTGTGAATCGCAGCCAGATACGAAGCAAGCCTGGAATGATTTATGCATACCTGCCAAAACCGTCTGCAGCTGATGATCTTGCATATTTTTCAGGGGGCGGGGAGAGAGAAGTAAAACATGGATTTTCTGCACAGATTTTCAACTGGGAAAGATGCACAGTGTCCAAGAGAGTCCTTTCAGCATGTGTTGAAATGGTATTGGGGAAGTCGATTAGAATAACTCAGGCGAGACACACGACTGAAGCTGGTGCATAGTTGTTGTTCCAGCACCCTGTTTCTGGAACCAAAGGACTTTAAGCCTGAGCCTCAGAGTCCTACTCAGCACAGTTTCAGGAGATCGGTCTTACATAAGGGAATTTTCTACTAAGGAAATGGGCTGCATCAATAGGAGTATAGCTTCTAGATCAAGGGAAGTAATAGTGCCACTGTATTCTGCTCTGGTCAGACCTCACCTGGAGTACTGTGTCCAGTGCTGGGCACCACAGTTCAAGAAGGACACTGACAAACTGGAACATGTCCAGAGGAGGGCAACCAAAATGGTCAAAGGCCTGGAAACGATGCCTTATGAGGAACGGCTAAGGGAGCTGGGCATGTTTAGCCTGGAGAAGAGGAGGTTAAGGGGTGATATGATAGCCATGTTCAAATATATAAAAGGATATCACATAGAGGAGGGAGAAAGGTTGTTTTCTGCTGCTTCAGAGAAGCGGACACGGAGCAATGGATCCAAACTACAAGAAAGAAGATTCCACCTAAACATTAGGAAGAACTTCCTGACAGTAAGAGCTGTTCGACAGTGGAATTTGCTGCCAAGGAGTGTGGTGGAGTCTCCTTCTTTGGAGGTCTTTAAGCAGAGGCTTGACAACCATATGTCAGGAGTGCTCTGATGGTGTTTCTTGCTTGGCAGGGGGTTGGACTCGATGGCCCTTGTGGTCTCTTCCAACTCTATGATTCTATTATTCTATGATACTAGCAAAAAGCACCTTGTCTCAAGAGTGTCCCTTTGTTCATGTGGAGCCCCTATCTGGTGGCTGACCAAATCTGCACATTGTGGTGCCTCAACACCTAAGAATAAGAATAAGAATTTATTTATACCCCACCCATCTGGCTGGGCTTCCCCAGCCACTCTGGGCAGCTTCCAAAAAAATATTAAAATACTGTAATACATCAAACATTAAAGGCTTCCCTAAACAGGGCTGCCTTCAGATATATTCTGAAAGTCTGGTAGTTGTTGTTCTCTTTGACATCTGGTGGCAGGACGTTCCACAGGGAGGGCGCCACTACCGAGAAGGCCCTCTGCCTGGTTCCCTGTAACTTGGCTTCTCGCAGTGAGGGAACCGCCAGAAGGCCCTCAGCCCTGGACCTCAGCGTCCGGGCAGAACGATGGGGGTGCAGACGCTCCTTCAGGTATACTGGACCGAGGCTGTTTAGGGCTTTAAAGGTCAGCACCAACACTATGAATTGTGCTCGGAAACGTACTGGGAGCCAATGTAGGTCTTTCAAGACCGGTGTTATATGGTCTCGGCGGCTGCTTTCAGTCACCAGTCTAGCTGCCGCATTCTGGATTAAGTGCCACTCAGTAGCCTCCTCTAATTCAGAGAAGTTACCCATGTCTTGGGAGGAAGGACCAACTGCCATCTCCCCTCTGATCAGCCTTAAGGTTGCTCAACACAAGCTGCTCCTCTGTGACATAGTGCCACTGTATTCTGCTCTGGTCAGACCTCACCTGGAGTACTGTGTCCAGTTCTGGGCACCACAGTTCAAGAAGGACACTGACAAACTGGAACGGGTCCAGAGGAGGGCAACCAAAATGGTCAAAGGCCTGGAAACGATGCCTTATGAGGAACGGCTAAGGGAGCTGGGCATGTTTAGCCTGGAGAAGAGGAGGTTAAGGGGTGATATGATAGCCATGTTCAAATATATAAAAGGATGTCACATAGAGGAGGGAGAAAGGTTGTTTTCTGCTGCTCCAGAGAAGCGGACACGGAGCAATGGTTCCAAACTACAAGAAAAAAGATTCCACCTAAACATTAGGAAGAACTTCCTGACAGTAAGAGCTGTCCGACAGTGGAATTTGCTGCCAAGGAGTGTGGTGGAGTCTCCTTCTTTGGAGGTCTTTAAGCAGAGGCTTGACAACCATATGTCAGAAGTGCTCTGATGGTGTTTCCTGCTTGGCAGGGGGTTGGACTCGATGGCCCTTGTGGTCTCTTCCAACTCTATGATTCTATGATTCTATGACATTTGGCTTGGGAAGCTCTGAATCACCCTCTAAGGAGGATTCCTCCAGCCCTGACGGTGCAACAGTTATCAAAACAAAGAATTATGTGAACTTGTTCAATCAGCATAATAATTCATCTGGGACACAGAACTCAGTGTTTCTTTCTGCAGAACTTGAACAAAGTGTGCTCAGTGTGGGGGTTCATCAGCATCAGCATCATCATACCTATATTTATATGGGTGCCTACTGAGAAGATCCATAAGCAACTGTAAGAAAGGGAATTATTGTGAAAATAAGACATATTTAGGGGGAAGCCGAATTTTGTCCTTGCTCAGAGCACCATGTTACCAAAGTCCACCCCACCCCCTGCTGTGATTTACAAAAGTCCTAAACTAGTGTGAACTCCTTCAATCCATAGTCACTAGAGCCCAACCAAATGGCTGTTGGTTTTTTTAAAAATAAATTGAGCTCAGTAAATCAACTTGAATGTATGCTGGAAAATATTATACATATAATAGTATAGATGTAATGAAATCCAGGAGGCTACCCTTTCTTGTAACATAATTCCCCCCTACTGATTGTGAACTCTCAAAATATGGATGATCCCTAAAAACTAGGGAGCAGATGGAATCCCTAATTAAACTTGCCAATTCAGCCAAGAGGAACTATAAGCAGCCTTCTTGTGTGTACTCATTTGGGTACACATTTGCATCTGCACTGCGAAGCTCATTCTGTCCAGTCCTCTGAAGCAGCTGCATAAATATTTCTCTGTGTGTGTGCAATACACCGTCCCAACCAGGGCCGTTACTTGTTGTGCAAGAGTAGCTGTGTATGACTAAAGCAGGATTGTGACTAATATCTTTAAACAAAACCGCATGATAACGGATAGCAAAGGGCAAGATGAACTTTGCAAACAGCATCCGTTTGACATCTACTGCTTTGCTTTTCAGTCTCTTCTGTATCCTTGACTGGAGCCTCTGCCAAGGCGGGATTTTTGCTGCTTGACCATCAGTCATAGGTTTTCCTCCCCCAAACAGAGAAATCCATCATCTCTTCGGTGTAAAAACAAATTCTCCCAGTGTGGCCACAAGCTGAGCTAACACAAGAAACATTTCCTACTAGCGTCCACGGAGGACGGACATTGTATTTCGTTTCAGCTCGGAGCGGTGAAATCTGCCCAAGGCTGGGAATCTCACCCTCCCGTTGGAACTGAGGAAGTGGCGTTGAAAGCCAAGCATTTGTCTTCAAGGGCAAGGATTATATCTGAGCACCAAACATGTAGCTGTAAAAACGTATAAACTGTGTAAAGGAATGCCGTCAATGGAATGCATTAAGCGAGGAGAACAACAACATACAGATTTTCACTGTATTTGTAGATGTATGTCCAAATGCACACGTCAACGTCTTCTGTGGAAAGCATGGGAACTGGTGTCAATAATGGGGGATTCCTGATGCAGAAAACCAGAGGTCAAGAAGAATGTGGTGGCATTTCTACCACTGTGCATATTAAATAAATAAGAATAACGGAATCAGGAGAGAAATAAATAATAATAATAATTTTTCTTATTTATATCCCACCCATGTGTTCCTGAGCCGAAGCCGGGCTCAGGACGGCTAACAAAATAGTACAACATTCTAAAATCATTTAATTATAAAATTAATTCAAATCAAATTGATGGCAACCATTAAGCTAAAGTTCTGTAGAGACTGCCAAAGGAGGGAGTCAGGCTGCGCCCTGACCAAAGGCCTGGTGGAACAGCTCTGTCTTGCAGGCCCTGCGGAAAGATGTCAAATCCCGCAGGGCCCTAGTCTCTTGTGACAGAGCGTTCCACCAGATTGGAGCCACAGCCGAAAAAGCCCTGGCTCTAGTTGAGGCCAGCCTAACCTCTCTGTGGCCTGGGACCTTCAGGATGTTTTTGTTTGAAGACCATAAGTTCCTCTGTGGGACATACCAGGAGAGGCGGTCTCCTAGGTATGAGGGTCCTAGGCCATATAGGGCTTTAAAGGTTAAAACCAGCACCTTAAACCTGATCCTGTACCCCACCGGGAGCCAGTGCAGCTGGTATAGCACCGGGTGAATGTGATCTCGCAGCGAGGACCCCGTAAGGAGTCTCGCCGCGGCATTCTGCACCGGCTGGAGTTTCTGGGTCAGTCTCAAGGGCAGCCCCACGTAGAGCGAGTTACAATAATCCAGTGTGGAGGTGACCGTCGCGTGGATCACAGTGGCTAGGTCAGGGTGAGAGAGGTAAGGAGCCAACTGCTGAGCTTGGCGGAGATGAAAAAATGCCGCCTTTGTTATAGCTGCAATCTGCACCTCCATGGAAAGGGAGGTGTCGAAGATTACACCCAAACTCTTAACGGACGGTGCTGGCACTAATTGCACCCCCGCAAGAGATGGGAGTCCCCCCCCAATCCCATATCGTCCCAACCCAGCTAAAGGACCTCTGTCTTCGAAGGATTTAATTTCAACCGGCTCCCACGTAACCATCCAACAACAGCTTCCAAACATCTGATCAGTGTGTCTGGGGCCGAGTCAGGATGGCCATCCAAACAGATAGAGTTGGGTGTCATCGGCATACTGATGGCAGCCCAGCCCCAAACTCCGGACAAGCTGGGCGAGGGGGCGCATAAAGATGTTGAAAAGCATCGGGGAGAGTTATCGCACCCTGAGGCACTCTACACACCAAGGAGTGGCGCGATGACAATTCCCCCCCCCCCAAGCGCCACCCTCTGTCCCCGACCAGAGAGAAAAGAGCGCAGCCATTGAAGGACTGTGCCCTGGATCCCCACGTCAGCAAGGCGGTGGTCCAGGAATTCGTGATCAACCATGTCGAAGGCTGCTGACAGATCTAGAAGAATCAGTAGCCCCGACCCGCCTCAATCCAGCTGCCAATACCCAACCTAAGAATTTTACTTCCTGGTGGGAATGTAAGAAAGCGAAAGGCTTCTGGGATATGATATATAATGAGATTAAGAAAATGCTGAAATATACATATGTTAAAAAACCAGAAGCATTTCTACTGGGAATTGTAGGTACAGAAATTAACAGACAAGATATTAAGCTTTTCCTATACAAAACAACGGCAGCAAGAATTTTATTAGCAGAGAAGTGGAAACAAGAGGAATTACCGACAAAGGAAGACTGGCAATTGAAGCTAATGGAGTATGCGGAACTGGCCAAAATAATGGGAAGAATCCGAGAACAGCTGGTTAGTTATTTGGAATAATTCGGATATGAGGTGTGTTGCCACCCTCTGGGCCTCTGGTTGAGAAGGCACATAAAGAGGCGATGTTTGCAGGGTCCAGATGGCAAGACAAGAAGGGGCCTTTTCTGTGGTGGCTCCCCACTTGTGGAATGCTCTCCCCAGGGAGGCTTGTCTAGCGCCTTTGTTACATATCTGCTGATTAACATTCTATGGCCTTTTAAAGGTATTGGGGTGGTTATTAGTTTTGTTTTGTTATGTATTTTGTGTTCTCATTTAGTATTTCTATGTTGTGAATTGCCCTGTGATCTTCTGATGAAGGATGGTATACAATTATTAGTATTAGTATTAGTATTAGTATTAGTATTAGTATTAGTATTATTCCCATTTTTTAACATTTTCTACAGCGGGAACACGGGTGGTGCTGTGGTGTAAACCACAGAGCCTAGGACTTGCCGGTCAGAAGGTCGGCGGCTCGAATCCCCATGACGGGGTGAGTTCCCGTTGCTCAGTCCCTGCTCCTGCCAACCTAGCAGTTCAAAAGCACTTCAGCATGCAAGTAGATAAATAGGTACCGCTCCAGCGGGAAGGTAAACGGCGTTTCTGTGCACTGCTCTGGTTTCTCCAGAAGCGGCTTAGTCATGCTGGCCACATGACCCGGAAAAACTGTCTGCAGACAAACGCCAGCTCCCTCAGCCAGTAAAGCGAGATGAGCGCCGCAACCACAGAATCATTCGCGACTGGACTTAACGGTCCTTTACCTTTACTTTACAGTGGGAACTAGATTTTCTGTTGTAGGAGTAAGCTTGGGTATATGCAGAGAAGTCGTCTCACAGAGAAAAAGAATGTTTCAGTCCTTCCCTGACAGCCAGTTTTAATCTGCTACTTCTCCCTAAAACAGATTTCACCGCTTGATTGAGAAACCAGATCTCCAGGCCAGACAGCCTGGAGGAAGGATCTGGAGGGCTGTAAATGAAAAGCAACTGTGAGCAAGATTAAACACACATACCACCTGCCACTTCTCCTCTGTAAACGTCCTTCGCCACCCCACCCCTCCTTGGCACTTCAGAATCCTGTATTATCCCCCCCAACAGCTAGTTGTGTTCTCCTTCAAACATGGATTTATATAGGCCCACGTACGACAACACACTTGCCTCGTATCTAACTGGCCAATCGAGAGGTTTCACCATCACTGTCCCATGAGCTCTGCATCTTCAGAGGAGCACTTTGCACACATGCTACGAAATGAACAAAATAAAGACGCACACATTCTGGTCATTCCATGCATTCTGCAAACAGCCCATTTTAAACAAACCCAACAGTCCAAAGGACAGGACTCAAGAAGGGTCTGTTTCAGCTTAAATCTGTCCCTGAACCATGTTCATGAATTAGCAAAGAGAAGCACAAAGAAATGAATAAACAATTGGGAAGGGCATGGGGGAGACAGAGAGCAGTAGACAGACATTTTAAACAATCTGGCTCCAGAACGGTTCCCAGGCCAACATCAATGCGTTAATAAATGCCTCTTTTGGAACACACTCAAACTAGCATAACATCAGAGGGCTTGGTGAAACCAGCCTTGCCAAGGGTGCAGGCCTGGGGACAGCGTGCATGTGTACAAAAATCACCTATCACACTATGGAGTGTACGATGTATTTGTGTGTGGCAACACAACGCCACCGTCATGGTGAGATCAAACATGGGAGAAGCTTCGCCTCCTTCTCACACCGCAGCACAAAGGCATGCAAATGTTTTTTGCCCTTCTTCCTCGCCCTCATTCCAGATGCTTTGATACAGTCATACCTTGGATCCCGAACGCCTTACAAGTCAAAAGTTTTGGCTTCCGAGCACCACAAACCCAGAAGTGACTGTTCCAGTTTGAGAACTATTTTTGGAAGCCGAACATCCAATGGGGCTTCCCTGGCTTCTGATTGGCTGCAGGAGCTTCCTGCAGGAGTCTCCCAGGACCAGAAGAGGATTGAAGTGGGAGGAGCAGTTTGCATGCAGACACAGTCTTCACCTGCTTGCTCTATGTGGGGCTGCCCTTGAGACGGACCCAGAAACTCCTGCAGGTGCAGAATGCTGTGGCGAGACTCCTTACAGGGTCCTTGCCATGGGATCACATTCACCCGGTGCTATACCAGCTGCACTGGCTCCTGGTGGAGTACAGGATCAGGTTTAAGGTGCTGGTTTTAACCTTTAAAGCCCTATACAGCCTAGGACCTACGGGATCACCTCTCCTGGTATGTCCCATGGAGGACCTTATGGTCTTCAAATAAAAACATCTTGGAGATCCCAGGCCACAGGGAGGTCAGGCTGGCCTCAACTAGAGCCAGGGCTTTTTCGGCCGTGGCCCCAATCTGGTGGAACACTCTGTCACAAGAGACTAGAGCCCTGCGGGACTTGACATATTTCCGCAGGGCCTGCAAGATGGAGCTGTTCCACCAGGCCTTTGGCCAAGGCACAGTTTGGTTTCCCAATGTTTTGGAAGTCAAACAGACTTCTGGAACAGATTCCATTTGACTCCCAAGGTACAACTGTACTTGGCTCACATAAAATGTAGTATTTTGTAATGTGCCTATTGCAATAAACCAGCCTGTCCTCTCAAGCTGCTTGGATAGGAGACCTGGGAATCTTCAGCAAGACATCCTATAGTCTGCATAAAAGGCAGAAATGCCATGCAAATGAATCACTGTCATGTGATCACTTGGTTATGCCTATAAATATGGGAGAGGGAATGTTTTTTGTCAATGGGCCATCATAAGTTGAAGAAACGACTTGGATGATGGACTCAAGGGCATCCTGATCAAATTTGCAGATGACCCCAAACTGGGAGGGGTGGCTAACACCCCAGAGGACAGGATCACACTTCAAAACGACCTTGACAGATTAGAGAACTGGGCCAAAACAAACAAGATGAATTTTAACAGGGAGAAATGTAAAGTATTGCACTGGGGCAAAAAAAATGAGAGGCACAAATACAAGATGGGTGACACCAGGCTTGAGAGCAGTACATGTGAAAAGGATCTAGGAGTCTTGGTTGACCACAAACTTGACATGAGCCAACAGTGTGACGCGGCAGCTAAAAAAGCCAATGCAATTCTGGGCTGCATCAATAGGAGTATAGTATCTAGATCAAGGGAAATAATAGTGCCACTGTATTCTGCTCTGGTCAGACCTCACCTGGAGTACTGTGTCCAGTTCTGGGCACCACAGTTCAAGAAGGACACTGACAAACTGGAACGTGTCCAGAGGAGGGCAACCAAAATGGTCAAGGGCCTGGAAACGATGCCTTATGAGGAACGGCTAAGGGAGCTGAGCATGTTTAGCCTGGAGAAGAGGAGGTTAAGGGGTGATATGATAGCCATGTTCAAATATATAAAAGGATGTCACATAGAGGAGGGAGAAAGGTTGTTTTCTGCTGCTCCAGAGAAGCGGACACGGAGCAATGGATCCAAACTACAAGAAAGAAGATTCCACCTAAACATTAGGAAGAACTTCCTGACAGTAAGAGCTGTTCGACAGTGGAATTTGCTGCCAAGGAGTGTGGTGGAGTCTCCTTCTTTGGAGGTCTTTAAGCAGAGGCTTGACAACCATATGTCAGGAGTGCTCTGATGGTGTTTCCTGCTTGGCAGGGGGTTGGACTCGATGGCCCTTGTGGTCTCTTCCAACTCTATGATTCTATGATTCTAAGCTGGAGTTGATGTGGTCAGAATGCAGACCTTTTCACATACCAAATGAAAACTCAAGTTGAATTGTAGTTTTCTCTGGATGGCTCTTCCGGAATCTATGCACCACATATGAATAAATATCCCCAGGAACACTTGCAGCTGGGCTCATTATCCCAGTGCAGCTGGTTTTCAAATGGGCAAAAGAACCCATGTGCTTCCATTGTCTGTGAAGGCTTCTTTTTAAGATTTATTATTTGAAAATTACATTTGGCAGTTTAGCCTCTCATATGATCTGACAGAGGTATCCCAAACTGCAGCCAACCACATTTATGAAACTAAAGAAACACCCATCTGTAATATAGCAATGGCTGAATTTAAATTATTCCCATCTGGCTTAGCAAATGTCTGTATCATAAACTGAACTTTGCCTAGACCTGATGATCAAATTTACATCCCAATTGAAAGCAGGAATTTTAAGAGTTGAAGAATAATGTGTAGATTTCCCATATCGGAAAATATTAGACCAAGTCAATACAATGAAAAGCTTTCCCCATCCTTTTCCTTGAAACTCTTCTCCAACTTAACCCAATTTCCTAAGTCATTTAGAGGCCCTTAAACAAAATGAAATCCTAATGATGTCGCTGCCATGAATAATTAATTGTACTTGCCCAATCTCTCCAACAAAATCCATTCTCATTAGATTAGAGGTTCTCTCAAGACACAAGAGCTCATGATGGCATTTTTACATCCTTCTTGTCTCTTACGTTTCTTTGTCTCTTCTTATCTACGTCTGTGATCAAGGATTCCATCACTTCTGCAGTCCTCTTAAGACCATTTGCATTGCCTGCCTTTGACATCTTTTAAGAAATTGCCGTTTAATTGAAAAGCTCTCTGGCTTTGCCAAAAAAATGGCTGGTTGTGTGTGTGTGTGTGTGTGTGTGTGTGTGTGTGTGTGTGTGTGTTTAAGGGAAGAATTCTACAACTGCCAATCAGCCTAAGTGGATGAATATATGGCATGGGTCTTATTTCTTTGATTAATTAACTTTATTTTTCTTTGCAAACCTCTTGGGATCAATACCCCTTCTCAGAATTTGGAAATCCAGCTGTACTCATGCCAAATGCTCACAAACTGTGCTTGTGGGACCGGTGGTTTCAGTTTTATATGGGAGTCTGAACAAAGGTAGGCTCTGAATGAAGACAAAACTGTCAGCTGGGCTCCTTATCAGGATACAAGTGTAACAACAACAACAACAACAACAACAACAACAACAACAACAACCACAACAACACCTTTCCCTGGAATCCTTTGTGGATGAAAAACTAGGGATTCATACCCATGCACAACACAATCTACATCTGACTTTTACTTTCTTGCAGTCCTAAGAACAAAATTAAATATTTGAGCTGCTAACCTGACAAAGGCGCTAAGAGGCGCTAGAAACCAACTGAAGCAAAAAAAGGGGTCATCAGTTAAAAAGTCTGTCCTAAACACAATGATGGGTTGACGTTGCAGATTCAACGCAAAAAGCAGGTGGTGATGCCAAAAGATCACCACCGCCTTGCGAACCTGAACTTGGCATCACAGGAACCTGTCTTCCTCCATATATCAGACAACAGACCAGAGTTCAAAGGTGGGATGCTATTATCAAGCACAGACACTAAGTGTAATCAATGGCAGCCGTAAGTCAAGTTCTCCAACTGATTCTTCAAGTTTAACACATCAGAGGTTATTAAATTAAAATAGCTAAAAGGTAGAGGGAATGCAAGCAAGCAAGAGATGATGGACGTATCCATTATTCTTCCTAATGTAAGCCTGACCTCTCCTAATGAAAATTAGTGGAGTACGCCAGATGAACACTTAAAATAGAAAATGAGTCCTCACTATATGTTGAGCATAGGTTGGTTGGGGTCAGATAAAATACCACCGGGGAGTGTGTGAGTCATCAGGTCTGCATATTTCTATGCACCTGTCAATCAGGTGAACATCTTTGCAAATCTCAGAACGTCCAAATTTACTTTTCCAGGCATCAGCAGTGCACTCTGACAGTGGACTGCTGCTGTCCCCTTCTGCTTTGTCTGTTTTCAAACATGCATTCCACCCAGCGACTGGTACTAGCACCCAAGAGGATAAAACAACAGTTTGCTTCCAAATGCTCCCATTCTTTCGAGCATCCTGCGGAATCCAATTCCATGCAGGCCTCAGGTCTGTTTTACCAATATATCACAGTTATAATTCTGGATTTGTAAGGATCCTTTCAGTTCAGAAACAAAATTTTAAAATGGTTTATTGATTTCAACTGAGTTGGCTGGACCATTAAAAACAAGAGAGACAGGGAACATTTAAAGCGACCCCATAAAACTTGGGCACCGAATCATAGGGCTGCCATACATCTCGATTTTCCCAGATATTACCAGGATATCAAAGGCAGAATTGATGTCCAGGAGGAATTTCTGAAAGGTGGTGCTTTGTCCTGGATCTTAGTCAAGTCAATTGAAAAAACCTCAACAACTTTTGGGGTGCCCTGGTTTTTACTTTTTGAAATATGGCAACGCTAATCACACTTTCGTCCCACTTCCTCCATCCTCAGAGCTACTAGTATTCACCTCTCTCCTGACCAATTAGAAAACTTACCCACAAAAGAAGCTGTCTTCCAAACATAAAAGAGTTTAAAGCACACTTCTTAATCTGGTGATGTATGTGTCCATGGCACCATCTAGTGGGTCATTTGGTTCATATGTGACACCTGCCTGTTCTGACAATAGGACATAGGAGGTCAAAGCAGCTGCCGTGGGGCTGGTTGCTAATCTCACTGGGGAAGTAGCACTGGGAGGGAGGGGGTTAACCCTTTCCTCCCACGCTGCTTCTCTCAGCAAAATCACACCACCAAGTTGTTACTAGACCCAGAGCAGAAACAGAAACGATGTCAGTCTCTGTCGTCTGCCTGCTTATTCCTGCTTGATTTTTATCAAGGAGGATTTAGGGAAATGACTAAACTGCCTCTCGCCCACCCAGCACCGTTCCTCAATGAAAACAAGAAGAAGAGGAGGAGTTTGGATTTGATATCCCGCTTTATCACTACCCGAAGGTGTCTCAAAGCGGCTAACATTCTCCTTTCCCTTCCTCCCCCACAACAAACACTCTGTGAGGTGAGTGGGGCTGAGAGACTTCAGAGAAGTGTGACTAGCCCAAGGTCACCCAGAAGCTGCATGTGGAGCAGTGGAGATGCAAACCCGGTTCCCCAGATTACGAGCCCACCGCTCTTAACCACTACACCACACTGGCTCTCACTATGCTCACTATGACTGTTGTAACGACAAAAGATGCTCCCAGCTCGCATCTTGTTCAGTTCATAGTTTAAAATTAGTCTTGGAAAAGATCCCAGTGGAGTATAAGGGTCTTTTTACATGTTAAATGACAGCAAAAAGAGTTTTGCTATTGACTGTGCCAACTACTGCTCTCTAAGGATAACCGTACGATACATGTGCTTTCAGACATGCTCTTCACATCTGTACATAATATTAAGTGTTCACCTGGACCTGCCTTACACGGGAGGGGTTTCAGGATAACTTTCCTAAACTTGCAATTAGCCAAACTGACAGATATAATAAGACAAAAACCAAAAAGTGAAGTGAAAAAGGAATGGGAGTGTCTAAATGAATACCGTATTTTTCGCTCTATAAGACGCACCAGACCACAAGACACACCTAGTTTTTGGAGGAGGAAAACAAGGAAAAAAATTATTCTGAATCTCAGAAGCCAGAATAGCAAGAGGGATCGCTGCACAGTGAAAGCAGCAATTCCTCTTTCCGTTCTGGCTTCTGGGATAGCTGCGCAGCCTGCATTCGCTCCATAAGACGCACACACATTTCCCCTTACTTTTTAAGAAGGAAAAAGTGAGTCTTATAGAGCAAAATATACAGTACTTTAAAAGCCAAGGTTCGAGGACAGAAATCTGGCTGAGTCTGGAATAACCTTGTGAAGTGAAAGGATAAGAAAGAGGGATTTATATCTAGATGCTAGGATAGAGATGATAAGGAAAACAGGAAGACACAATGAGAGGTAAAGGAGGTGCTGTGGGATTGGTGGAAGTCAATGTTTGTTTTTCTTTTTAGTGTTTATATTATTAACTTGTAAGATATGGATTTGTTTTTGTGTTTTTTTGTATGTTGGTTTTTGTGTTTTGTGTATTGTTATTTTTCGTTATTTTTTGTGTTGTTGTGTGCAAAATACTAATAAAATTTATTTTTATTTTTTTTAAAAAGTGCCTAAACGTTTTGTAAGAGCCTCCAAAAAGAACAGAACCTCCTCTTCGCTTTATGCTAATGCCACACTCGTTTTGCATAGCTTTTTGCTGCCTTGCGGTTGTGCTGAGCTTGTCCCTTTGTTCCTTGAGTTTCCCTTTGCAGAGAAATTTAAAATCTATCTACAGAAACACTGTAAAATTATTGAATGTTAATGACGTTGGAATGAAATGAAGTGGTTCTAGCAATAAGGCAAAATAAGAATATGCAAGAAGGGATTGATATCAGATGAAAATTTGAAGTTAGAATATGTGAGGATAAACAATTAAGGGTAAATTAAGAGGGTATGAATTTGCTGAACAAATTTTTAAATGGAATACAAAAAAGGGAGGTGTGAGGAAGTCATGAAAATAAGTAAATGATTGTAAGATATCACAAAGAGGGATTTTTATTTCTTCTTTTTTCTTTTTATGTTAAATTTCGGTTTTTGTATTTTTTTGTGTTCTTTGTATATTGTTTACTGTTTTGTAACCCTTTTTTTGTTAAAAATTTAATAAATATTATTTTTTAAAAAAAGAGTTTCCCTTTGCAGGTGACCATGCAAAGCACAGACTCAGGGAAAGGACACCATAACAGATAGGAGCTACCCTGCCTAAAAGGAATTAAGCTTACAACATTACCATTTGAAGCAAGGGCCAGACAGATGCAAATACCTTACTCCACATCTAATCCACTTTATGCACAGCCGGCACAAGCACCCGCCTGTTTGTTATTTTATTAGCCCTGGAGGGGACAAGAAAGGAACTCTGCAATGAGCACTGTCCCTACCAATAAATTAATCAACAGTCATTTGTCTTAAGGTTAGAATCCAGCACCCTGAGTTTGCCCCCAGAACACCTTCTGATCCAGGAATTTGTGGCCAAGCACAGCCTGAGGTTTTTCTCCCAGGGGCAGATCTACTATGAAGCGAATGAAGCTGCAACACCAGGCCCCTAATGCTGGAGAGGCCCCAGAAGCGACTTAATTTATGCATGTATGTATATATTTCCCTAATTTTCAGCAACGCATAACTTGAAACTATAAGGCATTGGGAATATTTATTCACACCAAAACAAAATAAAAAAAATCCTTCCAGTAGCACCTTAAAGACCAACTAAGTTAGTTCTTGGTATGAGCTTTCATACAGATAGGGCTACCTATCTGTAACTTATTCACACCAGTGACTCTGATTTGTGAGATAATCCAGAACAGCAATTTTAATCAAAATCTGAGATGTAGTATTTTTTTTAAAAATGTACAGCCCCCACCCTTACCCCATACTTTCAAGGCACTGTGAATCTAGTCTTTTCCACTCCTTCAGCTCTTGTTTCCAAGGTCTCTATGTCCTTCCTTCTCTCAGGTGGCCCAAACCTGCCCCATTTTCCCCTGGTGCACATCTCCTGTCTCAGTTTCAGCTGTTGGTCTAGACAGGGTGGTGTTTTTGAACTCTTTGCATGTACATTACACTTTACTGTTTTAGGGTTGTTGGTTTTTTTGCAAAATAACAACAGCAGCAACACACAAAAAACTAGTCTATTTTCGACCAAATGGTGACTCTGGGATCTCTGGCAATTTCCTCCTTGTAACTGTACTGCAAGAAAATGTCCCCACAACACACAACTCTATATGCCCATGGTCTTAAAAATCACACCTCTGTTGGTGACACTTATATACTTATTTGTAACTTGATCAAGGAGAGGTATATGGTTTGCTCAAACTTCTCCATTCTTAAGGAAATCAGCCCTGAATGCTCACTGGAAGGACAGATCCTGAAGCCGAGGCTCCAATACTTTGGCCACCTCATGAGAAGAGAAGACTCCCTGGAAAAGACCCTGATGCTGGGAAAGGTGGAGGGCACAAGGAGAAGGGGACGACAGAGGACGAGATGGTTGGACAGTGTTCTCGAAGCTACAAACATGAGTCTAACCAAACTGCGGGAGGCAGTGGAAGACAGGAGTGCCTGGCGTGCTCTGGTCCATGGCGTCATGAAGAGTCGGACACGACTAAACAACTAAACAACAAAAAAGGTCTATGGTTGGTAATAGTTTAGGCTCCTGGCTGTTGTCTTTTACATCAGAATTTTCAACCTTCTGGAGTCCACGGCTCCCTTGACCAACTACATTCTTTCTGTGGCACCCTGTGGGGCTCAGGAGCCCAGTTATGTCACCTCTTGGCTGCAGAGCTGGCAGCATCTCACCCCTTTTCAAACACCCTCCCTTGTGGAGGGTTCCCTCATCCTCCTCTCCTGTCTCATTGGGAGTCCTCCGGGCAGCTACTGCTGCCGCCCCTGGTCTCTGAGCTGCCCCCCACTGCCCCAAAGAGAGGTGCCTCCTCACACTGCCCCACAGGGGCCTGGGACTTGTCTGTCCATTCCCAACATCAAGAGCTGGTGGACTGTCTGGCTGGGCTTCCTCATCCACTTGCCTGCTTGCTCCAAGGCCACCTCAGCTCCTGGCAACCAGCACCCCCCGGCCAGCCCCAGAGGCACCATTCGCCTGGGGAGCTTGCAGCCAGGGCTGCTGCAACAAACAGCAGTGGAAGCCTTGGGGAGGCAGAGATGTGAGAGGACATCAGAGGAGAGAGGGAAGGGGAAAGGGACAGTGTTGCCCGTAGCACCCCTGGCCATCATTCAAGGCACCCCAGGGTGCCATGCCACACCGGTTGAAAACCACTGTTTTAGATCATGGGCAGGCAAACTAAGGCCCAGGGGCTGGATGCGGCCCAGTTGCCTTCTAGATCCGGCCCGTGGACGGTCCAGGAATCAGTGTGTTTTTACATGAGTAGAATGTGTCCTTTTATTTAAAATGCATCTCTGGGTTATTTGTGGGGCATAGAAATTTGTTCTTTTTCCCTCAAAATATAGTCCGGCCCCCCCACAGTCGATGGCATTGGTAAAATAGAATCTGGGCCCGCCCCCTTGTCCTGCCCTCCATTCTTGCACAATTTGCAGAACGAAAGCTTACTCAGTGAGGCTGTTTTCCCAGCGATCTGTTGGTGAGCAGCTGTTCCTCTTTATCTCCCAAAACCCTTAAAAACGGGACTTCCCGTTCCTAGAATGTTGAGACGTGACGCACTTTTAAATTTGGAAATGGAATAAGACCGAGCTGCAAAGTAGTCATAGGGGGAGGTGAGCTCTTAATATGTCATTATATCTGTATTTTGAGTCTGATTTGGTAAATCTACCCTGGAAAGGCTAATGTTTGATGCAACCAGTCTGGGAAAATTAATGAGCAAACGCCAAGATTTGATTTCATTGGAACTGAGAGAAGATGGTGTCTGCCGGCAGAGAAATGAATTTTGGATTGATTTGGCACAAACGCCAGTGTGTGAGGAGATACTGCAACAACAGAGGAGAATCATACACATAAAATCCACACAGAAACACATCACTGCTTACTTCAACTCGCTTGTGGAAACAACTCATAGGCCATGAAAGAAGGAAGGTCAAAAACAAGAAGATTTAAAGGAACTGTTGGAAAGACTATCCAAGGCAACAGAGATGAGAGATGATCAGAGGCCCGCTGAACTTGAAGCATGGGAAGTCTCAACAAAAAAATTTATAACTTAGGCAGAATATTTAGACTATTTGATATATATTTGTACAATTTGGAACATTTGATGTGATTTGACTGGATTGTTAAAATGGAAAACTTAATAAAAATGATTTAAAAAACAAAACAAAACGGGACTTCCCTCCTCCCTAAAAAAAGCTCCACATCTTTGACCTGGGGTAGATCATCACCAGATTTTAATTCTGTAAGTAGATCGCAGTCTCTTGGGAGTTGGCAACCCCTGCTGGAGATGAATACAGAAGAATTAAAAGAATGTGTGTTCTTTTCACCGTAGCTTTTCTTTTTTGTTTAATTAAAAAACTAATTACATGTTTCTGTGCTTCCCAGTACATGTATTTAAAAAAAAAAAAGTACAGCATGTATTAAACAGTTTGTAGTGCACTCGATCACTGTCTGTTCCCTTTGAAGAGCTGCTATGTCATTTGTGGCATGAAGTGAGGGGGGGGGGGAATACATGCCCCTGGCAAAACGGTGTTGCCTCGAACTCAAAACTATGGTGCAGATTTACTTTAAGCAATTTTAAAAACCACATACACAATGATTCCTATACAGGTACTGTTTTTTTTACTGCGAAGGGTCTTATTTCCAAAGAGTTCCTCCCGAGATTTGTGTTTTAACAACTCTTTAAAGGGATGACGCCGCGCACCAACGACAAGTTTCTCGCTTCAGTGTTATCACAATTGAAACAAAAAAAACATGGAAGACTAATTATTATTATTTTTTTACATTTGTTCTTCTTTACATAAAGAATCTTTTAAAAAGCATTTAGTAGTCCATTTCTGCTTAAAATATCCGTAAGCATGAGAAAGCGGAGAGAGAGAAAAATACACATTTTTGTACACCATGATCAGAAAGTTTACATTATAAATCTTGAAATTGCACTGTATTTAAAATACCCCCTGCCCAGAGTCAACTTCCACTTTTGAGCATAACTCTCCTCTGCTACTGACGGCTCCTGCTTGGCTTAGTTGCCAACTTGTGGAGGCCCTTCGGGGATGAGGGACGTGAAGAAAGTGGTGATGAAGGACCAGGCAGAAGCCATGAAGCCGGGATGCGGGTGCTCTGCGTTGACATCAACGACATCTTCACCGCTGTCTTCGTCAATCCCGTCGTCCATAAGGTGCTCCTTTGCAAAACAAATTCCCCAAGTGGTTTAATAATAATAATAATAATAATAATAATTTTTATTTATACCCTGCCCTCCCCAGCCAAGGCCGGGCTCAGGGCGGCTAACAAGCAGTAATAAAAACAAGTTGAATGAATACAACTTAAAAACAAGATTAAAATACAACATTAAAATACTGAAACATTAAAATATTAAAATGCAGCCTCATCACAGGAGGAGAAAAGGAAAAAGGAAAAAGAAAGAGGGGGAGGGAATTAAATTGGCTCCAAGCCAAAGGCCAGGCGGAACAACTCTGTCTTACAGGCCCTGCGGAAAGAAATCAGATCCTGCAGGGCTCTGGTCTCATGAGGCAGAGCGTTCCACCAGGCCAGAGCCAGTGCTGAAAAGGCCCTGGCTGAAGCTAATCTAACTTCCTTAGGGCCTGGGACCACTACGGGGTTGCTATATATGGACCTTAAGGTCCTCCGTGGGGCATTAACCATTTCAAATCAGAGGGATATAAATTGCAGTGATGGAATCATGTTATATATACAGAATTCTAGGATGTAGGGCTCTTGTTAGCCCAGAAATGAAAATCTGACCAGAGAAAAGACAAAATTGATGAACTACGGCAAGGTGGCCAGGCTGACAGGAAGAATTAGAAACCAGGAAGAGGCAGCCTTTCTTTAACGAAGAAGGGGGAAAGTTTATAATTCATTTGAAAAGCTACTGTAAACATTGGTAGGATTGACAGAAAACTTGTAGTAAAAATTTGAACTGTGGATTGTTATGAAACAGATGCAGAGGGGAAAATCATTACATTAAGATCCACAATGGGGGGAGTCTAAAGGGATTATATGTTTATGTAGTTAATTCATTTGTTTATGAAAAATAGAAAATGCAAAAAAAAAATATTTTTTTTAAAAAGGAAACCTATGATGTAGCCGGATATAATAATTTGGGAAAATTTGATAAAATGACAGAACTCAACATGATGTATCTGAAAAGTGCAATTCAACCATTTGATCCTACAGCCCTGTAGACCTTAAGAAAGTTCCACCATTCAAAGAAGCTGACAATTAGGTCCAGTCGTGGCCGACTCTGGGGTTGCAGTGCTCATCTTGCTTTATTGGCCGAGGGAGCCGGCGTACAGCTTCCGGGTCATGTGGCCAGCATGACTAAGCCGCTTCTGGCAAACCAGAGGAAACGCCGTTTACCTTCCTGACAGAGTGGTACCTATTTATCTACTTGCACTTTTGACGTGCTTTTGAACTGCTGGGTTGGCAGGAGCTGGGATAGAGTAACAGGAGCTCACCTTGTCACGGGGATTCGAACCGCCGACCTTCTGACCAGCAAGTCCTAGGCTCTGTGGTTCAACCCACAGCGCCACCCGCGTCCCAGAAGCTTACTCCCAGGTTAACTGAACATGGAATGGTAGTCTTAATTTAATTTCATTACCTTAATGTAAGAGCTCACTTTTAATGGAAGAGCTGTCAGCACATCTTAAAACTGCCAACAGTACCGCTCTCCAGCTATTTATTTTTTGGGAAGTAAACATGAATGTGCATCCACCTACCATCTCCTCAAGTCCAGCATTATTTACGTTTTGCCCATCGTGGTTCAGGTCTTCATTGTTCCCCGGAGGCTGTTGAAGTCCCTCTTGCCTGAATGGAAACCATCCGGCTTGGTGTCTGTTTTACAATACACATGTGCAAAGTTACTAGAAATCATACCTGCCTGACCTGAGAAAACAAATAGAATGTTGGCAATGGAACAGTGAAATACAGTGGTGCCCCGCAAGACGAACGCCTCGCAAGACGGAAAACCCGCTAGATGAAAGGGTTTTCCATTTTGGAGGCGCTTCGCAAAACAAATTTCCCTATGGGCTTGCTTTGCAAGACGAAAATGTCTTGCCAGTTCCTGCGGGGGTTTTTTCCTCCCCCCCCCCTTTTTCTAAGCCGCTAAGCCGCTTATCAGCTGATCCGCTAAGCCGCTAAAAGCCGCTAAGCCGCTAATAGCGCTAATCTGCTAAGCCGTCAATGGGCTTGCTTCGCAAGACGAAAAAACCGCTAGACGAAGAGAATCGCGGAATGGATTCTTTTCGTCTTGCGAGGCACCACTGTAGCTCTCCACTGGAAGGCTCATTCTTCAACCTGATTTGTAGAGAAGGAATAGACCAAATCAGATGGCAATAGTCACTAAAAATAGGAAGAGAGGTCCCTATTTAACCACACGTGGAACTGCATGACCTAGGCAAGCTTGCAGAAATTTTAGGAGTTACGAAAGGCTCAGTTTAAATCATTCGGATATTCTTGTTATTGGCAAAGTAAATTATTTACAGAAAAGCTGGTTTTACAGAAAAGCTCTGCACATCATGATAGACAGTAGAGCAATTAAGGCTCCGTCTCTGCCCTTAAAAATGGTTTAAGCTTATTAATGAATCTGAAACATAGCAGCAGATGTTGCTTCTGTAAAATATGGTTCAAGTTAATTCATAGGACAGAATGTAGATACACTGGTATTTTCTACTTTCATTCAGATGGCAAACGTAACCAAACATTAATAGTGCTGCTCATATATTCTTGATCCAACGCAGAGGGTACACATGAAGATCACAAACCCGTTTTCTCAGAGTATAAATAACCCACCACATGCCCACATACTGTGTGTGAGCTTAACGGACTGCATTGTTAGAACCCAATGCATACATCCTCAAGCCATGATATATTTGTTTATCAAAATCAGGATTAAATTCTACTCCCCATTGTGCAAGCACACTACACAACTTCAGATGCATGTGAACAGGGTGCCTGCCCAACTGATTTGTGTTGCTCATTCTAGAACGCTGCCCCTGCTCACAGAAAGCAATGCTCAAAATACTCAGATTCATTCTCCCTTCAGTTTGCATTAATAAAAGCTTCTTCTTTAAGATGCTCAGTCACTGATACTATATGTGCTGTTTCATCTGTTTCAAATAGGTCTTTGAAAACAATATAAGAAAATTCAGTTCCTATTACATGCCTCAGCCTCCTGAAGGAAACCAGTAAGATTCCATGTTGTTAGAGGTGTTAAAGAGTATTAATTTTGGAAATTAGAATGGCAAGCTCATACAACATACAGATATCACATGCTAAGTATTTATCTAAAAGTACAATTTTTAAATTAATTTTGTTTTTAACACATTTTAAATACAGTCATACCTTGGGTTACAGACGCTTGGGGTTGGGCGATTTCGGGTTGCACCCCGTGCCAAACCCGGAAGTACCAGAATGGGTTACTTCCAGGTTTCGGTGCTTGCACATGCACAGAAGCACTAAATCGCGCTTTGTGCTTGCGCAGAAGCGCCAAATTGTGACCCGCGCATGCGCAGATGCGGCGCTGCAGGTTGCGGACGCTGCGGGTTGCAAACGTGCTTCCCACACGGATCACGTTCGCAACCCGAGCGTCCACTGTACTAACAGAAATGAACTTCTAAAATGATTAGTTTTCCATCAGCCAAACTTTAAAGTTCAGATTCTGATCACGTAACTGACAAGAAAACCCTTGACCATTATTTACATGGATTAGGCTAATGGTCAAAGTTGGGGTGGAGCAGAGGAAAGCAATAGGGATTGGGAAGCCCCTTGTTCAGATCTCACTTTGGCCACGAATGGACTGGGCAAGTCACCATCTCCCTTGGGCAAACTCCGCTACACAGTACAGGGAAACCGATACAGTGGTACCTCGGTTTACGAACAGTCCTGTTTACGAACGATTCGGTTTACGAACTCCGCAAAACCGGAAGTAGTGTCCCGGTTTGTGAACTTTACCTCAGTCTAAGAACAGCAGCCGAACGGTGGAAGGGCACCGGCGGTAGGAGGCCTCATTAGGGAAAGCGCACCTTGGTTTAAGAAAGGTTTCAGTTTAAGAACGGACTTCCGGAACGGATTAAGTTAGAAAACCGAGGTACCACTGTACTGATCTGCACTGACTGTTGAAATGCTGTACTTGAGGGAGTGCTCTGTATTCAGACCAAAGTGCTGTGTATCAATCAGCAGCATTTACTCACAGGTAAACCAGCAGCATGGCTCCCATCACCATCACAAACCGACTGAAGGACGAATAGAAGTAGACAATGCTCAGGAGAATAGCCGCTCTGGAAAAGGTATACATCCAGTCGAGCCAGTCTCGGTTGAAGTCCTCCTCATTCATCACTGGGCCGCCTTGAGCATTCATCTGCACATTCTGATTGACAGGCCTGTTCTCCTGTGGGGCTACATTGGGTGCTGCTGGGGGCTCATTGGCAGGAGCATGTTCAGAGTTGGGGGGCTGCGGAACAGGGGGACTGTCTGATTCCATGCTGGGCGTTGCCTGGGCTGAAACTGCAGCTTGACTGTTGAGGAGTGCAAAAAACAACAACCGCCTTCATTAGGTATCTATGCATGAACATTCTTCGCAATCGTCAGCTGAACTACTCAGGGCAAATGCGTTCATAGCCTGGCACAGGTTACACTTCAATACTGCCCACTGCGGTGAATTCATAAAGCAATTTAAAGGTAAAGGGACCCCTGACCATTAGGTCCAGTCGTGGCCGACTCTGGGGTTGCGGCGCTCATCTCGCTTTACTGGCCGAGGGAGCCAGCGTACAACTTCCGGGTCATGTGGCCAGCATGACTAAGCCGCTTCTGGCGAACCAGAGCAGTGCACGGAAATGCCGTTTACCTTCCCGCCAGAGCGGTACCTATTTATCTACTTGCACTGTGACATGCAATGACAAGGAGAGGCCTGACCTAGCCACTGTGATCCATGCGACGGTCACCTCCAAACTGGATTATTGTAACTCGCTCTATGTGGGGCTGCCCTTGAGACTGACCCAGAAACTCCAGCGGGTGCAGATTGCCGCAGCGAGACTCCTTACGGGGATAACATTCACCTGTGCTATACCAGCTGCACTGGCTCCTGGTGGAGTACAGGATCAGGTTTAAGGGGCTGGTTTTAACCTTTAAAGCCCTATACAGCCTAGGACCTACGGGATCACCTCTCCTGGTATGTCCCATGGAGGACCTTATGGTCTTCAAATAAAAACATCTTGGAGATCCCAGGCCACAGGGAGGTCAGGCTGGCCTCAACTAGAGCCAGGGCTTTTTCGGCCGTGGCCCCAATCTGGTGGAACACTCTGTCACAAGAGACTAGGGCCCTGCGGGACTTGACATCTTTCTGCAGGGCCTGCAAGACAGAGCTGTTCCACCAGGCCTTTGGCCAAGGTACAGTCTAGGCCAACACGGAGCTGTGGCGTGGCATGGTGGCCTGTGACTTTCCGGCAGAACCCATCCTGAAAGCCAATGGATGGGAAGGCAAGGTCCTAAGAAGGCTCTTCATGATGAAACAATAATACATGAAACAATAATACAAATCAACTTTGTGGGAATGTTCAGGGAGGCAGGAGAGGATATATTGCTTATTAATATCCTTCCTAACTTGCGCTAACAAGTCCCTTTACTTAGCAGAGTTTTGCATTCCCCTTTTAACACATAAGTGGGTAGCTGGTTGCAGGCTTGTTTAAGCCTCTCACTATCATACAATTCAATACTGAATTGTATGTTCCTGGTAAGTCCCCTTTTATCCCTCTCAGAAGAATGAACACACGACAATCTTATTTAAAGTCAGTAAAAGAAGTTTGCCTACAACATCATCAGTTCACAGATGGATCCCTGAAGGTAGAATTAGTTACAAAATATATACATGTGGAGCTATCCCATATGGCAGTGGTGTCCAAACTTTTTTCAAAGAGGGCCAGATTTGATGAAGTGAAGGGCCACGAGGGCCGACCAAACGGTTGAAAGGGGGCCGGATTAAACTGCCCGCCAGGCCAGATTAGGCCCCCGAAACGGACTTTTGACATACCTGCCATATGGAAATAAGTCCCAGTGTCCTCTGTTGGCTGAAAGCCAACAGGGCATCTTTAGCTAAAAAGAGCTGTTGCTCCAACAACGGAAGATGTCAAAGAGAGTGCTGCGTGCCTTGTGCTTTTGCTACCTGGACAGGTAAGGTCACGCCCACCTCTAGTCACATGCAAGGGAAGTATTTCCCAGCCCAGGAGGAAACAGGAAGTTCCAACTGGCTGGACCAAACATCCCCTTGCATGTCCTCTCTAGGAAAACAAGGAATGTTGTATTTGACTGCTACTTAAGTATCACATCCCACAAACTTATATTCATTTTTCTCCAATATAAAGCATGAACCAAAAGTAAGGCTGCATTTGTAAGCATTTCTCACAAAGGAGAAATTATTCTGGTGAATGTTTGGGGGGAAATATGTTTTCACCTTAGATTTAGTTTACCAAAGCCCAGGGAAGGTAGCGTTGGCACTCACCTGAAAGGTGTTTCTGAGGGCGCACTAAGGCGGCTTCAAGCAATACTCGCCTGGTGGTGTCCCAGTGCCTACTCAAGAATAACAAAGTCTCGTCTCTATGTCTTAACTGCCACTCTGCTGTCTCAATACTAATTTAAAGAACGCACCGTTTGTACTTACTATTGCATGTAATACTGGCGGGCATACATCTGCTGCCACCAAATCATCTGCAGTGGGCTGAAAGCAGGGTACACAGGAAAAGCAGCTGGCACTCCTTGCCCAGGGAACTGGTTTCCTACATTGCTGCAGACAATCAAAGCGAATTACATGCCAGGTTGTCCGATACCAACGGAATATCCAAAGTTACATAGAACATGTTTCCCCACAAAGACAAAAGGAGATGACAGTCGTCTGCTTTTATAATAATAATAATAATAATAATAATAATAATAATAATAATTTATTATTTGTACCCCGCCCATCTGGCTGGGTTTCCCCAGCCACTCTGGGCGGCTTCCATAAAAACCAGAAATACACTAAAATATCACAGATTAAAAACTTCCCTGAACAGGGCTGCCTTAAGATGTCTTCTGAATGTCAGGTAGTTATTTATCGCTTTGACATCTGATGGGAGGGCGTTCCACAAGGCGGGTGCCACTACCGAAAAGGCCCTCTGCCTGGTTCCCTGTAGCTTTGCTTCTCGGAATGAGGGAACTGCCAGAAGGCCCTCGGCGCTGGACCTCAGCGTCCGGTCAGAACGATGGGGGTGGAGATGCTCCTTCAGGTATACTGGGCCGAGGCCGTTTAGGGCTTTAAAGGTCAACACCAGCACTTTGAATTGTGCTCGGAAACGTACTGGGAGCCAATGTAGGTCTTTCAAGACCGGTGTTATGTGGTCTCGGCGGCTGCCCCCAGTCACCAGTCTAGCTGCCGCATTCTGGATTAGTTGTAGTTTCCGAGTCACCTTCAAAGGTAGCCTCACGTAGAGCGCATTGCAGTAGTCCAAGCGGGAGATAACTGCTTTTAAGTCACTAAATCAGAAATCAGGTATTATGTGTTAACAGGGTGATTTCACCTGTGCACATTTTCCTTAAAATTTAATTTCCTTACTAAATTTAATTTAGCATTTTGCAAGCACGCAGAAATCTAGTGCTACAGGAAATTCAAGAGCATTTCAACACAGCCCCCCCCCCAACTGCAGGCCTCCTAAAGGTGTAATTAGCAACAACCAAAAGAGTTATCCTCCTTGTTAATTTAGACCAGGCTTCCTCAACCTTGGCCCTCCAGATGTTTTTTGGCCTACAACTCCCATGATCCCTAGCTAGCAGGACCAGTGGTCAGGGATGATGGGCATTGTAGTCTCAAAACATCTGGAGGGCCGAGGTTGAGGAAGCCTGATTTAGACCCTGGCAGGTTTTGTGTGTGTGTGTGTGTGTGTGTGTGAGAGAGAGAGAGAGAGAGAGAGAGAGAGAGAGGGACAGACAGACAGACAGACAGACAGAGTGATTTTCACTGTCATTTTCCATTAAAGTAGAAGATCACACTTTGGTATCATTTATCAAGACATAACACTTTACAGTAGAGGAAATATACTCATATAATATTTAGGAACAAGCGCTGTGTGCTACTTCACACCAAATGTGTGATAACATGTTACAACTACAGCATTTGCAGAGCAGAGTGTTCAGTTAGCAGGGTCAAGTACTAACGTGATTTTAGAAGAAGCTGGCATGATATAAAACCGTCAGCCGCTCATGTGCATTAAAGAGAATCTTAAAGAACAGAAATGCCCCATCTTATCTTTAAGGGCAACAAGTATTTACAGTGCTAGCAGTTGATGAAACTGTATTGCATCAGACAACAATTCCTATCTTAGAAAGAAAATTGGCTGCAAGATGCCACAGGAGACCTTGCTAATTCACAATATACTTTCAAGACTAAGGAGATGGGAGAAGTGGGGAGAATACTAGAAGTTCTGATGTACAATACAATACAATATAAAACTGTTGGGAGAATAATCTGATTCCATTATGCCACATGTGCCTCTACTTAAAATATTTTTGCTTGCGAAGAATACTTTGACTGTTTCCTAACAAAAGCATTTAAGGAAGCTATCAGTATTAGGCAACAAGAGTGCAAAAGAGTAGGTTTTTTGGGTTTCAATACACATTTATGTGTGAATTTGGGAATTTAATACACTACAGGTAGAGTTCACCAGAGTAGATACATTTTAATCAAGCAATCAGTTTTGCATCTTGTTTCAGAACAAGATAAAACATACTGGTTTGCAACCAGAGTTGCATAAACTCAAACCTCTAGGCTTCAGATGTTTACAGCCTTTTGAGAGACAGGAAAGTTGTTATGAAATTAAGGGTTTTTATTTGGCTCCCTCTGTATATGTGCAAGCGCACTTTTCAACATCACCTATAGGAGGCCTATATGCCTAGAATTTTCCAGAAGCAACTGGCAGTTACTAGATAGAAATGCCCCAGCAATGAGATGCAAAAGAAGTTTATCTGTTTGGTACAGTCTAAGTAGTCATAGGGACGTGGGTGGCGCTGTGGGTAAAACCTCAGCGCCTAGGGCTTGCCGATCGCATGGTCGGCGGTTCGAATCCCCGCAGCGGGGTGAGCTCCCGTCTTTCGGTCCCAGCTCCTGCCCACCTAGCAGTTCGAAAGCACCCCTAAGTGCAAGTAGATAAATAGGTACCGCTCTGGCGGGAAGGTAAACGGCGTTTCCGTGTGCTGCGCTGGTGCTGGCTTGCCAGAGCAGCTTCATCACGCTGGCCAGGTGACCCGGAAGTGTCTCCAGACAGCGCTGGCCCCCAGCCTCTTAAGTGAGATGGGCGCACAACCCTAGAGTCGGACACGACTGGCCAGGGGTACTTTTACCTAAGTGGTCATAATTTGTACGGAAGTAAATTAATCCATTTTTTCACATTTATAATGTTCGGGTATTTTTTACCTTTCATTTAAACAAAAAAGCAGGATAACAGTGCAATCTTATATAGCGACTCAGAAGTGATTTCCATGGAGTTTAATATGGCTTAGGTAAAGGTAAAGGGACCCCTGACCATTAGGTCCAGTCGCGACCGACTCTGAGGTTGCGGCGCTCATCTCGCTTTATTGGCTGCGGGAGCCGGCGTACAACTTCTGGGTCATGTGGCCAGCATGACTAAGCCGCTTCTGGCGAACCAGAGCAGCGCACGGAAACACTGTTTACCTTCCCGCCAGAGCGGTACCTATTTATCTACTGGCATCTTGACATGCTTTCGAACTGCTAGGTTGGCAGGAGCAGGGACCGAGCAACAGGAGCTCACCCCGTCGCGGGGATTCGAACCGCCGACCTTCTGATCAGCAAGTCCTAGGCTTGGTGGTTTAACCCACAGCGCCACCCGCGTCGCTTTAATATGGCTTACTTCCAGGTAACTGGGAACAGGAGAACAGCCTAAACACAACTGATAGAAGGGCTCTGGTTTAAGGTATGTCTATATATTTTAACACACCTGTATCAAATTCAGATTTCATTTCAAACCAGCTTATTTTTGAGACAGTCTGCTTTTTTATCAATCCTGCAGTTCACACATGAAAGTGAAACCTATTTAGTTTCTCCAAGTGTTCACAAATAAGTTTCTTTATCACATAGAGAAATGTTAGCATGAGCTAGGAGGTCACAGTAAACATAACTGCATCTGCAGATACAGCTGCCAACTATCTTCAACACTATTTTTTCTCAAAAAACAATGTGTCACCCACTAATCCCTCCCCCAAATTGATTTTTAACTCTTTGGAAGTAAAAATGATCCAGGAACAAAAAGAGTTGCCTTGAATTATTATTTTAATGAACGACGGAAGCTGGAAAAAGCGAATAACCTCAGTTGTGACCCTGACCAGTTTCCCTCTCTAAGAAGTGAGCACATTTTTTGTCCTTCACTTTAGTCACCCTAGAACAGAACAAGTGAAAAAATAATCACTGAAGGCATCTTCTTTTGATGTATGGCACTTGCAGATGTATTCCATAAACTGCTATGCAACGGATAAATCTTGAAGGAAAGGCCTATCAGATGCTGATGAAAGCACTGATAAAAGCACCAGATGCTTAGAAAATTGCTCAACACAGCAATGACGAAGAGCATCATTAGCAAACTTAAAAGTTAATCATTCTACACTTGGTGGTGGGGAAATACAAGTTATTCATGCACAGAAATTTTGTAAGAGCCCTTAGGTATACTGATTACCTGTTTTGTAAACTGCGCTGGTGTTTATTTCTACCACCGAGCGGCGTATAAATTTTACGAAATAAATTCACTAAACAAATACAATAAATGGAAGCTTGTTTGTTTTGCAAGGAGAAATCCGCTGCCTTTTTCTCCAACCTGGTTAGCGTCCACAGGACTTTTAACATTTCAGCCCAACATAATCTTGCAATACAGTTTTGTTATTACAGTAAAGGTAAAGGTAAAAGGACCCCTGACCATTAGGTCCAGTCGTGACCGACTCTGGGGTTGCGGCGCTCATCTCGCTTTGGTGGCCAAGGGAGCTGGAGTACAGCTTCCAGGTCATGTGGCCAGCATGACTAAGCCGCTTCTGGCGAACCAGAGCAGCGCACGGAAATGCCGTTTACCTTCCCACCGGAGCAGTACCTATTTATCTACCTGCACTTTGTGCTTTCGAACTGCTAGGTTGGCAGGAGCAGGGACCGAGCAACGGGAGCTCACCCCGTCGAGGGATTCGAACCGCCGACCTTCTGATCGGCAAGTCCTAGTCTCTGTGGTTTAACCCACAGCGCCACCCGCGTCCCTGTTATTAAAGTACCTTGCAAGAAATGAATCATCACATCATCATTTTATTTGTCGCCTTTCCGTAGTTGAAACTATGCTCAGCGTGTCTTACAAAATGACAAAATTTACGTGATTACAAACATAACAGAAGTCATAAACAAGAAATAAAACACATCAAAAAGCACACAACCTTATGGAAACAATTTCCACATAAATCATAAGATCTAAAACTAAAGATACAACAACAATATCAGTAACAGCAACAGCTCTCTCAAACCCCCGTATACAATACTCCAGCCCAAGAATCTGTTCAACAGCCTCAGCTTCTCTAGCTGGAGTCAGAATGCTTGAACAAAGCTCTTGCAAAAAGCCCTTCAGCATTTCACTTACCCTTGCATTATATAAGGGAACGGGTGGCTCTGAACAGGATTGCTCTGTGCCAGGTTGCGATGTCTTACACCATCGGTGCCAGCGGTATGTGAAGATTCTTGAGATGGCGAAGGAGTCGTCGATCCTGAATGTTCTGAACTCTTTTTGTAAAAAAAAATGCAAACGATAATTTCCATCAGATGTAGAAAGGATTCTGATTTATGCTGAATAGTTTGGTCCCCCAAACTTTGCAAAAACGAGTATTTCACATTGCATACCTAGAATCATAGAGTTGGAAAAGACCACAAGGGCCATCGAGTCCAACCCCCTGCCAAGCAGGAAACACCATCAGAGCACTCCTGACATATGGTTGTCAAGCCTCTGCTTAAAGACCTCCAAAGAAGGAGACTCCACCACACTCCTTGGCAGCAAATTCCACTGTCAAACAGCTCTTACTGTCAGGAAGTTCTTCCTAATGTTTAGGTGGAATCTTCTTTCTTGTAGTTTGGAACCATTGCTCCGTGTCCGCTTCTCTGGAGCAGCAGAAAACAACCTTTCTCCCTCCTCTATGTGACATCCTTTTATATATTTGAACATGGCTATCATATCACCCCTTAACCTCCTCTTCTCCAGGCTAAACATGCCCAGCTCCCTTAGCCGTTCCTCATAAGGCATCGTTTCCAGGCCTTTGACCATTTTGGTTGCCCTCCTCTGGACACATTCCAGTTTGTCAGTGTCCTTCTTGAACTGTGGTGCCCAAAACTGGTACCTCTCACACCTGAAGTCAATACACTTTCCCTGAACCATTAGGTTCGCAATTATTCTCTGTGACTTCTTGTTGCTGTTTTCCTTTAAGACTCTTGAGTAAATAAAAATCCTAGCCTGCTTCCTTAGTAAGGGGCAACATATCTTTGTTTAAATGAAAATTTTCCTCACGTGGGAAAAACATCATGTGTAAAGCAGTTCTTGCTATTAAGGGGGGGAAGATCACAATGACTTGCGGGGGGGGGGAGAAATAGCATTCTGCAAAGTGGGTCTGTATTCCTATTCTGAGTGAAAATATCATAATTACACACTAATTATTTGGGGGGAGGGGAGCAGACACGACAATGTCAGTACACCTAGGATCCCCAAACACAGCAGCATGAAAAATAGCAAGTTTTTCAACAGTTTGAGTAGTCTAGGGATTTTGCAGTTCCATTATACACCCCAGGACCTGTTTCCTCTTGGGATCATAGTCAAGCACTTTGATACTGAAACACTGCCATGCTGTCATCATATTCCTGTCAGGATTTATTATAGTAAAAGAGCATTGTTGACAGAGCTTTAATGATTGCACCTTACACAAAGCCAACTCACCGAGCTGTTGCTAGGTGCTGACGATCCATTGTTTTCCCTAAGGGTATCAGGCTTTGGAGAATTTGGGGGTGTCCGTGAAGAACATACTAGATGAACCATATGATACTCATCTTGCTAAAATAAAAAAGTGAGCAGTTTTAGCAGAAAAAATAGGCAATTTTTAAATACAATTTTGGTATATACACATTACAGCTGAACGGTTCAGAGGCAAGTAAATATTTTACACTGTTACTTGAAGAATAAAATATATTTCAGAATATTTATTGGAAAAATATGTATTAGAGAAGTCTTATACCAGGGGTCGGCAAAGTTTTTGCGGCTTGGGCTGGTTCATGGTCCTGCAGACGCCGCAGTGGGCCAGAGTGTGTGTGCGCACACATGCATGCGCAAACACTATTTCTGGCGCTCCTTCCAGCACGGAAGAGGCGTTGTAGTTTCCCATTGGCTGCAGGAGCTTCCTGCAGCCAATAGGAAGCCGGCCATCGTCACAGAAGGCGGTCCCTGCTTTCCTCTGTGGCAGTTTAGCACGGCGCATGGGAGCCAACCGAGTGGGCAGTGGGGGTCCATGGGCCTGTTAAATGACTCCCATGGGCTGCTTGTGGCCCATGGGCCTTAGGTTGCTGACCCGTCTTATACTAAGATTTTTGTTCTTAAAAATGTACACAAAAGAGGAGAACCAGAGTTGCACTTTTTAACATAGCTAGTCCTTCCGTTCAAAATCCAATTTTCTAATTAAAACTGATGAACTTCCCCCCCAAAATCTGCCCTTCCTCTGGTGACAGACGGGTGAATCATTTCACCAAAGAAAAGCTTATTTATCAAACTATAGATAAGTTGCATTTTCAAAATCAACGGCCAAAGCAATTACTCATCCGAGCTGTTCTGTCAGAATCAATACCTGCATTTAGAGAAAGGCACATCTGTCTATTCTACAGGGATTCCAGCTAAAAAGCTCCCAGAGAGCAAACCGTTGCAAGTCACAAAGCTTATGGCAACTCATCCTGCAGTGGAATTCAAACCTTCTATCTACAGGGAATCCCTAAGCTCAATCAATATTGATTAGTCTGTGATCAAACTTCTGAATGTGTGCAACAGACTCCCTGTACATTTCAGGAGAAATGTGCTCCAGGGTACACCTGCGCATGAAAATTGTGAAAACTTATTAACCACAAATTGAGAGTGCGCATAGAACATGGCCTGTGCTCCCCTGAATTTCAGCAGAAGATCCTATTACCAATCTTCTCATCAAGAAAACTGTTAGTTTCCAAGGAAGGCTGGTGTTTCAGAAACAACAGTTTAAACACACTGTCTTTATGAGACAAATGTATTTTTCTCCCATAGGCACTGATTTTTAAAGGGGCCCCTGACCGTTAGGTCCAGTCGCGACCGACTCTGGGGTTGCGGCGCTCAAAATTACAAAAAGAAAATAACAATATTTGCTCACTGTACATTCTTCTTGCCTTCCCAACAATTTCCCACCACCCCATCATGTATTTACTGCTTATTTAATCTCCATTTTCCTTTTAATCATCAATAATATATTCTCTTATAATTGTCCATCATAACACAGAAGTCATTCAAGTCCTGCCACTGACTTTATATTATTACAGTAATCTTTAAGATACTTTTTATACATGTCCCATTTCTGAATAAATATTTGTTCAGTGTTGCCTCTCAGTTTTTCTGTCATTTTTGCCCATCTGGCAAACTCCATCCATTTACTTTGCCACTCCAGCCTTCTTGGGGGTTTCTCTCCTTTCCAATTCATTGCGATTAGTATTCTTGCTACTACAATGGCGTACAAGACTATTTCTCTTGCAATTTTTGGCATGTCTGGGCCAAGTACCCCTAGGAGAAAAGCCTCCGGCTTTTTTGTAAAAGATACCTTAATCATTTTTTTAAGCTCATCATAGATTACATTTTTAAATTCCTTAATTTTCTTGCATGTCCACCACATGTGAACCAGAGGTTATACCTGGAGAAAGTTACTGGCATGCCTTTCTTACACAGATATTGTATGGACGACCAATGTATGTGAAATGCTTTGAAAACTCAAAGCGTCCTGCATAAATGTGAAATATTATTTGTATCGTTAAGTAACTCCAGGTTCATAAACAAGGACTCCACTGTGAATCAGGTATGGAAATGAAAATTGCCTCATGTGCTCATCGCTGGGCCAAAGGTGCCAACAGAGAGCCTGCAGGTGTGTAAGCACCTGAATCACAGTCACCAGATAGTACAGCAAATTACTTGGATTCATAAGAAAGCAAATAAAAAGAGCTTGAATTTTATTCTAGCAAGTCACACCTGCGTCTTGCAATATCTTCCGGTTTTTATTCAATTAAGAGTTAAATCAGAAGGGATTTAATGCAAAAAGGGGAGGTCAAGATATTCTTGCATCCTCTTGGAATTTTAAGAAAATCCACTTAAGTATCAAGCTAGTTTTTCCTACCTCGTCATTATTATGGGCCTCAACACACGCCCAAGCTTCCTTTTTGAGCAATGAGTCACCTTGGAGATTTTCACTTATTTATCCACAATATTTTGACTTTTTCATCTAGCGTGTGTGTACTAATTGCTACATGCACAAATCTGAGCATCTCTATGCTGACACCTTTCAGTATTTTCATACTGTATCGGATAGAACCTGGAAAAGTAGCTTTAGCATATTCATTTCACATCTGCAGAATGACAGCATTTAAATTGGGACTGCTTTGGAAGATATAAATCTTAGTAGTAAAAGTGATGTGTCGTGTGCACGTTGAACTTCAAGACACGTATCCAGAAATATTGCAAAGACAGTGGGACAGCAAAATCTTACCTTTAAATCCTCAGCATGAATACCTGTATACCAGTTAGGACATTGCGTCCTTTACCTGCAATCTCAGTAGCCGGCGACTAATATCAGTGTAATAAACTAAAATATATACTGCAGTAATTATTTTGCTTATGTAGTTAGCTAATCAAATCATGTTGCCCCCATTTTCCTACATGCAATTGTACAATATTTGAATTGCATCTCTCGCCCACAGCAGTAGTCACTACGCAATTTAACAGAATTTTGTACAGCATTTGTTTTATTTTTACAAGTGGCGATTGTACGTAAATGCAAGTTGTGAAAGTAAAGCTTACTTTTCTGAGAATATCTTTCAGCTGAAGGTGATCAGGAAGCAACCTGCCAGAATACACCAGTCTCTGATCCTTCGTAGACTAAGAGATGGGACAAATGGAGAATTCTTATTTTCCCCCCCCCCAACCGTACTGCTTTAGAGGTGGAAACAATCGTATATGAAGACTTATCTTAAATTCTTGTTGCTGATGGTTAACATTTGAGATGCACATAACTTATTTTTAGAATTCCAGTTTCCACATGTTATACAGAACTAAGCACACTTTCACCTTTTGTCATTAGCACATTTCCTCAAACTAATCTTTAAAGTCAAATGCATGTGAATACTTAATGTCCTATACTTCTCAAAATAGCTTCTCCTTCCCCTTTATCAAACGCATCACCAATAAAACCTGAGGTCAAGGAACAAGAACAAATGTACTTTGGTTAAAAGTTGTCATTTTAAAGTATTGGCTGTTGCTAAATTTAACGGTAAGCACTTGGAGCAACATTTTAAATATAAATATAAATGCAGCTTCCCTTGAACATGAGATTTGTGGCTAAGATTGAGATCACTAACACAGTGAGGTTACAAAGGGAAGTTGTGTCCTACAGTTTTCCCACACAGTTGAAAATACACTTACCGTATTTTCCCATGTATAAGACTATATTTTTTCAAGTTTAAAATTGGGGGTCGTCTTATACACCGATAGTGCATATGGGGGATTTCTTTATTGGAGTCCCCAAAACAGGAGTCGTGTTATACATGGGGGCGTGTTATACACGGAAAAATACAGTACGCTTCCACAGCAGTACTTCTAACTGATGTAGCAGTTATGAATGCTTTCTATGAATATGAGCTTTTTTATGACTGCATCTGTTGATACTTTTGCTATAAAATAGATTGGAGTCAGTTAGATTGAAGGCACCCTGATTTCCACCCCAAAAAGGTGATGACAGAGCAGTGTAGCAGTGACCCTTGTATCAAGGAGTATTTCCGAAAGAGGGATATTTAAGTTGTTTTATATGCATTTACTCTTCAGTAATGCACATCAGGGTTTAGGATCCAGTTACAGAAATGCTCCCTCCACTGCAAGTCCCTGAAGAGCTCGCCCTATGTCATAAGAAACAGGAGGTTGCCACTGGAAGGAAATATTGCCTGCAATTGCACAGATTAACAGATCCTGGTGCAAAGAGTGGGGTGGGCAGATCCTGGATAAGAAAATGAAGGTTGCAATGCCACGCACACTTACATTGGAGTAAGACCTACTGCCTCGATACCTGGCAAACAGATTCAGAGCTTTCATTTCATTTTATTTTTTAAGTCAGACTTCGGCCCATCTGGAAAGAAAGTTATGAAGCAAAATGTGCAGACATCCATTGAAGAAATTTCTATGAAAGGAGCTGGCCTGTCTGCTCTTATCTGTCAGTGCTTTTAGTCAAGGAATGAAGCCAGAATATGGATAATTTGCCTGGACTTTGGCCAATAGGAATCCCTGGGGTTCTAAAAAGCTTTCGTTTCCCCCTCCCCTTTAGCACACTTTTCCTGCTTTTGTCTTATTTTTCAAGTTGTCCTTGGAATCTTCAAAGTTTGCCCTTCATTTTGCCCCAAAAAGCAGGATGCATCATAGTATGTAACACTCAGAGGGAGATCACCAGTCTTGGCTAATCTCTTGCCCAGTTAACCAAAAGTGTAAGGACACGAATATGCAGGCATTTCTGGGCCATTTTGTACAGTTTGTGCATTATGCAAGGAAAAACCTAACTATACCATTCAGCTAGAGGTGCAACCAATCTCAGCTTCCTGCTGAGAAAGCCTATACAACACACATACACAAACATACATTTATTGCATTCACCACTTTACATTTTTAGGTGTCCAGCTTAAAGCTTCTTTAAAATACACCTAAACAATATGCAAAGCGACCTTCGCTGTATGTATTGTTTGCTGAAATAAGTTTTCTATAGGAAAGATGGTGGGAAGGGAAGGGAAGGGAAGGGAAGCGTGGGGAGAGCACTGCTGCTCGGAGGATGCCAAATCAAGGCAGGAACTTGCAGCAATAACTGAAAAACCTGTAACTTCGGTACTGAAGAAAAAGGACAGGCAAGGGCAGAGGATGCTTGAGTGCCACCTGATGGAGGGTGACCATTTGGTCTCAGAAAAATTCCGAGAAGGGCCAGCAACTAGTGGCTGTGTACGGGATGCCAGGCCAAGAAGGGAATCTTGCTAGCTTATTGAAGCGTATTTTGGAGTAGTGGGGTTTTTCAGCACTGCAAGAGAACATGAGAAGGCCCGGCTTGTTGGCCAGGGTGCCAACGCCCAGGAGACAGTGTCTCTCCCACTGTGTCTAGAAAAATGTTTCCCAACCTTGGTCCTCCAGCTGTTTTTGGACTACAACTCCCATCATCCCTTGCCACTGGTCTTGCTAGTCAGGGATGATGGGAGTTGTAGTTCAAAACAGCTGGAGGCACAAGGTTGGGAAACACAAACAGAATTATAACTTAGGGACAGACGACAAGCGGCTGTGCTGCCCAGCAGCGCACCCTCGGGGCTTTCCCCTTTTCCTCCT